>NW_026988498.1:3217500-4677500 GCF_030222135.1 Aotus nancymaae | reverse complement strand
ACTACATATTCTAAATACATTTATAAATAAAAAATGATAACATAAATATTAGATATTATCATTTACCTTTTCAATAAATCATATATTGAAAATCTATGATAAGCCAAAACCATTGCTTAGTCCTGGAAAATGCAATGATAATAAGACATAAATCCTGTCCTCAGGAAGCTTACCATCTACCTGAGGTAGACATTAATAACGCAGGGTGGTCAATACTATAAGGGAATATGTTGGGCACTATGGAGAAACACTGGCTGATGAGAAGGCGCTTAGGTCAGGATTCCTAGTGATGCAACCTCAAAGCTGAGTCATAGAGGATCAAAAGTAGGCTAGGGGCAGTCATACCTCTAATTCCAACATTTTGAGACCTCAAGGTGGAAGAATGGCTTGAGGCCAGGAGTTCAAGACCAGCCTGGGGAACATAGTGAGATCCTGTCTCTACAAAATATAAAATAATTCACCAGGCATGGTGGTGTGCCTATAGTCCTAGCTACTGGGAAGGCTTAGGAGGGAGGATCACTTGAGCACAGGAGGTTGAGGCTGTGGTGAGCAATGATCACACCACTGTACTCCAGCCTCAGTGAAAAAACAAGACCCTGCCAAAAAAAAAAAAAAAACGATAAGGATCAATACTAGTTAACTAAGTTAAAAAATAGTCAAGATCCTAGGGTTAGAGAAAGCAGGAACATAAATAAATCCTAATAGTTCTAAGTAGCAGGCTAATAGGAACCGTTCACAGTTTTCAAAGCATTCAACAAATATTTATGAGCATCCACTATGTGCCAGCCACCTCTCTACAAGCTGTGGTTTAGTTACAAACAAGAAACCTACCCGGGCCTCATGACCTCATAAACTCTACATCTTAGTAAAGGGAGCAGAAAAGAAGGAAGGAGGGAAGGAAGGAAAGAGGAAAGGAAGGAAGGGAGGAAGGAAGGAAGGAAGGAAAGAAGGGAGGGAGAGAGGGAAAAAGGGAGGAAGAGAGGGAGGGAAGAAAAAAGGAAGGAAGGGAGGAAGGGAGGAAAAAAGAAAAGAAGGAAGGAAAGGAAGAGAGGGAGGGAGAGAGGGAGGAAGGTAAAAAGGAAGGAAGGAAGGAAAGAAAGAAGGAAGAGGCAGGAGAAGAAAAAGAAGAAAACAAACAAGCAATGCTATGTTAAACAGAATAAGTATTACAGAGGAAATTAAGTCTCCGAGATAAGGACTATCTTAGATTGTGATGTCTTTGGCTCTGTGTCCCCATCCAAATCTCATCTGGAATTGTAATCCCCATGTGTTGAGGGAGGTACCTTGTGGGAGGTGTTCAGATCATGGGGACAGTTTCCCCATGCTGTTCTCATGATAGTGAGGGAGTTCTCACAGATCTGAGGGGTTTAAAAGTGAGTTTCCCCTGCACTTTCTCTGTCTCCTGCCACCTTGTGAAGAAGGTGCCTGCTTCCCCTTCACCTTCTGCCATGATTCTAAGTTTCCTGAGGCCTCCACAGCCATGCAGAACTGTGAGTCCATTAAACCCCTTCTGTTTATAAATTACCCAGTCTCAGGTAGTATCTTTATAGTCGTGTGAAAACTGACGAATGCAGATTGAATGACAAGAAAAGACTTAAGAGATTTAATCCAGGAAATAGGTAACAACTAGAGAATTTAAAAAGTGATCAGATTTTCATTTCAGAAATTCTCTACTCTCAGAAGACTGATTTGGAAAAAAGTAATACTGAAGAGAAGGAAACCAGGTAGGAAACTGTCGCCCTGCCCTAGGTGAGAAAGGAAGTGATCTGCATTGAGACGGTGGTCGCCAGCCAAGGTGGGGATGCCATGGAGAGAACTCAAGGAGGACACTTACAGGAGCTACTAAGGAAGTGGAACTGATGAGATAAGATCATGAGCCCTGGAAACTCAAGGGCGGCCCTGAAGCTTCAGCTTGGGAAATGGTTGGAGGGCGCCACAGCACTCCCAGTAGTGCTTTCAGTTTTGATCCCATTGAGTGTGAGTGTTAGTGTGAGTGTGAATATGAGTGTGAGTCAACATGAGCGTGATGTGGGAAAGCCACGTGGATATAGCACGTGTGTAGTTGGGGATGTAGATCGGAAGCTCACTGGAAAGGTCTAGAATTTTCCATTCACAACAGTGACCTCAGATATATTCATAAAATAAATAACAGACAAATATTCTATTAAATGGTAAAACGGACAAAAAGCACGAGCAGACAATTTGCAAAAGAAGAAACATAATTGCCTAATGTATATGTAAAGAGTGCTGGATATCACTAATAGAAATCTTTTTAAAAAACTAAAATTAGATACTATTTATCTTCTATCCAATTAAAGTCTCATTTGAATATTTTAAAAATTGATAGTTGTCAATATTGAAAGAGCATGTGGAAATTGACAACCATACAGAAACAAAGGTGTATAAAGTAACACAATCATTTTAGAAAGTACTTTGGCAATATTTTAAGTATACATTCCTCATAATAAGTATAAATTAATTTTTGATCAGAAAGCAAATAAATGCCTCATAATTCACCAGTCTTTAGTGAGACTTCCAAAAGAATAGGTTTTCTCCAAACTTTGAACTCCCGGGAAGGGGTTTTTCTTTCTGTCAGCACTTACTTAATTTAGTCTTGTGTTGTAGATATTTGCATCTTGTCTGTCTGCTCAAACAGTGCTCTATTTAACTTTGTATATTCAACACCTAGAAGGTACTTTACACATAGTAGGTACTTATTAAATGTTCCAGAATTTAGTTCCAAGTTTAAAAAAAAAATATATTTAAAAATAATCTAATTTTTGCAACCAAGAGATAAAAACATATTATAATTTTTCCAAGATTTTGATAAAGAACACATTTTCTCAAGCAGCCATAAATTCAGTGTTAGTCACTCTAATATGTATCATATTTAATAGATTTCAGCGATTTAAAAAATATGTGCTGTGACTCAAACATTAGCACATGCCACACACACAAATATTGCCTTTATAAAATAGGTGTCCATATATATTATATAGATATCCATATGTATACATATTAGAACTATAATTATAATTGGCCCAATAGGGTAACGTCATGTGGAAATGATAAATTTTCAAGTGGTTATCATTTCCACATAATGTTAGGTACTAGCCTAGCAGTTAGTAGTCTTTATAAATTTAAAATATTCACCTACTCATAATTGTTGCATTAGATGATGTTGGTGTTGATGGACTCCCTAGAAGATTACCGTGCTTAACCTCCGGCCTTCAGTCAAATAAGGCATTATTTGGCTTATTTTGTAGATAATAAAACCAAGGTCAAGAAAGGGGACATGGCTGCCCCAAGATTATTCAATTAGTTAACAGGAACCACCATGGCACATGCATGTAACAAACCTGCACATTCTGCACATTTATCCCAGAACTTAAAGTAAAATTTAGAAAAAGAAGGAGAATTCTTGCAAGGGGCTAGTGTCAAAGCGTCGGAGACACAGTGTTAGGGGAAAAAAAAATGAAAGGACATCCTCTACCTCCATCTCAGCAAAACAAGAGCAAGGTAGGAGGATGGGTACAAAGACAGAAAGCCTTTAAGGATGCAACAGGGAGATGATTGATCTTGTTGTGTGGGTTTAATTTCCTCTGTAAAGGCAAAAGAAAGAAGGCAGGTGAGTCGTGCTCTGTGAACACATACACACACAGAAAATAGAGAAATTTTAGCTATCAATGGAAGATGTTAGGAATAAACAACAGACAATCACCAGGCTGCTCTCAGAGCCCAGTTACAGTTGATTCCAAGTAGGATCACATCTGTACCTTTCTGTGGCCTGACCCCAGAGCCAATATGTCCAGCAGGCACAGAGCTCACTGCCTACAATAATGTTAGGGGTCTAGAAAAATGCTTTAATTCCTTTTGAAGATCAGAGGATAAAAGTACATTTTAGGGTAGAATATTAGATTTATCTTTATACCAAAGCAGTCATAAAATACACTTTTAACATTTTTTATGCAGGAAGGGACCCATCAAGATAAAAGTGCCCATGGAGTGATGAGAATACATGCTCTCAGGGCATCAGAAGGCAAAGTCAGAGGTTGAGATAATCAGAGGATAAAGTTAGTATGTAAAGGAAAAGAAAAGGATGCTAGAATTTTAGTGAGGGTACAGTATTATCCAAGCGGCTGTTGGTGTGGATTTTGAGGCAGATACACCTCATCAAGAGAGGATACTTGATAGGGGACAAGATTGAGAAGAAGCAAAAAGGATTCACTGATACAGAGCCGGGGAAGAGATAACCATGAAACGGAACAGCCTGGAGATGGAAGCATCAGGTGCAAGATTTGAGGAGTTGGGAGGTACCTACGACAATGAGGGCTAAAGACACTTGCTGGTAGAAGCCAAAGATTCAGTGTGACAAGGTTAAGAGAGGAAATGCCCATCAGTGATAGACCGGGTAAAGAAAATGCGGCACATATATACCATGGAATACTATGCAGCCATAAAAAGGATGAGTTCATGTCCTTTGCAGGGACATGGATGAAGCTGAAAACCATCATTCTCAGCAAACTGACACAAGAACAGAAAACCAAACAACACAGGTTTCCACACATAAGCGGGTACTGAACAATGAGAACACATGGACACAGGGAGGGGAGCATCACACATCAGGCCTGTCAGGGGGTGGGGGGATAGGGGAGGCCTGTCGGGGGTGGGGGGATGGGGGGATATGCTCTCAGGGCATCAGAAGGGGGGCTAGGGGAGGCCTGTCGGGGGTGGGGGGATAGGGGAGGGATAGCATTAGGAGAAATACCTAACATAGAAGACGGGGTGATGGATGCAGGAAACCACCATGGCACTTGTATACCTATGTAACAAAGCTGCACATTCTGCACAGGTACCCCAGAACTTAAAGTATAATAACCAAAAAAAAAAAAAAAAGAGAGAGAGAGAGGAAAAGGAACTATGAGGCCTAGAAGTAAACATTAGATAAACAAGGAATCCAGAAGGTCTCAAAATTTGGGAGCACCAAATCAAGTATTCCCAAATGAGCCCTCTTACACTAATATTGCAAAATTAGGTCTTTGTGTAATGAGGTGGAAAAACTGAACTAGGAGGCAGATGACCCAGTTCCAGGTTCTCTTTACCACTCACCAGGTGTGAATTGGACAGATAAACTCTCTGAAATGTGTCGCACCTAGAAATGTTTTCATTAAGGGTTTTTTTCCCATCCCTTAATATATCTTCAAGCTCTAATTTCTGTCACTTCATGGTTCTATCATGCAATATGGGTTGCCATACAGGGGCTGTTTGCATAATAGTTGTGAGTCCAAAGGATTAAGTGGTAGACAAACTTGCAAGTTGATATAAATACACAGGTATAAGACAAAAGAATATTCCTTCTTTTGTTCAAGAAGAGAAACCTTTTTGTTATCATTACATCACGTCTCCCTTTTCAGTAATAAACCATGAAAGAATATGCCTCCACTTTTCCATTTCTTGCCTTTTGAAGTTAATTTCCAATCCTAACTGTAAATCAGAAATGGTACAATCTTTGATATGTTACAGAGCAATGAAAATTTAATTTATATAATATCTTTCCTTTTTTCAGTGCCTCGTTCAATTGAAGCAGAAGTAGCTGTGAATGATGGCCAAGTTAAGAATGAAAAGTAACATCAAAGTGATGTCTGTCATTATGATTTCAAGCAGCATGTGCCGCTTGGGAAGGTTTGGGTGAAATATAAAAAGGATATGGTTGACTAACTGAAATAGAATATAGACATATAGAAAGTCAGGTATTTTGTAAATTTCTAAATTACCCATCTACATTCTAAAGGACAATTTTGAAAATGAGCAAGTGCAATGGGTAATAAATTTTCATGTGAGTGTATCTGCACGTGTGCTAAACTGGGGGCCATACTGTTCCTTTATAAGTGTCTCATATGGGTTCCCAGCTTCAAAATTAAGTGTGCTTTTTCGTTCCTGAAAGCAGCAAACAAAGGAAGGATGATAGCTTCCAGAGCACCCCAGATGGCACTGAGGTGGGAGTAGGGCAATGTCTAAGACATACCTGAGGCTGGGTAACTTCTAAAGGAGAGAGGTTTAATTAACTCACAGTTCAGCATGGCTGAGGAGGCCTCAGGAAATTTACAATCATGGCAGAAAAGGCAACAAACACATCCTTCTTCACATGGCGACAGCAAGGAGGAGTGCCGAGCAAAAGGGGGGAAAGCCCCTTATAAAACCATCAGAGCTTGTGAGAACTCACTCATGACCATGAGAACAGCAGCACAGGGCATAACAGCCCCGTGATTTAATTACCTCCCACCTGATCTCTCCCATGACACGTGGGGATTATGGGAACTATTGTTCAAAATGAGATTTGTGTGGGGACACAGCCAAACTGTATCAGGCATCAGATGGGGACGTAAGAGAAAGAAAAGGAATCAAAGTGCCAGCTAGGGAGGGGCCTATCACTCCTCACAGGCCAGATCTTTCTTACTTTGCAAAGCATCTTGAACCACTATTAACCCTGAGGGTGGATCTATAAATTCCTAAACTTGATGCAAATTTGGAGAACAATACAAGTCAGTGGATGGGGGTGACATTTCTATGAGAAGAATGGGCTTTTATTGGAAGTGAAATTGGGCCATTTAGATGGAAGCCCTCAATGCCAATAAGCACTCACTGTGCATATTAATAGACTTCTAGGAGCAGAGGGGTCAATTTTCCTGCCAGCAGAGTCATTTGTTTAACCTGAAAAGGTCTTCCAGAGAAACTGCGATGAAATTCCTCAGGACCCTGGCTTAAGTGATGAACATCCCAGGCCTATTTTGTTGCAATGAACCCTTAAAGCCTCAGAGGAAGGAGATAGCTATTCTCATCTGGGGAGGCAGGGAGTGACGTGAGACCCAACAGCAAAGCCACTGGCAAACACAGTCTAGTGTCTGTGACACCCGGGACCCTTGGTGAAATTAAACAGCACATCTGGCAGAACCAGCCCCAGCTCCTGGGTGCTCCCGGAGGCCGCTGCTCTGAGCCCTGATAAGATGCTATCAGCAGGCCCCTCTAAGCACGTTAAGCACTTTAAGCAGATCACTGGGCAATTACCATAAAGAGGGAAAGATACGGCCTCTATTGATGGGAGAGTAATATGGAACACAAGACCATTGATTTTTTTTTCTGCGTCTTATTTCTGATTATAAACTTGTTCTGCAGCCACCCGAGGTTGGTTGGTTTGCCATCACACTGGAGACTTAGTGAGAATATGTTTAGATACAAATATTTCAGAAGAGTCCTGCTTTTTAACTTACACGTGGGTTTGTGGGGTTTTTTGTGCAGAGATGGGGTCTCTACAAAAGAGTGTGTTTGTCTTTCTCACTAAAGTGCTAGAAGAAAGTGCAAGTATTATTAATGGCTTTTCCAAAGATTCTTAAGTGCCATTTAGTAGCTACCATGTATTAAGTGCCTGCTATATTCCAGGCACTGAATGAGGTATTACATAGACAAGATAATTCAATTGTCACAAAATTATACCCAAGGCAAATATGCCATCCTCACACTGAAGATGAGAAAACCAACATCCAGAATGACTGGGAAACTTGCCCCAGATGATAAGTGGTGAAGAAGGGAATGGGACCTGGTAGATATTAGAATAGTTATATATAATTGTAAAGTTAATTTCAACATTTTCTATTAATTATTTAACAATTACTCATTGCAGAGATACTGGAGAAGTAGAATTCAGAGTATTCAAAGCTTAATTGTATAGAAAGATGAGTGAAGAAAAACAGAAGACAGAATGATGACACAAGTCTCAGACCTGGACCACTAAGAGGCTGGTAATGCCTTTAACCAGCCCAGGGAAGAAAGAAAATAAACAAAGAAAGAGCAAGAGGTGTGAAATGACAAGTTCCTTTTGGGGCAGTTTTTACATTATTAAAGTAATATAAATAAAATACATATTATTTTAGGCCAGGTGTGGTGGCTCATGCCTGTAATCCCAGCACTTTGGGAGGCTACGGTGGGAGGATTACTTGAGGTCAAGAGCTCGAGGACAGCCTGGGCAACATAGCAAGACCCCATCTCTACAAAAAGCTTAAAAATGTTCTAAAATTTAGTGATTATTTAAGAAATATTATTTTAGTGTATTTATTAGTTATTCTATATACTATGAAACATATATAAAATGTATATATTATATACTTATACAATACACATTTTCATATGTTTATTATTGTTACTAAAGTTATGTAAAAAAATTGAGAAGTGGGAAGCAGAGGAGTAATAAATTATCCGTAATGTCACCATTTCACTCCAGTTGTCCTCCATTTTTTATTCCTGCAGTTTCATATGCATCTTTTTGTTTATAATTGCAGTGAGAGTGCATATCAAATGTTTTTTTATCATGTGAATTAATTCAAAGACATTGCTACATAATCTTCATATTTATTACTTTTCATGTATCCCTCCCATCCCATCCAGACGACACACTATTACTGACTTAACAGCTTATCTTATTGTTCGGGCAATTAACTGACTTATGACTTTCTGCTATTTTAAATCACTTTGTGTTGAATAAATTTAAGTACTCTTCTTAAGTTGCTCAGATGCCCAGAAATCGGACTCTGGGTGGGTCAGATTCTGTTTATTTTTTATGCAGGTGAATTCCAATGAAACATTTATTGGACATGTGAATTCTGAGTCCAGAATTCAGGAGAAAAGTCAAGGCTAGAGATAGAGATCTGGGTGTAGGGGCGTCACTCTTGGAGCAAAGCTCAGCCAAGGCATGGTAGGAGTGCTAAAATATGACGGCTAACTCTTTGATCCTTCTCCCAGTGAGAGGGGCCATCTATGTCCCCCACCCATGAGTCTGGCAGGACTTGTAATTGCTTCGAAGGAAAGATTTTGATGGCTGGGGAAGAAGCGTGGCTCACAATGGCAGGGAGCAGACGACACTGTGGAATGGCCCAGGCTGTATCATGAAAGTCTGAACATCCACCTGCTTCTCCTGGTGCGCTCACTCTGGAAGGTCCCAGCTGCCATCCCGTGAGAAGCCCTAGTCACACGGAGGGACCGCAGGTAGGTGCTCTGGCTGAGTCTCAGATTAGACAAGACTTTATGTCATCCCAGTTCAAGACCCAGACAAGTGAGTGAAGACACCTTCAGAAAATTTCAGCCTCCCTCTGTTGGAAACATGTCCCAGCCATTTGACACGTTCCTGACCAGGCCCCATTGAACATGGAAGAGATGCAAGCTATCCCCGCTATGCCCTGTTCAAATTCCCGACCCACAGAATGCAAAAGTGTAATAAAATGGTTGATGCATCATGACTCTCAGTTTAGGGAGGTTTGACGGGCAGCAAAAGACCAGAGGTGAATTTGGTACCGGGAAGGGGTCTCTGCTGTAACAAAAGGTGAAACTTGCAGCATGGGTTTTGGAGCCCAGTGACGGGAGAAGCCGAACAGTCCTCCTGGAGGTCATCAATGAGGGCTTGAAGGATAGTGAAGACACAGGTGTTGGGAGCTAAGAAAGGAGCCATTGTTACCTAGCAGCAATGCCTTCTGCAACACTGTCCCATCAAAATGTACCTAAACTTAACCATGAAGATAAAGGAGAATTTCAGGGCAGTGTTGAAAGCTTGCCTAGCTTTTAGTATTCTAAAATAAAATGAGAGACAAAGAGAGATAAACTAATGAATTACTCCATAATTTGGAGAAAATGTATAATTGAGAGGAAATGTAAGTAGAAGGAAATGTAACCGATAACAAATCTGAAGGGACCGTACCACAGAGCAAAGAGTCCTCAAAATAAGAAATGGGCTGGGCACCGTGGCTCATGCCTTTAACCACAGCACTTTGGGAGGCCAAGGTGGGAGGATTGCTTGAGACTAGGAGTTCTAGACCAGCCTGGGCAACAAAGCAAGACCATGTCTCTATAAAAATTTTAAAAAAAAATAGCCATACATAGAGGCGCACGCCTATAGTCCTAGCTTCTCTTCTCAGGAGGCTGAGGCAGGTGAATCACTGGAGCCCAGGAGTTGGAGGTTGTAATGAGCTATGTTCTCTATACTGAACTCAAGCCTGGGCTACAGAAGAAGACCCTGTCGGGAAAGGGAGGAGAGAGGAGAGGAGGGGAGGGGAGGGGAGGGGAGGGGAGGGGAGGGGAGGGGAGGGGAGGGGAGTAGGGAAAGACTAACCCAGGGCAAAGATCAAATCCAAGGCCTTTTCAAGAAAATATGGTCTCAGGGTAAAGATGAATTCCTAACCTACAGAATTTCTGAAAATAACAAAATGCCACTACATTTGAGGTGGTGTTTTATGCAGCAAAAGGTACCCGAAACATGCACAAATGAGATTCTCAGAAGAGAAGCACCACAGATGGAAAAGGAGGAACTGAGGCCTGAGAGAACAAAAAGAAAAAAAAAAATATTTAATAAGCACAATGAGAAGAGATATTCTTAAAGGAATCAATTGCTCATTATCGCAAAATGGAATACAACTTCCTTCACCGGGCATAATTATTTTGAGATTCATCTGTTTTATTTCATGTATTTAAGTGTATGGTTGTATCACGAATTGGCTATCCATTCACACTTTGAAGGACATTGGAGTTCCTTCCAGGTGTTAGAGATTAGAAATAACGCTGCTTGCTAAAAGCATTCACGCACAGGTTTTTGTGTGAACCTAAGATTTTATTTATCTAAGATAAATTCCTAGGCATGATATTGCTGGGTCATAAGGGATGGAAATGCTTACCTTTTTAAGAAAGTGTCAGACTATTTCCCAGAGCAGCTGGACCACTTTGCATCCCCACCAGCGGTGGAAGAGAATTCCAGTTGCTCCAACATCCATCATCACTTGGCATCCTCAGTGCTTTTCATTTTCGTTGCTCTAAGAGGTGCATAATGGCACCTCATTGTGTTAATCTGGATGTTCCTAATGACTAACGATTTTTTTATCTACTTGGTGAAGCTTCTGTTCAAATCTTTCACGCGTTTTTAAATTAGATTGTCTGTTCCCTCTTTGAGTTTTGAGAGCTCTTTATTCCAGATATGTATCTTTTGTCTGATGCATTATTTGCCAACATTTCCTCCCAATCTATAGCGTGTCTTTTCAGTTTCTTATGTGTGTTCTTTGAAAAGCAAAATGTTTTTAACTTTCATGAAATCCAGCTTATCTGTTTTTCCTTTATGATGAGAGGGCTTACCTACATGGGTCGGACTCAGGGAAGTGGGGAAGGAGAGGAGTTGCTGAATCTGTTCTGTGTCCTGTTTGTGGGAGTAGTTATGAGAATCTATGCACACGTTAAGACACATGAGATGATAGATATATCAAAAAATGTGAATGTAAATTCCTCAAAAATCTCTTCTACATCTACTAATATACGGCGGAGGGAAGACTGTACCTGACATAAATCAGAGCTCTCCAATGCATAAAAGCTTATTTTTTATTAGAGAAAATATAAAATAGAACATGTCTATACGCATGAAAGTGGCCTACGTTTATATCCCAACTCTCTGCGTTGTTTAACATAATTTACATGCTGATTTTATGCTAATTTCAGCAGTTGACCAACAGCAAAAGAATTCGTTCTTTCAAGACTTTTGCCCAGCAGAAAAGGTGCTTAAGTGTTATGGATGCCAGCGTTTCATTTGTGCCCGGGTATGACGGAGCGCGAGGAAAACGACTGATGGAGACACGTCCATTGCAGATTGTGTAAAACAAATGAGTTCATAGCAGGGCTCTAAGTGCCCCAAAACATTTAGGGCCATTCGAAACTATTCAGATGATTGACTCCACCTCCAGATAAACAAGATCAAACAAGCTGGCCTTTTTTCCCTCTGCCTTTGTAACTAACCAAAGCCTGAAGTTCTCAGCAGTACCTTCCTAATTGGCTTCATTGTTTGGTTATTGCGCTTAGAGCAGTTAACATTTGCATTTCCAATGGACCAGCCTGACATTTCGGTTCCCTTTAAATGACCCTTAATGGTTTTCCATGTTTCAGCATAACCAGCGAATCCACTCTTGGGAGTAACTGCTACTTACAAAAGGTAAGTGCAAGTTTTTTGTTGTTGTTTGTTTTATTTTTTTCCTTACAGACTTTAGAAGCTACAGATATTGGAGTGTGGGTTTGTGCATGTATTGGAAGACATACATTCATTCTCATTCTTCCATGAAAGACGCAGAAGTGAGACTGGGAGCTAAACCAGAGTAAACTTCTGACATTCTCAGTTTACGCCCAGCATTTTCCCATTCGTATGGCTTTTCTTACAGGATTTCCTCCTCCGGAACACTCTCTGCTTCTGTGCCCCACAGCGCCACCCTTGATTTCACAAGCTACGATAAAGTGCCCCCGCTGCCCCGAAAGGCTGCTACATCGTTGGCGCCACCCTTATTTTACCGCTAATTTATTGCACGTTGTTCTCTAGCTCCATTCCACTGCAGCTTCGGGTAGATCACGTCGTACTCGGTTTCTCCCTCTCAAAGGCTTTGAACATTTGCAGATGCTTTCGTCTTGTCTGTAGCTTGTTTTCATTCTCTTCACTGTGTACTTCAAGAAGCAAACTTTTTTTTGCTGTGATGAAGCCCAATTTATCATTTTTTTTTCTTTCATGGATAGTGTTTCTTGTGTTATATCTAAAAACTCTTTGCCAGATCCTAGGATTGAAGGTGGGGAAAACATCTGTGTACAACAGTTTAACGTGAAGCAATCGGGGGAGGGGGAGTGTTATTACATATTCTCTTTGTGTGGGGGTTAAAATTTCATAACACTCACAGAACTGTACACCAAAATATTTATGTATCACTTTCTGAAGTGCTAAAGGAATGTTTGCTTGATTTGTTTGTTTTTATGATTATTATTCTGAGACAAGGTCTCACTCCGTCGCTCACTCTGGAGTGCAGTGGCATGATCACACTTCACTGCAAACTCCACCCCCAGATTCAAGGGATTCTCCTGCCTCAGCTTCCCAAGTCGCTGGGATTACAGGCCCCCGCCACCACACCAAGCTAATTTTCATATTTTTAGTAGAGACCGGGTTTCACCGTGTTGGCCAGGCTGGTCTCGAACTCCTGACCTCGAGTGATCTGCCTGCCTCGGCCTTCCAAAGTGCTGCGATTGCAAGCGTGAGTCACGGTGGCTGGCTGCTTTGTTTGTATTATTAAGAAAATTATTTTTGCTAAATTATCCTGGAAACATACTTTTCAAAATACAAGGCATGTTCTTGTTACCCCAGCAAGCTAAGAGAATGGAGCAAAATAGTGTCACTCACTTAGGAATATAGATGAAGCGTCTCCTCTGTACCAAAGTACTTTTCTTCCTCTCCTCTTCAGATGATCCTCAGTGGCAACTGTTGTGTCTCCAGTGACATGTGAACCATAATGAAGAGTGGAATAAAACTATGATTCATCTTCGGAGGTTCTCCATTTTTGCCCTTACTTTTGAGTGATAGAAAAAGTATCCCAGCTGGGCACAGTGGCTCATGCCTGTAATCCCAGCACTTTGGGAGGCCGAGGTGCGTAGATCGCCTGTGGTCAGGAGTTCAAGACCAGCCTAGCAGACATGGTGAAACCCCGTTATCTACTAATAATATAAAAATTAGCTGAGCATGGTGGCGGGTGCCTGCAATCCCAGCTACTTGGGAGGCTGAGGCAGGAGAACTGCTTGGACCCAGGAGGCAGAGGTTGCAGTGAGCCGAGATCACACCATTGCACTGCA
The DNA here is from genome assembly GCF_030222135.1 of Aotus nancymaae. Classification (NCBI taxonomy): domain Eukaryota; kingdom Metazoa; phylum Chordata; class Mammalia; order Primates; family Aotidae; genus Aotus; species Aotus nancymaae. Next base: position 4,663,826 of record NW_026988498.1, on the reverse strand, counting down.
GCTGGGTGACAACAGTGAAACTCCATCTGAAAGAAAGAAAGAGAGAGAGAGAGAGAAAGGAGGGAGGGAGGGAAGGAAGGAAGGAAGGAAGGAGAGAAGAAGTATACCATCCTATGGTCTCTCTATATTGTTAGCTTCTTCCTGGGAAGGAGGGTGGCTTGGACACAGGAAGAGGAAGAAAGTGAGTACTAACCTCTCTTCCTCCTCCCCCCTTTGAAGGCTGCCTCAGAGGGAATGTGGGCTCACTCTTCCCCTCCTGCAGAAGGTACAGCAGGATACCTTGGTATTCTGATCTCCGTGGGCCTTGCCATCTTAGGAACTGATCTACCTTGTAGAGGCCACGCATCCCTATTATCTATCGCCTAGCTTCCTGCGCACCTTTTAGAATTACATCTGCAGTGCCCTACTGGAGATGTTGACATCCACAAAGCAGGAAATGCTGACGGGCTCCCAGACCTTACTCATGAAAAGGAATTTTATTGCCCCTGAACTCGAAGCTTGCTGGCTCTCCACAATAAAGGCTTTCTCCATTTCCATGGCTGTGTGCCAATAAGGAAATAGGACAAGATTTATGAGCATGGCCCAAAATGCCACAGCAGGGTTAAAAGAATTAAAAATATATATATTAAAAAGCAGAAGAAATGGTCTTGAGTGGACACAGATTTGCTGATGACTCAATCACCTTTTATTTTAAGGTAAGGTATCTTTCTTGGGAGAGAATAAATGAACCATTCCTCCGATGTCTACCGTTGCTTTGTTTTGAGGAACGATGGTGGAGTGCCATCACGGAACACAGGCTACTCAGAAATGTCACATTGACTGACGTGTACAATTGATTTATGACATGTACATTGCCTTAAGGTCTCCCGGCTCCTGCACAACATCTAAACTCATAACAACTAAGCTAAGTCCATTAATTAGTAAGGTAAATTAAAGATTCAATCTTCAATCAGTCTAGAGGAGACTTAGAAGGGCTAGGTAGTAAGCACTTAGACCTTATCCCTAATAAATTACATAAACTTCTCTGCAGCATTGTGTATGCCATCCTCTCCTAAGTGGCTTCAGCTGTGAACATACAGCTCTGTGATGATATAAAGCCAATTAGCCTTAGACAGTAGTGGAGTGAAATTCCAACTGCAAACTTTTTAAAGCCTAGCAAAGCACTCCCTGAAAACTTACAGAAACTCCAGATAGATCTAGGTCTCTGCTTAGCAACAGTTAACAGTGCAGAGACTATTACACCAATTTCCTTCTTTTTGTCTGTCATGACTTTACATGCCAGAGTGGCAGGAAAAAGTGGCACACACTGCCAAATGGTTTCTAAAAATAGTTTACATGGAAAGCAAAATTAAAAATATGTAAGATAATGCTATGTTGCAAGGAGCCTGAAAAAAACAAAAATAAGTAAACAAGCTAAACTTTCTTATATACAGACATCAATATGTTTGACGCTTTTGTTTTCTTAGGAGCAAAATTGTAGTTACTTAATATCATTTACTTCACCAAACTACATATATAAGAAGAACAGCCAACTTAATTTAACTGAAATGTACATCTTCAGAGCTTTAATCACTAAAAAAATTAAAAATTGAGGGACCAGGCACAGTGGTTCAAGTCTATAAACCCAGCACTTTGGGAGGCTGAGGTGAGAGGATTGCTTGAGCTCAAGAATTTGAGGCCAACCTGGGCAACATAGTGAGACCCTGTCTCCACACACACACACACACACACACAAATACAAAAACTAGCCAGGCATGGTGACTCACACCTATTCTCCCAGCTACCTGGGAAGCTTAGGTGGGAGCCTTCCTCGCTTGAGCCCAGGAGGAGGAGGCTGCAGTGAACCGAGACCACACCACTGCACTCCAGCCTGGGCAACAGAATGAGACTCTGTTTCAGAAAAAAAAGAACAACCTGAGAAATTCACAATAAACAACAATTGAACTCAGCTATCAAAGTAGGCTCAAACAATAAAATAAGTCATTTATTTCATCTTTTGCCAATCCATTGTGTGATGAAAAAAGTGAAGTATAGGGTAGAAAAGTATTTACAAGTTCCAATAGCATGAAAGGCATAGAAATCACATTGTATTTAAGTATTCATTTATTCAGTAACTATACATACACAAAGTGCTTTCCAGATGCAGGATCTTTTCAAAGCACTGACCCAGGAAGAGAGCTTTGATTCCCTGCCTTCACCACTATTTCACACTGAGTCAAAATATGAGATTTTTTTAAATCAGTAATTGTCCACCTTGGCCAGGTGCAGTGGCTCATGCCTGTAATCCCAACACTTTGGGAGGTCAAAGAGAGCAGATTGTTTGAGGCCAGGAGTTCAAGGCCAGCCTGGGCAACATAGTAAGACTTCATCTCTATTCTTTTATTAAAATAATGATAATTCTCACTCCATTACAAAGATACATGTACACGTATGTTCATTGCATCACTATTCACAATAGCAAAGACGTGAAATCAACCCAAATGCCCATCAACGATAGATTGGATAAAGAAAATGTGTTACATAGACACCATAGAATACTACGCAGCCATAAAAAGGAGCAAGATTGTGTCCTTTGCAGGGACATGGATGTAGGTGAAAGCCATTATCCTCAGCAAACTAACACAGGAACAGAAAACCAAACACTGCATGTTCTCACTTATAACTGAGAGCTGAACAATGAGAACACAAGGACACAGAGAGGGGAACCACGCACACTGGGGCCTCTTGGGGAAAGGCAGTGGAGTGGAGAACATCAGGAAAAATAGCTAATGGATGCTGGGTGTAATACCTAGGAGATGGGTTGACAGGTGCAGCAAACCACCATGGCACGTGTTTACCTATGTAACAAACCTGCACATCCTGGACATGTACCCTGGATCTTAAAATAAAATATGGTTTAACAATAAAAAATAATGACAATAATAATAATTGTCCACCTGATGAGTTGCACCATCTAATTATCAAGCCAAACATGAGAAAATGCTTTATTTCCATCCTTTTAAATATATGCCATGCAAAACTTTACTGCCCAACTGCAATGAATAAACACTGACTTCATTTTTATACATCTGAAAACTCTACCACACCCCTAAAGATAGAGGGAGACACCCTTGAATATTGCAAAATCAAAGATAGAAATTCCTGTCCTAAATAAGAAAATGGTTATGGAACCCTAAATAGATAGCTGCAATACATATACGGGACAAAACCATTCACCAATAAATCCCAATCTTCATCCCACTTTCCACGTCAATGAAGTAATGGAATAATAAAATATACCCAGAGGTCTATATTCTGCTGCCACCAGATTAGCCTATAGAGATGTGAAACTAATCTTTTTAGAACAGCCTTGACAACAGGAAAAGATTACCCCAGAAAATATTGAAAGGTCCTGCTAAAATAAATTCCAGTTTTTCTGAAACTGTTGTTAGATGCTAGGAATAGTAATGGACTCCCATCCATAAAAATTATATCAAGGAATCTGATGGGATGTGACAAACCCCGGGTATTGTACATATCTCCCACGTGCATCTCCACCTAAAATTGCCCAATTATGAATTGGTTCTTCTTCCCTTTCTCTCCTTATCTCAGTGATGGGATCATCTACTGGTAACCTCAATCAAAACATGGGTGTAATGTTAAACTCTCTCTCCCTTTAACTCCTTATCTAAACTCTCATCTACACTCACACCCATCACCAAATTCTGGCAGATTTAACTCTACCTCCCAAGTGTATATCAAATCTATTCCATTTCCCCCTCCTCCTCCTACTGTGGGTCCCTGACGCTAGCTGAGCAACTACTTATCTCTCTACAAAGGCCATCTCTCCCTAACTGTTCTTGTGAATCTTGTCACTTCGTGCCTAAACTCCCCGCCATGTTGCCCACCTCACACCCAACTCTTCTTGGTGCCGTTGTTAAAGATTTTTTGTTTTCGTTTTTCTCTCTCTCTCTTTTTTTTTTTTTTTTTTTGAGACAGAGTCTCACTCTTTCACCCAGGTTGGAGTTCAGTGGTGTGATCTTGGCTCACTGCAACCTCTGCCTCCCAGGTTCAAGCCGATTCTCCTGCCTCAGTCTCCTGAATAGCTGGGATTACAGGCGTGTGCCACCACACCCGGCTGATCTTTGCATTTTTAGTAGAGATGCGGTTTCACCGTGTTGGCCAGGCTGGTCTGGAACTCCTGACCTCAAGTGATCCACCCACCTCAGCCTCCCAAAGTGCTGAGATTACAGGCATGAGCCACCAGGCCTGAGCAAAGATATTAAAATTCTAATTATAAGCTGAGAGCAGAGGCTCACCCCTGCAATCCCAGATACTCAGGAGGCCAAGGCAGAGAGTTGCTTGAACCCAGGAGTTTAAGACCAGTCTGAGCAACACACATAGTGAGACCTCCATCTCTAATATACAAGAATTATATGTTTGTTTATATTTAGATATATCTCTCTCTATATATTAAAATTCTAATTATAAAAGTAATATATATACTCACTATAGAAAATTTGGAAATTATCTTAGAGACATTTAGAGAATGTCTCTTAGAGAAGAGATAAAATTTTCCTCTTATCTTAAAGAAGAAAATTTTAAAATTCCCAGTTATACCTTCCAGAGATAACCACTGAATTTCGAAAATCTCTTTAAAAATAATAACAATCAAGATACCTAAATAGTGACCACGGAAACTCCTGGTTCTACTGCAGGATTCTCTGACTTGATGATTCATCTAATTTGTATGAAAATATAAGATTGGGATAGAGAGAAATTCTTTCTTTTCTGCCCAGAGGACTTAAATTTTGTAATACATTACCTTCAGTCTTCTCACCCTGTCAATTGTGTGTATATTCCAAGTGTAGTCCTACTTGCTTGAAACAAGAATGGCATTGCATTTGCTTTATAACTTGGAATATTCTTATCTAGTGAACCAGTAGAAATTTTTAAAAATTGGTTAAAAGATATTAAGGAAGACAAAGTTGAGATTGCTAAGAAGAAAACTTAAATCAAAGATGTATGCTGCAGTTAACAAATGACCCCCAAATCTGAATGGTTTTCAACAACAAAGGTTTGCTCCACACTTTGTGCCTGTTATGGAGAGCTGCAACTCTCCTCTGTATGACTTCACTTCAGCATCCAGACTAAGAGTAGCCTCTGTGTGAATACCGATGGTCGCTTAAGGAAGGGAAAAGGCAGTATAGTGAATCATGCCTGGCTTTTAGAACTTCTTTCCAAGAGTGTGTTGGGGAGCCAAGGTGGGAGGATCACTTGAAGCCAGGAGTTCTAGACTAACCTGAGCAGCACAGCAAAGTTCCATCTCTACAAAAACAGAAAAAAATAGCCAGGCATGATGGTCCACGAGTGTAGTCCCAGCTACTCAGAGGCCAAGGTGGGAGGATTGCTTGAGGCCAGGAGTTTCAGTCTAGCCTGGAAGATAGAGTAAGACCTTATCTCAAAAGAAAGAAAGAAGGGAAGAAAGAAAGAGAGGAAGAGAGAGAAAGAAAGAGGAAGAAAAAGAAAGAAAGAAAGAAAGAGAAAGAGAAAAGAGAGAATTAGAAAATATAAAATGTAGTGAGTTTCTGGAGAATTTCATCACAAACAAACATGGAATTCCAATCTTTATTACCAAATGAAATTCTTCCTGGGTCACCCAAGAAGTTGGACATTTGATGTCAAACAGACATGGCCTAAGTCTCAACTGTTTTATCTGTGAATCCCATGAGTAACAAATCATAATAAGGGTAATGAATCTTTTCTACTTCACAAAGATGTTTTGCAGATAAACTAATTAATGATGATAAAGTGTTACGTCTTATTAAGTTTATTATGATCATTAAGTTCTCATGATGAAGAGATACGTTCTGAAATTCGATGTTCAGTAGGTGGCGTTCTTCCCTCTGGATCTATAACGAATTTCAGCTATGTTCTAGAGACCATCTCTGGCACCCTGTTGCTTCTGACTGTAGAAACAATAGTATTTACTACCATTTTCCTCCAGATTCTTGAAAGACATAAGGTCATAGCTATATTTGATTGTGACTTGAATATCATTTGCATAAGCTTTGACATTGACTCCATAAACATGTAGTATGCCATCAAATCTGTATTTCCAAATATATTTCTATACATTATATTAATTCTGTATTGTTTTATATATAAATAAAATAAATATATAAAATACATTTATATATATCATATAAAATATATTTAGGTAAATATAAACATATAACAAAATAATAATAGCCAGCATTTACTTAAGTACTATTTAATTGCCTTATATTATTTGATTAAATACATTCAACAGTCTTTTTTCTTTAACACTGATAGAAAATTCGTTTACTTTTTTTGTCATTTTTTATGAGCAGGAGCATTGAGTTCAACTTTCTTTTTACCTACTTTGCATTAGTAGCTACTCAAAATGATGCCACCAGACTCCCTAAATACTTTGGTCATGTGATGTTTCACTTCATCAGAACCACCTGAATAAATTTGCAGAAGCAATTTGTTTAAAGATCCATCTGTCTCCAATGTTTCATTCATCTTCATTGAATTCACCAACCAATTTATCCCAAGTTTTGGTTTAACAAGATGAATGAATATAGGGTCTTTGCATCTGCAATGAACTCTTTAGCTTAAGCACATCTGATGTGGTTTGGATGTTTGGTCCCTTCCAAATCTCATGTTGAAATGTGACCTCCAGTGTTGGAAGTGGGCCTAATGAGGTGTTTGGAACATGAAGGCAGATCCCTCATGAACAGCTTGGTGCTGTTCTTCTGGTAGGAGTTCCCAGGAGATCTGGTTGTTTAAAAGGACCTGGCACCTCTCCGTCTCTCTCTTGTTCTGCCTCCCGCCATGTGCTCCACCACAGCCCTTTGTCTTCCGTCATGTTCATAAGCTTCCTGAGGCCTCACCAGAAGCCAAGCAGATGCTGGCACTATGCTTGTATAGCCTGCAGAACCATGAGCCAGAAGAGTCTCTTTTCTCTATAACTCACCCAGCCTCAGGTACTTCCTTATGGCAATGCAAAATGGACTAATGCAACATCTCTAGGGGATTTTTTTTTTTTTTTAGTTTCACTTTACAGATGAGTAACTGAGGAGCAAAGATATTAAGCAACTTGCCCATGGTCACATAGTAGACTGAACCCAGATCTGATCATCTGAATCTAAACCCAGCCTCCGAACTGCTAAAGCTCACTCCCTCCTGTACCGCCTACATAAAATCTAATAGCCATGAGAAAATACAAAACATAATTTATGTTGAACACAGAATATAAAAGTTGTATTTCTTTCATGACAACGATCATGGAAAATTGTGATTGAATATAGGCAAAAATGTGGTGACATTTGGAACTATTTCCCTTAAAAAAAGTTCTAGTTAGATTGTTTGGATAACAAATAAGCTTTTGTTTATATAGACAACTATATGTTCTCTTACAGCTAAACTTATAAATGATGTTTTTGTTTTCCTTGCCTATTAATTTAAGGAGTGTCTGTATAAGGAACAGCTTGGGAGGTAGGAACAGCCAGAAATGAATTATTGGCTTCAGAACTTCTGAACGAAGTTTCCTGGAGATCATGACAATGCCAAGACTCTGTATTTTTCCTCCCCAAGTGGGGAGTTTGGCCCCAGGACATCGTTTAGGTGATGGAACTTATTGGCAAGTGAACACAGAGAAATGAGTGCAGACAATTTCAGAATGCCAGCTGCCACTGTATTATCGCCTTGAGTATTTTAATCCTTGATATAACTAATAATTCTGCTAGCATCATTTTGACCATCAACCTTGATATATGCTACTGAATTACTGTGTGACCTTCTCCAGTAAGATGACTAGAACACAAATGTTGATTCAGGATTTTTCCCCCAGTATAGAATATGATCAATAACAAAAAAAAAAATCCCAAATATATGGGCTCTGACCCATGATAAGAATATAGGAATCACCGTAAATTGTTTTTAAACAATAATATTTAGCTATAACTGCAGATTTGTTTATGTTCATGAAGTGGTAGCTTTCATGAAAGATGTACCAGGAAAAAAAATAATAATAATAATGGTTCTTGTCCTCATGTAAAACTCACTGGGGCCTGATTAAGGGTGGAGGGTAGAAGGAGGGTAAAGATTAAAAAAAAACTACCAATTAAGTACTATGCTCTTTACCTGTGTGACAAAATAATCTGTACATCAAATCCCTACAATGTGCAATTTACCCATGTAACAAACTTGCACATGTACCCCTCTAACCTAAAATGAAAGTTGGAAAGAAGAAAAAAAAACTAATTGCAGACTCCAAGAAATTGGAAGAGTAGTCCCAATTTTAAAGACGACCAGGAAAGCCTGTGGCTTCTGCTGTTTTTTTGCTCTTTCAATGATGACTGATAGAATTTTTGCTGTCCATAACTGAAGAGCCCAGATCAGGCTGAAGTGAGGCGGGATTCTGCGGCTCAGACGTGAATCTCATCTGTTTTTTCCCTTTCTCTTCCGTGCCCTGTGCAGAGCTGGCTCATCCCACAGCACCCTACATGTCCCCAGTACGACCAACCCTCCTTCCAGACTACAAGTTTTATTACTTATGGCAACAGCAAGGGGGCTCAGTTTTATCTTTGAAATAAAAATAAACTAGGCATGGTGAAGCACACCTGTGGTCCCAGCTAGCGGGAGGCTGAGGCGGAAGAATCACTTGAGCCCAGGAGTTCGAGGCTGCAGTGAGCTATGATCGCACCACTGCTCTCCAGCCTGTGAGAGAGCATGGGAATTAATTAGTTGAAGTTAACTAATTAATTAAAAATAAATAGGACTCAATCCAAAAAAGTAAAAGATGGAGAAAAGAAAAAACATAACTAAAATGCATTTTAAAATGCAAATTATATAGGTAGGCAGAATATGTTGCTTTTCATACAATAGGCCAGAATTCTCTAAGAGCCGTAATTGTGGATAACAGGGCTATAACAAGTCACTAAGGAAAAAAATCAGAGATACTAGGAGTAGTTTCAGGTTTTTGCAGGGGGCATGGTGGTGGATTTTGCAAACAGTCTCTCTTAAGAAACATCCTTTTGGCAGCTGCCATACGGCATGACATTTCTTTTTTTTAAACTTTCATTTTAGGTTTGGGAACACATGTGCAGGCTTGTTACAAAGGTAAACTGTGTCATGGGGGTTTGCTGTACAGATTATTTCATCACACAGGTATTAAGCCTAGTACCAATTAGTTATTTTTCCTGATCCTCTCCCTCCTCCCATCCTGCACCCTCTGATAGGCCCCAGTGTGTGGTGTTCCCCTCTATGTGTCTTTGTGTTCTCATTTAGCTCCTATTGTTTTTTCTTTTTTCTTTTTTTTTTTAAACAGAGTCCCTCTCTGTCGCCAGGCTAGAGTGCAGTGGTGTGATCTCAGCTCACTGCAACCTCCACCTCCCTGGTTCAAGCAATTCTCCTGCCTCAGCCTCCTGAGTAGCTGGGACTACAGGCCGTGCCACCATGCCCAGCTAGTTTTTGTAATTTTAGTAGGGATGGGGTTTCAGGGGTTTCACCATGTTGGCCGGGATGGTCTCGATTTCTTGACCTCATGATCCACCCGCCTCAGTCTCCCAAAGTGCTGGGATTACAGGCATGAGCCACCGTGCCTGACCATTTAGCTCCCACTTGTAGTGAGAACAGCAGCATGGCTTTTCTTATCTCGAATTGGTGAGATGGCCACTAGATATAATCTTTCTACTAAGGAAAACAAAAACATGGCTGGACTTTGAAATAGTAGGTCTCACATTGAGTTTTAAAGTGCATAGTTACTGAATTGTGACAATTAACTCTCAGCAGGTGACATGGGTCAGATAAATCACAATGTTATATACTCTAACTTTTTTTGGAATAAGACATATTTTACACAAATTTATTTCAAGTTCGCCAAAGGCCATCTTCAAACTTGAGCTTCACAAAACACCCTGAAGAAATTCTAAAGGGACAGTCAACAGAAAAATAACTCCAAAAAGGTGTTTTGTTTTTTTTTTTGGCCTTGAAATGATAAAATCCCGTAACAGAAGCCTGAATGGTTTCACTTATATCCCAGTCACATACACAAATCACTTTATCTATAAATCACTTATGTAAAACATGTATCCTTGGAATGATTTGAAAGAAACATCATGAAATCTGTCTCCATTATCTCACCTGTAGAGTGGAGATGGTAACACCAGCTCTAACTCACTTGGATGAGGAAAATGTATTTGGAAGTTAGAGCTCAGAAGAAAAAGCTGTTCGAACACTCTTGATTCAAATATTTCTTTTTTAAAAAGCATTTTTAAAAAATTTATTTAGAGACAGGGTCTAGCTCTGTTACTCAGGCTGGAGAACAGTGATCAAAGCTCACTGCTGCCTTAACTCTTGGGGTCAAGCGAGCCTCCCGCCTTAGCCTCCCCGGTGGCTGGGGCTAGTGGTGTGCACCACCACACCTGGATAGCTTTTTCTACTTATTGTAGAGACAGGGTCTCTCTGTGTTGCCCCCTGGTCTGGAACTCCTGACCTGAAGCCATTCTCCCACCTTGACCTCCCAAAGTGCTGGGATTACAGGTATGAGCCACTGTGCCCAGTCCACTTTATTTATTTATTTTTATTTGGTGAAGCTATCATCGTCAAGCTAGGATACAGTTTCTGGAGGAATATACTGAGTCATGAGAAAGAAGGAAGAGGCACATGCATAGGGTTAGAATTAGAGCTAGGGTTAAGGTTAGGATTAGAGCTAGGGCTAGGGTATCCACACAGAGAGACACCCTGAAATCGGACTGCCCTCATTGCACCTGCCTCAGAGTTCTATCACTCTGAGAAGCGTCGAAGTATTACAAAAATGCAAAGCATAAGTTCCCATTCTCAAGACTTCACATTGAATCTACAGAAGAGGAACACTTTATGCTCCACCCATTGCAGACGATCCCCCTTCTCTACTGAAATGCCCAAGGGCCAGGGAATAGTCCCACATTCTCTCAGTGGCCCCTAATCCACCAATATAGTGGGACAAGCATGTTCCAACTTCAGGAACTTTTCACTTGCTGTTTCCTAGTCTCTACAGCTGTACAGCTCTTCCCCAGGTCTCTGCAGAGTTTACAGCCTCACTTTTTATTATTTACGTATTTATTGGAGACAGAGTCTGGCTCTGTCACCTAGGCTGGAGTGCTGTAGCACAATCTCAGCTCACTGCAAACTCCACCTCCCAGATTCAAGTGATTCTCATGCCTCAGCCTCCTGAGAAGCTGGGATTACAGGCACCCACCACATACGTTTTGTATTTTCAATAGAGACTGGGTTTCACCATGTTGGCCAGGCTGGTCTTGAACTCCTGACCTCAAACAATCTGCCCATCTCGGCCTCCTAAATTGCTGGGATTACAGGCATGAGCCACCATGCCTTGCCTCATCTTTCTTCTGGTCTCTTCTCAGGTGAAACTACCATGGAGGCCTTTCTTCACCACTCCCCTAAAGTAATGCTTCTGGCTTATTTAACAACCAGCAGTCACTTATCAGAAGCTTCCTGTGTAGCAGGATATGCTAAAAAATTCATATACCATGATTCTAAATCCTCACCCATGGCACTACAAGATAAATATCTCCATATTACAGAGAATGCACTTATTTTAGAAAGGTTGAGGAACCAGCCCCAAATCACGGGGCGCAACCAACAGGTAATCCACCAGCAACCAACATCAATTAATCGAGCATTTACTATATGGAAGGTATTTTGCACATAAAATTTTCCATGCTTCATCTCTGCTCTGAAAGAGCTTCCAATCTTAGTTGAGAAGAAAAAGCAGAACACAGCTTATCACAGTATGCGACAAGTGAACGAAACGGACAAGACCTGCAGGAACTCAAAAGAGGGAAGCATCTGTGTGGAACAGAGGCAGGGAGACTTCACAGACAAGCTGAGACTTGAACAACTAAAAAGGAGAATTAGCATCTTTACAAATGAAGGGGCGAACCAGGCATCTGCGTTGCTTTTTAAAGATATTCAGAATAAATCTAAAACGTGTAGATGGAGGAGGTTGTGAAATGATGTATCTGTACAAACTAGAAAAAATGAATGGGTGAGATAGCACCACTCCTAATCCTTTTTCTGTTGTCTTGGGGGATAACTCCTGTAAAATCCCAGATTTTCATGTAGCAAACTGGCGTCGCTGACAATGATTTGTAGATGTGTACATTTCACTTTGTCACAGAGTTTAAGAGGAGTTTTTCCCCAGACAAGCACCAGTAAATGACATTTATCGTCTTCATGATTTGAGTTCAAAATTGGTTCAATTTTACAAGTTAAAACACTATCCTTCTAACTGCCAGCAATACACACTCAACCTGGGATGTGGAAATCCTAGTGGTGTTTTTCTGCCTCTTACCTCATTATGACCTGCAAGAAAGATCCTGTGATGAAAAGCTGGCTGACAATTGAGTTTCTCATACCTGTAGCTAAAATACCCAGTGCAGTCTCCCATAGATGTGTTGCAAAGTGTTTCTTGAGACAACCAGAGACTGGATCAGTGTTCTCAACCTTGGCTGCTTAATAGACTGTCTGTGGGGTGAGACTTAGGTATCTACATATTTTTAAAGCTCTCAAAGTGAATCCAATGTACAGCTAAGATTCAGAATCACTGTTTCCATTTTTCTGGTGGTTTCAACCCTGCATCACCTGAGAGATTTTACAAAAACATCAACATCCAGATGGTACCCTGCAGAGATACTGACTCCATCGGTCTGGGAACAGCAATATTTTAAAGCTCCTGATGTCACTTTAATAGGCAACCAGTGTTAACTCTTATTGACACTAATTTCATATTGTCATGTAGTCCTGCAGTTCTTTATTTGAGAAGTGTTGGTCAGTTATAGTCAGGCCCTCAGAGATGTGAAAACCCAAAAGCAAAGGGCTAATGCTGGCCCAAGGTTTGGAAGGGGGCAGAGAGTCCATCTTTTGACCCTGGAGTCCTGAGTCAAAATGTGTTTTTTAACCAATTAGATAAATAATACTTCCTAGACCAGGTCAGACATTTATGGTGAACATTTGGTAAGGGTACGTTCTTTGTTTTTCAGAACTTTCAGGTTCCGAACTGACAAGCGTGCAAAAACATCTCCCTGAACTTTTGTTTGGGCCAGGAGAGAGGGGAGATGGGATTTTGGATTCTCCTTATTTTGCAGCCTTATTTTTAAAAATAGAAAATAAAAAACTTTTATTTTAGGTTCTGGGGTATATGTGAAGGTCTGTTACGTAGGTAAACTTGTGTCACTCGGGTTCGTGGTATATATTATTTTATCCCCCAGGTATTAAACCCAGTACCCAACAGTTATATTTTCTGCTCCCCTCCCTCCTCCCACCCCCCACCTTAAAGTAGACCCCACTATCTGTGGTTCCCTTCTTTGTGTTCTTGAGTTCTCATCATTTTGCTCCCACTTATAAATGAGAACATGCAGTATTTGGATTTCTGCTTCTGCATTAGTTTGCTAAGGATAATGACCTCCAGCTCCATCCACGTTCCCACAAAAGACATGCTGTCATTCCTTTTTATGGCTTTGAAGCCCTCTTTCTCTCCTCTCTGCTGATGGCTTGAGACTGTAGAACAGCCTGCTGATACTTACCTTCCAATATCCCGTCACCTCCTAACACTCAGCACGTCCAAAGCCGAGAGTGTCTTCTGCTCCCACGAGATCACCTCCACCTTATAATTTCACTATCCCTAGAAGTAGCACTTCAGTTTGATTTTTCTGCCTAGACCCAAAGCTCAGTGTCCCTTGGTGTGGCTTTTCTTGTTTTCCCGGTCAAGTCAGAAAATGAATGATGTAAATTCTTCATCTTACAGGGCTAATGTCCATTCTTTCCTTTCCATCTCTGCAATCCACACCACACTCAACCCTCTTTCTTTTCCAGATGTGAATTATTGAATCTTACCATCCATGTTCTTCCTCATTTCCCATATTTAGTGTCTTTTATGCATCACCGGCGCACTACACTTGCTTAGGTATACTTTTCGCCCTGTCACTTTCCTGCGTATAAATCTCCCGATTCTTCATTTTCTGCCACTTCTAATGGAAGCCTTCTTTTTTTCAAGACACATCATCTGTGGATGTTACGATACTCTTCAAATCTTGCATTCCCAGCCACTCCCATAATCATTTCTTTCCTTATTTCTTCATTATCCCTAGATTGACCTCCACACTCCCCTCTGTGCCCACAAGTCCTATCTATGCTTACCTGCCTGATAAGGTAACTGTAAAAGCCACTGTCTCAAGGTGAATTCTCTTAAAGATCAGGGCAAGGGTTTACCCAGGCTGAAGTTAATGTGTAGATGACTAACCCTATCAAGCAAATTATTAACTGCATTTTACATTTGGGACAGAATCAAGAACACCCATGGAACCAACTGGCGTTGACACCCATTTCCACTGGAACCACCTACGTGTTTTCAGTTCTGCTGACCCAGATTCTGGGACTCTCGTCAACTTCAAAAGCTGCTTATTCCAGGGAAATTCCAAGGAGCAAGGATCAGAAGAGAGTCATGCTCCAGAACCATGGGATCCTGGAACATGCGGCCTCCAAAAAATATGGTGAATAAAGATTAAAAATCAAGGGAAAGGAGAGCTTGCCTCACGTGAGCGGACCTGCGATCTCAGTGACAGACGTTCAGGCCCCCTAAGCACATACAGTATCATGAAGCACACGACATGGGCGTTTTGTAATTTGAACATTTGTAGGGGACACAGAAAGTATCCGTTGTTTGGAATTAATTTTACAGGTCACTGATGATACGTGAAATCATTCTGGATGGCTCCTCTCAGAATGAAAAAGTTCGAGTGGCAGTTTCCGTGGGGTTTCTGCAGAAAGCAAAAAGGATCCCCTGGCAAAGAAGCGCTGCACACCACGTGACGCCTGGCAATGTGAAATTGCACTGTGTCCCCGCGTCTTGTGAGAAGGGCCCCAGATCCCTCCTACAAGGGTCATGTAGTTGTGTTTCCGTTTTCAATTTGGACCTGTCAGGGCATGCAGGCCGGAGCCAATTGTTACCTCCCTGTGATGTCAGATCTTTGTAGGATTTTTGTTTATTTTTGATATTGAATCACCCAGGGTTGTATATGGCTGTTCGTATTAATAAAATGTGTTCTGCTGACTTTGGGGATCTATTTCTTTTCATTATTTTCAAAAGAAACATTGAATTGCTTTTCCGGAGCACAGTTTTCAATCCCTTCTGCCTTTTTCCTGCGTGTATGCTATTGTCATTGAGGTTACAGAGCTTGGGAGGAAAAGAAATTTCAAGAATAGAAGTAGAAGTCATGTTATGAATAAAATGCATGTGGTGATTTTTTTCACTGAGAGAAAGCAGCTTTCCTGGCACCTCCCACAATTGAGAGCATCCTCTCAGCTCCCTTTACATCATGCTTGATTCAGTCAGAGCACCTATTGTCCTGCATAGAATTTCCCTCCTTCCCTCGCTCTCTCTTTTCCACTGGGCAGGAATGTCCTTTAGGATGAGAACTGGGTCATTTATCTGCATTTTCATTGCCTGGAACAGCACTCAATAACTGTGGAATGAATCAGAGATACAATTATGTGCTTTTACACGTACAGGAATTGGAACATATATTTATATAAGGATATAATGAAAAAAGAAAAAAAATGGAACTATGGTAAAATGTAAAGGAGATGCTGGAATAGAAACCAGTCCCTGAGGTGGGTAAGATATTAGAAAAGGCTATGGGAAAATTTGAGGCAGTTGATTTTTATTTCTCAGAAGCATGGACAAGTTCATACAAGAAAAACTAACATGTCAGGGACTTTCTTCTCCAAGGCCAGGCTCAGATCATACACCTAGTGCCCTTCCTCTAGTGACAAGTAAAGAGACCTGAAGTTTTCCAGTCAAGGGAGGAGACTGTCGTTGGGAATAAATCAATGAAAATAGTTGAAAATGTTGAAAGTGAAAGGGTTGGGGTTTTTACTGGAATGTAATAAGTGCACTAAAGTTGATCTGTGGACAAATTTTGGATTTTGTGAAAATCAAATAAAGCAGACTAAATCGAATGAACTTTCTAGCACCAGATACAAATACTGTGGTGGTATTGGAAAACAGGTATCTTAGGACCTCCCCAACAGGAAGCAGAGATGTTTGCAGGAGCTCCTTTGAAATGCCCCCCTCAGAAGGCAGAGTTTGAAGTGTCCCAGGAAGTTGTATATAGTTTTTAGTTGCTGTAGACTCTGGAGTCAGATGACCTACATTCCAATCTTAGATCTGCTGCTGATGGCTGTGTGTCTGCAGAAGGTTTTTAAACTCTCTGAACCCACTTACTTCACGTGAAAAATGTGGTACTCATCTCATTTCGCTTTTGTGAGGATTCAACAGATTGGTATACAGCAAGCGGTCCACAAATACTGGTTCTTTATTGTTGCAACTTATGTTCTACAGAAAACCATTAGCTGCTTTCAGTAGTTCCCCCAGGAGGCTATTGACGCGGAGAGACTGCTGGCGTATCTGCGGGCCTTTACATCTGACCCCAGGGGAAGAGGGTCTTGTCTTCCCAAAGATGTTCTTACATGGTCCAAAGGTGATGGGTCAGTAGAAAAAGAAAAAGAGAAAAGAGGTGATGGGTTTGATAAAGCATGAATTAATCTGACTGGTCTGTTGACTAATTGATTTGATCAATAATTCACATTTTTTATGCAAAATACAAGATTTCAAAACCATGGAGGGAAGGAAAGAGTTAAAAGGCAATAAACCAAATTGTTAACTAATATTATCTCTGGGTGAAGAAAGTACATGTGATTTTTCACTTGCTTTTTTGTACTTTTTTTTTTAAGACGAGGTTTTGCTCTTGTTGCCCAGGCTGGAGTGCAATGGCATGATTTCGGCTCGCAGCAATCTCCACTGCCCTGGTTCAAGACGTTCTCCTGCCTCAGCCTCCCGAGTAGCTGGGACTACAGGCACACACCATTACGCCCGGCTAATTTGTGTGTGTGCATGTATT
The DNA here is from genome assembly GCF_030222135.1 of Aotus nancymaae. Lineage (NCBI taxonomy): Eukaryota > Metazoa > Chordata > Mammalia > Primates > Aotidae > Aotus > Aotus nancymaae. The sequence goes on along the minus strand of NW_026988498.1, from coordinate 4,646,856 downwards.
TTTAGTAGAGATGGGGTTTCACCATGTTGGTCAGGCTGGTCTCGAATTCCTGACCTCAAGTAATCCACCCACCTAGGCCTTCCAAAGTGCTGGGATTACAGGTGTGAGTCACTGTGCCCTGACTTTATTTTTTATGTATTCCACACTTTAGTCAACATGAAATCGTAAAGGACAGGAGGATGAATTAATTTCAAATCATCAAGCTTATCTCAACAGAAGTTTGAATCTTTTTTCTTCATTTACTGTGCTTTTTCCATTACCTAGTGTTTTAAGACTGTTATCACTCTAGGAATGAATCCTCATACTTTATGCGTCAGACATAAAAACTCCCCAACAATGAGATTGCCAATTTGAGAGCCAAGGCCTACGTAGAAGACTCCTAGGGAATGTCCCCTGATATATTCGACTTTTCTGGAATGATCACTGAGTTTCTCTATACAAACTTGGAGCAGGCTGTGATACTCTTTGTAGTATCTAGATATGACACATTCATATTTTGTTGGTGCCTTGCTGGAAGGAACATATCTGAGATAGTTAGAAAGAAATTCAGGCCAGGCATGGTTTTCAGCAGTTGACCAATAGCAAAAGAATTCGTTCTTTCAGGAATTTTGCCCAGCAGAAAAGATGGTTAAGTATTACAGACACCAGTGTTTCATTTGTGCCTGGGTGTGATGGAGCGCAAGGAAAATGACTGGTGGAGACGTGTCCATTGCAGATTGCGTAACAACAAATGAGTTCATAGCAGGGCTCTAAGTGCCCCAAAACATTTAGGGCCATTTGAAACTGTTCAGATTATTGACTCCACCTCCAGATTAACAAGATCAAACAACCTGGTCTTTGTTTCCTCTGCCTCTGAGCCTCATTCCCAGATCTTCTGACTTCATTCTTCTTGGACAGGGCCTGGACATGTGCATTTTCAAAGCTCCCACTGAGCAGCACACACCTGTAATCCCAGCTATTTGGGAGGCTGAGGCAGGAGAATTGCTTAAACCGAGGGAGCAGAGGTTGCAGTGAGCTGAGATCAGGGCACTGCACTCCAGCCTGGTGACAGAGCAAGACTCTGTCTCAAAAAAAAAAAAAAAAAAAAAAAAGAGATCCCAGGCAATTAGGAGTACAGGGGTAATTCAGGTACTTGGACCTGAGTCCCAGCCTGACCTTAAATAGCTGTGTTTCCTTGTCCAAGTCACATAGCTCTGTTCTACACTGTCTCATGCTATGTAAGAGAAAAACCTGGAAGGCATTAAGATAAGGACAGCTGGGCACGGTAGCTCATGCCTGTAATCCCAACACTTTTGGAAGCCAAGGCAGGATGATCGCTTGAGCCCAGGAGTTTGAGACCAGCCTGGGCATAAGACCCAGAAAGACCCTTGTATCTACTTTAGAAACATACATATATGAGGGAGCCCACAGATGTTAGTGAATCTACAATGCCCCAATGAGTAAATCCTCCAGAATTGAAATACCTCTGCAATGGAGTTGGCCACATAAAGCGAAACATCACAAATTGCAGGAGAGACTGAATTCCAGCTCAATGGCAAATGCTCTTACTAAGATCTTTAGGTACCTGCAGCTGGCTGGCAATGTGCTTCCACGCAAAGCTTCCAGGTGAAAAGTAGGTGAACCAACTGCAGAGAAAGATGTTAAGCCGTTACCTGGCCTTTCCAGCCTCACTGTCATGGCCATGTTTTCTTCTTCTTACACATTGTATTAACTACTAATGCAACAAAAATAGGAAAAAGACATGGATCATTTCATGCCATTCATTCATTCATGACATTTCATCATCAATGGTGTCAAAGAACTCCCTCGGCCAGACATCTGCCTTTAATTTCTGACCATGGAATTCAAAGATTTAAGCTTCATTGAAGGCATTTCGGGCAATAGCAGATAGACACCAGGAGTAGATCTGAGGAATTTTCAGTACAATAGTAGTTATAAGCCTAACTTTTTTTTAGAGAGGGTCTTGCTCTGTCACCCAAGCTGGAGTGCTGTGGCACAATCACAGCTCACTACAGCCTCGACATTCTGGGCTCAAACAGTCCTCCCACCTCAGCCTCCCAAGCTAGGATTACAGGTGCATGCCACCACATCCAGCTAATTTATTTTATTTTATTTTATTTTATTTTATCTTTTTGAGATGGAGTCTCGCTCTTCCAGGCTGGAGTGCAGTGGTGTAATTGTGGCTTACTGCAACCTCCACCTCTCAGGTTCAAGTGATTCTCCTGCCTCAGCCTCATGAGTAGCTGGGATTACAGGTGCTCATCACCACGCCCAGTTAATTTTTTTTTTTTTTTTTTTTTTTTTGAGACGGAGTTTCGCTCTTGATACCCAGGCTGGAGCGCAATGGCGCGATCTCGGCTCACCGCAATCTCCGCCTCCTGGGTTCAGGCAATTCTCCTGCCTCAGCCTCCTGAGTAGCTGGGATTACAGGCACGCGCCACCGTGCCCAGCTAATTTTTTGTATTAGTAGAGACGGGGTTTCACCATGTTGACCAGGATGGTCTCGATCTCTTGACCTCGTGATCCACCCGCCTCGGCCTCCCAAAGTGCTGGGATTACAGGCTTGAGCCACCGCGCCCGGCCTAATTTTTATATTTTTCTGTAGAGACAGGGTTTTGCCATGTTGTCCAGGCTAGTCTCAAACTCCTGGACTCAAGCAATCCTCCCACCTTGGTCTCCCAAAGTGCCAGGATTGCAGGAAAGAGCCCCTGCACCTGGCACAAGCCTAGCTTCCAAGGCAACTGATGTGTTTTTTGCTAGGGAGTCCAGGGGAGAAGGACACTCTGAAAGAAGATCTCACAGTGCCTTTTTTTCCTCCTCACGAGTACACCCTGGCACCTGACTGGCTCCAGTTGGCCTCATCCCAAAAGTTGTTCCATGTAGAATGTGTGTGGTCTGCCTTGGTACCCCAGAGGGGAACACTCAGCACCCCCTCCAGAAGAGCCTTCTTAACTCTGCTCCTTTTACCATCTGCTTTCTTGACTTTTAAGCTTTTCTTTGTCATTAGCTTTCCAGAAATATATTCCATGTCTTCTGGCATAACTGGCCTGTTTTAGCCTAGGTTAAATTACAATGTCACCACTGTTCTTTTCACATGATGCTCCTCTCTAAGAACCCCTGTGACATCTGTATTTTTTCCCACCTCTATAATCAAAACTCTCAGGTATCACAGAGAAACGTTAAAACGCAGCCTGTATATTATTAAAGGCATTCCCATTTTGAGCTTTGCTACCTGAGTGTCCATTAAGAAACATTTTGTCCTCATTAGTGTGGAGAATACAAATAATTATGTCATCAGCTTCTACCTTCAAGGAGCTGAAACACTGACTAAGTCTTAGAATGAACCAACATAAACAAAAAGCTATTCATCACCACTCATCTCTTCCTTAGAGCTGAAACCTAAGCTAATTAATTAGTGACAAGTAACAGGTCTCAAACATAGCTTATGTCATAACGTTAGCCCAATGGCCCATGTGCAAAATAATGTAACATTCTAAGAAGAGAGCTAAGAAAATCACCCACAGCCAAAAGAGAAAATATATCAAATTCAGCCTTTGAATTAGACTTACTCAGTACTTTGTTTTGGTACTTTGTAATCACTGTCATCTAAACAACTTATTTTATGATTCTGTATTTATTGCACTAATCGTCAAAAGTCTGGATACGTTTTTGGTTGGTTGGTTGGTTTAAACGGGGAGAGGTCTAGGAGTAGAGGAAGTAATTATTTAAAAATTACTGTGGAAATTCTTTCTTAGAATAAATATTGTCAGTAAGGTAAGTGTTACCAGTAAGGTATTAAGGCATAAAACCCAACAACTTGTACCCCTTTGGCGGCTGAGCAGTTCCTCCAGAAGTGAGAGCACTGTTAAGAATCTTCCAGGCCTCTAAGAGTCAGTCCAGATGTATAGGACTAAAGCGTCTTTTTATAGATACAGGTCTCCAGTATCTTTTGATCTGCAAGTATTGAATAAATTATGCGAAAGGTATAACAAAATCAGAGAAAATGGGATTGAAAGGCACGTCCAAAATGCACCTTTTCTCTTCTGCTGCCTTGAGGAATACTGCTCTTAAACTATTTGAGAGAGTTGAGCTTCTACATTGCAGATATGCCATCTAAGGAAGGAAGCTAAGCTGTTTCCAGTCCACCAGCAACACGTGCAAGTTATTATCATCACTTCCTGCTAATATTTGGCTTTATAATTAACTTTAATTCCTCCTGTAATTTAAGCAAACTTCTCTACTTGTCTTCAATAAACATGGTGGCTTTTATCCAAAGTTCTCTATATTGGAACACCTTTTGAGTTCAGTGGAGCTAAATTACTTCTCAATAGTCTTTTCTTTTCATGTAAACAATCCCAATTCCTTTCACTTTTATTTAATAATCCAATTTCCCAACACTTGAACCATCGCTGCTTCACTCCTTTATTTTTCTTTTCCATCTTTGGCTTAGTTTTAAATTGAGGAGTTCAAAGTGTGACAGTTTCAGTAGAGAATTATTACAACCCTAGTTTTGATATGTACCAAAATTCAATGGGCAGATTCTCAGGGTCATGTGGAAAGTTGACAGTGAATATTTGGGCTCCAGATTGATTACAAAAGCAGTAGGATATTATGCTGACCCACAAAGTCGAACATTCTCAGAAAGGAAGGTTTCAATATGTTATATAACTTCTGGTATCCACAATATTTGAGATATTTAGAGGAACATTGAATTTAAGACAAAGTCTGTGCCCTCATGAAATTTATAAACTACTCAGAAAGGATTGTCAAATAACTAATACAAGAATAAGTGTTATGGAAAGGAAATTGCCAAGTGATTAACTAAAGATTCAGAGAAGGAATAAATAATTTTGTATGGAAAGAAGTGGCAGGAGAGGGAACAGGTAACCCTGTGTCTCAGATACCACCAAACGTGGCTCCATTCCACACCGCATGGCAGGGTGGCCCAGGAGAGGCCACCATTCAGAGCTGGACACGTCACCTGGGGTGGAGCAGTCTTGGTGAAGCAGAGCCAGCACCAGGTGCTGGAAAAAAGTCTGGTCCAACAGGCAGAACGTGATGTGCAGAGGGAACTAGAACTAACAATCAATGTTAGTCCAGACTGCCGTTCTCGGGGATTAGGAAGCAGAGAAGCAAGACAGCACGTTAAGAGAGTGAAAAGAGAGAAAAGGATTCACCAAAAGGGAAGGGGATTCTGACTCACAAGTTAATAAGAGCAGGAAGGAAAAGAGGAGAAATAGCCAGGCACAGTGGCTCACACCTGGAATCCCAGTGCTTTGGGAGGCTGGGGCAGGAGGATTGCTTGAGGCCAGGAGTTCCTGGCTTCGAGAGACTGAAGTGGGAGGATGAGCCTAGGAATTTGAGACTGCAGTGAGCTATTTTGTGCCACTGCACTCGAGCCTGGGCTACAGAGCGAGACCCTATCTAAAAAAAGAAAAAGAAAATAAGAAAGAAGGAACAAAAAAAGAGGAGAAATGATATTCGGATCTGGAAACAAGCAGCAAAGCGATGGAGCTTCACAAGTGCAACGCTGGGGCTGAAAGGCAGCGGAATGATGCTGCGAAAGCTCCCTACAAGGTGTGTCTGGCATAGGCCCCTCACATGTATTACCTCAAACTTCACAGCAACGGCATTTAGTTGGTACCACTATTGCCATTTTACAGTTTAGAAAGCTGAGGCACAGCAAGGGCACGTAACGTGCCTGAGGTGACACTGCTGGTGAGTCACAGAGCCAGGCTTCAAACCTACCCTCCTGGCTTCAGAGCCCAGCACTTGGCCACGGTGCTGTGTAGGCTGGCTGGGGCTTGAGTGCTTCCTGGATATTTGTGGAATATTTTCAAGAGAAATATTTTCTTGAGAGTCGATGCCTCCTCTGAAACCCTGCAGCCTTCTCAGCAGGAAACAATCAGGTAGGTTTTCCCTTATTTAACCATAGTGAAAGGCACATCACAGTTCCGAAACTGCATTTTGTTTCCAATATTTCAGGCATATGTAGGAAGGGTGGAAGCATAAGAAAAGAAAGGGGTTGGGAAAAACATCATCTCACTTTAAATATTTCCTCTATGAATGAGATATTTTGTCTGAATAAAAAGAAAAACAGACAGAAGACAATGAAAACAATATGTGATATTGAAAGACCAGTTTTTTAAGCCAAGCTAAAGTGAAAATTTTAAAGCCAAGTTAACCCAAAGAAAGAAAAGGCAGTTAAGAGCCGTAAGAACACATTCACCACCTACCTAACACTTTAACCACTGAAGAGAAGTCCTCTTTGAGGCAGGTGAAAACTGTCAAAACCAAGAATTTAGAAGAGGAAAGTTAAAAAAAAATAAAAGGAAAACTGAGAGGTGGTCTTTGACTAAGCCAGGTTAAAGGGGAAGGTGGTCTCGCACTGACCAAGAAAAATTAGAACAAGGAAAACGTGTTAAATTGGTGGAATATTTCAAATCCACCGCACTAGTCATCATTTTACTATCAACAAACCACAGTTAAGTTCAAATGTGTTGATACAAATTTCAGTTTTACCAAGCTGAGCAAAACATAACTATTCTTTCTAAATCATGTTTGCTTTTTTCTTTTTCTTATTATTTTTTCTTTTTCTTTTTTTTTCTAGTGAAAGTTTTTCTTCCTATAAAGAAATTGGAGCTGGACACAGAGGCTCATGCCTATAACCCTAGTACTTTGGGAGGGCCAAGCAGGAGGATTGCTTGAGGCTAAGAATTAAAAGACCAGTTTGGGCAACAAAAAGAGACCAGGTCTCTAGAAAAATACAAAAATTAGCCGGGTGTGACTAGTAGTCCTAGGTACTCAGGAGGCTAAGGTGGGAGGATCACTTAAACCCAGAAGATCAGAGGCTGTGTGGAGACACACTCAACCCACTGCACTCCAGCCTAGGTGATATTGCAGAACCCTGTCAGGAAAGAAAGGGGGGTGGGTGAGAGGAAAGAGAGAGAGGAGGGGGGTGGGAGGGGAGAGAGAGAGAGAAGAGACAGAAGGAAGAAGAAAGAAAGAAAGAAAGAAAGAGAGAGAAGGAAGGAAGGAGAAAGAAAGAAAAAGAAAGAAAGAAAGAAAGAAAAAGAAAGAAAAAAAGAAAGAAGAAAGAAAGAAAGAGAAAGAAAAAAGAGGGAGAAAGAGAGAAAGGAAGGAAAGGGAAGGGAAGAGAAGGGAAAGGAATGGAAGGGGGGAGGAGAGGAGAGGGGAGGAGAGGGGAGGAGAGGGGAGGAGAAGGGAGGAGAGGGGAGACAGGGTTTTGCTCTATCTCTCAGGCTGGAGTGCAGTGGTATGATCTCAGTTCACTGAAACCTTCACCTCCTGGGGTCAAGGGATCTCGGCCTCCTGAGCAGCTGGGACTACAGGTGTGTGCCACCATGCCCAGCTAATTTTTTTATTTTTTGTAGAGATAGGGTCTCATTATGTTGTTCAGTCTGGTCTCAAACTCCTAGGCTCAAGTGACCCTCTCACCTCAGCCTTCCAAAGTGCTAGGATTATAGGCATGAGCCACAATGCCTGACCTAATTAATTATTTTTTAAAAATAAGGAGTAAAGGATGACTCCAAGCCTCTTGGTTTGATTGGCATGAAGAACGAAGGTATCACTGACTGAGAAGAAGACTGGGAGGAGGTGGAAGAAAGGAGAATCAGTCCATTTGGTTTTGCACATTTGAGATATCTATTAGACATCCTAGTGGACATAAGGACTGGGCAGTTAGACACGAAGTCTGAAGTGTGGAAGAGAGGTCCAGTTGAGAGATATAAATATGAGAAGCTGTCAGGCTCTACAGATGTTTAAAGCCAAAAGATTGAATGAATCTTATTCAGGAAGTGAGTACACAAAAGAGATATCAAAGGACTAAGACCCAGGACACTCCAATATTGAAGGTCAGGTTAATAAAGAGAAACTGAAGGTGGGCTATGTTTCAAGAAAAGGATCAACTGTGTAAAATGGGCCAATAGGTTTGTTAAGTCAGAAGAGAACTAAGAATTGACCACTGATTTAGCAGCATGAAGGTCCTTAATAACCTTGGCAAAAGCTTTGTTTTTCTTTTCAGTGTGTCTATTTATTTATATTTTTGAACAGTGTGAGTGTGATATAATTCACGTCATATCATTCATCTACTTAAAGCATATAATCCAATAATTCCTAGTATGTTCAGTGTTATACAATCAATTTTAGAACATTTTCATCACACCAAAAAGAGAATCCATAACCATTGGTGGTCATTCTCACTCCTCTCCCCCGAACCCCCATCCTCATCCTTCCAGCCCCCAGCCCCAGGCAATCACTCATCTACTGTCTCTCTCTAGTTATTCACTATTCTGGACATATTATTTTATTCCTTCTACTTAGCCGTAATTAGATATCCTTTGACCAACATCTCCCTATATTCCCTCCCCACTAACTGAACATGCTTCTAATAACCATCATTTTCCTCTTTACTTTTAAGACATCTACATTTTTTTTTTGAGACCGAATCTCACTCTGTAGCCCAGGCTGGAGTGCAGTGGTGCCATCTTGGCTCACTGCAACCTCTGCCTTCCAGGTCCCAGTTCACGTAATTCTCTTGCCTCAGCCTCCCAAGCAGCTGGGATTATAGGCACGTGCCACCATGCCCAGCTAATTTTTGTATTTTTAGTATACACGGGGTTTCACCATGTTGACTAAGCTGGTCTTAAACTCCTGAGCTCCTGATCCGCCCGCCTCAGCCTCCCAAAGTGCTGGGATTATATGTGTGAGCCACCACACTGAGCCTAGAGACCTACTTTTTTAGATTCCACATATGAGTGAGATCATATGGTATCTGTCTTTCTGTGCCTGTCTTATTTCACTTAGCATAATGTCTTCCAGGTTCATCCATGTTGTTGCAAATGACAAGATTTCCTTCTTTTTTATGGCTGAATAATATTCCATTGTGTCAGTATACCACGTCTTCTTTATCCATTTATCTGTAGATAGATACTTAGGTTGATTCCATACTGACTATTGTGAATAACGCTGCAACAAACATAACAGTACAGATATCTCTTCGGCATGCTGATTTCATTTCCTTTGGGTGTATACCCAAACACTTCATGGTTGAGTAGTGGAGACAAGTCTTGATAGAATTAGTTCAAGAGAAAAAAAATGAGATGGTAGGAAGTGAAGACAGTGATCGTAAAAGATGCTTTCAAAGAGTTTTGCTACAAATAAATGCGGGGAAGTGGAGTGGAGTCAATGGAAGGAATTTTTTAGACAAGAGACATTTCAGCAAGTTTGGTAATAATGGGCATCATCCATTAGAAGGAAGAGAAATGTGCCAGTGCAAGAGAGAAGTGCTGAAGTGGCATTCTTGTGCAGATCAGAGGGAATGGGACCTAATAAACAAGCGGGGATTGACCTCAATCTGAAAGAGGAATAGATGAGCCTTTTGTCTAGTCAGAGGGTGCTTGTGGCAGGGTAGTAACTGTGGGGGAGACACTGGGAAGTTCTCTTTGGATTGTTTTTATTTTCTTAAGGAATTAGGAACTGAGGTCACCAGAGCTAACATGTTGGGTGAAAGAGGAGAGAGTGTAAAATAGTGGTTTAAGGCCAGGTGCGGTGGCTCACGCCTGTAATTCCAGCACTTTGGGAGACCGAGGAGGGCAGATCACAAGGTCAGGAGATTGAGACCACCCTGCCCAACATGCTGAAACCCGTCTCTACTAAAAATGAAAAAAAAATTAGCCTGGCAAGGTGGCACATGCCTATAACCCCAGTTACTCGGGAGGCTGAGGCAGGAGAATCGCTTGAACCAGGGAGTCGAAGGTTGCAGTGAGCCAAGATCGCGCCACTGCACTCCAGCCTAGTGACAGAGCGACACTCTGTCTCAATAAACAAACAAACAAATAAATAAAAGTTTAAGAGACTGGGCAAGTAGGTGGACTAAAGAAATGGGGAAGGGCACCCTGGAGCGCCCCCTTGAGGCTGTGGACTTACCAACGGTTGCGCTTGGTTCCTGTTCCTGTCTCCAAGGTCACCAGGCTTGGTATTCGGCTTAGGTGTTCTTCTTGTCCCCCTCACCAAATCTTAAACGCTTTCAATAGAGATCTCTTAGTCATTTTTGAAGTTCCAGTGCCTAGCAAAATGCCTGATAAACATTGGTTGCCTTAAGATCAGATGAAGTCTTACCACACATACCCAAGGCACCTTTCTGCCCCTCCCATCTTAAGGCTGCATAAATCAGGCGAGGAGCCTCTCCAGGTTATGGCAGCATTGCACAGAGACTTGCACTTAGCAATGCTAAATAAACTTTAACTGGTTGGGGAGATGCTTCCTAGGCTCTTGCCATTCAGATTCCTAAGGCTTTTCCCCGCCTAGTCAGGAAAATAGCCTATCCTCAGTCTTCAAAATAACAATAGATCTTTTCATCTTGAAATCCACAAGCTCACTGACAGAAGCTTCAAACAAAGAAGCATTTCCCACAAGCTATGATCATCCCCCACCGCGGTTTGCGGACAGGTAATCCGAGGCACACAGAGGTCAAGGGAGCCTAAAGGTTGCAGATCCAAACTCCTGCCCTGGAGCTGCCAGAGAGAATCTATTATATGCTGACCACCCGTTTGCATTTGAACACAGGACAAAGAAAGTCAGTCTATAAAAATATAACATTACTATAATCAGACCTCCATAAAAAATATTTTTTCAAGTTTTCTATATATATATAATATGTTTACTTACATATATTCTTCTTGGCTCCACAAAGAATTTGAGGAGGCTTATGGTTTGACATTTTCCCCCAAATACACAGAACAAAGAGAAAGGGCAAAATTCTGCAAGGACCGAAGATTCTCCCAGGGTCCTGATGCCATGCACATGTGTCCAGTGTGCTACTTGTGTAACTCTGTTTACCATAACCAATCCCTCTTCTTACCTTTTCTCTGCAGAAGTAAAGTTTCCACTGTAATTCTCCCTAAACAGGTGAAGAAAGGGGGTTGGAGGAACTTCCATAGCCATCCCATGAGGCATAATCAGAGCCAGATGCCAAACTTTTTGAATCAAGAGTGGACTCACATGCCATAAAAACTAGTGATTTATTTATTATAGGGCTCTAATTAATAAAATATGGTTTTAACATACAGCCAACAGAGTGTATTCCACTAGTGTGCCCATAAAATATGGCTGGCAAATTGAAAGTAGCATAATGGCTAAATCACTGTAATTTTCACCACATTAAGAAGCCCCAACTTGAGTTTTACATTACATCTACCTAACGTCAACCCTACAGGGAGCAAAGCCAAATATGTAGTCAGCCCAACAAGTAATCTGTCTGAAATTTTGGCTCAAATGACCACTCTGTAAATTAATTTACCAAAATGCCTATTTGGGGACAGACAAGATCATCCAGAGATATGCTATTCCTCAATTGCCCTTTAGGGATTCCGTTTAATTATAACAAAATGAGGCCAGTTAAATGTGGCTTCGGTGCTTGTCAACAGTTCTTTAATATTCTTGTCATTATATTAACACTTAATAAGAATGGTGGTCAAAATTTTAAAAAGAATTTTAAAAATAAGAAGAGTGGTGATAATGGTAATGATAGGCATCGTAAAAGATACCTTGGCAAAGTATTTTGAGAATTGATTTATTGAGGTGCATTCAGGCTATTTTGTTTCTCACAATTGTTAGATGTTTCTTTTGTAAAACCCCAGATCAAGAGAGAGAGAAACATCTTAACTGACCTTGGCAATCCACCACCCCTCTTACATATAGCTTTAGCAGGACAGCTCTGGACCTGTGCTAAGCTCTCTCCTGCTCTGTTCCTTAGGGGGGCAGCAGCTGCACCGCCTACAAGCACAGCGTTACCCTAGGCAAAAGTCTGCCTGCTTCTACCAGCCAGTGCTAAACTGTGCTAAGGGAGAATTAAAAATCATTGCCTTTTGGTGCAATGACTGCTGTGCAGAGAGCAGCCAGGATGGTCTCACTTCCCAGCACTAGAGAGGCCCACAGCCAGAGGAGAATTGAGAATGATTAACAGGTCAAATAAAATCATGTTTCTGGGGTTATACTTGGTTTTGAAAGCTGAAGTTGCCCTGATCATATCCCATTAACCACATATGAGGTTGCTGTGTTTTCTCTGCTGTGAAAATGCAGGTGTTAACGCACTAGGAAGTGATCAGCATCAGAAAGTTGCTCTCTGAAGCCCTGCTTTTAGGGACTGAGGTCCAAAAACAGTTATTTGCAGTCCCATTTCTTCAGCATCCCCTCCCACAGTCTCACAAGCCCGATGTGAAGTATGGAATTGAATAAACAAGACTTGACTCAAGAGACGATAAAATTCTTCTTATGCATATTCATTCCTGGACAGCAATGAGCATCTTTCCTGAGTCGGACACTAAGAATGCCTGTGAAAATTCAATGTGCCTGAAAGCAGGGAGGAAACTTTCTGATGCTAGAGGCAACAAGACTACGATTGCCATTAATCTGGGAAAATGCACCCATTCAAACCAGAGAGGCAGATGCATAAACAAACTCATTAGGGTGAGCTAATGCCACACTCCTATGTGCTTAGCCACTGTCCTTGAGGTCCCAACCAAAAATAAGTATCAATCAATAATCAATGGTCAACAAGTATAAATTGACCAATACTTGTTAGGTATCTGTGTTGTGCCCAGAATATTACTTGGTTCTAGAAAGGGATACAAGATAAATAGAAGACATTTCTCCCACCCTTTCCCTATTTAAAGAGTACATAATTCACTTAAAAACTTCTGAGTATATACTGTAGGCAAAACTAACATGCAGAGTCATTGGATATAAAAGCTGGGTTTTATCTGCAGCCCAAGTTTCAGACATGTTATTCAAATCAGTTATTGGATTAATCAAATCAGAGCCACCTTCATGGCGACTTGATGAGTTGATTCCTTGGGCATCATGACCATTGTAATCTTTCTTTTTAGTGTGTAGACCAAAATAAATACTATCTATACAGTAGAGCTAGTGGGATTATAGAATTGTAACATCTAAAGGGACTCAGACCCCAATTCTTTAGCCAACCTAAGATTCTACTCTTGAACAACCCATTCTTAAACACTTCTAGCAAGTATTACCTAACCAAAAAGTTCACTGCTTTTAAATTTCAAAAAGCCACCTTTCTGAGGTGAAGGGAATTCAGTCTCCTTACAATTTTTTTTTTTATAGAGTCTGTCATTCCATCATCCAGGCTGGAGTACAAGGCGTGATCACAGCTCACTGCAGCTTCTACCTCCCGGGCTTAAGCAATCCTCCTGCCTCAGTCTTCAGGTAGCTGGGATATAGGTGCACACCACTGTGCTCGGCTAACTTCTGGATTCTCTGTAAACATGGGGTTTCCCTGTGTTGTCCAAGTTGTTCTTGCTTCTGGGCTCAAATGATCCACCAGCCTCAGCCTCCCAAAGTGCTGGCACTGATCCACCACACACAGTCTCTTTACAACTTTGATTACCTTTTCCTAACTACTACACAGCTTCATCAAACAAATTTAATATTTTTTTAAAATATGAGCACATGCAAATATTTTTAAACATCGACACATCTTTTTTTTTCCCAGGCTGAATTTCCTTAATCACTTCTATGACAAGATTTTTCAACCATTCACCAGTTGAACTGCCTCCTTCTAAATATTCTCCTGTTTTAAACATGTCTGTTAATGTAACACAGCTCTAAGCATTCACACTATGAAACTCCATCTTACCTGTGAAATGGCAGACTTAGGTTAGATCAATCTGATCATATTCTTTCATTACTAAAGGAACTGATTTAAACTAACTTCCTCTCCCATGACTTTATCCATCTAAAAGATCTCCAGGGAATATTCATAGAGAACAGTGTCCTTGGATCAAACATGTTGAAAAGAGACTAGAATTGTGTGGTAATCACTGTGAAGAATATGTTTTTACCAGGGTGGGATGGCTCATGCCTGTAATCCCAGCACTTTTGGAGGCCAAGGAGGATGGATCATGTGAGGCCAGGAGTTCGAGACCAGCCTGGCCAACATGTTGAAACTCGTCTCTACTAAGAATACAAAAATTAGCCAGGTGTGGTGGTGCGTGCCTGTAGTCCCAGCTACTCAGGAGGCTGAGGGACTAGAATCGCTTGTACTTAGGAGGCTGCAGTGAGCCAGGATTACACCACTGCACTCAGCCTAGGCAAGGAAGTGAGACTTCATTTCAAAAAAAAGAAAAAAATAGAATGTAAGTAACAGATATAAAATATTGACACCTAGTGCTTGGTCAGCAAGGTCCTTGTGACTATCATCCATGTTGCTGATCTGTACTGTTGGAATAACTTTAATTCATTTCCAATAATGAAATAAGAGTATGACCAAAAAAAATAGAACTGAACATAATCTCTGCACACTGAGTTCATGATCTTAGTGGGAAGGGCAGGTAGATTCCCAACTTGGTGTTTATAGGAAAAAAGTTATATTTAAAGAAATTGGCCTATGTAGTCCTTTAAAATAAAATTAAGTCTAGGGTTCCTGGAGAAACAAATATCAGGACTGCACAGCTAGAAATTTTATAGATTTGATTAAAAAATAACCTTGCCAGCCTATTACAGACTCGAGTCTAGGTGAAAAGAAGCAAGAGTATGAAGGAACTTGACCAAAAATAATGTGCTGGAGGTTTTTCAATCGTTTTTATTAGATTTTCTGGGAAATATTGTTAGTGAGGAGAGTGAGACGGGACATTGGTGGCAGGTAAAATATTAGCTTAGCAACCCAAGCAGATGCTGGTAGCTGCGCATGGTGGTCTAAGAACAGAGGAAGAGGTTAGAAACTGAGAACGTAGTTTCTGGAGCAAATTACTACTGCCCTGACATTTTCAATGGATAAATGCCTAGGAAGGAAGGGAAAAAAAAATCCTGTCTTCCCTGTTCTGGGAAAACAGGATTCTAACAATAGAGCTTATTAAAAGGTATTTTTTAACTGATGACTGTTCCGTTCTAGGCTAGAAAATTGGGTGAGGCTATTTCTGATTTAATAAGATGGATGGATATCCTTGCCCTCTAAAATCTGGCACTAAGAAGATAATATTCTGAGGAGTAGTGGTGCTTCTGGGGATAGAAAATAGAGTCCTTCAAAAGCAGCCAGATGACACAGTCCATCTCTCAAAAGGATGACTGGTAGTTTTCATGCATGTCTGTGCCCGGGGTAATTGGCATCAGGGACTTACCCGTGGAATTCTTAGCTGGTTACAGGGCACACCGGTGTTCTGTCTCGAAGTTGGAGAAAGACTGAGACTGCAGAGAAAGAGAAAATCAGGAGACATAGTTTTAGTCTGTGACCTGATAAAACTAGCTGTTTGACTGTGAGCTCATTATTCTCAGATTCCTCATCTGAAAATGTTCCCCTTAGGCTCAAAGACTCTTCCAATCAAACAACTGCTCTCATGACCTGCCTTCAAGATGCCTTTCCTTCTTCTTTTAGCATTAGGTTTTCTTAATAATGTACAATTAGATTAGGAGCAATTGAATCTCTAAAAAGAATATCCCTTGTAAAAGTAAATGGAAAGGCTGGGCGCAGTGGCTCACGCCTGTAATCCCAGCACATTGGGAGGCCGAGGCAGGTGGATCATGAGGTCAAGAGATCAAGGCCATCCTGGCCAATATGGTGAAACCCCATCTCTACTGAAAAAAAAAAAAAATAGCTGGGCATGGTGGCACATGCCTGTAGTTCCAGCTACCTGGGAGGCAAGGCAGGAGAATCGTTTGAACCCAGGAGGCAGAGGTTGTAGTGAGCCAGGATGGTGCCGCTGCACTCCAGCCTGGCGACAGAGTGAGACTCCATCTCAAAAAAGAAAAAGAAAAGAGAAAAAGTAAATGGAGTAGCTGGTAGCTGCATTCTTTGGAGACCACACAAGGTCTGCAGGAACCAGATACCCCATGACCATAAAGGATGCCATGACCTTGTGCAGGTGGGCTGCCTCTGTGTGCAGTGTCATCTGCCCACAGCACAGCTAACCTGGTTCTCACCCCACGGCAGGCCATGCAGGGCAGCAGCCGACAGAAGGTCTGCTGGGGCTCCCCAGGAGACTGGGGAGTTTGTTCACTCCTGAAGAGGTGACTCTCCCCAGCATGAAACCACACTCAAGTCCTTGGAGTTTCCATCACAACACCGAGCTCCAGGACAGAGAAGGAAGAGTGGTGAGAAGCTCAAGGGAGTTGGTTTGTATTATTGTAATCACTTTCATTCACGTCCAATAATAAAATGAGTGTGACAAAGAATGGAACTGAACATCAATCTCTGCACACTGAGCTCCTGATCTTCTGCTGAGCGAGAACAGAGGATGATTATGACTGTTTTCTAAAGGATGAAAAGGGAACCTGAGTGTAGTGAGGAGTAGGGTGGGAAGGAGGCAGGTGGAAAGAAAATGCGTGATAGAGCGGCAGAAAATCAGGAGAGTAATGAAGTGACACAACTCAGGGAATGAACCTAAAATATTAGAATGAGGAGCGGGAGAGGGAGACAGAAGAGGAGATCCCAGGAGGGACAGAGGGGAAGAACCTGATGAGGGGAGTTGGCTGGGTGAGAGCTCTGTGGGGTCTGTTCTGTGTAAGTCACTGTCATTTTTAGTGTCAACCTGGCTAGGCTCTAGTGCCCAGCTGTTTGGTCAAATATCAGCCTAGCCATTACTGTGAAGGTGTTTTTCAGATGTGGTGAACATCTCCATCAGTGGACTTTGAGTAAAGCAGGTTGTCCTCAGGCCTTGTCCAATCAGCTGAAAGGTTTAAGACTAAATACTGAGTTTCCCCAAAAAGAACAAGTTCTGCCTCCGGACGGCAAGATGGAAACCCTGAGTTAAGCGTCCTCTTCCAGCCCGATGGCCTGCCCTGCAGGTTTCAGACTTGCCAACACCGACAATTGTATAAGCCAATTCTTTAAAAATCAATCTTTTGTATTTTATTTTATTTTATTTACTTTTGACATGGAGTCTCACTCTGTCACCCAGGCTGGAGTTCAGTGGCGCGATCTTGGCTCACTGCAACCTCCGCCTCCCAGGTTCAAGAGATTCTCCTGCCTCAGCCTCCAGAATAGCTGGGATTACAGGCGCCTGCCACTACGCACAGCTAATTTTTTGTATTTTTAGTAGAGACATGATTTCACCATGTTGGCCAGGCTGGTTGAATGTCTGACCTCATAATTTGCCCGCCTCAGCCTCCCAAAGTGCTGGAATTATAGGCATGAGCCACCGCACGCAGCACAAAATCAATTTCTTTACATATGTATGTAAATACACACACAGACACATACACACACACACCCTACATCTATTGGTTCTGTTTCTCTGAAAAACCCTAATACATTATATAAAGTACTGTTCATAACTACCCAGCAACTGCGGATCCTATCTTAGAGACAGGAAAGTTTCAGAGAGTTTTTCTCCCCAGTTAGCCCCCTGGTGACTACCTCACTAATCTACCCCCGAGTCCTTTATATAGAAAGAATTTAGGTCTTTCTCACCTCCAAGTCTAGTGTACCCTAAGTTGGCAGGGGTTTCTACAAGTCATTTAGTCCTATTTGAGACATTTGAGAATTTTCAGAATGTCCTTTGGCAACATTTGAGCAGACAGGCAAACAGAATTCCTTTCCATGACTCGGTGGCCTCTGGCAATTACCTGGCCACAAAGTGGCCTGGCCTGTGGGGCTTGGAAGGGAACATTGGATACCAAGGATATCAACCACTTCTCAAATGTCAAGACCTATGAAAAAAATGCGACGGCTCACTCACACAGGCAGCACAGCAGCTGGAAGTCTGAGCTCATCTTCCCCTCTGCTTCCTTTACTCTTCCTTACCCTGATGGCCATGAATTCCTGTATTGGGTCCATCTTCAGCATTTCAGAGGCAGGGGCAGGCCTTATTCATGTGCATAGTTGAGTTCTAAATTGTACAAGAGTGCAAGACCCATTTACAGTGAATTTTGTTCTTTCTCAACTCATCCGTGTGTCCCAGAGTGTACACACCCTGTTCAACATCACTGAGCCTGAACACGTTGGTAGCACCTACTAGCCCCCTGCTAACTACCTCACTAACTTCGCCAAGGGCTTTTATCTGGAAAGAGAGGTGCCAGTCAGCTATCTCACAGGAACCTGAAGGAGGCAGAGGGTTAACCACCAACGGAAGCTCAATGTCAACAGCCTTTATTAACCTTGCAATTGAGTAACCACTCCCTTCAGGACACAGCAAAGGAACCCGGCTCCCCTCACTTCTGTGGTTCCACAGAGCTGATATTTAGCAAGGAAAAACTGTTGGCACACCTGTATACATTTCATGTGGCCTTTGCTGCCTATCAATGTAATCAATGCAATCACTTTTCTTCTTGATCATTTCTTTTCTGCCAGAGGTAAGTGATTTCTCCTACACCAAGATTTTCTTTATGCTTTCAAGAGTCAATGTTGAATCTTTTAATGATCAAATACCAACTAGTATTTTCTCAGACTTCTAGAATGAGGATTGTAGAAATTTGATAAGGCGATCCAGGCTGGCATCCTGAAAACATCACGGCCCTGGGAGTCAGAAGAGACAAAGCACCGACTCAGTCACTTCACCTCCTTAGGGTCCATTCAGTTTAGGCCATATTTATTGAGGATTTCCTGTGTCCTGGGCATTTTGTTGAGCACTCGTGACATAAAGACAAACGAACCCTAGCCTTGCCTACAGAGAGCTTATAATTTACTGTAAGAGACAGCCGTGTAAACAAACAATTGCAATACTGAACGAGCCATAGCTCAGCAGAAGTATGCACAATGTGCTAGAACACACTAATGGAACCGGATGATTCATTCCATCCCAGATGAGCTTTAGGGCATGTTTCTCAAAGAAGGTGACACCCGAGCACAGCCTCTGTTTTTCTCATCTAAGGAATGAGGCCAAAGTGAAAAATTCCTGTGTCTCTCCCAGAGTTACAGCTCTGAAATTCAGTAATTGCATGGATAAATCCAAAACATCCTAAATACCAGGAACATTCAGAGTTGGGCATTCTTGGAGGGGACTGGTGATTTGTGGAATTGGATAACTACAGATATTGGCCCCTGCTCAGAGAGCCAGGCTGCTGGGCAGAGCCCCAAGGATGGGTAGCTCTTATACTCAGTCCTCCTGAGCCATCAGGATTCATGTCACCCTTTTGATGAGTGAACAAATCAATTCAAAAAGTGCTCCATTGCAAGGTTCTGTGCTAGCAGAAGAAGACACGTTCATGGCCGGGCTCAGTGGGTCACACTTATAATCCCAGCACTTTGGGAGGCCAAGTCGGGCAGATCACTTTGACCCCAAGAGTTTGAGACCAGCATGGTGTGTATGGTGAAACTCCATCTCTACAAAAAATAGAAAAATTAGCCAGGTGTGGTGGCACACACCTATAATCCCAGCTACTTGGGAGGCTGAGGAGGGAGAATTGCCTGAACCAGGAGGCAGAGTTTGCAGTGAGCCAAGATCGTACCACTGCACTCCAACCTTGGCAACAGAGCAAGACTCCATGTCAAAACAAAAAAAAACAAAACAGAAGAGAAGTTAAGATGCAATCTTTGCCAATGAGAAGCCCCACAGGAAGAATTAGGAAAGTCAGGGCTGCAAATCAAGGCCCAATATAGAGGGTACAAAAAGAGAGAGTGCAAAAATCAAGGCCCAATATAGAGAGTGCAAAAAGAATTAAGGAAGCCCAGGCTGCAAATCAAGGCCCAATATAGAGAGTGCAAAAAGAGATGCAGGCAAGGAGTTAATTAAAGGAAGGAGAATGTTTGTCTTCTACAGGAATCAAAAAAGGCTTCAGGACGTGCCCAACTGGAGGTTATCAGAGGGCAGAGAGATGACAAGAAGAAAGGAAGAACATTCTACACAGAGCAAACAACTTGAGCAAAAGTGGAAAATTAGAGACACTCTAGGAGATTGTAAGCAGAGTTAGACTGGAGCTATAGAATAATAATAATAATAATTAGCATTATTAGTAATATTACTTATTGAGTACCTACTGAATGTGCCAAGAAATTCAAATGTCCTTCCTCACCCTTCACTGCCACCTAGGATATGGGTATCACCCAGATTTTTCAGATGAGCAAACTGAGGTTTCATGAGCCAAGCTGAGATTTTAATGAGACGCTCCTGAGTCCAGAGTCCACACTCTCAACGACGATGCTTGCTTATTTGATGTTCTGTTGGGAAATGAAAGCTTAGCTCAAAAGGTCCTGTAAAAAAAAAAAGTGTTTTGAAGGACAGGAATAGTAGAATACAGCAGATAAATCTGGTAGCATTATGGAAAATGGCTTGGAGCAGGGAAAGACTAGACATAAGGGGATCTTTGACCTGCATGCTACAGTAATGATAGATATGCAGGAGCAATTCAACACTTCTGCACTGAGGCAACAGCAGTCAGAAAAAGAGAGGAAAGAAAGGAATATATGAAAAGAAAAATAAAAAAACACGTCATGGGATAGAATCCCTAGAACCTCCCTAGTGGTTGGAGGTGGTGGAAGAGGGAAGAATAAGGAGTTTGGAGAATGTATGTTGGCTCCCTGGTGTCCACTCCCAAGCCAGGGTCATTTCCTTCCATTCAGCCTCTTGGATCCATAAGCAAGGGAGAGGAAGTTTTCTGAAATGTTTTCTTTCTCTAAAGTATGCATCTTACCATCTGACAAATTCATATTTCTCTTGGGCTTCACTAGCTGGACAATAATCAATTGTTATCCCTATAAGTTCCAAGAAATTTAGTCTAAGGTTTCTCATAGGAAATATGGATAGGCAGAAGTTCTTCTATAAAAACCCTGCCCAAATCACCTATTTCTGGGGTGCATTGCCTATAACAAGTACTGAATGAATATGTTCTGAATGAATAAGTAGATAAAGCACGAACACTTTCTACCTCTTGACCCTTGTGAGACTTTTTGCCCTACCTACCTTTCTTTCAAAACAGAACTCCAGAGGCAAGAGTTAAACAAAGGCCACCAGGACATAGAATGTAGCAATGTTGGGACATCAGGTGAGAGACCTTAGCTGGGTCCGTCCTCTGATGTTTGGTGTGACTGCTGACACATGGTGGGACCTCAGTAAGCACTGGTTGGATGGGTAAATGAATGAGTGAGTCAGATCATCTAGCTTTGAAGATCTCAGTAGTTCATGTTTAAATAGGGGAGTCTGGGCAGCCACCAGCCCCATTAACCTAACATGCCAATGTGATTAATGTTGCTTTTTCCAGAAGTCTTGGCCTTGCCTGCAAAACTTAACATTGAACACCTGAAGGAAAAAAAGAAAAAATCCCATTGGCAAAGCTTGCTTTTAACCATGAGAGACACCCAGCAATGTTGCCAATTTCCCGAGGGGCCAATACCTTTCTGACTTAGCAATAATTCCCAAGTTAAACAAATTGCCAAAGAGTTATAAGCCTCTTATTAGTTGGATGGATTCCCCCAGTTGCTCTGCTGGCTGCATTTTCCCTGCACACATGTTGGTGAGTCCTGCCGACTATTCGTGTGCCTGCAGGTTGAGGAGCTCTGGCATCTGTGATCTGCAGTCTCCAATCTTCCCTCCCTCTTGCCTTCACTTTGAACTGAAATGCTGTCTTAAGCAACCCCGCTACCCACCACCTAACAAGCCGGGACGTGAGTCTTCATGACTGTTACGACACTTGAACCTTTTCCCAGGCTAACCAGTAACACCAGTATTCAAACTGCAGTGTGAGGAACACCACAACCAGCCGGAGAAATGGCCTGCACTGATTCCCTAATGGTCTGAGGTTGAAGTGCGGCACAGCAACAGCTGGAAACACAGGTCACAGAAGGCTTAGACGAGAGAGGTGCTGGAGAGCATCGGGAAAATCTAAAATAGAGAGCTCGCATTCACTTGTGGCCCTCGGTTTACATGGCAGAAGCCGAAATGGAAAGCTGGGAGAGACTAGTTTCACCTGGGTAAAGACCAATCAGATGCTTTGGGATAAAAATCCACTTCAGAAATTAAATTATCCATTTCAGTGAACCGCCCTAATTCATAAGTCAATGTCCAACTCTATTTCTTTTTGTATTGAGGAAAATTTAGCTATTATACCAACTTCTGTTTCTGCATGGATTTCCATATAGCATAAGATCTCTGTGGGCTGGGCGTGGTGGCTTGTGCCTGTAATCCCAGCACTTTGGGAGGCTGAGGGTGGAGGAACACTTGATCTCAGGACTTTGACACCAGACTGGACAACACAGTGAGACTCCTATCTCTACATTAAAAAACAAAAGAAAGAAAGAAAGGAAGGAAGAAAGAAGAAAGAAAGAAAGAGAAAGTGCGAGCCAAGCATGGTGGTGCACATCTATAGTCCCAGCTACTCTGGAGGCTGGGGTGAGAAGATCACTTGAGCCCAGGAGGTCAGAGGCTGCAGTTAGCCATGGTCACACCACTCCACACCAGCCTGGGAAACAGAGCAAGATTCTGTCTCAAAAAAAAAAAAAAAAAAAAAAAGAGGATCTGTATGATGATTGTACAACATGAAACGAGGCAATTTCATCAAAATTTATTCCTCAATAAAAGCTCCTTGATAAGCTAAGTTTTCTGTTTTGTTTTTCTTTGAAGAGTACAAATTTCTACAGTACACTGGCTCCACTATTTTCTTGGAGTGTGATAAGGTTTACGCCAAGAGATCACATTAGTGTCTGTACACTATTTCCATTGATTCAAGGCTCTTACCTAAGATTAGAAGAAACAA
This sequence comes from Aotus nancymaae, assembly GCF_030222135.1. Classification (NCBI taxonomy): domain Eukaryota; kingdom Metazoa; phylum Chordata; class Mammalia; order Primates; family Aotidae; genus Aotus; species Aotus nancymaae. The sequence goes on along the minus strand of NW_026988498.1, from coordinate 4,624,191 downwards.
TCATTTTATTAACTGCAGTCAAAGGGTTATGAAGAAAATCTGTGCCCACCGGATATCCATAATTCCATCTTTCCTTCTTAGCACTGTTATCTTATTTCATCTAGAGATTTTCTCTAGATCAAATAGGGTGGAAAATCAAACAAGATCTTTCAGAGGGTGGGCAGAGGAGTGGAAAGGACAGAAGAAGAAGGCAAGGGGCTGGGCGCCCACAAAATTGTGCAAAAGCAAGTCAATTCCCCACTAGCTTCGCTGATGTGCAGAGCCCCAATATGAAATAGAGAGCAGACTCAATGAGAATTGAACTCGTTCCGTTCTTCTGAGCACCTCTCTATCCTTGTCCTAAAAAGCACTACAAGTTGGCGAAAAAGGGCAACTCCTCTAGGACTGTCACCTATCAGCTGAGCCCTGATTTCTGCTACTTCAAGAAGATAAAAATGAACGAATGGCCTGCTTGGAGTCGATCCATAGCATAGAGGCCTTTTCCAGCTGTCTTTTCTAATTGTTTTTAGTCACTTGATTTTGTGAGGAGATCAAACGCAGGTTCATCTCAACCTGCAAATTCAAGGTCCTCTGGAGGCTTCATGAGTTATACTTTCACATACAAAAACAGATCTTGATAAAGCAGTATTTTTTTTTTTTTTTTGAGACGGAGTTTCGCTCTTGCCACCCAGGCAATTCTCCTTCCTCAGCCTTCCGAGGACTACGGGAATGTGACACCAAACCCAGATAATTTTTGTATATTTTACTAGAGATAAGGTTTCACCATGTTGGTCAAGCTGGTCTCAAACTCCTGAGCTCAGGTGATCTGCCCACCTCAGTTTCCAAAAGTTCTGGGATTACAGGCATCTGCCACCATGCCCAGCTTTTTTTTTTTTTTTTTTTTCCACCCACCTCGGCCTCCCAAAGTGCTGGGATTACAGTCATGAGCCACCACACCTGGCCAAAGCAGTGTTATTTATAACTACTACGTACCAGACATTACCAAAAGCCTTAATCGCTTCTGACTGCTTCTTTCTCTAACACATCTTCCAACTCATTGTGTGGAAAAGAGTTCAATTAGTTCCATCCAGTGATGTACTGTTCTTAGCCATGCACATAAGGTAAACTGATATAAACTGGCTGGGGTCAGGCCAAAGAAAACTTATTAGATTTTCATATTATGGAGATGGCCTGATCCATAAAGATTGCCCTAAATCTGAAGTGGGAGAAGTGACTTGGATTTGGCCTAACCCACTCTTACACGCGTCATAAAGAAAGTCATCTCTCTCTTGCACAACTCAGTTAAGAATAAATTTGAATGCAAAGTCTTATTTCTTAAAGAATGAAACAAACTCCAGTTAAAGATTGTTAGCCACTGACAAAACACTCAGCATCTTCTTTATCCTAAGTATCATTGCTATCAGCAAGCCAGTTCTATGGTTTCATCAGAAGGAAAAGAAAAATGAACTTTTAAAATGAGGTGGGCGCTTGAAGGTAAAACGTTAACACTGGAGAAACTGGGTGGGGTATACCAGAAATCTGTACTCTCTTTTCAACTTCAAAATGTCTTCAAAACATACAGTTTGTTTAAAAGAAATAGGGTGAGGCTGGGAGGTGAGCAGAATAAACTCAGGGCTGCAGGAGCATTGAAGAGCTGGTTTCATTTTTTTTTAATTTTATTTATTTATTTATTTTAGAGACAAGGTCTTACTCTATTGCCTAGGCTTCCGGAAAGTAGTGCAATCATAGCTCACTGCAGCCTCAAACTCCTGGCCTTAAGTGATTTTCCTACCTCAGCCTCCTGAGTAACTGGGACTGCAGGCATGCACCACCATACCCAGCTAATTTTTTTTTTATTTTTTGTAGAGATGGGATCTCACTGTGTTGCCCCCTGCTGGTCTCAAACTCCTGGGCTCAAGTGATCATCCTGACATGACCTCCCAAAGCCCTGGGATTACAGATGTAGGCCACTGTGCCTAGCCTGAAGAGTCAGTTTCAAAGTTGTGGTCATCTATGACAGATAATAACCAAGGGAAGCCTGACCTGAAATCCGCAGAGGACCTGTCACTTGGTAATATGGACGAAAACCTCGAGATTGTTCTTATCTCTAGAGAGCAGAGATTCCCCACACCTCTGCTGGGCAAGGAAGATTTTAATGGTTTGTCGTTCCAGGACTCTGCAGGCTCCCCTCCTCTGAGAGCTATTTCATTCATTCGTCAGGTGCTTCCTTGAGCTCTTTCTCTCCATTTAGAAGTGGTGCTTTGATAAACCATTCTCTTCCTTCAGTAAACATAGCTTGGGTGGTGTGGAATCAAATCCCAGAAGTTACAGTGAGCAAAGATACATGGTATCTAAGAATCGTGTGTGTGTGTGTGTGTGTGTGTTCATCTGTTATTTAAATTTTAAGCCTCACTGGGGAGATGAAAAAGAGACCAGAAGAGCTTGAGTCAGTTATATCAGTTCTGTGCAAACAAAGTTGATGTGGCTTGGTGCAAGCCAAGATTAAAAGTGATTGAGTGCTTCTGTAGGAGCAAAGAACCCCAGACCAAAAAATAGAAAAGCGCCGTGGTTCTTTGCCAACCTTCTTAAAATAACTACCATTGTGCTGGATTAAAAGGCATTTGCTGAAGATGTTGTGAAGAATAAAGCTTATTTGTTATTCTTTTGAAACAGAAACGTGAATAAAAGAAAAGCTGTTAGTCAACATTGTCTTAGAAGATAAAGCTTTCGAGATAGCAGAATATCTGGGTCAATGGGAGGCTTCAGCAAACTGTGCCCTGGATTGACAGTTCCCTTCACAATTGCAGCTGAACACTTAACACTTCCTTCCCCACCCAATCCCAATTCAGAGGCTCATGGGACACAGTCACAGAGAAGTGACGTGTCATGGCATCCTATGTATGGGTGGTTTCATCCCACCAAGAGTTCAGTGGTCACCTCACCAGCATAGAATTAGGCAGACAGAGAGGAAAGAAACAAAGAGAATTTGGCAGGCAGAGAGAAAGGAACTCTAGAATACTCATTGATTGTTTGTTTGTTTGTTTGTTTGTTTGTTTGAGACAGTCTTGCTCGGTCTCATAGGCTGGAGTTCAGTGGCGCGATCTCGGCTCACTGCAACCTCCACCTCCCAGGTTCAGGTGATTCTCCTGTCTCAGCCTCCTGAGCAGCTGGGATAACAGGTGCTGCCACATGCCCAGCTAATTTTTGTATTTTTAGTAGAGACGGGGTTTCACTATGTTGGTCAGACTGGTCTCGAACTCCTGACCTTGTGATCCGCCCACCTCGGCCTCCCAAAGTGCTTGGATTACAGGCATGAACCACTAACCACTACGCCCTGCCTCTTGATTGCTTTGATGTTTGATCTGTTGGTTCTTCTTCCGTACCTCCAAAACAAAGCAAAAAGATTCCAAAATGCCTTCCTATATAGAAGAGCCCCTAAACCAAAAACCCAGTGTCGACTGTGAAGAAAGTAGCCTGTTAAGGCAGAAACTGGAGCTCCTGCAGCCCAGAGAGGCTCTGGGAAGGTGCTTTCCCAAGCGAGTCTCAGGGCTGAGCACTGAGTCTTAAACAGAAGGAGGTCGGAAGAGGACCCACAGCTACACTTTACTCAGTTCTACCCCATGATTAGGACTCAGATAGCCTGGAAGTGCTTCCTTCAACAGCCAGAAAGATTTAATCCAGACAGCAGGAATCTTTGTGTTTTCTACAGGGCCACTGAGGCCATTTCCTGAAAGAGAGGATCGGAAGAGAAGAAAAGCAGATGGCTGGATGCTTCCAGCTTCCAGGTCTCCTCCCAGTAGCAGGAGATCCTTCTCATTCTTTGGTTAGGGAAAGCCTCTGACTACTGAACTCTGGAAGGCAGTCAGGTAATTGGCTGTTTATCTCAAAACGATTCCAGTGTAGCTGAGCTTGCTCCTGTGATCTCAGCACTTTGGAAGGCCAAAGTAGGAGAATAGCTTGAGCCCAGGAAACCAACCTAGGCAATGTGGGGAGACCCTTTCACTACAAAAAAATTTAAAAATTATTCATCTGTGGTGCCACATGCCTGTAGTCCCAGCTACTCTGGAGGCTGAAGTCATTCTCTTGAGTCCTGGAGGCAGAAGTTGCAGTAAGCCAAGATGGCACCACTGCATTCCAGGCTGGGTGACAGAGTGAGACCCTGCCAAAAAAAAAAAAAAAAAAAAAAACCTCCAGTGTAGACATAGCTCTAGAATGGTGATTCCCAAGTGGGGTGACTTTGCCCCCGACCAAGGGACATGTGGCAATGTCTGGAGACATTTTTTATTGTTACACCAACTACTGTCATCTGGTGGTAGAGTCCAGGGATGCTACTAAATGCACTGAATGATGCCTACAGTACAGACAGCCCCCCACAGTGGGAAATTATCTCCCCAAGTGGCACTATGGCCAAGGTTGAGAAACCCAGTCCTAGAGCGTGGAATGAAGTTTCTACTTTTTCCTATAAAAAGATTTTTTTTTTAAGTTTTAAAAACTCCATGAGAGAATGTCCCAGTGTTTAAACTACTCTGTTTCTGTCACCCTACGCTGCACATCAGGACCTTCTTAGCTGTTCAAACAAAAAGATGCACAAATAAACACCCGTGGCAAAAAACAAAGATTCTGAAAACATCCCGCAACTTGCTAATGTAGATATTAATACTTTCATCAATAAGCCCAGTGAAAAGCACATTGGGTGTCCACCATGTGGCTGGCCCTGAGCTTCCTACAGGAGCAAATTTAAAGAAATATAAGAAACATCAGCATCACAATAGAAAGAGGAACATATTGGTTAAAAAAATAAAATACAATATTAGAAAACTAGCAAGAAAGTTAATAAAGCACACATTTAGCTAAATATTAAAATTAGCAAGTTAATATTTATGTTATATGTAACCATTTTGAGGTAATTATAAGTTTAATGACAAGTAACAAGTTTAATAACTACTGATTAAGTTGCTTCGGGGGGGACATTAAACCAGGGAGTGCCTATCAGCATTATTTTTAATTTTCAAATTCAATAAATGGGATTCTTCTTCAAAGCCACTAGAAGGCCACTGAGAGATTGGATTGACCCAACTCTTCCTGAAAACAAAGTGGGAGTTCCAAGACGATATTCAGAAAAGGGATTTATGAAATTTGGGTTACATTGATGTAAGCAGTTCCTCACAAAATCAAAGATTTCTAATTATACTAGAATGAAACAGAAAATTAGGTGACAAAAGGAGGCTCTTTTCAAAGTAGGCACGCAGACCCTCTTTTTAGCTTCATTTGGCTCAAAAATAAAAATGAAACCTTAAATCCTCTGAATGTGCAATAGTGAAAAAACTCAAAACTTAACATGGGATTCAAGTGAGAAAATCCATTGAGTAAAAGAGATTGTCCATGGCCCAGCAAACTTATTGAACATAGTTACTGAACTTTGAGCTAGGACAGCACTGAAAGGTTTGCAGCTAACTCTTCGCTCCTGGTATTGCTAAGCCTAGACCCTCTAACTGCGCTGCACGGGTAGATGCTAGAACTCTGCAGGAAACAGAACCTTCCATCAAGTGAAACGAAGCTGTTCACTTCCCTTGGAAAAGCCCCTGACGAGGCAGAGCCAAGCTGGGCTGCTCAGATGCAGCCGGGGCCTCTGCAGGGGAGACGCCTCTGCCTTGACACTCAGTAGGTAAGGGAATGATTAGAAGCCAAATCCAGGAAGTCCTGGGATCTATGCAATGATGTTGCATTAACGAAAGGTGAGTTTTTTTTGTTTGTGTGTGGGCTTTTTTTTTTTTTTTTTTTTTGCCTATGACTCATGCTTCCTCATCTATCAGGCAGGAGAAGAATAAGAACTTACTGCACCTGGCACAAACTTGTTTCTTGTTTGCATACTTACACTTGGCTGGACAATGACAGCCTGTTTACAGCCAAACACTTGGAGTAGCTGTACTAGGTGGCTACTACCTCTCAGCTACCCTTAAGAAAGGAAAACCCACAAGTAAAGATGGACACGTGGTCTGCTGTGAGCCTTCCGAGGACGAGGACACTCCCAGACAACACCAAACTTCCAAGGAGGGTAGATGTCATGAGAGCCCAGAACCTCAGGAACTTGCCCATTTTAACAACCCATATCTCGGAGGAGTGAGCGAACTCAGATACAAGTCATAGAGCTCTGATTTTAAAGATTTTATATATATACCAAAGGTTAGAAGGCGGTACCCTGACTTTGATTTATATATAATCCATTTTATAATTTGGCAATTGCAAAAATAATGGAAAAAATTAGGTGTTGATTATTTGAAGGTAATTATACATAGCTGACTTCTAAGACAGCATGAGTTTAATGGCAATAAAATAAATAATTATGACCAAAATTGAGGTATCTTCGACTGTCTAGAACTCAAAGAAGAACCCAACTTTATGAAGTCATAGCCTGGGGAGAGTTCCTGGGAAAGGCTGGACTTGAGCTGAGTTTGAAACTATCAGGGAAACAGTGCACAAAAGTGCGCTTCTTGTTTTTTTATTGATTGTGATCCTCTCAAAAGTCACTAACATTTCTGCCCTGAACAGAGAGTTTAGCAAAGTGTTTGCCCTCAGACTTCCCATATCTACCACCTCCCATCCTGAACTCTCAGCAGCCTGCATGCCTGGATTTGGTTTTTTGGATATAGGAATGTATTTGCACTATCGATGCTCCTATCTGGTCAATTTTGAGACCAATATCACCCTTTTGCAAAATCACCCTTCAGGCAGAAGGGTGCAAGCCATGGCTTTAGTAATAATCCTTTTAATTACTATAACTTTCCACCTGCCAATGTTTTATATTGTGTGGAACAGTTCAATGCAAAAAGAAGAAGGAAACATGTTGACCACATAGAGAATCAGATATGTGACCTCCATGTCCTGAAGCTGAACCTCTAACCCTCAAAGCCAACCAGCTACAACCTCCAGACAACTATTCCCTCTTGAGACTGAGAGGTATCATGATATTCCTTGTAACATATCAGAATATGTTAAATAGAATGTGCACTGCATTTCACTCTTGAAGAACATTAGATGAATGATCCTATAGTCAATATTATTTCACAACCACAGAGACATATTCAGACATTTCAACCTACATAGAAACATCGAGTCTTAGAAAGGGAAGCCGCTTGAGAAGGCAGTGAATGCCACCCTGGCATTCAATGAATTCAATAAATATCTGAATTTTCTTCAGAGCACCCTGAAGTCAGTGGCTTGGTCATCTTCTAGAACACTTGCAAATAATGGAGTCTTCGCAATCTCACAGGGCAGCCTATCTTACACTCAGACAGTCTTCATATTTGTAAAATTATTCTATTATCAAGATAAAATGCTTCCCTAATAGTTCTTCCTATTAAACATAGTTTTTTCCCTCTGGAAACACCTAAGGCTCTGGACTGGAGATTAAAGTTCTGGCAATTGAACCCCCAGGTACTGCTGTGGTTGTTATCAATACATGTCCACTGAGAACAAGAAGTTTCTTTGGATCCCAGTCCTACCAGGGGCAAATTCTTGTTGAAACTTGCAAAGACTCAGTCTCCAAAGCAAATCAGAGTCCCTTACAACTTATAAACAATAGTTTGTTTGGCAATAAGTACAAAGCTGAGAATCAACAACTGGGTGTTTTAAAAGCAGAAAAAAAAAAACTGATTACATATAATCACATATGTTGAACTATTTCTAGCCTAAATGTAACGTTAATATAATGAGTATTGTTACAAGAGATAAAGATAATAATAATTTTATTTATAAACTATTTTCCAGCCAAGGTGCTTGGGGCATTGCATGATCATAAGCAATGATCAAAACGCTATTTAAAAAAATCAAACAAATAAAACACAAGTTAATCTTCAGGCAGAAAATGAAGTACTGGCAAAAGAAATCAGAGACTGGCCGGGTACGGTAGCTCCTGCCTATAATCTCAGCACTCTGGGAGGCCAAGGAGGCCAGATCACTTGAAGTCAGGAGTTCGAGACCAGCCTGGCCAACATGGTAAAATCCTGTCTCTAGTAGAAATACAAAAATTATCTGGGCGTGATGGCGCATGCTTATAATCTCTGCTACTCGGGAGGCTGAGCAGGGAGGATCGCTTGAATCCGAGAAGCAGAAGCTACAGTGAGCTGAGACTGGGCCATTGCACTTCAGCCTGAGCAACAGAGTGAGATTCTGTCCAAAAAAAAAAAGAAAGAAAGAAAAAAGAAATCAGAGGCTAATATTAGAATTACGGGAAAATGGCTGGGCATGGACGCAGTAGCTCACGCCTGTAATTCCAGAACTTTGAGGGGCCAAGGTGGGTCGATCACCCAAGGTCAGCAGTTTGAGACCAGCCTGGCCAATGTGGTGAAAACCCGTCTCTACTAAAAATACAAAATTAGCTGGGCATGGTGGCACACACCTGTTGTCCCAGCTACTCAGAAGACTGAAGCAGGAGAATCTCTTGAACTTGGGAGGTTGTGGTGAACCGAGATCATGCCACTGCACTCCAGCCTGGATAACGGAGTGAGACTCCATTTCAAAAAAAAAAAGGTACAGAAAAATGGCACCAGGTATGAGGAAACGTCACATATAGTTTTCTTTGTGTTTTTTCCACTCTACTCTGAAAAAAAAATCTTAAATCTTGTCATGATTTCTAACACATTTATTTCCTAGGTACCAACTTTTTCTTTAGTTACTGTTCTTTAGATTAAATTTTCTCCCCTCCTTAGATCAAGATCTCATTTTTCTGTCCATTCAATCAAATTCATACAACAAATAGGTTAGTTCATATAACCATGAAAAAAAAAGAGTGATTAAGCCATTTCTCCAATATTCGAATTTTGATGTGTTTGTTATGTACTTTGGCTCTCTAACCAACGACACTAAAAAAAAAGGAAAATAGTCAATGCCCAAACTATAAAACGCATATGACTGTAATTTCCAACTCTTCAGCCATCATGACATCCTCTTGTTTTGAGATTTGCAATAACCACTAACTCCCTCCTCCCTTCAAAAAACATGAGGATGGTGTAGAAAACACTGTTGGTTACCTACACCACAGCCATTTCCTCCCCGTCCCCGCCTCTCTTCCTTGCTAACTGAACACTATTTTTGTTCAAGTATCAGAGGGTCATATGCTCGTAGAGAGTGGGGCCCTCCCTCTCCAGCAAGAAAATCTTAAATCTGAGACATGAAGGGTAATTCCACTCCCCCTTGCTAGTGGAGTGGCTGGTTCCAGATGCGTAATCCAACTCTGGCCAAGGAGACACGGCAGGGAGTCTGATAGAACCTCCCAGGAGAGGTCTGACCTGCCTCAGACTGTGCATATGTGCTCTTTAGAACCAGACTGGCTCTCCTGAAGTCATGAGATACAGAACCACAGAACTAAGCAAGCACACTGGGTTCAGTGGAGTGAAAAATGGAAAGACGCCGGGTCGTCCCTGAGGACTATGTCAAGCCAAGCCTGAAGTCACCCCACATTGTGTTTTCTATTGGATGAGAGAACGTCTTCTCTTTGTTCCAAACAATTAAATTGAACGCTCTTTATTTTTTATTTATTTATTTATTTTTTGAGGTTGAGTCTCACTCTGTCACCCAGGCTAAAGTGCAGTGGTGTGATCTCAGCTCACTGAAACCTCCACCTCCCGGGTTCAAGCGATTCTCCTGCCTCAACCTCCCGAGTATCTGGGATTACAGGCACACACCACCATGCCTGACTAATTTTTGTATTTTTAGTAGAGACGGGGTTTCACCATGTTGGTCAGGCTAGTCTCTAGCGCCTGACCTTGTGATCTGCCCACCTCAGCCTCCCAAAGTGCTGGGATTACAGACGTGAGCCACTGCGCCCAGCCAATATTGAAAATTCTTGACCTCACAACTAAAAACATCCTAGACCACTCAAAAGCATTTCTTAGTGTATAATTAAAGTGACACACTTTTGGGATTCGTATTTTTAGAAAACACTTGCATACAACTAAAAATACTTGAAATCTTTTAAACCAGTTCGAATGTCACTCAGATAACATATGAGTGCCTAACATCCACTAAGCATATTAGCCTAGATCGCATTTTTTGAATTCCCATAATTACATAAAATTATTCCATTTTAGAGAAAAGGAGAATCAGAGAAATTAAGTGATTTGCTTAATATCACATAGTTTGGAAGTGTTAGAGCCAGCATTTGAAGACAATTTTCTTTGAGTAAAAGTTTATTTCTCTTTTTACTTCATCAAGCTACATTTAATGAATTCTTACTGTGGGCTATGCTCCTAGACTTATTTTTTCATAACTTTTTAATATATCAATCGTTTGGGGGTTCAGGTGGTTTCAGGTTACATGGATAAGTTCTTTAGTGGTGATGTCTGAGATTTTAGCAGTATACACTGCACCCAATATAGAGTCTTTTATCCCTCACCTTCCTCCCAACCTTCCCGCTGGGTCCCCAAAGTCCCTTGTATCATTCTTAGGCCTTCACGTCATCATGGCTTAGCTCTCGCTTATAAGTGAGAACATACAGTATTTGGTTTTCCATTCCCGAGTTGCCTCACTTGGAATAATGGCCTCCAGCTCCATCCAAGTTGCTGCAGAATACATTATTTTATTCTCTTTTATAACTGAGTAGTATTCCCTGGTGTATGTACACCATATTTTCTTTATCCATTCATTGCTTTATGGGCACTTAAGTTGGTTTTATATTTTTGCAGCCTTGACCTCCCAGACTCAAGTGATCCTCTTGCCTCAGCCTCCCGAGTAGCTGAGACCACAGGCAAGAGCAACCATGCCCAGTCTGGAGACTTAATATTGACAATGATCTTAATCCTACAGGTTAACCCTTAACTCTCAGGGCCTGATAAGATTGTCAACAATATGAGGTCTCTGGGCTGGGCACAGTGGCTCACGCCAGTAATGGAATATTTCAACCGAGGTTCCAATACGACTCCATGAATTGCCAACAGGATCTTAAGATTTGTATCGGAACCTCAGTTGAAATATTCCATTACCGTGAAGATTTTTAGTTAGTAGGATCTCAAAAAAATCGAGTTCAAGATCATGAACTGCATGGTCCTATAAAAACTTGGGTTCGACGTGTAATGAAAAGCTGAAAATACGCGGCCTGCAGATGTTATGTTTTTCATTAACCATATGACAGAAGGACAACTTAAAAATGTGGGAGTTGTTCGGTTGTTTCTCCCTTTCCTGACGGAAACTTCCAGACACGTAACTTCGTCTTTATCTCATTGCGTAATCCTACCGAAAAGAAATCCCTGGCCGGGCACGGTGGCTTGTGCCTGTAATCCCAGCACTTTGGGAGGCCGAGGCAGGTGGATCACTTGAGGCCAGGAGTTCAAGACCAGCCTGGCCAACATAGTGAAACCCCAGCTCTACCAAAAATACCAAAATTTGCCGGGTGCGGTGGTATGTGCCTATAATCCCAGCTCCTTGTGGGGGCTGAGTCTGGAGAATCACTTGAGTATGGGAGACAGAGGTTGCAGTAAGCCCAGACTGCGCCACTGTACTCCAGCCCAGTGACAGTGAGACATCATCTCAAAAAAAAAGACAAAGAAAGAAAAAGAAATCTCTGGATCACCATGAAAAGCAAATGTTCTGTGCTGCTCAATAATGAAAAACATTTTAATATTTCTTATTAGTCAAGTATTTTTGTTTGTTTGTTTTTTGGGGGTTTTTTTGGTTTTGTTTTTTGTTTTGTTTGTTTTGCCTTTGGGGTGGTATAGATTGATATAAATTCATTCACTCACTCAACAAAGCTGTCCTGAGTACATAGCATTCTGCTTGGTACTGAGGATGCCCTGGTAAGCCGCCACACACATCTGGGCTCCCATGAAACTGCCTTTATTCTAAGGCAAGCAGATAATAAATCAGCAAGTAAATAAATGAATAAGGTCCAGATTGTAATGGCACAACAAAGAAAACAAAATGAAAGAAAGAAGGGCCAACATTTGATAGAGGATGAGAAAGTCTCCTTACTTCAAAAAAGCTGACGTTTCATTCATGGCCACATTGGATGGAACTGAAGGACAGCATTTGCAGTGAAATAATCCAGGAACGGAAAATTAAACACTGTTTGATATCACTCATATGTGGAAGCTAAAAAGGAAGTTGATCTCATAGGAGTAAAAAGTAGAACAGAGGATATTAGAGGCTGGGAAGGGTAGAGAGAAGGGGTGGATAGGAAGAGATTTGTTAAAGGATACAAAATTACCACCAGGACAGAAGGAAAAAGTTCTAGTGTTCTGTAGCACTGTAGGACGATTTTTTTTTTTTTTTGCTCACTCCTGAAAACCCAGCACTTTGGGAGGCAGGCAGATTGACTTGAGTCCAGGAGTTCAAGACCAAAAAATTAGTGGGGCACAGTGGTGCACACCTGAAGTCCCAGCTACTTGGGAGACTAAAGCAGGAGGTTTGATTGAGCCCAGGAGGCAGAGGCTGCAGTGAGCTATGATCATGCCACTGCACTCCAGCCTGGGTGACAGAGTGAGACCCTGTCTCAAAAACAAAACGAAACAAACAATAATATATTACATAGTTTCAAATAGCTAGAGGGAGGATAGTGAATGTTCCCAACCAAAGAAATGATAAATGTCATTTTCATTGAGATGGTAGATAGACGAATGACGCTGATCTGATCACTGTACATCATATGTATTGCACATCATTATGATCCCCATGAATACGTACAGTTATTATTTATCAATTCAAAAATAAACTTTTAAACTGACTTTAGAATAGTAACATGAATGAAAGAGGTGCCTGCGAAGATAGAGAAGAAAAGTGTTTGACTCAGAGGAAACAAGAAGGGCTGATGTTCTGAGGCAGCCGTAAGAAGTGCGTGGTCCAGGAGTGGTGTGGCCATCATCAATCCATAACTCCAGCCTCCATATCCCGCTGCCCTCTAAAACTCCACTGCATGGCTAAGAATTTCCAACTTCACATCTCAGACCCTCAGCTCCTCCCTTCCCCTGCATCGGCTCCCCGAAGCCAGCCCCATCCCAGCTGCTGGTGACTCCTTTCCAGCCTGCTGTCATCTTTTTTGCCTCTCTTTCTCTCTCTGCTCCTCATTGAATCAGAAAACCATGACTCCACTTTCCCAGAAAATACAGAATTTGATCTCATCTCACCAATTCCATGACTGCTGCCCAGGGCAAACAGCTGTTATCTCTAACCCAGATTATTACACAGGGATAGGACCAGGGTGAGGCAAGGTTGGCCGCAGGGCTACAAAATTGAAAGAGACGCTCAAACTCCAGATGCTTTGCACAGCCCTGGGAGTGAGGACCTCCTCACATGTCATACCCTAGGGGCCTAACTTACTTCACTTTAGCCCTGCCTAACTATTGCAGTTACCTGCGAACTCTTTCCTATATCACTCCTTGCCTGCGGCCTATTCTCAGTACATCAGCCACAGGGATGCCTTTTTTTTCTTTTTTGTTTTTGAGATGGAGTTTTGCTCTCGTTGCCCAGGCTGGAGTACAATGGCACGATCTTGGCTCACCGCAATCTCCATCTCCTGGGTTGAAGCGATTCTCCTGCCTCAGCCTCCCAAGTAGCTGGGATTACAGGCATGCACCACCACGTCCGGCTAATTTTGTATTTTTAGTAGAGATGGGGTTTCACCATGTTGGTCAGGCTGGTCTTGAACTCCTGACCTCAGGTGATCCACCTGCCTAGTCCTCCCAAAGTGCTGGGATTACAGGTGTGAGCCACTGCACCCAGCCAGGGATGCTTTTTAAATGTAAACCAATCCCCTGCTGAAGACTCTGAGACAGCTGCCCATCTCACAAAGAGCGAAAGCTAACATCCCTGCAAGAGCCAACACTGACTCCTCGCTGACTCTTGAACATAACAAACATATTCTCACCTCAGGGCCTTTACTCTAGACCCTGTCCCTCCCACATTGCTCTCTCCTCCTACCAGCCTTGGTCTCTCACCTGTTTCAACTCTTTGTTCAGATTTCGCCTTTGGCCTGTGGCCTGCCCTGACCACACTGCAGCCTGCCTCCAGACCCTCCCATTGGTACCCCTGTCCCTAACTCAACTCAACTTTTCTTTTTTCTGTAGCACGGACCACTTCCTAACCTACCAAGGAACTAAATTCCTCTCTCCCTGTGCTAAAATGTAAACTCTGTGAGTGCAGGAATTTTGTGTGCTTTGTTCTCGTCTCCATCTTGGGAGCCCAGAAAAGTGCTAGGCACATAAAAGGCACTGTAATAAGGCTGGGTGCGCTGGCTCATACCCATAATCCCAGCACTTTGGGAGGCCAAGGCCAGTGGATTTGAGGTCAGGAGTTCGAGACCAGCCTGGCCAGCATAGTGAAACTCCATCTCTACTAAAAATACAAAAGTTAGCTGGGCATGGTGGCAGGTGCTTATAATCACAGCTACTTGGGAGGCTGAGGCAGGAGAATCACTGGAACCTGGGAGGTAGAGGTTGCAGTGAGCCAAGATGGTGCCACTGTACTCCAGCCTGGGGGACAGAACGAGACTCCATCTCGAAAGTAAAAGAAGAAAGCATTGTAATAAATAGTTGTGCAATGAGCTAATTAATGGATGAGTCTAAGAAGTGACCAGTTGTGCCGGGAAATGCAGGTGAAGAGGAAGACAAGGGCCAGATCATTGTAGGAACTTGTAGGCTAGGAGAAGTGTTTGGAATTTATTCTGAGCACAGGCACATTGGTGGGTTTACAACAGATTTCTGTTTTAAAGTAATCTGCTTGTTATGTCGAAATGGATGAGAGAAAAAAGCAGATGTTTGAAAGGCTAGTGACTTAGTCTAGGCAAAATATGATGGGTTTGGGGTTAAGACAATAGCAGAAAAAATGAGAAAAAATGGATGGCTATTTCAGAAGCTGAGCCAACAGGAATTACTGATGAATTAGAGGGTGAATCGCCTTTAGGAGAGGAATAATGATATGGTGAATAGTAGAAAGTTTGTCAAGGACAGAGGTAGACAAATTTTCAAGACAGGTGAAATTAAAAGATCTATATTTAAAGATGTTAGGCTGGGCATGATGGCTTAAGCCTGTAACCCCAGCACTTTGGAAAGCCAAGGCAGGCAGATTACTTGAGGTCAGGAGTTTGAGACCAGCCTGCCCAACATGGTGAAACTCTTTCCCTACTAAAAATACAAAAATTAGCTAGGCATGGTGGTGCATGGTTGTAATCCCAGCTACTTGGGAGGCTGGGCTGGGAGAATCACTTGAACCAGGAAGACTGAGGTTTCAGTGAGCTGAGATTGCATCACTGCACTCCAGCCTGGGCGACAGAGCACAACTCTGAGACTCTGTCAATAAAAAAAAAAAGAACGAAATGGTGTTAGCCTGGGAGTCTCTACATAATTTTTTTTTTTTAATTAGTGGGGTATGGTAGTACAGGAGGCTGAGGCTGGAGGACTGCTTGCAGCAGGAGGTCAGGGCTGCAGTGAGACATGATTGTGCCACAGCACTCCAGCCTGGGCAACAGAGCAAGACACTTTCTTGAAAAATAAATAAATAAGTAAAGATGTTAATTTTGAGATGCCTATTAGTTATCCAAGGGGAAATATAAGAAGGTGATTGAAAAAGCCTGCTGTACAGGCGAGAGGTCAAAGGCGAGAGAAGAACAGACTCATCAGCACATGGGTGGTGTGTACAGTCATGTGTCTAGATTAGGTCACCTAAATGTACACAACAAAGAAAAGAGAAGCAGAGAGAGCCCAGAACTGAAGACATGAAAGGGCACGACATCATTTAGAAGCCTTCTCTCCTCCCCACGCCTCAAACTCTTCAAGTTTCCCTTGTTTTCAGAAGTCTGCATTTCTCAGCCTCCTTTTGGATATTCGCAGGCACTGTGCATTTCCACCCATTCACCTTTATTTCCTCCAAAGCATTTGTGGATCCTCAGACCTTGGCTTTCCAAACCTGAAGCAATTTCCAGCAGTCCTTAAACTCAGTCAATTTGTCAGTTAACTCATTGCTAAAACACACACACAAAAGCAATTATGTAAACTAAAATAGGTTTTATTTCCAACTCTAATTTATTTTTTAATCTCCTTTTCTCTCCAAATCTCACTTCAGGGAGTTGGTCCAAAATCCGATTCCTAGAACAAGCAAGCAGTGTTGTGGTGACTTTCAAACAGCCTGTTTTACATCAAGGAAAGGAAGAGGAAGGTGGAGGAGAAGGTCAATGACTCCAGGTGGAAGATGGAATTATTAACTGAGAATATCTCTGAAGATTTTTTTTTTCTAGGGTCTTGCTCTGTCACCCAGGCTGGAGTGCCGTGGTGCCAGCTTGGCTCACTGCAGCCTCAACCTCGCAGGCTCAAGAAGTCCTTCCACCTCAGCCTCCTGAGTAGCTGGGACCAGAGGCGTGTGCCATCATATCCAACTAATTTTTGTATTTTTTGTAGAGATGGGGGTTTCACCATGTTAGCTAGGCTGTTCTCAGGCAATCCTCCGTCTTCGGCCTCCTAAAATGCTGAGATTACAAGCGTGAGCCACCGTGCCTGGCCTGAAGATACCTTCTAATGAATTGACCTACAAAGTCATTTGATCCTAGAAAGAACATAGAAATTATGGTCTGAAACTGACTCACAAACTAAGACATTGCATCTCATCTTAAATGTCCATTAAACATATCACACAATGGCAAACTGTGGTCAGAATCAAGCCTAGAACTCTGCTCCAAAGTTCTAAACCCAAACACCGTATCTCCTCTCTACAGATGACCAGCCCAGGATGGACGTACCCAGCCTCCCACCTGGTCATGTGGCTCCCGCAGCTAATAGTAGGTCATCCACTTCTGAAGGGTCTCTCCACTGTTTGTTTTCTCTTGCTCTTATCACTGGGGTGAATGGTATTAGATATGTTTCTTTTTAGCAAGTATGAGGTAAGCAGAGGTCAAACTCGTGTCAAACAGAGATGTAGAAAAGCAGATATAGTTACAGTGCAAACCCGCCAGCCTAAAGTAAAAACAAAAGAATTCTTTCAGCGACACTTCAAAACCAATTGAAACCAAAGTGATGATCTCGGGGCCACTTTCCAGATAGAAGCCAAGCCCCGACCTTCATGCTTAAGGGCTCTTGTGTACTGAGCTGACAGAAGCAAACATTATCTCAAGCGACCACTTCATTTTTCCTCTCTCAAAGCCAGTTGTGGGTGCCATTCTAGCACCTCCTTCGGCAGGCAATTAAATTTGAGAGAGGTTGGAAACAAAACCCAGAAAACCCTATGAGGCCCAGGCTTTAATCCTCTCTGCTGAATCTATTCCAGTCCCTTAGGTGGAAGGAGGTTGCACACTTCTTCAGAGCTGCTATTTACTCAAGACAAGAGAGCAATAAACAAGGTCAGCTTCCCCAGTAGCTGGGACTACAGACATGTGCCACCATACCCGGCTAACTTTTGTTTTGTTTTGGAGTGTGTGTGTGTGTGTGTGTGGCAAGAGTCTCACTTGTTGCCTATGCTGGTCTCGAACTTTTGGACTCAAATGATCCTCCTTCCTCGGCCTCCCCAAGTGCTGGGATTACAGGGGTGAGCCACTGTGCCTGGTCTACTTTTTTGTTTGAATCTTACTTAGTCCTTTATGTGATTAGTCAGGATGTTGAAGGAGCACTTAGTGTCCCCCAATAATAATTCATGACACTTGTGTATTATTTTTATAGACTGCAAATCTGTTATACCAGTCCCAGATTCAGTGACATATATTTTAGATTTTTATTATCACAACAAATGCTTCAGGTATCAACTTGCATAACAAGAAAATAAAAGGCTTAGCTACTCTAAAAGCAACAACCCATAATGCACTGGCTTAAATAACAGAGAGGTGTATATCCCCCTCATGTCACAGCCGAGTTGTTCTACTAAACGTGATCACTAATGGTCCAAGCCCTTCTAGACTGTTTTCCTGCAATTCTGGAGGGTATCTTGACCTGTGTGGTCAAAGCTGGTTATCAACTTATCAATGTTCAAGTTCACAGGAAAACGAGCAAGAAAAGTACATGTGTAATGTTTTAAGGGCTGAGCCTGAGAGTTGCACACATCATTTCAAATTAACTTCCACTAACCAGAACTTAGTCACATGGCCCAAACCTACCTTCAGCGCCTCCTGGGACATGCGCATTAGCCACAACCCCAGACACAGCTCTATACCTCAACAAATGTTAGTGGACTATTAACCAAAGAAGGCTTTGTGAAAAATATAGGACTTCAGGTAGGCATTGAGGGATGGCTAAGATCAGAATCGAAAGCTAGAAAGAGTCATACTTATAAACAGTGAATTCCTGGCTTCTGCTTTGGCTGTTACCCAGGATCGTATTTCTTAACATTAACCTGTACATTCTTTTTAAACAAATTCTGAAAAAAAAAATGACAGAACATTGTCCCCCACCCAAGTCATATTGTAGACCTTTAAAATAATGTTACATGGGCACAGAACAATAATTTCCCTTGAAATAATCATGGATATATAAAGGAAATTTAACCATAGTTCAAGAGCTTATGATATAACATTAATATATAGAAATAAAGTTGTAAGACTTTTTCATTGCAACAGTTTCTAAACAATGCTCTCTATGGAGTAAATACAATTTAGGTTACAAAATTAGCAACAACAAAAAAATCAACAAAGCAAAATTTTAAAATTCTTTCATTATTCTCAGTGCTGGGAACGACTTGGTGACACCTCTAAATATCAGGGAATGCACTGCAGAACATGACGGCTAACTATAAGGGACAGTTAGGAGTTTCGTCATGTGGAAAAGAGCAGAAAGATATCCTAAAGAAACATCTGCTCTGGGCTGGATGCATGGCTCATGCCTGAGATCCCAGCGCTTTGAGAGGCAGAGGTGGGAGAATTGTCTGAGCCCAAAATTTCAAGATCAGCCTGGGCAATACTGCAAGACCCTGTTTCTATTAAAAAAAAAATTTTTTTTAAAGGAAAAAGAAAAGAAATCACTACTCTTACAGATAGCACGTGAAACAGAATATAAACATTTTGCAGTTTACTCTCCATGCAAACCATGATTGTTTTTATTATTCTAAAACAGAGTTCTAGTCAAGTTGCTAGTGTAGGCAATGTGCCTCGGCATCTAAAAATGGCCAAGAGGAAAGCCTGGACTCCCACTCCATGCTTCAGGCATCATTCCCAACGTGTGTCCTCGTCACGCTGTTCACTGCCACTCAAACTAGGCCCCACATTGATTCATTGCTTGTATGAGAAGCCTGGGTGGGGGCAGGTGCCCTCCACAGCCTCCTATTGCTTTTTTTTTTTTTTTTATTTCTGAGACAGAGTCTTGCTCTGTCTCCCAGACTGCGATCTCAGTTTCCTGCAACCTCTGCCTCCCCGGTTCAATCGATTCTCTTCCCTCAGCCTCCTGAGTAGCTGTGGTGCATGCCACCATACTCAGCTAACTTTTGTATTTTTTGTAGAGACGTGGTCTCATTTTTTGCCCAGGCTGGTCTCAAATTCCTGGGCTCAAGCAATCAGCCTGCCTTGGCTTCCCAAGGTGCTAGGATCACAGGTGTTAGCAGCAGCACCCAGCTAACATTTGAATGTGAATTGGATCGCATGGCTTACCAATGCAGAGCCCTCTACTGACTTCTCATTGCACCCGCATTCACCTGGCTCACAAGACACCACCTGGGTGCTCTGGTTTGCTGTTCCCATGTCATTTTGCACTACCTCTCCCCACCCCTTGTTTTTGCTGGGGCTCAGAAAATGATACCCCAAAGTATGATGCTTTGGCAAGCTGAGAACTTTGAACTAAGGAGATTGGAAAGCCTCAGAAGTAACGTCTCTGACCTTCTCCTACCCTTCTGTCTCTCACCCCTCTTTCCCCTCCAGAGCGAGTCCTAGAAACTGGAACCCCGCTCTACCCCAAGCCAGCCACAAGACCTAGAAATAGGAATCCAAACTTTCCTCCTTTCGGCGTAGGAGCTGGCCGTAAACAAAGTCTCTGATTGTGGGTCATAAGACCCTCATTCCAGAGAAGTCCCGCCCTCTACCCGGGAGGAAGGAATGCTGCTCAGAGAGGCCAAGAAGAATCTGGACAGGCCTTGCTGGGTGTCCCCCGCCATCTATGACATCAGGTCATTCCCTTTTGTCTAGTCATATTTTTCTATACGGCTCTTCACTCTTCACTGAATCCAAGCATAAAAATGGACAGTCTTCCCTAGGTCTTTGGGGGTCTTCATTTCTGAAGTCTCCTGTGTCATGTAAAACTCTGATTAAATAAATCTGTTTTGCTTTTCTCTTGCTAACCTGTCTTTTGCCACAGGAGTGCTGGCTGTGCCCCTGATGATGGGTGAAGGAAAGGATCGCACTGTTCTGTTTGCATATTTCCCACCACCCAGCCACGCTTGTGATGAGCTTCCCCAAAAGCCCAAGCCCTCTCCTCCTCCCCAGGCCTCCTACGCGCTGTGTCTGATCCTGCGGATGCTCCTTCTCCTCGCTGCCCTCCTTGAGGCCTCAGCTGAAATGTCGCTTCTCCAGGAAGTTCCTCTGGAGTCTCATATGAATATGCTCCTTCCCTCCCCCACCCTATTTTTTTCTCTCTTAACACCTTGCTCTTTTTCTTCATGGGACATTTCACAGTTTTCAGTGATATATTCAGATACAGTTTACTGCCAATTTTCATCACTCAACTGTAGCAATAGGAAGGTCAACGGAGCCACCTACCACGTTCTCCACCGTAAACCCAGCGCCAGCCACAAAACAAAGCACGCGGCACATGCTTAAAGAAATGGCTGCTGAGTGACATTAAAAGTCCCTTAAATTTAAAAGCAACTTTTAAACAAAATATTTAATGTTTAATTATTAAGGAGTCTCAATGAGCTGTGAGAAACCCAGTGAAAGGACTTACCTAAAATTTTATTATTGATTTGTTTATGCAAAAGGCATTAACCAGCTGGCCATAGTGGCTACATGCAGATCAAGGCAGGCAGATCACTTGAGCTCAGGAGTTCAAGATCCAAGACCAGCCTGGGCAACAAAGTGAGACCCTGTCTCTTAAAAAGGAAAAAATAAATTATTTTTAAAAACAAGTACTGCCAGGCGTAGTGGCGCGTGCCCGTAGTCCCAGCTACTCGGGAGGCTGAGGTGGGAGGATCGCTTGAGCCCAGGAGTTCTGGGCTGTAGTGCCCTATGCCGATCGGGAGTCCACACTAAGTTTGGCATCAATATCGTGACCTCCCAGGTTGCCTAAGGAGGGGTGAACTGGCCCAGGTCGGAAACAGAGCAGGTTAAAACTCCCGTGCTGATCAGTAGTGGGAGCGCCTGTGAATAGCCGCTGCACTCCAGCCTGGGCAACACAGCAAGACCCTGTCTCTAAAAAATAAATAAATAAATAAATAAATAAATAAAACAAGTACCTATCACAGGTCTGATTCCTGTTCTCTAAAAGCTTTCATTTAGTTTCTTATGAGATTCTCTTTCTGTTTTTATTTATTTTTGTTTTGTTTTGTTTTGTTTTTTGACAGAGTCTCACTCTGTCATCCAGGCTGGAGTTCAGTGGCTCGATCTCGGCTCACTGCAACCTCTGCCTCCCAGGTTCAAGCAATTCTGTGCTTCAGCTTCCCAAGTAGCTGGGATTACAGACGTGTGCCACCATGTCTGGCTAATTATTTGTATTTTTAAAGGAGACGGGGTTTCACCATATTGACCAGGCTTGTCTGGAACCCCTGACCTCAAGCAATCCACCTGCCTCAGCCTCCCAAATTGCTGGGATTACAGGCATGAGACACTGCACCTGGCCATAAGATTCCCTTTCAACACATGTATATAACTTGAGCACACAATCCTATCCAGAGGACGTTTTCCTTTCTTGGTGTCTTTCATGCTGCAGGAGTGACATGAGCAATTTCCTAATTGAAATGAAGATTTCAAGATAGATATGAAATTAAATATTACTCCCTATTGCTCTGGTGATTGGTGGACCACTCCTATTTTGGAGAATAATTGGAATCACATTAAGAGAATCTTGGTGTAAAGAAGAAACTTTTGAGTTCCACGATGACAAAATTTACTGGAGGACATAGCCGGGGTAAAAGAAAATCAGATCACAACCTAGGGAAAGCCAAAACAGAAAGCCTAAGAGAAATAAAATATGTCCCATGTGTATCTCTTCTGTCCCATTCTCGTTCATGTATTACAAGCATTATTTTGATAATTGGGAAAAATAAGAAGGAAATGTTTCAGTGTCCTCAGTGATTATGGGAGGTTAAACTACTCATAATCAACAGTGTGAATGGGCTGGGCAGGGTGGCTCACACCTGTGATCTCAGCAATTAGGGATGCAAGGCCAGAGGATCCCTTGAGTCCAGAAGCTCAAGACCAGCCTGGGCAACATAGCAAGACCCCATCTCTGCAAAAAAATAAAAATTGCTATTTAATTAGCCCAATGTGGTGTCACTTGCCTGTAATCCTAGCTACTTGGGAAACTGAGGTGGGAGGATCACTTGAGCCCAGGAGTTTGAGATTACATTGCACTATGATTGTGCCACTGTACTCCAGCCTAGGTGACAGAGTGAGACCCTGTCTCAATGAAAATAATAATAATGAAATACTAACAGAATAGACATTGATCAAATGCCATAATGGAGAGATTCTGGGCAAAATCAACCCTTCAAGACTTGGGTTTCTGGAACACATTTTGCAAGACTGATCTCGTTCATAGATATTCATTTATTAATCTCTTTTTTCATCAATTCCTTTATTCATGGATTCATTCAACAACTATTCTGTTTTTTCCTAAATTCTATTTTTTCTGAGGAATATAACAAAATATATTTGTCTTTTCTAATGGAAATGACTTTCTTAAAATCTTGGACAGCATGGTTTCAAAAAAAAAAAACTCAGCCTTACTGCCACTGTCTTTCAAGTAAATCTCCATTCACCCCAGCTGAGCCCTGAGTCTCTCCTTTAGGACTGCCTCCCAAAGGAGACCAGTTGTACCCAGGCCTTGGGAAGTAGAATATTTAACTCAATTATGTCTGTTTGACCAGAGATAAGAAATCTCTGGCTTCTTGCATTAAAAGGTAAACCCTGCAGGCATTCAACTCCTGGGACCCAAGGTGCTCGCAGGTGGAATTCACAGGCAACCTCCCATAATGGATCCAGAATGCTGGTTTTGTCTTAAGGATTCTGTTTGTCAACTCCCTTGGAGGAACTCATAATCTCTATTTACAGGAGCCTTTGCCCAGCATTTATTTGCAAGACTGCAGGACAAACAAAACATCACAGGAGAAAGAAGGGGGGTTAAGAAAAAGAAAGCTCCTCATATTATCTCTCGAGGTCCGCCCCATTTTGACAAAAGGTTGCATCCTCCTACCTGTCTCCTACAGTCAGAGGCAAACACAAGCTCTGTTCTAACACAGGGATTGGGTTTAGATAGCAGATCTAATCTGAGCTGTGTCTGCCTTTAGGGCAGCTTAGAAAAAATACCTGGTGAGTTGTTAAATTTTTGACATTTTTACTACTAACTCTGCTATTGACTAAACAAGGAGTAATTACTGTAGCTACTTCCAGTATAAATTGTTAAAAAATCATCCAATCAGCCAGTTGCAGCTATCATGGTGAGGGGTGGAGCTGTGAGCTTTAAATTAATACATGCCCTTCTGAAAATTAAAAGTCACCTCAGAGAAAATAGCGAAGATTTAACAAGTCATAACCTTTCCTCCAAGGGAATGAACTCAAGATAGAGTAAATAATCTAATGTTTTGTGCCAAGTCACACAGAACCCAAACCTTTGTTCTAGAAGAGAACACATAAATTATCGTTTTCAAGTGGTCATTTTATAAACAAATACACTGATGATCAGAGAGAGAGAAATAAGCTGGGCATGGTAGCTCATGCCTGTAACCCCAGTACTTTGGGAGGCAGAGGTGGGGAGGATCCCTTAAGCTCAGGAATTTAAGACCAGCCTGGGCAACATAGTGAGACCCCTAATTTACAAAAATATATTTATATATTAGCCAGGCATGGTGGCACATACCTGTAATCCCAGCTACTTGGGAGGCTGAGATGGAAGAATGGCTTGGGCCCAGGAGTTCGAGGCTGCAGTGAGCAGTGAGCTATGCCAGCATGGGTGACAGAGTGAGACAGGGAGGAAGGGAAGAAGGGAGGGAGGGAGGAAGGAAGGAAGGAGGAAAAGAAAAGAAAGAAAGAAAAAGAAATACAACATGCCATACACAGTAGGTGAGTGGGTTTCCTGGCTCCTTCCTAGGGGCTGTGAGTGATCATGACCTTAACTTAAGATCAGAGCGTGATTCTAGTACATTCAATAGTCTAGAGACCATGGCACACAACATTGGAAATCAGGACTGTCCCAGAATTCCCAGGTCACCAAAATTAGATCATACTCTGCTGTTTGGTAACTGGGAGATGAGCGTGAAGCGGAAATCACCCAGAGGAATGTCACTCTCTCCCTGGCCAGGCACGATGGCACCCTGTGCTGGGTTTTGCATCCTGCGCCACACCTGACTCTCGTTCTAGCTCCTCAGCTATGCTGCCATCCAGAATCTCGCCTTCGTTCAGAGCCGATGAGCCTTCTTGGATTTTCTCCTGTGGTCACAGTTTTCATCCCAAACCTTTCCAGACGAAGCAGTTAGCCATTTTCTAACTGCAGGATTACAAAGGTACTTTCAGTGTTTCTGTGAATGTCTGTCTTATTATTGAACCCATTTCCCCAAGAGCAAGGACTTAAAAATGCTATTAGCAGGGAAGACACTGCTGCACATCTGTGTCTATAAACTCTACTTACCACATCGGATGCTTGACTCAGAGAAGACAGTGTTTCCATCATTATAACTCTAGTGCTTTGTGGCATTTTCACCTGATTCCCACGCAGCATTCATAAAAAGGTCTACACATTTTGTTAGCTCACTGGCTGTCTACATACCTCTGTATCTTCTGTGAAAGGCATCTCACTTCTATATTTTGCATTTTTATTTCTGGATGTGGTAATAGGTCATATCAGCATACAAAAACTGGATAAGAATTGGATGTTCACTTTAGGCATATCTAGTTTGAAATAAACTAATTAATTTTACAAGGAAGAGGAGGGGGAAATGGTTACAGCATTTTGGACCAATGAACACATCATATTACCAGGTAGTCTTGAATATGTGTTCCCTTGTGTTTTTCGGGTTGACATGTTTTTGTTTAAATTATGGAATGTATCTATTATATGCTTATGTCATCAATTCCTCAGAAGACCAGTACAGATTTCTGTAACTATTGGGGGAGAGCGCAAGGGGCTTAAATAATGCACTGGTGCAGCCTCTCCCCACAAGAGTGCCCCAAGGAACACTGGCAAAGAGAGGGGCCCCTTAGTCAAATAACTTGGGAAATAACTAGATTAAATAAAATAGATTCCATAACTATTCCAAGAGCCTTATTACGTTAAGGTCATTGAGTCACCACGAAGTAGCTCCATGTACACCATTTCTCCCACTTTGTTGGTCATGGGTTTGTTTTTCAAGGAGTATCCTGGGACTGCTACTCTTCAGATTGAAAGTAATAATAATGATGATGATAACCACATCTGAGCTCTTACTCTAACCAGGCATGTACAGAACACTTCACACTGTATCTCATTTAACCTCTCCAGTGACCCTCAGCCATAGGTCCTACTAGGTCCCCATTTAACAGAAGAGCGAACAGAGGCTCGGAGTAGCTAAATAGCAAGTCTAAAGTCACACAGCCAGCAAGTCACAGAATCACAATTCAAGTCGTTTTGACTCCAGAATTTTATACTTTTGACTCTTGACCACCCTATTATACTATTGTATATAGTATAATATATATCATCACTAATATAATATATCATCACTAATCAAATCAGAAAAACAACCTGTGCCTTTGCCAATTCTGCCTGAGCTTGGATGAAAACAATTGCTTTGAGAGAGAAAGAGAGGGGAAAAGAGGGCAAAGGAGAGATGAAGGTGAGAAGGAAGCATTGTTTGCCTTAGATTAGAATGAAGCGATTAAGGCAGTCATTACTGTTGTTTTGAGGGAGTAGAAGCCTGCACAGAACAATTCCCCATTGACAGGATGGGAAAAAGAATAGGTCTCTGTTTTTGACAGGTACCTACTAAATTAGTCTTTTTTCCAAGAAGGTGCAAAAGGAAAGTAAGAAGGTTGTTTATTTTGTGCAAATATTTCACATTGCCAAGGTGACCAGAGAGACTTCCCAGCCACAAAACTAGTATAAACCACAAGATATCAAGGGAAACAAATGTAGCCCAAAAGGTAGATTTCAAAGTGAAACTAAAATGTTTCAAAAGTACACTAGAAAGGGGGCAGGCTATAAAGCAGATAAAAAAGAATGTCACTTTTTAAAAAAGTTTTTAACTTCAAATGAAGCCAAAGTTTCTTCTATAATCCGTATTAGCTATAGGGCCAATCCCTCGACTACAAACCCAGGGATGAAATTGTCGACAAAATAGAGAGGGGGAAAAAACTGCCTAGTACAGTTTAGTTGAGTTTCCTGGAGGGACAACCTGAAACCAACCAATGTTTCCATACTCTGTGAAGGAATCTGAATCTCGCATGCCCAGTGGAAAAAAATAAAAAGGCGAGTAACTTTTCTTCTACTGCATTTTAATATCACCGGAGTTGCTTTAAAGCTTCCGGCGTCTCTTCAGGAAGCCAGGAGCATTCAGAAATTTAAAAGGAGAGAGTGCTTCCCCATCCCTCTTTTTCTTTTTTTCACCTATTTAAATTAATTCTATTGCTCACTCAAAGTTCAGGATTGCTGGCCGAGAAAGTAAACTGAGTTTGCCTGTCCTTTAAAGGACTGGGAGAGACAAAGAAAGAGGTAGCCACCCAAGGCTGAAGCCCCGAGAATGCTGGAGAGGCAGTGCAGCCCCCTCCCACCTCCCACTTCGCTACTGTCTGATGGAGTGCAGGTGCCTCCCGCCCTCCTGCCTGCTGCAGGCTCCTGAAGGTCTAACCAGGCCAAGGGTCATCTGTGATCTGAGCAGAAGCACCTACAAGGGACTTTTCTGCCTACAGATTTGGTAGTAAAAGCCCATTTTATTTTTCATCACTGCCTTGGAGTCAGCGTTTTAGAGAAACCAGAGAAAAGCCAAAGTTTTTAACTGTTCGCATTCACAAAAACCAAGGAAAGCTGACTCCAGAGTGACAGTGTCCCAGGGGCAGGCTGTCAGCTGGCCGTACCTGGTGAATCACAGCTTGGTGCTGGTTGAATTAGACAGCCTGATGGTGGACTGGGGAGGCTGGGGAAGTGGGTGCTGGGGAGTCCAGAAAACTTCGCATGCTCTATCTGATCACATATTTATTACAGGGCCAATTTGGTGAAGCCTGAGATGTCTTAGTTCAAATCAGAAATTAAACCTATTTTCAAAGAGGCCCAAGCCTCCAACTCTTTAAACCTTTGCCTCTAAGTATAGGCTTCCAAAAACTCACCTAAGCTATGACAGCATCAAGAAAGCAATATCTTTTTCTGGACCTATGTCCCCAAGCCTTTGCTGTGCTGGGACAGAATTAAAAAGAGAAGTTAGATAAAACCAGCTTAGGGGTTTTTGCAGCTGTGCCCACTGTGTTGGCAAACACCCCTTCAGGCGTCCGACTAATACCACTGCTACTTCAGGAAGGCACTACGCTGGGTACTGAGCATGAAGTAAAACCCCACAAATTCTGCAGTCCCTGGAGCTTACAATATAGTCAAGAATTTAGAGAGGGGCCTAATGGGAAGAAAGGACTCTCCATGGAAACATGAAACCTGGATGCAGAAACTCACAAAAAGATTAGATCATGAATACTGGGGTTTCAGAATGATATAGATGATTTTTGAAGGTTACAGATTTTTCCATTCAAGTGTTCAAGTACAAAGTAAGCCCAAAGCTGAAAACCTAAGAAGATCATAATCTGTCAAAAAAAAAAAGTGTCTCTTCTTTTTCTTTTCGGTGTTTCAGACATCTGATCAAAGGGAACAAAAGAACAAGGTGAGAAATCATCACGAAGACTCTAGAAATTGACTCGAAAAACTTGGGTTGCTTTCTTGAAACAGCCCAATTTCATAATCATTTTTATAAAAACTCACTTCATTCCACGTCTGAATCCATAAAGTGATCGCAAATTACCCTTGGCACCACGTCTCTCACTAGGATGTTGACAGAATTAATGAGATAGTGTCTATGCAATGCTTTGAGCTCATTGGAAGGTGTCACAGAAGCTAAGTGAGAAATACTATTATCATTGAAGCTCATCTAATCCAGTGAGCTTCAGTGGAGCCATTAAGTACCTCCCTTCTCTGTTCAAATCTTTTTCTCCCTAACTTTTAAAGGTTGGCATGACTGATTCATCTAACATTACTGAAAGCAACCAGCAAAATGGAAAAGAAAAGCTTAATGCAAATCCTTCTGTGTTTCTGCACATGAGTTTATGCTGAGCAAAGTGTACAACCTACTTCCTGCCCTCCCTGCTGCTCAGGGCCCTATCTGGTTATGTGGCTGTAACTTATCCTCACTCATACAAAAATTATTCATTTTCCACTCTGAGTCAGAACCTTTTGGTCTCCAAATGTACTGACAAAAATATATCGACTCAAGCCGTTTTATGTTTGGGATGTTTTCCCCGTGAGCACACGTTTTATCTCTTCTGCTCTGTGTCCCTTCAGAAATGAAGTACTTCATTTGCATCTAATTGATTTGTATGTATTTGAATATTGATTGCTCCATTAGGGATGTGGATATTTTTCCCTTGTGTAAGAGTTATACTGGATTACCAATTAATTATAAGATCCTTGGAAGCAGAATTGACTTAGGACTTTCCCTTGATCTTGATTTTCTTTTCTGCTTTTTTTTCTGAGACAGGGTCTTGCTCTGTCACCCAGGTTGGAGTGCAGTGGTGCAATCACAGCTCACTGAAGCCTCGATCTCACAGTCTCAGGTGATTCTCCCGCCTCAGCCTCCTAAGTAGCTGAGATTACAGGCGTGCATCACCACACCGGGCAAATTTTTTTTAGAGACAGGGTTTTACTATGTTTCCCAGGCTGGTTTCAAACTCCTGGATTCAAGTGATCCTCCTGCCTTGGCCTCCCAAAGTGCTGAGATTACAAGTGTGAGCCACTGTGCCCTGATTTTTGGTTTAACATTTGTATCTGTCTATTTTATTGTATTATTCTTAAAAGATCTCTTTCTTTTTGGAGATTTAGGTCTGGGATGATGAGACTAACCGGTGATGCCTTTTGGAGGTACATAAGCTCCTGGTGTCAACCCTAGGGTTACAGTGGGCACCAGGGAGGGCACCAGGTTTGTCCTTTATGTCACCTCTCTCTGTGTTGCAAATTCACACATTTTACACAGGAGGTGAATGCTGCTCCAGGATGGTTTACAAGTTGAGGATGTGGAAAATACCCACATCCTATAGCAATTACTGACCAAATGAACTCTTCGACTGAGTCAATCATTCAACAGAAAAACAGCAAAAAGTCCAGCAGAATAGAATATGCTCAAATATTCAGTAAAACACTTCAAAGGAATAACTGTACCATCCTTCAAGGCAGAGACACTGCCCTTCATACCTTCAGTGCATTGTGGGCTGCTCTTCTGCCTGGAAATGGCCATGACCTGCATTAAATCATGCATGACCTCTATACCCTCCATACTAGAGGTAAGAGTTCAACCAGACCTAGAGTCATACCAGCTCCACATCGTAAATAACAACAGAAGCGTTCATTGATCTCACCCCACTGTTGACCTGCAACAAAAATAAAAATCATGCAATACTCCTGACCACGTGGCCCTCCTCAGGGTGTTTTCTGATTTTTATTAATCCTCCCCCTGCCCTTACTTCCAGCATAAACTCTTTCAAGCTCAGACTGGTAGATTCTCAATTTACGCATTATTTCCTAGCTCCAAAGAACATGCCCTCATTCACTCCTCTTATTTATTCCCTTCGCAAGAGCTAGCTCAAATATTCTAAGCAGCCTTCTCTAATCACTCCACAGGGACTGCCTCTGTCTTCTAGAGAATCTCTGGGAGTCATCCATCACTTGGCACTTAGCATAGACTTATTCTCCTACTAAGTATGCTATTTATTCACTCAATCGCTGTATACTGAAATGCATAGCAGGTGGCAGGCCTTGTGAGGTGCTGGCAATACAAAGACACATCAACATATACCTGGTCTTTGAGTCTGTAGATGATGTAGCTCCTCAGTCTGAAAACTCCTTGAGGCTAGAAGTCTCTCTGATTCTTTTTGTTCCCCTTACTCAGGTAAGAAAGCACACTGGTCAATAACAGGTGATTCAAATAGGCAATTGGAAAATCCCAAGAAAACTTTCTCAAGTGCTAATTCATGAAAACGCCTCATTTTTACTCTAAAATAATCACATATGCCATGATTTTGTTCTCTGGGTGAGACTAATACAAGTCAATTGCTTTAGGCGTTTTCTAACTGCTGTTTACCTGCTCTCTAATTTAGGAATTTTGGAGGGGATTGGAAGGGGTGTGGGAGGGTGGGGAGCTGATGATGCATTTACATAACAAAATATGTTTATAGTAAGAAATTCCAGTCATTCAAAATGTGTTTATAGTAAGAGATTCCAGTCATTCAAAATTCGATAGAAACCAAAGCAAATTGCAAAAATGAGGGGCAGTTGCTCACCTTCCTCTTACCTCCAGCCAATGACTGGGTCATTTGGAATGTCTTTAGACTCCATCCTTTTTTTCCACCAGAGAGTCCATTAGCTAAGCAAGTTATTTGCCTCTAACCGAAGCCCTTAGGGAGCACAAAAGAGGGAAGTTGGTCATTGCCCCAAGATGACAGAGCAAAGGGCATATGTTTTCCTGAGGAGCCAGGATGGCTCTGCAGCTGGGTAATTCATCCCAGGAACTCTGGTATTTATCTTCTCCACAGTCCCAGACCAAGGAGGTCCAGGCATGGCAAAGTGACCCGCCCCAAATGCCTTTGTCTCGGAGACCCTTTTTCCCTATTCTTGCCCACTCCCAAACCCTTCCTATACCCTCCTGCCACACCTCACACACCCAGGAGAAACAAACAGGGGACCCATGCCCATAGTTTCCAAACAGATTTACTCCTGCCAAAGCGGATTTGCTTCAGATAGTCTCATCAAGATAAACAGAATAAGAAAACAGGCGTAGAAAGGATGCCAGGGGTGACAGCCCAGGGGCCAGGAAGAAGGAAACAGAGAAGATGCTGAGGATAATTTCAATTGTGACTTAACAGCATAAAAATCTTACAGAGAGTCAATATTTGTTCATGCGGTTCTATTCAGAGCAAAAAAAAAAATGAAATAAAATAAAATACCTGGTTTCTGTTCCCATGGCGTTTATTGATGAGAGTCAGTTTATCTGTACTCGGCTTCCTGATAGGAAGTCTAGCACAACATCGATTATTCTGTGGCAACACATCCTGCTGATGCTCAATTCTACTATTCTACTGTCTTCATTTACAGGTAAAAGGAAGAAAGAAGACAAAGAAAAAAATAGCATTCCTGAAGCAGATTTTTTTTCTTTTGTTTTGTTGTTGTTGTGTTTTGTTGTGTTGTGTTGTGTTTGAGTCAGGGTCTCACTCTGTTACCCAGGTTTCGGCACCTGCAAAAACAGCTCACTGCAGCCTCCACCTCCTGGGCTCAGGCGATGCTCCCACCTCAGCTTTCCAAGTAGCTGGGACCACAGGCATTCATCACCATCCACACCTGACTAATTTATTTTTATTTTTTTGTAGAGATTAAGGTCTCATTATATTACCCAGATTGGTCTCGAACTGCTGGCCTCAAGCAGTCCTCCTGCCTCAGCTTCCCGAAGTGCTGGGATTGCAGGCATGAGTCATATTGCCCGGCCAATTATTTTCAAGTTGGGTTTTTGCAGGCAGTTTTATCTAAAAGCTCATATTGGGGGAATAGCAATTAGAAAGACATGGGTAGAGTCAGAAGGACCCGAGTTTCAACCCAGCTCTGCAATTTACTAGCCATATGACCATGAAAACTACTTCTATATTCTAAACCTTAATCTAAAACTTTTACTGAGATTAAATATTTGTGATAAATATCATTAAACAGCATATGTACAATAGTGTAATGCATATAAAGGACACAGACAACCCCTAAATCCGAACCTTACATGGACTTCCTTGAGATTGACAGTTGAATAGAACCTGCCCTAGGTTTACTACGAGAAGCCCTAAAGGAAGTGAGCTATATCAAAATAAAGTTGAGAAACAGAATTCAGCCCAGAATGAACCTCAAGAATCCCAGAGATAACTGGACTTAAGTTCATCTGGAGTTCAGCGAGAAAGTTAAAATGTTCATTTAGTTAGAAAGTTAATTCCTTAGAACTTCAAAGTTTCATCAAAAACTTGACTTTTAATCCTCTTTCTCCTCATTGTGCTCTGTCTGCCCATCAAAGACAAAGGAAGGATCCATGCATTTATTTCATGCCTAGGTGGGGTCTAGACCTTCAGAAGAATTTGGGTGCTTACGGTCTAACTATTCACAAATGATGGACTTATTTTCCCATACCACTTCTGAATAGAGATACCATGTAAAAAGAAATAAATTTGTGTATGAAGTTTCTTGAGCTTTCTTAATGAATTAATAATTAAATGGATGGATTACTTATTTTCGACACCACGATAAATTAGATATGGGGACTAATGCATATGTCAACTTCGTTTCTTTTAATTGACAAAGTAATTTGTTATTTATCAAATATAAAGGTCACAAAAGAAATGTATTAATTTGTAGCCAGCATCTGGAACATAGAGAATTAATTAGAATACAGTATCAACCAACTCCCCACATGAAAAGACAGAGCTCATCCGTCACTTTCTCCGCCATCCCTAGTTCCAGCTGTAATTAGTAAAACAGCAATGATTATTTAATTCTTCCATTTCCCTTTCTGACATTGTGACATTGTTACTTTTCTTCTTCTATGTTGTTTCATGCTGGTAAGAGAGGTTTAATACATAATTAAGATATTATTTTATGTCAATTTCATTTAAAAAATGCATCAAAGTGAATTATCTTACATTGCTTCAAAGTATTTAAAGGAGCTGTGGGTGTGACCCGTAGTTACATGGCTTTTTTACCTCTCATATAAGCATGCTCTAAATGACCATTCTAATCCTAAAAAAGAAAATCTTCAGCATGGTCTATAGCACTGCTATCCAATGGAAATATAATGTGCACTTTATATGCAATTTTTAATTTTCTAATAGCCACATGAATAAAGCAAACTAGTAAAATTAATTTTAAGTCAACACATCTAAAATATTATTTCAATGTGTGGCCCATATAAAAGATTATCAAGATATTTTACATTCTTTTCCTTACTAGTCTTCAAATTGAATGTGTATGTTACACTTGCAGCACATATAAATCTAGAAACTAAATTTCAAATGGTTAAAATAAAATATAGCCCTGCCAAAACAAAAAGGGTGTGTTTATCATAAAAATATTTTACACTGCCTTAGGTTTGAAATCTAAATGTAAATTCATTAAAATCAAATGCAATGAAAAAGTCAGTTCTCAATCACACTCATCACTTTTCAAGTCCTCAAATGCCACATGTGGCTGCTGGTACCATATCGTACAGCACAAGTCTGGAAGTTGAAGCCATTCCAACCGGTGAAGCACAGCACAATACTGTCAGTCTTGTCTTAGAAATGTTTACGAGCTGAGCGTGGTGGATCACGCCTGCAATCCCAGCACTTTGGGAGGCCAAGGCAGGTGGATCATGTAAGGTCGGGAGTTTGGGCCCAGCCTGAGCAACATGAAGAAACCCTGTCTTTACTAAAAATGCAAAATCAGCGGGGCGGGGTGGTGCGTGCCTATAATCCCAGCTACTCAGGAGGCTGAGGCAGGAAAATCGCTTGAACCTGAGAGGCAGAGGTTGCAGTGAGCTGAGATCGTGCCCTTGCACATTGCATTCCTGCCTGGGTAACAGGAGTGAGACTCCATCTCAAAAAAAGAAAGAAAAGAAAAAGAAAAAATAAGTGTTTACAAAGTAGAGTCCCGAGAAGACAAGAATGTTTGTTAGGTATCTGAGATGTGTCAGGTACCTGGCCCACATCAATTATAACTGCAGAGTGCAAACTCTCTGAGGGTAGGCACTTCACCTGTTTTGTTCGCTGTTAGCATCTTCAGTGTTAGAATGTTCCTGGCACACCGTAAGCATGGAATGAATATTTATTGATAAGAAGATGTGTTTCATTTCCTGTAATTATTTAGCAACTTTATGAGTAAAAGGGCTTAGATAAGCTAAGTACTTTACCCAGGACAACACAGCTAATAGTGACAGAGTCATGATTCAATCTTAGAATTGTGTGACTCCAAAATCACTGCTGTCTTTATGCCACACTACAATCAAATGTCAACAAAAATTTTGTCTTTCTTTGGAATTAATCATAGAATTTATTGATAGTAGATGAGCCACTCTGCATATATATATTTATGTCTGTATTAAAATTAGTTTTCATTCTCCAAATACGTACCAACTTATGCAGAGAGCATGAGAGAGTCAGTTGGAATGTGTGTTGGGTGGAGCAAGAAAGTCAGTCTTACTCTGAACGGCAGTTGAAGGCAGGATGTGTAACAGATAGTTGAAATACAGCAGATTTTGCTCAATCTCAGAGGAATCTGTTCCAGTATATGTTTTTGGAATTTGTTCACAATGCTGACAGATGTTACTTTGCCAGTCAAAAATCAGCTATTTCTGTCCTGAATAAGCAGAAGGAAAATAAGGACACAAACCACTCTCTTCCTTTCTACTTCCCTTTATCTCGCCACTCCACTGAAGCCTCAATCTCTGGCTCAAATCCCTTTACCTTTGCATTTATACCTATTCATCTCTGACTGTGAGATTTCTCCTTCCTCTTCCTTGACAGTCAATAGATCAGAGTTCACAGTTTGTATAATTATTGGCAAGCTTGAGAAAGTCATGTAACCTCTCAAATAGCTTCTTCATCTGTGAAATGGGAGTAATACCTCTCTTATCTACCTCTCAGGTGGCCATCAATCAAACAATGGATGCATAATTGTTTACTATATGAAGATTAGGTATTAGTGTTATCACCAAATTTAACTTAAGCTTCAACTGGCATGTCTTTTTATTGTTATTATGTGTTTTCTGTGTGTATGTTTGTTTTTGTTTTTGTTTTGAGACAGAGTCTCAATCCAGGCTAGATTACAGTGGCACAATCACGGCTCACTGCAGTCTCAAACTTGGGTTCAAGAGATCCTCCTGTTAACTGGCATTTCTTGAGAGCCTATTGTTTTGCAAGCACTTTCAAGGACTTTCATTCCCTTCACCCCTAACCACCCCAACCTCAACACAGTGTCTCTTCTTCCATAAAGACATTTACATCTGCCTGGTATTTTTTTTTTGTCATCATCCAGAGAATTGACTACCTTGACCAATGACTTTTAAATGCCAGTACACTAATGAATGTCAAGTTTTGAAAAAGTTTGCCAAGAGCCAAGACTAAATAATAATAAAACAATGTAGGCGGATCACCTGAGGTCGGGAGTTCGAGATCAGTCTGACCAACATGGAGAAACCCCCGTTTCTACTAAAAATAGAAAATTAGCAGGGTATAGTGGCATGTGCCTGTAATCCCAGCTACTCAGGAAGGCTGAGGCAGGAGAATTGCTTGAATCCAGGAGGTGGAGGTTGAGGTGAGCCGAGATAGCACCATTGCACTCCAGCCTGCGCAACAGGAGCAAAACTTCATCTCAAAAAAAAAAAAAAGATGACAATGGTGACGATGATGATGATGATGATGATGATAGGCTTTTGTTTTATTTTAGTTAATGTCTTTTTTTGGCAAAATGAAAAAATGACAATATTATGTTTACCTCCTCAATTCAAAAAATGGTGTTAGGTCCATGAAGCTCACAGTTCTCTAAGCCTCAGTCAACCTCCTCTGATGTCAATGAGTTGAGAATGGTGTTGTGCTGAGTTGTCATTTAGCCAATTCCCTGCCAGAACATTTCATTGACTTCTCATTGTTACTGCACTAAGATCAGTCTTAACACACTCTGCAAGCAGTTTCTGGTCTGGCTTCTGTCTCCCTGTCTCCTTCCCTCCTGCCTGGTCTCCCACCCCATCTGAGCTCTGGCCACGTGGCTGTCCTTTCCTCCCTTGACTGCTCAGAAATTCTGTCAGTTCAGAGCCTTTGCCTGTGCCATGGAGTCTGTCTGGAGCACCCTCTTCTTGTCCTCACCTCTCATCCTACCCACTTCCCTTGGCTAACGTTGACTCCACCCTCAGGGCCAGCTTAAGTGGCACTCTCTGCTTCCCAGTGACAGTCTAGATAGACTTTTCCCCTATTTCCTGATAGACTTTTCCCCTGTTTCTCAGATGAGGATAATGCTGTGTGCAGAGAGAAGTTAAAGGTTTCCCCAGAGTTAGTGACAGAGAGAGGACTAAAACCCAGATTTCCTGATATGGAATAGAAAGCTCTTTACAGAATCTCTATGCCCGAATAAGGTTTTTATGTTGGTGGAGGGGTTGTGGGATGGGATGTGATATGGGAATAAGACAGATTTAGAAATGGGAATCCTCCAAGTCAGAGCTATCTGCTCCCACCTCTTCAGAACTCTATCTCAAAGCTCTATTCCATCAAGAGACAAGGTCATTAACCATTTAGCCTTACCACTGATGGGTTACACGTAAACTTGGATAAATCCTTGTACTCCTGAAAAACAAAAATGAAAAACTAAGCCATTTTTTATGGGGTCTCACTCACTCTGTCACCCAAGCTGGAATGCACTGGTATGATCTTGCCTCACTGCAACCTCCACCTCCTGGGTTCAAGTGATCCTCTCACCCCAGCCTCCCCAGTAGCTAGGACCACAGGCACATGCCTGGCTAATTTTTTGCATTTTTGGTAGAGATGGGGTTTCACCATGTTGCCCAGGCTGTTCTCAAACTCCTGAGCTCAAGTGATCCACCTGCCTCAGCCTCCCAAAGTACTGGGATTACAGGCATGAGCCACCGCACCTAGCCATGAAAAACTATGCCTTTCTGAAAGTGAAGTATACCTCCTATTTTTACAGATTACAATGCTCATAAGAGATCCATTTTCTCATTTCCTTCCATCTGCATGGAAGAATTCCTCCTTAACCTACAAGGCAGAAGAGCATCCAGGAGAGCTGGGGGTCATCTCCCGGCCAGCAGGTGTGAGCTGGCTCTCCCTCACCAATAGCACAACCTCTTGGACCTCCAGTCACTCTGTCTGCAGGGTCTTTGTTCAACCCCCACTGCCTCTCAAGAATGAGGACAGTTGGGAAGTCACACGGTCTGGGGAACCTTCCTAACAACACCCTCCTGCCTTCCTGGCTGTTTACAGATCTTACCTAAAGGATGGGAAGGGCCATTTTTGATAATGAATGTTGTGTTAGGAAAATCCCCCCAGCATGTAAACTAATGATCAGCTAATGATACCCCAAACCTGAGGCTTAGTGTCCTGAAGCCAGGAGGGGATTCGCTTCAGTGGTTCTCAGAAGTTTGCTATCAAAGAAGCAAAAAAGGCCCTTGAAGGCCTTTCCTTCAGACACTCTTCTATAGGAAGTAATAACACCATGCCCAGCTTCTAGGGAAAACCCAAAACAAAACTCCTTCCCCAGTGACCACCCCAATCTCTGATGGGGCGTGCTCTAAAATGAACCTGAGGAGGGAAGTCACTTGGACTCAGAAGTAAGTACCATGACTCATTGGTTTATGAAACTGGAATAAACAGAAGGAAGCAAATGCCTGAAGAAACAATAGGAAATATGAAGGGTTTGTCTTGTGGGGAGCTGGAGAAGGCGTCCTCATTTGGCAGCTGTGGAATCCTGCTGGCCAACAGGGCATTGTTTTCCCGGAGTGCATGCTTTCCAGGGACTTGGCATGACATCACACGCCCCCAGGTTCCGCTCTGCTGAGGGAGGCCCCTGCATTTCTCCATTTTTCCTCCAGTGAAACATAATGATAACTATGAAAATGGCAAGAAGAAAGGCCAAAGAAAAACCAGGTTGGCCAGATTAGGAGTCATTTATCCAGGGTTAAAGCAGAGAGAAATCTAACACCAAAATGGCACCAGCGGGGCCACCCTTTCCATTAACTGTGCAATGCTGCCTTCACAAATGGTAACAAAATTCAATGAGGATGAGAGGTTAATGGTTATGGCAGTGAACAGAGGAAAAACAAAAACAGGAAAAAAAAAGTGGAGGTTGTGAAAACAGGCCACTGATGGAGTAATTACATAGAATTTTACTACTAGTAAAAATTAGGAATGTCAGTAGAGAGAATAAAGCCGTTTAATTAGAAGTTAGAGGTAGCCCCACTTGTCCACCAAAAAAGAATAGCCACATTGGGGTGATAAACCCTTTGAACTGTGTCTAAGTACCAGTACTGTTTACCTTGAGGAAGGAAACTGTCAGTTGTGTTTGTTCACAATGAGCTAACCACAATGTGTCTGATGGATTTGGGACTAGTAAAAGAGGGGCATGTCAAGTGTAGGAAGCCAGAGGTTTATCACGGGATTAGATTTAGAAAGACAAAAGTCATCGGGAGGCTAGTTGGCAGTCATTGTTTGCTATGAAACTCTAGGCATGGAGTTGTTTTTCTTGAGGGTTAGCCCCACATCATAAGAGGAGCCAAATGCCTCTAAAATAATATCATGGAATAGTAGAATAATAATTCTATTAGTCATCATTTTTAAGAAATGTAGATTTCCCCACCTCAATATTTTAGATGGTGATTTATTTCTCATTGCAACAAATCTTACTTATTATTAATGAGAGTATCGTCAAAACTGCATGTTCATACAGTTATTAGTAATCAGTGTCAAGAACGTTCCATTTAATCCAGGAGTTTCATTTAAAATATTTTAAATGTTCATCAGACGTGGTTTTTCAAAGCATATCCTTTTGGTTCCTGAAAGCAAATGTAAAATGAAGCAAATAAACAGGCAATAGGGTAAAACAAAGAACGCTCTCTTTGTTATGAAAATGTGTGGGCTCAAGAGCAGGTACAATTCTTTCCAGAACTTTCTATGACACAAGCATATGCAATTTGAAAAATGAAGAGTTTCATTTCAGGTTAAACACGCTTGAATCGCTGGTGAGTACTGCAACAAAAAAGCAGAATTCAAGGAAAAGGCAGCAATCTGTTACTCATTTAAAAATTTTTTTTCCTACTAACCTGTGAATCAAATCTTATCATTCAAAAGAGTTCAGTGGCTTCAAAGCTGCTGACAAACTGACAAAGTATATCAGACGCAATGACTTATTCTACTCTTAGAAAATGCTTGGACGTAGATACTGTTTTTCTGGGTGCTACAAACTGGTCTGCTCCTACTTCACCTTGTTAGTAAGCAAGACAAGTTACTACTATTTTTTGAGAAACAGATTCTTTTTTTTTTTTTTTTTGAGACGGAGTTTCGCTCTTGTTACCCAGGCTGGAGTGCAATGGAGCGATCTCGGCTCACCACAACCTCCGCCTCCTGGGTTCAGGCCATTCTCCTGCCTCAGCCTCCTGAGTAGCTGGGATTACAGGCACGCGCCACTATGCTCAGCTAATTTTTTGTATTTTTAGTAGAGACGGGGTTTCACCATGTTGACCAGGATGGTCTCGATCTCTTGACCTCGTGATCCGCCCGCCTCGGCCTCCCAAAGTGCTGGGATTACAGGCTTGAGCCACCGCGCCCGGCCGAGAAACAGATTCTTAAATATTCTGTTGGACAGTTTTGTTATGCCTGAGATCCATTTTATTCAACTGATTTTTTTTAGCACTTCCCTCTTTCTATAAGGATAAAAATCTCATGCTTTCCTCTGCTAAGATTCCCATACAGATTCTTCTGCTCTATGGAAACTGTGTCTTTAATTTCTTTTTTTTTTTTTGAGATGAAGTATCACTCTTGTTGTCCAGGCTGGAATGCAATGGCACCATCTCGGCTCACTGCAACCTCTGCCTCCCGGATTCAAGTGATTCTCCTGCCTCAGACTCCAGAGTAGCTGGTACTACAGGCATAAGCCACCATGCCCAGCTAATTTATATATTTTTAGTAGAGACAGGGTTTCACCATATCGGCCAGGCTGGTCTTGAACTCCTGACCTTGTGATCCGCCCGCCTCGGCATTCCAAAGTGCTGGGATTACAGGTGTGAGCCACTGTGCCTGGCCATTTTTGTATTTTTAATAGAGACAGGATTTCTCCATGTTGACCAGGCTGGTCTGGAACTCCTGACCTCATGGTGATCCGCCCACCTCGACTTCCCAAAGTGCTAGGATTACAGGCATGAGCCATGGCGCCCAGCGAGACTGTGTCTTTAAGGGGAAGAATCACTTCTTCAGGACAGCCAAACTTTGTAAAAAAAATTATTTTGTATTATTTTTACAGTGAAAATTATATTAAAAATTTTTTTTCAAACAAGATATGGTACATTCAGAATAGATGTTTCCTCAAAAGATAACAAGTGCTGGTGAGGACATGGAGAAATCCGGATGCTTGTTCACTGCTGCTGGGAATGTAAAATGATGCAGCCATTACAGAAAATGGTATGAGGCTTCCTCAAAAAAATTCCAAATAGAACTAGCATATGATCCTGCATCTCATTTCTTGGTATATATCCAAAGAAACTAAAATCCACATCTCGAAGAGCTATCTACACTCCCGTGTTTACTGCAGCATTTTTCACAATAGCCAAGATATGGAAACAACTCAAATGTCCAGCAACAGATGAATGGATAAAGAACATGTGGTATGTGCACACAGTGGGATAGTATCTACCCCTAAAACAGAAGAAACTCCTACCTTTTGAGACAACATGGATGAACCTGGAACACATGCTAAGTGAAATAAGCCTGATTCTGCTTACATGAGGTCTCTAAAATAGCCAAACTCATAGAAGTACAGAACAGAATGGTGGTTGTCAGAGGCTGGGGAAGGTAGGAAGTCACTCAATGAATCTAAGTATTAGTTATACAAAATGAATGAGTTCTAGAGCTCTCCTGTACAACACAGAGCCTATATAGTTAACAAAGTACTGAGAATTTTTTTTAAAGAGAATAGTGCTCATGTTAAATATTCCTACCATAAAAATAATAAAAATAAAACACAAGGAACTTTTGGAGGTGATGGATATGTTTATTAACTTGATTGTTGGAATAGTATCCTTGGTGTATGCATATGTCCAAACTCATCAAACTCTGTACATTAAACATGTGCTTTTTTCTTTTTCTTTTTTGACAGAGTTTCGCTCTTCTTGCCCAGGCTGGAGTGCAATGGCGCGATCTCAGCTCACGGCAACCTCCGCCTCCCAGGTTCTAGCGATTCTCCTGCTTGAACCTCCCCAATAGCTGGGATTACAGGCATGTGCCACTACCCCCAGTTAATTTTGTATTTTTAGTAGAGACGGGGTTTCTTCATGTTGCTCAGGCTGGTCTCCAACTCCCAACCTCAGGTGATCTGCCTGCCTTGGCCTCCCAAATTGCTGAGATTACAGGCATGAGCCACCATGCCCAGCCTAAACATGTGCTGTTTTTAAAAATATCAATGAAGCTGTTTTTTAAAAAAGAGCAAACAGTTCTCCAAACAATTTTCTGATACCACAGCAATGCCACGCCAGTACCCAATCCAAGTTGGGAAATTCTCCTTGAATTACTGCTTTTCCAAAGACACCCCACTTAATCAGGATGATCTTGGAGACTCCAACTATACTTCCTAAATATTCAAATTCACCGGTTGCTAGGAAGCTAAAACTATGATTTTGGTGACAATCTGAGGGAAATTGAGCTTTTTTATCCTGTTGGTTGCTTTGTTACTTTCCAGGCCTACACACAAAAAACGCAACATAGAAGAGTGGGAGTATTTTGTTCATCTCTTAGCTTTTAGTAAGGAGTCATCTCCCTGGCAAAACTTATCTCAGTAGCCTATCATCTCAAGCCTGTCCTTAACAACTTAATGTTCTCATGATGTTCCTTTCTCTTCCAATTCCCCACATGTGCATAACTCTGCGTCTTTGTTAGACCTCAAGTTCCCTAAACCCTTCAGGGCAGCTAAGAATCTGAGGATCTAATCTTTAGTAATAGGAGAAAGCCTGGGGGCATTTATGTATACATTTTAATTATGCCCCAGGGAACCCCTAGCTCGGGTCTTTGAATCTCAAAATCTTAATGGGAGTCTGATGACTCTATTCAGTTTTCAAGGAGCCTCTTAGAACTTAGTGTTGCTTTTGAAGAAGATACATGATGTAACTAAGGCCTTTCACCATATTATTAAATAAATTCGTTTACTGTTTCTTATTGTCATTTGCTATTGGCCAAATGCTGTTTGCACTCACTATTGCACATTCCATTTTATTTGCTTTGAATAATAAAAATGAGGAAATGAACGATTACTTCCTGCAAATGGATTTTAAGAGCTTATGTGATGATTCAGCCACTTAGAGATCCTTGAACAAAGAATGGTCCTCTTGTCCCTGGGAACTTTGTTCTCTATGGCCAAGCCTTAGGGGTAATACCGTTGAGGAGGTAAAGGAGGAAAGTGACTCCTCACATCTCAACTCAGTCTGCAGTCTGTCAGGTCAGATGATTCAGCTCTGGAGTTCAATAGGGAGAAGAAAAGTTGTCTATTTAATTGGATAATATAATTCTTTCAAAAATTGGAGCTGAATTGGAAGTTTTTATTAAAAGGTCAATTATCTAAACAATGCTTGTCATTAAAGGGTGGAAAACACCCGTCTGCAGCCATTTGCGACACTAATGCTGGGAACTGGCCAGAAACCAGCTCACCTTCCTCATGTTAGCCCATCCAGCACCCAGCTGCACCTTGGAGCCTGGTGCAGGCTTGAATTTAAAGGGATGATTGACCCATGGCAGGCCTGTGGATGCATCTTCCATGAAAGAGCAAGCATTTTCCCAGAAGCTAAGAGTCACAGAATCCCCATGCAGGCCGCTGAGGGCTGGAGCCAAGGGAGAGCTCTCAAGCTAAGAGCAAGACTACCATCAGTACTCCAGGTCTCCCACCTGAAGGAATCAAGGGGAGCCAAGTGGGAACCTCAGAAGGCTCCAGGCTCCTGGAAACCCCCCGTCACTCTCCCTGCCCTTCACCCACAACTGTCTCCCACTATCTGACTTGGGACCATCAAGGCTGTCCTTACCATGCCCTTGACCCCATGTCATGTTGGAAGCTCAACCCTGCAATGCTCTCCCTTATTCCTAGACTCTAATCTCCATTCCACTCGTGCATGGCCTTCTCTAAGCCCATCCTTTTCCCCTCCCCATCTTTTGAAACCCTCTCCCTGTGCCTTCTGGGACTCACATTCAACCATCTGCAAACTCCCCCATATCCCCAGGCTCCTGCTCCAGTGGAAACCCGGTATTCCTGGACACCTTGCTGAAGCTGCAGCCAACTCACTTCTTTCTACCCCTGGGCTAGGAGATGGGGTGGGCCACATCTTTCTCCCCTCTTCAGTGCTGTTTCTAGGCTATTCTGCCCTCCTGCCTGAAGATCACAGCTTCAAATCCTGTGTCACTGATCTTTATTACAAATGACCCCTTTTTGTTGTAGTCAATACTCAATCCTCCCTCTCCCCAGTCATTCCCCTTAATTCCTTACAGGTTTTCCCTTCTGGTTGAGAGCCACTCTCCCCAACAAACTCCCAATGTCGTTCTTCATTATTTCAATATCCACTCTCAGTTCTGTGACCCCTTCTGTGCCAGGCAGGTAGTGCTCTCACCCCTCAACCACAGGCACTTCCTTAAGCAAATCATAACCAGTGACAGAAATCCCTTCACCAGTATTTTCAT
Source organism: Aotus nancymaae (assembly GCF_030222135.1). Classification (NCBI taxonomy): domain Eukaryota; kingdom Metazoa; phylum Chordata; class Mammalia; order Primates; family Aotidae; genus Aotus; species Aotus nancymaae. The sequence goes on along the minus strand of NW_026988498.1, from coordinate 4,580,465 downwards.
TTCAAATAACCCCTTCTTTAGCCACCACTCTCTTTCTTTTCAATCCACTCCTTCTAATAACTCAGGCTGGGCACAGTGGCTCATGCCTGTAATCCTAGCACATTGGGAGGCCTAAGCAGGTGGACTCCTCACTGGAGCTCAGGAGTTCGAGACCGGCCTGAGCAATATGGAGAAAGTCCATCCCAACAAAAAATACAAAAATTTAGCCAGGCAAGGTGACCTATGCCAGTAGTCCCAGCTACTTGGGGGACTGAAGTAGGAGGATATCTTGAGCCTAGGGGGTCAAGGCTGCAGTGAGCCAAAATTGTGCCAGTGCACTCTAGCCTGGGTGACAGTGTGAGACCCTGTCTCAAAAAAAAAAAAAGAAATAAGAAAGAAAAACAACAACAACAACGATCACTTTGACCCTCACAGGGACCTTCATATTATTGACTCTGTGTATCCCTATTTATTTATTTTCTTTATCCCCTTCTCATTCCAGCTATCTTCTTTACCCATTTTAACCCCATGGACACTCACTAAAATCACTCTCTTACATATGCCCCGACTCCCTCACCTCCAGCTCACCTAGCAAAATCCCAGCCCTGGAGAGACCCAGCTCTCTCACCATTGCACCCACGCATTCGAGCACAGCTGGAGAAAGGCATACAGTTAAATGAGCTGTTCTCTCATTGATTTAAAATCGATGATGAGTAATATTGGATGGGGCCTTAATGCTGCCCCTGGCATGGCCCCTCGTCCCATGTACCCACTGGGGCACCTACCTCCTCTCAAGTCAACCTTCTCCACTGCAGTGAAAGCTGAACTCTCCACTTCCAACAAAAAGAAAACCTTCCACCTGGGCACTAGATTCCAGTCTCTCACTGCTCAAGAATGTGGCTGCATCAAATCTTTCTGCTTTTCCTTGCATCGTTAAAATTCCCTGCATAAGCCAGGTGTGGTGGCTCACGGATATAATTCCAGCATTTGGGGAGGCCAAGGTAGGCAGATGGCTTGAGGTCAGGAGGTCAAGACCACCCTGGTCAACATGGTGAAACCTTGCCTCTACTAAAAATATTTAAAAATTAGCCAGGTGTGGTGGCGCACACCTGTAGTCCCAGCTGCTCAGGAGACTGAGGCAAAAGAATCGCTTGAACCTGGGAAGTAGAGGTTTCAGTGAGCTGAGATCTCCCCACTGCACTGCAGCCTGGGCAACAAAGTGAGACTCTGTTTCGAAAAAAACCTGCATAATTAAATCAGTATTCAAACATACTATCTCTCTTGCCTTAATAAAGAAAGACAATAACAACAACATAAAAGTGCTTCTGACCCTACTTCTACCTCCAGCCTTCTCCCCGTTTTTAGCTTTCTCTTTGTTAAAAAAAAACTCCTTGGAATTCTGTGCTTGCTGTCTACAATTTCCCTCTATCATTTTCCCCTTGAAGCACTTCAGGTATACCTTCACCTCATTAGTCTCCACTGAGATTACTTTATCAAAGTCACCAGTGACTCCCATGTTGCTAATCCGATCACCAATCTTTGGTCCTCATTCTTTCTGGCTTATCAGTAGCATTTGGCACAGTGGGTCACTCTCTTCTGGAACCAGTTTTCTTCACTTGGCAGCCACTGGTTCCTGTTTCCCTTTTGTTTCTCAAGCTCCTTTGTCCTCCACCCCATTTCCCTAACCTCTAAATAGTGGAGGACCTAAGGGCTCTGTCCCTGACTTTTCCTCTTGTCTGTTTATAGCCACTCCCCAGGTGAATTTAACTTAGTTTTATGGCTTGAAATGAGATCTATATTCTGGTGGCTATAGCCTCATCAATGAGGCCTCAGGTTTGGAAGAGTCAGGCATCAATATGGGAACACAAGATTTGAGCTACCTCATCAATGAGCGTCTAAGCAGATATTGAACTTCAAAGCTCTACAAAACTATTAATTCTTCCCGCTGGGTCAGCGTGTAAGATGAATCAAGTAGTTTTTACCTGAATGTTCTATTTAACTACCACAGTTCAGGTGATATGTGTGCAGAGGACTCACCGTGTGCATGGCCTCAGGCTGGATGTTGAAGAGCTTACACATTGAAGCCAACCCTAGGAAGAGCCCTCACTGCCAGGATGCTCAATGAGGTAGAATCTGAGCAGATGAAGGAATGACTTTTCCAAAATTTTGCTCGTGGCTAAAATCCTAGAATTTTACGTTCTTCTATGAGTCTCAATGTTTGAGTAGCTCCTAACTCTGGGGTTCAAGCGAAACAAAAAGACTGGCAAAGCTTCCTATGTCTCTTCTCTACTCAAAACATAAAGAGGAAAAAAAAAGAAAGAAAAGGTCAAGAGTTGAGGGGTTTGTATGTTTGGACATGCAAAACAAAGGAAGTCAATACAATGATGTCCAAATCCAGACAGAACCCAGAGACAAAGCTCTTCCAGCTTACATAAACCATGGACTGGGCATGTTCTAAGAGGAAAGTGAAGGACCGTCTCCTGGGACTCCAGGCAGATTTGTAAGCAGTTAATACATTTTTTTTTAAATGAACTTTTGTGCATTTTTCCAGTTTAGCCATCACTCTTCTCTCAGCCTCTCTTTCTTTCTTCACACATACACAAAGAATATTGCAAAAATGATGCTCACTGACTTGATTTGAAATGCAGGTTTTGACAAAACACTTTTAATCCTAGTTCAGGTCTTTGGAGATCTATTCTGTCATTTTTTTTTTTCTAAGGGTGATGATAGTGTGACTCTTCCCAGCTTTGGTTGGAAGGTGCTAAAACCGTCACACTCTGTGTACGTCCCACTTCATTTCTACAACCACTTCTAAACGCAGGTCTCCTCCCTGGCTCTAAATTGGGACTTCTGACTAAGAAAAATTCTAGAACTTGATCCAATAAACATAACATTTGCTCTTTAGTTGCCTGTATGTATAAGGATAAAGAAGTATGATATAGAAGGTAAAAGCAAAACTCAGACATCAGATTGTTGGGATTTTGAATCCCAACTCCAAAAATACGGGCATTGTAGGACCTTGGGTAGCTTACTTGTCTATGGCTTAGAGAGAGAGCGATGTAAGAATGTTTATCAGGGCAAGACACAACAGCTCACACCTGTAATCCCAACATTTTGGGAAGCCGAGGCAGGAGGATCACTTGAGGCCAGGAGTTCAAGACCAGCCTAGGCAACATAGCAAGATCCCATCTCTTAAAAAAAAAAAAAAGTCTAACTATACTCATGAATACTAAGCTTTTAACAGAGGACTAGCATATAGCAATATGCTTATAGTATATAGTGTAAGTGTTTGCTATTCTTATTTAATCTATTAGTAATGTCAAATGACCAGGGAATTAACTATTTTTTAATATAAAAGCCTAGTGATTTCATTATTTTTTCAACCATCCTCTGCTTAAACAGGTGTGTGCATATACACACATATGTAAACATATGTATACACGTACCTGTGTACACGCACACTTTTTTCTAAGTTTCAGACATCATTGTACTTCAACCTAACTTTAGCATGCACTGTCTGAGAATAAAGATAATCTTCTACTTAATCACAATAATATAATTATACCCAGGAAAATTTAAAATTCCATAATATAATCTATTAAAATATCTAGTCCATATTTAAATGACTCTGATGGTACCAGAATTTATATATATATATGATATAAATAAGATATATATCTTATTTTACAGACAGGATTTAGTCAAGGTTCATGCAGTAAATTTGGTTATTATATCTCCGACAACACCTGCTAAGAATGCCCTCTCCACCAAAAAAACAATTCTTGCATGTACCTTCCCAAGTAGAATTCCTTATTCAGAGATATTAACAGACTCACTCAGTTCTCTTTCTGTTTACTGCTGCTGAACTTCAGGCAGCTCAGAGGGACATCTGCTGTGGTTTCTAATGGCTATGCTTCCATTAAATGAGACCTCAGTTGAAAGCAGTCATCGCTGGAGAGCAGTTACACTTTCTCCGGGCCGAGGCTTTCCTGAGAGGTGTAGATTCCTTTGTGCCCTCATTATTTCTGCTTATTATCATCACTATTGTTATTTTAGAACTCCTTGCTGCAGCTTCCTAGTCACTGGTCTCCTTTCCAGGTTCTCTGCCTCCTTTTCCTGAAGGACTGCCCTGGCCACCTGCACAGCTCCTTTCTTTTTCTGGAGGGTGACAGTCTCACTCTGTTGCCCAGGCTGGAGTACAGTGGTGTGTGATCTCAACTCACTGCAGCCTCTGACTCCTAGGGTTCAAAAGATCCTCCTGCCTCAGCCTCCTGAGTAGCTGGGACGACAGGCATGCACCACCACACCTGGCTAATTTTTGTATCTGTAGTAGAGACAGGGTTTCAACATGTTGCCCAAGCTGGTCTCGAACTCCTGATCTCAAGTGATCCGCCCACCTGGGCCTTCCAAAGTGTTGGGATTACAGGCATTTATCGCTGCGCCCAGCCTACAGGTCCTTTCCTGATCAAAGCGCTCCCTTGACCCTGCTGAGTACATCGGACCGGCACCCAGGGACAACTGAAATCTCACCATGGCAGCCCAAATCCTGTGTTCCCACATTAACTCCTGAGTCTTCCAAACCTGGGGCCAAGGAGACAGGGTGCCTTTATTTTTAGCTCCCAGGTGATTGGAAACTGTGCAGTTCAGCTACCTGACTCTTTTCCACTCTTCTGAATTTGACCAGTTCCCTTTGGAGCCTGTATTCTCCAAGCTCTTCTGAACCATTTTGAAAAAGTAAATTTTGAATTTCCTCTTGTGCCTGCGAGTTTTCAGCAGCACAGTGGAGGAGGCCTCCCAGAGGAAAGGGTTTCGTTTGCTCCCTCCTCAGGGTCACAGTGTTATCTGTTGACACATTCCAAAGCCTCATAAAAGCTGTCAGAACATCAAATACAGAGACTGTCCAAGAGAAACACCCACTAAGTGTCAGGGCTTGATTTTTACAGCTACTAATAACTTCTTCCTTTGAGTTTGCCCAGAGCTCTGCACCGAATTCAAACAAACAAACAAACAAAGCTTAGTTCTGCCTTGCCTACAAGTTTGCTGTGTGACCTTAGGAAAGTTACTTAGCCTTTCTGATCCAAGTTTTCTTCCCTTGTTAATCCAAAAATATAGTAAGATCATAGAAATCACTAGAAAATAAGGCAGCCCTCATAACTATTAAATTCATTTAAAAAATATTTAATCCTTCACTTCAAATAGATCTTTAAAATCCGACACAACTTACAGTTACTGCTAATAGGTAAAATTTTAAAGACTGATTTTTCTAAAAAGGAACCACTCATCTAACCACGTAAAACTTGCCTTCAGGAACAAAGATCACGTAAAGGCCTTCAGCTTTTTGCACATGACGAGCTAAAATAAAGACGACATTTGAAAAGAAAAGGAAATCTTTCTTTTAAAAGTCCGATGCTCACCATTTTGTGAGGTAAAAGTAAATGTTTTAATGTCTTTTTGCATCAAGCATATCAATACCACTTAAGCTCTGATCCAAAAGTTTCTATCATTTTCCTTCAGGGTCTTCATTTTCTCAAGATGAATTTATCTAGCTTTTGTCCGGTAATAATAATAATTTAAAAAATTACCAGCGAAAACGTTTTAGTCCTGGACTTCTCACATTGCAAAGCTCTCGTGCACTTATTTCACCCCTTATTTTTCTGAGCTTTCTGGCAAATGCTTTTCTGCTGTTCTTCATTAGCAAAACATGTGTTTTTCACCTTGGTTTGCAGAGACAGAGTTCTGCCTTTCGTGTGCTTTTGGTCCAGGAGTAACGGTGAAACAGCCTAGTGTCCTGAGTCACATTGGGGGTGTCACCATGGGGTAATTATACTCCTATCTGAGCTCCTTGTCTCGTTGGTATTCCTTTCCCCCCACCCCAACCTTATTCCCTATTTTTTACTGTCTGAGAAAACCTGGGAGGATCCAAACCAACTCTCAGACTAGAAAGTTTAAAAATATGAACAGGGAATATTTTCTAAATAAAGAACTTGAAACCCTAAATTCTAAGTGACTAGGTTACTTCCATCTATTTTCAAAAGCAAAGAGCAATATTTTATCTTGGACTTACAGTAACATAAATAACCATGTTTAGAGAAAACTTTCTGCAAACGTCTGAAAGTCAGAGGGACAGGCTCGGTCGTGGCTGAGGCCTAAAAGAGAATTAGGGGAAAGTCAGAGATTTCCTGTCTTTGTAATGAGTTTACTAATTAAATCTTAATTGTAAAGCAAGCTGAGCAAAATTTAAATGAGCCTCTGGTGCCAGAAGCCAGGTTATTATGATGGGACTGTTTATAAAGACAGGAAAGTGACTTTCTAAACATCAAATTCCTGTGTGTTAGCCAAGACCCAAAGGAAGTCCCCACGTGGAGAAGCACAGAATGTAGCAGAATAAGGGGCCTGGGTCTTGAGGTAATTAAATGACACCAAGATGTCCTGAGTCCCCCGAATTCAGTCATCGCTGGAGGCTGCGGTCTTCCTGTTCGGATGGGCTGGAAGCAGCCATTTCTGTAATAACCAATGTGTTTTTCCCTCTTCTGCAGCAAACAAATGATCTAGCTATTTCAGCCGTGATTTCACAGTGCTGGAGATGGAAATTCCTTAACTTTGTAAACCCTGCCTGCTCTATTGAAAAATAAGCCTTGCTAATATACAGAAGCCCAAACACCCGAGAGAAACAAAGCCGCCATAGTGGAAGAGTGAAAAAGAAAGTGGATTTTATTTCCTCCTGGAACTACCCAGAGGATGAAAGGCAGGCTGTAAAATAAGCAAAAACAGAACTCCTGTGGCAACATACATGGTTTAACACTATTTATTTATCATAAGATTAGGAGAGTGAATTATCTAAATGCTTCTGCTTTGTTAGGTTGATTTTCTTTACATTTACTTATCTGAAGTGGATAATTTCCTTCACAGCCTTTCTTTTCAGAGGCGTTCATCTGCAGCCAGCATTTTTCTTGCCCATACCTATGGTTTGCTACTAAAAACCTCCATTTGCCGTTGGAAATGGGTCTTTGTCCTGGGTTCCCTGCAGCATAACCTCACAAACTAGTGACATGTCATAGAGCTGGGACCGTGTGGGAAATATCCCATCTGGATTCTAAAAGGAACTACGTTAATAGAAGAAGTGATGGCTGATGCCTGTGGTCTAGAAATTGGAGAGCTAGTAGACATGTTCTTTAGCACAGTTTCATCCTTGATCGTCCAATCCTCTCCAAGGAGATCACTCACACCAGCGCTGGGAAGGCTAACACACGGAATAAGGGGTTCAATGAAAGACTGAGAGGATGGTCACAGTGGCTCACACTGTAATCCCAGCACTTCGGGAGGCCAAGGTGGGTGGATCACTTGAGGCCAGGAATTCAAGACCAGCCTGGCCAACATGGGGAAACCCCATCTCTACTAAAAATACAAAGCTGAGTATTGTGGCACATGCCTGTAATCCCAGCTACTGAGGAGGCTGAGGCATGACAATCACTTGAACCCAGGAGGCAGAGGTTGCAGTGAGCTGAGATCACACCACGGCGCTCCAGCCTGGGTGACAGAGCAAGACTCTGTCTCAAAAAAAAAAAAAAAGATAGATAGATAATAGATATCATATATATATAATTTTATAATAGATATTGTATATAATTAGAATTTATTCCATTCAACTATGTAATTTCCAAAATGCAAAATGAGTTTGCTATTTCCCTCCCCACCTCCCCCACAAAAAATGTGTTTTTCCCTTCAAGCCTCCTCTCGGTGCAGATTAAGAGAAGCTGCTTTCAGGACAAATCGTGGGACTAGACCCTCTCTACTCAGTGAAGTGTCATAATCTATATCTGGAGTTTCCCCATCAGATGTATCTGGTGGCTCAAAGGAAGTCGTAATACCAATAGGAGCCGCATTCAACACGAACGCTACATGACTCCATGGCTCACGGGGCTATTAGCAAGCTTAAAAGACGGCATTGAGCTAGAATTTATTATTAGTGTTGTTGTCATTTGACCTTCTAATCCAGAAGGAAAGAACCCAAGAAATGCATCCCCTGGAGAGATGTAATAAAATAATCCTTTTCCACCTCTAATTTCTCTGAGTCGTTTTCTCAATTATCCCTACAGAGAATTGTGAACTGTGTACTCTTTATTTACTCGGTAAACTCAAATCGTTTTTATGGATCTCTTCCAAAACTCCCAGTTGTTGTCCCTGTCGTTTTGTTTTGTTGTTTTTAATAAGAGCCAGAGCCGAAATGTAGATTTACATAAGAAAAACTCATTTCATCTTCAAAATCTTTTGAGGCTATTTTGAAAGATGGTGCAGCGGCACATATTTCAGAAATGCCGCTTCGCTTAGCTTTTTCTCTCTTTCGGGTAAATGCTATGCTAATCACGAGATACAAATGGGAGTGTTTTCAAACTGTTTGCTGTACGTGCTGGGGACCGTTGCTGGTGCCCAGGGAATGTTTGACTCGATTCCACTGACTTCCATAGGACTGTTCGGCAAAAGAGAAAAAGTAGGCATCCTTTTAATTTTAGTTATGGATCAGAATTTTGGGGATGTGTGATGTTGCTTTGCTCTGGAAGTTGTTGAGTGTCTTTTCTTGTTTGTTTATCCTTTTAAATCATCAAGCAGCAAGATATTTTCCTGAGCCTCTCCACCATTACCAACACCATGCAACCATTAAGCTGACTGACCTCAGGGAGGCTTGCTGGGGATTCAGGTGGTCCACAAAACGCTTAGGACTGTAGGGTCACAGATTATTGGTGATGAGGGCAGACATTAAGGGGACTTTAAAGAGTTTAGGCTCCCCATCATTTTGCAAAAGATGAAAAAGGGTCCAACTATACCCTAACAGCACAGTCCTACATAGAGTCTGAGCCTTGGTATTCTTCCACCAAAAGTCTAGTTTGGGGGCCTCTGCTGACTGGGTCGCTTTCCCAGGCTAAAGATAACTTGGCAGGACTTACTGGTGCTATGACACGTGTCAGGAGGCCTGCTTTTATTGAAAATATATTTAGTGTGGGGCAGGATCCAATTTCGAACATACGTAAATTATCCGCACTGACGTACCTAGAGATATAAATGTCTATCTTGTCTGGCACTGGGGCCCACAGCCTGTAGTCCTAACTACATGGGAGACTGAGGCAGGAGGAGCGTTAGAGCTGCTTTCAGGACAACGCAGCTGCAGTGAGGCTGCAGTGAGCTGTGATTGCACCACGCACTCGGGCCTGGGTGACAGAGTAAGACTGTATCTCTTTAAAAAAAAAAAAGGATGGGGTTTCCTTCGGTTTGTGGTTAATAAATATAGAAATTGCTGAGGTTTTAGAGAGCTTATTTATTATCTAGCTTAATGCCTCAATTTTATAGGTTAAAAAAGTAGAGGTCAAAGGAATCACAGTATATAGCAGAGCCCTTTTGTGACTCCTTCCACAATTCTTTATTCAATCATTTCCAGAGACCCCAAAATAGAGAAGCCTATACATTTTTTATTTCAGTGAGGTGCTTGAGTCCCAGCCTGAACAGGTGAGTGGGGATGGCACAGTAAATCTGACAAATGCTTTTTGTTTTTGTTTTTTTTTAAGACTTGTTTTATTAAAAATGGATTTTTCCCAATTAGACTTCCATTTTACCTTATAAATGGATTCCAGGGATGTCAAGTGGTAACACAAGCTGCACTCAGAAGTGCTGTTAGTCTAGTGGAGGTGAGAGGTGAAGCAATTCGGGCTTCCCTGCTAAACAGCAGGTGAGTTCCAGTGACGAATTTCACAGCTGAGTGTAACACTCCATGGCTGAGTCACTGTCCCAGATCAAGCCTAGGGGTTCCGTTGGGCCACGATGTCTAATTTGATGTCAGAGAAAATACTGAAGTTTTAGGAAGCCCAAAACTTTTCTCTTTCTCTCCTTTTATTTAAATTTTAACAAAGAAACCTTTGCTTTGAAAAACCAGACTTGCAGCAACATGGAGATGGAGGTTTATCCTTAGCAAACTAACTTAGGAGCAGAAAACCAAATATCACATGTTCTCACTCAGAAATGGGAGCTAAATGATGAGAACTTGTGGACACAAAGAAAGGAACAGACACCGGGTCCCAGTTGTGGGTGGAGGCCAGGAGGAAAGAGAGGAGCAGAAAAAATATCTACTGGTTACTAGGCTTAGTAACTGGGTGATGAAATGATGTGTACAAGAAAGAAAACCCTGTGACGTGAGTTCACCTAGATAACGAACCTGCGCATGTACCCCGGAACCTAAAAGTTTTTTTTAAAAAAATGAACAAATAAAAATAAAATAATAAAAAAGAAAAATCCGATTTGGTTTGGTTGGGGGCTTTTCTTTGTTCATAAGGACGATTGGAGCTCACATTTTCCACCAAAGACTCTGTTTTGTGGCGTGTGGACTCCAGTGCCATTCAGATGGCTACGGTATCTGTGCAAGAGAGAGAAATGTGAAGGAACGAAGCTGCCCTGATGTACAGCAATGAGAGGGAGGGAACGACAGAGGGTGACTGGACCTGGAGGACCTCTCCAGGTGATACAAAAAGACCTTCTGGAAACGACTGGTCTTCAGGTGCAGCTCCCGAGGTACTGAGCTGGCTGCCGTTCAGCTGAGCCTCTACCACTGTGAGAGCGCAGGCTCAGGCCAGGGCAAGCTGTAGGTCGTTGGCTCAAAGCCGCTGAAAGAGATAAAACCACTTCTCGACTAGTAAACTCTGCAGGAGCAGGAATGTTGTCTGTTTGCTGTATCTCTAGAGCCTAGAACAGAGCCTCATCTATAGTTGATGCTTACAGTATATTTGTCCACAGAAGGGTTACCACATTTGGGAGAAGAACCAAGCTAGAGATTTAGTCAAGAAATACTCCCTGAAGATGTGAAGATAAGGTAACCCTTGCGCATTGTTGGGGGGAATGTAAATTGGTACAGCCATTATGGGAAACAGTATAGCGGTTCCTCAAAAAACTAAAAATAGAATGACTGTAAGATCCAGCCATCCCACAACTGCGTGCATATCTAAAGGAGCTAAAATCTCAGAGAGGTCTGCTCTCCCAGCATTATTCACAATAGCGAAGACAGAGAAATCGCCTAAGTGTCCATCAATGGACAAATGAATAAGGAAAATGTGATGCTATATCTATAATAGAATATTATTCAGCCACAAAAAGAAGGCAATCCTGCCATTTGTGATCATGTGGATGAAGCTGGAGAATATTATGCTAAATGGAATAAGCCAGACACAGAAAAACGAACATTGCATGATCCTATTTAAATGTGAACTTGAAAAAAACAGTTGAACTTAGAGAAACAGATTAGAATAGTAGTTGCCAGGGGCTTGGGGGTGGGGAAAACGAGGAGATATTGGTCAAGAGGCATAAAATTTGAGTTATAAGATGAATAAGTCATAGACATCTAATGTACTGATAGCTATGGTTAATCATAATATATTGCATATTTGAAATTTGCTAAGAGAGTAGATCTTGAGTGTTCTCATGATAAAAAGAAAGAGATTCTCCGAGTATCTGTTAGTAGTGATGTTCTAGAAATTGCAAGAGACAGAAATACAAAAAATATCTAAATTGCAAGTGGCATGGCATAGTGACAAGAGCATGGACTTTGAAGATAGAGCTGGTCACTTCCTCTGCCTTGATCTTTACAGGCTCTGTGAGGTGGAAAATCATTTCATCTCATGCAGCAGCCTTGTTTTCTTAATCTGGATAGCAATTATCCACTTCACAAAGTTATCATGGGGACCAATTGAGAGCAGGTGCATATACAATTCTTGGCATACAGCAAGTGCTCAGTAAACAGCATTTTTCTGTAAATTATGTGGTCCTCACTCTCCAAAGATCGGCCTCTAGCTTGAGAGATGGAAGCATAAAAATAAAATACACTTATATTACCTTCCCACAACTACTATTTATTAATAGAATAGCTCTGGGATGCTTCAGAGTGGTGGTCAGAAAACGTTTTCTCTTTAGGCTTTGCTAGCCAGATGAACTCTCTTGCAAATTCTCACCTCTGCCACTGAAATGCAAATGCGGCCATAGAATATGATCAGATGGGGCTGTGTTCCAATGTCATAGTCTGCTTGGGCTGCCATGGGTGGCTTAAACAACAAAATGTATTGTTTCACAGTTCTGGAGGCTGAAGTCCAAGATCGAGGTGCTGGCACAGCTGGTTCCTCGAAGGCCTCTCTCCTTGGCTTACAGGCAGCCACCTTCTTGCTCAGGGTCCTTATGGGTCTTTCCTCTGTGCCTGGGTACCCCTGGTGTCACTTTCTGTGTTCCAATTTCCTCTTCTTATAAAGACACCAGTTATATTGGATTAGGGCTCACCCTAGGGGTCTCAATTTAACTTAAAACCCCTTTTAGTTTTTATTTTATTATTTTATTATTTTTCGAGATGGAGTCTCACTCTGTCACCCAGGCTGGAGTGCAGTGGCGTGTTCTCAGCTCACTGCAGCCTCCACCTCCCCAGTTCAAGTGATGCTCGTGCTTCAGCCTCCCAAGTAGCTGGGACTACAGGATTGCGCCACCACGTCTGACTACTTTTTGTATTTCCGGTGGAGATGGGGTTTCACCATGTTGGCCGGGCTGGTCTCAAACCCCTGACCTCAAGTGACCCGCCCACCTTGGCCTCCCAAAGTGCTGGTGTGAGCCATCATGCCCAACCCAGAAACAGCCTTGAACGCTGATCTGAGGATGTGAAGAACTTCCTGCCTGTGGTCTCATCCCCCCTCGGATGCTTCACCATCTGCAGCCATCTCTATCACAGCTCCTCCTGTGGGTCTGGGCTCCTCCTTTGGTCTACAATTCTTTCCTGCACCTGCCGAAGTCCTGAGCAGGGGCCTCTCTCCATCACTGACCAGCTCTCTCTCTTCCTCTGCCCGGCTCCCTGCCCCCACCGTCTTCAACATCTCTCTCCTTCAGAATGTTTCGACTCTATGAATACAAGCGGTCACGGGTGTTTCATCTTATAACAGTCTTCCTGGGTCCTAAGCCCACCCACTTCTTCCTCTAGCAGTGCAGACACACTTCTCAGCCATCGGCTCCCACCCCAGCATTGCACTGTAGATGTTCATGTAAAATCACACTTAAGAAGGTCACCCTGATTCCTGTGTTACCAATTCTAATGACCTGTCTGGATCTCTCTGCTCAGCATTTAGCATGTGAACCACTTTCCCCTGACGTTCTTCTTTCCTTCTGGCCCCTCTTTCCCAGCTCCTCTGCCTCTTGCCCTGGTATGTGAGCCCCATGAGGTCAGGAACTTTTCCCATCAGGTTTGCCGCTGTACCACCAGCGCCAGCAGTGGCCCCTGACCCACGGTCACATGAGTTCAATTAGTTTCTCATTTCCCAGGTGGAGTCCCAAAATTCTGTTCCTGCACCTCTTTCCTCCACTCTGTACAATGATACGGGCAATCATGTTCCCTCTTAGGGTTGTCATTGCTTCTAGAAAACTAATCTCTATCCTAGAACTGTTTTCTCATTTCCTGTGTCCAACCACATGGACGTCCAACTCACATTTATCTCTTGTCAAATATATTCAACCACTCCCACTGCTTACAGGATAAACCTCTGTGGTATGGGTTGAGCTGTGTTCCCCAAAAGATATGCTGACATCCTAACTGCATGTCCCTAAAAAAATGACCTTATTTGGAAACAGGGTCTTCACAAATGTAATCAAGTTAAGATAAGGTCATTAGGATGGGCTTGAATCCAATATGGTGGGTGTCCATGTAAGAATTGGACACAGACACAGGGAGAATGTCATCTGAAGACATAACACAGAGGGAAAGAGACCATGTGAACACAGAGACTGGAGTGAGGCAGCCACCAGCTAAGGCACTCCTGGGCCTACCAGAAACCAGACGAGGCAAGGAAGGGTTCTGCCCCGGAGGCTTCAGAAGGAAGCAACCCTGACAATACCTCAATTTGAGTCTTTAGGCTCAAGAACCGTGAGAGAATAGTCCTGGCACAGTGGCTCACACCTGTAATCCCAGCATTGTGGGAGGCTGAGGTGGGCGAATCACTTGAGGCCAGGAGTTCGAGACCGGCCTGACCAACATGGTGAAGCCCCGTCTCTACTAAAAATACGAAAATAAAAATAAAAAAGATTAGCTGTGGTGGCGCGAACCTGTAATCCCAGCTACACATGAATCGCTTGAACCCAGGAGGCAGGGGTTGCAGTGACCTGAGATGGTGCCACTGCGCTCCAGCCTGGGCAACAGTGAGAAAATAAATTCCTGTTTGAAGCCGCCTAGTTTGTGGCAATTTGTTATAGCAGCTCTGACACAAATACATCCTTTTTCTGGAAGTCAGTTAAAATATAAAATTAAAAAGCCTGTTTATCTAAACTTTATTTTCACTATTTCCCAACTATTCATCTTGGCTCCCATCTGGTGAGTGTCCACGCCCCACACACATGCCCATCTTCCACCTGCCCTTGCAGTTTTACTCACATTTGTTTCTGTCTGACCTGCCCGGACCCTCATAACTTGGACCCCAAGGCGCGACCGAATTAGACCAGATGAAAGATGAGTTCAGGCTTTATTGGAGAGTCTCCGGGCGGACTGGACTCGTAACGGGGGAAGAGTCAGCAGTCTCGCACCGGCTTTCTTTGTTTGGCGGTTTTTATAGGGGTAGAAGGATTGGGGGAGTGGGAGAGCTGATTTGGCAGGTGGCAATGAGTCAGGTTGACTGTCGGGGGGGGGGGTGGGGGGGAATGTCTGCCGGGCGGGGAGCTTGTCGGGCTGGAAGTTACTGGAGAGCTGATGGGGCGGATGGTGATTAGTTCAGTTGGTTGCCCGGCCGGAAGGCTGCTGGAATCGGGCCGAGCCAAGGCAGTAGACAGAGGGAGATAAGGGACCCTCCTTGCGAGGGAGGAGGAGCTTTCGTCATCCAGAAGGCTGCTGGAATTGGGCCGAGCCAAGGCGGTAAGATAAGGAACCCTCCTTGCGAGGGAGGAGGGGCTTTCATCATCCGGAAGTTAGGCACTTTCCATGTGGTGGGGGCGGGGGTGCCCAAAGGTCCTCCACCAGACAGTTTCCATCAGTCAACACCCAGTTCAAATCCCACCTACAATAACACACTTATCAATGCGTCCAGCATTTAAGAACAGACCTGCTGGGCAGCCAGTTTCTCTCCATGGAGCTGCTAACTCTGACTCCTCTGAGCTCTGCCTTCTTATTGAGTTCACCTCCCAAGGCTCTCAGTCTCCTGAAAGGCAGCATAAGACCAACTTATTTCTCCTTCTGCATCTCTTGTGGTCACATTAGACATTTAGCAAACCAGGGATATACAGAGTATGGGCACCTGAGATGTGGAAGGTGCAGTTGCTGAGTCTGCTGTTCCCCCTTCAGACCACCATGTATTGAGCACTTACTGTATACCATGAATATTAGGTGTGTTATCTCAGTTAATCCTCACAATCACCATGATGGATAGATCACCATGATGTGTATCCCTATCAAACAGGAGGAAGCACTGGCTTTGGGGAGATGTGCCATAGTCGAAGTAAATGGCAGAAATGAGAACCAAACATTGGGCTGGCCCTGACCCTGGGCCGTGATGATTTGCTGCTTTCCTTGGTGGTTCTGATCTATCTGAGGAAAGAAGCCGAATAAAGGTTTTCCTCTTCCCCTTCCTTCACCCTCTTTAGAGGACACAAGTCAATCGCTGTTAATGAAGTGAGGTCGCTTTTTGGCTCCTGCCATCTCTGAACTATTGTTGAAAAGCATTCTCAAGAGAATGGACTTGGTTTAGTAATCAAGCCGAAACGTTGGTGACTCAGAAGGCCCCTGGGAACATGAGGGGGGAAGGAGCCACAGGGGTCACCTCACTGAACACCTGGACCCAGGTAGGACCACACTCACCAAGGTGATTGTCAGTCCTGTCTCCAAGATTTCCAAGCATGAGATCCCACAGGTTGCTTTGGGGGTTTTTGTTTGTTTGTTTGTAATTTTTATTTTTAGAGATGAGGTCTTGCTGTGTTGCCCAGGCTAGTCTTGGACTCCTGAGCTCAGGTAATCCTCCTGCCTCAGCCTCCCAGAGTGCTGCAATTACAGGCTGTGAGCCAGCATGCCCAGCCCTCACAGCCTGCTTTGGAAACCATATCCAGGGTTACATTTCATCCACTGTAAGGATCTTCTTTTTGTTATGCCCAGAATAATTGACATGCCGCTTGTTGCCTATGGTAGCTGTGGTTTATATTTGGGCCAGAAGATCAGCAGTGAAGGACAAATAGGTGGCATTCTGGCCTCCTTGAAATCAGAAATTCTGTCATTGCAACCAAGGATGCATGCGCAATAGATAAAATACTGAATGCTCACTTGGAGATTTTTAAAATAATTTCCAAGTACTTGATTTATGACAAATCTTGGGTTACAGACTTGAGCTCACTTTGTGTTTCTGACACAGCCCTAGGCATACGGATTTACACACACTTAGTAATTAGCAACTTCTCCATTCTCTATTCTCTAGATTCCTTTTTAAGTGAATAACCATATGAGGCAGCTTTTGAACAGCAACAACTTTATAATACAGCTGAAGATGGCTGGCTATCTTTAATCCCTGTTGAAAACTAAAGGAGAAAGACATAAAGAATTATGTTTTGAACATAAAGAATTATCTCATGGTGATGTCATTTAATACATGAGAGTGAAGTTTGATGGCAGAAAGGAAGACCATTTTGTTCTAGACATCAATTGCTACCCAAATTTCTTTTTGTTTTTTAACTTTTAAGTTCAGGGCTCTATGTGCAGTATGTGCAGGTTTGTTACATAGGTAAATGTGTGTCATGGGGGTTTATCGTACCAATTAGTTCATCACCCAGGTATTAAGCCTCGTACCCATTAGTTGTTTTTCTGGTCCTCTCCCCGCTCCCAGCATCCACCTTCCAATAGACCCCAGTGTGTGTGTTTTCCTCTATGTATCCATGCATTCTCATCATTTAGCTCCCACCTATAGGTGAGAACTGTGGTGTTTGGTTTTCTGTTCCTACATTAGTTTACTAAAAATAATGGCCTCCAGTTCCATCCATGTCCCTGCAAAGGACCTAATCTTGTTCTTTTTTATCGCTGCATAGCATTCCATGGTGTCTATGTACCACATTTTCTTTATCCAGTCTATCATTGATGGGCATTTGGGTTGATTCCATGTCTTTCCTATTGTGAATAGTGCTGCAATAAACATACGCATGCATGCATGTGTCTTTACAATAAAATGATTTACATTCCTTTGGATATATACTCAGTAATAGGATTGCTGTGTCAAATAGTATTTCTGTCTTTAGTTCTTTGAAGAATTGCCACACTGTCTTCCACAGGGGTGAAACTAATTTACACTCCCACCAACAGTGTATAAGTGTTCCCTTTTCTCCATCAGTTCACCAGCATCTTTTTTCTTTTTTTTTTTTTTTTTTTTAACTTTGTAGCAATAACCATTTTGACTGGTATGAGATGGTATCTCATTGTGGTTTTGATTTACATTTCTCTAATGATCAGTGGTGTTGAGCTTTTTTCATATGACTGTTGGCCACATACATGTCTTCTTTTGAGAAGTATCTGTTCATGTTCTTCGCCCACTTTTTAATGGGGTTGTTTTTTTTCCTTGTAAATTTGTTTAAGTTTATTAAGATCCTAGATATTAGACCTTTGTCAGAAGCATATTTTGCAAAACTTTTCTCCCATTCTGCAGCCTTTCTGTTTACTCTGTTTGGTGGTTTCTTTTGCTGTGCAGAAGCTCTTTGGTTTAATTAGATCCCGTTTGTCAATTTTTGCTTTTGTTGCAATTGCTTTTGGCGTCTTAGTCATGAAATCTTTGCCCATGCCTATGTCTTGAATGGTGTTGCCTAGGTTGTCTTGAAGAGTTTTTATAGTTTAAGGTTTTACATTTAAGTCTTTAATCCATCTCGAGTGAATTTTTGTATATGGTGTAAGGAATGGTCCAGTTTCAATTTTCTGCATGTGGCTAGCCAAAATTGTGGTGACTCCATTAAATCCACCTAGCCATCACCTCTCTTCACACTCTGTGCTTTAGTGACAATTTCTGTTTCCTCAGAAACCCTGGAAAGCCAGGTCGCTGATTCTCTGACAATGAAGCTCTAGACATCCTCCAGGTACCAGCTCAAAGGTCACCACCTCCAGGAAGACTTCTCTCATTCCTCACTCTCAGCCTTCTTACCCAAGTACATCTCCTCTCACCCACAGCACCTTGTCTATGTCTCTCTTGTGACACATAATTTTCAGCCTTGTCTTGGTGGTTTTGGGCAGTTTTGTTTTCTAGGCTAAGCGACAAGCGGCTGGAGAGTAGATGCTGTGTTCTCACCTTGGTGTCTGCAGTGACCAGCCCATTCCTGACGCAGAACAGATGTTCAGTTTTCATACAGTGAATCACGGAACCCTTTTCAGGCTCATTCCTACCTCTTGGCTGTGCAGAGGAGACATCTCAGTGAATGTGCACAGATCGCACGATTGTTACTTTCCCAACTGAGAAGAGGTAAGGCAGGGCTTTCCCTTCATGGGTGAAGGAAGAAAAGTTGGACCAGTTTCAACCTGGGAGAAAAGTATTCAAGGGTCACAGAGGAGAGCAGTGAGCCATCCCCAAGGAATCCCACCCTCTGCTCTTTCCCAACCACGCAAAAACAGGTTTCTGAAGCCTATGGCTAAATGGGTGGGCCGGGAGGAGTTTGGCTTTCAGTCCTGCGTCAGGGACTGAAGCATGCACGGACAGTCCCCCCCGCCCTCGGCCTGTGGAAAGTACCCGGTCCTCGGGTGAATCACGCCTCTACTGCAGCTGGAAGGGGCTGCAGCCTCTCACCCGGTTTTTAAAGACTTCTCATGAAACCTATGTCTCTAATGAGGTGTATTAATGCCAGTGCAATTTCATGGCCACAAACAAGAAACTGCAAAAAAAAAAAAAAGTGTAAAATGGAACGGGCCTGGGAAGTTGGGCCTTGTAAGGGTTGTGGTTAGAACTTAACCACATGTTAATTTACCTGTTTCTAGGGCAATGAAGACTGGATTTTATTAAACATATATGTAGAGAGAGAGACAGCTGTCGTTATAAATCATGTCAACAACCAGACTAACTTCTTTAAACACTTTGCTTTAAGTCCATGCTATGGATATTTCATTGCAGCATGAAAAACTGATATATTTTCAGATGGAAATGGATCAACCTGTAATTTCTGCTTCTAAAGTTGAAGGCACCAAAGGATCTTCCATTAGATGAGCCTAGACAGTGAATAAATATTGAAAGCTAAGTTTAAAATAAGTACCGAGCCTTGATTTATAGAGAAACCATAAATTATCCACTGTTAAAATTATGGCAGTAATGGATATATAATAGTAAATCAAATAAACCGATGCTTTTACATTTTTAATGGTTAATTAAGTAAATGTCTATGGTTGACAGATTAGCTATCTCCATTATGCTTTTAAAATTTTAAGTATGGAAATCAAAACTTTACATTGGCCTAAATTTATCTGTTTCTCTTCCCAAATGAAAAAAAAAAAGAAATTGAAAGGGAAAGGAAAAAAAAATATTGTTTTATTTTGCTTATAAAACTACTTTGCTTTTTTTCTTAATAAACAGTTTACTTAGATAAATTAGTGTTTTTTTGTTTTGTTTTTTTTTGAAACAGGGTCTCACTTTATTGCCCTTTCTGAGTGCAGAAATCACAACTCACTGCAGCCTTGACCTCCAGGGCTCAGGTGATCCTCCAGTCTCAGCCTCCCAAGTAGCTGGAACTATAGGCACATGCCACCATGCCCAGCTAAATTTTTATTTTGTAGACACAGCAGTGGAGAATCTCACTATGTTGCCCAGGCTTGTGGTCTTGAACTCCTGAGCTCAAGTGATTCTCCCACCTCAGCCTCCCAAAGTGCTGGGATTACAGGTGTGAGCCACCGCACCTAGCCTAAATTAGTTTAAATAAGCACAATTTTGCAGTGATTTTCCTGTTGCACCCCTAACAGTCCGCAGTGGAAGCATGTTTTAGGATCCAAGTTTGTGTTACCTAAAAATGCTCTCACTTCCTAAGTTTTTACCAAATGGTAGAAATTATGAAACCAAAATTTCGGTTGATGGCATATATCAAAGTAGTTCAAATAGTTTCAAGAAAGGCAGAGAAAACGGGATAAAACTACCTGGGAATCGGGTGTTTGCAAGAGCAGCCTGTGTTCTTTCCCTGGTTTTCCTCATGGCTCATGAAAATGGAACAGTTACAATGAATGTGCCTCATGGCTGGAGGAGGCCCAACTAGACTGGAACCAACGGATGGAAGTTATAAGGCAGATGGATTTGGGGGTTCCGTTAATAAGAGCTTTATAGAAACTGCTGCCTGAGAGACTGGGGGCAACCAGCTTCTGCTCAGGCCTGGGCTGCTGAAGGGATGTTCCCAGACTGGCTAAGGACAGAGGGTAGGAGCCAAGTGACCTGTCGAGGATGCCTCGGTTGAACACTAATAACCTCTGTAATTTAAAGGGTACTAACCACATGCTGGCCTCGAGTGTCTCTTCTCTCCCTCACTGCCTAACTTCATGGACGAGTAATGGAGGAACTCACTGCCACCCTGTTTTACTTGCCGCACACCCCTCAACTCCCTGCATTCCACAATGGCTCTCCCCAGGTCACCAATGACCCACTGATGGATCTACTGGACACTTCTCACTCTTACTTAACCTTTGACTACAGTGGGTCACCAATGACCCACTGATGGATCTACTGGACACTTCTCACTCTTACTTAACCTTTGACTACAGTGGGTCACCAATGACCCACTGATGGATCTACTGGACACTTCTCACTCTTACTTAACCTTTGACTACAAGTGACAGTGTGACCACACCTTCTTCCCCGAAACCATCTTCCTGCTTTTGGTGTTCCCATCAGGCCATGGTTTGCTTCCTGGGGCACCCTTTCATCCAGTAAGTGCATGATTGGAAAACTTTGGACACCTACTGTGCTCAGGAAACGGTGCTAAATGTTGCAATACAGACAGGAATAAGACAGAGCCTCTACCCTGATGGGAATTATGGCATTAGAGATTGTGATTTATTGAGCACTCACTAACTGTCAGACACCTTTAGTGCTAATGTTCTGATTGCAAAGCCTACATCCTCTCCACTCCCCGGTGCTGCACGTCTCAGGATTTCCTTCACATCTCCTCTCTTCTCTCTATTCTTCAATGACTCTCTCATCAACACTGAGATTCCCAAATCTCTATCCAACACAAACCTCCTTTCTGAGTGCCAGAGCTTTGTAGCCCTTTTGACCTATTAGCTCTACCAGAAGGTCACACAGGCTCCTCAAAGTCCACATACTCAAAATTGAACTTTTCCTCTTTCCCCAGAGCCTGGTGCTTCCGGGTGTCCCTTCACCAATGCCTCCACCATCCTTTTGCACTCTCCTAGACCACCAAGCCATGAGTCATCTTTATTCTTCCTGTTTTTCAATACCCACATCCAATCACTCATCCATCCATCTATATCTGAAATTCATCTATATACGTTCCAATTTTTCCTTTCCTTCTGATCACAGCCTGGGTCAAGCCCTCATTGTTTTTCTAACCTAGATGATTTCAAAATCCTCCCCAACAGTCTGTCTCTGGTGTCAGGTGCCCCCACCCAGCCACCTTGCACAAAGCCATTGGACTGATAAGGTCATGGCACTCCTCTGCTAAACCCTTCCATGATTCTTCATGTATTTTAGGAGAAGTTTAAATTTCATGGTTTGCCAATTCTTTGTATTTGTCTGCTCATTTGTCTCCCTAACTTGACTGTGAAAAATGTGGAAACATGAGTCTTGTTCTATTCATCTCTACATTTTGGTGCCTAGCATGCTACCTGACATTAAATACACAGTATATGATTTTTATTTCTACCAGTCTACTAAGGTTACTGAAATCTCCTACTATTTAATCATTCCTTAGAAGCATTTTGAATATATATATATTACATATACATGTTATATGTTATGTTATATATACATATATGTTACATATATTATATGTATATTATATGTACATGTATATAAATAATTTCACTACATTAGGCATTGAGTAACCTGCTGCAGAGGTATTATTTGTTTTAATTAATCTAATCTCCCTTTACTGAAAACATTCTGTTAGTATCTCCTGCTCCCTGTCAAAGAGCAAGGTCCCAGAAAATGAGACTGGTGAGTTTCAATACAGGCAAATAGAAAGGGAATGGTTTGGACCAGAGGATGTGCAGTTGCTGGGGGAAGATGAACTTTTAACTGAAGACCCCAGCCAATCAGGGACAATTGCAAGCCTGCATACCAAATGCTTTGATTTTCCATAGATGACAGAAACATAAGCTAAGGAAGCATGAAGGGCAAAACCTGCCCAGGGCAACTCTGTGTGCTATCCGACTATCCCACTGCAAAAAGGCATCCTTTTATGTAATGAATTAACTTCTCTCCAATACATATAGAAAGGTCTTAGCTCCACACCATCTTTAGGAAAATTTAGAGAGTAGTCACTCAAACAAAACTTCTGTAGTTCAGATGAGAAACCTTAGCTGAGAAAGGCTTGTTTAAGATGGACAGAATGAAGAATAAGAATTAAATCTACAAGACTATTCAGCCCTTGCTTTATGGAAGAAAGTGGAAAAAGGAAGAGAATACCAGCAGTTTAGATAGCACAATATCTCTTCTCTTTTCCTGTCCATGAATAACGGGGAAAATGCTGTATAGTGTCTACCTTTGTTCTAAGAATAGTATGTCATGTAACAGAACATCAGGGTTGAAAGCAAGAGTATGAGTGTTGCAGTGCATGGCATCACCACTCTCATCAACTTTTGAGTAAGACCAATAAGCAGCCAAACCAGGGAAACAATGAAACAGCCCTTCCCAGCACAAAGTACAAGATAGAAATCTGCCTGCACGATCAGAAAGTGCAGAGGAGCAGCGGATCCTCGGGCTAGAATCAGACTGTCCCATGCAAACTTCCTGCTCCAGGCAAGACCTTAGAGGCTTCCAGACTCCTTCAGGAACTCAGCTTCTTGTATCATGTTGTTCTGCTAGGAGGGAGAAATTCCTTTCTGACTCCTGCAGGTGATCAACGTATGCCCTAAAGCATGAAATGTGATTACCCCTTTTCATTATCTCAGTTTACCAAGCTATACTCATTATCAGGGATGAGTCAGCAATTTTTTTCATGCCCTCAAAGTATTAGATGCCCTGGTCAACCACATAGAAAAAGCCTTGTGTCAATAATTCAGGTTCCATTCAGCAATAGAATGTTTTTCTTGAAACCTCATTTACAGTCAGATACCTCTGACCTCTATGGCAAGGCACTCTTATAGCTACCTCATGGGAAACCTATTTGCCTGCTATAAGAGAATGGTTTTAAAAAGATTTCAATAATTAAATACATATAAAAATTGTATTTTGAGCTTTAAAGATAGTTTCTCAAAGAAAAAAAAATTGCAGTCGTACAAATATGTAGGCTGTACCAGAAAGTTTACATGCCAATGCTTTGGATATTTTAGTGCTTATATGTATTTTTGGGGTGTGGGTGTGTGTGTGTGTGTGTGTGTGTGTGTGTGTGTGTGTGTTGGGGAAGTGGGAAGAGAAAATTAATTTTGCAAATTAGTACTATCAATACATAAAAAAGAGGTGTAGGTCAACCTTAAAACAGGCTTACTAGTAATTGTCTTAAAGTAAATCCAGCAAAAACTATCCCCCACCATTGATACTACCCTGCAAGGATGAAATTATTCATAAATAATTTGGCAAATGCATTCAAACATACATCATTCTATATATATAAAGACCTCACATCCCCTAACATACAACGTAAGAATAATGCCCCTCTGTTCTCTTAAAAGTGCTTATACAAGTATCAGCTCATTTGTGGTTCACTGAGTGTGAAACAATTACTCCCACAAACAGACCAACAGAAAGCAAAAATAGACTAGTGTGTATTTTTCAGTTTGTGGTCTCCTCTGGGTTGAAATACAAAGAGAGAGTTAACAAAATGAATGACTACATTACACCTGAAGAAGATGGGGAAGCCAGATAACCTGCCAGCGTGCTTCTCTTTGACAGCCATTACGATACATGTACCTAGAAATATAATTTAGTCGGTTTTCGGGACATTGTCGTTTGAATGAGAACCGTTATCTTCAGGGCCCTGGAGGAAACCAGCTTCTGCTGGGGATAGATGAAGATGGTAGGTGCGTGCAGGGTGGTCCATCTCTGCAGCTCACCACCGGGTGAATAATGAGAATAGCTTTATTTGGAACATGCTCTGATCACCAAAGAGCTGCTGTGACAACACGTTGAAGAAGATGTCTATTACATTTACTGCTACTTAAAACTTTGGAGTTAGGGATGCCAAAGTGGGAGAAAGAAGCTTATCTATTCAGCTGTTCTGGATTCTAGAGTCACCATTCTTATTGCTGTGTATCAAGAAAGTGGCATATTCAAAGGCTGTCATTTACTTCACTAATGGAATTAAATATGAATGTGGCCAGAGCAATAATCAATACATTGCTCTTTGTGAAGGATTATGGTTTGGCTAAATAGTAGGACCTTTAATTACCTGGGTAAAAATTGCAACTTTCCAATATCTTTAATGTGTTCTCTATGATTTCCCTTACAAATGCCATCTGTCCGTGCTATTTTTATTTAGCTTAAATAAATTTCATGCTTGTGAAAGGTGCTGGATTAACAAGTTTTTATTATTAAACCTTTTTATAGTACTATGTTCTTTCTTAAGTTCCACGCAGGCAATTCCTTTGGTTATTTTTAGTAATATGTTTTCATAGTGGTTAAGTATTATTCTTATTTTTTAGATGAAAATCCTGAAACATAAAACGTAAGAGATGGGCTCAGGGTCACAGAAAGTTAAGGACTGAGTCATTCTCTGTAGTAGGCCATCATCACATTGCTATAAAGAAATACCTGAGACTGGATAATTTATAAAGAAATAGGCCAGGCGCGGTGGCTCACGCCTGTAATCCCAGCACTTTGGGAGGCCGAGGCGGGTGGATCACAAGGTCAAGAGATCAAGACCATCCTGGTCAACATGGTGAAACCCCGTCTCCACTAAAAATACAAAAAATTAGCTGGGCATGGGCGCTTGCCTGTAATCCCAGCTACTCAGGAGACTGAGGCAGGAGAATTGCCTGAACCCAGGAGGCGGAGGTTGCGGTGAGCCGAGATCACACCATTGCACTCGATCCTGGGTAACAAGAGCGAAACTCTGTCTCAAAAAATATATATATATAGAAATAAGGTTTAATGGGCTCACGGTTCTGCAGGCTTTACAGGCAGCACGGTATTAGCATCTGCTGGGCTTCTGGTGAAGCCTCAGGGAGCTTTCATTCATGGTGGAAGGTGAAGGGGGAACAGGCCCTTCACATGGTGAAGGCAGGAGCAAGCTGGAGAATGGTGGGGAAGACACCACACTTTACAACAACCAGACCTACTAAGAACTCACTCCACTATGGGGAGGACTGCACCAAGCCATTAGGGATGATGCCAAACCAGTCACGAGAAATCCAACCCCATAATCCATTCACCTCCCCTGGGCCCTACCTCCTGTACTGGGGATTACAATTCAACATGAGATTTGGCAGGGACATATATTCAAACTATATCATTCTCCCAGCTCTGGGTGTGGCCCCCTGACACACACACTGCGGCTACTGGGATAGGGTGGTTGATGAATGCTTGTATAGCATCTAAGAATATTCAATTACAGCTTCACAGATGAAACCAATCAGCTTATATCCAATAAACACTAAGAGAAGCTAATGTTCAACATTGGATGCAAACCACAAGTTCACATGTAAATCACTCAAAAATGTACACTGGAGAATGATATTGGAGAAAAAGAAGCAAATAATGATTTTTTGAAGGAAAGAGACTTCTGATTTTGCTGCTTTTTGGAAAAAAAAAACTGTTGATGCCAACATGTAGGCAGATAAAGGGGAGGAAATTAAACCCTTGCATCCAAGTATACTTACTCTAACAACCAAAGGGAAACAAACTATTTTTCTCTGGAGCTATCTCTGGTCCCAGATACTGTCTCAACAATACCCCTTACCGAAAAAATGTGTTTTCCTTTTATCTAGGTAATGTGCAGATTCAGCATCAATAGGGTAAAAAGTTTAAGTTGACTTGCCAATACAAGGTAAAGTTTTTAAGATTCTATCTACAAATATCCTACCAGTCACTAAACTGGGAATATTTTCTTAATCACTGACAATTACGAAGAAACAAGGGAGATGGGTATTTCGTTTTTCTTTTAGTTTATTTTTATTAAGGTCTTCATGTTTATAAACTATTGCCATTTTTAAATTATATCACTTACCTGTTTATCTGTTGAGACCTTACCCTTCTCCAAATCAATTTGTGCATGAAATGTTATATATTAGGATGCAAAATTTTTGACTATGGTGCTGGGTGTAAATATTTCTACAGTTTGTTGTTCACCCTTTAATTTTGTTTATCTAAGGAGATTTTGATAATCAGAACCTTATTTACTTAAATCTTCCATGACCAAAGCCATTTTCTCTGTAGCAACTTTTTTCTCAACTTTTAAGCATGAAAAGTTTCCTTCCATTTAGGAAGTCCATAGTCACATTTTCTTCTTGGCTTTTTGACAGACGGCTCATGGAACGCTCCAGAAGTAAAGCCTACTTCTGCATTAGGTGCAGGTGGGTCTCCACACTCAACACCCAAGTGAAACACAGAAAGATGATGCATTTTAAATTTACCTTAAATCATTAAAAACTTCTCAAAGCACACACCCACGTATACACACACATTCTCATTTAAATGGGCTCCTCAAAAAAAAGTACTGCCGAAGAAATGAGCAAGTGGAACATCACTAATTCAACTGTAATCCTTTCCCACTCACCTTCGAAAACTTTCCAGGACTACTACTTAGGTAAAAGATATTCTCCTTGATATATCAAAATCTTTCCAAGTGGTATTTGACATTTAAATTTAGAGCCCCGCCCCCGGCAAGATTGATCCCTTGACCTATAATTCTCAAATGGGGGATTTTCCAGGGGAGCAGCCCCAACCCCCTTTCTACTCGCACGCTCTGATTCGGGAACTCCTGGGGTGGTATTCTACTTATAGTCCCTTTACCCTGTGGATGCCGAGGGCTTTAACCCCATCTCTTACTTGGCCTGCAAAGTCAATTTTTCATTCTGACTCATTTCCCATGCCCCGTGTCCGATGTTTCTCACTTGATGAGCTAGTTAATATTTCCGGGGAGCATATAAAGAATGCCTCAACACATCTCTTCCATAACATTCCTCCTTGGTCTATGACCTCACCGGCCCCCAAAAGAAAGGCAGGATCCACTCCCACTAGTCCTTCACCTGAGTATCCTCTGAGACAATCGAAGAGTGAATGAAAATCATGTGAGCGTCATATGAGTTTTTCTTTTCCTTTGAAAAACTCATTCTCAGCAAACTGACACAGGAACAGAAAACCAAACACCACGTGTTCTCACTCATAAGTGGGTGTTGAACAAGGAGAACACATGGACACAGGGAGGGGAACATCACACACTGGGGTTTGTTGGGGGATGGGGGCTAGGGGAGGGATAGCAGGGGGTAGGGAGATTGGAGAGGGATAGCATTAGGAGGAATATCTAATGTAGGTGACGGCGGGGGGTGAGGGGTGGAGGCAGCAAACCAACATGGCACGTGTACCTATGTAACAATTCTGCAAGATCTGCACATGTAACTACAGAACTTAAAGTATAATTAAAAAAAAGAAGAAGAAGAAAAGAAAAACTCAGTATAAAACAACACATGGAAAATATTTATTATGGAAGTTTCCCCAATTGTCAAACATAATCTCTTACTGATTTTCCAAATGTGAAAAAATAGTTTCCCCTCCATGCCTAGGCAAATACCAGCCAATTCAGATCATTGCTTGCTTCTGAAACTTAAATGTGCAGTTACATTAGGGAGAAAGAGTGTGACTTCAGAGAAAGCCACAATGAAACACACTTAGATGGAGTAAGTGGAGTCCAGTGAGCTGTTAACACACAGATGGAATGACAGCTTG
Source organism: Aotus nancymaae (assembly GCF_030222135.1). Classification (NCBI taxonomy): domain Eukaryota; kingdom Metazoa; phylum Chordata; class Mammalia; order Primates; family Aotidae; genus Aotus; species Aotus nancymaae. The sequence goes on along the minus strand of NW_026988498.1, from coordinate 4,552,455 downwards.
ATAAGAATATTTTAGAAGAGATTGATTAGGAGACTAGAATAGTAGCTGACTCATGGTAGGTAGAAATAAATACTTGAAGTTTGAATGAAAGAGTGTTGAATGGTAAAGGAGAAGGAATTAGGAAGAAGAGGTGGAGACAGTGAAGGAAGGGAAGCAAGGGAGAGAGAGAGGAGAGGAAAGGAGGGAGGGAGGGAGTGATGGGAAAAAGAAAAAAAGAATGTCAGATATTGAGGAAGAGAGGGAGAGAAAATAAGAAGGAAGGGAGAGAGGGAGGGAGGGAGGAAGGAAGGAAGGAAGGAAGGGAGGAGAAGGAAGGAAGGAGGGAGAGAGGGAGGGAGGGAAGGAGGGAAGGGAGGTAGAAGGGAAGGAGGCAAAGAAAGACAGAGATTCTGCCTGTTTCTATGTGAGCCATAATTGACCCTAGATTTACTAATCTATTTTTCTTTCTTTAAAGGAATAGCAAGGTGGAAAATCCACATATTTTATTTCTAGGGCCCTTGTATTTCCTCAACAAATCCCCACAAATTACAAAATCTAGACCAACTCTATGGTTTACCGGTTTATCTTTAAAAGCTACATAATAAAACAGTAAAGAAAATCAAGTGGTTTCTAATAACCTTTCAAAGTACTCTCTTTTCAGCAATCATCATAGAAACAAATGTTTCTTCCCCTGCTGAGCCACGGCCTCTGCTTCTTCTATGATCCCCTGCTTAAATTAAATATTAGGTACCTCTGGCATGGGATGCTAGCGAGGAGAGAGAAACATCTTGAGGCAGGCTCTGCTGATGCCGTTTCTCAGTAAATGCATCAGGAGGGTCCTTCGAGAAGACAACACATCGAATACCTTGCCAAGACAAGCTTTCTTTTTCATCCTTTTATTTTTAGAAGTGCATCTGGGAAACCGAATGATGATCTAAGTAGACTGTTGGACTATAAGGCAAGGAAAATGATAAAAGCACTTGAGTGGCTGTTGGATTAAGATTCCACAGTCCAAGAAGAAAAGTTCTAGCAGAGGTGTGCTTAGGTGCATGTCTTAAAACTCTCAATGTATACATAGTTTTTATTGATCACTTAGAAGCGATAGGAAGAAATGTGTTCAACTTGAACAATCCCTATTAATAAGGAAATGAACTCAGTTATCTTTTAGGACTGCAGTCAAGAGTCTTGTTTTGGAAAACCTGCTAATGTCTTTAACTCATATTTATTGATTTGGAATTGAGTGTTGGACATTTTCCTATACTTCTAATACCATTTTGTTACATGAGATTTTACATGTAATAGTTCTCTCTAAACAGTTAAGATCTATATAAAAATATGGTATTATTTATTCAATCATTCAGTAAACATTTTGCAATGCCTACTAGGCAAGAAGCCAGCCATTGATATACAGAGTTGAATAAGACATGGCCAAGCATGGTAGTTCACACCTATAATCCCAGCACTTTGGGAGGCCAAGGTGGGCGGATTGCTGGAGCCCAGAAGTTTGAGACCAGCCTGGGCAACATGAAAAGATGCTGTCTCTATGAAAAATAGAAAAATTAGCCAGGTGTGGTGGCCCACACCTGTAGTCCCAGCTACTTGGGAGGCTGAGGTGGGAGGATCATTTGAGCCCAGGAGGTCGAGGCTGCAGTGAGCTGAGGCTGCACCACTGCACTCCAGCCTGGGCGACAGAGCAAGACCCTGCTGGAAGGAAGGAAGGAAGGAAGGAAGGAAGGAAGGAAGGAAGGAAGGAAGGAAGGAAGGAGAGAGACAGGGAGGGAGGTAGGAGGGAAGAGAGGGAGGGAGGAAGGGAGGAAGGGAGGAAGGGAAAAAGAAATGTCACTGTTTTTCTTGCAGCATAATGTGTTACTATATGGTTAGCACCCCATTTGTGGCACATCAAATACTAAGCATGTTACATTGATCATACATTATTTAATTCTCACGACCATCAGGACCTAGGCATTTTATGATTTCTACTTTGTAGATGAGAAGATTAAAGCTCAGAGAAGTTAAATAACTTATCTAAGTCCTTCTGCTGAGAAATAGCAGAACTAGGATTTAAATTCAAGATTTTCCAACTCCAAAATTTATCCTTCTATTTTCTTTGCTATACTCTTAACTAGTCAGCATCATCTGGAATCATAGCTTGCTATATTTGTTCCATTAAGAGCATTTATTAAGTTATTTGCCCTAGTGTTTATAATAAAAGACTAAAAAATTCAAGATAAACATTAAGTGGGCTAACAAAGTAGCAATTCAACTGAAATAACATTAAAATAATGTATCATATAAAGGAATGAGTAAAATATGCACCGTTTCTAGTATTCTCAGATATGATGTGGTTATATGTTGAATGTAGCCTGTATTACTATGTATTATCAAGATGCAGAGGAAAGTTCTGACAATGGTTGCATAGAACAACTTTTGGAACTGTTTGATCTTTGCACATAGCTGTTTTGTGAGCCTCAATGTCTCACAAACTTTAAAAAGATTCTTTTCTTATCAGCAGAGATGATTCCCATTCTTGGGCTGAGCAAAACTTCACTTTATTTCCCTACTTACTATAGACCTGGTTTTCTGGGAACGAATTAGGTTAACTGTCTTAGTGTTATACTCAACCACCTGCTTGACAGTGGAAACCCAGCTCAGGGCACGGTTCAAAGGGATGTGTAATATCTCAGAAGCCATCTGAACAAAGTTTTCCATGTTCACGAGCTTTTAATGTGCAATGAATGTCCCTAAGAAACCCACATGATGACACTGAAAAAGCACTCCTGTAGTTTTGGCTCAAAAAGAGGTGTGTTTTGGTAAGTAAATACTATGCAATTATTTAGAATCTTCTTGGGGGAAAAGAGGTTAAAACTAGCAGGTTTTAAGAGTTGCCTTCTGTTTATCTCTTCATATTTTTCAATATTGATTTTAACTATTAAGCTTTCCCTCATAAGGTGGAGAACATGTTTGCACTAAAGATCCCCTGACTTCCTGGACAATTGAGCTGGAGAGCTGTGTTATTAGAAATAGATCTTTGATTTGGACATTTGCAAATATATAAACTGAATTTTTTTCTATTAAAAAATGGTGGGCTGGCTGTCAGGAGTGGTGGATGGCCTTCAGAAATGGCACAAGGATAAACTTCTCAGTTTAAAGGTTTAACATGTTGTGTTAGGAAAATGTCTCCCCAAATTTACAAAATGTTTTTTGTTGTTGCTTTTGTTTTTTAAGCATGGTGGTACTTAAATGCAATGCATCTTTAAATTATTAAAGAACATCTCAGGAAATACTGAGTACTATTTTTATCCCAATAATTAAGCATCTAGATATATACTCGATCTACTTGGAAAGTTTCCAAATTTCCCAAACACAGAGCGCATATCAAGAATCAAATCTAAACCACCTCTCTGTGGCAGTTGGGCTTCTAATCTCATGGGTCAGGAAAGGATGAGATCGAGTGACCATTCAAGGGCCTACGATGAATCTGTGGAGGAAATGGATTCCAGAACTTGTTCAAAATCTGGGCTAACAGCATTGTGTCGGCTGCAATTGAGACGCCACATCTCACAAACTTTAAAAAGATTGTTTTCTTATATAATAATATAATAGTAATTCTGAAAGAAGAAAACTGAACCAGAAACCCTACCTCATATTATTATGGTGAACCAATTAAGTCGTTAATTGGTCTAAGTTGTATTGCTGGGAATAGTTTAATTTTCTTAAATTCGAGCTGGCTAATTATAAATGGATAGTTCCAAAGCACCTTAAGCGCCTTCTCACTCACACAAACTCATTATTTTGGAAATGGTGTTGATGATTTGAAGGCAGCTGGCTTGGCTTCACCATGCACCTCACTGTCTTCTCCGATGAGTCACCATTTTCTCAAGTGAAGAAGAGTTTTGCTGCGGCCACCGCTGTTGGAATGGCAGAAACTCCAGCCAACCACATGTGGGGGCCCTCCTTGGATTCTCCTCTGCCTCGCACATCATTAAGCAAATTGTCAGCTCAATTTTAATTACAGCACTTTTATGACTGCGGGTGACGTAAGAGACACGGTGGGCACACCTTGTTTTTTCCAAGCCGGGCTGTGTTTGTAGTGCTGGCTGTTGTGGCCAAAGCATTTTTCATCGTGCACAAACTGAGCTAATTTATGTGGGAACCCAGACCCTCTCAATGTTGTTTGTACTGCATCAATTTGCAGAGTCTAATGAGCTCTTTTTAAAGAATGGAAAAAACCCTCCTTAGTCACACTACTGAATACCCTTTTAAAGCCTGCCACGGAAAACAAAGATGCTCAAACAGAAACACACACACTTGAAAGAAAAAAACAAAACAAAAACTAGGCTCACCTTGTCCTAATTTATGGCCTAACATAAGAGAATAGTTCTTAGACATCATAACATCACAAATGAGCCCCCCTAACGGCCTGTGCTTTCTAGTTTGTCCTGTCTTTGGCGGCAAGAATCACCATTAACTAAACTGGTAGAGAGTGCTTGAGGTCTGAAGGAATCTGGTACTTACCATATGATTAATAAAGATTGTATGTACCCAGTGACTTATGCAAGGCAACCCTCTGGAGATATCGTATGTAGCATTTGTTGAAATGCATAACCAATTAAGCTATCTTCAATGACTTTATGAACTTCAGGTTCAGCAAGGCAAGTGGAAAATCCTTTAGTCAATGTTACCCTAATGGTTTGCAAGGAAGGAATCAGCCATCTCTAAGGATAGACAGAGGCCAGCACATTCTGACTCAATCGAAGCTATAAAACCAAAGCTATAAAAATAAAATGGGGTTCTGACTACCAGAAATCAAGCAATGGTATAGTGGGAATAGAAGATAACGGCTTAAAATAATAATTTCATGTGCTGGACACTACATTAGGAGATGAATACCTGTGTTTATCTAAGAATTTCCTCTAAGCTTTTCTTTTTCCTTTTTTCTTTTTCTTTTTTTTTTTTTTTTTTTTTTTTTTTTTTTTTGAGACAGAGTCTCGCCCTGTGGCCCAGGCTGGAATGCAGTTGCACAATCTTGGCTCACTATAACCTCCACCTCCTGAGTTCAAGAGATTCTCCTGCCTCAGCCTCCCAAGCAGCTGGGATTACAGGCATGCACCACCACGCCCAGCTAATTTTTGCATTTTTAGTAGAGACAGGGTTTTGCCATGTTGGCTAGGTTGGTCTCAAACTCCTGACCTCAGGTGATCCACCTGCCTTGGCCTCCCAAATTGCTGGAATTACAGGAGTGAGTCACTGTGCCCGGCCTAAGCTTTTCTATTGAGGTCAAATGTATACCACTGGGCTTTAAGTTCATATCAATATTTGGGTTTCAAGGGGACAGTATTGCCTTTAAAACTTATTTTATCTATAAGCTTATCAAAAGAGACTTCAAAACTGTTGCTCAAAATAAAAACAGTATAAATTTTCCCTGGGCTAAAAACAGATGTCTAACAAAGACAGGCTTCTCAGACTCACCAACACCAGAATTCACTATAAGGCTGAAACCTCTCTGAGGTGATGGCAACATTCCTAAGTTACTAAACAACAACAATAAAAAAATGTTTAACTTTCATTTTAAAGCATCATACTAGCATCTCAAGATGCAATATTTTCATTGCAAGGCTGTGATTTGCATGCAGAGAATCAAATGATACATGGCTCCTAATAGTTCTGTGCCAGATATTGACTCCAAAATTTTTGCTTTCAGACAGGACCGAAAAATCCCCATGCTGCACCAGCTGACAGCAGTCACTCTTCTAAGCCAATGTGAGACGACTCTATGTAACTAAAGTCCTTTCTCATCTAAAACCTTCTTAGGAAACAGAAGACAAGAAAAGGAAGAAAAAGGTCATTCAGAGAAACGTAAAACTGGAAAAACCACCGCTGATGCAATGTACCTCCTAAACTAAACACAAAACACAGTGTTGAAAGTATTTTTATTATTTTTTTTAAGTACACAGACTGCTGGCTTGCCCCAGCATATTAAAAGAAATTTAAACATTCACACTTTTTCTAGGAAAAATACTTGTTTTCAAATAGGATTAATCTGAGTCTTCTTCAGCAATTCCCCCCACCCCCAATCTGATGTCAGAGGAAATTGCTAGAAAACTTCATAGCAGGAAACATTTTAAACAAGAATCCGGGCATGGGAGGTAAAAGGTTTCCTAACACTCCAAGAAAAGACCACTTCTCCTCCAACATAAAATATTTATCCAATTGTTTTCCCCATCTTAGTGACACTTTATTTGGCCCAGTTTTATGAGGATGATGTTTTCTTTATCTTTTTCGGTTGCCTTTTACCATACTCAGCAGACCAAGACTGAAAAATAGAGGTGTTGATATTGAGAAACAGAACAGAATCGCTGACTGCAGCCTTGTATCTTAGAAAGATCGGGAGTTTTCCAGTCTGGACTTGCTAAACTCAAGAAGTAAACTTCAGATAAGGATCTGAGCTCTCGGGTGTTTAACTGAACCAAACCTCCCAACCTTTTTGAGGTTTGCCGATGACTAGTAATTATATTGTCATTTAACAAAAGCATCTGCATTAAACCAGAGATGTTACATTAATGGTTAAGTTCACATCCATTAAAAACATTGTGAATCTACGGAGCACACAGGGTCTCCATGCCTGTGGAAAGGGATGGGAACTAATGTACCTTAGAGGCCGTAAATCGATGGTTAAATACCACCTGTCAGGCTTGGAAGTTATGCTAATGCAAGATGTTTTACTTCTTTCCAGCGTATATAGGTCAAAGGAGGAGGTACAGACATGTAACTTACATGGAAACAGGGAGGGAAACCCCCAAAGAATAAGTCAATGTACAAATCTTCAATAAAGTGATTATATCTAAGTCAGGATTTTTATCACTCACCTTGAAGGTAAATGCCAAATTCTTGGGTTTCCAGACATGGCAACAGAAGGACTGAGGACATATTCCTAGAATCTATAACCCTTTCTCCGAAGTGCTTTTATTTTGACTAATGCATAAATGGGGGGAGAAAGTAATTTGTCCATTTTTTTAGTAATAAACTTCAGAAGTGAACATATAACCCTTCACTGTTTCTTAGGAGACTATGGTAATAAGCAAAATTTAATACATAAAGTCTTTTAAAATTTCTTGTATGTATATAATTATTTCCCCCCAGGATTATATGATGCCAATTGGCTATACGCTAAAAGTCAAAGTAAGCATTTTTAATGGATGTAGAATAAGTTTAAAGTTAACATAAATAATGTATCATTATATATGATGTTATGAAAAAACATCACCTGAGAAAACTCCCAATTCTCTTTTAAAGGGATATACCCTGTAAACGGTGGATGGCTCTTTGTCAGAGAACTTTTTCTCTGCACCAAAAAGGAAGAAAGAAATGCACAAAAGGGAACCTGGAACAAAGACCCATAACCCAAAAGCGAGCAATGGCTCTCGGGATCTGAGACCGCTGAGTCTGAGCTAGAAGATGAGCTCCTAAATGCCATGAACCACAAACACAGTCCAACTAGGACCACAATTCAAAACCACAGTTAAAAACATTTTAAAGGGTCACACTAAGAAGGCCAGGTAGAACCTGGGGGCAAGAGGGGAGTTAGGTTCTCTGATCTTTACGCCAAGAGTTGACAGCAGCCTCAGCATAACATCTGCTTTAGGAGGTGAGGACCAGAGGTGAAGACCAGGTCCTACGCTAGACAAGACCAGAAAGTTCTCTTACCTAGTTCACCTGGCATCCACCATCAACACCCAGGTCTCATCAGCCCAGCTGTGACATTCCTTTCTAGTGTCCAAGACTAAAAGGAAGAATGCCAACTCCCTAGTGGTCCTAATGTTTGTCTTTTTTTTTTTTTTTTAATAGAGATAGAGTTTCACTATGCCACCCAGGCTGGTCTCTAACTCCTGGGCTAAAACAATCATTCCACCTTGGCCTCCCAAAATATTAGGATTGTGTCACCATGCCTGGCCAGGTTTGTCTTTACAAAAGTTAGTAAGTCTATGTGCCAAAACCTGGATAATCCTAGTCTTCTCGAAGCCAAGTTCTGGTTATCTCACTTTCTTTTCATAACGCTTCAGTGTTCCCCGACTGCCACCCAAATCAAGTCTAGGCCATCTAGGAGCTAACTTCAGCCTCTGACCTCTGCCAGACACAGATTCTACTTTCTCAAGAGCTTCCTCTCGAACCCTGCATGTGTCCTATGGTGTCTGAGTCTACACCAGTACATGAGTCAGCCCCTCTCCCTGGAATGTCCTTGCCATCTCCCTTCAGAGCCCTACCCCTTCACATTCCAAATATACCTGCCCTCCAAACCTTGCTCAGATATCACCTCCTAGATAAACGCATCCCAATCTCTCCATCAATACTCCGTTCAATGAGCCACACTTTTCAAGAGCACAATCTGTTGGTTTGCCCCAGCTTACTGAAGGAAATTTAAGCACTGACATTGCATCTAAGACAAGCCTTTTCTTCAAATGAGATGAACTTGGATTACCTTCCCTTGTTCTCCCAGAAGAGTCTCCTCCAATAGACTAAATCCTTTATATATATGTCCATCTCTATTTCATTTTTACATTCTTCTCTGTGTTATTTGCAGCTAAATGGTTTGCTATCATGCCTTCAAAATGTGGCTGAAATTAATTTTTTTATTTGGGGGTGCTAAAACTACTAACAGGAGGTGTTCCACATAACTAAATGAGATGACCTTCAGCTCGTTTGTACTGAGTGACACTTGACTAATGATTGGCTTGATGATGTTTGTACAATGCTTTACAGACACCCGCAAGCCTAGAGGTGGGCAGGGAGGAGGCAGACTGGATTCAGGGAGAACACCCATGTCTTCAGAAACAGATCCGCAGAGGCTCCAGCCCTGGAATTAGTAGTCTGACACCCCAGCACACTTGACAATAAAACCTATTGTTATGCCAGTCGGCAGGGGGTGGGCGAAATTTGAAAATCTGTCTAGAAATGCAGGAAGCAGCAAGCAATCTAACCAAAGCTCAAATTGCTCCGAAAAGTGTTTTTTTGTTTTTTTCGAAATAGGAACAGTTCAGTTTATTCCAGTAATACTGCAGCAAACTGATTTTTAATGTAAAAAAAAAAAAGATTCGATTCAGCTCAGATGTAATACCTTGTGTAACTAGTTAGAAAAACTCAATGTATAGTGGAATTTGACAAATACATCAAAAGCAGACATTATCATGAGAAGGAATGGTAGAAGGGTAGATAGGCAAATTTCTTCACGCTCTTCCTGCCCACCACCCCTGCAGTCTAAGAGCATGTGACAAGTCATTCAAGGTTGCAGGTTTGAGGAGGTTTTTGTTGCTGTTGCTGCTGCTTTTTTTGTTACTGTTGTTGTCATCGCTTTTTGATAATATATTTACAAAGCTAAATGTTAGTGTGTACACCAGAATTTGCCTGAATATCTTTCTTGTGTTCCTTTAAAGTGATATATGAACCTTCTTTTGACTGGATCTATCAATCAAGACAGATTAAATGTCTATTCCATTTTAAAAGGAGAGCAGATTATTCAAAAGTATAACTCAAAACAAACAAACTAGAAAGGAACAATTAAGCACTGGCCTAATCATTAGACACCTACTATAAAAAAGAATGACTAGCTCAGAGATGGAGTGGTCAGGAGGTCCTTTCCGGGCTTGGAATAAGAAAAGCTATGGCCAAGAAAGTCTTGATTTCTCAGGAACCTAAAAGGATTTCTTTATCTTAGCTTATAAGAAATGTAAAAATAATCAGGAAATAATAATAAAGACAGCTCATAAGTTTAAATAATATTATCATTATCTTCAATGGCAGGTAAACAGAGTACGTCTTCAGTCTGAAGAAGAAATCATTAAGGCATATAGCATAACAAGACCACAATCTTTTTCATGGAAACAGTATGTAAGAAGCGACACTGAGTAAGCTCAGAAGTGATTATCACAAAAGGAAGGAAATGTAAGGTAGAGAATGGTGAACACTCCTCATCTGGGACAGAAGGAAATTAGAGGAAATGAGCATAAACTTCAGCAGGAAGAAACTAAGTGGAGCAAAGGAAGTACTTATGGAAGAATTATTAGATCCTGAAATAACTTCCTGAAAGAACTTCTGACATATTTTTCTCTGGGAGTCTTTGAAACAATTATTCTAGTTTTGTCAAATTCAAAGACTACAAGAGCTCTTCTTCTCTGGCCCCCAAAACTGTATTTCAATTTATGAACAGATGTAAGCATTGGGCCGGGTGTGGTGGCTCATGCCTATAATCCCAGCACTTTGGGACGTCGAGTCAGGAGATGGCTTGAGACCAGGAGTTTGAGACCAGCTTGGCCAACATGGCAAAAACCTGTCTCTACTAAAAATACAAAAATTAACTGGCCATGATGGCACATATCTGTAGTCCCAGCTACTTGGGAGGCTGAGGCAGGAGAATCACCTGAACCTGGGAGGCAGAGGTTGCAGTGAGCCAAGATCGCACCACTGCACTCCACCCTGGACAATAGAGAGACTCCGTCCCTCCTACCCCAACCCCCGCCCCCAAAAAAAGAGACATCAGTATTGGTTATTAAAAAAAAAAAATTTAAAGTGAGGTCAGAAATCTGGCTCTATGTATGTGATTTTTGTTTTTTTAATTTTGGCTCTAACCATATATGTGATTTAGGAAAACAGTATCTTGAGTATTCACAACCTTATCTACAAAATGTCTGCCTTTAAAAGAAATACTGTGAAACTAACTCGTATAGTATAAATAATACAAGATTGGTTTTGCTATTATTGTTAGAAAAACAATTATATTAGGTAGAGGCATACAGGCTGACTCAAATTTCTAATATTCTTGTCTTGAGGTGAGTGAATGATTAGAGAATATTTGTTTTTGTCTTCATACTTACATTTAGATTACTTTACAAACAAATACCACATAATCAGTATTTTTTTAAAATACAGTTGTCCATATATTTATTATACAGTATTAAATAAATATGTTGTTCATAAAACACTCTAGTACATATATGATTTCTAAATTTCAATCTTGATGTAAATTGAATATTGTAAACTATAATACAGTACAATACAATAGAATACAACAGAGTCAATGCAACAATTAAAAAAAAAATGACGGCCAGAAGTTTAGTCACAGATTCACAATTTATCAGCTCAAGGAATCTGATAAGTGAGATATTTCTTTTGCCTGCCACCTTGCAAGATGTGCCTCTTCCCCTTCCACCACGACTGTAAGTTTCCTGAGGCCTCCCCAGCCATGCAGAACTGTGAGTCAATTAAACCTCTTTTCTTTATAAATTACCCAGTCTCAGGTATTTCCTTATAGCAGTGTGAAAATGGACTAAAACAGCACTTGACCTGTATAGGGAGAATAGAATTTAAATGTGGAATATAAAGTATGTACAAAGATCCCTCCTGGACATTTACAACAAACACCTTTTGCAAAGTACGTCTACTGTGGAGGCAATTCACTGATCTGTTTTAGGTTACTGAACAAAATTTAGTTGTTTTGAACTATAAGCCCAATCATTTTACCATTTATCCTGCCTAATTGTTCAAATATGTCCTATGTTTATGTTTTAAAAATCATAGAATGGCTGTTTTCTATTGGGTGGAGGATTTGACTATTCCATTCACATGTGCACCAGTCAGTCAAGGTTACTTGGTAAGTAGCAGGTGGGTTTCTAAGCAGAATGGAGAATTCCAGGGAATAGAGAAATCATGATTTTGGGCCGGGTGTGGTGGCTCACGCCTGTAATCCCAGCACTTTGGGAGGCCGAGGCGGGTGGATCACGAGGTCAAGAGATTGAGACCATCCTGATCAACAAGGTGAAACCCCGTCTCTACTAAAAAATACAAAAATCAGCTGGGCATGGTGGTGCAGGCCTGTAGTCCCAGCTGCTCGGGAGGCTGAGGCAGGAGAATTGCTTGAACCCAGGAGGCGGAGGTTGTGGTAAGCCGAGATCGCGCCATTGCACTCCAGCCTGGGTAACAAGAGCGAAACTCCGTCTCAAAAAAAAAAAAAAGAAATCATGATTTGGATGGGAAACCACTGACTCGCAATTATTTACTCAAACTATGTGAGGATAAGATATCACATTTCTAATATAGATCTTTTAAAAGCTGCTCCCAGACTACAGGCTTAGTTAAATTGTACCTATAGAGTGAATGCTTTGTTTTTAAAATGTAGCATAATATTAATTATGACCTGGAGCTCTCCGAAATGTAGGTATTCTGCAATTGCAAATTCACAAGAATCACACCCATTGCCAGCTTCCCTGTCTCCCTCCATCCAAATCTGACCAAGGTGAGAAAAAGCCCTCATGGAAAGCCATACATGGAATTTCTGTTTCCAGTCTTCCTATATTCTCTTTCATTTTTAGTAATTTGAATACATTATTCTCTAGTCCCAGGATATTCTCCACTCCTCATTCCTACCCCCACCTTTTGTAAGGTGAAAATTCCTACTCCAAGTTGAGATGTAAGCTTAGATGTCACTTTCCCTATGGATTTGTCCCATGGCTTTGTCACTTTTTTCATGATTTTGTCCCCATGGATTTGTTCTAGGGTAGCCTCGATGTACACCATGCAGATAGCCCCTTCAGGATGGAAAAACTTACTTCCCAGATGCTGAGAGTCCTGTTGTCAGCCTTCTTCAGGAAGAGCACTCAGCTAAACATCAGCCCCTGACACAAAGTCTCACCTCTTCCTTGGCAAGGGCAGCCTGCAGCCAATGACGACTTGATGCAAGAAAGTCCCAGCCCCTTCCCCAACTCTGAAGGACCACTTTAGGTTCATGGCTCCCAGTGGGTTTGGCTGAGGCTTTTGTTGTGAAGATATGGCTGCCCAACTTCTCCCTCTGCCTAATCCTGCTTTCTTCTCTTCCCCTGCAGGTGTTGGTCCCAAGAGCACTCCACCAGGAATCTCTTACACACTAACCTCCATCTCAGAGTCTGCTTCTCAGGGCATTTGACCTGTATCCTCTACCTTTCTCAAGTCTGGGATAAGTACCCTTCCTGTACGTGTTACTAGCACCCAACATTTACCATCATTATGCCATTATTTTAATTGCTAATAACCTCCCCATCAAAACTCTAAGTTTCTTAAAAACAGGGATCATATCTCATTGACCTTTCCATTCCCAATACCAGGAACCTATTAAATGCTCAATAAATACATGCTGAAAGAACACATTCATTAGTGAATAAGTATAATATTTATACTTAGGGAGGTATACTAGTTAGGGTAATGCTCATTGCTAAAAGAATTAAGCCCCCAAATTACAGTTCTTAACATAATAGACCAAGAGTTGGCAAATTTGTTTGTAAAGGACAAGATAGTACCTATTTTCGTCACTGAGGGCTGTCCGGTCTCTGTTGCAATTACTCAACTCTGCTGTTACAGAGCAAAATCAGCCACGTTTAACAAACTTCATTTATAAAAATAGGTGGAGGGGCCGGGTGCGGTGGCTCTTGCCTGTAATCCCAGCACTTTGGGAGGCCAAGGCAGGTGGATCACAAAGTCAGGAGTTCAAATCCAGCCTGGCCAAGATGGTGAAACCCTGTCTCTACTAAAAATACAGCTACTCTGGAGGCTCAGGCAGAGAATTGCTTGAACCTGGGAGGCGGAGGTTGCAATGAGCCATAATCACATCACTGCACTCCAGCTTGGGTGACAAAGCAAGACTCCATCTCAAAAAAAAAAACAAATGGTGGGCCAGATTTGCCACCCCTCTCGCTGTAATTGCTGATCAACTCTTGTTCATGTAGTAATCAATGTGAGAGTCATGGCTTAGTGGTCCTCTCTCTTCCTTGTGGTAATTCAGAAGTTTACATTGCTTCCATTTTGTGCATCCACCATCCTCTAGGGTCTCAGAGTCCTCTACTTCCAGCAGTTAACAGGGAAAAAGACACACCTGCTTCCCAAAATCTTTGTCCTACCAATTAAACATGTTAACTTCCACTCACATTTCATTGGCAACAGCTAATCACTTGATACCCTTCAGTGCTAGGGAGTTGGAAGATGCGGTCTCTGACAAGGCAACAACTTCTCAGCAATCAGTCCAAATTATCAAAGAGAGACATGAATGTGTAGTAGACAGCTAGTTTTCTCTACCAATGGAGAGGAAGATGTCTGCATTTTGATCAAACTGTCCTAAGAAGTTGCTTCTAATTTCTTTTCATCTGTCTTTGTCCTAAGAATGTATATAGTTTTGGTAAAATATGTTATCCATTCATTTTTTTTCATGGGGGGATTCAGTGATGAGCCAAAGACACATGAACCATGCTGGCAAGAAATGATGTCTTCCTAAATAAATCTCATAATCACACAGACATAAAATCACTTTAGTGATGAGACCAGTTATTACCAACTTTGATTTGGGAAGTCCAGAGTGGCTCAGCAAAGTAATACAGGAAGTGATATCTTAAAAGAATCCATTTAAAGTTGCATAAAGAGACAAGAGCATTTCAGACAGCAGGAACAGTATGATCCTGTATCCTAAGAGCAATAAAAACCTATTGTATTTTCAGCAAGGGGGCAGCATGAAAGAATTTATACTTTAGAAAAATCACTTTGGCTCCACTGTTGAGAGTAGCTTGGAGAGTGAATGGAGATTAGTTAAGGAAACACTGCAATAGGCTGTGATAGAGAAGACTGGATTATAAGAAGGCTGTAGACATGGGAAGGAGTGGATGGATCCGAGATGGAAGGTGAAATCAAGAGGACACAATATTGTACTACACATGGAAAGGTCAGAAAGAGAGAATTAAGAGCAACTGGTGCTGACATAGTTTGGATATTTGTCCCCACTTGAATCTCATGTTGAATTGTAATCCCCAATGTTGGAGATGAAACCTAGTGGGAGGCGTTTGGGTTATAAAGGTGGATCCCTCATGGCTTGGTGATGTCTTTGCAATAGCGAGTGAATTCTTATGAGATCTGGTTGTTTAAAAGTGTGTAGCACCTCCCTGAATCTCTCTTGCTCCTACTCTGGTCATGTGAAATATCTGCTCTCCCTTCACCTTCTGCCATGATTGAAAGCTCCCTGAGGCCTCCTCAGAAGCCTAGCAGATGCCAGCACCATACTTCCTGTACATCCTGCAGAACCATGGGCCAATTAAATCTCCTTTCTTTGTAAATTACCCAGTCTCAGGTATTTCTTCATAGCAATGCAAGAACAGCCTAACAAAGGTGCCATAATCTAAGAACAAGAAGCAGTTTTGGGCAAAAGAGAATCAGGATTTAAGGAGAGGATTCTGGGTTCAGTTTTAGATATGTTGAGCTAGAAGTGTCTTCACAATATTCAAGAAGAGATAACAGGAAAAAAATGGCTATTGGCTTTAGCAACATGGAGATCTCTGGTAACTCTTAGAAAGCTAACTCAGCAGAGCCAGGGGATTTGGTTGAGTGAGGAGGAGGTGAGGAAATGTGGACACTCAATATAAAGAACACTTTATAAACAGTACCTGGAAGAGAAGGAGAGAAATGAAGGAGAGAGTTCAGGAGAAGGCCTTTGAAACCTTGAGAGAAGTTAAGTATAATTAAATGCCAACTGGGAGATCTTGTTAAAGAGAGGGATGCTGAATATGTGGGGAAAAGAGGGGATCATCAATCATGTAAGTTTCTTAAGAAAGTGGAAAAGGACGGGATGCAAACCAAAGATGAAGAGACTGGTTTTAGCTGGGAGAAGGGAAACCTCTATCGTCCAGAAGAGAGGGAAGAAATAATAGGTATAGATTTAAAAAAGTTTTCATGTTTGCATACCAAGAAGTTGAAGAAGTTCCCATCTGTTTGTTTTTATTTATGATATCAAGGTCATTCACTGGGATAGAGTCAAGGTCATTTGTTGGGATAGAAAGACCAAGATGAGATGAGGCAAAGGGAGGAAGATTGATCAGAGGTCCTAAGAGGGGAAAGTATTTGAAACAGCATTATGAAAAGTGGGAGGACGAGCTAACCCAAGAAACATAATGGGATGGCAGAGCTGGGACAGCCCGTTTGAGGCCAGCGACAATAATTTATAAATACTAGAATGAAATCTGCCTTCTTACCTGACTTTCTCCTGCAACACTGGGGAATGGGGATTTCAAATAAATTGATTAGCAAAGGCAAAATGAGAATATCTAATCTTTCAATTTCTCATCCATCGATTTTTACCCAATTTACCTTCTCTCTTAAAAGGAAAGTGAAGGGCTATAACATATTTTGAGCAGTGACATACATTAATAATTTAATTCTCACAACACCTTATATGGTAAACAGTATATTCATTTTACAAAGAGAAGATAGAAGATGGGATTCATTCATTATATCCTAAAATCAGAGCAAGAGCCGACATTTTTTCCACTATGCCATGTTGCTACTCCTTTCAAATAGGGCTATATTTTGTGTGAATGTAATCACATCTTCCCATCCCAAAGAAATGTCAACCAGCTGCATCTAGGAGCCCTCTAAGCTTCCACTTTAATAATGTGCTAACAGGCAGCCTCTGCTTAGGACTTAGGAATTAATCAAACTTCATTGTACCCCTTGACATTATGTACTTTTAAACAGAAGAGTCTATGAACTGAATTCTGGCCAATCATCTCTGAAATACTAACCTGACTCTACCCAGTGCATAACACATTCACTTTCACAGATTATTAAACAACTGACAGGACATTTAAATAAACTAAAACTTGGCCGGGCACAGTGGCTCACACCTATAATCCCAGCACTTTGGGAGGCCAAGGTGGGCAAATCACAAGGTCAGGAGATCAAGGACATCCTGGCTAAGATAGTGAAATCCCGTCTCTACTAAAAATACCAAAAAAAAAAAAAAATTAGCTGGGCATGGTGACACGGGCCCATAGTCCTAGCTACTCAGGAAGCTGAGGCAGGAGAATCTCTTGAACCCGGGAGGTGGAGGTTGCAGTGAGCTGAGATCGTGCCACTGCAGTCCAGCCTGAGTCACAGAGCAAGAATTTATTAAAAAAAAAAAAAAAACCTAAAACTTAATAATAAAAACGAATTGTCATCCTTCTCCCATTGCCACTTCTATGCTCTCTCTCTCTCCTCCACATAAAGGTAGACTACAGGCCTTCTGTGAGATTTTAAAGAAAACAGCTGAGACTCTATTGATATAAGTCAAAAATTATGAACAATCATTTGAACTCCCCATTCGTACCATTCAAGAGCATTGATGGTCGCTATGGGCTCAGAAACGATGGAGGAACATCTCCAGATAGTTATTTATAATTTGCCAGATTCGTGAGTACCTTCTAATTAAGGAGAGGAATTTCAAATGCCCTCTAACACTGAGAGATTTCATCTTCAACATATTTTTGTACATATCTAGGGTTGAACAAGATTGATTGCTACCTTTATAAAATTATAGCAAACAAAATGGAGAGCACTTGTCTTAAGCAACCATGTGAAAATACTGTCTATAACACTGGTTTAAAATTGAATCTTCTCTCAAAAAATGCGTCCATCTCGCCCTCTCCCTTTTTCTCTAGCAAACTTACCCTTGATGCCGCATCCGTGGTACCAGGGCCAGTCCCCAGCCTGCGATGGACACCAAGCCTCACGACATCATAACAATTTTTAGATTTCAAAGGAACTTAGGCGTTGTCTTTCTAACCTAACACCCATAGTTCAGAGATGAGAAAACAGAGACCCAGAAAGATGAAGTAATTTGTCTAAAGCCACACAGCTAGTTAGCAGCACACTTGGACTAAAACTCAGGCCAGAAACTGTGATGTGCTACTGAGAAGGCGTATGTTCTAAACAGAGGGTGGCAGATGAACATGAAAGGGTCGAATAGTGATTCATGACTCTGAAAATGACTCTAAGGAAATTAAAGAGAAAACTTACAAATGGAAAACACCAGTAAAAGTCAAGTCTCTCTTTCTGACACAACACCCCTAAGAAAGCAAAGATGTAAAAGCCATGAACATAAATGTGATGGTGGCCACACAGGTGTTTAGGTTAAAGTGCATAGTACGTTTTCATCTGTGGAAAACAGTCAAAGAAGGGAAAACAGAATGCCTTTCTCTTCTGCTTTCACAAATGGAAGTCGGGCCTTTTTCTCTTCAAAGGAAGAAGAGGAAGGAGTATGATTTTTTGTTGTTGTTGCTGTTCTTAGATAAAATTTTAAAGCTGAGACAGGAATGCACCTCTCATATCTTGGAGTGATCAAGCTGTGGACCATTTACTCCTAAAAATAGATGCACTGTAGGATTCTTAACATATTGATATTATCTCAGCTGGTATTTCTTATAAACCCATAGAGGGCCTATTGAAATCATTGTTGAATGGTACTGAAAATATTACATGTCTATAAAACGTGATTTCTAGTTTATTTTTCCCAAGTGACAATTCATGCCCCACCATTGTTTCATTCTTTCCCACTCTTTAATTTGCTGAGTTTTAATGTGTTCATGTTGAAATAGCACTTTCCCTTTCCATTAAGGGAAAATGCTCATAAAATAATTTAAAGGGGTTTCACTTCTTAGGGTTCAAGCAGTGAAATTGTTTACCTCCCTGCAAAAGGACTCATCGCTCCACCCACAGGTCATTCCAAATCTGCTGAAAGTGAACAGACTTTTTCAGAGGACTGTTAATACAGACATTCAATTACTTGTGCTGGATCAATATTCAGAAATGAGATTGCTGGATGATCTTGTAGTTCTATTTTTAATTTTTTGAGGAACCTCCAAATTGCTTTCCATGAGGTATCTAAAGCAGTTAGACTACTCGTAGAAACAGAGAACGGAATGGTGGCTGCCAGGGTTCGGGGGTGGGGGAAAGGAGAGTTGTTATTTAAGGGGTGTAAAGTTTCAGTTATGCAAGATGAGAAAGTTCTAGAGATCTGCTATGCAACGCAGTGCCTATTGTGAACAATACTGTAGTGTACATTTCAAAATGTATTGGGAGGTCAAGCTTGTGTTAGGTGTTTTTTTATTTTAACCAAAATTTTTTCAAAGTAAAAAAATTAAATTACTTACACTAGTGATGAGTGCAATAAACAAAACAACAAAGCCTGTTTGAAGGTATCTATGGGGCGCTCATGCTTTGAGAACTTGGCTCAGATTCATTTGAAA
This sequence comes from Aotus nancymaae, assembly GCF_030222135.1. Lineage (NCBI taxonomy): Eukaryota > Metazoa > Chordata > Mammalia > Primates > Aotidae > Aotus > Aotus nancymaae. Next base: position 4,533,415 of record NW_026988498.1, on the reverse strand, counting down.
TGTACAGAAAGAAATCTGAGATCATACCTGCTCAAGGAGAGTTTGTTTAGTCCTGTTTATTTAATGTCAAAGGTCATAGCTCTTGTTGCTCTGAAGTGTTCTAGATGGTTCTCAAAGAGGTATGCTTTTCTGCTGCGAGGTCACAGGTGGAACTATTGCTACACGTGCATTATAACTAAAAGTCAACACTGGGAAGCACTTTACAGAAATAAGAGTATGCAGACCACATCAGCCTGGAGACCGAAAGTTTGTTTTGCTCTTGTGCCTCTCCTCCCCATTGCTGGAATGAAGTTATACGTTGGCTACAAGTCATTTCTGGAGCAGTTCCACCAATGATTAAAAAAAAAAAAACAGACACTCTCAGCCTCCCCAAACAGGCTGTGATATAATTTTAGGATAAAAGATTTGTGACTCTATTTTGTCATTCTTCATACATGCAATAGACAGAAATAGTTCAAGGACCAAAAATTTCTCAATTAGATTTTCTTACTCAATAATATAGTTACAAGAATCTATATGCATATATGTACACACATGTATATATATTCTACACATGTATGTACACATACACACATATATACACATATCATGGTAAATACATATGTATTTCATATATATTTATAATTTATATCTCATATATATGTGCCTATATGAAAGAAGAAAAGAAGAGATAGAGGGAGGGAAGGAAGAAGGGAAAGGTTGATCATCTCTGGTTATCACAGAAGCCAACAAATAAGTTTCCAGGAAGTCTATGGCTGCCTATACCTTACCCTAATAGAGTGTTAACTTGGAGCCAAATCTCATCACTTTCCTACCACATTGGTTTTCGGAGGGGTGGAGACAGCGTCTCGGTCTGTCACCTAGGCTGGGGTGCAGTGGCACAATCATAGCTCACTGCAGTCTCCAGCTCCTGAGCTCAAGGGATCTTCCCACCTCAGCCTCTCATGTAGCTGGGACCACAGGTGTGCAACACCACACCCAGCTAATTTTTTATTCTGTTCTACTTTATTTTATTTTTATAGAGACAGGGTCTTGCTACATTGCCCAGAGGCTGGTCTTGAACCCATGGCCTCAAGCAATCCTCCTGCTTCAGCCATCTACCACGTTTTTCCTGCAAATTTGCTTAATGTAGGATAGCACAACCAGAAACATTCAATCTTTTCTCTAAAGCTCTACTTCTGTGTAGGAACAAAGAATAAAGTAGGAGAATCAGACATTCCCTGAGAAGAATGTTTTACTTCATTCATGTCTCACACAGTCCAGTTACTATTACAAGTCAGGGAATCTTCCTGTTTCTTCAATTGGATACATTTTTAAAAATTAATGGAAATAAGAAAAAGTTTTGGGAATTCTGCTCTTAACTGGTACATGGGATAGTGATCCACCGTCCTTGCCCAGTTAAACCTCTGATAGCCTCCATCTAGGTCAGTAATACCCTGCCTTCATCCAGGAAGAGACAACTCATTTATCTTTGAATCAACTAATCCTCTGATCCTACCAGAAGATGAGCCTCCAGCCTTGGGGGCAGAGTGCCAGGCGTGAATTCTAGCTATGCTGAGTGACCTGAGGAAGTCACCTAACATTTCTGAGCCTCTAGATGTTCATCTGTGAAGCACAGGTCATGATATCTGCTTCAAAGGATTGTGCTGAGGCTCCAGGAAAGTAGATGAACATGCTTTACAGAACTCTGGTGATAGAACTGAGAGCTAGACTACACCTGCTTAGAGAAAAATGTACGCTGAAGGAAGTAGGTTTCTAATATGATGTGACCATCAGAAGACATCTACCCTTATCCAGGCTCAGTGTCTTTTTCAACGTAGTGTAGTATAACATAAAGGGTCTGGGGCTCAGTTTCAAGAGGACTGTGTTAGAAGATCACTGTAAGAATAAATAAATACACATCTACACGCACATGCGCATAGGCAATATCCATCGTTAAGGGTGTAAGCCCCTGAGCCAGATGGTCACATTTGAATCCAAGCTTTGCCACTTCCTTCTTGGGCCCAATCTCCCCATTTGTAAAATCTGGATAAGGCTGTTGATAGGCAAAAATGTGTTAACCTGCATCAGGTACTTAGAACAGAGTCTGGCACATGATAAGCTAAGTAAGGGTAGGGATTTTGCCTGGATTTTCCACCACTGAGGACACAGGGCATAGAACCATAGAATGGCTGACACCATATAGTGAGCGCTCAATGAATACTCATTAACAGAAAGAATTCAGAAAGTAAGAAGATTCCTTTGCAGTGGGAGTGAACTCAACTCTGTCCTCAACTGTATGTGGCCTCTCTGGGTCTCACCAACCATTTTTGTTATAAATTGAAGCAGTTTGGACTCAAGGGTCCCTAAGGCACTCTTGAGTTTGAATGACTAGAGTAATTTTAACTATATTTTAAAATCTCAGGCCAGGTGCAGTGGCTCAAGTCTGTAATCCCAGCACTTTGAGAAGCCAAGGCAGGTAGATCACTTGAAGTCAGGAGTTCGAGACTAGTCTGGCCAACATGGTGAAACCCCATCTCTACTAAAAATACAAAAATTAGCCAGGTGTCATGGCAGGTATCTATAGTCCCAGCTACTCCAGAGGCTGAGGTGAGTGAATCACTTGAGCCCAGGAGGTGGAGGTTACAGTGAAGTGAGATCATGCCACTGCACTCCAGCCTGGGTGACAGAACAAGACTCTGTCTTTAAAAAAAGTAAAAAATTGTATGAAAGAATTCACATTCATACACCTCCAAACTTTGGTAGCTGTCTTCTTTGTCTTTTCAAGGAAGAGGTTAAAAATCTCCCTACTTTACTTTCTGTATTCCTCTGTCCCCAGGGGATGAGAGTGGAAATATACCCTCCCTTACTGAATAGCAGAGCTGTGAGCAGCAGGAGCACTTACTTCTTTACTTCTGCTGGAGAATCTTCAGGGCTGTGGTCAAGGTGAGAACAAGAACAGAGGGGAGAAGTTCTGCTGCTTTTCTGAGCTCTAATATGCTTCATACTATAATCAGGATTGGAATTCTCTTTTTTGTTATCATTATTTCGTTTCCTAATACACAAGAGCAGGGCACACTAAGGTTGTTGACTCAACAAATGGCCTGAGTCTAAAAGCTACACGATATTGACAGAAAGGAGCGTTCCTGGGCCATCTTGTTCACAAGGTACATGAAGTGGCTTCAGTGAGACTCCATTTGGGAGCAAGTTCAAAATCTAAGGGAGGAGAAGGAGGGGAAAACAGTTTGCAAAGCTAAATGATCCCAATTTGGGGAAGGAATCGTAGTAAGAGGCACAGAACAAAGCTTAGAAAAATATCTACTAGAATGATGTATATTCTACATAATGGTTATTTTCTAGTGGAATTATGGGCTTTCAAAAACAAAAAAAGAAAACCTAAACACTTTTTGTTAACTTTCAATGGCAAAAAATTACAATTACTTTTGCATTAACCTGATATTTAAAAAGAGATCCCTGCACCATGTGAATATACTTAATGTCACAAAGCTATACACTTAAAAATGGGTTAGATGGTAAAACGCGTAATTTTCACAATTAAAAGATAAAATAATAAATAATAAAAACAATATGATGAGAAGGGTGATACTAAGAAGGGCTTAGCCCACCCCCAAGCGTACTCAGCATCTCAGAACCATAGGTAACAGGGGTTCTGCTCGCCCTGATTCTCGGCTGGACTCTGGAGAAAAATCAGACATGCTGATTCCTGGAGGGGTAAAACAACTCCTGCCCCTTCCCCTGTGACAGTCCTAGTTCTCACTGGCACCTGCCACACCATCACTGAGAAGGGGCCATGTCCCTAGTGGACTTACACTTCAATGCTTCAGAAACCTGAAGTTACAACCCGATGCCTTTGCATCACGGAAAAGAAAAGGGGAGGGGAGGAGACTAGGGGAGACAAGAGGAGATGAGGGGAGGGAAGGGAGGGGAGGCGAGGGGAGGGGAGGAGAGAAATTCTAATGGAGATGGGCGTGGGTGCAGCAGGAAGAGAAACAAACATTGCCCAACCACCGGGGCGAGGGGCTTCAGAAACACGTTTGCGCTTCTTCAAGCAGCTCCGCGGATGCAGCATTTTGCACCCCACTTCTCTAGCGCAGCACACCCCCAGGCTGGACGCGCGGGCCGGCGCTGCAGTGGCTTCCAGCAAACTCCAAGCCGGCTGCAGCAGACACGGGCTCGGGAGTGCAGAGCTCAGCATGTTTCTGCAACTGTTTTGATGATGCTTTTGAGTGTTCCCATCACTACGGAGATGCTGCCGCTCTCCTCATGACCACAATCTATTAGCTCCAGTAGCTTTTGAGCGACTCAGCTCGGCCGCAGCTTCCTGCTTACCGCGCGCGCTGCCTGGGGCGCTGCCAGCCTGGCCGCGCGCGGGGCCCGCGCGGGGACCACGCGGTGTGGGCGCGATACCGCCGCCCCTGGCACCTCCCTCCCTCTGCCGCTGCCACCCAGGGTCCTCGTAAGAGAAATCTTACGAGATTTTTCTTTTTACAGAGATCACCGTAAGCCCTTTTCAACAGTTCCTGGCAGTTCATGATAAGCTGTCAACGCAGACATCCTTAAGAACACACAGCCTTCGTGCCTGTGATTCTCATAAGGGAATTCTCCAGCAATATTTTGCAAGTCCCGATCCCGGGATCCAGGGAGGCTAGGAAGCTCGTGGAGCTCAGAAAGGGGCTGGCTGCATCCTCGGCTGAACAATTAGATTTTGTGTATAAGGCAGGGATTCTGCCCTGGTACCAGTTTTGTCTTGGGTGAAGATTTTGTAACTGCGTGTGTGTGTGTGTGTGTGCGCGCGCGTGTGGGTGTTTGTGTACCTTGCACACAAACCAGAGGCAGGAAGAAATGATAAAAAGATCTTAAATATAAATGCTTTACACAGTTCTTTGGTATAAATTTGGGATTAATTGGAGAGTTCTTGATTGTAAATGATAAACTCCCCCCAACAAAAGGAGTACGATGAATTTCTTTAAGAAAAGAAAAAGAAAAAGAAATTCAATGCATTTCGTATGACCAAGGATTGCACAGATGCATTTCTGGACCAAGGAGGAGAAGACCGAACGTTGGAGGGGGCTGCCAGCCTGACTTCCTCACCTGTTCGAGGGGGTCGGGAAGGGGGGTTGCCGCTAAGTCATCACTTTTTTATGTGTGTCGGTTAAAACTACAAAGGCAGCCAAAACGAGGTCTTATCCGTTTTTTGTGAGCTTCAGTTGGGAACAGCAGGTAGAAGAAGCTGCACTCTGGTTTTACTTTTTCACCGCTGGGAGCTATAAATAGACGAGGCTGTGCGGCTTTCTCGCTGAGTTACCTCCACTTTCTTGCCTGAGACCTCACGATCCAGGCGGCTCGAACTCCCACATCAACATTCGCGGCTCACTGCCCCCGCAGACATTTTCCACAACATGTGTGTGACATGAAGAAGTGCGTCTCAGCATGGTGTGTGTGTGTGTGTGTGTTGTTATTTTTGTTTTAGCGTTGAGTTCTAGGTGTTTTCTGCCCACACCGCCAACTCTGGAAGCAAGGCTTTCTAAATGCCTCGAAGAGGTCCTCGATATTTGTTGAAAGAAGAAAACTGCTCTTGGTTATTTTATCTCCCCATGTATCCAAAAATACACTAGCGTTTATGTTTTGTGACTATTCAATACTGATCCATGAGCTGCTCTTACATGAGGATGTACAGTGTTTACCTACAGGCTGCGTTTTGCACAAACTGCCTTTGCTGTCCCCAACGATTTGGTAAAAAAAATTATTTTCACTTTTAGTAAATGGAAATCTGGGTATCAAGAGAAGTCAGCTTCTATTTGCAGCTAAGCCATTAGCCCACAGTGGGCCTGAGGCCACCTAAAATCTCCGTCTCCCAGGCCGTCTAATGAAATGATCCCCCCAACCTAATTCTCAGGGCATTGGACATTGTAGCTACTATGAACCACATGAGGTCCTTGATTTTTTTACACGTTAGAAAGAAGATAGATTTCTGGTCCATGCTTTCCTCCAATTTGTCCAAATGTGAGCAAAATAAATAATCAAAGAGGACACACACACAAACACACACCATTTTTTTCCTTCTGTTTTTTTCCTAATTCCACCAAACCTGTCTAAAAATCAGAAATCAGCTGCTGCTCTGGCAGTCCAATTATCCTAACTGTCCTCCCACCTTCCAGCATGTCTCCAGTTCAATGAATATTTAGGTGCTCAAAACTAAACTATACAGGGAATTCCCTGCTATCTTCTAATAATGAGTTTCAGGAATCCTCAGGTTGGCTGACATTTTAGTCATTTATGTTAACCTTCAATGTTTAATTATATTTCACAGGCCCATTGTCGGTTGCAGTTGCTCAGAGCCTAAGACAAATATGGTCAGAACTGTTCACAAGTTTGAGTCCCTAAGAGCCAGTTCGTGCCTCTTAGGTCCATGATCACACGCGTTACTAGCTACAACTTCTCTCCTGGAGAGATATAAATTGATCGGCAAGGAAATACAGTTAGAGGGGAGTCAGAGACCAGAAACCACCGTTCACCATCTTTGTAAGTGAGGTAACCAGAGGGAGTGTGTTAATTGCTCAAGAAGTAGTAGGTTTTACTGCCCCAAATTCTGCAAGCCTGACAGTCTTTGCTAGCCTGGCCAGAGGCGATCAGAATCCCAAAAAGAATAATTTCATCTTTCCTTTGTACGAATATTGATTGAATATATCCTTAAAGATGTGGTAAAAATGAAGCTCCTATTTGCCAGAAAAGTCCTTCCAAAGTTTTCTGTACTTTCCTAGGTTCAAAGACAATATTGAACCAGCAGACTCTTCAAAGAATCCTACAGAACAAAGCAAAGCCAGAAATAGCCAACCTGAGGTCTAAATAATTTTTAGAGTGATCAAATTTGGGAACTTTCCCTGACAACTGCCCTAGAAAATTGAAGATGTTGAAAAAGTAGCAATTATTCCACAATCACTCCCTCTTCCTCCCTTGCCTGGTTTGCCCCTTTTTCTTTTTTTTTTTTTTTTTTTTGACATTTCCCTAACACACCTCATGCACAGACATCTTGACAATTAATTAACTAACCTTCACAAAACTCCTCTGAGGTAGATGAATGAAAAGCCCTGCAGCTTTATCTCCACTTTTCAGGAAACCAAAAACAGAAAGGTTATGACTTACCCAAAAGTCACACAGCAAGCTTGCAGAAGAGCTGGGATTGGTAGCAATGAACTCTGTTCTCAAGACAAACCATTGCAACTCTGGTTCCAAAGGAATATTTCTGATTCACCACAAATTCAGTCTGGTTGCCTAGACCAAGTTCAGTTCTCTGCTACTTCCTAGAGGGAGTAGCGTTGGATAGGGTTGGCCAGTAAAAATAGAATTTAATTCCACTTAATAGGCAGAGAAAAAAGGACAAGGAAGATCGTCAATAAAGAATCTTTCATTCACACAGCCAACCTGTCAACCAGTCAATGTAATGTGGCATTGCAAATACAATGAATACAGAAATATACTTGAGTAGGAAAATGTTAGGTTCCTGGTACTGTCAGAGGAAAACAAAGACTTATATAAACAAAGGCCAAGATGTCTGGGGCCATTCAAGGCAACTTTACTGTCAGCTTCTAAGTTCAAGCTCTTGTGGTATATTTGGCTACAGCTTATAGCACTGTAGAACTCCCTGCTAAGGCCACCATGTCATAATGTGACTGTGTGATGATATATGGCTTCCTAACCTTTTGTATTTTGCATTCCATTCTCAGTCTTTTTCCATGTTATTTGCAAATTGTGCTTACTCTTGCATTCCTTAAATAAATCAGATGCACAGTCCTGTTCAAGACACATTTTAGTACAATATAGTTGCCGTAGGAAGTAATTGCTCCTATGAAACAATAACAGAACAAATGACTGCTTAATACAATTTAGAAAAATACCTGTTCAGTAAAAGAATGCATTGTTCAATTATGTGTTGTTTGTGGATATGCTTAGCCATAAGAAGCCAATGTCTTCTGTAGACATTATGTTAATCTTCTGGCAGATAAATGTCCTCCAAAATGGTGAGCCAAGCATAAGAGCCCAATCGGCCATCTCAACACAGAATTGCACTGTGATGATAGCACATTATTCTCCTGCCTGTTGTTTGGAACTGTGCCTCAGGTAGTCTTCAAAAATTTGTAGGCAAGTTCTTCTTTTGCTTGGAAGCCATTTACTACCTGCATATGCTCGCAAAGTGAATTGAAATATGTATCTCCTTACTGCTGGAAGATAAGGAATGATTTTTTTTAATGTGAGGACTGCTAGGATGCAATAGCAGCAAACAGAGAAGCCGAACACATGAGTAAGAAGAAAAAGACATAGCCTCACCTCACCTACGACCAGGCAGAAGCATCCCAAGTACTAGCTCAGTCATAATGCTGCTTTGCACAATTTGATCAAAGCAAGAGAAAAGCATCTTAAAAATTAAAATCTTAACTGCTGTGACATGGATTTATCACAAAAGGTCCACATCAAAAACAAATTCTTTAACTAGTCTGTTTGTTCTTGTGTCTTTTTCCAGAAGTTGTCATTATTGGTAAACTTGTGAGTTTTTCAAATGGCTTAATGAGGAAATCAGAACAGTTGGAATTTCTCAGACCAAGCACGGTAAGCTGAGTGTAGTTGGTTCCATCTTTCTTGGTCTAAGACCCTTCTGGAAAATGACGCAGATTCATACTGAGAAAAGTCCACCAGAATAGCCAACAGCTCCTACAGTGGTGCCTAACTGGGTTTTGAATACATTCTCTCAGTTGCTTGGGTGCCTGCCTTTACTGCCTTTCCTATCAATTGAAATAGAACCAATAAGAATACAGCAAACCTGGCCAGGCTCAGTGACTCACGCCTGTAATCCCCAGCAGTTTAGGAGGCCAAAGCGGGAGAATCACTTGAGCCCAGGAGCTCGAGAATAGCCTGGACAACATGGGAAGACCTCATCTCTACAAAAAAAAAATAACAAAATTAGCCGAGCATGGTGGCCCATGCCTGTGGTCCCAGCTACTCATTTGGCTGAGGTGGGAGGATGTCTTGAGCCCAGGATGTTGAGACTGTAGTGAGCTATCATCACGCCACTGCACTGCAGCCTGGGTGGCAGAGTGAGACCCCGTCTCAAAAAGAAAAGAAAAGAGCAAACCCAAGAGACTGCCTTTGCAAAGGTTGCCAGTTAGTAAGCATGGACCTGGGCCTCTTGGTTTGTAAACAAGTTTGCAGTGGCCAGACGTAAAATGGTACAAGCAGGACTATATATTGCTTTATAATAAATCACAATGATGATAAGGATAAACATGATAACTTTTACAGGATGACTGTGTCTTTCACAAGATGCAGCATCTGAGAGACATCCTCTGGTGGTATTGCCCTTAATCACATCTCATTTCGTTTATTTATTATGCAACTTTTGATGAAGTGAGTGATTGCATTTCCTATTATTTTTTCTGGCCTCTGTTATATTTTCCTTTAACACTATCACAGCCACAAATTGTCATGTGGTGCTACTCACTCCAGCCTACTGGCTCATTTCCATCCCCTGTATCTATCCACACAACTTAACAGGTGGGGAAATCCCACTGTAAATTCATTTGGTTGATTGCTTTTTAAATTATGCCTAATAACAAAGCTGCTTTCAATGAGGAGGTATTGTCTGTTGGTTTTTTTTTTTTTTTTTTTTTTTCCTAATCACAATATCGTCCCTTTTCTGCTCTACCCCAAAAGCTCCCTCTTGAATATGGAAAAATGGGAGACATCTGAGCAGTGTGAGTTTCATCTGGCTTCCCTCCTCTCCCCGCTCCCACTTCTCTCCTCACTAGAGTGCTGGGTTCTCATCTAGCCGTTTCTGATTCTCGTTTTTCAAGATTGGCACCAACAGAAAAAGAGCTTATGAACACCAGGCTAGATTCTTATCCTCCGTGGGTTTCCTCTAAAGGGGGGTGGGGAGGGGAACGTGAAACACGGAGGGGACCAGAGAGGACGGTGAGGGTGGGCACAGGTGAACCGATCGCAAGGCAAATTTGAGACACGATCACAATAGCAATTAAATCAGACTTCTAAGAAAGTGGGTTGCCTATTCTTTGTGGCACCTAGGAGGGAGGATAGCCCGCTTGCTCCCGGAAGCACCGGTTTCTCCCTTTGGCAGTGCATTTTGTAGCAGTCTACACCCTAGAATGATTCAGGAACCGCTGGAAGCCATGCTCCCAGTTTCTCCACAGTGAAGACCATCACCGGCGCATGCTGTTCTAAGTACCTGAAATGAATCGCCCTTCAGGAACTCTTGATGCCTTACACCTGATGTCTTACAATTTTTATAAGTGTTCGTAAATTGAAGAAATCAAATTCAAGCTGGAAATATGTGTGTGTGTGTGTGTGTGTGTGTGTGTGTGTAAAGTAAGGTATCCCCTTCCTGACTGGTCTTAGGAGCCACACTGCTCTCTCCCCTGCAAAACACACCCCATATCATCCACCAAGAACCCCTCAGAGTCTTCACACCATCAAGCAGATCTTGTGTGTTAAGCAAACCTGCTCCTCCTACTCTAGGAGCAGTGGGGGTCAAGGAGAAAGTGCACGAAGGTCACCAACTAAGTCTGGGAGAGGGAATCTGGTTCACAGATAAAACCTTAAAAAATAGGATTTTTTAAAAAGCATATGGAAACTATACCACATAACTTCTATTTCCAACTAGAAATAGACCACTATTTTTGTGAGGTTACTAAAGGGTCAGTGCTTTTTACTAGACACTTCTATGCTTCCCCTCTTGATTACATCAAAAAGACGTTATAATTTCATGGAAGAGCCATGCCTAGGGACATTTATGTAGTCGTGGATGTCACTTTGGTAAGAGCTACACTCTTAGAGGTTTTTCCATTCTGAGTTTAAAGGTGTTTGAAATGTCATCGGCATACTTCAATGGTTTTCTCAGATGGTGTGTGAATCTCTTTGACTCATTTTTGTCTATTTCGAATCAATTTGGTGGTTCTTCCAAAAGCCATAAGATATGATCAGGGTGATGCATCCTCCTCAACTACATGAAAGTTTTAGGCCTGTTTCCGAGGGTGGAACACCCAAGATTCACAAGGAGGGGCTGAAGTTAATGCTTACATTTTAGGGCTTGTGCAAGATGGAGAAACAGTGATTTCTCACTTCTTTCCTTCTAGAATGTCTCCCAATTTTTATAAATGTTCATAAATTGAAGAAATCAAATTCGAGCTGGAAATATGGGGGGGGTGTGCATAAAATAAGATATTTTTGAGGGAATATCTAAAAGACAGCTAATTTAAAAGAAGAATTCAAGACTCCTACTCATTTTGAAAATAATACAATGTCTTTCCTCAGAAGAGCTCAATTTGACTTCTGCCTAAGAGTGATCAGGGCACAGAATCACTCATTTTTTCTGTTCAAAGCATCAACCTCAAAGCTGTTTTGTTTTTTAAACAAAATTTTTTAAGAGGATAGAAATGATAGAAGAAAGTGAGCAAATCAAACAGATTTCTTTTAGTAGGTAAAACAGTAGAGTCAATTGATTTTTCTGGGGTCTACCGTCAAATTAATGGTGTTTCTTTTAGCACCCATAAATCAATATTCTACGTATACACATACACACACACACAACACACATTCTGATGCTTGTGTGTCAGCTGTTGTCTTTACATTGGTATTGTAGGTGCATACGTGCTCAAAACATTGTATAAATGAGCTCCATAGAGCCCTTGAACATGTAAAAAATTTAATTGCTTAAGATAGTAACTGGGATACAAAGTCTGCAAACTAATGATTTTTAAATCAACTCCTTACAAAACAGTGTGCAAGCTATTACCCTTGTTTCTGATTTTATGGTGAAGAAAATACATACGGTTTACAAAATAAAACCTCTGTTAGTTGCAAGAAAATAATTCACAGGTCATTCCTAGAAAGTGCTGCTATATAGTAGAAATCCAAAGATATTACTAGTTTCCCTTACTTTTTTCCCTCTCTCTTAAGAGGTTAGTATTTAAACATTAAACAAGGATTCTAGAAAGTCCTGTGTGTGATTTACGTTTGTACATATTACACATCTTAATATGTGTGTATTTTATTTAGCAGATATCATTTACCCAAAAGCTATGTGCTTAGTTGAATATAAAGACAGTATTAGCATACAATTCACTTTAGATGATTAATTTTAATTATGGGTTAAGGAAACATCAGTGCCCCTGTTTAGACTGCATATATTAGTTCACCCTCTAAAGCAATAAAACCTCCGAAGAGATGATGAAAGTCACTTAGCCCCTCTGTCGCACAAAACAATTGTGGAGGGAGAAGAAGGGGAAAATCCAAACTAAGAAACAAATAAAAACTAGGAATTGGGTTATCCTTTGAGCACCAATTAACTTTGCTATTTAGATATAAATACAACTGGCTAGAACACTGGAAAATAACAAATTTGCCACAATTACTGAAAGACCTTTATACATGGTCTTTTTTCGGTCTGTCATCAAGTCCAGGATGAAGCCTTCTGAGGCAGCCGTTAACATTCTCAGCATCAGTTAGCCTTTATCTGCATGTCTGCATGCTTTTAGGTTACACAACTTCTACTCTTCTTTATCTTAAAGCTCTGATTTTATTGTTTTTATTGACCAAATGCCAAAATATAAATTTATCCCTATCAGAGTTTGTGCCAAGAGCACAAACGTAACTTTTATAGCTCAAAAATGTATTTTTCTATTTTAATTCATCAAGCAGAGAAACAATGGCTTGTCGCTATTCTTCCATCCTTGGACTTTTTCATATGCTGCCAATTAACAAATTTTCCTATGTAGACGTCTCCTTGGCAGAGATTGTAAATCATACCCTTGGATACCCCACAGCTAGACAGACTCGCTGACTACATGGATGGTTTATGGCCTGAGACTTTGAGCAGGATCTGCAAAATAGCCCTTGACAAACTTATCACCAGGAACCGCCGGCCACACAAGCTACTGCACCACCAAAATGGGAATCTGTCTGTTTTTCTTTCTCTGGGGCATTTCGAGTTATTAGGCAATACAGCCTACTTCCTTCCTTTCACCCAAGAGGTATTGTGAACAAACAATGAAAATCCAGCTCTCTATTCATGTTTGAATTTTGCCATTGTGTGCCCTTCTGTATATCTGTCTGCCTGGCACCACCAAATGCAAGAGCAAGATCTAATGTATTTCTGGACACCGTTCAGCTCTGGTTACCTGATCACGTAAAAACACTGTGCGAAGAGACAGCATCCATTTGTAAGGCTATTGAAGGACATTTTGCTCTGCGTGTTTTAGCAATTCTTCTTCATGGTGCTAGGCAAATCTCTCTCTATTCACGAACTTATTTGTTCAATCAGAAAAATATTTTGACTCTCTCCTAACACTCAGGTTTAATATCCAGCTATGGGCTCTCAACATTCTTCAAGCACAGCCTGCACTACTAATGTATGACGTCCTTCACTGCAGAAAGTCCATCAGGGAAAAAATATATGTATTTATTGTAACTTTCAGACATACAGAAAGGAGTTCAATAAATGGATTTAATGCTTACTCAAAATTTAAGAATCCATTAGGAAGTTCAGTTTTACTATGTCAGTGCGATACATTTCAGACCGTAATCATACCCTTTCCAAATCCCATTTAAAGTAAACCATTTATTTTTTCTACTTTTCCCACAAGTGCCTTAATGCAGAATTTGGATACCTTTCAGAAGAGACCTGTGAGGTAATGCATTAGAGAGACATAACAATATTTATAAAGTTTGGAAAATCTTTTGCTAAATGAATGAGGGAAATAATCTTCAGCTTTGGCAGAATGGATAATAATATTGATACTGAGTTTGGTTGCTTCCTATGATTTTTATAACAGATGTGGGGAGTCGGCTCCCATTAGTATTCTTCAGTGGTTTTTAAGGCAGGATTGGTATTTTAAAGATTCAGGGAAAATTATTAAAATACTTAAAAACTCGTTCATTCTCATTTTCCCAAAATTGCCTTTTTCCTTTGGTAATATAGAGAATATTTTAATTAAATGGCAAGCAAAAAAAAAAAAAAAAAAAAAGCCCAACATTTGTTCTTGTTTTATGTGTAATTTCTACACTCATGGAATAAAAACAATGAGCTTGGTTGGACATTCACTTTTGCATTCTCTGCTTATCTATTTTTAAGTTTAAGGCAAGGGGCCTAACTTTATTTTTTTGTATCACAAATGGGCATCAATCTCAAATAAGAGAAAAGGTAGTTTGGGTCTCTGTGACTCACTCAGTTCCTGGGCTCCTGTCGCTGATGGTGGAAACTGCAATATGAACACCTGTCCATGAGGAACTAGACTTGAGATAACCAGCTCATTTCACACAGACCATTGTCCAGCCATCAGATGGTAATTACTTTTAGTCCCCATCAGCCTTGGCTGGATCCCAGCCAGTGGGTTGTGGCTGGAAGGGTCTGTATCACATTTCCATTCATCTGAGCCATCCAGTCTCCTTCTTGCTTGTTTTCAATTACATTGACATGGTGGCTTTGGCACATAGTAAGTAAATAGCAACGCATTCAGAAAGAAAGGTCTGAAAGCCAATATCTGAAATATACTCTTGAGGTTTCCATGAGTACAATGAAATTGGCACAGAAATTCTGGCATTCTGACCCAAAGTCTTAAAATACAATTAATTAAGTTAATTGTAGTTAATTTGCAGAATATTTCATGGAAGCCAAATGCAACAGATGAAAGTCTAGAAAGCAGTGGAAATGTTACTGGATTTCCTACAAAGTAAATAGTAAATTAACTAAAATATTGATTATATCAGAAAAAGAGAGGATCAAAAGTGTTGATGAAAGATATACTGTCATTCTTGCTTTTTAAACACCTACCTAGAAAGAGAAAAAAAATCTCTGGATAATCCTGGTGTTCTAGGATATTCTAAAATTAATTTTTAAATGATTTTGCTACCTCCATATCCTTCCTTTACTCTCTTTCTTTCTTCCCCACTCAGTCTTCCCAGCCCACTCCTTGGGACTTGCCAAGCCTAACACTGACAGCTTTGTACCTTCTTGCTGTACAGTAGAAACGATCAAAATTATTAATAAAGAATAACTGATTTTTATGATACGGCTCTTGTGTTAAATCAATCATGGTTGTCAAATCATATATTCTTCTCCCCATCCTTAACTTTTTCTTCCCCCTTCCTTGAAAACTCAACCATCCTGAGCTTCCCATCACCCCTCAATTAAGCTTCATCCAACCTGCATTTCTTTTGCCATTCTCTGCTTTCACCTCACAATAAATTAAAAATACTAAAATTTAAAATACCAAATATGCAATAATGTTGTTTTTTTCTTTGCCTTTGCTTTGTTTTATCTCACCAAAAAGCATTTTCTCGGGGATATGAAGAATTATTTTCTGTCTTGTAAAGTCTTTTGAGAAAGTTAATTAACTATTCCAGCAAGCATTTATTAAAAGCTGATGTGCAGGTATTCTACTAGGCACTGACCCCACGAAGACATGTACATCATTTATGTGTTCAAGGAGCTTAAAGCCCAAGAAACAGGAGAGAGACTCTGATATTTACACAAACAAAGTAAATAAAGAAAGTGTACCTAAATATCACAGGTACTACAATAGAATTATAAACACGATGCGGTAGAGTCATAAAGGAGGGGGCATGAATTCTCACAGGGCTATTAGAAGACTAGATATAAATCATTCTGTCATAAATACACATGCATGTGTATGTTTACTGTAGCAGTATTGACAATAGCAAAGACATAGAATCAATCTAAACTCCCACCAGTGGACTGGATAAAGAAAATGTGGTACATATCCACCATGGAATACTATGAAAGCATAAAAAAGAACAAGCTCATGTCCTTTGCAGAGACATGTATGGAGCTGAATCAAGTACCACATGTTCTCACTTATAAATGGGAGCTAAGTGATGAGAACGTGTGGGGACACAGAGGGCAACAACGCACACTGGGGCCTATCGGAGGGTGGAGGGTGGGAGGAGGGAGACCATCAGGAAAAATAACTAATGGATACTAGGCTTAATACCTGGGCAACAAAATAATCTGCACAACAAATTCCCATGACACAAGTTGACCTAAATAACAAACCTGCACGTGTACCCCTGAACTTTTAGAGCAAAAGGTTTTTTTTTAAAGTGGTGACACTTGAGATGGATCTTGTGGGTTACATAGGAGTCACCAGGTGGAGGGAAGAGTAGAGGAGGACCCAGAGATTTGAAATTGCACAGGGACCCTAATAGGTGGTCATTCGGGTACGGAAGAGGCCACCACAGGGGTAAGACCAGAGAGACTGTAAGGGGCTTGGTGTGATTCCCTAAGAAATCTAGGCTTCTTCCAGCAGTCAATGGAGAGCTATTAAAGGACTTAACTTGGGACCAGGCCTCATGGCTCACACCTGTAATCCCAGCACTTTGGGAGGCTGAGACAGGTGGATCACTTGAGGTCAGCAGATCGAGACCAGCCTAGCCAACATGGCAAAACGCTGTCTCTTCTAAAATTACAAAAATTAGCTGGACATGGTGGTGAGTGCCTGTAATCCCAGCTACTCAGGAGGCTGAGGCACAAGAATTACTTGAGTCGAGGTTGCAGTGAGCCAATATGGTGCCACTGCACTCCAGCCTGAACGATAGAGGAAGACTCTGTCTCAAGAAAACAAAAAAGGACTTGGTGTGGGAGGATCCCACAGGTGCCAGAGGAAGAAGGCTGGAGCCTTTCCCATGGTTCAGGTTAGCAGTCACAAGAGCCTAAACTGAAGCTCTCAGCCCAGCGCTGGAAGGAGCCGAAGAGGAAAGACCACCATGAAGTTGGATTTTGGATGTGGTCACTGAGTAGATGCTGCAAACAAAAGCCATGTGTATAAAATGAATTATGTGTTTAATTCATATAAAACTGAGGTGGAAATGCCAGTAACAGTGCAAATCAGTGTTGGCCAGCCGGAAAAATGCAGGATGTGGGAGTCACTGAGTTTGAAAGGGAACCTGGCTCCTTCATTTTCTAACTTAGCTATTTAGGCCCTTGAGCCTTAATTTTCTTATCGGCAAAATGGGGAAGTCATAAAACGGTATTTTATAAAATCAGCTGGCATGCCGTAGGCAGTCACTAAATGTTACTCAGTCTAAATATCTTTACGAGGAAGGGCCTAAAGACACTGCCTGCTGACTGCAAGCCACAGGGCTGAGCTGTAAAATGTTGAGAAACAGTAGCAGCAGGTGACTGGCCAAGCTAGCCAGCAGCGACTGGAGACGGGATGGCTGTTTAGAGCTCAGGCAGGCAGCACACAGTCCATAAGGCGAAGCACCACACACAGTCTCCATGCTCTTTGGTTATAACCACGAACCAAAGGAGAGTCCTCACATGGGCACAGAGCAAAAACGACAGCTGGGAACTGTACAAGGCTTTTCAGTCTCACCTGCATGGAAGACTCACCCTGATGGGATCATCTTCAAACACAAGCAAGGGCTCAGTACAGACACAAGTGTTGAGTGTAACACATTCTAATTTAGCCAACTGTAGATGGTTCTTAATGACATTTTTACTTTAAAAATAAAGGCGAGGCTCCATTTTAATGCAGAATGATCTTTGTGCATTAATCGGGGATGGATATGAGAGAACAATTTAGAGAAGATATTGCTTGCAAACTTCCATTTCCATGTTTACTCATATATAGCTTACCTAATATGTACCAATTAAGTACATGTAAATTGATCAAGCCATTAAGGTGTGAATACAAAAGTATTAGTACTTATGTATATATAGACTTATTAGGAATCAATTAAATGGTTAGACTGCATAGGACTACAGTTCATTCTCCAGCCTGGACAATTAGTCAATCAACAAATATTTATTGAATTTGCTGTATACAAAATGCTATGTCACTGAGGATACAATAGTGTGAAGGATGTCACGATGGCTCACATGGAGGCTTTTATCTAAAATGTAAGACACCCACATCAGGAATCATGATGTGATGATTACTAGAGCCAAAGGTAGTGCATGCTAAGTGCCAAGCAATGACGTTGGCCAAACGTGCTACAGAAATTCAAGAGGCAGAGCCAGCTGAGGGCCAGGGTGACCAGACAGATTTGTGGAGATGTTTCACATAGGCTGTGAACAAGGATGAGTAGCTTTTATATATTTGGGGAGAAGAGGAAATAAAGAAAAATATAATTGAACTCGTGGAGATAGAGAGTAGAATGATGATTACCAGAGGCTGGGAAGGTGGAGAGGTTGGTTAACGGGTAAAAAAAAATAGTTAGAGGCTAGGAGTCATGGCTCACACCTGGAATCCCAACACTTTGGGAGGCCGAGGCAGGGGTATCACCTGAGGTCAGGAGTTCAAAACTAACCTGACCAATACGGTGAGACCCCGTCTCTACTAAAAAAACAAAAATTAGCCAGGTGAGGTGGCATGTTCCTATAGTCCTAGCTACTCGAAAAGCTGAGATAGGAGAATTGCTTGAACCGGGGAGGCAGAGGTTGCAGTGAGGCGAGATCACGCCGTGGCACTCCAGACTAAGTGACAGATCGAGACTCTGTCTCAAAAAAAAAAGTAGAAAGAACAAATAAGACCTACTGTTTGATACCACAGCAGGATGATTATAGGCAAAAATAATTTAGCTGGCTGGGCACAGTGGCACACGCCTGTAATCCCAGCACTTTGGGAAGCCAAGGCGAGTGGATCACGAGGTCAAGAGATCGAGACCATCCTGGTCAACATGGTGAAACGCCGTCTCTACTAAAAATACAAAAAATTAGCTGTGCATGGTGGCGCACGCCTGTATCAGCTACTCGGGAGGCTGAGGCAGGAGAACTGCTTGAACCCAGGAGGTGGAGGTTGCGGTGAGCCGAGATCGCGCCATTGCACTCCAGCCTGGGTAACAAGAGCAAAACTCCGTCTCAAAAAAAATAATAATAGTTTAGTTGTACATTTAAAAATAAGTAAGAGAGTATAACTGGATTGTTTGTAACACAAAGGATAAATGCTTGTGGGAATGGATACCGCATTCTCTACAATGTGATTATTATGCATTGTATATCTGTATCAAAACATCTCATGTACCCCATAAATATATATACCTACTACATACCCACAAAACTAAAAATTAAAAAAGGAAACAATAATACATTTTATTACTACTATAATCCCACTCTATTTTAGACAAATATTCAAGGAAAGAAACCCACCACCTTTTCAAGTTAAAAAAAAAAAGTGTCAAGATGGCATCACAAAAAGACAGACTTCTTTCTTCACCAAAAATAATAGTTAATATTTTTGAGTGTTTACTATGTGCTATCTACTATGCTAAACACTTGATCTGAATTGTTTTACATCAGGCATGACTTTCAGTCACTTAATGTTACTACCTTGAGCTAACTCCGTTAATTTATAGCACTTGTTTAAAACAGATTGTGAATCTCAAAGTATTTCTTCATTCAGCAAATATTTATCAGCCACCTATAATATACCAGACTCATGCTAGGTTCAGGAGATACAAAGACTTATAAACATGTCATTGAGCTTCCAGGCTAAGGAGAAGACAAAAATTAATGGGTTTTCATCATACAGAGTGTGAAGTTGTTAACATAGGATGCCATGGAAGGGTTACTTTCTTAGAGTAGGAAATGATAGAGAAGTCTTTCCAGAAACAGTGACCCCAGAGAGTAATTTTAAAGGAGAAAAAGAACTCTCCAGGTAAATAGAGATGAGAAAGATATTCTAGGGTCAGGGAACATCACACGCAAAGAAATACAGTTGTGAGAAAGTGGGCGGCTCTCACTTCATGGCAAAGTTTTGTAATCAATATAAAATGACTGACGTGATATTTTACATGTTTAATATTAAAGTTTTGAAACCTGGTGTGGATTTTACACTTACAGCACATCTCAGTTTGGACTAGCGATTTTTCAGCTAACCAATAGCCTCAGGTGGCTAATGGTGTCCACACTGGCAGCACAGGTTTGGATCATTCATTTGCTAAGTATGGATGTGTGATTCCTTGACGTAGATCCACAATCACACTGGAAGTCGCTTGAGAATTGTCTTCAGCCTTCATACCTTCCAGTATCCTGATAAGTGCTGAACACATAGAAAATGATCAATAAATAGTTATTGATTGATTGTTAGTTGGAACTCATACATAGAACATAAATAGGCTCACAGCTAGACCTTGGGCACAAGTGTACCACTCTTGAGATGGTTTCTTCTAGACCAATGAAGAAAATTTTTGCATCTGTCAAACTGATGTCAACTGTAATATGCTGGTTAAAAAAATACATCAATCCAATTTTAGTCCCCATAATTTTATTTGATTACAGAAACTCTGATGATAACAAAGTATCCACGGCTTATTTGAGTTTGGTGTATTTCTGCTGCTGTATTGTTAGTGACGGTGGTGGTATTACTATACCCAGCAAATAAATTTCAAAATATCATTTCAGAACAAAACAAAAACTGACAGAACTACCAGTGTAAATAGACAATTTCCAATCATTTTAAGATATTTTAACAAATCTCAACAAATTAGTTGTAAACAGAATTACTGCAATGTAATAAAGGCTATATATGACAAACCCACAGTTTATGTCGTACTCAATGGTAAGAAGCTGAAAACGTTTTCTCTAAGATCAGAAACAAGACAAGAATGCTGGCCAGGCCCAGTGGCTCATGCTTGTAATCCCAGTACTTTGGGAGGTCAAGGCAAGAGGATCACTTGAGGTCAGGAGTTCCAGACCAGCCTGGCCAATGTGATGAAACCCTTTCTCTGCTAGAAATACAAAAATTAGCTGGGCAAAGTGGAATTGTTGGTGGACATGTACAATGGTTCAGCAATTATGGAAAACTATATGGAGCTTCCTCAACAAATTGAAAAGAAAACTACCTGTGATTCAGCAATCCAAAGTCTGGGTACATATCCAAAAACAAAAAACAAAATGGGTGACTTGAAGAGATATCTGCACTCCCAGGTTTACTGCAGCATTATTCATGAGAGCCAAGACATGGAAACACCCAAAGTGTCAGTCAACAGATGACTGGATAAATGAAATGCAGTGTATATATACCATGGAATGTTATTCAGTCTTAAAAAAGAAAGAAATCCTGCCCTTCGCAACAACATGGGCAAACCTGAGGACATTATGCTAATTGAAATAAGCTAGGCACAGAAAGAAAAGCACTCAAATACGACAAACTCTCAGTTATATATGGAATCTAAAAAAGTCGAACTCAGCCTGGCGCGGTGGCTGACGCCTGTAGTCCCAGCTACTTAAGCAACTGAGACAGGAGAATTGCTTGAACCTGGGAGGCAGAGGTTGCAGTGAGCTGAGATTGTACCACTGCACTCCCTCCTAGGCTACAGAGGGAGACTCTGTCTCAAATAAATAAATAAATAAATAAATATAAAAAAGTCAAAGTCACAGAAGCAGAGTGGAGTGATGATTAGGAGGAGCTTGGAAGTGGTAGGAAATGGGGAGCTGTTGGTTAGAAGTACAAACTTTTTGTTGTAAAATGAATAAGCTCTGGGATCAATATGCAGTGGCTACAGTTAATGATACTGTATTGTGTACTTGAAATCTGCTGGAAAAGTAGACCTTGAATGTTTTCAACACATACACACACAAAAATAGTAACTGTGTGAAATGATAGTTAACTAACCTGATTGTGGTAATCATGTCACGGTGCATAAGTATCAAATTATATTGGGTACCTTAGATATACACAATTTTATTTGTAGTTATACCTCAATAAAGCTGGGGGAAACAAGACAGCAATAATCACTGTAAGTGAAAGACTGGGGAAGGGAATAGAGGAAGAATTTTATTTTCAACTTCACAACTTTATGATTATTTTCAAAAAAATAATTCTGTGCATAGTTTACCTGCATTGTATGTATGTGTATTATACACAATAATATACCAAAAAAGAAATAAAGAGAAATTAGAAAATGCTATAGATTGGGATAAAGCTCAAACTGATGCTTACAGATAATTTATAAGTTTAAATTAAAAAATTAGAAAACAGAAAAGGTGGAAGGTTCAATGCCTATTTACCTATTTCAAGAAGTTAGAAGAAAAGCAAATGCAATTAAAAGAACATAACATAAAGATAAAAGAGGAGCATTATGAAATGGAAACAAGCATATAACAGAAAGGATTAACAAAACCAAAAGTAAGTTCTTTAAAAAAAACAAACAATAAATTTAATAAAATTCTGCAAAAGTGAACAAGAGAAAAAGAAGTCAAAAGATAAGGAATATCACTACAAATTCTGCAGACTGAAAGGATCAGAAAAGATCAGGAATAATTTTATGCCAATAAATTTGAAACTGTACATAAAACAGATAAATTCCTAGAGAAATAAAGTTTACCTAAACTGATAAAAAGGAAACGGAAAATGTGAATGGTCCTGTTACAGAAACAGAAGCCATAATTTAAAAATCCTCCATCAAAGAAACGCCAGACCCAGATAGCACCACGTGAAATAAAGAAATAACACCTGTCTGCTTAAACTCCGCCAGAAAACAGAAGAGGAAACATTTCCAAATTCGTTTTGTGAGCTTAGTATAACACCAATACCAAAGCCCAGCAAAAATATTTCTTTATACCAATTAGGAAATTAGAATTTTTATTACACTATTTATAATGAAAGATCCTATTTAAAAGTATCTATTTAAGATACTATTTAAAATGAAATACCTAGGAATAAATCTAATGTGAGAACATTCTTAGAAAAAAATCTTTTTTAAAATTTGTTTAATTTTTTTATTCATATAAAAAGCCTGCAGTGGGATAAAAAAACAAAAACAAAAAAAAACCTTTAAAGGCTTAAATAAATGAATATGCCATGTTGAAGAATCAGAAGACTATTGTAACAATGTCATTGCTCCTCAATTAATGAATCCATGGATTCTAAATAATAGCAATTTGTAAATTGCTATTTATAAACATCCTATAGGATGTTTTGTGACCTTGATAACATGACTCAAAAATTTAGATGAAAATACTATAAAGATGACCATGTTAAAATGTCCTTAAATGTTGCATTTCTTCTTTCCCTTCATTGATTCTTTTTTGTTCACCTTAGAAACATTTCTATAATTCCACATAAATAATAGAGGTTCTGCTTGATAGGAAAGAGTCATTCTAACCAGTATCCTCAATTTAAATTTGGAGGGTTTGGCCAGATGTGATGGTTCATACCTGTAATCCCAACGCTTTGGGAGGCCAAGATGGGAAGATAGCTCGAGTGTAGAAGTTTGAGACCAGCCTGGGCAACAGCAATATCCCCATCTCTACAAAAAAAAAAAAAAAAATTAAAAAATTAGCCAGGTGCAGTGGCATGTACCTGTAGTCCCAGCTATCCAGGAAGCTGAGGCAGGAAAATCACTTGAGCCCAGGAGTTTGAGGTTGCAGTGAGCTATAATTGCACCAATGCACTCCAGTTGTGTGACAGAGAGAGACCCTGTCTCAAATAAATAAATAAATAAATAAATAAATAAATAAATAAATAAATAAATAAATTTGTAGGATTCAAAAATGAACACCAAGAAATTGATCCCCTGACCTAGAATTTCCAAATACACAGCTCTCCAGTGGTGGGTCCCACACACATTTTCTGCTGCTGGTGTGGTGCGATTTAGGGTTCTATGAAAGGCCACCACCCTCCCCAAAGCAGTCTACTGTTTTCTACCTGTTCTTGAGCCTTTATGTTCTACAGACATCAGGTCAGAGTCAGTCTCATTGAAATGCAATAATGGAATAGGCCTGACAGGGGTAATACTCCCACCCCATTGCCCAAGACAAAAGGACATAAAAAGAGAAAACGGGGGAAACTTGTAAAATGAAATGAGACACAAGACAGCATATGATATCATTTGGCTCTGTGTCCCCACCCAAATCTCATGTCAAATTGTAATCCTCCTGCAGGGAGGTGATTGAATCATGGAGGCGGATTTCCCCCATGCTGTTCTAGTGATATGGGTTCTCATGAGATCTGACAGTTTAAAAATGCGGCACTTACCCCTTGCCCTCTCTTTCTCCTGCTCTTCCATGTACGATGTGCCTGCTTCCCTTTTGCCTTCATCGTGATTGTAAGTTTCCTGAGGCCCCCCAGGCATGCTTCTTGTTAAGCCTGTGGAACTGTGAGTCAATTAAACCTCTTTTCTTTATCAATTATCCAGTCTCAGGTAGTTTTTTATAGCAGTGTGAGAATGGACTAATACAGTATAGACCTTCACCCTGAGCTGTTCCTGCCACCCACAACAAGAAGAGCAAAGAACTGAAAGAACTGGACTTGCTACTTCATGCTTTTACAATGGTTTCTTATACCTCAGAGATGAGCCATATCTGAATGGTCCCAAAAAACCCACAAGAGAGACCACTTTCCCCTTGGCTATTCATTCAGATCACAAGTATTTGTTATGCCTAGACACAGCACTTCTAATTATTTTGTTTCAGGTCTGTTCATTTGAGGCTTTCAGTTGATTAATAATATTGTCACCGTCACTCCACAAGACAACAGGGTCAAAACAGTTGGCCCTAAGCCCTGTCTGTCTTCATATATTCCCACACTGGCATCTGTAAGCCAACCCAAGTCAGCTCGCAAGGACGTGGGAGAAAATCCTTTTCAAAAAAGTCTATGGATGGCGGGGAATCTGGGTTAAGTTTTCATGGCAACTTGTGGCTGGGGATGGGGCTGCCTCTGCTGCTGGCCGACACCTTTCTCTTCTGCTTGGTGATCTGAGAAGTGATTGCAGGTGCAACGTAGTCTTGGGAAAGGAAGAGGACAGGGCTGGCAGTTACCAGCAGAGGCGGGAGATACCTGGGGAAATTCTAATTCAGTTCAGTATTATTTTGACTCTGTAAGCCTTTTGTAGATTGCCGAACCTGAGAAACTCCTAAACTATCACAAACACCAATGCTTTGTCCCAACTACATGAACGCAGCATTTTAAGGGTGTGTGATTTAAAGCATGCACTATTCATATAGCTCTTTGAAGAGGTCACATGGCCCAGTTTGAAAGACTCCATAACAGTCATTCAAACATTTCCCTAGTGACATTAAAAGGATTTCAACATTAAGTAAACTGCCTACTCCATAATTATGTCTAAGAGAGAGAAGCTCTTTTCCTTTCATTTACAACTCTACAGATGAATTTGGCATTTCTGATTACCGATTATATCATAATATTATGTGTTGTTCCAAAAATGAAAACATTGTCCTGAAAAGAATTTTATATGGTCATGCCTACTGTAGCCCAATGTGAAGAATATTTAGCAATTTTTCCTTTAATTTTATGCATACAGACATTAAAACACTTCTTTTTGCATTCTAATTGTTAACGGTCTTACCATCTTCATTGATTAATGTATTTGGCTAATTATTAAATCTCCACTTCAATTTGGGCAACATAGACTCATGTTTAATGTCAATAGAGGGAGAATGATACAGTACTTGAAACAAAAAAAAGTGTCTGAGACTTGAGTGGTTAGCAAGCACAGTTCATGACTCTCCTCTGTCTACAATGGTTTACGGTTGAGATTCTCTGACCAAAAATGGCAATAGAAATTATGCTCTCATACAGTGATATGGCATTTATGAAGCAGGATCATTGTCAAGGTCCTTCAACCAATCACTCCTTTCCCTACCAAAGTGCCAGACTCCCCCTGGGTAGGTAGTTGACAAACATATTTTCAACAGGCATGGAAATTGCCCATTCTCTTCCTAAAGAGATAAGGCTAAATCCCCATGCTATGTAACCCAGAACTTTGGTGGATCAGCATGTAATGCTATGAAATCTCCTAATACATGTAGGAAGAAGCTAAGATTAAATTCTGGCCTAGAGAGACCAAAAAAATAGCCCAAACCAACCATGGCTTGACATCTGAAGCCAGGGCAAGAGGGCCTTCGTTTTAAAAGAGCGTTCTGAGAGTCTCCTAAATTGCTCAAAACTCCATTTTTTCTGCCTCAGAAGATTAAGCGTTGTGTCAGTTCCTATCAGAAAGTAGAATCTCTGCTTCCAAGAAGTCACGTTATTTCAAGCCTGCTGCCATTACCTTGTCATTTGTCTAACTCTGAAAGCAAACTTTTTTCCAAGAATTGTCTTATAAAGACCCCTGGTACTGCTGTAATTCCCAGCAGACTATTTCATTATTTTATTTAAGTCCTTACCTTACTGAGAACCTCAGTCTTGGCCCAACAGCACCACGAGAAAGTCGCCGAATTCTTTATGTATTTCTCAAGTTAAAAGCAGCACGATTTCCACTTTGGATTGAGTTATTGGCTAAAAAAATTTAAATCCCTCCCTTTGCTCAATTTGCGCAAAATATTCTAAGTGTTTGTCTACAAAATAGAATAAAAGTAACAAATCATACAAAGGTTGATTTGTCAGCGTCAAAATTAACCTGGCCCTTTGTTTGGCTGTTTTTGCTGTTTGCTTTTTTAAAAAAAAGCAAACAATTTTCATTTGGATTATTTTATAATTTTTTAAAAATTTAACAAAAACTCTAACTTAGAACTGTTTGATTTTCATTCATTTGTGAGGAGCCTCCCAAAAGTCAATGACTGTAATTCAGGCTTTGACATGCTGACCTTAAAATGACCAAATTACATTTTGTGTCTCAGAGAAACTCTACCGTACTGGCTGATTGGCCTGACTAAACATCAAGACGAGAACCACACTCATCACGTGCACCCCCAGGGCTTCAACATCTCACTTAGTTCCGTACTTGACACATAACAGGGCCTTCCACTGACCTAAGGACAAATATCATAGTTCCAGAGGTGAAGTGAAGAGAGGGTTCCTAATATTCAATCATCGGAGGCTGGGGGGCAGCACAGGAAAGCTAGCACCTGAAGTTTTTTAAAACATAAATATTTGTTGCATTCAGTTGACATTCAAAACCAAAGTTGTCCTCACTTGTGTTTAGTTATCTGCTCAACCTTTCTATTGGAAAGAAAACAATTATTTTTTGTTAAGTCATTTTAAAATAAGCAAGCTAAATAACCAAAAGCGTGAGTATTCTTCAATCATCACGTTCAGTATCACATTTGGTTAAAACTCCTGAGAAGATGCAATGGGCAATTATAGTCTATTCGTGACGTTTGAATTCCACTGTCGATTTGCATAATTCTGTCTGGGGGTGAGCGTGTGGCTATGTGACATACACCCCAAAAGAATAACCTTGATTGGTAAAACTCACAAAACATCATCTTGCCAGGACCAATAGTATTTTTTCCTTTATGTTTTGAGGCTCTGCATATGTGTGTGTGCGTGTGCATGTGCACGTGTGTGTATGTGTGTGTGCGTGTGTGTACTTTCTCCCTGCAATGATTTAGAGCTTACTTACTGCCATGTACCAGTAGATTGGGCTGTTTCTAACTTGTGGTAATAACAAATGAGGATGTTACACTATTTAACAAACAAGCCATAATAAAACCATGTTAAATCCCAAGACAGGGCCAGACACCATGGTGTTCCTCTGACACTTAACTGAGATTTGCTCCACGGCTACATGCAAGGCATCTCAGCCAGTTGAGTGGCTTGCCGGGGCTGCTCTGCACAGATGACATCATCACTTGGCTTTCCAAATGCACCTCTTTGGCTCTAACTCTTTTGGCTTTTTTCCATGTAAACAGGGCCTGATTAATGCTGCAGAAGGACTGTGAATCACGTATTCCACTCTCGCATGGGAAGTCAGAATGTCACTTTTTCCTTCTTTCGAGCGCAGAGCATTGGGATACTTAATGCGGCATCCCTAGCAACAACATAGAAACTGCCCTGGTGCTGACTGCCAGTTTTCCGACGCACTTTGTGTGAGAGCAGCTGATGGAGCACCCACGGGAAGCCCCGCACCTCACACGTAGCTGCATGCACAAGTCCGCCCATTATGGCCGGATCACAAGCACATTACAAGCCTACCCTTTGATGCGGAGACAAGGGGAATAAAGAGAAGTCCTCCCTGGGCCTCCAAAAGAATAAATGGGATTTTGCCCATTTGGTCACAGCTGTTGAGGACTGATCAGAGCCTGGGTGACCGCATTGTATTCCTGAGGTCCCTCTTACCACCACTACCTCCAGCTGGCAACCCCATTGAACGTAGCTGATCATTAAATCAAGTAAATCCAGGAAAGCTGAAAGTAAAATCTCTCCCAGCAAGAAGAAGAATGCCAAAGATGTCAATCTTTATAACCCTTCAACAAAAATAGTTGTACTCTTGTAAATAGTCAAGAAATGACTTGGAAGAATTTGATTTGGAAGAGTGAGTGCTGGTGGCTGTCAAAACATCCTGAGTTCATATCGGGCTTATCTGCAACAGGTGAAATTCTATATTCTCTCAGTCTTAAATGGTTAACTGGAGGGTGTGGGTTGGTTATGCAGACTCAGTTGTTGGGTGATTGATGCTCCTGGTGCATGAATCGCTTCTCCTCAATGACTAACAATGCAGTTTCTGAAAACAGACTGTGATGAGGGTTAAAATAATATACTGGAGCACTCTGATAGTTATTTACGGATTTAGTTTCCTCCCTGCTTTAAAAACTTAAGAGATTCTGAAGCATGCAGAAGAGCCTCCTCCATTCCTCCTGCATGACATCCAAAAAAGATTTGAACATTGCAGGTAGGCATCCCACGTTGCATGAAATTTTTCCAGAAAACTATACTGTTTTCCATTTTGATAAGCCAGGAAAGGAAGTGGGGGTTTTATCTTCACTCTCAAGGTCAATTAAACTAAAACCACTCACATCAGTCGAAGGGAGGAAGTGAATTTCCACATGAGTTCCAAGGTTAATGTCTTTCTAATAAGGCTCCAAAACCTCAGACATTGTAGATGAAATACTAAAAGATAATAAGCAAATATTCAGATGTTAGCAAAATTCTTTCCATTCTTTTAAGGCTACTCAAGATCTTTTAGTTCCATCCAAGAGTATACACACAACCACAACCCCCCACACACACACATACACTCACACACGCTCCCCCCCACCCCCACACACACTCCCCCCCACCCCCTACACACACTCCCCCCTACCCACACACACTCCCCCCACCCCCACACACACTCCCCCCACACACACACTCCCCCCACCCCACACACACACTCCCCGCTACCCCGAAACACACTCCCCCCACCCACACACACACTCCCCCTCACCCCCCAACACACACTCCCCCCTACCCACACACACTTCCCCCACCCCCACACACACCCCCCCACACACACTCCCCCCCACCCCCCACACACACTCCCCCCACCCCTACACACACTCCCTCCCACCCCCACACACACTCCCCCCCTACCCCGACACACACTACCCCCACCCACACACATACTCCCCCTCACCCCCCCACACACACTCCTCCCTACCCACACACACTCCCCCACACCCCTACACACACTCCCCCCACCCCCACACACACTCCCCCTACCCCCACACACACTCCCCCCACCCCTACACACACTCCCTCCCACCCCCCCACACACTTTCCCCCACCCCCTACACACACTCCCTCCCACCCCCACACACACTACCCCCCCACCCCCTACACACACTCCCTCCCACCCCCACACACACTGCCCCCCACCCCCCACACACAATCCCCCCACCCCCACACACACTGCCCCCCACCCCCACACACACTGCCCCCCACCCCCACCCTCCCACACACAAACTCCACAAAGAGACTAGGAGTAGGTCATTCAGGGGAAAGATTTCATTGGTCTAGTCAAAACATCAACTTAGAGTTCACAGTCTTCTAAATAATTCATAGAAGAGACTTGGAAAATTAAGTCACCAATGTAGCAAGATGTAATTTTGCTTAGACATTAGTGTTGAAAGCAAGCAGCGATGACAGTAAATGCTACCATACCTTCTTGAGAAGTGGAGTAGCATTTCATGGGGTCCATGGTGCTTGAGGAAAATCCACATCACGCCCTTAACACCCTTAGGATTATCTGTGCTCCCTTGATCTTTGCAGGATAGCTCATTGCTCCAGGATTTGCCTTACAGATAGAGAGTCTGCAGGATCCCCTAATCTTGCACAAGGCCATAGAAATACTAATATCCTCATTGCATAAGCTCTACTTTCATTGCCTCAGTACAACACATTGAGGCAATTCATGGGTACACCCAAAGTAATTCTCCCCACCAAATTCCAAAATTAGTGACTGACCTCAAAGCATAATGTGATTTTCAAGATTTGATGTTGGTGAGTAGAATTTCTACGGCTCAGAAGCCAAGTGAGGATCACCTGTTGCAGTGAAGTTTTCATCTCCACTGGCAATGTTTAAGGAACCGCTAGCTTAAAGAAGCAAAATGTGAAACTAGAAATAACTGAGATAGGGATTTTGTTGGAACATTAAAATTTTAATATCCCTCTAATTAGACATTATGTAGATAGAATATTAGCGGTGCGCTTTGTTACCGTAACTATATTAGTTGTAGATTCCACGACAAGGAGATAAGAATTCCTTTTTTTACTCACTTCCAGTCTTAATTCAAACTTCCAAAAAGAGCACAAAAACCACAGCATATATTGTTTTCTTCTCTAACAGATACTTTCTTTGGGAAATAAAATTAAGGCAATTAAGAATACTTTTGACATCTTATTTGAAGCATTTTGTCTTCTGCTTATTCACTAAAACCATCATATAATGTGTTCAGAGTTTCCAGAAATTAATAAAGCCTAGGTACTGACATTTTTGGGAAATCAGTTTGCTCACCTATAAAGTAGTTCTTTTACAAGCTCCCAATACCTTCTAATTCTAAGTCAATAATTCTAAAGTCATATAAAATATTGAATCAGCTATATTTGGTTAGGCTGCAGATCAGTTAATTATTAAATAGTAGTAGTTTTAGAAAGACACAAATTTATTTTTCTTTCACATAAAAATAAGTCTGGAAATAGGCTGACAATGCTGGTTCTATGGCTTCCCAATCATCACCATCCCAAGCCTCTATCTTGCTGCTCTTCCCATCTCTAGTTGACAAATGGTCTAATATGGCTGCCAAGTACCAGCCATTACATCTGCATTTCAGCCAGAAAGAATGAGGAAGAAGCATAAGAGTCTCTGGCACTTCCTGTCAGGGATCATTAGCTAGAACTCCGACATACAGCTACAGCAAGTAGCAAAGGGGGCTGGAAAATATAGCCTTTATAGATATAGTTTAATATCTATATTAAAATGTGGATGGTTATATACACAGCTAAACCTGGGCATTCTGATTTGAGGAAAGAAAAAGAAAACATTTTGAAATAGAAAACGATAGTCTCTGCCACAATATCAAACACATGATGAATTAATATCTAAGATTCTTATTTCTTTTTTTGAGACTGAGTCTCACTCTGTCATTCAGGCTGGAGAGCAGTTGCGTGGTCTCAGCTCACTGCAACCTCTACCTCTCAGATTCAAGCGATTCTTCTCCCTCAGCCTCCTGAGTAGCTGGGATTACAGGCACCCACCACTACACCCAGCTAATTTTTGTATTTTTAGTACAGACAGGGGTATCATCATACTGGCCAGGCTGGTCTCGAACTCCTGACCTCAAGTGGTCTGCCTGTCTCAGCCTCCCAAAGTGCTGGGATTACAGGTATGAGCCACCACACCCAGCTGAAGATTCTTATTTTCTTAAAATTTTAAAAACATGTTTATTTCAACATTAATGTCAGGGAAAATTCATGTATACATAATATAAACACACAAGTGATAACTAATGTATACATATATAAACAAGTAATATGTAAATAAATTAGTTATGATTTGGTGTCACTGTGGCATATTCTTACTTACCCAATTATTGCAGCTAAAGATTTAAATCAAATAAAACTCTCCCCTCTGTATTTGTTTTTCATTTTAAGAGTTTGAAATAATCAGAAGAGAATACGAATGCATAATAAAATGGGAGGCAGACTTAGTAACCAGTGAAGTAGGTTGAATAGAGAAAGGATTGTGGACTTGAGTCTGACCTGGGTTCTAGCCTTAGCCCTGCCACTTACTTGCTCTGTGACTTTGGGCAAGTTGCTCAGCCTCTCTGATCCTGCTTTATTGTCCATGAAATGAGAATATGTATTGGACTAGGATGGCGCCTGAGTCCCTGATTACTAGGCTGGATAAAGTGTGCCTGAGAAAGTACAAAACCCAGGCTATGGAACTGGATAGAGGGAGAAGTGAGCAGAAAAAAAAGTAGCAGCGACAAAATGAGAAGCTGAAAAACAAGGCAAAATGAGAAACACAAAAGCGGGCAGGGGAGAGCTCATCACACTGCCCAGGAGGCTTTAGGACATGATCTTGTTGAAGTTATTTCTATGTTAATAATTTTAAAGTTGCTTTTAAAGCAGCAAGAAGTTAAAACCAATCCCTTTTCCTTTATATCAAAGGTCATGGATTTTAATTTATAATGTGTTATCCAAGTAATGGCCTGGTGAAAATTCCAGTGACTACCCTTACTGTAATTTCAACTTAAAATCAAATAATCACAGGATCAGAGACTCCTCTACTTACTGCATTAAAATCGAATACATGGTCCTATTGGTTTCTTTCTAAAAGTTGATGACATGTTTAAGTCCCTAAATCAAAGATGCAGATAAATAGTCAAGAATTTGGAAATAAGTTAAGGCAGGATCTGATTACCAAAGGCAAATGTATTTGAAGTCCATGTATTTGAAGTCCGTCAACCAATCAACCCATCTCCTTGCATAGAATGTCCACTTCGGGCCAAGAGAGCTCGTCTGCAAAGCAACCACCAGGTACTAGGATGTACCTGTTTGTTTGTCTTTAATTTTTTAAAGATTTTCTCTGCTATCATTGTTTCTTGAATTGAAAAGCTCAATTTCAGCTTTTTCACGATGATTTTGTCATGTTCTTTCCACTTACAGTAAACAAGAAGAGTGGAACATACGCATTCCTTCATAAAAAGAAGGCATAGCAATTTCAAATGGGAATCAGTGACTAGTAGACCTCATCTTTTCTATCAGTTTTTTAATTCATTCATTTATTAAATATTTATTAAACACCTACATTATACTGGAGGCTCAGCTAAGATTGAAGACATGAAAATGAATTAGACATACTTCCTTTTTTTCTCTCTCTCTTTGAGAGAGAGTCTCAATCTGTCACCCAGGCTGGAGTGCAGTGGCACAATCTCAGCTCACTGCAGCCTCCACCTCCTAGGCTCAAGTGGTTCTCCTGCCTCAGACTCCCGATTAGCTGGGATTACAGGCACATGCCACCACACTTGGCTAATTTTTGTATTTTTAGTAGAGATGGGATTTTGCCAAGTTGGCCAGGCTGATCTCAAACTTCTGACCTCAAGTGATCTGCCCACCTCAGTGTCCCAAAGTGCTGGGATTACAGGTGTGAGCCACTGTGTCCGGCCTAGGCACACTTTCTACCCTCAAGGTGCTCGTTCTGAACTAGGAGAGGTTCTTTGTGAGTCTAAACCAGGATTCTGACCCTCAATGTTCAAGGAACATCGATTAAAAATGTAAAAGACAGTGCAGTAATGATTCGGATGATGCTGAATGCTATCGAAAAGTTTCAGGCATTTGAGTACCACTTTCACTTACTACAAAGCTGTACAATCTTTCTAAGCCCCATTTTTATTATCTGTAAAATGAGATAATAGTCTCTACTTTACAGGTTGTACTATCTGAAGTAGAACAAGAATCCAATAATTTTTGGCCACCTTTATGATTATCATGATCATTGATGATGTAATTCCAGCATGCCCAAAAGAAGAAAGTGCCATTGGTAACAAGAGGGGAGCATCTCTTGAACTGTGATTCTTTGACAATGGAGGAATGACCAAAAAAAGAGTTTGACAGAACTGGTTTTGCAGAGATGGCGATGGAGCCTCCTGCATTGACAGAAGAATGCCATTACAAGCAAAGAATATAAGGTTAAAAATTCGTCTTAGGTAAAAGTCTCACCGTTAGTTTTGTGCTGGGGGCAAGAGGAGGAGGGAGTTGCTATGATATTCTCTTGTTCTGGTTTCATCTACACCCAAACCTCCTAACCATCTAAATCTCTGGATTTCTAAATATAACTTTGAGAAAACTATAATCACATATTTTCAATACAGATTAATTACTTAGTTTCTATATTAATCACATCAAGCTAGTTAACATCAAAGCACACATCTTGACTGCAAATGGTACTAAAAGCAATGCCACAGGAAATCATTTTACTCTAAATCTGGTGGAGAATTTCTGCCCAGTGACAAGACAGAGGAACGGTCCATATTTATAGAGAAGCCCATTCAATCACTTGATTTTTCGTAGATTGCTGTGTCCCTTCTTAGGAGGAAGTCCGTTGCTCTCACAGCTGCTCACATGGAATGGCTTTTGTGATGTTAAACATGTGAGTCAGTATCTCACCCACAATAGCCACATTTCAAAACTAGCCTGCAGCTTTTAAGGAGCAGCCAGAAATTGAATAGTCCAGCAAACTTTCAGGACTGACCACCTTTGTAAGTTTACAGCTGATTACCGCAAGAGCCTGAAATAGGCATTTAAATATTTGAACCTGTAAGAAGCTTCAGAAGTGTTTACTGGGACTCCGGGCCACCTGTCCCTTTCCTTTCCACCCACCTAAAACTCCCACCCACCTGGGGCTCTGGCAAATTTCTACTCATGAATGTTCACAGAAAACTGAAATGGACAAGAATGCTTGAAATGATGGGATGCTGAGTCATCACCAATGATGCCAGAGCGCAGAGCTTTGGAATGTGTAGGGGTGTGTGTGTGTGCATGTGTGTGTATGTGTGTGTGCATGTGTGTGCGTGTATGTGTGCATGCATGTGTGTACGTGTATGTGTGCACACATGTGTGTTTTATCCAGCCCCCAGCTGCTTATAGTGGGCAATGACTCAGAGATTCAGAGAGGAAAAACAGTGGCTTGCCAGCTTACCAGCCTACTCTAAAAACATCTGCGTATTCTATACACATAATCAGCCCACAAACCACCATTGCCACTATTACTGGCAATTGTTCCCATCTCTAAGAATGTCCATTGTCCCTTTCATTTACTGGTCTGTTTCTTATTGAGCAACCACCTTACGTTGAGTAATAGGGTAGGGGATGGAGGTGGTTGTTCAGGCATGGTCCCTGCTGGAAGAGACAGATATTAATCAAATTACCACACAAATAAGTATAACACTGCAACTGGGACACAATGAAGCAGAGGGAGATGTTGCTATGGAAACCTGAAAGGAAGGCTGAGGAAGGTGGATGACGGTTCCCCTGAGGATGGGATGCTTACCTGAAGGATGAGTAGGAGTTAAATGAGGAAGAAAGGAAGATGGTGTCAAGCACAAAGAAGACAACTCAAAAGACCCAGGCCTGGAGTGTGCTGTGAGAACAGGACACAGAGAAAACGGGGAAAGAAACAGAAGAGGAGCTTGGAGAGGCTGGTGCAGACCATGTTTGGCCAATGGGCATGTCAAGAAATGTGTCCTTTACATAAACGCAAAGGGAAACCTTTGAAAATTTTGAGCAGAGAGGTAACCTGATCCAAATTAGGTTTGGCAAAGATTGTTCTGGCTCTGAGATAGAAAAGAATAAGAAGTAAGAGTGGAGGGAGGAATAGGTGTGATGCTTTAGGGACGTCCTTTGCTTTGTGTGTGCCCTTGATGCATTTATTCATTCTATATATTATATTGAGCACTTATTATGTACCAGACATTGTATTAGGTCTGCGAACAAAAGCAAACACAGCCTCGGCCTGATAGAGTTTAATTTAAAGAAAGTCCCTTGTATCACAATTATACAGATATGAAATTGTTGGGACAGAAGATAGAAGAGATGTGTGGGTTTCCCAGATCCAACATCCTTTTCTGAGGCCTGTGCTCACAGGTAAAGACAGATTTTATGTGAAATAAATAGGAGAGGTAGAGGTAAAATTCCAGGCAAGTGTCCTGAATATGGCACTGATGTCCTGTGTTCCCCTCCAAGAGATGAATCTCAAAATAAAACAGAGAGCAGTGGCCCTTAAATTTCTGAACTCTCCGAGGCATTGGAACCTTGCGTCACTACCTTTATATATTCACACTCACCAAAACCAAGTCATTTCCCTAGCTCGCTCTCCTTACACCGAACAGGTATCAAAAAGTACGTTTTATTAAAGTAATATATACACATTGTTTCAAAAGTTAGATATTACCATGAAACCTAGAAAAATAAACAGCAGTCTTTGTCCCAGCTCTTCAATGTCTGAATTCCACTCATCAGAGCCACTTAGAGTATTGCAATTATTTTTGCAATCTTTTCTGGTACTTCCTGAACTTTATGGTTATAATAATATATTATTTTATTTTGTTTTTGTAGAGGCAGGGGTCTCACTATGTTGCGCAGGGTAGTCTGGAACTCCTGGACTCGAGATTCTCCTACCTCAGCTTCCCAAAGTGCTGAGATTGCAGCCATCAGCCACCACATCCAGCCAATTGGTATTTCTTGACTTTTTTTTCTAGTCATCTGTTTTGATTTTGTGTTCTGAAAAGCTTTTCCCACTCCAGCCTGCTCCACTTCCTCCCCTTTCCTTCCAGTAAAGTCACATTATAATTTTGGTTAAATCAGAATTTAGGGTTTGTCTTATTCTTAACTTATGCAAAAATTTCCAAAGCTGAGCCATATGATGCCTTCCACATCATACTTAAGTTTTCATTGTTCCTGGGGTTAATGGTTGCATTGTTTTTCAATTGCTTTGCTTTCTATGAACTATCACCACTCTAAACCTAAACCATCCCAGGGAATCCTAAAACGTATCTCACAATCTTCAAGCTCGAGTTCCATTTTCTCCTGGACAGTCCTCCTGGGGCCCTCAGCCTGCCTGATGCAACATGGTGGCGGGGGGTCCTCTTAGCCACTCCATGCTGGCCTTTCCTTCACCATCATCCTGGGTTATCCTGTCACCTCTCTCTCAGGCCGGTCCCTGTTTCCTCCTTCCCGGCCTTCTTTTCTCCTGGTTTCCTCACTTTGCTTGGCAGGGCACCTCGCCCAGTGGCACCATGGAAATAAACAGTTTTGAGAATTTACCTGTCTGAAAATATATTTCTGCCATGTGTATATCACAGTCTACAATGTAGAGTATCCCCTCCTCTATTTGGGAGGCTGAGGCAGGAGAATTGCTTGAGGCCAGGAGTTTGAGACTAGCCTGGGCAACATGGTGAGACCTCATCTCCAAAAAAAATTTTTTTAATTAGCCAGACATAGTGGGACATACCTGTGGTCCCAGCTACTCATGGAGGACCGTTTGAGCCCAGGAGTTCAAGGCTACAGTGAAGTATGATCGTACCACTACACTCCAACCTGGGTGACAGAGCAAGACCCTATATCTAAAAAAATAATAAGAAGAAAGAAAGTCCACTCCCATTCATCACTTCATTTCATCCTCCCTATAGCTTCATAAAATTGTACCACCCAGTTCTACCTGCCATAAGAAGTGAAATGACTAGCCCAAGGCACAAGTCCCTCACGGGATGTGTGGACAAATAGTCTCTGCCTCTACCACTGTGAAGTGCACGGAGAAACACAAAGAGATTTGCAACCTGTGTGTGCTAATGGAGTGGATTAAATTAATGAGGCATGCACCTGCTTATAAATGGATTGCATATTTCTTTATAGGACCTTCAGCAACCTAAGGGTGTGTTATTAAGGACTGGATCTTATAAGCTTAAAAGTGTTCATGGCCTAATAGCATTGAGTCAAAATTGTTTCAGAAAAGGCAGTTTTGTGAGCATATTATGAAATGATCAGTACACAGTCGCTGTCTACACCAATCCTCTCTCCCCACGGCCCCCACTCCCCCAGAGCCCCTCACTTCTGCCTCACTCCCTCTGGTTTTGCATCTCTGAATCAATGCTTTGGCTTAGAATGACTTCAAAGCAGGTGTTTTAAGTGAAGGTACCCATGGAAAGAAATGTCACAGAGTCCTGAATGGATGAACAGATGGCACTGAGTCTCCCTCCACTCCATGGCAAAGACCCTTGGCAACAAAAAGCATGGTGACAAAACACGAGTCCATGTCGTCCTTGCCCTCTCCTCTGACAATGACAAAAACAAGATCTCCATTGTGTATTGTTTCTGCCTTGGTTACAAGAATTTTAACTACTTCCTCGGAAAAGTGGAAAATACCTTTCCTATCTTTGACTAATCACTATCAGCACCCAGCATGGTTACTCATCTAACTTTCTCCGGGAATGTAGATAGGAAATGTAGATAGAGCTAAAGCTAACCCTTGGCTGTAGCTGACACTGTAAGCCCTCTTTTTCCTGTTTTCAGTAACAATCACAGAGTCATAGCCTACCAGAGCCTGGAAGGTCCTTAGCCGTCACTAGGTACACCTCCACCTCCTGCACACAAGAAAGTCAGGGACCCGAGAGATGAGAGACTCGCCCAGGGCCACACACCTGCAGAGGGGCAGGTCAGGACCAGAGCTCAGCTCAGAGTTCTTTCTTTGAGTCATTAGTTGATTTAATGGCATCTTCTTATACAAAAGTTTTTGCAATCCCAATAAAATAGCATTTTGGTAAAAATTAATGAATGCAATTTAGATGTGCCAGCAGAGGATTGAGGTGATAATTGAACAATTCCTTGAGCTGCCTATTCTCTCAATGCGGTCCACACTTTCTCTTCTGATTTCCTCTGTTCCTCAGAGCTCTGTGCAAGAGTCTCACCTGGGGAATGGAGGCTCCCATAGATGTTTCGTGTAGTCAATCTGTACCGCTACGGCCATCCTTTCTCATTGGTATCTCCCCAGTCCTCCTCCAGAATACCCCCCAACTCAGGGAGGGAACAAACATTAGCTGTTTTAATTTTTTCTTTGAAAGGCACTTTGAGTTCCTCACATCACCTGTTTCTGCCCTTCCTTTAGCCTGTGCTGACCCTGCCCCTCTCCATTTGCTGCTAGACTGCGATGCTCACTTTCGAATGCAAATCCAACACAGCCACTGCAAAAGTCATTTTGGTTTACGTAAGGAAAGTGCCAGATATGCTGTAGATGGGGTGTCAGGAGCACGCTGCAAGCCAAGCACCTGCTAAAGCGAGCTTCAAAAGCAATTCAACTTCTGCTGCAGCAGAGCCAGTCACGGAACAAGAGGAGGCATGTGCAACACGGCTGTTGCACAATTTCCCCAGGTCTGATACCGAATCTATGGCTCTTCTAGACAACAGGCCCAAGACCCCTTAAGGGATGTTGCCACAGCTACAATTTCTGCAAATACCAAATAAATGCTGATTGAAGTGTATGTCAAGCTCTGTCACCAAAACAAAAGTGCCGCTGTGTATTTTGCCATGTGCGGCCCTATTATTACACTTTTTTGTCTATTCAAATGTTGATTGCATGTTTTGCAATGAGTTTTCTCGAATATGATTTATTTAACCTTTCCAGTGAAAAGAAACCATAACTCAAGACAAGACACAAATGACGCCTGCCAGGATGACTCTCCTTAAACTGGTTTATTTCTTTTTAAATCGCAAAAGCACAAAGGATCCAGTCTCTGATAATGAACGTAATATATGATTGCCATAAAAAGTTCACTCTCCTTTCAATTTCAATTTACCTCACTATAAATCAGTGATCCACTTAATCAAATATTCTTCCACTTTAATTGTTTTATCTGGCTTTTATGTTAAATCTCACTGAGTTACTGCTGGCACCAGTCTTCACATTATAGAAAAAATGTCAGTGGTTGGCCCTTAATTAGTCTAAAACTCAAACATTGGTTCTGAACATTAACCAGATTGAAGGGAGGCCTTATGATTTCACTGGACTAGGGGACAAATTCAAGTCAGAAAGTAAACCAGGATCCATCAAGCTAGCCATCCATCTGCTGTCAAAATATGGAGTGTGGGCCCTGGCTTTCAAACTAACTGGAATTTTTTTTTTTTCAATAAATGTCTTTCATTATTATCTTACAGGGCATTAAAACTCTATTTGGTTGTCTCTTAAATTCTCCAGCCTGAAACTGTCTGTTTAAGCATTGCAGATGCTTGCCTGAACTAGCCCAACAGTTCCCATGAGAAAATATGTCAGCACAATGTACTGCATAAGGCCACAGTCAAACTTCAGCGTCTGTGATGAAGGGCACTTCCTGGGTATTGTAAAAGACAAGAAACTGTCCCTGGTGGGTAATCCGGTTCTGTAAACAAGAAAGAAAAAAATGAATTCCATGTTATTGATTGATAAACACCTTTCTGACAAGGTCTATGGGGACAGCCTGATAGAGTGCTGTTAAATTCAACACTTAGAGCCAGGGCGCCGGTCAAATGCTATTTGGACACACGTTACTTGAATTGTAATCCTCGACCTTCAGACAAATACTCAATAGAATGTATTACGTGAAAATTCTAAAAATCTTTAAAAATAAACTGGGAATGAGGATATATTCAAACCAGTCCATCACCTTTACCCAATAAATATAAATATTTCCAAGCAAAGAAGCTTCCTCTGGAGTTTGAGATACCTGTTTTTGAATTTCATACACAGCCAGTGGGAAATAGGCTTGGGTATTAGGAGGATAACAAAGCTACATGCCATTTACAAAGCTTCCTTGAAAATATCTATATTTTAATGTTCATTTATGTCTCTATCTGTTGCATAAAAGGCTGAAGCCATTACAAACTTAAAACTTTTTTCACTTGAACTATCTAGCTCAAAAACAAATTTTTTTTTTCTGTTAACCAAATGCTAAATAATTTTTCCTAAAATCCAAGAAAGAAAAATAACTTAAACTCACTCAGGAAACGTGAACTCTATTACAAGCATAGCTACAAGTGTTCATCAATATCAAAAGACATTTTTAAAGGCATTTCTTAAAATGTTTTTAAAAATATCTATTGTTTAAGTGAAATCTTAGTTCTAAGAAATCAGAAACATTTGTAAAGAACTTGAAAGAATCATGAAAAACTTATTTATCAACAGACTTCATTTATGCAAATATTTATAAAGTATCATATGTTATTATGGTAATTATTTTTATTTTTATACTTATCACATCAGACAAGCATGGTAAAATAATAGATATTAAATACATCGATAGAGTTATCATAACAGAGTGAATCTAGAAAAAAGAGGACATGAAAAATATCCCATTAAAGAAAAAGCCTTTATATGGGACGTTATTCACATTTCTGCAAATGGAATTTTCTGATTAACTGCTATATATTATACTATTTGAATAACTTTAGGAAAGATTAATTTCCAAGCTCTGTCCCCGGCAGTATTTTTTCCTGGCTGAAATTAGGCTTTAAAACAAAACGTCAGCAATGCAAGCTGACGATTCAAGTTACAGGTTCAGAAACTTCGAGTGCAGGCAGTTAAAAGTGATTTAAGAAAGGCAAAATCATTCTTTCACAAATGTGTATGTTAAACTTGTAAATTGATATATCAAAACCACAACCGGAATACAGCAATTTGTCTCTCTTTGCCTGTTGTGGTGTCTCCCACAGCTGCCTGCCAGATAATATACTGATTGTAACTTTCCTAATTTACAGAGCCTTTAAGTCTAATCTCCTGGGCCAGCCTAAAAGGCTTCTTCATCCATTGAAATGCCAGAATAATTGAAATTGTCTCCGGCAGACAGTCAGGCAATAATGAATATTTTCTCTGCTGATTGCATGCCAAGGTTGCACATAGCACTGCAAACAGAAATGATCCCAAACCGAGCCTCCCCCGGGAGGGGCAGCCGCTAACCTTTGGCATGAAGCACAATACCCACGGCTTCCCCTTCTCACGGGCTCCTGAAGCCACCGACGCCCACCAAGCTTCTGTACGACGAGGGGCAGCACAGTTGCCACGTGAACAATGATCCCATTGGCTTCCCTGACTCTCCAGAGGCAGCTTAAAGGCTGGGAAAGGTTGTGGTTATGGATTTTCTGATGGGGGCAGCGGGAGAAATGAGCGGAGGAGGTTGCTGTTGGCATTAAGAGGAAATACACCAGTAGTTAATCAAAACAAACCCGGCGTTGAAGGGGCATGGGAGGACGCCGGCTTGTCAGCTCTGGGCAGCATTTCCCATACCTTTGAATGGGTTTTGTGAATGCCGGGAGTTGCTTCCTAATTCGGGATCAGTGCTGCTTCACTGGTGTCCTAATGATGTGCTGATTGAAATTAAAGTGTTTGGTGGCCGAAGTGAATCACTAATATCTTCGAAAAATCTAAAGACTAGTTTAACCTTCATCTACAGAAAGGTTGAAGAAGTTTTGAGTAATTAATGTAAGCAACTCATCTTAGATAATTGCTACTCCCATGATATGCTTTAGAGGAGGAAATTTGGGGATGAGAAAGGAACTACCCTAAGACAATATGGACTTAAGTCACATAGAAAGTATATAGATTAAACAGCCGGGCGTGGTGATGCACCCTTGTAATCCCAGCCCGGCTACTGGGGAGGCTGAGGCAGGAGAATCGCTTTGGAGACGTAGGTTTCAGTAAGCCGAGACTGGATCATTGCACTCCAGCCTAAAAAGAAAGAAAGAAGGAAGGGAGGGAGGGGGAAGGGAGGGAGGGAAGGAAGGAAGGAAGGAAGGAAGGAAGGAAGGAAGGAAAGGAAAGGAAAGAAATTCTGACATATTTCGTCTGATTGTGGGTCATAAGGCCTTTATTCCAGAGGTCATAAGGCCTTTATTATTTACACCATCACTCTCCAGCCAGGATGACAGAGAGAGAGAGAAAGAGAAAGAAAGAAAGAAGAAAGAGAGAAAGAGAAGAAAGAAAGAAAGAGAAAGAAAGAAAGAAAGAAAAAAGAAAGAAAAAGGAAAAAAGAAACAAAAAGAAGGAAAAAAGAAAAAGAAAGGGAGAGAAAGGAAGGAAAAAAAGAGGAAGGAAAGAGGGAGGGAAGAAGAAAGGAATTATCTGACATTCTTTGTCTGATTGTGGGTCATAAGGCCTTTATTCCAGAGGGTTCCTGCCCTATGCTCTATACCTGGGAGGAAGGAATGCGATGCAGAGAGGCTGGGAAGAATCTGAACAAACAGGCCCCTCAGTCTATTCCCATTGGGTCACAGCCTCAGTCTATTCCCATTGGGTCACACCCTCAGTCTATTCCCATTGCGTCATGCCCTCAGTCTATTCCCATTGGGTCACGCCCTCAGTCTATTCCCATTGGGTCACGCCCTCAGTCTATTCCCATTGGGTCACTCCCTCAGTCTATTCCCATTGGGTCACGCCCTCAGTCTATTCCCATTGGGTCATGCCCTCAGTCTATTCCCATTGCGTCACGCCCTCAGTCTATTC
Organism: Aotus nancymaae; assembly: GCF_030222135.1. Lineage (NCBI taxonomy): Eukaryota > Metazoa > Chordata > Mammalia > Primates > Aotidae > Aotus > Aotus nancymaae. Next base: position 4,490,203 of record NW_026988498.1, on the reverse strand, counting down.
CCATTGCGTCATGCCCTCAGTCTATTCCCATTGCGTCATATCCTCTTGTCCCATCATACTTCACAGCTGAGAATCTAAGCATAAAAATGGACACTTTTCCCTGGGTTTTGGGGTCTTCATTTCTGAAGTCTCTCATGTCACGTAAAACTTTGATTAAAATAAATCTGGCATGCTTTTCTCTTGCTAACCTTTGTTACAGGAGTGCTGGCTGTGGCCCTTCTGATCGGTGAGGGAAGAGCTCACACTGCCCCTCCCCGACCGTGGTCATCTGATGGTTGACCTCGCCAGCATCATCTACCTCCAAGATGGCTCCCTCCCATACCTGGCCAATTCCTGCTGGTTGCTTGTTAGCAGCTGTTAGATAGGTCAGATAGCAGGAGGTCTCAGTTTCTGTCACGAGGATCTCTTTCTAGGACCTCTTGAATGTCCTCGTGACAGGGCAGCTGCCTTTACCCAGAACAAGCAATTCAAGGGAGGGCAAGGTGGGAAGGAGCCACAGGAGCCTGCGTGCCTGGCCTCGGAAGGCACTCACTGACATGTCCACAGCATCTTCCAGACTATGCAGGGCAGCGCTGCCTAATGTGGGAGGGGGCCACAGAAGGACCTGAATACCAGGAATCGCTACCACACATGCGTGTTGCCTGACCAATTACATAGATCTGCTCATTGCCTGGGCTCAAAGATCCCACACCACTGCTCCCGTTCCCATCACAGCCTCACACATGTTCTTTGCCCCAGGTGAGAAACAGAATATATGTCATTAAATGTGTTTCATTCTTCCCCAGGTCCAAAGCTCAGAAGGATCTTCCTACTGCACCCACCAATCCCAAACCCTGGTCTCCCTGTGTGCTCACTCTCTCACACTGCGGTCCCTCACTGTGCCACTGTGTCCTCTAGGAAACCTTTCCCAAATGGCCCTACCAGACTCCAACCACATGTAGACTCACCAGAGTCCAAACAAAAGAGAAAGAAAGAAGAAGGAAGGAGGGAAGGAGGGGAAGAGAAAGGAGAGAAAGAGAGGGAGAAAAGAAAGAGAAGGGAAGGAGAAAGAAAGAAGGAAAGAAAGAAAAAGAAGAAAGGAAGGAAGAAAGGAAGAAAGCAAAGGAGGAAGGAGGGAAAAGAGGGAGGGAGGAAGGGAGAAAGTCACCCATACATATTTAAAATATAGTGAAAAGAATACAGAGAATTGGCTACACCAATGACCACAGCACTGAAAAATCAGACAGATGAAGAAGAAGTAACTGCTCCCATCCTTAGGTTGGAAAAACAACAGAGGAGCACTGTGACCACTGGAAAGCCATGGTCACCTTGCAGAAGCTGGGGCCCAATAGGTGGGTCGTGGGTAGGAGCAGGAACCATGAAGACCAGAGCTGGAGAGAAAGGGAAAGAGAAAATCCAGCTTCCCTCTTCTTCCCACTCCCCAGCCTCCTGCCAAACCCCCATGGATGGAAGCCAGCTGGCAGGGACACCTAGGGGAGGTGAGCACCCCACGCCATTCAGAGTAGAGCAGGGAAGAGAAAAGGCACCCTCTTTAGGCTAAAGCATTGTGCTGAATTGCATTTTTTTCTACTTACCATTTATGTAAATATTTGTGCGTTCTTTATAGTTTCCCTAATCATTATTATAAATCAGTATCATCATCCTATTATGCATATGGACCCTACTTGGCTTAATCATTTCCATCGATTTATATCTTTAGGTTTTTCAACTTCTTTATCATCATTGTTTTTATTTTCAAGTGACAATTCAACTAATGTCTTTATTCTTTAACTTTTTTTTCTTCTTAGACATGCTCTTAGGGTAAATTCTTAGAGATGATCATTATTGGACTAAAGAATATCGACATTTTTGTGTCAACTGATAGATATTTTGGGGAATCTGCTTTTAGACTAGCATTCTGACTGTATCGCTTGTCTGTACGCCTTCCTACTAACAAGACAATGTGAAGGCCAAAGGATACAGGCATCTCAGGACCCAAGCCCACATTTCTAAACACAAATAAGAGAGCTTCCAGCGATTTTCTAAAACCTTCATTTTGATATTGCAGCAACAGCAGTAGCAAAACTGTGAGATCCCAGAGGAAAGCTGTGATTAACTTTGCAAAGGATGGCTGACTTCTCTTGGATATGACTAGAATAATTTTGAGTTTAGTGTTTGTCTTAAAGGAAAATGAAACCGCATCTTTATTTCTGGGAAACAAGAGAAAACCTGAGGCAAGTTTAAGATGAAGAAGGCCTTTCTAGCTGGAAATGTCCCGTTCTTCACTGTGATATTAGGTAGATCTGGAAATACCCAAATCTGAAAAACGGTGTTTAATGACAAAGTCTCTGTCACTCTCTTGGAAGACAATCGCAAACCATAGTCAAAGACCTGGGTGTATAAGTTAAAGAGACATTGAGAGATCTTCTAGCCAGGACCTTTCAAAGTGTGGCCCATCCATGAATTGTTTAAGTTTTTAGAAACTTTGGTAGCAATCTGACCCTGCAGCAACCCTTTCATTGTACTTTAGAGAAGTATATGCCTGTAATGGATTGAGGGGAAAACATTCTCCACCAGGGATAGTTGTCAGTCCACCAAAGCCCAGATTGGACAAGGACCTTGAAGTTGCCTATGGCTATTGAGTTATTTTATATATTAATATATAGAGAAATCAAAAAATAGGTAACAATGAACAATGTACGTTAGAGTTAAAGCATACACTGTTTATTGTTACCTATTTTTTGAATTCTCGATATATTTATATATTTATAATAACCAATATTTAAGAATATTTACAGTAATCAACACTTTACTGCAAGTGAAGTCTCTCTGAGATTTTTTTATACTCCAAGATGACAATAAAGATAAATATTGAATAATTCACCTTAATGAATTAGGAAAAGTTACACTCATTTGCTAAAATGCGTGTGTTGAGGAATTGGATGCTGTAAATGGGACTAAAATCTCTTTGTTTAATCCTATCAGCTGCTCAGTAACATGGGTTAAGCATCAACTCCGTCCTGTGTTTTTATGACAGGGCACTAAAGCTGACCAACATGGCAGATGTAATTGTTCAGAGATGAGAAATGCAAAGTTTAGTGCAGAGTGACCAGCTGTCACTCACAGATCTGCTCATCTATGAGCAATGACAGGGACCATGGTCAGGGGTTTGTATTTGTTGGGGTTTGTTTTGGTCAAGAATAGAAAGATGAGGTTCTGCAATTTAACAGCAAGGAGCAGGCAAATACATGTCTCTCCAGATATGTTCTAATCTTTGTTCTAAATGGATTTTGTTTTGTGTTGTCAGAGCTCAGAACATGATACCCCAAAGTAAGGTGGCTTGCATGCTGAATGCTTTGAACTGAAGGACAGGAACTCAGAAACAAAGTCTTTCTGACCTTCTCCCACTCCTCTTTCTCCTGCTCCCTTTCCTCTCCCAAGGCAGCCCATAAAAACTAGCTCTCCTCTTCCCCAAGGTGGGTCATAGTAACTAGAACCCCTTTCCCCAAAGCCAACCATAAAATCTAGAACTATTATTTGAACTTTTCCCAGCCCTTCTGTGTAGGCGCTGGCCATAAAGAAAGTCTCTGATGTAACTTATCTGACTGTGGGTCATAAGTTTCTCATTCCAGAGGGGTTCTGCCCTCTACTCAGGAGGAAGGAATGCAGCACGGAGGAGCCAGGAAGAATCTGGATGGACAGGCCTTGCTGGGTGCCCCTCAGTCTATGATATCGGGTCATTCCCTTTTTGTCCAATACCTTTCTATATGTCTGTCCGTGTTTCACTGAAGCCGAGCATAAAAATAGACGGTTTTCCTTGGGTCTTTGGGTCTTCATGTCCGAAGGCTCCTGTGTCACATAAATCTTGGATTGAATAAATCTGTTACGTTTTTCTCTTGTTCATCTGTCTTTGTCAGGTTTATTTCAGACCTAGCCAGGAACCCTAGGAGGATTGAAAAAACCTTGTCTGCCCTGAATGGTCAATACTGGATAGGAAAATGGCAACTCAGGCACAACTAAGAGCTGTGAAGGCATTTTTCAGATCACACCTGAAAACCAGTCCTCACAAACGCCTCTAAACTGAAACTGCCCATCTCCCATATTTGATATAACGCAGATGGTAAAAAGCACAGCCTGATCGTAAGTCATACAGACCTGGGTTTAAATTCCAACTGCACCACTTAATAGCTAGATGACCTTAAACTACTTAACTTTTTATGCCTCAGTTTCTCCATCTGTAATGTGGGGCTCCTAATATTATCTATAACCCCAATTGTAGGTGTGGTGGGAGGATGAAATGAAATAGCACGTTGCCTGAACTGGAACAAGTGCTCCATAAACATTAAATTGTTTGAATATTTACAAATCTCTACCTTAGACTGTACACTTCTGATGAGTGAAGGGTTGACTCTTCCCTACCAGGACTTTGCAATATTCTCTGAGAGTAGGAGTCTTTGGGGAACGTTAAGAAATTAGGGGACACAATTCCAGTTTTTGAGGTATTTATAAAATAATTGGGAAGTGATGTAATTAAACAATAAACCGAACACATTAGCACATAGCAGAGTGTAGGAACTATTGATAGAGCTAATTAAAAAAAAGAACACCTTTCAAAAAAAAATGAAGAATTACAACCTAGTAGAGTAAATATATAGATCCTGAAAGTAAAAACAGTGAGACTACACAAAAACAAGGAAGAGTAAGGCAGTTTAATATGTCAGGGTATCAGGATTGTAGAAAATGATTCCTTTTTAAGTTTCCATTAATGTTGATACAGTGTGAAAGCTAGTATAGTGCAGTGGGTAAGAGCATCAACTCTGAAGCCACACTGCTTGAACTCGAATCCTAGCTCCTTCATCAACAGCTATATTATATTGGTCGTGTTTCTTAAAACTTTCAGTGCCTTGATATCCTTATCTGTAAAATGGGTATAATAACAGTACTATCTCCTGTAGGTGTTGGAAGGATTAAATGAATGGATACATAGAAAACACTGAAACAGTGCTCAACACGTGATAGCAAAATACATGTGTATAAAATTTTAATTAAATCTTGTATGTTGATATATGGGCAAAAAACTTAAAGAAAAATTATTTAATTCTTTTTAAAACCAAATAGTCACTTGGGGATTCTTTTTGTTCATGTTTAGTAAGTATACTCTATCTAATAATGCCCCTAAACTAAAGAAAGTCCTTCAGAGCTACTCTTATTCTCTCAATTAATACTCAATGGTAATATATACATTTAAATCTGAGCAGTCGAAAAAAGGACTGTCTGTGGTTGTAGTGACCTTAGAATAATGAATCAGCTTCTTCTGTTACCTTGAAGTTGCTTTCATTCTATCCACCTGCAAAATTAAACTACACACACACACACACACATGCACACACACACACTTATGCTACCTCCAGTAGACTAAAAGCATGTCCTATTGAGCATCTAACTCCAGCCAGGGATATCTGCTTCTCTTCCAGAATGTTCTTTCCCAGGAGAGAAAGAAATGGCATGACCTGAGGTCTTCCCAGAAGAGGAAAACAAAGACAAAGGCAAAGGTGAGAGAGGTTCGAGCCCTGGGAGCTGACAGTGGAGAGGTGGGGGAAGAGAGAAGCAGAGGGCAGGAGAAGTGGGTAGGAGCCTTACCGAGAGGATTTAACTGGCAGGAGGCTACCTGCCTTCCTGAGGGAAAAGTGAACCATGGGAGCAAGTGAGGGCAGCGATTATGTATGTGTCCATGTTTTAGAAAGGATATTCTGGTAGAAAATGATTTTGAGAGGGCAAGGTTGGAGGCAGACAGATTCCAGCCCAATTCTGATAATTTAGGACAGATGTTGGTGGCCTTGACTGGGGTATTGGACGATGAAGAAGACAGAGCTGGTATTAAGAAGGGGGAGTTGAGGTAACTTTGCTGTTAATTAGAAGAGGGGCTGGTGAAGAAGATGCAGGCTGGATGGAGTGGATGGATGGATGGATAAATGATTGGATGGATAAGTGGATGCATGGATGGATGAATGGATGCATGGATGGATGGATGAATGGATGGATGGATGGATGGATGGATGGATGGATGGATGGATAAATGAGAAAGGTAACTATAACTCTTTTCAGTGGCTTGGATTACATAAGAAAGCCCCAACAAGAGAAATAACTATGGACACCAAATCAGATGACATTGCAGATTGCTATTTTACCAAACATTTTTTAACTAATCAAAGAATGTATTACATTTTCATTCAACTTTTACTGCAATTATTTCACATTAATGCTATTAATATTTTTGCATTGAAGATCTAATTTTAAATCATTTTCCCCCATAAGTTCTAAATCTCTGACAAGTCCATGGCACAAGGACACTTATCACACAAATCTTCCTGATATGGAGACAGGGCAGACTCAAGCAAGGAGAGCCTAAGGCTTTAGCAGAACCACTGCTTTGCATTTTTCCTAATTGTGTGGTGCAGGCATCCTTATTCAGAGAGTTTGCAGATTAAAAGCTAATTTGCTTTAGACCAGCCTGATGCAGAGCCTGTCTCTTGCTTGGGCTTTGTTGTTCATCAGGGTAAAGTGTAATTTTCTGACTCTTCCCAACTACTTAGTTTGAGACAATAATCCACTCTGTCTCCTCTTAATTAAAGCAAATAGCTCCCGCTCACAATAGTAGTTCAGAAGGCCCTGGTCTTCACATTCCCTCTGCGCAAGGAGCGAATTGATTTCCAAATGATAATGGTGTTTACATGAGAAAGCCAAACCTCTTGTATTTAGTCCTTAGCTGCTCGCCTTAAATCTTCCCAGTCTCATGAATATCAAATGGCCAAAATACCTCCACTGTGGTTAGTGCTTCTTCAGGGTCAAGACTCAGTAGCCAAATATTTAATGAGCTCTTTGGGTGATCTCTGATTTACATGCTCAGCTCCTACATTCCTATTTCATCTGAATAAGGAGACTCTGTTGGAATTTTCGAGGAATTGCCTTTGCTATTTCATGAGCCCATCATCCTATAGTAAAGACACCCCAGGCAACTCTGGGGCAATGGGTGGGTCTTGACTTTAAGGATCAATTTTAGGCCACAGGTATGATAGTTTATGAGAGGAAGCTGTGAAGAAGGAAAAAGTAGATAAACCTCAAGATAGATGATCAAGGATTGGTGCCAATGAGAGTTCAGGCAGTGTACACTACCACATGTTTAAAATAATTCACCTACATGGCAGAGACACAAAGTACCAAAGGGCTGATGTTCCTATCCTTGTTTGAAAGTCACAGGAACAGAGCTCCACAGTACACATTCGGCATTTCCATGACCACTAACAGGTTTTTCTAGCATCTTGGGTTTCAATTAAGTCAGTAGATGTCTCAAATGTCCCTGCTTTTAGAAGTTCGAACCATAGCTGAAATAAATCATCATTCTTATCTATCCTTTTCTTGGCCTTCTGCAGGGCTTTACACAAATATTGAAATTCCCTTTTCATCACAACATTTAAGATGAGGTTCAGGCAACCCTCTCGTGCACTGAAATGGGTATTTGTCATGCAAGAGAGGAGCAGGAATTTCGCTTTCCTCAAGCTGAGTTTTGTTTTTAAAGAAACTATTCTCTGAATGTGTTCTTGATCGCAGTAAATTGCTCAAGCAACCCAAGGGGGGAAGGGGGGCCATCAGGCAACGCTTCAATATAATCACTCTCTAAGTAATTAAAACAGCAACTAATTTCTCTTATAATTAAAAAAAGTTTGCTCATTGGCACACACATCCATCCTAATGCCATATTTAGCAAATACTTTCATTTTTTAAGAATATCACTTCCAATACAACAGACTCTCTCCTATCAGAATGGCATTGCTGCAATTTATGGAAGATGTTCTTCCCTTTGGGTTCTTAGCTCAACCTTCCAATCTCTCTTTGAGTCACTGCATTTCAGTGCATCCTAAAACAGTTCCCCTTTCATTCATCCCTTTGTACCTGCAGCATTATTTCACTTGTCCCTAAATTCTGTCAGTCACCTTGATAAATTGTAAATAGATTGTTTTGGGGACTAGAACAGTAACTAGTATGGCATATATATTTATTAGCTCATTGGGGTGATATTTTCTAGATTAGGGAAAATTAAATTTTATCCAGATTACCTCACTTACCCAAGGCCTCCCAGCTTATTCACAGCAGGTGACTTGCCACAATCCTTGAATCCTAAAATAGTTCATTTTTCTACTACACACCCCATTCTTTTAAAGACTTCAGTAAAAGGCAACTCTCATCTACCCCTTAGAACCCATTTCACACCACAGTAAACCTTAAAACCAAACAAACTTTTTAAAATTTAGCATTCTCACTAACTTTCTGTCTTTAGGGATGAGAGTATATAATCGATGACTCTACAGGTAAAACCCTACCCTAAGAACTCCAAAGGTTTCTAAATTCCTTGGTCATAGAATTCTGCATCACCAAACATCGTTTTAATAAATGAGTCATTGGCTAGGGCTTTCCATGTTTTGTTTTGTTCTTTTCAATTAGAAAGATTGTTCATTTTAATTATATTCTCTCACAGGATTGGTTGTGTGGGTATCAACATCACAGCACCTGTTCCACTGTGTTCAGGGCTGAAAATCAAACATGAGAGATACGGCCCTTGTCCTCACAGAGCATCCAGGAGAGAGAAGTGTTGAGGGCTTTGCATAGCATCCCAAAATTCAAAAGAATATCAAATCCTTTGTCTCTGGTGGGTGAAACTGACAGCCACCTCACGGAACAGAATTGGGGCTGGCATTCAGTTCCTCCTCCTCCTCCTCCTCCTCTTCTTCTTCTTCTTTCTTCTTCTTTGAGATGGTGCCTAGCTCTATCGCCCAGGCTGGAGTGCAGTGGTGCAATTTCTGCTCACTGCAACCTCCGCCACCCAGATTCAAGCAATTCTCCTGCCTCAGCCTCCTGAGTAGCTGGGATTACAGATGTGTGCCACCAGGCCTGGCTAATTTTTGTATTTTTAGTAGAGACAGGATTTCACCATGTTGGCCAGGCTGGTTTCAAACTCCTGATGACTTCAGGTGATCCACCTGCCTCAGCCTCTCAAAGTGCTGGGATTACAGGCGTGAGCCACCGCGCCAGGCCCAATTAACTTCTTAAATAGAGAGGGAAGGTTTGTAGAGCCCCAAACGATGCAGTCCACCATCCTCAAATGCAGCAGAAACAGAAGGAAGGAAAGCAGTGATGGGGGAATATAAAATGTGAGGCTAAAACCCACAGCACATCACATCAGCAAGGAAATAAATTCGCAGGAAGTAAACATCAGTATCGATGCTTTAAGGGTCTGGGAAACTCAAAAAGCAATTTTCATAAACTCTCAAATATAGCTTTGAATAATGTAAAGCTTAAACAGTCCCTTACAAAGGAAAACCTCCTTTGAAAGGATTCCAGAAAACCATGAAATGCTGTTGATAAGGCTGTGCCAATGTGTGAAGCTCACCACAATCTTCGCCTCACGCTTTTCCCCATTTTTGTCTTTCTTGCGGAAAAAAAAAAAGAAAAATCACTGAGCTTTGTTACTCTGAGAGCCAACAATGACAATAACAACAACAAAAGTGTTTTCTAAAACTGAAACCTCTTTTGTGCCCCCACAACACGGGGGCCAGGTAGTTGACGTATTTGATTTCTTCTGTGGAAATAATGTCAAAAAATAGCCTTTGCAATGCCGGAGAAAAGACGTCTGATGGAAAGCTCTGGTAGGGATGTGTAAGTGAACTCACAAAGTTTCTGAGTCTTACCAACCATTGTATTCAGGATTAATAATAGGTTGGCTTGAACCTCAGACTTCACTGGCATGTTTACCAAGGCAAAGGAGGCTGATCGGCTTTTTTCAACCAAAGTAAACTATTAACTTAGTGGAGTCTTAACTTTCTAAATGTTTTTCCTGCTGACATTTCAGGTATTTTTCCTCTTCCATGATGACCAATTATTTTCAATTAGACTGATAATCGCATTGTATAGTTGAAATGCCCAATTAATATCTTTAAAGCAACTATGTTAAGTAGTGTTTAGTGGAAATTTTATATTTGGCTGTCAAGAAATAATCACGGCTTACATTTATGAAGCACCTTTCATCCTGATGAATATCAAGGTGCTATTATAAATTTCATAGGCTCCATTACTAATTATAGGTCAGAATCTGGTCACTCCAGCACTCCTGCATCCTGTTGGAGGCAAAGAATGATCGACTAACTCCATAGCATTTATAAACCATTTTTAAAGCCTCTTGTACAATGGGAACGGTGAAGGCAAGGAAGCGAACAGAAGGCAGTTGGTCTGAGGATTCCTGGAAGATGGTCCCCCTGCCCACCACCACCCCCAGGAGTGGCTACTAATCAGAAGAGAGGTACAGCAAGCTGCATAAAGGACTTACATATTCACACTGAACCCTCTTTTCAGGGATAGAGAAGGGTGATCCCACGATACCATGGCAAGTCTGTGATTACTCGCTTCCCAAGGACTCAAACAAATTCATCACAGCAAATCAGCGTCAGCCAGCTTCAGAAGAGCCATCCATCATCACGGGATACTCGCTCCATCCTCATTCAGAGGTGCTCAGCCACTGGCTGCAACATTACCTGGGATATAAACCATGTGCACAAGGAAGGTGTAATCTCAAGCCTGTCCTTGACAGATCTCAGGGCATGTTTGCACTGGGGCAGTGGAGCTGAGAATAATGGGTGTTGGAAATAGATGCTTGTTGCGGCAAAGAAAAATTAGCACTGAGACAACGGATCTTTCAGCAATGCAATTTTTACTTCCTGGACTGCAGGAAGGGTAGTCTCACTAGCCATGTTGCCACGAGAATACAAAGTACAAAGGAACACACACAAATTTATTCCTTATGCATTTGGGGTTGTCCTTACTGCTGTGTCTGATCTCCATTGGCTGGAGCCAGATCTCACAATCTAAACTAAAACCTGATTGGCTGACAACTTAAAACTTTTCTAAACAGGTAAAAGCAATGGAGAGTTGGGACATGCCTGTGAGCACGTCCAGCACAGATCTCTTGGTTAAAGTACAAGGACATAGAGTGTACTACGTGCCTGTAAGCATGGTATATCTAACAGCTACATAGGATAAGGTTTAACAAAGTTATTCGCACACTTTTATGATTTAACAAGAAAGGAAACTTTAAAAAGGAACTTTTCTACTTCCCACAATGGGGAACAAAGGACTCCCAACCTGTCCGTCATGCCGTCTTCCAGTAGATACAAAGTTTGAAACGTAAAGGTAGGTCTTACAGATGCTAAGGTTTCTAGTAAGAGGACATAGACACATAAGACTTGTGAATGACCTTCGGGGGCCATCCCTGAGGTCTGATGACCAGAGACAAGTTATTCGTGTAGTCATTCAACAAACGCTTATCAAATGCCTACTATTGGCAGGTGCTGATTCAGGCCCTGAGAATAGAGAAAGAAACAAAGCAAGCAAAAGTCCTTGCTCTCAGTTGTAAAAAGGAAAATGAAGTCAAGGAAGAATGGAATCAAATACATGTTCTTCCACTCAAAAACTATAAATCAAACCCTCATCTGGGCAGGACCTATGACAGAATGGAGAAAGCGTGGAGACCTCAAGGAGAATTGGCCCCTTTCTTTATGGAGGCCTGGAGTGCAAGGTGATTAGAGATGCTCATAAGCTCATGCTTCATTTGGTCTGACTAAAAGCAATGAAGGAAAAGGATCGGCTATGAGGAGATCCTGAAAAAGCAAGAGGGCACAGCAGATGACTCCATTGAGGTAGACAGACTGATTACGGGGATGGCCAAAGGAATGTGAAACTGACCGAAAGCAAGACAATTCAAAAAGAACAAGCAGTACCTGAAGGGGAATTTTTTTCCAAACAATCGAAAAGAAAAAAAAAATTCTGCATAGGAAAGATTTGATAAAAGATGTTGGGCAAGAACCGTGGGGAAGAGGCAACCACAAATTCCTGGCTCCGATGGCTGCTTCCGTCTGGGGCCTGACTAAGAGGGCAGGGTCGAGGCTGATAAGAGAGGAATGACTTGGAATCCCGGGACCAGGTCAAAGGGAGCCGGCCTTCCAACCAAGGGCTGAGGCTTGGCGTCTTCACTTCCTGGATTTCCAAATCGTGAAACTGTGATTAGAGTTGATACACGGGCATTTCTGTCACCAAATTCGAGTACCTTAAATGACAGCCTGAGTCTCAGTAGTCGTGGGGAAGAGACAGCACCGTGAAGTAAGAGGGTGATTTAAAGAAGGGAGTATTTTTTTTTTTTTTTGAAATCTTGGGTTTTGTAGAAAGAGGAGGGGAGAAAATTATGTTCCTTCCCAAATGTACCCAATGGTTGTAGGTAGGGTTGAAAGAAATGAGTTCATTCCAGCTGTGCATCAGACAGCAGAAACTGTGGCATGGAAAAGGGAAAGGAGTTCAAGACAGAAACCCATCAACACCCCATGAAGCCCCACAGTATGTCTCTCCATCTGTATCATAGCCCACGCCATCCCATGCGTCATTCACACCAGCTCATTCTGCAATCCTGGTGGTGGCTACCTTGACATCAGATTGCAGCAAGTACTACCCATGCTCATGGTTAGATTGCGGCAGGCATCTCAAGCACAGAAACACTTTTTCCTCTTTCCTATTTGATGATAACTGGATTATTCCAATTAATGATAGCATTGCTCCTTTCTAAGAACCTTTTTAGTTTTCTTACTGCCCTTTAATATAAACTTTTAGCTATGGTTGCTTTTATGAGCTGAACACTTTGTACCTACTTTCACTAACTGCTTCCCTACATTCCTTGTTTATCTCCTAGAGTACCTAGACCTGCAGACACAGCCAGGCACGGAATGCCACGTACGGGAAGCGTGGCCTGAGGCTCAGCTCCTCTCTGGATGGTCAAATGATTTAAGGGTTACATTTTTACTTGTTTTCTGATGCTGTGGAAGGAACATTCTCCTCCATGTGAAAATAGTTCAAACTCTAACATATTAAGAACAGTGGATTCCAAAATCAATTGCATCATCCTTCCAAAGATTCAGAATCCTAATACATGTGATAGCAGGGATTCTCACAATATTCTTGCAAAGCAGAGAAGAAATCATTATGATTGATTTTGTTTTTAAGATAGAACAATTTGATTAAAAGGTTCAGATATTTAGGCAGAGGTAGGTCTGGGACTGGAATACCCTTGTCACAGCCACAGCTCATGTAATATGATGGTAATGATAAAGCAGCAGGAATTGTGCTCAGTGCTTAGTATAGGGTATCTCACCTAATCATCACAGCTCCCACAGGAAGGAGACACTATTATTAGCATTGGCTAAAGTCAAAGAGACTGAGTTCAGAAATTGGGAGAGGTGGTATTCATACCCAGGTCTTCCTTCAGCATCCAGTCTCCTCACTTCTGTGTTAGACCAGCCTTTATTTAAAACTGCAATGCATTGACCCACTTTAGTTTGAGTGATGGGTTTAAAACAAAAAACAAAACAGTTCTCCCATATTCTTCTTCTCTGGAGAAAAGTGACCCCAAGAAACATGGCAACTTATAGAAGAGAAATAAGCAGGAAAGCTACAGTAGATAAGAGGAAGACCGAGCTCGGTTTTAATCCAGGGGCAAAAGAAAAGAATGGGAACTAAAGAGAAGGGAGAAGGTGAGGGTAGGGGCTGACCTCTGCCGCCAAGCAGAGATGGAGACGGGAACTGGGAGGGGTTGGGGATCAGACTGGGGACAGTGGATATCCACAAGAAGCCAGGAAGGCAGCCGCATGCTTCCTGGAAGCTTCCTCCAAGTTCACTTGCTCCGATCTTCTCAATGCTTCCACCAACTGTATCCTCATCTGTGAATCATCCCCAGGTCAAATGCTACTGCATCTGCCCAAATCTCACATGCCCTGATTTCAGGCCTTGTCTCTGAATTAATAGTTGACTTTAAATTCGTGGAAAGCACCTAGACATCCTTCATTTTGAGTTTTGAATGTCCTTGTCTCCTGATTAGAATCCCTGCAGCCTTCAGATGATCATTACCACCTTCTGCTCTCCCTGTCTCCTTCTTCCTTTCTTCTCTCTTCTTTTATTTGAAAATTTTTATCTCAAAATTCCTATTTTCTTGGTAAGTTACAACCTAAAATCGCCTTGTAATTGCAGTTTCTGAACAGATCAGTCACCCAGCAAATGCTTATTGTGTCATCTCAAGGGTAGTGCTGAAGAGAATACAAGAGGAGTATAACCAAGGCAGCTGTCCTTGCGGAGTTTAGCTAGGGGATAAAACACAAAAATCGTCTCTGGATGTTGGGAGAACAGCACAGCTGAGCTCCCTGGCTCCTTGACGGCCACGATTCACATTCTAGCTGCCCCTACTTACTCCTCCCAACACAGCCCTTCTAAACACAGCGTTAAATATCCAAGAAATATTTCATAGTCTGACATCCTCCAGTTGCCCTAACTTTAGCCCCCCAACTCCTACCCACCTCTGCCCCCCAAAATCATAAAAGATTCTGCCTGATTCGCTCTGATTCTCCCTTTCTTCCTGCACTAACGTATCTGAACCCTGAAAGTAATCCTCATTTCAGGGCACATGAGGCTTACAATCTTCTTTCTCACAGACTAATTAGGTAATGTTGTTAAAGCAGTTTTAAATCCTTAAATTATACAATCCCTGGATTTTTAAAAATCTCCCTAAATTACTCTAATTTTATGTTTCTTCTTGGTGCATTGTATTACCCAGAGCTTACAATGGCAAGTCTCCTAAATTGCCTAAACAGCAATGGTCTTGTCTATTTAAAACTCACCATTGGCTTCCACTTATATGATTATTGAAGGATGTTTTACCTCCCTATAAACAAGTTCTCAGAGAATATCCTATCTTCACAGAGCCTCAGTAACAGTCAGCATTGGTGACACACTGCCACACCAGGTCTCCAAAAATTTTGTTCTCGTTATTTTTTCATGCTGTATGGAAGACCACAAAGAGCTATTGCCACATCGCTGAACACAGATTTTAGAAAACATTATTTCATCCTGGAGATTGTATTGGGAAATCTCGACTTTCCTTTTCGGTCTTTGCTTATCAGAGCTCAGTTGAGTAATGGAGCACAGAGACAAAAAGAACTTCAGCTATCTGGGAAGATTACTGATGGAAAGACTTCCAGGTATGCTTCACCTGGGAATCACCAGGTAATTATTATCAACAGTTGTTTCGGGAAGCCCAGCAAATGCTGGCTCAGGGCACCAGGAGACAGCGCCTGCCTCCACCATCTCAGGGCGAAACTACCTCAGGCAAGTCATTTGATCTCTCTGGCCTCTACGTTCCTTCCTATAAAAGTGTTGAAGTAGATGAGCAGTGAGATCTTTTCCAGCTCAAAAATAGTCTAAGTTATTAATAAGATTTATATAGAACAAGAGATTCATAAGTGGGACCTAGATAATCCATTTCAGAGGCTTTTCCTTCTCTCTGAGCAATTTAAAAAAATTTGAGCAACAATATCAAATAATTTTTAAATGGTATTTTAAAGTCAGAGTTATCAGATCAAAAACTGGGACGATGTTCCTTTTATTTTATTTTATTTTATCATTTATTTATTTATTTATTTTTGAGACAGAATCTTACTGTGTTGCCCAGGCTGGAGTGCAATGGTGTGATCTCAGCTCACTGCAACCTCCACCTCCCAGGTTCAAGCAATTCTCCTGCCTCAGCCTTCAGAGTAGCTGGGATTACAGGTGTGCGCCATCAGGCCCAGCTAATTTTTGTGCTTTTAGTAGAGACGAGGGTTTCACCACATTGGCCAGGCTGGTCTTGAACTCCTGACCTCAAGTGATCCACCCACCTCAGTCTCTGTATCTGGTACTACAGAGAGCTGCTGTGAAATTACTATTGGTTGGAATATCCTAGGTGTGAAGAAAGCAATGTGGTTTGGTCAATTCTCAGTGGAGCTTTTCATTTTATTGGCAAAGTGCTGGGATTATCCCAAAGTGCTGGGATTACAGGCGTGAGCCATCATGCTCATCCAGCAATGATGTTCTTTTCAATAAAATCCAAACTAGGCTGAGGAATTGTGTTTGATGAGTTTTCTGTGGACCAGAATATTTATAATAGAATGCTAATAAATACAACATTGGAGTAAAAATTTGAAAAGCCCTCAAAAGAGCCCACTAGGCCTTCAGGCCAGTAACCCTAGTAAGTCAAAGTTCTCAAGTTCTATGTTCTATGAGAGTAAAGATTCTCTTCTTCTTCTCTCCCTCTCCTCTTCCCTTCCTCTACCCTTCCTTCTTCCTTCCTTCCTCCCTTCCTTCTTCTTCCTTCTATTCCTCCTTCCTTTTCTCTCTTTCTCTCTGTATCTTTTCTTCCTCTCTTTTTTCTTTTTTCTTTTTTTTTTTTTTTTGCTTTAACTTTAGTACCTTTCAGGTCACAAACTCATGCAGGCAAATAATCAGAGATAAAAGCCATCTGGAACCAACAAGAGATTTCACTGCCTCCAGCACTATCCACATATGGTAGCCACTAGCCACATGTGGGCTTTACATTTCCATTTAAATTCATTAAAACTAGATAAAATTAAAAGTCCCATTCTTCCATTGCATGAGCTACATTTCGAGTGCTTGTATTGAACAGCCACAAGTGGCTACTGACTCATATGCTGGAGAGTGCAGACGTAGAACATGTTCACCCCTGCACAGAGTTCTACCGGGCAGTGCTAGATGGCTGCTAGATACAAGGTTTGAGACTTGTCTCAGAAAGAACTTTTCTCTGAGCCTGAAGTCAGCCTGTCTGACTTCAAACCCCACCACCACCACCTGCTAGCTACAGTGCCCTTGAACTAGGCGTTTTAACGTTCTAAGCCTGTTTCCTCTTTGGTAAATATAGAAATGACTATTGTGCATGGCTTCTGCTGTGGATGTGGGGATTAAGTGCTAGCCCATCACATGTAAGGCTCAGTGCCTAGGTCCTAGTGAGTGCTCAGTGTGGATTCACTATTGTTTTTTATATTAATCCTTAAAATGGAAAAGTGAGAGAGAAGAAAAAAAAGGTTCTACCTCCTCTCAGTGCTGATGTACAGGCCTATAATCTGTCAAGCGCTGCTCTGTTTTCATGCCTAGGTGTATTTTCTCCATATAGAAAGGTCTTGCTCATTACTTATCCCCCATCCAGCTCTCCTACTTTCAGTTTAACTCCTTACGCAGAATCTTAAAAGCCCTGAAATTGTTCTCACAATAATGTTTAATTTAAAGAAATAGGACTGAGAGCAGATAATCAATACAGAATCACATGCTAATGATCTATATGTGTACTGAAAACCTATGGCTAGCTTTTCACTCAGGCAAATTCAAAAAGAAAATTAGCTTCAAAAGCATATGTGGTACGTTACAGAAATAAATGTAAGAATTAAAGGACAAGCCATTTTTGGAATTCTTTTTTCAAAAATACCCACTCCAATGGAATAAATTCAAGTGACGGCTAATGTTTCCAGAGACTTTTGAGGTATGCACCTTCTTGCTGCAACAGGGATACAAACTCCTCTGCTTCTCCTTCCATGCTGAAACCGTGAAACTAAATGGTATCTTGGGGACGGGCACAGTGGCTCACACCTGTAATCCCAGCACTTTGGAAGTCGAAGGCCGGTGGATCACCTAAGGTCAGGAGTTCAGGACCAGCCTGGCCAATGTGGTGAAACCCCATCTCTACTAAAAATACAAAAATTAGCTGGGCATGGTGATGGGTGCCTATAATCCCAGCTACTCAGGAGACTGAGGCTGGAGAAGCACTTAAACCCAGGAGGCAGTTGTTGCAGTGAGCCAAGATCACGCCATCACTCTCAAGCCTGGGTGACAAGAGTGAAACTCCATCTCTAAATTAGTTAATTAAATGGTATCTTGTCTGAATGTCCACTGACTTTTCATCCACGCTCCCCGCCTGCCAACCAGTAGATCTATTAGGTTTATGCAAAAGTAATTTCAGTTTTAACATTGAAAGTCATGGCAAAAACCACAACTACATTTGCACCAACCTAGTAGCCTCTCAGAGGAGACAAGAAACCAGGGAGACTACTGGTCAACCAGCAGCTCTTCTCCTCTCTTCCTGTGTCTTCTGGAAGATCTGGTACCTCACCAGTCATCTCCAAGCACTGGGCACAACCACACTGCCTTCACTCACAGTGATATCAGGGGAACACACAGCTACACCAGTGAGGCACTGCTGCGGACAGAAGACAGGCCTGGGAGGCAGAAGAACTGCAATTCTCATTTAAGCTCAGCCACAGACATTTTTATGTTGAGCACATCATTTTCTTCTTTATAAAGTGAAGGAGTTAAAACTGGATGATCTGTCAGGTCCCTTCAAGAATCCATCATTTTCACGGCAAGATTTTGTACAAATGGAATTTCAAACAGGTGCTTTTTTTTTTCCACTGGAGAATTTTTGGTGAATAGAGACAGATAAAATAAGGCAGAGTATCCAAACACCAAATGGTATAATGTTGGAATCAGATGCCCAGTGCCACAAAGAAAAATCAGCACAGAGACAAAGGATCTCTCAGCAAGCAATTTTTACTTCCTGTAGGAAGCGTACCCTCACTAGCCATCTTGCCACAAAGTACAATGAACAAAGGAAAAGCAGACATATTTATCCCTTACGCATTTGGGGTTGTCTTTACTGCTGTGTCTGATCTCCGTTCATTGGAGCCAGACCTCACAATCTAAACTAAAACCTGATTAGCTAACAACTTAAAACTTTTCTAAACAGGTAAGGGGCACAGGCTGCAAGCTGGGACAAGTCTGTGAGCATGTCCAGCACAGATATCTTGGTTAAAGTACAAGGACATAGAATAAACTACGTGCCTGAAAGCATGGCATATCTTAACAGCTACATAGGATAGGGCTTAACAGAGTTATTAGCAAATTTATTCTTTCATGAGAAAGGAAACTTTGAAGAGGACCTTTTACTTCCCACACGTAAGAAAACAGGAACAAAGTTCCAGTTCTCTTCCGTTTGGTTCTGTGCCTTCCCATGGCTCCCTCACTGGTAGGAACCTTCCCCTCTCTTGGTGGGGCCGGTGATTCCCATGTGCATTTTGCAGAATTTCCAACTGGATCCTTTAGTATGTATTAAGAAGTAAAGGACTTGTTTTCATTTTTGCATGGATTTCTTTCTGCATTTCAATAAGAACCAAACCAAATTCCTAAGCTGAAGAAACTATAAATAGCATCCTAAATAATTATAAGGGGGAGTTCTGGGAGCTGAGTGCCTTTCCCCAAACATTTTATCCACTCAGTAGATATTCTGCTCTATTCAATATGGTTAGCCCCCACTTTATCTTCACAGGTAAATCATAGACCAAAGAAATCACTGGCTTTTTAAATTTCGGTGTTTTTTTT
The DNA here is from genome assembly GCF_030222135.1 of Aotus nancymaae. NCBI lineage: Eukaryota > Metazoa > Chordata > Mammalia > Primates > Aotidae > Aotus > Aotus nancymaae. Next base: position 4,470,886 of record NW_026988498.1, on the reverse strand, counting down.
TCATAAAATATTATTCTTTTCATTGTCCTACACTTTTTAAGAGGCAGCTTATTTGCACATTAGTGAATGCAGGCTCTCAAGCAAAATATGATTGCTTTGGAGAGGCCACACTTTGGCAGAGAAATGGAAGGCCAGGTTCATTAACTAATTGTCACCTATGCCAGTATAAGTAATTCCTTTGATCACAGTCTTAATTTTCAGGTTCCTTCACTATCCACCCACTCAAGATAGTATGAAAACAAGATAAGCAATGATTAAAAGAAACTTTTTAAAAACCAGTGAAATGGTCTCAGGTTGATCAGTCCATACCGGAGCAGGTTGTCATTTGCCTCTGTATCTGCCAGAAGCTAGGGAGCCCCTCTTGGCTTATGAGCGGAAAGAAAAAACAACTACTTGAAACTACAAGTTCCAGCATGCAATGGTCCACAGAGATCAAAGAAATATAATTGGAGATGATAGCATCTTCATTTTAATTTAAAATATTCTCTTATCTTCAAAGAGCTTTTCAAATACTCACAGCACTTCCTAAGTCCTATACTATTATAACTCCAATCTAAAGATAGATAAGAAGAGGCTGGGAGATCAAATTTGATTGAATTAACCACAAAAGTTGCCCATCATAAGGAGCCTCTGGAGCTCATATTTTTTTCCACGTTCCCCTGAGATTTTAGTTGCTAAATAAAACCCAAGAGCTCTTTTCAGATGGCTTTGTTATGTCATTGATTATTTTCTGGGAGAAACTATCTAAATGGTAGGAGACCCTGATCTTCAAATCAGATTCATCGGATGCCAGGATCTCACTGTTTCCCTATAGAATGACAGTTTTGCTGCTAGAAACAAGCAAACAAATTTCGAGTTAAAGCTGTCATGAAGGAATCCCAAACTAGGGAATCAGGAAAGATCAAGAAAGCTACTAACTAGAGCGATAACTAGCTAATCTCCAGAAAGCATGATACAGGGGCTCCCTTAAGCCATCCACACTTCATCTTCACTGTTCGTTATTAGAACAAAAGCACTCCCAACACGAAATGTTTCCTCTAGGACAAGTGAGGAGATAATGATACAGGAGTTGACAATAAATTATTTAGGCAGATAGTGAGGGCACGGGAGTCTTCATCAAGGTTTTCCTTCTAATGAAAAGCAGCCCCCAAATTATTTTCTTTTCTAACAAAGAGCAGCCTGCAAAATCGAGCTACAGACATAGACAAGCAAGCTAGACGCTGGCACAAGTGAATGCGGGTGATTGTACCAACAGGAAAAGGCTACCTGGGACAAGACATATTCAAAATGGAGCCTTCACGTTCCCTTTGCCAGGCCCCTGTGCAGTAAGGAGCAGACAAGATGGCGATGGCCAAGCGGAAGGTCCGTTTGCATAATAAGGTAAGGGTGGGGTGGCCAGCCTTACCACGCGCTATGTAAATGTCACACCTGGTCCAACCAATCTGTGGGCCCTTCGTAAATCAGACACTGCCTCCTCAAGCCTACCTACTAAACCCGTGCTTGCCACCACACTTTGGATTCCCCTTCTGAAGCCCCTCTCTTTTGCAAGGGAGAGTGCTGTTCTCCTTCCTCTTTCTTTTGCCTATTAAACTTCTCCTCCTAAACTCATTCCTCGTGTGTGTCCATGTCTTTAATCTTCTTGGCACAAGATGACAAACCCTGGGTATTTACCCCAGACAACGATGCTGCTTCAATAACACCGTGGCTGTCCTTCCACAGATCACTGACACTTTACACCCATACCAGGTCAATGACAGATGGCCACTCAAAAGAGACCCACCAGAAACAAAGGATCCGTAGCGTGTGCAGCTGTGAGTGAATTTGTTGGGCAATAAATAGGGTGTTGGTACAGATACTTTGTTTCATTCTCCCACATTCCTTCTCGTGTTCTCTTTGTATTTGTTTCTGATTCAGTTATCACCAAAGTACACATTTTAATTGAATTATGCAAGATTCAAACTTGCACTGCTTTGAACATTTCAGTAAACGTTTCCACACACTTACCTACAGCCATGCCACAATTCCTTGCAGAAAATTGAGGGCAGTTCTGACAGCTTCTCAGTAAGTAGAATTTTTTAAAACATATAAATGAATTTTTCCTAAAACCTACTCAGCTGAAGCTCAGTAGATCTCTTATTTTCGCTTTTCCATTTCAACTTTCTGAACCATGTTCTGTCCCTTTGTCTTTTCCTGGGTGTTTCCTGATCATACACAAGTCCAGGAGCAAGCTCTACTATTGTAACCTTGCTATGGGGTCCCCTGCTTAAGAAGAACAGGCGTCAAAGTTAATCCTGTCTACTTCCCCTCCTGCTATCAAAGACAGCAACCAGTTGCCCATTTCTTCCTCTCTTGTTCCCAATAAGTTGTTTGTGTGCGTCTTTTCTTAACCACAAAGCCTTGGCCTGTGCTCGAATTTCAGTCCAGGCCTTCACTGCTTCTCTTTTGAGAAACATAGTTGTCTTTTCTTCATGGCTTCCTTTGCCGTTGACCCTTTTAATAGCTCCCTTTTATTTCATCACTAATAAGCTCACTCTCTAAAGCATCAGCTCTGAGGCATCATCTCCAAATGCATCAACTCCAATATATAATCTCCAATGCATCATGTCCAATGCATCAACTCCAGTTCATCATCTCCAGTGCATCAACTCCAATTTATTATCTCCAATGCATCATCTCCAGTGCATCAATTCCAATTTATCATCTCCATAGCATTAACTCCAATATATTATCTCCAATGCATCAACTCCAATTTATTATCTCCAAAGTATCAACTCCAATTTATTATCTCCAATGCATCATGTCCAATGCATCAACTCCAGTTCATCATCTCCAGTGCATCAACTCCAATTTATTATCTCCAATGCATCATCTCCAATGCATCATCTCCAGTGCATCAATTCCAATTTATCATCTCCATAGCATCAACTCCAATATATTATCTCCAATGCATCAACTCCAATTTATTATCTCCAAAGTATCAACTCCAATTTATTATCTCCAATGCATCATGTCCAATGCATCCACTCCAGTTCATCATCTCCAGTCCATCAACTCCAATGCATCATCTCCAATGCATCATATCCAGTGCATCAATTCCAATGCATCATCTCCAAAGCATCAACTCCAATTTATCTCCAATGCACTATGTCCAATGCATGAACTCCAGTTCATCATCTCCAGTCCATCAACTCCAATTCATTGTCTCCAAGCATTAACTCCAATGCAACTGTAATGTATCATCCCCAGTGCATCAACTTCAGTGTGTCATCTCCAATGCATCACCTCAAATGCTTTAACTCCAACACATGGTCTTCAATGCCTCAACTTGTTATTCAAGTGTTGCTTTTAAACTTGTTTATCTTCTCAGGTTTTTTTTATAGCAATTGTTAGATAAGAACAGCATATAATATTTTTTAATTGAATGCAGAATTAAATTTCCATAGGTCAAAAGTTAATCTATGTTCAGAAGAATGTCTGTCTGAGCCAGTTGACTCCACTAATAGCACGAACCAATGAGGCTGCAATCAGAAAGTGGTTTCCTTTCCATAGAGAAATGTTTTTGTTCCCCATCCACAAACTGAATTGGTAATTCCAGCAAGCCAGATAAAACTGTGTGTCCTTTAGTTACAGGTAGAGAATGAATCAAAAGATCATCAGAGGTCTTGCAATCATTAGGAGAAGTGAGCCACTTCAGGACACATATCCTTCCATATGCTATATCTTTCCTAAGTGAAGTTTAACCCATGAAACTATTTCAGACAGTAAATTGCTTCATAGCATGGTATCTCTAATTACAATGAGTTAACTAAAGCTCCACGGATTCAAAAACTGGAGAGAGAGCAACTGAGAGGACTTTACAATTTCTCACTGACTTGCAAGTCAATGCCTGCTATCAGCTGTCGTGATGAAATACAGACCAAGAAGAAGAAAAAATATGACATAACCCTGATAACATTTATGGACCACCCCCTTTTATGCTAGGCACATGTATGACATCATTTAACCCTCACAATAAAACTAGTCTTCTATAGAATGTTGATGAGTTAATAGAACCAGCGTAATTCATTCATATCCAGCAATACATCATATGTCCATCCACCCCTATGCTAAGTTGCTCTGGGACCACACATTAATTTGCTTAGAGTTATTATGAAGTAAAAAGGCTTTAAACTCTGACAAAGTATAGTTAAAAGGAAGTGAGGACATCTGGCCTGACTCCAAGGAAGTGGGACAGTGCCTTAAAATGTCTTTCCAACTGTCATGCAGGGAAGGGATCATATTTGTTTTGTATGGCCAAAGTGTAGGGGGAGATTTCAGTCCAGCATAAAATTTTGTGGCTGTGAGGGGAATGAGCTTCCTTGAGAAGAGAGTTCATGTCACCAAAGGAACTGAATTGTATTAAATAATACTTACCCAACAAGATAAATTAAGTGCTAAGTACTTTACCAAGCACTGGTAATAAGATGACCTAGATAAATATCGACATACGATAAGAATGCAGTGTGGTAAAGTTGAGATAGCAAGGATCTAGACAGGTGTTGGGGAAACACAAAAGAGGGTCTGCATCTCAGCGTGAAGGATGGGAGTAGGGGTGGAAAGTAAGGCTTCCGGTGGAGAGGTCAGCTGAATGGAGTCTCAAAGAGGGAGGAGGCGTTAGGCAGATGAGGAAAGTGGGAAGGGCATTCCAGGTTTTAGTGACAGGACGATCAACCCTTTAGAAATAGAGACAGAACAGAGGTGATTCAGATAGCAGATGAGTGGTTAAACTCGCTGACTCTTCCCATCTAATTTTGATTCAGTAACTCCTGAAACTGATGAAGAAAACAATAGTCAGTGACGGAATTTATTCACACAGAGTCAGCTCTACTTTGTCACTGAATAAGGAAGGGAATAGCTTAAGGAAGCTGGGAAATAGCCCAGAACAAACGTCAAATTCCCTGTCCTTCCAGGAAGAGGAACAGAAGAACAGGAGGTGAGGCATAATGAAGAAAACACATGTGAGATCATTAGAGGCCCACACTCCAAAACTGAGCCAGGAGGAGGGACTGAGAAACAATGTTTTGCAAAGGAGAAAAGGGGACACCTGGGAAAAAAAAAAAAAAAGCAAAATCCTACAGATGTAAAGACATCAAGAAACCATCTGGTCTAACCCTGAGATTATGCAATGAGACCCAGGAAAGAAAGGCACCTTGCCCAATGTGTCTTGACTCTTTGGAAAAAGGGTACCTGATTCCAAACCCAGGGTATTTCCATTGTGCCATGAGGTTCAGTTTTTTCTTTGTTGTTGTTGTTGTTTTATAACTCTAATACAAAAATTGGACCAGGTGCAGTGGCTCATGCCTGTAATCCCAGCACTTTGGAAGGTCGAGGTGGGCAGATCACTTGAGGTCAGGAGTTCAAGACCAGCCTGGCCAACAGTGAAGTCCTCTCTCTACTAAAAATACAAAAAATTAGCCGGGTATGGTGGTACACACCTGTAATCCTAGCTACTCAAGAGGCTGAGGCAGGAGAATCACTTGAACCCCAGAGGTGGAGGTTGCAGAGAGCTAAGGTCACGCCACTGCACTCCAGACTGGGTGACAGAGTGAGTGAGACTCTGTCTCAAAAAACAAAACAGGATTGCCACTGTGCTTTTTTGGGCTCTCTTCTCTAGAGAGCAGGATGGTAATTATTTGTTTTGATTTAGAATACTTTCCTTTTACGGTTCCTGCTGGCCTTGGAGGCTCCACACAGGGAAGAGAGTAAATAGAGATGGCGGTAAGTGGCTCACGGCAGGGAATAACATCAACACGACTTCCAAAACAGATTTTCACACAGCAAATCTCTGGTGAGAGTAACCCAGGACCGACCACATTAACACAGTTTGTTGAACCCAAGCCTGAAGAGGGTCATATCATAAAGCATTGCATAAGCATCACAGTCTTCTCAAAGTGCAACTCTATTTATTTTATTTTATTTTTGTGACAGGGTCTCACTCTGTCATCCAGGCTAAAGTGCAGTGGCATAATCATAACTCACTGCAGCCTCAAACTCCGGGGCTTAAGCAGATCCTCCCACCTCAGCCTCCTGATAGCTGGAACTACAGACTCACGCCACCTTGCCTGGCTAATTTTTGTTTTTTGTGTTTTTTAGAAGAGACAAGGACTCCGCATGTTGCCCAGGCTGGTCTCAAACTCCTGGGCTCAAGCAATCTGCCTGCCTCAGCCTCCCAAAAGTGCTAGAATTACAGGCATGAACCACCATGCCTAGCCATGCAACTCTATTTAAAAGGAATAAATATTTTTCTTTCTTGGGGCCACTCAGCAAAAACATGAATACCTATAATGATCATTTTTTCTTGTTATTTTAATAGATTCAAATAACATATTGGTTTGTTTTGCATAAACTCAGCAGTAAATAGAAACTTGTAGGTAACTGGAGAATACATTTGATTAAATTTTCGCAGGTTTGAAAGACAATAGGTATGGCTGAATAAATAAGGAAGTCAATGGTTTTTGGCATAAAACCACCTTGTAAAATTCAACAGGGAAGCATTCTACCTGATGGACAGACAAAATTAATGATATTTAAGCTTCCAAATCTCTGCCTACTATCGCAGAAACGAGTGACAATACAGACCATAGTAAAGGCGCCTCTTCATATTTTAAATCACAATAAAACTACCATATAAACTCATTACTCATATTCATTGAATATAGTATTTATCAAAGTGCCCTAAACCAAAAGATTCAATGGGGCACAACACCTAAAATCTTTTTAAAACGAGATATGAAACATATACACAAAACAAAGACACATACGTAATAAATAGAAATATAATAAATATGCCAAATTAATAACTATACCAAATAACACTATTACATTAACCTTTAAGAGGGCTTAATATGCATTAAATATTAACCTTAAATATTAATATTAAATATTAAATGAATTTAATATTTGGCAAATCCATATGAAAAGTTCTCTTTTTTTAATACAAGGGTGGCATCTAACATTTCTTCCTTTTGAAAAAACAATTCTACTTTAAAGCTATTTATTCAAGGTTGATAATTTCTCCCATACACTAAAAATCAAAACACAGGTTCTTTTTCTCAAATGCATTATTTTCCAAATTACTTGAAGATAGAAAATAAAAGAGGCAAAGAAACATGAGGAAACAAGCTGTGCACATCCCGAGTTCAGCTCTGAAGGTCCAAGATATGTATTTCATTACTGGTCTGAATTCATTCACATCGCAGTAGGAAGTCGCATGTTTTTGTCCAAAAATTAAGAATTCAGTCACACGGAGACAGTCCTATGATTTGAACTTTTGGTTTTTATTCTTCTAAGGCAGATTTACCTATGCTGTAATTTACCAGTGGCTGGCACTATGTCAGTATCACACAGATATTAATGTGGATGGGCCCACTAATATCAACAATCTATTATAAACAGGCTTTGCGTTAGATTATATTGCCCAACTGTAGGCTAATGTAAGTGTTCTGAGCATGGTTAAGGTAAGCTAAACCATACTGTTTGGTAGGTTAGACATATTCAGTACATTTCCAACTTACAGTGGGTTTATCCAGCTATAACCCCATCCTAAGATGAGAAGCTTCTGTATATAGAAAACTTGGTAAGGACCAGGAGAACAATAACCTCAGGCTATTGGCCTCACATTTTCAGAATGAAGGTCATGCACCAAGGATAATTTAGTATTCGATATTTAGTAATTACATCCTATTATTAGATAAATATCTAATAATAATGCAATTATTATTAATAATCTATCTAATTAATAAACATCTAATGATAATGCAAGAGTCCAAGGCGACCACTAACATGCACATTTAGAATGCAATTTCTAGAAAATTATCCCTGGTGCCATTTCTGAAGCTTGGGCAAGTGCAAACTCTTACAGCTTTAATAAAATAAAACATTCAGCATTGACATAAATTTTATTTTTGTCATTTCCAGAACCAAAGCCCCTTCCATGACACTAAAGTAAGAAGATAATTCTGGTCGTTTCATCTAAGCCCCTCAGAGTAGGTCTTACTTTTCAGTCTTTAAGTTCAGTGCTTGTAATAACGTATCAAAACCTCTGAAGAGAAATCCGCACATTATCGCTTAAAGATATCTTCCAATGCTCTTTTCCTCTTTTTTCAATCTTTAAAGATCTCTCACCTTGGGCATTTTATTTGTGCAATGTAGAAATATTTTTATCCAAAGAGGAAAAAGAAGTTTTGTTTTGTTTTGTTAAGAGATAATAATTGGCCACCAAGAAGAAGAGTTTGACTCTACTTGTGCTGACGTCTAAATATGCTTTTTGCAGTTTGCAGGTGTTTGGTTCAAAAATATATGCAGGAAATGACTTATTTTGATATCTGAGGAGCCCTCTTCTCTCTATCCCCTTCCAAAAAAAAAAAAAAGGTAGATACAGGGAAAATGAGCTTTTCCCATAAGATTAACAATTTTTGTCTTCCTCGTTCATTGTAAACCAATGTCTTGTGTTCTAAAGTGAAAACAAGATTACCAAAACAGATAACATTTGATAATTCCTGACAGAGTAGAAGTGGGGGTGGGGAGAATCCCCAGGGTAGACATTTAGAGGGAAGAAGGAGAAAAATCAGGAAATAATAGCTGAAAGGAAAGTTTTCATTTTAATTGACTTGTAAAATACTCTTTATTTGGTGTGACACGAGGTGGCTTTTACAGTCAATTACATTGAGTCAGAAATTTAATAAGCACGCTGTGGGCCCAAGCTACACACACAGACTTTATTACTTGGTTGGTAAACCTAAACAAATAGATTTATAATGGTTTGTGGACAATTCCCATGCAATAGCTATATTATTAAATCCTAAGCGTTATTAAAGGTTAATTATATTTAAAATTATTGAGATTTAACAATGATGTAATCTATGGAGAAGATATTTATCTCCTCCTGTTTGTACTATAATTACCAAACCTCAATGAATTTCTCTTTTTAATTCTGCCATTCTCCTTGCTAAAGAGCCTGTCTGATTGAATTCTACGCCTACAACCCAGGATGACTCTTTCTGCGTTAGACCTGGAAAGTCTTTCTTATCCACATCCCTTCTTCTCCATCTTTACTCAAGATCTTGTCATACCTTCAAAGAGAAGATTGGCACTGTATGGAGAGTTTCACCCCTCCCTTAACTTCTCTCCTGACCGATCGCCTTCGCTGTGCTCCCTGTTGCTCCCTCAAAGGTCTGAACATCTAAAGCACCAGCCGTATAATTTTATTTCCCTTGAATCCATTCGTCATTGATCTCTGTGTTCTTTCTTCCATGGCTCATTGGTATTTTGTTGTTGGTATGATGCTTCTATTCCTAGCTTTCAGAAGCATTTTTTAAAATCCAATCCTAAATTTACCTTCCCTTGATCCAATTCGTGTTTGCAATGTTTCACCTCTTTCTTTCGGCTATATAGACAAGCTCCAAACACATATGGTGCCTTCACAACTTTCATTTTCCTCCCTTAAAATGGGATCTAGTCTCTACCCTCTGATGCTGAAATTAGTATTTTATAATCAAGTCCTTAATTTACATTTCTTCTTACTGTATTTTCCTGCCTTGCAGTGTTGGCTGATATCTTCAGAGATCTCTTTCTCCATCTCTCTCAGCACTTCATCCTTTTGTGCCTTCTCTTCATTCACATATAACAGTTTTTATTGAGCATCTACTACGTGTCAGGCACCGTCCCAGATTTTGAGGCTAGAGGGAAAGACAACACAGTTAAGGGTTCTACCCTTACAGAGCTAGCAAATGGGGAGAGACAAGCAATGCAAACCACTTGAGTAAAATAGCAATAACAGTAAGTAAAGGGCATAACACATTCCAGAAAGGAAATCCAACTGGGTCTTGTCCTAGAATGCAACCAGAGAGGAGGGCAGCCGCTTCAGACACACTGTGCAGGGGTGACTTATCTGAGGAAGTGGCCACGGAAAGAGAAAGCCGTGGGAGGCCCTGGAGGAAGAGTATCCCAAAAGTAAGAATGGCAATTCCAAGTTCCTGTGGCAGGAACAAGCTTTGTGTATCCAAGGAACTAAAGAAAAGCCATATAGCCAGAGTTTAGTGAGCCCCCGGAGGAGAGTGGGCCGTGAAAGCCGAGAGGTAGACAGTGCCAGGCGTGTGCCACCTACAGAGTTCCACTGCGCTGCAGCTCTGCCTCTTTGTGATTATTGAGTTCAGATTTCCCAAGCCTAAATAGGGCCCATCCGAGGTTCAAAGCTGAGTATTTTCAAGTGTCAGTAAACACATTCCATGTTATATCCAGTTCTAGGCATACTCTTTTCCCTGACATCAATCAACCACTGGAGCAAAATGTCGGTGTCCTTCTTCTCCTGCAGCACCCATCTGTCTTAGTGTCACAGATGAAAAATGTGGCACCGAGAAGCTGCTGCTTCTGTCTCCTCGACCTCAGGGCTTTCAACTGCTTCAGTTTAGTCACCCACCAGTATAGTCACGGCTTGGGTCTCTGTTGTCTGAAACCATCCCACTTCCAAGAGACTGATCTCAGAGCACCCCACGTGGAAGCAAAACCTCCTTCTCTTCCATCCCTTCTTCCTTCTCACATTCATTGCACCTGCTCTCTGCTCCCTTGGGCTGGTCCCAACTCCTTTGTCTCCCTTTTCTGTCATACACCAGTTGTCTCTGGCTGTACCTGTCTCCCTCCCTGGCCAGAACGCTGCTGTCAGCCACAGCTAAGCCTGGAGTTTCTTGTTCCCTTGACTCAACCAAGGCCTCTGAGCCAACCTCCAGTTCTTAGTTAACCCACTACCAATTTCTTCAGTCACACATGCATCTCAAGCCGCAAAATTCTACCAAAGAAATCACAAAAGGAAGCTCACGAGCCCTGGCTCAATGCATTTCGTCTTTGATGAGGGTCCTTGTTCTTCAGCAATTCTGCCCACCCATCTCTTAGAGACTTCCTGTCCTATTCTCGTAGACACTGTCCTGGCCTTTGCTCATCTCTTAGAGACTTCCTGTCCTGTTCTCGCAGACACTGTCCTGGCCTTTGCTACTCTCCCTAAATCCCATTTTCTATCTCAGCTCCACCACATTTGAAAGGATGACTATGCCTCTAACTCGCCCTTGGCAGTTTCAGCTCAAAACATCTCTCACTTCGTCTATATCCACTCCTTCAGTCTAATTTCAGAGGGCTCAGTGGTGGCGGTGGTGGTGTTTTTAACTTTTTGTTATTTGTGATTTTGTTATTTGTCACATTGTCATGTATTATTGCAAAGAACTTCAAGGAGACTCTTCTGTCTCGGCAGTGCCATTATCTTGTTTTTATAATAGATTCTCTTTTTTTGCTTGTCTGAAATATGTGTGTGTGTGTGTGTGCATGTGTGTATACATATATATGTATGTGTATATACATAACTTCAGCTTTTATTTTAAATTCAGGGAGTACACATGCAGCTTCCTTTCATGGGTTTATTGTGTGATGCTGAAGTTTGGGCTAGAATGATTCCACCACCCAGGCAGTAGGCATCATACCCAATAGGTAGCTTTTCAGCCCCTGCCGCCCTCCCTCCCTCTGTCCTCCCTCCAGCAGTCCCCAGCATCTGTTGCTCCCATCTTTCTGTCCATGAATACCCAATGGTTAGCTCCCACTTATAAGTGAGAACATGTGGTATTTGATTTTCTGTTTCTGTGTTAATTTGCTTCAGATAATGGCTAAGCTGCATCTACGTTGCTGCAAAGGACATTTCATTCTTTTTTATGGCTGCATAGTATTCCGTGGTGTATATGTACCACATTTTCTTTCTCCAGTCCACTGCTAATGAGCGTCTGGGTTGATTCCGTGTCTCTGCTATTGTGACTAGTGCTGTGACGAACACATGAGTGTCTTTGGTAGAATAATTTATTTTCCTTGGGGTACACACCCAGGAATGGGATTGCTGGGTTGAATGGTAGTTGGGTTTAAAGTTCTTTGAGAAATTTCCACACTGCTTTCCACACTGGCTGAGCTAACTTCCACTCCCACCAGCAGTGTGTAAGCACTCCCTTTTCTCCACAGCCTCGGGCTCAGTGTTTTCCAGAAGGTGAGGACTGGGTGTATTTTCTGAATGAGTGAGTCATCTCGTCCCTGCTCCACGCAGGCTTGCCCTCGCATCCTCGCCAGGACTTAATTCCATCACAACACCCTCTTCTCTCCCTTCTGTCTCATTCTCTCCTTCCCTACTCACTTTTTAATCGATGAAAATGATAAGCGTATTAATATGCACAAATGTCCTTCAAAACAGCTTCCTGCTGCAACAGTTGTGAACCCCTGAACGTTCTGTCACCCGCTGTTCTTTGATGCCCGTCTTCTTGACGTGGTCCACCCTTGCTCCCATTGATTCCCTCTCTTACTCCCCCACGCCGGCTTCTGCCTTCTAACCTATGGAAATTTCCCACCCGATGGCCGTCAAATGAGTAAGTCCTAAAGCCCCTTCTTGCTTCTGTGGAATTTCAGGGAGTGGGAAAGCAAGCATGGGATTTAGGGGCGAAACCAGCCCGAGTTTGAATTCCAGCTCCGCCGCTTCATAGACGTGTGATCTTGGCAAAGTCAGTTTCAGGTGCCTGAGTTTCGGCTCCTCTCCCATCAGCTGTAGGCAGCAATACCACCTCTGTCAGGTTGCTATGAGGATGAATAATGGCATGTGGGAAATTCCTGGTGAATTCATAGTAACTACGAGGGTTGCTACCGAAGCCCTTCCTGCTTGATTTGCCGACTGCTGGTTTCTTTCACGATTTCCTAAGCAAGCACTTCTAGGTCGTCTACTGTCTGCCAGGCACTACGCGAGGCTTCTGATCCGGTGGCCCCATGCCCTCCCAGCACTCGGAGTTTCTGCACGATTCTTTGTCCTTCCTGATTTCCTCACAGCCTTCTTTCCCTCTCCTGTTTCCCAGAGTGCATGCCCCCTCTATTTACAAATATCCAAATTCATACAGAACCCGAATTTTGTAATATAAATTTGAACATCGACACCAAAAATATCGAAAGAAATACGCGAAAATGTTACCATACCTAACTTTTAATATTGGTCGATGGGTGACTTTTTTTTCTCTTCATACTTTCCAGTGTTTTCTGAATTTCCTATCATGCACACTGCTTGTGTCGTAATTAAAAAAATGCATATTTTAAAACACCCAAAGGTACAAAACTATATGTACATCTTTGCAACGCTTTGGCACTTCTCATCTGCAGATTTGCCATCTTCCCTCTTAAATAATTGAGTGATCTTTCTCTGCAGCCGATTTTCCTTGTGATTATTCTGGAACTCCGTGGCAGCCTGTCTTCCCAAGAGCAGGGCACCGAGGTGGTTGCACGGGTGTAGAGGGAGGATTGCACCTGTGGGAGAGGCGTGCCGGCCTCTCACAGCGACCTGCAGCTACACGCAGAAGATGCTGCCAATTCCGCGGAGGTCTCTGACGCTTGGTGCTAAGGACACTGTTCTAATTTAAATGGTATCACAGTAAACACGACGCTACATGTAGAATGAAACTTCCCAAGCCCTCACCTGAAGAGATAAGGCTGAAGTCATAAACATCATACGTGGTTTTTAAACGTATGATTTTGCTTTTAAGCAAAATCTGTGATCGGTTCCAGGGGGCCTGGGTCTGGATCCGGTGCAGAATACCTAACCTTTCCAATGGGCAAGAGCAGAGAAAAGGGGGTCACCATGCATTGGAAATTATTTCCCATTCATGTCATGCAGGCCCCACACACACATCAAAATTCCACATTTATTCAATAAGCTAGAGTGAGCAAGGAAGAAGAAAAGAAGAGATGTGAACTGCTGCCGACAGTCCAGGGTCCCTATAAAACATAAACCCCCAAAGTATGCCAGGTCAGCCACAGCACATCTGGGAATTGTTTGAAGGATAATGACAGTGATAATTATGATGACTTACACTTAATTCACCCTCACAGGGGCGTTGTGAAGATTAATGAGTCAATGTTCATAATGTGTTTTTGGTTCCTCGATGAAAGCTCCCATGAAAGCCCAGATTATTATGGTTATTATTGTTTATATTAGACGTTCCTGTGGAGGGGCCCCTTCCCGACCTGTCTACCATACTCCCATCATGAAGTTCATCCCCTTTTCTAATGAACAGACCACTGGCTCCAGGAGTCACAGCAGGCAGGACTCCCCAACTTTAAGAAAGAAAAAAACAAAAAGAGCCAGCAGAATCACTGCCCAGAGCGGCCCATGTCCCCTGTGTCCATAAAACTTGGTTCCCTCCTCCAGCTGAACCATAAGGACACAGGGAAGAAGGTAAGCAATGTCAAATGGAAAACATACTGACAGTGTAAATATCTTCCAGAATAGAGTTTCTGGCCACAAATCCGCGGATACGATCAGAAAATAGGTAGAGGAAGCGCTAAGCTAATTTATAAACAAGACTTACAGAATAGCTTTGAATAGTTCAAAATCAAAGACACATAAAGATAATAGATCCATGGATTGCTATTTAACATTCCTTTATTCACTTTATTTTTTAAGAAAAGTATTGCAAATCTGGTTCTTTTATGTGCTGGGGCCTGTACCAATGTTTATTGAAACAAACAAGGTGCCTGTCTTACAGAAGATGCTTCTTGAAGGACAGCATGTTAATCATTTATGTTCTGGTTGGAAGGGTAGAGCCGTCTTACAACTACAGCTGTACCTCTGCAAAAACAGGAGTAACATGTTCTCTAGGAGAGTCTCTAGCCTCAATCCGTAGCTGCAAATAGAAATGACAACTCATTTTCTCAATAATGAAATGTTTTGGGGTAGGGCTAAAAGCAGAATGAACCAGTAAAAAGGCCCTTTTGACATGCTGCCTGTGTAAAGACAAATGTGTGTAATGTGTCTGCTTAAGATACTCAATAAGACCAGGCATGGTGGCTCACACCTGTAATCCCAGCACTCTGGGAGGCTGAGGTGGGAGAATCACTTGAGCCTGGGACTTCAAGACCAGCCAGGACAACATGGTGAGACCCTGTCTCTACAAGAAATTTAAAAATTAGCTGTGTGTATGCCTGTAGTCCCAGCTACTTGGGAGGCTAGTGTGGGAGGATCACATGAGTCCAGAAAGTTGAGGCTGCAGTGAGCAGTGATCATGCCACTTGCACATCAGCCTAGGTGACAGAGAAAGATCCTGTCTCAAAAAAAAAAAAAAAGATGCTCAATAATACATCAGTGAACCCAATCGCCCCAGAAGGAAAGAAAAGAAAGTGGAAAACAAAGACTCCCTTCTTTCCTCTGCTCTAATTATTCATTTGTCTCAAATTGACATGGCCATTCAGTCCTACAACTTAGTTCTGGAGAGTCATGGGATCATTGGAAATGAAAGAGCTTCAGAAAACATCAAGACCCTCCCTCTGCCTGTCCGTGGCAGAGGCTGCTGGCTGCCTATCTGAGATCCATTCTCCTTTCTTCCACAGGAGCAGAATCTTAATCTTAGCTGAGCATTTTACCACCAGCAAGAGAGGCACACACTTTTCAGCCTCCTTTGCAGCTAGGTGTGACCAGGTGACTCAATCCCAGCCCAGGAGAGGCTGGCAGGAAAGTGCTGTGGGCACTAGCTTAGCTGGCAGGTGCACCCTCATCCTCCCCACTTCCACTTGTATGCCGCCTGGTGATCTGACACGATAGCAGGAGCTGCAGGCACTAGGAAGGACCATGAGTTGGCCTTGAGGATGGGCGGCAGAAGAACACACTGCAGAACGTTCAGGCCCCCACATGAATGCTTTCTTTTTCCCTTCGTACAGCAAGCCATCACTCCTTGGGTCATCCCTACTAAGACGGTTAGAGGAACCAAAGGTGTTTGCGTTTTATAACCAAGAAGGCCAACAGCACCCAGAGAGGCTTGGCCAGGTCAAAGACTTTGGCAGATCCAGCCTTAACACATGAAGTTAATAGGGTTCTCCAGAAAATCAAAGCCAATAGCATATGTATACTATACTATATTTCATATAGGAATGTAAAAAGATTTATTATAAGGAATTTGCTCCCATGATTACGGAGGCTGGCAAGTCTGAAATCTGCAGGGTAAAGCTCAGGCTGGAGATTCAGGAGAGCCAAGGCTCCAATTCCAGCCCAAAGACTGGCAGGCTGCAGACCCAAGAAAGCCAAGATTCCAGTTCAAGTTCAAAGGCCATCTGCTGGAGAAGCCGCTCTTGCTCAGGAAAGGGTCAGTTTGTTGTTCTATTCAGGCCTTCAGCTGATTGGACGGTGCCTCCCCACATTAGGGATGGCAGTCTGCTTTACTCAAAGTCCACCAATTTAAATATTAATCCCATCCAAAAATACCCTCAAAAAACACCCAGAATAATGTTTGACCAAATATCTGGGCATCTCATGGCCCAGCCAAGGTAACATAAAATTAGCTATCACAGGCAAAAAAAACCTCCTATACTAACACAATGTTTAGATTCCTCATAACATCTTTTTCCATAGTGTATTTGTAAATAACCCTCTCCATTTCATCTCTATTTCATGAAGTTATGGAGAAAATATCAGATACATGATGAGTGAACAACTTAAATCACTTTCTATCAGCCTTATTCTACCTGCTACCATATTTGATATATTGTCATATCATTTAGATGTATTTTTTAAATGCCAAAGATGTTAGATCCAAAACTGTTTCCAAAATCTATAACCTTACTTTGATGCTGCAATTTTTTTAAAATAGTGAAATCTTTTAAATACATAAAAGCAATAGATTCCCCCAATTTCCACCCAATTTTCTATTCTGAAATCAAGAAAGTTCCAGTGGCTGAAAAAGCCAATGGGCTATTCATAACTTGGTGGTCCCTGTGGACCAGGGAAGGAAACAGAGCATAGGTCAGGGACACTCCCTGCTTTCCAAACAGCGAGCTGGTTTTGGGAAAAAGCAGGACGCCGCTGCCAGAAAGCTTCATCCCATACTCTCAATCTGCAAGTGCATTTGACCTTTTTAATATAAGAGATTAAACCATCGTGATTTTTATTGACTTCCCAGCCATACCTTTTTAATATAAGAGATTAAACCATCGTGATTTTTATTGACTTCCCAGCCATGAATGAGACTATGATATAGACTTCAGATGAAATTACACGTCATACTCATTAACTGCAGAGTACAGACTTTCAGTAGTGTATCAATATGGTAGGTAGTCAACAAATATTTAAGTAATTACACTTTGTATTTCAACAGATAGTTTAAAAATGAATAACTATAATGCAATTGTTTGTTAATTCATTTTATTAATATATACATATATACACAGTCGTATATGTATATATATAATTATATATCTCAATGGAGTTTGGTATATAATAATTACTCCTATGTAATATATACTAACACAATGTTTAGATTCCTTGTAACATCTTTTTTCATAAGTGTATCTGTAAATATCCTTCTCTATTTCATAAAGTTATGGAGAAAATATCAGATACATGATGAGCAAATAATTTAAATTATCTGGTATCAGCCTTATTCTACCTGCTACCATATTCAACATATTGTCATATAATTTAAATGTATTTTAAATGCAAAACATTTTAGACTAAAAACTGTTGCCAAAATCTATAACAATACTTTGATGCTGCAATTTTTTTACTCAGTTGTATATATACAGCTGAGCAATTACTATGTACTAAGCTCCATTGAGATATATTACTATATATACATACATATTTACATATACAGCTCTGCATATATATGTACACAGCTGTATATGTATATATTTATATATGTAATATAGATTACATATATTATTACATATGCATGCATACTTACATATGTATATATATAAATATAATAATTACTCAACTGTATATATATGTATATGTGTATATATACAGCTGAGTAATTATTATATACTAAGTTCCAGCAAGAACACAAATATGACTACAAAATCATTCCTAGCCAAAGACATATAGAGCCCAGTACATAAAAGAGATAACCAGCACCAAATAAAATAACAATGTGAGATGTGCCATTCTAGGATAGACCAGAGTTGTAGACTAGGCAGAGACACAGCTTTCCCTAAACTGTTTTATTTGCATCATTATCCTGTAGAGCGTACCTAAAGTATTTTTACAAAGAGTGTCTAGTGTTGTATTCCAAAGTTGTTACAATGAATAAATGTGAGAGAAATGGGAAAGACACTGAAAACTGACACCAATACACTGCTGATTATTTCTTTGGGAGCATCTAAGGCTGAACAGCAATAAATTATTTCTCCTCTCAACAACTTTGACCTAAGAATGATTTAATATCAGAGTTGGCCATCACACACACATTCACTAGTACACTGCAACCTACTTAGAGCTACATGGCGTCTCTCCCTGTTTAATAAATTCATATTCTGCAGTCAATGAGAAGCCCCTTCCCAGACACATAAAGGGCCAACTTTCACAGGATCCCATCTTTACAATCAGAGAGTAAGGCCCAGCAGTAAACCATTCTCACATGGTACAAAAGGTGACATCTCAAATGATTCGAGGACATTCTCATAACAGGTTGATGTTTGTAATACGAGTTGTTGCATACATGCCTACTCCTCTACTTCTAGTACTGTGAATTTTTTTTCAGATATCATAAAAACATAAAATCTTGAGCTGCAAGTGTTACTTACAACAGCCTCATTACACAGATGAGGAATCAGAGACCAAAGTAACCTGCCCAAAATTGCACAGTGAGGAACTGGTGAAGCCATAACTATATTCTAGATTCCTTATACCTTCACGTCTCTCATACTCCTACGTGGAGCATGAGATAGGGATGCCAACACCCTAATGGTGAGCATTAGTAAATACCACTTGAATTGTCTAAAACCAATTTACAATGGAATTGCTTTTATATCAACAGATACATTGCACATGAAAAATCATAGTCTCCTAAAAGAAATTGGGAATATTGGAGCTGGTTGATGAAGATCATGCAAAGAACTGTCAGATGATAGGAAATATGCAAGAACCCTGGGAGAAGCATAATCCCCTAAAAAGCTTTAGCTCCTTGAAGACAGGAATTATGTGTGATTCATTTTTATCCAGGGTTTAGCAATGCCTGACAGTAGACACTCAAAAAAGCTCTGTGTGCTGAATGAGTGAACCTTTCACTCTATGTCAATCTTCAAAACAACACTGAACAAAGTAATAATCATATGAATACATCATAGATGCTCAACACAGCTCTTCCCTGAAGGTTTCAGTATTTACGAAAATGAAGGGGAGTTGCGGGCATTTGCTCTTTGAATGATAACACCAGACCACACCTTGTTGATTTGAAAGCTGATGGCCTTATTAAGAAAGAAATAGAATGTCTTAAACAAGGCAAGGTAATTTCTCTCTTTCTTTCAGCTTGGCTTTAAAATTCACATTTGCCTACCACTGGCATAACCATTTCTCTTGTCAATGAGTTTCATGAGTGCATGACTTTTCATTTTCTTGCTCAGAATTTATCTTTTCTTAAATGGCAGAAGAACGGGAAGGTGAGAGAAAGAGAGAGAGTCAAATTAACCAACTTCAGATAAAACATTGAGATTGATTTATATTTCTAGGAATTAAGGACCGCTGTTCAGAGAACCTTGGGAGTTGGGCTAAAATTAACATAAAACGAGCGAAAGTCAGCAAGCTCAACGTGTAGTGCAAGGTTCAAGGGAGCTGTCTAAAGTTTCAAGGGAGTTTTTGAAGAAAATGTGCTACTGTTATAAATTATATTAAGACTCTGAGTTGTCCAGGACATGACCTCTTAAGTCCCTATTAGATATTTGGCAACATGAGAGCTGATGTAAATGAAAAAAAAAAAAAAAAGTGACATTGTGATTAAAAATCAAGATTTGAAAGACATTTAATGTTATGGAAAAAACTTTATGATTCCAATTATGTAAAAGCAAAGTATATATATGTTGTGTTCTTGTTATCTAATGCCACATAGCAAACTTCTCCAAAAGTGTAGAGGGTCAACACAGCAAATTTAATTTGCTCATGAATTCATAATTTGGTCAGGGCTGAGAGGAAACAGCCAACCTCTTCTCCACTCAATGCCAGCTGGGGCAGCTCAAAGGCTGGGTCTGAAATAATCTGAAGTCTCACCCAGTCAGAAGCTGGGTGGTGGATCCTGGCTGTTGACTAGGAGTGTTTGTTCCTGTTCATGTGGGTCTCTCCATTCAGTTGTTCTGTTAAGGTTACCCTGGGCTTCCTCACAACATGGTAGTCATATTGAATGGCATGCATTCAAGAGAGAGAAAGCCAGGAAGGAGCTGATGTATTTTCTAATCTAACCTCATAAGTCACACAGCATCACTTCCACCAGAGTCCCAAGCATGCCCAGATTCAAGGAGAGAAAGCAGACATTTGTCATTGAATGAGTGTCAATGTCACCTTGTAAAAAAATACATATTGATGAGCAATCTTTGGATCATACTCTGTCACACATAGAGAAATGTAACATAACGTTAACAATGATTCTCCTTGAGTACTGTAATCATCAGCTGCATTTATTTTCTTCACAACTATTGTCCAAAATTTCAGTGATCAGCATGTTTTACACTCATAATCATTTCTCTACAGCATATCTGGTGTGATTAGGGAATGGGATGGAAATGCAATAACTTTTCCTATAATACAAGTACATTTTGGTTCCCCAAGATCCCCTCACTCAGGAGTGTATGTCATTTGTTGTGTGCACTCCAAGCTAGCATTCTCATATAAAGAATATGCTGTGCCCCAAAACCCCTAGAAAAGAAGGCTTCATGATTCAACATGTTTGAGAGTCTTTAATACTAGATCTTATCTCTGAGGGAGTCAATATGCATGTGAGCATTTTAAAGGCTCTGAAATAAGCTGCTATTAAGGCACTATTATCCCATTTGACATTTGAGCCCCAATCTTGTAACAACTATCAGCCAAAAACACTTTGGGAGTGTACTGCTCTAACCAGAGTTTCTGAATCTCGGCACCATTGAGTTTTGGGATAAGTAATTTTTTGTTGGCGAGAACTGCCCTGTGTGTCCCTGGCTTCGACCCACTAGACCCCGGTAGCAATCCCCCTCCCACTCCAGGTGTGAAAAACAAAATGTCTCCAGACATTACCAAATGTTCTCCAGGGGACAAAATCTCCCCTAGTTGAGAACCGCTGCTGTAAACTAGTAAAAAGCAAAACCTCCATAGTTATTAGCTTTTCAATTATTTTAAAAAAGAAAAAAAAAAGCTTTTTCCAGATAACTTAAGAGATGGATTAAAGTGTGTTATGCACATGGTGATTAGATAAATGGTTTCAAGCGTGATCTCCAGAACCAAGCACATTCACTAACTCTACAGATCTCTTCTACCAGGAAGCTAGCAAGAACTAAGCCAAAAATATTTCCTTCTGTAGTTCTATTTTCAAAAAAACCTATAGTCAAATCATGCAAATCTAGCCAAACTGGCAGAGTTTAATCCAAATAAGCAGAAAGTTTGATTAATAGAATTTTTAAAGAAATAAAAACTTTCAACTTAAAGAAAAAAACATACTGAGATTACTGCAAGATTAAGGAGGTTTTGCGAACTAGATATAAACAGATCTGCTTTAATAAGGACATATGTGATAAGCAAATGCATTGTTTACATGTAAATAAGGCCTGCTCTTAAAAATAGTTGATCTAGCTAATAATCTTACTTACAGAGAAATGTGTTTAAGTTCATTCAAATTTATATCCAAGTTGGTGAAAACCATGAATCTGTAATTACCAAATCTTCAATCTACTTGATTTAAGGGCTCAAGTGCAGTTTTGTTATACAAATACATTGTGCAGCAGTAAAGCCTGAACTTTTAGTGTAACTATCACCTAAATAATGTACATTGTACCTCACATGTTCTCTGTGTTTCACAGACTTCAGATATTGTGAAAACACCAACGTTCTCTAAATTTAAATAGGAAAAAAAAAAAAATACTAATAAAGGAAAAAGCAAGCTATCACAAGGCTAGAGAGAATCTGAGAAAGGAATAACATTGAGGAATTTTTCAATGGGGAGCATTGGATCGTGTGGCTAGCTTACTCTGGTAGCCAGCCTCTCAGTGGCCCCCAGGGACCACAGCTGCTTGGTATTCAAACCATTGGGTGTTCCCCTCCCATGGAGTGCTCATTGGACTTGTGGCTTGCTTGTATGTGGCACAAATGGTAGAATATCACTTTTGAGGTTAGGTTTATAGAATGACATGCTCCTCCTATCTCACTCACTTGCTCTCTCCAAGAGAACAGCTGACACGGTGAGCAGCCCTAGGGAGAGGCCCTGGTGGCAAGGAACTCAGGGGGCCCAACCATCAACCAACAGGGACCTGAGACCTACAGTCCAACATCTCACAAGGAACAGAAGCCTCCCAGGAACCATGAGAATAAACCTGGACCCTTCTCCACTTGAGCCTCTGGATAATACCACAGCCCCAGTTAACAGTTTTACTGCAAGCATATGGGAGTTTTTGAGCCAGAGCCTCTCCCGGACTTATCACCCATAGAAACTATGACATACTAAATGTTACTTATTTGAAGCCACTAAATTTTGGAGTAATTTGTTACATAGCAACAGATAATGTTATGGGCTGAATGGTATGTCACCTCCCTCCTTAAGAATTTATATGTTAGGCCAGGCACAGTGGCTCACACCTGTAATCCCGGCACTTTGAGAGGCTGAGGTGGGTGGATCACAAGGTCAAGAGATCAAGACCATCCTGTCCAACATGGTGAAACCCCACCTCTACTAAAAATATAAAAATTAGCTGAGCGTGATGGTGCGCTCCTGTAGTCCCAGCTACTTGGGGGCTGAGGCAAGAGAATCGCTTGAACCTGGGAGGCGGAGGTTGCAGTGAGCCAGGATCATGCCACTGTACTCCAGCCTGGGGACAGAGCAGGACTCTATCTCAAAAAAAAAAAAAAAGAATTCACGTGTTGAATGCTAACAACCCCTGCCCTCACCAGCATATACCTTGGAATGGGACTGTATTTGGAGGCAGAGCCTTTAAAGAGGCTGTTAAGTTAAAATGAGACCATTAGGGTGGGCCCTAATCTAATCGTACTGCTGTCCTTATAAGAAGAGGAAGAGACACCAGAAATGTGTATGCAGAGATAAGGCCATGTGAGGACACAGCAAGAAGGCTGCTGTCTGCAAGCCAGGTAGGGAGGCCTCAGGAGAACCAACCCTACTGACGCCTTGATTGTGGACTTCCAGCCTCCAGCACTGTGAGACAACACATTTCTATTGTTTAAGCCACTCAGTCTGTGGTAGCTTGTTATGGCAGCCCTAGCAAACTAACGCAGATAACTAACAATCTTATTTTATAGGTGCTATGGTAAAGCATCTTACCTCAAGTTAACTAGCTGGTTAGTAGCCTAGTGGCATGCATTCAGCCACCTGTGTAATTGTCATTGTCAACTAACCTCTCTGGAAATCAATCTCATCTGTAAAATGAAAGCTTAGATTAGACCAGGGTTGGCAGACGACATGGGTCATGTCTGGCTTGCTGCCTGTCTATGGAAACATAAAATTTTACTGGAACATGGCCATGCTCATTTGTTTGCATGTGTCTGTCTATGGCTGCTTTTATACTACACCAGCAGAGCTGAGTAGGAGTTGAGTAGTAGCAACAAAGACCAGATGGCCAGTAAGGCCTATGATATTTATTACCTGGCTGTTAGCAGAAAAAGGTAGTCTGCCAACCCCTGGACTCAGCAATCTCCAAGGAATCATCAAGTTTTAAAATCTCACAGTCCTAGGACTCTAGAACCTAGGACCCTGACACCCAGTATGATGGCCTTTATATTAGACCGGTCATTCTTCAAAGGTGATCCCTTTCCTTGAAAAGCACAGAACTACAGTAGCAGCATATTACCTGGGAACTTCCTGGAAATAAGGCCCCACCCCAGATGTACTAAATCAGAAACTCTGGTGGTGGGACCCAGAAATTTGTGTTTTCACAAGGCTTCCATGCACTGATGGGAACCGTAGCACCCATGAATATCCCAACTCACACTGCAACACACGAAACTAGGTAAGAATTATTTTACTCTTAAAAATAAATAAATGAAAGAGAGGACCAGAGCAGAATAGTGCTTCCCTCCCCCAACCCACCTAAGAAAAGAGCATTTTAAGAGACATAATTCAGTGCTTTTTGGGAAAATTATATCAAATCATCATCAGCATCATTATCATATGATGGTTTGATCTCTATCACTCATCTCTTTTTGTGGAATTAGTTAAAAAAAAAAAACCACACAGCTGTCAAACTGTGTGTTGATTTCAGCAGTCAGTTAGAAGTGTCCTCTAAGTTGAACATCCTGACAATGTTAATCCTCTCCAAGGGAAAAAAAAAAAGGCATTTTGCACTGTATACTTGACATGCTAAACAAAAAACAGATTCAAGATGGTCTAAGACCCAGAAAATGAAGTCTAATTTTGATTTATATATTGGAATTTACCACAGCAAAATTAGGACATTTAATATATTTTCTAAATGTAAAAGCTTAAAGAAAAAAGGAAGAAAGAAAGAAAAAAGAAACAGGAAATCATGACACCCACACACTCAGAAGAGGAATCCCAGGACCAGAAAACCATTTCCTGCCTTGCAAGGTAACAGAAATGTCTCTTTTTTTAATCTAAAATCCGGTTCCTGTGCCACTCAGAATCAAGAGCTAAGCCAAAATGTTGGTTCAAGGTTGGCAGAATTCTTCTTCTTTTCCTTGAAAAGCACAGAACTACAGCTGAGTTTCCCGTTTGCTCTTCTTTATGCCTGAGAAAGGAGGAAGCATAAATGTTCTATAGTGTTCCATTAATGGAAGGGTAAAGTCTCTGCCCAATCCTCAGTGTGGCTCAGTCTTCCAAAATGACCTTGCTTGGCCCGTGTGTCACCTGGAATCTCCACCATCAATGCTGGTTCATGAGCAGTGACTTCATGTGCTGCATTCAGACCCAATCCTGGTGCCCTTCCTCAACCTTCTAGGACACTTAGTTTTACTCCAGCATAGTCAGCAATAAGATGTGCCGGGCGTGATGACTCACACCTGTAATCCCAGCATTTTGGGAGGCCAAGGCAGGCGAATCACTTGAGGTCAGGAGTTCAAGACTAGCTTGGCCAATATAGCAAAACCCCATCTCTACTAAAAATACAAAAGTAACCGGCATGGTGGCACATGCCTGTAGTCCCAGCTACTCTGGAGGCTGAGGTAGGAGAATCGCTTGAGCCTGGGAGATAGAGGTTGCAGTGAGCCAAGATCTCACCACTGTACTCTAGCCTGGGCAACAGAGAGACTCAGTCTCAAAAAAAAAGAAGAGAAAAGAAAAGAAAAAAAAAAAAGAAACCAATAAGACATAACCAATAGCATAGTAGCATTTTGCTTTTTGGCCTGATTTATACAATCCAAAACAAATCAGGATTTTGCAATTATCTGTTTACTTGGGAATATGAGGAGACCCGCACCATGCCATTTGGGAAAATACACTTCTATTTTAGTTTCTATTTGCCTATTTTTTCAAGTGTCAAAGTTCTAATGCTCTATATGGAATTGAGGGGATTAACCAATTTACTGACCTGGGCCTGATGGTTCAATCAGGTCAATTTCTCCGTCTCAAAGAAGGAAGCACTTGTCATTTTTCTTTTCTCGAATCTGCCTCTCTAGGAGAGATTGTTCCCTCTAGAGAAGTTTTAGGAGTATTCACTGATTGTCAGGACCATGTCTTCTTGTAGAAATGAGAAACAAGCAGGAAGCCTGACAAATGATGTAGTTGCTACGAATAGACGCTATGCAGGAGCTCCCAGAGATGTTGACACGGGCACTTGCACTGATTCAGTGGTATTTTTGGTAACCTGGTGTGTAGCCAACAATGTTAGGTTCTCTGATGCCTTCCTCTCAAAAGATTCAGAAGCCATTCCTGAATATCAAATGGCACACTCACTTTAGAAAACAGTTTGGCAGTTCTTGCAAAGTTAAATTGCTACCTTCTGATCCACCTAGTCCACGCTTAGATATTCATTTAAATAAAAATATTTACCCAAATGGAAGCATAAGTCCATATAAAGACCTATACATGAATGTTCATAGCAACTTTATTTATAATAGCCAAAAACTGGAAACAACGCAAATGTCCGTCAGCAGGTGAACAGATGAAAAACTAGCCGTGTATCTACACAATGAAACATCATTAGCAATCCAAAGGAAGAATCTGTCAGTGCACAGCATGCTGATGTCACCCCAAACCATCACACTGAGTGCAAACAGCCAGAAAAGTACAATACCGTGCAGCTCAATTCACACGAAGTTCCAGAAACTGATCTCTAGTGACAAAAAATCATCGCTGGCTGCCTGGGGAGAGGGTGGGTGGAAAGGTGAGGACAGAAAGTGTGGGAGATTACAAAGGGGCATGAGAAAATCCGGGGGATGAATATGTTCACTATCTTGATTGTGAGTGCACACATTAGTCAAAACTCATCAGGTTGTACATGTAAATATGTACAATTTATTGCATGTCAATTAAATCTTAATGACACTTTTGTAAAAGGTGTTATTCCTGCCTTATTATTATTGAAGAGTCAAAATCTGCCATCTGGAAATGTGTGATACATTCACTGAGCCTACTTTGGAAAGTCAGGTTAGATGTCATTTTTAGGCCAGGTGCCCTGCCTATAATCCCAGCACTTTAGGAAGCTGAGGCAGAAGGATCACTTTGTGGCCAGGAGTTTGAGACCAGCCTGGGCAACATAGTAATACCCAGTCTCTGATATATACACACAGATAAACACACACACACACACACACACACACACACAAACATTTTAAAACATATATATTTAAAACATATACATATATATTTTAAAACATATATACATGTTTTAAAATATATGTTTTAAATATATGTTTATATACATATACATATATTTTAAATAAACATGTATGTATTTTTAAAACATATGCAAAAACATTTTTAAATATGCATATATTTTTAATAAACGTGTATTTTTAAAAACGTAAAAACATATACATATGTTTTTTCAATATACATGTTTTTAAAATAAACTTTTTTTTAAAGGTACCACTTTTAGCACTCTGAATTGTTCTGTGCTGAGAAATCTGACTCTCTCACTTTGCATTCCCCATCCCCACCCCAAACCCAGCTGAACACCAGGGCTTCAGACTCCTATGGTGCTACCGGCGGAAGAGAAGAGCAAGACAGCAAATCTCTCCTTTCTGTGACGTCAACAAAAGGGACAAACCCAACATAAAGGTCAAGAGCCAGAAATGCCCACCACCCCCCGCCCCCGCCCCGTACATACCACAGCAACCAGTCTTCGGCAGGAATTTACCTTGAACCAAGTAAAGGGGCCTTTGGAGTGGGTTCAGTCTAGACTGCTGACTCATCACAGGAACCCATAGCATGAGAGAAGAGGGAGACACCCTTGGGCCCTGACCTGGGGAAGATTCTTGTCCTTCTGACCTCACCAGAAAGCCCCCTGCTTTGCAAAGCTGCCTCTTAGCCACAGGCAGGCTCACTGGAAAGATGCCACTCTATGCCAAGCAGCAGGTGAGGTGCTCCACGCACACTCCCAGCTCCAGGGTTCGCCAGCCACGCCAGGCAGCACGTGTGTCTGTGCTAACTCTCCCATCTGGAAGCCACACAGTCTTTCCTACCCACCGTGGTCACGGCAGTACCCTCCTTCCAATGCTGAATAGTCTACGGCTCCATCCCGGGCTAGCCCCAGACAAGCCCCTATTGCTCACTTTCGAATTGGCTTTCATGAGGTGATGAGGCTTTCTAATGGGGTCTTATCCCGGATGGAGGAGGCAGCCTTAGTGTCTAGGACGTTCTGCCTTCTCAGAACACTGGTTCCAAAACAAGCTCTAGTGTCAACGCACGGATTCATGCTGAAGCAGCAAAGATTTGTGACTCCTCTCATATAGACTCAAGTCTCTGAAATCATGGGGCTACTTTTTAATGGAGAGTCAGACAGTGCATGGTTCTCTGTCCCAAATCTAAACACCACCACTGGAGACGCCATCACCCCTTCTGTTTGAAACATTCTCTTGGTCATCATGCATGTGCCTCAGCATCTCAGAGGAAGAACTTTGGGCGTTGTTGGGGTTTTTGGAGACAGCGGTCTCCCTGTGTTGCCCAGGCTGGTCTCAAACTCCTGGGCTCAAGTGATCCTCCCGCTTCCGCCTTCCACATAGCTGGGATTGCAGGCTTGCACCACCATATCCAGATGTCCAGAAAAGTGATGCTACTATTTGTTCAGGCAATGTCAATGCTTAGTAAATTGGAGGGACCATACACAGCTTACTACACAGAATATTAATTTCATATCTTCAGTATAAAAGAATGGCTCACAGTGGCAGGGAGCAGTGGCTTATGCCTGTAATCCCAGCACTTTGGGAGGCCAAGGTAGGCAGATCATGAGGTCAAGAGATCGAGACCATCTTGACCAACATGGTGAAATCCCATCTCTACTAAAAATACAGAAATTAGCTAGGCGTGGTGGCATGTGCCTGTAGTCCCAGCTACTCAGGAGACTGAGGCAGGAGAATCCCTTGAACCCAGAAGGTGTAGGCTGCAGTCAGCAGAGATGGAGCCACTGTAGTCCAGCCTGGTGACCAGGCAAGATTCTGTCTCCAAAAACAAAACAAAAATGGCTCACAACCTGAACCAATTTGCCTCTCAGGGGACATTTGGTAATATCTGTATATGTTCTGGGTTGTCACGACTGGAAGTGGAGTAGTGCTCCTGGCATATAGTGGGTCAAGGCCAGGTACACTGCTAAACATGCCACAGTGCATAGTACAGCATGTGCACACGTGCACACACACACACACACACACACACACACTACAAAGAATTATCCGGTCCTGAGTGTCAGTGGTACGAAGGTTGAGAAACACTGATACACAGTGAAAAGTTGTGTCCTTCCAGAGACCTCCAAAATTTATGGGAAAGTAAGCTACCTCTGTGTTAAGTTCAGTTTTCAGAATGTAGTTTTAGTTTTAGGCAAGGCATCTAATTTTTCCTGCCTCAGTTTCCCATGTCTGCAAAATGGGAATGATTCCCGATCGTTTGTTCCTCTTATCTCTCTGCCTCCCTGCGAGCTGCTAATGAATAGTTGCCAACTACACTGAAGACTCTAATTACTGTTATTCCCGGGATATCAGTTCAAGATTGTAGAGCACCTGCGAGTCCTGCAGATGGGAGATACTGAGCTTAAAAGGAGCCAGTCCTGTCCTTGTTGGACCATTTATCGTGCTCAAAGGGCAGTATCAAGCCCTTAGGCCTGAATTACTCAAAGTCGAATTACTCAAATCAACTCTAGCATCTGCTGAAGGCAACCCAGGGTTCTCACAATTAAATCACAGCCTTTTCCAAAGTCAGGGACAGAGAACTTCAGCTGAGGGCTTCTCTGTGCCAGCAAGTGAGATTCAGAAAATCTTAGCATGTGGGGAACATTTCACAAATCGATGGATTGCTTGATGCATAATTCCAATAAAGTGTATTAATCTAATAAAACTGGAGGTAGCTAAGATTCAAAGTTGTCATTAGGATCCAATATACCAAGAAACCTTTCCTGTGCCTCCCAATAGCGTAAGCGCTGCACTTTGGAAAAAAAAAAAGTTTGTAATTCAAAGTCTGCTGGTTGATTGCAAAGTTGTGCCTTCACAAAGACCTCACCAAGCAGGTGATAGCCTGATGTTCAACACCAAATACTTACCTAAAGCAAAGACGAGCCCCAGAGCTGATGAGCCCCACAACTATCTTCCCCGCTCATGACCGCATCCGGACCCTGGACACCTCTCTATTTGGAAAGGATGGAAGTCTCTAATTCATGGGCCTGTGGTAATCAACCTGCAAAACTCCACCGAGCACACACTGCTTTGAAATCCACAGTGGGACATCAAAAATCGGAAGACATGGCACGGCACAGTGGCTCACACCTGTAATCCCAGCACTTTGGGAGGCTGAGGTGGGAGGATCACTTGAGGCCAGGAGTTTGAGACCAGTTCAGGCAACATAACGGGACATGCAAAAAATTTAAAAATTAGCCGGGCATGGTATCACACACCTGTGTTCCCACCTACTCAGGAGGCTGAGGCGGGAGGATGACTTGAGCCCAGGAGGTTGAGGCTGCAGTAAGCAATGACTGTACCACATCACTCCCGCCTGGGAAACACAGCTAGACTCTCTCTCACTCTCTCGCTCTCTCTCTCTCCACATATATTTATATATGAAGACATGATATCTGTCCTCATGAAGCATCCCACTGACCCAGGAAGTCAATGCTGGCATTAAATTACAGAAACCTCACATGCCAGATATACGTAAGTGTTAATGTGAGTGGTACGGTTGTTGAAGACAAGTTCAGAGAAAAGGACTTGGAATGCGTTGGGCAGGTCTCCTAGGGTTGGGAAGTACAGGTAGGAGTTCTGGGACTGCTAAAAGAGCAATGAAGCTTTCCTCAGCTCTCTGCCAACTGCAACAAGATGATTCAGATTTCCCAGGCAGGATATTCCCAAGGGGAAAGGTCCTGAGTTTTGGGTTTTCTTGTTTCCTTATTCAGCCGAGTAACTACTGACAACAGCCCACAGCCCAGGCGCCTTGGAATTTGTCACTGATCAAGCGGGGAGTGAACTAGACCCATAGCTCAAACCTGATGTCTGAGATTCTGCATTTTTAACCTGTTGCCAGGTGTCGGCCTGGAGACTTCACTTTGAGAATCACTGAATGAGAATATGGGTCGATAAATGCAGAGAACAATCCCCCTTTCGGGGAAACTATGCAAAATGCACATCTAAACAAAGGCCTCCTGGGAGCCTCGGTCCCTGCTGAAGCTGCACGTCCCAGCCTAGGCAGTTATTACATCATTTTACTAGGTGCTCTGCATCAGGAACTCAGGAAGTCTCAAAGACCTGGCTCCACTAAACAAATATTTCCTGAACCTCTGCCATGGAACGGGGCTTTGCTGTGAGATCATCCCACTGCAATGTCCGTCTCATTTCGACGGGTCTGAGCTAAACTCTGCAAAAATGCTTCTTTGAGTTGACACAAAGGGAGGCGGGGGATAGACATGGATCTCGCTTGAGATTTGAAATACACACACACCGCACACCCTGAAGTGACCTAGCACAGGAAGGGGTGGAGGCCAGAAGCAGGGACCCAAGAGAGAAAAACGCGTTGAGGCAGACAACAGACAAGCCACTTCATGGTTAGGTCCAGAGTATAGGAATTGAATCAATTCTGGAAAGTGGTTTCCTCCCAGATCTGCTTGATTCTCACCTTGCACATTTGTGACCAGCATTTTCTTCCTTTTTTAAAAAGCTACTTAGCCATTAAGGCAACCTTGCATCCCATTTGATAGGTTACAGAGCCTCTTCCTGAATTCCTATGGAGCAGATATACGCTCACCCACGGCACATCTGAGCTCATCCTTGCAACGGAGACCAGAGCCATTCTCTGCCAGCAGTGCTACTTTTTATTTCTTTTTAATGAGTGAAGTAGAAAAATAAATTCACCAGCTGAAACTGCCAGGGATATTTGAGACAGCAAATGCAATTATTAACCCAGTTGAAATGTATTATTAAGAATAATGCCCAGCTCTGTTGTAGCATTTTCTGGCTTCAAAGCCATTTACAAACATCAACTAATTAATCCTTACCTCAGCATGGTGAAGCAATTAAGTATGATTATCCTCAATTTACAGAGGGGGAAACTGAGGCACCCAGAGGTGAAGCACCTTGCCCAAGGCCACAGAAAGGATAGGGCTGTAGAATCACAGGCATCCTCTGACTTCAATTACACACTGAAAAGCTCTCATGACCGAGGAAAAGTGAAATCCATTAGCAGAGAGCGTCCCTGCAAAATAATGAAAAAAAAATGGAGAGGAGATTGATGCAGAAACCTTTAGCCCCGGCTTTCCATAGCACGTTTTTACAGATAATCAGAATTTTATTTTATTTTTTTAGTGTTTTCCTTTCTCGTTAACTTTTTTAGAGCGTGCTGACTTGGGGAAATGCCAATGTATTTTAATGATGTATGAAATAAAATAATAGTAGTAAAACCTTCTGCCCCCACAAAGAGAGCCCAAGCCTGGCGTTTGGAGAGGATTTCCCTCTCCCCTCGCATGTTCACAGCACCCCATTTCTGTGCCATGTCACTCAGCTGCAGCCAGAAACTTTTTTTTAATTTAAGGAAAATAAAATGAGCATCGAAACTTAACAGGCTTGGCCAGAAGAGCAGAACTTTGCCTTTTCTGCCCTTTTATAAGTCCTATATTCTCTTCCATCTCCATTCCCCTGAACTTTTCTCAAAGCCGCCAGCCCCACCAGAAAAACGTATGTGGGTTTCTTGTTTGTTCCTTGTATTTTGCCTAATTTTCTCTCATTTTCCCTTCTGCTTGCAAATCTTTTCTTCAACATGAAAGGTGAGTGCTGGCACTAAGTCTCCCCCTCATTCAGGCTAAAGGTCCCATGGTTGGTAGTTAAGGGGCTGAGACAGACTGGAAGCAACAGTGTCATGTCACGATGTCCCAAGGCCCACAGGGGCTTTTGAACCCAACACCAATGTCTTCCTGGGCTTTAGGGGTCTCCTCTTGCACCTGCCCTTGCAGTGGTGAGCACAGTCTGCTCTTCCTTCAATTGCCCACTGCTGGCAGATAGGGAAGGCAGAGGAGATGGGACAAAGGCACCATGTCAGCTCCCCAAACCCTACTCCTGCCAGGTAGGAGCCTCCCCGCAATCCTCTCTCAATCCTGCACCCCAGATTAAGCCTTTCCTGCTGCACAAACCCATCGGCCCTATTCCTGAGCCTGTTTACCAGTGGTACTCTCTTCTCCTTGGGTTCATGGAAAGTTGTCTCAATGAGCTTTTAAAATGCCATACCGTTTGCTGAGAATGATGGTTTCTGGGGGGTTGGGGGGCTAGGGGATGGATACCAGGGGGTAAAGGGACAGGAGAGGGAAAGCATTAGGAGAAATACCTAAAGTAGATGACAGGATGATAGATGCAGCAAACCTGACAAGTGTATATATACCTATGTAACAAACCAGCACGTTCTGCACATGTACCCCAGAACTTAAAGTATAATAATAAATAAATAAATAAATAAAAACTGCCATACAGGTTAAAAGACATATATAAAAATGCTTTTAAAACAGGCAAAGTTAAAGTTTGCGCTGGCGATGAGGGACACCCATTTGGGTGTTAAACTAGACAGAAAAGAATAGCGGCGGAGTGCAGTGGCTCACACCTGAAATCCCGGCACTTTGGGAGGTCAAGGCAGTCAGATCATGAGGTCAAGAGATCAAGACCATCCTGGCCAACCTGGTGAAACCCTGACTTTACAAAAAAATATAAAAATTAGCCAGGCATGGTGGCGGGAGCCTGTAGTCCCACCTACTCAGGAGACCGAGGCAGGAGAATCGCTTGAACCCAGGAGGCGAATGTTGCAGTGAGCTGAGATCACGCCACTGCAGCACTCCAGCCTGGTGACAGAGTGAGACTCCATCTCAAAAAAGAAAAAAGAATAGCACAAAATAATTACCACAGGGAGCAGGCACCACTTCTGTGACCCAGGGACCAGGGAGCTTGGACCAGGTGCTGCCACCACTCCTGATGTGGGTGCCACTCAGAACCCACAAAGCCAGCTAATGGATACCAAAACATGGCAGTGGAAAAACTCCATGTCTTCATTGGCATATCTGTGGTGGATAAAATCACCAAATCTCATATGTAATCACCAGAACCCTGGCTGCAAGGGAGTCAAATAACGTGTTCTTTAGATTCCTAATCTCTGCAATTCAGGAAAACACACCAGAAAAGGATGGAAATGGATTCTGAGAGCCAAAGGTCCATATTCACCCTAAGCAGTATATAAATGTATGTAACTAATAAAGGCTATTAAAATTTGTCCTTTAGAGGTTTTGTGCCTCATGAAGCAGCTAAGCCAAACACCAAACGATGCGACAGAGATATCTTACAGGAAAACAATACTACAGAAAGAGCAGGCCAGAAGTCAAATTCTACAGCTGTGGGCCTGGCACGGTG
Source organism: Aotus nancymaae (assembly GCF_030222135.1). Classification (NCBI taxonomy): domain Eukaryota; kingdom Metazoa; phylum Chordata; class Mammalia; order Primates; family Aotidae; genus Aotus; species Aotus nancymaae. Next base: position 4,436,862 of record NW_026988498.1, on the reverse strand, counting down.
GCTCATACCTGAAATCCCAGCACTTTGAGAGGCTGAGACAGGAAGATCGCTTGAGCCCAGGAGTTCAGGATCAGCCTCACAACATGATGAGAACCTGTCTCTACAAAAAAAAAAAAAAAAAAAAAAAAAAAATTAGCCAGGCATGGAGGCACATGCCAATAGTTCCAGCTACTGGGGAGGCTAAGGTGGGAGGATGTCTTGAGCATAGGAGTTTGAGGCTGCCGTGAGCCAAGATTGTGCCACTGCATTCCAGCCTAGGTGACAGAGAAAAAATCCATCCAACTTTTGACGGATAGTGTTGTCTCTCTATCATAATGATTTCCTCATAAGAATGTTGCAATGATTCAACAAATTGACACATGCAAAGTATATAGGGTACTTCCTGGCACTTAAAAAGTGTTATTAAACGTTAGCTGTTATTAACATTATAAACATTAATAGTGCATATGAATATAGTACTGTTAATATTAATTATTATTTATGACTGGTCTTTTATATGCTAGACTTTGGCTAAAATTGGACTGAGAGTGATCACCTCGTGGCAGCCTTACCCTCAGCCCTCATAGATCCCCAGACAGGCCCGGGAAATGATCACAGCCTTGATTCTAAAGGATACAGTGGGAGACACATGCTTCTGCATAAAAATAAACGCCCTATGCTTACTAATTCCCCTCTAATGCAGCACACACTTTCTTTTTTTCTCCTGCACTGGAGTTGTCTATTGCTTGGTCTCTGGGAATATGGGGAGGAGGGTAGAGAGAGTGGCATTCCCCTAGGAGAAATATCAAGATCAGCCTTGATTCTTTACGGTAAACTTGGAAACAAATGCCCCTTGTGCCCTGACCCTGCCCTCCCAACTTAGCCCCGCCCCACCCAGCTCAGCCCCGCCCCATCTCGTCTAACCCCGCCCAATCCCATCTAGCTCCGCCCCAACCCACCCAGCACTGCCTCCCTGCTCCCACCTGCCCTCCTGGTTGCCCAAACGCTACACTTATGCAAACTGTTCTTGCAGCCTCCGCCACACATCTGCGCTCACTGCCTGTCAAGGTTCACTTTAGGTGACTTCTTCAGGACACTTCTCTCAACCCCAGAGCTCAGCTAAGTGTCCCCCTCGAACTCTGTCTTGGCACAACCACGTTCAATGGAAAGTGTCTATTTGTGTCAGTCCCTCTCGCTGGACTAGGGGAAACATCAGGGGTGGAGCTGGCTCTTGTTCATTTCAGCGTTCTCGTGCCTGGCACGCTGCCAGCACATAGTAGGTATTCAATAAATGCTTGTTTAATCCGAACATAAGCGAACAATGGATTGGACCATGCCTTCTACCGAGGGGACAATACCGAGGCCCCTTTTTCCATTTCTGTCTGCCTTCTTGCACACACACCTCTCCATCAGGGGCCCCCATGCCCGCCCATCACCAGGGGCATCTGGGGAGATTTTCAGATATAGATTTCTAGGCCCCCACATAGAGATTTTAAAAATCTTTCCCCACATAATTCTGATACAGAGCCAGGTTTTGGAATCATTGCTAAAGTTCGGTAAGAGAAATCTGAAATGATATACAAATGATGTTTCCGGAGAAGTGGAAATGAAACAGTAACATTCACATAAAATGCTTGACAAGCCATGGCTGGAGGGGAGGGGAAGGGAGAAAAGAGTCCTGTCGTGAGTGCTGGAATTTTAGGTTTTTAGCGCAAATAACGTCAAGCAAAATAAATTTAGTCAAATACAGTGCACAACTCCAGGACACCTGTCAGGTAAACCCTTTCTTCTCTTTCAAGAAAGCAGGAGAGAGAGAGAGAGAAAAAAAAGTAGCAGTTCACTTTAGTGAAAGCCTACAAACTTGAATCTTTGGTAAATGCCAGAATATCTTCGATAACACATTTACACACCTATAAAAACAAAAAGTTCAGTCAGAAATGCCAATAAATGATTCTGAGTCTGTCTTAAAGCCATACAGCTGCAAAAACATAAAACATCTCTCAGATTTTTAGAGCAATGGCTTCTGAAGAAAAAAACACCCATATGCAGTCTAAGTAGAATGACTTTTTGAAGTTTTTGTAGCAAAAAAATAAGATAGTCTTTGCCTTTTTCTTTTGTGTATTTATTTATTTATTTATTTTCAAAGTTGACTAAAGAGATGTACAAAGACTAGAAGTTTACATAGAAGGAGAGATGAGTTTGTGATCAGGGCCAGAGGAGAGGAAGCAAATGGGTTGAAATTAAGTTGAACTTTTTCTTGCTTAGTATCTAGCCTGATTCCAGGCGGAAACTTTACCATTGGCACAGATGAAAACAAAGGCGAATATTTAGAGGAAACTGTGACTTGTCAAAGCCAGGTACAAGAAGAATGTCCCATGCCATCCTGACATTGAACCAAGCCAGTGATGGGTAGAAAAGAAATCTGTTAAGCCCTGAAGGTAATATTCCAACACGCAGCTTCCCAACCCCTGGCCACCCTTGGATCTGAGTTTCCATAAAGCCACTTTCGGCTGTCTCAGATGTCGTTCCACCATTTCTGATCCGGCTGGAAGTTCTTGTTTGTTCAGCTTTCCCCCTTCGGCACAGCAAGAAGTTACTCTGTTGTAATTCCAGTTCTAGCGAGCTTGGTACATCTTTAACAGTTCTTGTGTTGCTATTAACTTAGTGACTAACTGAGAGGTGTTTAGCTTTTGAAACAGTGCCACAAAAACTTCACCCTCATCTCTGGGTGATGTCAGCCCCATAAACAGGAGCGCTGGAGGGAACAATAGAGTTTTCAGGGGTAAAAGTTAATGAGGTAGACCCTTCTTTGCCCCAGATCTGAAATTACCTCCAGGTTTTTTGCACCAAGCAGTGAAATGTATCTCTGAAAGAATGTAGGATGTCGATTTTAAGAGTAATTTGGGTGCTTTGGCTTTTAAATTCCATAGGGGGAAAAAATTATGAAGTCTTTTTACATTCTCTGCTACCAGATGATTTCAAGAGACTCATAAAGACTTTATGAAAAGAAACTGCTGATTTCTCAATGGAGTTGGCATAGATGGTCCAAACAAGCCTTAAAGCAGCCCTCAAAGGTAGGAGAGAGTAAATTTAGCACTAGAAACTAAAGGACACGAGGCTCAGAGAGCCTCCATAAAACACCCAGCAAGCGGAGACAGTTTAAGGAGAGACCAAAACTCAGGGCTCTTCTTTATAGGGACCTAGATTCGTTTAGAGTTAGAGAAACAGTCAAGACACCAATGTACCCTAGAGACTATGTGTGCCCAGAGCAAAGACACAGTCATGATCTTAAATCCATAGTTTAACTTTACAGACGAATCATGAAATTTAGCACCCACGTTGAGCAGCTGACAACTAAACCATGATATTAATTAATGGTTCATGGGACCCTGGCCAAGGCCTACATTAAAACAGACAATGCTTATGCTGACATAGCACAATCCCTTCAGTAAGTACAATTAACTTTTCACTTTTTGAATGGTTTCCTCCAGCCAATGCCATAGAGAGGCGTTTCCATCTGCAATCCTCAACAGCCTCCCAGTCACTCTCAGGCCTTTAGATGCAGCAAAAAAACAAGCTACACGATGCCAAGTGTTGCAACGTTTAGCTCGAAATAAAGAGTTTACGAGCTCCATCAAATGCATGAGCCAATATTTCTAAATTCTGAGTTTGTTTTGTTGTTTTTTAATTCCACTTCTCATGCTGAAGTCACTTCCCCTGGTAGTTTTTAGGCTCCTAAGAGAATTCGATTTAAAACCCAATCCCAAATAACTAATGTAAATGATGAACATCTCAAGAAAGTTTTATTTATTGTATATGTGAAGTCCCTTTTGCCACTGTTGACTAAATGACTCTATGACAGAATCGACTGCTATCCCAAAATCACAGCATAGATTGACACTTTCTAGCATAAAGAGGCAAAGCACTCGTGCTTTGCTGGGGAAGGTGCCTCATGCTATCACCCTCATTTTTTCTTAGCACTCTTTCCTTTTTTATTTGTTTTCATCTCAACTTGTACCTGAGAAGCCAGGACTCCTTGGAATCGTCAGCCTATTTCCAAATTGCAACTGAGACCTGAATTTTGGAGCCATGCAAGGCATTTTAAACATACATGGTTTTATACCTGCACATCAAATAGGAGAATCCACATTACCATAGAATAAGCATAACCTTGCATTATTTTTAATTCTTCACTTAAATAAATACAGGTTTGTCATTGAAAAATAGCCACTCCTCAAAATACAAATTATGCCTCCACTTTAATGCAGAGCTAATATAGTCCTAGAAGCCCCTTTGACATTGAAGAAATCTTGCAACAACATCTGAAAAGTGCATCCGCAGATAACTCTCCGTCCACGGAGGATATTTTCATAAGCAGGACTAGTGCACGTGAACTGGCAGAAATATCAAGATGCATTTTTGAAATAATGAGACTGTAAGAGCTATAGACCATTCATTCAGTCATTCTTTCTTTCTTCCCTGCTTCTTCTAATGTGAATTTTGGGGGATGGATATTGATAGGTAATAAATAGTAGCTGCAAAAATACTATCAATTAATATAGCTGTTTTCTTCTATAGTGTTCTATCCACGGGCTCAAGATCCTACAAACTGATAGACAGCAGAGGCAGCATGACCAGCTTACTAAGGACCGCTAGCACGACTAGTCCAGAAGTTTAACAGTATTCATTTCACTGATTTCTAAACCAGGGTTTTCTCAATCCCACTGTATCACATCTGCAAAGTACTTAAAAATAAGTCTTGTGAATTATGCCCTAAGGCAGGCCAGCTTTACAGATATAAAAAAAAAAAAATCAGGTGGAAAGATCTGAAATGATTTATTCAGCATAGGCCAGAATAAAGAACTGCCAGCTTTATCTTTCCTTATCCATTGCTAAATAAATCCCATTAATTTTCTCAATCTGATAAATTACTGATAAAATCAAAGGAGCATGAATCTCAATGTTCTTCTCTCTTAAATGAGGCCTAAATCTGTGTTTGTTGGCATATGCATTTCCAAAAAGAGTAATTTAAGATTGCATTGTTTCTATCATTTGGTACGGGCTGCCTTTGGGCATGAAGAACACGAGCGTTTTGGGGGCAAATGCTGCCCCTGTCACCGGCACCAGCCAAACCTTTCAAAGAGAAGTCAGAGGAAGTCTTGCTGAAGAAGCTGGAAATGTTAGCACAAGACAGGATCTCCTGCTTCCTTCCTGTGTTGTTGATTCAAGACAGATGGTGGGCATGGGACTGGTTGAACAAGCCTGTGGGTGTACCGCAATCACAGCCTGTGTATATGGCAGAAATCATTAGAGAAGGGTACATCAGCCTGACATGGATGAGTAACACCCAGCGTGGCTCATTCTAAATAGAAAAGGAAATGAGGCCAGGTGCCGGTGGCTCATACCTGTAATCCTAGCACTCTGGGAGGCTGAGGTGGGAGAAACACTTGAGCCCACGAGTTTGAGACCAGCCTGGGCAACATAGCAAGATCCCATCTCTATTTTGTTTTAATTATAAATGAAGAAACGTTTTAAATTTAAAAAATGATATCACCTGATCCTATCATATTATTGGCCTTAATCAATGCAGCAAACTCAACAGAAACTGGTTATTATAAGCATAGTGCTTGACAATTATATAAATTGTCAATTTATACAAATTATAACTCACAGTGATTATTTACTAAGTATCAGACACTATGGTGTTAAGATGCGTTGTCTAATTTCATCTTCCCCACAAGTTTTGCAAGTGGAGTCATAAAAAGAATCAGTATGGAATGAACTGGGAATCCAGTTAAAGCTCTTTCCTTAACAGGCATGTGATGTTGGGCAACTAATCTTTCTAGGCCTCAGCTTCCTTCTCTCAAAAATGAGACAGTAGTGCCGCATGCCTCACAGGGCTCTTGTAAGGACTGAGCCAGCTGATGTACATAGAGAACTAAGCACATCATGAGCACCATTTGCTTTTAATTTTATTTATTATTACTATTTTTATTTTTAAAGACAGAGTTTCTCTCTGTCACACAGGCCGTAGTACAGTGGCGCGATCTCAGCTCACTGCAACCTCCACCTCGCATGTTCAAGTGATTCTCCTGCCTCAGCCTCCTGAATAGCAGGGATTACAGGTGCCCACCTGGCTAATTTTTCTTGTAATTTTAGTAGAGATTGGGTTTTACCATGTTGGCCAGGCTTGTCTTGAACTCCTGACTTCAAGTGATCTGCCTGTCTTGGCCTCCCAAAGTGCTGGGAATATAGGCATGAAACGCTGTGCCCGGCCAATAATTTTATTTTTAGGTTTCTGGAGTATGTTTTTTGTTTGTTTGTTTTTTGGTTTTTGTTGTTGTTGTTGTTGTTGTTGTTGTTTGGGGGTGTTTTGTTTTGAGACACGGTCTTGCTCTGCTGCCCAGGTTGGAGTGCAGAGGCTCTATCACAGCTCACTGCAACTTCTGCCTACCAAGTTCAAGTGATCATCCCACCTCAGCCTCCCAAGCAGCTGGGACTACACGTGCATACCACCATGCCCAGCTAATTTTTTAATTTTTGAGACAGGGTCTCACTATGTTGCCCAGGCTGGTCTTGAACTCCTCAGTTCAAGAGATCCTCCCACCTCTGCCTCCCAAAGTGCTGGGATTACAGGCATAAGCCACTGCATCCTGCCCTTTTAATTATGTTTGATTTATGCTTAGAAGGTAAATTGACACTGAGATGGCAATATCTTTCAAAAAAATCAAACATAATATTTTTCATGAAAAAAATGCACATTAGCGAGTATAAGCATCCCACCATGGATTGCCAGACAGAGTTCAGTTTCTCTGCCTGGCTACAAAGGAATCACTTCCTCCTTCATGGCCACTGTGTACGTCCCTCCCAGAGTCTTGCTCTTTGTGCAACAAGCTCTCCAAGTTGGACAAAAACATGCTTTCGTCAAAGATACACAAGCCCCTGCACTTTCCAGAAAAGTGAAAGAGAAGGCTAAGGATGGCACGCCTTTCGCAAGCTCAAGTTCAGTTCAGGTGCGTCCTGCAGTAGCTGCCTTGGCTGTCTGTGCAGCCGTGGCTCACACTGCTCTGTGGTATCATCCCACTCCTTAGATCTGCTGAGATATGGATGTTTATCCCTGTAGCCTGATAACAGAGAGAAGGGACAACATTGGCTCTCCCTGTCTTCACGAGGTGATGGTATTACAACTGTATTGCCATCATGACCACCTAGTTATCCCAGAGCGCTGAGATCTGGCCCTCCACTGTGCCTTTCCACACAATTACCACTGAGCCTGCTGACCTGCTCTTTTCCTATTTTCAATTTCGCTTTTAAAATTATCAGGTTCTTTAAATCCAGTGAGGGACTATCACCACTATAAGAAAAGAGCATATAAGGATCACTTGAGGTCAGGAGTTCAAGACCAGCCTGGCCAACATGATGAAACCCCATCTCTACTAAAAATACAAAAATTAGCTGAGGGTGGTGGCGCATGCTAGCAATCCCAGCTACCCAGGAGGCTGAGGCAGGAGAATCACTTGAACCTGAGAGGCAGAAGAATCACTTGAACCTGGAAGGCAGAGACTGCAATGAGCTGAGATCACATCACTGATTTTCTTGTTTGTAAATATTGAAATAAAAGGAGGACTTCAGCCCCTGTCCATACAAACATCCACTTTGGACTATAATCTCTGATTCCTCTAAGATTTTGGTGGCCCCATCCTCCAAGGAACAGATATGACTAATTGTACCAAGCAAAGTGAGAATTGTGATGCTGGCAACTTCATTCTTTCTAGAATTATGCCTGCACCTAAAACCATTTGCTAGAAGCAGGGGAAGGTGAGGCTCTTGGCCTGTGGAAAAGTGCGTTTTCTATCATTTAATGCTCCCACCCGGTACCCATACACAGAAGAGCAAGCATAGGAAAATGTGGTTTCTATGAAAGTTCATTCTTGATCTTTTTTGAGCACTGGAATCACAGGATTAACTACTTTCTGGATACGTTGTGTTTAAAAATAGAATAAAGCCAGGCATGGTGGTGCACACCTGTAATCTCAGCTGCTTTAGAGGTTGATGCAGGCAGATCACTTAAGCCAAGGAGTTCAAGACCATCCTAAGCAACATAGAAAGACATCATCTCTAAAAAGAAAAAACAGAAAGACAGAAAATAAAACTAGCACGTCCAGTAGCTCTAATATTTGAAGGTGGGGTGGGTGATGGTGAATAGAATGTATTGTTAAGAAAGAGGAATATTTCTTTATTCTTCCTGGCAAAGGAATAGTCATGGAGAGGCCTGGGATTGTCTTTGCTTTTTTTTATTGAGACAAAGTCTCGCTTTGTCACCCAGGCTGGAGTGCAGTGATGTGATCTTGGCTCACTGCAGTCTCTGCCTCCCAGGTTCAAGCTATTCTCCTGCCTCAGCCTCCTGGGTAGCTGGGATTGCAGACATGCACCACTATGCCCAGCTAATTTTTGTATTTTTAGTAGAGATGGGGTTTCATCATGTTGGCCAGGCTGGTCTCGAACTCCTGACCTCGAGTGATCCTCCTGCCTTGGCCTCCCAAAGTGCTAGGATTACAAGTGTAAGCCACCGCCCTCGGCCTATCTTTGCATTTTGAAAGCCTTCATGATGGTGATCTGTAGGGTGCTGAAATTTAAATGCACACAGTCTGAAAAGGTCAAAGAAGTAAATGCTGTCTGGGTTCTTTTTGATGCTGTCGTTAGACACCGTTTTACCAGCTCCGTGACCCTCAGAGGCCTGAGAGCAGAAGCATGGCTGTCAGAAGGTCAGGGCTTGTGGATGGTGCTTCTGGTACCCATGTACTTAGGCTCTGTCACTGGTTCACTGGCCGCTTGGGCTGCCACTCTCGGTTTCTGGTTACTCACCTGTGAAGGACAAGTAATAATACCTACTTTACCTTCCTCCAAGGGACATGGCTGCCCATTATAATTAGAACTTTTTTGAACTTGACAGCATGGTAAAAAAGAAGAAGAAAAAAAGAACTAAGGTTCTTGTATTAAAATATTAACAAGAATTCCCCCAAAATGGAAAAAACAAGATAGGAGTTTGTGGCTGCGCTTGTCTGCTACTCCTGAGTACCTTACAATGATTAATGGCTCGAGGCAAGAAAAGGCAGGGACTGGTGCCTCTGGCTCTGTAGTCAACGTCTTCTGCCCTGGTTTGCTGGGAACCCTTAGGCAATTGACTTAAGCACTCCATGGCTCAGCTTGTTCATCTGTAAAATGGGTATAATCATACTTACTAACTCATTCATAGTTAATTAACGATGTATAAAGCTTTTGAAACTATAAAATGCAATGCATGTGCTAATTATTATAAATCCAAAAGAGCACCACAGTTCAATTTTTAATTACCTATATATTTTATTGAAAATATATAAAGTACATAATAAAATTAACCTAAGTGTCAAAAATTACTGCTTGCCTGTGCTGTCTTGTCCATCCCTCTGCCAGAATTACAGGAGTAATTTTCCAAACTAAATTAATAATTTCATTTTAGCGGTAGAAGTTGAACCAATATGACCAGGCCTAACCTGTGATTTAATGTGTTATAAAATAGCATCTCCCATTCTTGCCTCAATTTCCCTTAGTTATTATAACTCAATTAATATAATACTAGAGCCTATTACCAAAATGTTATAATAAAATTAAATTAATGTTTATGTCAATTTCATGTTAGGGGGTTTAAACACTGAAGTATGGCCACATTTTTAATATAGATCTTTGAATGGTAACCTAAAATATTCCATAAAAGGGAAAAAAAATTTTTAATTAATTTCAGGTATAATTTAGAATGAGGAAATCTAGAGTAGAAGAAGGAGAAAGTCTGCAGGTCCCCGTCTTGGGCTTCTAACACTCAATTACCAAAAAAAAAAAAAAAAAGTTATTTTCTATGTTCTTCACTTTCTCAAAACAGAACAGATTCTAGACCATAACAGTGAACACTTCCTCCTCTCCAGAAAGCTCTGGGCTTATTCTTGTTTAATAACTAACGGCACATGGACATTGGACATTGAGGATTTCAAGTCCAAGAAAAGGACAAGAGACACAAAATGAAATTTGGGGTGTCATCGGCCTTTAGGAAATGAGAGTAAAATTAATATCAGCCACGTTTCTGAAGCCTGTTAGAAAAAAACATGATGATAAAGCCAAGAAGACCAAGACCGTGTGGCCCCCTGTTTCAAATTAGTCATCAGGTAGCTGGGAGATCAGACTAAGATTTCGTGAAACAACCTGAGACTCGTCTGAAAGCCGTATGTAGGAAAGGCGCATGGCAGCTGAAGGAATGAATGGGAAACGAAGGAATAAGTCCATGCCGCTGCTAAGGGAATTCAGTGCAAGGAAAAGAGCTCTGTGAAAATTTCTGGGGGTCAGGCATGGTGGCTCACACCTGTAGACCCAGCATTTTGGGAAGCTAAGGCAGAAAGATTACTTGAAGCCAGGAGTTTGAGACCAGCCTGGCAACATAGCGAGATCCTGTCTCTACCAAAAATTAAATTTGCCAGTCTATAGTCCCAGCTACTTGGGAAGCTGAGGCGAGAGGATCCATTGAGCCTGGGAGTGCAAGGCTACAATGAGCTGTGATTGTGCAACTGCACTCCACCCAGGGCAACAGGGAGAGACTTCAGCTCTAAAAATTAAAAATACATAAATAAAAAGGGAAAAAATAAAAATTCTGGGTGAGTGTGTGTTCTCATTGTAGCCATAAAGGATGAGATTGGGAAGGGTACAGAGCTAGAGGAAAACAGAGCTCTGCAAGAGACTGTGTGATCCAGGTGCAGAGGGGGGACTCAGAAAACACATGAGACTGCCCTTCCTGTGAAGCCAAACCAGCAGCTTTGCTCCGCACCGGGTCTGATTATATTTTAAGCTACAGACAGATCTCCAGCTATTATGGGACCACTTCTTCTAAGTGCCACCTTCAGTTGGCAATTCTTGATGGTACTACCTCATTTGATGGTCAGTGTGTCCCACGAAGGGCTTAGCGTAGGTGACAATGGGTGAAATTAATTCCTACGCTTTTAGCGGCAAGCATGCTGGGTCCCGCTTGGAAAAGTTGGTTCTCACTGGTGTGTTTGTCTTATCCCAGAGTCCCCTTCACTCCTGCTCTCTCCTCTGCTGGCCACAAGCTGCAACAGACACAAGACACACAATGTGTGCAGTTGGACTGGTCCTGGGCCATATTGGTTTCAACTGCATCACTGCTGTGGCTTAAAATCACATCATGGGTCCACTCAGCACGTATCCAAGGTTTAGGGGAGAAGAGCAGGAATTGTTAAGTGGGGCAGCGGTAGGTATAGTATGTGTACCGTTAGATGAGGAATCTAATGTTCACGGAGTAGGTAGCTCCCCGACTTCAAATATAGGTAGGCTGTGGAAGAGAGAGGAGAGATTTAATCATCTTCCTCCAGAGTTGTTTTTTTTGTTTAAGAGCTTGATTACGATACATATGAAAGTTTCACTGCTACCTATAAACCTGTTCCCTTTATGCTAATTGCTCTCCATAAAACTAGATCAAGAAGTAGGACTCCCAGCCCAGTTCAAGTTCTAGCATGCCTGCTGGGCACACGTTCAGAGCGCCTAGGTGCTATCTGACAGGCCCTCTGGAAACAGATAGCCTGATGGATCGTGATAAATAGGCAGATACATTATATTAATAGGTAAATGGCCTTGCAAGGAACTCAAGGTGATGGAAAATAGGATCCAATAAACAGTTTGTCATCACAGATATTTCCTAAGAGAAAATGCTGCTTGGGAGGGAGGAGACACCACGTTGCACCTACATGATTCATCGGCACTGCGGGCTGCTCCGGCAGGGACCCACACCAGCCTTCCAACACCTTTGAACTGGAATCCCAACAGCCATGTCAATGGCTGACACACAGGAGCTGGAATCCAAGTGAACCGGCTCACAGTCAATTTCCCCCACGTTAGTGGCAATCCGTAAACAAGGTGACTGTGGGACAGACTTCGCCCTGAGTCTCTTGCCAAGGATTTCACGAGAACAGCCACCAGCTCTGATCTTTGACTCTGTGACACTTTAGGAAACCAGCAGATCCAAAGGCTGGCCAGACCCAAGCAGGACCTTGAAGCTCTTCCCCTGGATTTGACAATTTCAATGAGCTGGCCTCAAAAATATGTGCTTGTTCAGGGCATCTTTCATACAGAGTGAGGGGCTCAGATCCTTGGTTCTTCCTTGTCACAGCATCTAACAAGTCTGAGAAAGTGTTGAATATCTTGTGTAAATCCCGCCTGCCCCATTGGAAGCCAATGCCTTCTGCTGAATTTTAACGTGCACATTCCTTCATAGAGAAATCCCTTCATGGACCCACAGTGGAATATCTGCTCTGTCATTTGTAATCCACCCCAGTTTCTATGAAGATGACAATTAGTGTGGGTGATAAAAAAAAAAAAAAAAAAAAAAACAATTCCTTTGGTTTACACCACCAAGCCTTTGTGAGACAGCATGATTTGTGATGAGATACAACTGATTCTGTCCAGGCCATCACACACCATCACAACAAGCAGGGTCAAAGCTCTTACGAAGGCCTTTGAGGAATGTGGCCCTAAAACATTGATTTATTAAAGAGTCTCTCTGTGCAGTATTTGGAAGGTAAGAAGAAAGAAGAGGAGGGTGTATGTGTGCATGCGTGTATGCGTGTGCGTGTGTGTGTGTGCATGTGTGTATGTGATTTTAAAGTGTTAGCACCAACCTGCTGTCAACAACTTTGGACCAGGTGTAACTTTCCCAGTGGGTCTTATGCCGGGATCCATGATTTCATACACAGAAGGAATGGGGCAACAAGCCTGTAAAAATTAGAGTAACTGATCACATGAATTTTAGCGTCAGGAGAGAAAGGTGACTGATTGTATCTCTTGGCAATTCCATCAGAGTTTTGCAAACATTTGAAAGATAGCCTTTACAAGGCCTTGAAGATGAATTCTGCAAGAATCACGGTACCAGAAAAAGAGCTCCTCAAGTCCCAGCTCTCAGGCCACTGGAAGGGGAACTAATGTGCAAAGATTGAGCACATCTCTGAAGTGGCCTATCACTAAGGATTAAAATAGCATGGAAAGGCCAGGCGCAGTGGCTCACTCCTGTAATCCTGGCACTTTGGGAGGCCGAGGCAGGTGGATCACCTGAGGTCAGGAGTTCAAGACCAGTCTGGCCAACATGGTGAAACCCCCTACTAAAAACACAAAAATTAGCTGGGCGTGGTGGCGGGTGCCTGTAATCCTAGCTACTTGGGAGGCTGAGGCAGGAGAATCACTTGAACCCGGAGGCAGAGGTTGTAGTGAGCTGAGATAGCGCCACTGTACTCCAGCCTGGGTGACAAGAGTGAACTCTGTCGCAGAAAAAAAAATTTTTTTTAATAGCATGGAAAGGCATTTTTCCCTTGTTCATTTGGAAGAGCAAAATGTATGCCAGCTTTTAAAAAATAATAAGGACTATTTTCTTAATTTTACTCCCTGGTTGCTATTTCTAGGCAAGCCACAGCAAAACTAGTTGAGACTAGACATTATATAATTACCTGTAAAGCTACTCTCTGGATTTTGTCGGATGCATGTCTCTAAAATAATATTGCATTTATAAAGAAAAGACCTCAATTTCTCACTTTTACCAGTTAAATAGGTTAAAGCTTTAAAAAAAAAATAGTCACAACTTAAGGGAACATTTGGGAATAGCAGGATTTCATTGGGGCTGTTGAAAGGCAGGAAGGAGGCCGGGTGCAGTGACTCATGCCTGTAATCCCAGCACTCTGGGGGGCCGAAGTGGGCAGATCACTTGAGGCAAATAGTGTCACATGAGTATGCTCGTAAGTATTCACTGAGGACCCTGTTTATAAGGCAATTGAGCATAACCTATTATGTATATATGAAAAGGATTTTTATTTTTTTAAATAACTTTAACAGCATTTTTTTTTTTTTTTTTTTTTTTTGAGATGGAGTCTCGCTCTGTCACCCAGGCTGGAGTGCAGTGGCACGATCTCAGCTCACTGCAACTTCCACCACCTGGGTTCAAGCGATTCTCGTGTCTCAGCCTCCCGAGTAGCTGTTACCATATGAGTTCGAGACCAGCCTGGCCAACATGATGAAACCCCTGTCTCTACTAAAAATACAAAAAAAAATTAGCCGGAAGTGGTGGTGGGCGCGTGTAGTCTCAGCTACTTGGGAGGATGAGACATGAGAATCGCTCCAAAGTGGGAAGCAGAGGTTGCAGTGAGATGAGATCACGCCACTGCACTCCAGCCTAGGTGACAGAGTGAAACTCTATCAAAAGAAAGAAAGGAAAGAAAGAAGGGAAGGTGAGGGGAGGGGAGGGGAGGGGAGGGGAGGGGGAAATGAGTTCTTGGATAGAAAAGAATCAGATGCCTTACCAGCATCCCTGTTTGCATGGCACTTCAGTTTCCCTCCCCATCTCAGCCTCCCATGAAAGCAATTCATGGATTTGATTCCTAAACAATTATAGCTTGACTGATAATAGCATTACAGAACACTGAATGTATTCTGACTTCAAATGGATTCGCTTTCTTTGATTAAGAAAAGGAAGTGACTTAGATGACTAAATGAAAAGTAATAGCATCCTGGAAGAACTAATATCCCCAAACTAGTTCTGTCATAGGTATGGAATCCGATCTCGTACAATGTGGAAAGTAGGTTCACCATCAGCACTAATCAGCAGAGACATGATGGTGTCATGCCCAGCAACTATATGCGACATAAAAATTGTATCCAGAAAATAGTCATATGGGAGGGAGGCCAAGGTAGGAGGGTGGCTTGAGATCAGGAGTTCAAGGCCAGCATGGGCAAACATAGCAACACCCAGTCTCCATAAAAAATTTAAAAATTAGGTGCAATGGCATGCACCTGAAGTCCTAGCTACTCAGGAGGCTAAAGAGGGAGGATCACCTGAGCCCAGGAATTGGAGGCTGCAGTGGGCCATAATTACACCACTGCACTCCAGCCTGGGCAACAGAGCAAGACTCCATCTAAAAAAATAATAATAATAAGTTGTAATGAAACAATCCCTTCCTAATGTTCTTCTCTATGAATTTGGTACAATTCTCACCCCTAAAATGAACTATTTTACCTTCATTCTCTCCACAGATGAATCTGGAGAATCAGGAACATAAAGGGAAACATTTGCCTACTTTCACAGAAGGATAGTCTCAGATCTGTGCGTTCCTTTGTTGTCCTATATGCTCAAACCCAATGAGCACTGTAGGGAAATAAACATGTTTTCAGAACAACCATTTAAGACCAACTGAACCTAAACTAACAGGACTAAGAATAATATTGTCATAGCTATTCAAACTGATTCTGAATCCCACGGGAAGATGTAGATAGTTCCTATCACACATCACAGCATTCTCAGCTTCTCAGAGATGGGAGATAATTAACATTTATCCAGAATCTTCTATCTGCTACACACTGTACAAGGCATTTTTACTTGCATTTAATCCCCAAACTGGGGCTGATGTTCAGCTGGTCTGCTCCAGTACAAAGTCCTGGCTGACGTCCAGTACAATTGACCAGACATCAGTTCTGATTGGTCTGCGTCCTGAATGACCCTTCAAGAGTACTGTTATTATTATCTCAATATTTACAAGTAAAGAAACTGGAGTTCATTGAATAAGTCACTTCCTGAGGGTCACACGGATTTTAAGGGAAAACACAACTGACCTCTTCTTACACTTCATTTGTCTCTTTATGAACTCTATTTCGTGTTTTTACTCTGCCAGGAAAGTTGAAGTTGGATTTTGGTTTCGTTTTTCCCCAATATATGCTCAGGAAGGCAAATAGTGTCACTCGAGTATTTCATAACGATTCATTGAGGACCGTTTAAAAGGCAATTGAGTGTGGCCTATTGTGTACCTATGAAAGGGATTTTTTTAAAAAAAAATATCTTTAACAGCGTTTTTTTTTTTCTTTGAGATGGAGTCTTGCTCTTTCGCCTAGGCTGGAGTGCAGTGGCGTGATCTCGGCTCACTGTAACCTCTGCCTCCCGGGTTCAAGCGATTCTCCTGCCTCAGTCTCCCGAGTAGCTGGGATTACAGATGCCTGTTACCACGCCTGGCTAACTGTTGTTGTATTTTTAGTAGAGACGGGGTTTCACCATGTTGGCCAGGCTGGTCTCAAACTCCTGACCTCAGGCGATCTGCCCGCCTTGACCTCCCAAAGTGCTGGGATTACAGGCGAGCCACCAACCCCAACCATTGCGAGTATATCTTAATTTAGACTGAACAAAAATAGGAAAGATGAGTGTGCAGACATACACACTGAACTGTGTTTGGTTTCCCAAGGGTTATGAAGTCATTCTTTTTAGGATCCATAACCCAATTTTTATGTACCTCAAATCCGTATTTTCCCTCCTTGGAGAAATAGCTCTGAAACAAGATTTAGAAGCCTTGTCTGCTCAGATTGAAATTACAACTGTGACTCTGTTGTGTGGCTCTTCCTGATTTCTTTCTGTCTTTCTTTCACAGAAACTCACTGTCTTGTCCAGGCTGAGTGTAGCAGTACAATCACAGCTCGCTGCAGCCTCTGCGTCCTGGGCTCAAGTTATCCTCCCACCTCAGGCTCCCAGTAGCTGGGACTGCAGATGCACTACCATGCCCAGTGAACTTTTTTTTTTTTTTTTTTTTTTTTTGTAGAGACAAGGTCTCCCTTGTTGTCCAGCCTGATCCCAAACTCCGGACCTCAAGCAATCCTCCCACTTCGGCCTCCCAAGCACTGGAATTACAGGTGTGAGTCACGGCATCTGGCAAGTCTCCTTCTAATTTTAAAATCGGCCTGAGGAAGAGTGAGGTGACAGGACAAGACGATGAGCCCCCCTTCAAGTGCTGCTCCTTGGATCTTCCTGTTCTTTCGTCCTTTAGGAGGAAATCAGTCCTAAGAAATTTTCTGAAAGCTCAAAACTCTCATCAGTTCTGTGGTCCCAGGTTATTCAAGCAGACATGACAAGAATTAAAGGTGCTCACTGGGCTTCAGTTATTTCCTTTTCTTTTCATTTTCTTTCTTTTTTTTTTTCAATGTTTTGCATCAAAAGTGTTTTTTTCTTTTCATGGACGCTTAGCAGGTTTTAATTTTATAAAACATTGTGCAACCAGGTACCTTAGGGAACAGTAATTAACTGGGATTATGTTTTCGTTTCAGTGAATTTTAAATGAGAAGCCTAAATACTGATTTTTGTCTATCAGCAAATGGGAAAACACACAGCCGTGCTCATTTCTTAAGTATATTCCTTTGCTTACGATAAATATTTTCCTAGTGCTATTTGCAATTTGCCCCCTTGCTTAAACAGGCCATGCCATGAATTATTTAAAATAATGAAAAATGTTTACTTTGAATTTTAATACACGTTCTTGGCTGTCTCCAAACTGCATTCTCCCCACCAGGGGCTGGCAACTATCCAAAAACAAGCTGGAATATCTGTTTTTTATTTTCTTATTTACTTGCTTACTAATTGATTTATTGAGGCAGGGCCTCACTCTCTTGCCCAGGATGGAGTGCAGTGACACGAGCACGGGTCTCTGTATCCATGACCTCCTATGTTCAAGCAATCCTCCTGCCTCAGCCTCTCAAGTAGCTGGGAATATAGGCATGCACCATTACATCCAGCTAATTTTTTTATATTTTGTAAAGAAAGGGTCTCACTATGTTGCCCAGGTTGGGCAATCCACTCTCCTTGACTTCCCACAGTACTGGGATTGCAAGTGTGAGTCACCTCCAGAATATTTATTTAACAAGAATTGTTTGTGCATCTGCTGTGATATTGTAGTAAATGCAGCATCATTTTAAAGTTGAACTCAAGATCACTTCAAAATGAGGATTAGAAGATGAAGAACTGTGGTTACATCTAAATTATATGCTGATTATAAGTTCAGAGAGAGAACCTTACTGGTGTGACATCTGTGCAAGGTAGTAGCAAGCCTTGGAGTTAACCTTGATTCAAATTCCAGTTCTACTATTTACTAGATGTGGATCTTAGACAGTGAATTATTTCACAAGCCTCTTGTTTCATCTGTAAAATGGGAAAAATAGTTTGCTACCCTAAGTGGCTACTGAAGCATTTAGTGAGATACTGATACTCAATATGTAGCAACTATCATCCTCATCATTGTCAACCACATGAAACTTCAAGGAAACTTTCCAGTGGTTGAAAATAGCCACTAACTTGCAGCTACTGCTATTCTGTCTACACAATGAGAAGTCTCTGATGGTAGCCTCTGTAGAACAGAGCTATATCACACATAACACGTAGGTTAAGATGATCTTTTATCTCTGGCCTAAGCCTGTGGCATCTTGTGACTGAAAGATCACAGTAAAGTCTTAATTTGAATAAAATCTATACTATGTCAAGAAATAGTCATTAATAATGAACATCTCCTTTGAATGATTTTTTTGAAGAGTGATTTTATTAATTTCAAGTTCATAAGACAATCAAACTAAGCTGGGATGATTTCTGCTAGCTGTCCTTAGGCGACCTGTTTTAACCAACAAATGGGAAAGATCTGTAGTTAGTCTGCCAATCACTTCTCTCTCTATGGGTCCCCTTCACAAGGCTTTAGGTACAGAAAACAAGCTTGTCTTCTCAATGACAGTGTTGATTTCTGTGATCTATGCAGGGTTTGCTGCACAAAGACACAGTTCATCTTGATGCCTGTCTGAATTTTAACACATTTTAAAATTATTTAAAAAATTTTTTTTTCGGTTTGCAATTGATAAGTGGGTTTTAAATTCTTTTTTAAATTTTTTCAGCTTTATTGTGGTAGGACTGCAAATAAAAATTGCATATATTTAAGGTGTACAATATTATAACTTGATACACATATAGATCATGAAATGTGAGTAACACAATCAAGCTAATTAACACATCCAACACCTCACATAGTTATCCCTTTTTAAAAAAAAAACTGGATAAAGAAAATGTGGGAAAACTATGCAGCTATAAAAATAATGAGTTCATGTCCTTTGCAGGGACATGGACAAAGCTGGAAACTATTAACCTCAGCAAACTAACACAGGAACAGAAAACCGAACACCACATAAGTGGGAGTTGAACAATGCGAACACATGGACAGAGGGAGGGGAATGTCACACACCAGGGCCTGTTGGGGGTGGGGGCAAGGGCAGGGAGAGCATTAGGACAAACACCTAATGCAGGTAGGGCTTAAAACCTAGATGATGGGTTGACAGGTGCAGCAAACCACCATGGCACGTGTATACCTATGTAACAAACCTGCACGTTCTACACATGTATCCCAGAACTTAAAGTAAAATAAAAAGTAAACAAATTTATAATATATATAAATAAATAAATACACATTTTTCTGTTTAAAATTTTTTGTAGCTTATTTTCTATTTTTAATTTTAAATGTTTGTGGGAATCGTAGGTATACATAGTCATGGGGTACATGAGACGCTTTGATATAGGCATGCAACACGAAGAAAGCATGTCATGGAGAACGGGGTATCAGAATCACATTTTTCTGACTAAAGCTCCACTCTGGTCTCTGTACTGAGAAGAAGACAAGCAAACTCTGAAGTGATTTTAACCAATGAGAATGATTCTCTCAGAATGGCATGACAGGTTCTGGTTCATGGCCTCTTGAAAGGAGGAACATGTGTCCATCTTGGTTGGGGGAGACCCTTGTGCCAAGGCAGGGATGAAATGAATGTCCTTCAGTGGCACAGTCACGACTCTCCTACTGGAGTTCGGTGGCCAGACTTTCAGGAAGTTCATAGGTTCAGACAATTCAAGTGCGTCTTTGAAAAATGGGCCACATGACTGATGTCCAGTGCAGGAAGAAAACAATGAACATGTTACCAAGTCACTCTTATCTGCCCGTTAGCGCAGGTCTCCCAAGGACTGCTAGCAGCCATATTGCCAACTCAAGTTGGATTGCTAGCCTGGTTGTTAAGAGGATGTAATAAAAAGGCATTTCTTCCAGTAAGTCTGTTTCTCATGTTGTTTTAAAATAAAAGCATAGCTACAAAAAAAAAAAAAAAAAAGGAAAGAAAACGCATTCTCCCCACTTTTTGAAATGTGACCACAAACTATATTCTTCAGCCCACATCGCTCTCCACCACATCACCGTCAAAGGCTTAGCTAACAAGATGACCTCAACTTTAAAACCAGGTTATTTTTCTCAATGCTTCTCCCTTGAAGGTTAGTTCTTAGAAGCAAAAACTCTCTATCTAAAGTTTTAAATGTGCAGCATAGAAGGATAACCTTAGCAAGAAACAGAATTTTTAAAAAAATATGCTAGTAAAACATCAGGAGGCTTATAAGTAATGTTACGTAAATCATTTTATTTGATATATCACCCTCATCATCATCAATCACATGAAACTCCAAGAAAACTTTCCAGTGGGCAGAAAATAGCCACTAACTTGCAGCTACTGTTATTCTGCCTACACAATGAGAAGTCTCTGATGGTAGCCTCTGTAGAACAATAAATATCTACCTGGTCACTGCTAGTCAAGTACCATTGGGAGGCATCAGACCTGCAAAGCAAAGGGGATCCCAGTCCCCAAAAGTTTCACAGTCCACCCTTGAGAGAAACAGGATATTATTACTCTAACCATTTTATGTGAAGGAGGTTAAGGGACATGCCTAAAGTCACATAACTAGAAAGAGCCTGAGCTGGACCAGGCACAGTGGCCTATGCCTGTAATCCCATTACTTTGGGAGGCCGAGGCAGATGGATCACCTGAGGTCAGGAGTTCAAGACTAGCTTGGCCAACATGGTAAAACCCTGACTCTACTAAAAACACAAAAAAATTAGCCAGGTGTGGTGGCAGATGCCTGTAATCCCATCTACCCGGGAGGCAGAGGCAGGAGAATTGCTTGAACCCAGGAGGCGGAGGCTGCAGTAAACTAAGATTATGCTACTACACTCCAGCCCGGGTGGCAGAGTGAGGCTCCATCTCAAAAAGAAAGAAGGAAAGAAAGAGAGAAAGAGAGAGAGACAAAGGAAGGAAGGAAGGAAGGAAGGAAGGAAGGAAGGAAGGGAGAGAGGGAGGGAGGGAGGGAAAGAAAGAAGGAAATAAAGAGAGAGAGAAAGAAAGAAAAAAGAAAGAAAGGAAAGGAAGAAAGAAAGAAAAAGGAAGAAAGAAAGAGAAAGAAAGAAAAAGAGAGAAAGAAAGAAAAAGCGAGCAGGCCCTGAGCTGGAGTTAAAATTGAAGTCTTTCTTCACTAAGTACTTTGTTCATTTCTTTCTAAAAGGCTGCCTGTGCGTGCCCTCCCAATGGAAGGACTTTCTCTGACTCTCACTGATAGAAATCTTCCTCATGTAATCAGCACTAGAAATTGGTTGGAAATTAATGAGGATTCAACATAACTGGAGTTTCTTCTGAAAAAGACATTTGTCCCATATATGCCCTGAGTTTTTCTCAGGCCTACTGCAATATAAGCTATAACCCATGTGTAAAGTGCCAGGAGTTTCTTAAACGTTTTTGTATGGTGCCAACTGGAGGAAAATCTTTTTAAATGGTGAGTGGAGATTTTTCTGCCTTATCTATGTAGATTTTAGTACTCAGTGGATATTATCTGACTTTCAAACATCTCTTTCATGTGACCTCCAAGTATTTACTCTTCAAGAGTAAATATGATAGACATTGTCATATGCTCAAAAATTATTTCATTTATTTTTTAAAGGCTTAGTAAAGAAGCTTTCTATTTTATCAGCACACACACACAAAAAAATGATTTGCTAAAGAAAGATTCTTGCCTAATCAAGGGCATAAAGGAAGCATCTCATGAATTTGAGGAAGACATTGTGCCTATTAAGGCAACATCTTAATTGTACTCCAAGAAAAATAAAGATAGCGTTACAAGAACAGGAAAGAAACCTCTGTGTTCTGTAGGCCAATCAGTCACAGGAGCACACTAAGTAAGAAGAACTTTTAAGATACAGTAATTGTTTTCATCAGTCAGGAGCTCCCAAGCACGCTCAGCCTAGGCTGTGGTGTTAGTCGCATAGCCTAACGACTATGCACAAATCCTTCTTGAAAAAGCCACGCTCATCAATTTTGCACTTACTTTAAAGCCGTTCTTGTTGCCTTTCTTTTCTCTTAGGCTTGTAAGGGTGGAACTCTGAGTACCTTTGTGCCCTCTTCTGATTCTTGCCACGGGGGCTTTTTCAGCATCTGGTTCATAACATCTCTCATTTCCATTGTAATCTCTCTAATACAGATAAAAACAAAAGAATGGAGTCAATGCAGAAAAATGTCCTCTAACGAGACCTTCAGAACATCTTGATATTGTGTTGATAGATCTCCTGGCACTGGAGCCAGGTCTAGATCAAAACAGAAGAGCCAGTTACTAAGAGCACTGTTTTTTGGAGAGTAGCTACAGGGTTGGAATGGGCGAGAAGGGCAAAGGTAGCCAGGCTGCAGTGGAATGGTCACTGCCATGCGAAGTGGTAGAGGGAAAGTTAAGCACTGTCCGATATGGCAGCCACGTGCCACATGTGGCTATGTGGAGCATTCGAAATGTGGTTAATCCGTCCGGGCACAGTGGCTCATGTCTTAAAAAACAAAAAGAAAGAAAAGCTGTTGTCACAACGGTTTCCTTTACAGTGCCCTAAATAAGATCAGAAAGAGTCTCCAAACCAAGACAACCCCAACTCTAGAGAGCTTCTAGCTTATCTTCTTAGATTCCAACGTAACATTCCAACAACTATCTAAACTTGAAGGGGAAGAGCCAATCCAAAAAGAACAATCAAAGTTTGAAAATACCATTTCTAGATCAGGGTTCAGCCCTATGCTCTATGTGGCCAGGGGTAGTTAACCCTGGACCATGTGAAAAAATGAAAGAACAGTCATTCTCAACGCATTTTAATCCTGTTGAGATAGTTTAGGGAAGGAGCTTCTCACACTTGAATGCCATATGGAAGAACATCAACGCACTTTCATTAGTAATTACTCTACAATAGCTTTAAGTCTAATTAGTGACACTTGAAGTGATCATCATAGTAATTTGTAGTTATCATACTTTCATCAAAGAGTAAGATGCAGAAATTTAAAAAATGGAATGAATCGGTTGTGTCATTTATTTGATTAGAGGTCACCAAAAAATCTTGTATTAATGGCCGGGCATTGTGGCTCACACCTGTAACCCCAGCATTTTGGGAGGCCAAGGCAGGTGGATCACTTGAGGTCAGGAGTTCGAGACCAGCCTGGCCAACATGGTGAAACTCTGTCTCTGCTGAAAATACAAAAATTAGCTGGGTGTGGTGGTGTGTGCCTGTAGTCCCAGCTACTCAGTAGGCTGAGGCAGGAGAATCACTTGAACCTGGGAGGCAGAGGTTGCAGTGAGCCAACACTGCACCACTGCACTCCAGCCTGGGCAACAGGGTGATGCTCTGCCTTAAAAAAAAAATTAAAAAGAAGTTAGGGGCTTAATATTTTTTTCTCATAACCAGAGATCTGCAAGTGGGCCATCTATACATAGCTGATGTTGCTGCTCTGGATGCCATCAGGGATCCAGGCTCTTTTTTTGCTTTATAATGGAGTCTTGCTCTGTTGCCCAGGCTGAAGTGCAGTGGCACAATTATGGCTCACTGCAGCCTCAATCTCCAGAGCTCAAGCGACCCACCCACCTCAGTCTTGCAAGTAGCTGGCACTACAAGAGCACACCTCCATGTTCAGATAATTTTTTTTTATTGTTTGTAGAGATGGGGTCTTGCTATGTTGCCCAGGCTGGTCCCAAACTACTGAGCTCAAGCAATTTTCCCACCTCAGCCTCTTAAAGTGCTTAGGATTACAGGAGTGAGCCATCACTCCCATCCTAGGCTCTTTCTACATATCTGCTCAATGACATTTAGCTAGTACATCCTCATTGTCACACTTGTTACCTTGTAGTTGCAAGATAGCTGCTGAATATCCAGATAGGGGTATTTTCTGTTTCAGGAAAGCAAAATCCCTCCCAGAAACCCTCAGACATGAGCTAAGGGCTTCTGGGAAGGCTTTTGCTTTCCTGAAACAGGAAATACCGCTATCTGGACATTCATTAGTCAGAACTATGTCACATGACCTATCCTGAGGCAAGGGAGGTTGAATAAACAAGTGTTTTTAGCTGGGCTGGTCTCTGTCCCCCAGGCTGGAGTGCAGTGATATGATCATAGCTCACTGCAGGCTTGAATTCCTGAGCTCAAGTGATCCTCCTACCTCAGCCTCCCTAGTAGCTGGGACTGCAGGCACATACCACCATGCCTGGCTAATTTTTGTAGTTTGATTTTTGTAGAGTTGGGCTATTGCCATGTTGTCCAGGCTGGTAAGGAAGAGGATGATGCGCTTGGATGGGCAATAGCAGTTCCTACCACAGAAAGATCTGGCAAGTTTCTTCAATCACCTTAAACACAGTGAACCTCAAACATCTGATAACACTGACCTCTGACAAATATGAAAAAGTGGATGAAGAAAAGGATACAAACTCCTAAGCACCCATTAGATGTATAGATCTGGTGAGAGGCAAATAAGCCTGAGAGCTATTTGGGGACTAAGCACTTGAAATCGGATTTTTAATTTTAGTGATGGTTTTACGCACAATTAGTACAACTAAATTTAAATAATAATGAGCTCATCTGATGAGTATCAAAATAATATTGAACAAACAGCACTGGATTCTAAAAGAGCATCTATTTTAATAGTCAGGAAAACAATTCGTAAGGGAAGAGACTAAAGGAAAATAACTTGTTAAATCCTAGTTTTCTGGAAATACCGTCCTTCAGGCTACCTCTCTAACAAATTTTTAAGCATTTACCCCCAAGGAATATATAAATAGTCCCTTCGGGTCTGGTGATTAGAATGCTGTCAGTTGAATCACTGAGATACCACATATATTGTGAGCCTACCAAGAGGAAATGCCATCACCCCTCTGCCACTGATCCTGGGGCTCTATGAGTCATGTCTTTAGAAGACCAGAAATGTGATTTGAGGGATTTCTATTTTTTTGAGCACCTTGTAAGGGACAAGTCTTAGAACAGTGTTGTTCAAACTGTGGCTCTTGACTCATACGTGAATTGTGAAATCAATATTTTTTAAGAGAAATAAAATGGAATAGAATAATAGAGTGGAGTGGAGTTCATCGCGTGCAGTAAGGACACTATTGCTTCAAGAACCTTCCATGTCAGTGATGTATGTCTGTTTGTACTGGGCACCATGTAACACGAATGTCTTTCTGTGGGCCACGGTCAAATATGTTTGAAAAGCCACTGCTGGCTGGGTCTGCTGGCTCACCTCTGTATTCCTAGAACTTTGGGAGGCCAAGGTGGGAGGACACTTAAGCCCAGGAATGCAAGGCTGTGGTGAGCTATGATTGCACTATAGCATTCCAGCCCAGGTGACCGAGTAAGACTCTCTCTAAAAAGTGATAATAATAAAGAGAAGCCACTGCCTTTGCAGTTTCGTGACACCTAAGAGAGTCATTAGTACAGGTCACCAAAAAGAAAACACAGCCCTGAAAATGTCATAAGACTTCAAACCAAGAATGAGCCCAGGAAAATGGAAGTCAACATAGGGTGATGCAACCTCCACACCTCAGCATGAATAAAAAGTAGTAGGAATAGCAACAAAACGGATGACAAATCTTTATCCTATCGTAATTAATCTTTATTCATCGTGAATTGGAGAAGATATGACCATGGCGAACAAGGAACCAGTGGCATCCAAAGAAAACCACCAGTCTGAAAGCACTTTCGAAAAGCAGGAAGATTGCAATTCTCACCAGCTATCTACGAGAGCTGCTACCTAGAGAGAAAAGATCAGCAGTTAAACAAGACTATGCTTGCACGAGTCGCAAGTAATTAGTTGTGTTTCTGTCTCTAAATTAACAGTTACCGCATTGTGTTGTTTTTACTCTTTGCAAGTAATTACTTCTGTTGTTTTCTAAAGTCATGAGTAAAAGAACACTGTCAGGAACGTTCAATGAAAATGCCTGATGGTGGACCTAATTCGTTTTCCAGAATTTACCGTGGGAATGAATGTCCCGTAAGCCAGGACTCCATCACCAGTACTCTGGTACTAATGGTTTTCACATAGCACCCAAACAGGAAGTAGCCCTGGACGAGAACTGCATACTGTTTGCACAAGCCATGTTGAGTGGCTCCAGAAAAGTTAATGATCAGATACCACAAACCAGCATTCGGTAAACATTTGTTTGGTATTTATTCAGGTAAGAAGCTGAGCTGTGGAATCCTCTGCTGCCAAACTCACATACTCACTCAGCAAATGCAAAGTTGTAGAATTAACCAGACCTGTCCCTTTGAAGGTAGTTTAGCTACCACTTAAGCCTGGCCCTTGCCTCAAGCAGCTTCTAACCAATAGAGTATTTTCCCTGAGATAAAGTCTAAAATAAAGTTCTCTACATCTTATCACGTTTCCAGTGATGGCTAAGTTCCTCTTTCAGTTGGATCCAGCCCAGCCTGCTCCTGATCTCTCTCTCTCTCTCTTTCTATCTTTCTTTCTCTCTCTTTACTTTCTCTAAACATCCCTACCACTTGTATAAAGTTCTTGTTCTAGCCTTTGCATGAAACAAGAGAGTCGCTGATTGTCAATGGTCCACAGTAACCTTCTTCCCATCGCCACCAAGGTGCCAAGGTCAGACTGCTCTCTCCTCCACCCACAGATTCTGCCCTGCTAGGATGTCTTTCCGCCTTGATATTTGCTTGACCAAACCTTAGCTACATAAAAATTTTTACAATAGAAAAAGGATAAGCTATGATATGCACAAGTTCTAAAGAAAGCCCTTAACTCTGACATCCTTGGGAAGGCTGTATTTTCTTAAATAAAACCAGATTCTCTTTTAAAATCTAGGAAAATATAAAATTACTTAGGTAAATACCTAAATGGGCTTTGAAAAAAAATCAATTCTAATGCTAAGAAACATCTTTGTCCAATTCATAGCAATTGAGTCAGATTTGTCCACTTTTATAGACAACCATTCTCTCTGTGTGTTCAGCCACCTGGATTCCACCACCACCACCACATGTGCCCAGCCATTTCTTCAGGGAACTGCTCCTTCTTTACTCCATTTGAACCTGGATCAAACTACTCATCGGATGCTCCAAGACCCCGCCAGAGGAATGGACCAATAGCAGTCGGGGGCTATCACCGAGATTCTTTGAACTGAAGCCCCTTGGGCAAAGAAGCAAATGGATGTACACTGGGAACTGTAGTGGCTCTCTTCCCTATTTGAACCAAAAGTCTATCTGAAGGAGACGAGGAGGGCAACTCCAAGTAACAAACAAATCCAAGAAAGCAAGAGCAAGCCGATGACCTTAGATGAGTTTCTGAATAAAGTTGTTTCTAAAGCCAGACTTTCCAGCCCACATGTGAACCACCACATTGCCTCTTGGTTTAAACTTGGTGGTGTTGAGTTTCTGTCACTTACAATCCCATGAGTTCTGTTTGAGGGTCCTTGTATATTTCTCCACTCTAAGCCTATGGTTTACTCTGACAGATATAGCCATACTATCTGCTAAACTTCTCTGGGCCAAGATTCACTTACCACGTTTCCTCCTCTAGAAAGCCTTCTTTGACCTTGCAGGGAAAGAAAAAATAAGCATATTCTCCCATTTTCCCAGAGGGTCCTGTGCCTACCTCTTTCCAGCTCTTCTCTCATGGCCAGTCTCTCCCTTTAGACCACAAGCCTCTGGAAAGACTGATTTGCCCTCCCTTTTACATCCTTAGGTCCAAAGCAGGCATGGCACTTGATGGATATTCTGTAGAAGTCCACCGAGTAATGTTCGTTAAATGAAAGCCAAAGAACTTGCCAATATGAAATATTCGGACAAAGAAATAGCTATCTATAGAACCATCACCAAATAATATCTTCTTATTTTAAAACAATAAGTTAAACACACACATCTCCCTGGTGAACTATAAAAGTTATGGACCCGTTTTCTTTCCACCTTCATCGACTCTGTAAGAATAAGAAAATATCATTTACAGCTAATATTTAATTAATGTTTCTATTTGCTCAACAAATATATATTGAGTACTCAATACTGAACTCCATCAATTCAAAAGTGAGATTGTCACTGTTCATGTCAGCCATCCAAAATTGAACTTACCCCATCATGTCACTGGATAAAGGAAACTAGATTTAGAAAACAGGATACATGCAGATCAATACTTCTATATTCTTTCTTTGATGCTTTTAGATTTTTCAAATTCTTTTAGAATTTCCAACACCGTAAGAACAGTGTGCGTGGCTATTCTCTGACTTTGCATTATCAGATGCCGAGAAGTAGGCAAATTAAGGAAGATCATTTGCATCCAGCAAAGTTGACAAAACCCACGATAAGATTTACAACCTGTGAAGTCTGTGGTGAGCCCTAAGATTTTCGGCCTATGAAGTAGCACCAGCATATTTTTGCTGAGGCCATTTCAGGGCAATAGCAGAAGTCTGAAAAGTATCTTCATAAAACTGTCCATAAAACCAGATAGTTATCTCCAGGATTTCACTATGCTGATCATGTAACCAGATTCATCTGCTTATCAACCCACTCACCATTATCTATCACTACATCTAGGTTAGAGTTGCACAGATCTGGAATATTTCACCAGGGCAAAGGTCTCAGTCTCAGAGGAGAGGAAAACCCTAGGGGGACCATAGTTGTGTCATTTTTTTAAATGACAGACTAACAGACATTTCTGGAGACTGCAGAGTGATCATTAACACAGTGGTAAGTACAGATAGTAATAGATGCTAAAGATCACTGTGCTCCTTCAGCCAGAGGACAAGTGATTATCAAAATCAATCCAAATGAAATGAATGCAACTCTAGGTAAAATAAAACCCCTCAGGAGCTGTCCAGGAAAAATCATATAATTGTGCAAAATTCTATTTTCCTATGGACCAGTATACCAAGTTTTGAATGTTTTCTCAACAAAGAATCATAGTTGTAATACTGCTGTTAAATATGCCAGCAGTTCCCAAAGTGTGGTTGAATAAGCCCTATGTGTCCCCAAAATAGGCTCAAAATAGGAGGATGAAAGGTCCTCTCTTTTCCGACCACATAGACTTGTGAGGCCACCACAGACAGAATGTAGACATGAGAATCAGCTGTTTTCTCTTAATTCACACAATAAAGAGATGCATGAATGTAAAACAAGGCCACTCATCTCACTGAGTTTGTTTTACTTTGGAAAACACTATTATTTCTCACAAAAATATATTAGTTATGTTACTTAATATGTTTTAATTTATTAGGATGACATTTAAATAAATTTTAAAATAAGCATTTTTAAAGCATTCTATTTAAAATTCTAATGAAGTAAAAGCATAGATATAACACACATAAACAAAACAACCGTGGTCCTCAGTAATTTCTAATAGAGTAAAAGCATCCTAAAATTAAAAAGTCTGAGAACTACTGAAATATACATTCTAGTTAAATTTTTCAGTATTGTTCCAAACAGTTTGATGTCTCTTCTTTTTTCTTTTTTAAGTAGAGATGGGGTCTTGCTATGTTGCCCAGGCTGTTCTTGAACTCCAGTGTAAGGACTCAAGTGATCCTCCCACCTCAGCCTCCTAAGTGTTAGAATTACAAGTGTGAGCCGCTACACCTGGCCTTTGATGTCTTTAAAGCTACTGCCTTACCAGTTTCAAAACACCTAAGAGAGCCATTAGCACTGTACAATATGTCCATGTAATAAAACTACACTTGTACTCCTTAAATTTACACAACAAAACATAAAATAACTCACTGATGCATTTTCATAGGCCAGAATTGGCAGAGTTCTTTAAACTATCTCTACAGAGGCAAGTGGAAACATAGAATTAAACCCCAAAAAAAAAAGTCATGTCAAAAGCAGTCATTGACCACCCCCCCATTCCACTTACCCATTGCACTGAGACTAAGCCGAGCCTGGAGCGCCAACCACTTCCAAAAGCAAATTTTTCTATTATTAAAAGCCGATGCTTGTTTTTTGAAACTTTTTCACAAAAGGGAGATTTGAAGCAATTTTCTAAAGAGTTGAGAAAGAAAATCATTTTAAGGCCTGAAATATCTGGATGTAATGTGCCAAAGTCACTTTCCAAATGATTTAAATGAGGAATTCAATTTTTTTTTTTTTTTTTTTGGCTCATATAGGAACATCTCTGAAATTTTTTGTTTTTTAAGTCTTCAGAAACAACAATATCACAAGTAAGCTATGAAAAACACTTAAATCCTGTATCAAACAACAACACTTTAAATATTTACTTAAACACCTACTATGTGTCATCCATGACATTAAACAGAATAGTGCATAGAATATGTTTAGAACTTTATTTCTACAGTTCATTGCTTCTTTGCTAAAATCACCATTCATTTCTTTTCTTCTTCTTCTTTTTTTTTTTTTTGACAGAGTTTAACTCTTGTTGCCCAGGCTGGAGTGCAATCGCTTGATCTCGGCTCACTGCAACCTCTGCCTCACGGGTTCAAGCAATTCTCCTGCCTCAGCCTCCCAAGTAGCTGGGATTACAGGCACCCACCACCACACCTGGCTAATTTTTGTATTTTTTTAGTAGAGATAGGGTTTCACCATGTTGGCTAGGTTGATCTCAAGCTTCTGACCTCAGGTGATTCACCTGCCTCAGCCTTCCAAAGTGCTGGGATTACAGGCATGAGCCACTGTGCCCAGCCTTCTTTTTTAAATAAATCTTTAAATTCAAAATCATTTATTAGTCATAATGTGATTAAAATCTTAAGAGTTGAAATGGACGTTAAACATCACGTAACCTACTCTTTTAACACGGTAAAATTACCTAATGATTTTCACAGATGACAATACTATACTTTTATAAAGGTCATTTTGCAATTATAAAATCAATTACACCTGACCTATGGAAATATCTCTCAAGTGAGTCTCTAAGTCCTTGAATCTCATATTTTAACATTTGTACATAAACTCCTTAGCCAGGAAGTGCAGACTGAATTACTCATATTGGATTTTCTTGGCAGCGAGCTCATCTTTGCCAAGCAGTGCCCTGCCAAAATCTTCAACTCCCACCTGGTATCTTTCCTTAGAAGGCCATCGTATCTTTTTATCAGTTGACTAAACAAGAAGCCAACTAAAATCAGTTTTTTTAATCAGGTAAGTAACTTGGAACATTTAAGAGATAAGTTACTGCATATCTAATTATTATTATAAATTAAAGTACTAATACGCTATTTATAGAAAGCAACAGAAATAGGTTACATAAAGAATATTTACTTCTGAAGACTACTTCAGAGCTTATATCACAATAATCTATTATGCCTATAAGCAGTATTCATTCCAAAAACCTCAATGCCTTGGAAGTTAAAAAAATAATAAGTAATAAATAAAAATAAATTTTAAAAGAATCAGCCAAGTGCTGTGGCTCACACCCATAATCCCAGCACTTTGGGAGGCCAAGGCAGGCTGATCACATGAGTCCAGGAGTTAGAGTCCAGCCTGGACAACATAGCAAAACTCGGTCTCTACAAAAAAAAAGATTATCCGGGCTTGGTGACATGTGCCTATAGTCCCAACTACTCAGGATGCTGAGGTGGGAGGATTGCTTGAGTCCAGGAGGTTGAGGCTACAGTGAACTGTGATTGTGCCACTGCACTCCAGCCTGAGCGACAGAGTGAGACCCTGCGTCAAACAAAAAAGAAAGAGAGAAAATGATTTAGATAGTATAACTACAGATTGTAAATGATTAAATTCATGTTATGGATGTATATGTAAACATGAATATAGATTATATAGAGATCTGTATCAAATGCAACTTTATCCTTAGGATCTTTTATAGTCCAATTAAAGGCCATTTTACTAGGTCTTTGCTGGTGTTTTAACAGGTATCTTCATGCTAGTCTCACAAACACCCCTAACGTATGCTAGTATCAGAGAGCAACATTGCAGATGCAAGAATTTAATCATAAACAATAACGGCAACCTTGCCTTCAAACCACTGTCATTACAGTCATAGCTCTAATTGGCATCATTACATTTGTTCATTCTTTTCCAGGAGGATTACATTTTACATGCAGCTAAAAATTGAATCCTGCAGGGTGTAGTGGCTCACACCTGTAATAGAAGCACTTTGGAAGCCAATGTAGGAGGATCGCTTGAGTCCAGGAGTTCAAAACCAACCTGGGTTACATAGTGAGACTCCGTCTCTACCAAAAGAAAGAAAAAAAGAGAGAAAGAGAGGAAGAGAGAGAGGGAAGGAGGGAGGGAGGAAAGGAGAGAAGGAGGGAGGAAGAAAGTTTAAAAATTGAATCTTTGCCCAAGTGCTGTGGCTCATGCCTGTAACCCCAGCACTTTGGGATACCAAGACAGGCAGATCACCTGAGGTCAGGAGTTCGAGACCAGCCTGGTCAATATGGTAAAACCCCATCTCTAATAAAAAAATTTTAAAATAAGATACAAAATTAGCCAGGTATGGTGGCATATGTCTGTAATCCCAGCTACTCAGGAGGCTGAGGCAGGAGAATCGCTTGAACCTGGGAGGAGGAGGTTGCAGTGAGCCGAGATAGTGCAACTGCACTCCAGCCTGCTGGGCAACAGAGTAACACTCTGTCTTAAAAAAAAAAAAAAAAAAAAAAGAAGAATCTTCATGAACATTTCTTAAAACCTGCACTCTGCTTCCCTTCTGCACTTTATCATCCTAATTCAAAAATGAGAGCTTTGTATCTTTGTAAATGTGATCCAAGTTAATCCCAAGAAGCTCCTTATGTTCTCTAGGATGAAGAGGGTCCCCCACACCCATTTTACTGAGGATTTGCTAATGCCTTTATTTTCGTTTTTTGGCTTATAAGTATAAAAACACAGAAGTTGAACATCTGTAGTCTCAGCACTTTAGGAGGCTGAAGTGGGCGGATCACTTGAGCTCAGGAGTTCAAGACCATCCTGGGCAACATGGCAAAATCCTATCTCTATAAAAATACAAAAATTGGGCCAGGCATAGTGGCTCATGCCTGTAATCCCAGCACTTTGGGAGGCTGGGACAGGTGGATCACCTGAGGTCAGGAGTTCGAGACCAACCTGGCCAACATGGTGAAACCCTGTCTGTACTAAAAATATAAAAATTAGCCAGGCATGGTGGTGAGTGCCTGTAGTGCCAGCTACTCAGAAGGCTGAGGTACAAGAATTGCTTGAACCCAGGAGGCAGAGGATGTAGTGAACTGAGATTGTGTCACTGCACTCTAGCCTAGGTGACAGAGTGAGACCCTGTCTCAAAAAAAAAAAGAAAAAAACACAAAAATTAGCCAGGCATGGTGATGCACACCTGTAGTCCCAACTACTCAAGAGGCTAAGGTGGGAGGATTGCTGGAGCCCAAGAGGTAGAGAATGCAGTGAGCCAAGATTGTGCCACTGCACTCCAGCCTGGGCAACAAAGCGAGACCCTGAGAAAAGAAAGAAGGAAGGAAGGAAGGAAGGAAGAAAGGAAGGAAGGAAAGAAGAGAGAGAGAGATAGAGAGAGAAAGGAAAGAAAGAAAGAAAAAGAAAGAAAGAAAGGAAAGAAAAAGAAGGAAAGAAAGAAAGAAAGAGGGAGGGAGGGAGGGAGGGAGGGAAGGGAGGAAGGGAAGGAAGGAAGGAGGAAAGAAAAGAAAAGAAACAAAGTTTGACCATACATCCAATAGAAACATTCTCTATTTGTAAGTGTTTAAATATGGCCACAAAAAAAGTGAGTAATGAGTTTTCTTGAAGTAAATTATCCATCACCTGTGGCATAGCAATGGACTCAGAAGTTAGAGATGATGAGTAAGAAGATTCAGTGAGGTGAAGGCTGAGAGAGAAAATCTGAAAAGTAAAAAAGAAAAGTTTCTTGAGAATCTCCCGTGTGCTACGTAATGGATATGGGATTTTACATAAATTGACTAGTATTTCAAATGCTGGTTCTCTAGAGAATATTACGTGAGTTGTACAGTGAACACACACAAAACATATACCCAAAGGTTACATCTCCACAAGAGGGTTCCCAATTGCTTTGGGTTTTGTTTTACTTCATTTTATTTTACTTTATTTTTTGAGACAGTCTTACTCTCTCTCAGGCTGGAGTGCAGTGGCACAATCTCAGCTCACTGCAGCCTCGACCTCCTGGACTCAGGCTGTCCTCCTGCCTCAACTTCCTGATTAGCTGAAACTATAGATGTGCACCACCATGCCTAGCTAACTTTTTATTTATTTATTTATTTTAGAGATGGGATTTTGCTATGTTAGCCAGGCTGGTCTCAAACTCCTGGGCTCAAGCCATCTGCCTACCTTGACTTCCCAAAGTGCTGGGATTACAAGTGTGAGCCACATATTAATAATATGTTTTAGAATACCAAATATATGGTAAATTATTATAATGATAAAAGTGCATTCCCTCAAATAGATTTGAAGTATAGAGAAATAGGAAATCCTGATTCTGCAAACACAGGCTCTGGGTACAAATTTTTTCGATGCTACAGTACAGCATCTTAAGCGCGTTTCTGATGTGTTACCACTTTCTTAGCTGAGTCTTTTTGGGCCCTTGGCACAGCTCTGTGGGTGGAGACATAGCTGCTACATGCGCAAATACGGTACACCTGACGACAAAGCTTGTCAAATCACATCAGCTCCTAGGTGGGTCTGTTACCTGCTGAATTCACTTGAGAACATGGTTGCTCGACCCTGTACCCTTGCGTCTTCCTTAAACCAGTTTTGCTTTAATGGAATTGTATCTAAGAAAAGGTGTATCTACTCGACATTTACCTGGAGTGCTCTAAAATCAGGACTTTTCATTCCACTCCTACTCTGGGTTAATTCTGTCTCTCAGGAAATAAGGAGTCTTCCTCAAGATAACCAATTGTTTGTGAACTCAGTCTACTGCCCTCAGTGAAAAGCCCTACTGGGTCAGCTAGAATTAGGGAGAAGTACCAGGAATGTGCTCTACCCTAAAGGCAAGGGGTGGGCTTACCCCCGAATTCAAGGTGTGTCGTGATGCTTATGCTGTTTGTCCGTAAATATGGGTGCTAAGGGCTAAGGACTAAACAGTCAAGGAGTGACACGCATAATATTTTCCTGGTTAGTCAGAGTTACAGAATTTTAGATATGGAAAGAATTCCAGGCATTCATCTGGACTGATTCTCATTTCCAATGAGAAACCCACCTACAAAGCCTATGACTGATTCAAATTCACGCAATAAATTAGGGAAATCAATCCTCTCTGCATTAAAAGAGTGAACTTGTAAAAGATAAATGAGATAGAAAATACCTTCCCCCAAAGTGGTTTCATAGCACTTTGGGAGGCCGAGGCCGGTGGATCACGAGGTCAGGAGTTTGAGACCAGCCTGACCAAAAAGGTGAAACCCTGTCTCTACTAAAAATACAAAAAATTAGCCAGGGGTGTGGCACGCGCCTATAATCCCAGCTACTTGGGAGGCTGAGGCAGGAGAATCACTTGAACCCAGGAGGCGGAGGAGGTTGCAGTGAGCAGAGATAGCGCCATTGCACTCCAGCCTGGGTAACAGAGCAAGAGTCTGTTTCAAAAAGAAAAAAAAAAACTAACTAGGAGACGTCCCCACAGTGAATGTTTACGTTATTTATTGACCAATCTTATTTAATCTAAACTCTCCACTTCCATCTCATTATTATTGAAGTGGATATCAGACATTCTTGTCATTTCATCTGTAAACATTTCAGAGTATATCTCCAAGAGATAAGGATTCTTTTTTTTAAGCATAACCACAATACCATTATCACTCATAAAAATTTAACTTCAGTGCACAGTAGCTCACGCCTGTAATCCCAGCACTTTGGGAAGCCGAGGCAGGCAGATCACCTGAGGTCAGGAGTTTGAGACCAGCCTGACCAACATGGAGAAGTACCGTCTCTACTAAAAATACAAAAAATTAGCCAGGTGTAGTGGCGCATGCCTACAATCTCAGCTACTCAGGAGGCTGAGGTTGAACCCGGGATGCGGAGGTTGCTGTGAGCTGAGATTGCGCCATTGCACTCCAGCCTGGAAAACAAGAGTGAAACTCTGTCACAAAATAAATAAATAAATAACAATAACTCCTTAATATAAATAGATTTTTAAAATTTACATAAATTATCCTTGGCCTTAGAATGGTGACATACTACCACAATTTGACAAATACTGTTTGACTGATTTATTCATTCAACAAATACTGGCCAGTTACGATGGCTCAGACCTATAATCTCAGTACTTTGAGAGGTCAAGGCCAGTGGACTACTTGAGCTCGGGAGTCTGAGACCAGCCTGGGCAACATGGTGAAACCCTGTCTCTACAAAAAATACAAAAACTAACCAGGTGTGGTGGCGTGCACCTGTAGTCCCAGCTACTTGGGATGCTGAGGTGGGAGAATCACCTGAGCCAGGGGAGGCTGAGGCTGCAGTGAACCGTGATGATATCACTGCACTCCAGCCTGGGTGACAGAGTGAGACCCTGTCTCAAAAAAAAAAAAAAAAGAAAGAAAAGGCGAATACTTAGTGAGCATTTATAAAACACCCACAAATGTTTTCTTCGCATGGAAGGCTGAGGAGGAGGCCTAGATTCTTACTTCTTGAAAGAGACTAGAGAATGGGAGGAGAAAGAATTCTGGAATGAAGCAGAGTTGAGTTAATAGCTCAGTCTCAGTCCTTATTGAATGTGTAAACACGAGCAATCTCTCAAAGCCTCAGTTTGCTTATCTGTAAAATGGAGATAATGATACCTATTAGCAGGGCTACTAGGAGGACTAAATGAGATTAGATACCTAAGGTTACAGAGCCCAGCACAAGTCAACACTCAAAAAATACCAGCTCTTTTCTCTCAGAGCTATTTGAAAGACCAAGTTACTAATAATTGTTCAACCAGATTTATTAGCTTTAATCAACTAATCGGATATGTACTTTAAGGCTCTGTTCTCTGAGTTGTACAAACAATGCTTTAAAATAACGAAGGAGTCTGTTGTCACTTATGTTTTTTATTTGTTTGTTTTCAATTTATTTTTTAGAAACAGGGTCTGGCTCTGTCACGGAAGAGGCCCATTGGCAGGACTTTGCATTCTTTAATCGCTATTTCACCTCTGTCTTCATCAGAAAACTCTACTGCTACAGGGAGCCCCTCTGCACCTATTTCAGTTCAGGGGCTGCCCAATTTAAAAAAAAAAAAAAAAAAAGGAAAAAGAAAAAGAAAACTCTGCTATTATAAACTGTGATCCCAGGCTGGGCGCGGTGACTTACGCCTATAATCCCAGCACTTTGGGAGGCCGAGGCGGGTGAATCACGAAGTCAGGAGTTTGAGACCAGCCTGGCCAAGATGGTGAAACCCCGTCTCTACTAAAAATACAAAAATTAGCTGGGCGTGGTGGTGGGCCTGTAATCCCAGCAACTCAGGAGGCTGAAGCAGGAGGCAAGATCGTGCCACTGCACTCTAGCCTGGGTGACAAAGCAAGACTCCGTCAAAATAAAATTTTAAAAAATTGCGATTCCATAGAATAGTCTGCAGGAGGAAATGGTTTAACTACTAAAAGCGATTTGAAAGGCATTGGTCTAGCCGAGCTATTTCATAATCTAAATTGGGAGGTTGAGTCCTGCAAACAGAAAGTGACTTGCACCCCAAGTCCCAAAGCTAATTAATTGCAAGGTCAGGGTCGTATTCCAGAGAATCTGTGCAAAATGGTCAGCTTGCAACCTGGAGAAGAGCTGCCAGCAGGGTGGTTGGCCAGAAGTGTAAAATGAGTGAGTTGTTCATTGAGAGGAAGAGCCAGTAGGTTGAGATACAGGGCGGGGAACACATTGTGAAATATAAGTCAGATATAAACAATTCTGGAGATGATATGTGAGCCTTATTTAACTGGCTGTCATTTTCAAGATTACAAAACCCCAAACTACTTTTCTCCTTCAGCCTTTGTTGTTACAAAGATGTGCATATCTCAAGTATGTAGCCTAATCTCAATAACTACAATAAATATTATGACAACTTAACAACTTAACAAATTTTCCTTAGGCCTTATACTATCAATGTCTTCTGGATCCAAAAAAAAAAAGGCAGATGGATTGAAAACTGAGTGATAAGATGGTATCACTGGCTAGTTCAGATGGCCGGAGTACAGCGTGACTGAGGCTTGGGTCTTGCAATGCCTCTCTTTTCCATAGCTAACTGTCCCCTAATCGTTGGCCAACAGACACACCATCGGGTCATTGACTACCAAATGCCACTCTATCATCCTTCAAGGTCAGCCCAAGCATCTCACTATACTGTCTTCACTGTGGTCTACCCTCTGACTTCTTATAGGTTTTCGTAGCAATGGTATGCACTTGGTGGCGGGGCACAGTGGCTCATGCCTGTAATCCCAGCACTCTGAGAGGCCAAGGAGGGAGGATCACTTGAAGCCAGGAATCTGAGACCAGACAGGGCAACAAAGTGAGACTGTGTCTCTACAAAAAAAATAAAATCAATTAGCCAAGCATGGTGGTACACACCTGTAGTCCCAGCTACTTGTGAGGCTGAAGTGGGAGGATCGCTTGAGCCCAGGAGGTCGAGGCGGTAGTGAGTCGTGATTGTGCTACTGCACTCCAGCCTGGGCAACAGACCCGGTCTCAAAAGACAAAACAAAATAAAACAAAGCATTCACTTGGCATTTATCTTAGGATACTTCACATTGTTATTTAATCCATTAGCATATGTGGTCTTCCTAATTAAATTATAAGTCTCTCTGCTGCAAAGATGACATCTTATGCTTCTCAGCAGGTCTTATAGCCTGCCCTACTGATGATAAGTGCTCAATAAATGTTCATTGATAATAATAATGATAATGCTGACAACGATGAGAGATGAACCAAGAAAATTTCCCCTTCATCCTCTGCTGGAAAAAAAAATAAATAACTGCTCCAAATGCATATCTTGTTGCTCAAGGCATTTCTTATGAGAGCACAATGGATAAAAAATAATAACAAACATTCGTGCTTGCTTTCCAGTTTATACACATTATCTCACATAAAAGCTACTCTTATTTTCTCTGTTTTCTGGGGAAGAAAATTGAGGCACAGAAGAATTAGGTGGCTTTGTCATCATTCCATAGAGGCCCTACAGAAGGAAGAGAAAGCAGTGTTTTCATATTGGTATAGATCAGTAGGAAAAGAAAAACTGCCACTAAGTAGATGTCTTATTTATAAATCAGCAAATAAATAATCATGGGGAAATAAATTCCACATTGGGAGAAGCATACAAAATGAAGCATATCATTATTGTGATTAAACAAGTCCTTTTTTTTTTTTTTTTGTCTCACTCTGTCACCTAGGCTGGAGTGCAGTGGCACAAACACAGTTCACTGGAGCCTCAATCTCTTGGGTTCGAGTGATCCTCCTGCCTCAGCCTCCCTAGTAGCTAGGATTACAGGCATGCGCCACCATGCCTAATTTTTTTTTTAAATTTTTGGTAGAGGTAGCGGTCTCTCCATGTTGTCCAGGCTGGTCTTGATCTCCTGGCCTCAAGCAATTCTCCCACCTTGGCCTCCCAAAGTGCTGAAATTACAGGCATGAAGAGATTACACCTAGTGTAGGAATTACATTTTGTGTTTAAGAGCACAGAAAACAAATGAAGATATCACGCTTGGCACAGTGTTTCACGCCTGTAATCACAGCACTTTGGGAGGCTGAGGCAGGGATAACCTGAGGTCAAGAGTTCAAGATCAGCCTGGCGAACATGGTGAAACCCTGTCTCTACTAACAATACAAAAATTAACCAGGCGTGGTCGTGCACACCTGTAGTTCCACTTACTCAGAAGGCTGAGGCAGGAAAATCGCTTGAACCCGACACAGAGGTTGCAGTGAGCTGAGGTGGCACCACTGCATGCCAGCCTGGGCAACAAAGCCGGTCTCAAAAAAATGAACAAATGAAAATTAAGACACGCTGTCATTCATTTATTCATTCAGTGGATATTTATTAAATGCCTACTCTGCGCCAGCATTGAATGGAAATAGCACTTGACTTCCAGACAAAAGACCTAGATTTAAGACTGGCTTTGTTATTAGTAGCTGTGTGGCCTCTCTTTGCCTCAGTTTCTTTGCCTGCAAAATAGCAATAATAATAAAACTGACCTCACAGGTCATTCCAGACATGAAAAGATAAAACACAGCCCCCAACTTGCAGGAGGCTGCAGAAACACCACGGTGACATTTGGCTCAAGCCCAGACTTAACAAACTTCTCAATGTTTGCCACATCAGAACACGTGATTGCTGTTGCTACTGGGCTATAAAATTAGGGGTGCTAAAAAATTAGAGGTGGTGAAACACAGAGTAGGACATTGAGCAGGGAAGGCAATGGCAACATAGGCACAGAGAATTCGAGAACTAAAAGGAACCTCAGGGCTGGTCCAAGGCTCTCTTTTCCTGTAAGGAAACAGCACAGGCTTTGAAGACAAATGGACTTGGGTTCTTTTTAATTTTTTTTTAAAGAGTCTGGCTCTGTCACCTACACTGGAGTGCAGTGGTGTGATCTTGGCTCACTGCAACTTCCACCTCCAGAGTTCAAGCTGATTCTCCTGCCTCAGCCTCCCGAGTAGCTGGGATTATAGGCACATGCCTGCGCACCTGGCTAATTTTTGTATTTTTAGTAGAGATGGGGGTTTCACCACGTTGGCCAGGCTGGTCTCAAACTCCTGACCTCAAGTCATGCACCCACCTCAGCCTCCCAAAGTAGAGCCTTAGGTTCTAATTCTAGCTCCCAGACTTTCTAGTTGTGTGGCTCTGTGTCCAGGACAACCCCTTTGGCCTCAATATGTCATTTAATGGGAATAATCATGACTACGACACAATTATTGTGTGGATTCAGTAAGATAGAGCATGAAAATTTGGAATGTAGCAAGCTCTTAGTAAATGACTTATTATTTTTAGTATTTATATTTTGTTTTTGAAATATTCTTGTTTTCTGGGATATTTTTATGACCGGGAGAGGGTGGGGTGAGTTACATGGTAGCCGAAAAGAGAAAGTCCGGAGTAAAGACTGGTACAGAAAGAAGGTGCCAGATCGAGTTTCGTTCCTTTTTCTGCTGGGAGTTCTGACAAATCCAGGGACAAGAATGACATAGAAACTGAGTCATAAATCTGCTATGAGACTTTGTTGTATTCTATGAGAAATGGAGCCAACTTTACTGGGAGAGGAGCCCTAATCTAAGCTACTGGAGAAACTACAGCCAAGAAAAGCTGTGCTCTCTGGGGCAGGGACCTGGTCATCGATGGAGCTGGAGTTCACGGGCACCTCTCTTCAGGATACAAGAACTTTGTACAATCCATTTATTCATTCATTCGAAATTAAATAATGGCCACCACCCCAGTGCCTAGAGTCATAATCATGGGGTAACATAGTAAACTGTGCTTACCGGAAATATGCAATGGCAGGCAATGGCCTCTGTGAAAATTACCGTAATCTAGAAACCCAAGGGGAAGAAATCAGTGCTGCATCTCCCTACTCATCATCCACTGTGGATTTTACACAAGTCAGAAGAGATGTGATGCCGGGAGAACTACGAGAAGCGCGGAGAAGCAATCTCTGCCGGCCACCTGTGACTTCCTGTTCTGTCTACTGTGCTTCGGGGAGGGACTTTCCTAGGTGGTATGCTAACCTACATTTCTCAAACAATTAGATTCTCTTCAAACCGAAACCTGACAAAACAGAAGAAACATTTTAACACAACCCAGTGAAAGTAGCATATATCTTTTTTTTTTTTTAATCCACAACTGTGAAAAGTTTTCGGTAACCTTAAATACTCTACTACCAAATAGTCGTCCAATTCTGTTGTCTGAGAAATGTTTGAGGACACACAATAGAAACATCACATCCTCATGAGTAATGAGGGTTACGTAACAGCAGAGATAAGCAACATCACCAGCAGATTGCATGAAAATGCTAATACCAACCTCTTGGCCACAGTGTGAAGTAAAAGGAAAGAAATAGTACTCGCAACTGTTGCATAAAACCACGCTTGGTTGAACATGAGAGTTGATTACGCTTTTCCTAATTGTTAGCTCTTTGTTGGAATGGTCACATTTTTTTTCATTCACACATCAGAGTGTTTAACAAGAATCCTTAAGAAAGTTGATTGAATGAGAACTCAAACCATGGTTCATGGACGGAGGAACAAAAATTCTGGGAAAGGAAAAATCCTACAATCTTCCTCATTCAACTGTGACACAATTTCACAATGGAAAGTTCTTCAATATGTCTAAGTTGAAACTCCTTTGCTGAGACATAAAGGGAACATCTCTTCGAGAGAATACGTGAATATTAAAAGTAATGACTCCCTGAAGCAATGTCCCCCTAACTGTCCTCCTCAGAACACCAGTTACTTAAGATAATAATAATAACAATGAATTCCCTTGAACCCAAAATAAAACTTGGAAAGAAAAAAATTAAGTAGAGGGATAGGCGAAGATATGAATGGAGTAAAATATGCTATTTACATAAAATATTTTTTCCCAGCCAGTAGCTTATCTTTTCATTTTCTCAAAGATACCTTTTGGGGAAAATTTTTTATTTTAATAAGATGTTATTTTCTTTTGTGGTTGATGCCTTTGCATTCTATTTAATAAACCTTTACCTTTAACCCTCCCCCTAAAAATAATATAGTGAGTCTGTGGGGGAAGGATGAATTATAATTAAATGAATTATAATTAAACAAGTTAAGTAAATACTATGTTCCCACCTTAAAAGTTCAAATTGTGCTATTAGCATATTAAAAATTTTCAGAAGACCAGTAGTAATGATACTCGTATAGCCTAGTTTATAAGCAGGGTCCTTCCCCTACCCCCA
The DNA here is from genome assembly GCF_030222135.1 of Aotus nancymaae. Taxonomy (NCBI): domain Eukaryota; kingdom Metazoa; phylum Chordata; class Mammalia; order Primates; family Aotidae; genus Aotus; species Aotus nancymaae. The sequence continues at coordinate 4,394,135 of NW_026988498.1, read as the reverse complement.
TGCCCAGACATTTGTTAGTTCTTGAAATTTCTCTGCGAAATGCACATTGGGAGATAGTGCTTTAGATCCCCAGCCAAATCTCTTTATTTTACAATTAGGGAATCTAGAAAGACTGTAAGTTGCAAACATTTTGTATGGAAAAGTTATCAACCCCTCCAGAACAAAAATATCAACACTTTTTTATGCTTTGAAATTACAGATCAATTCCCTTTTGCAGGGAAGAATTCTCTCATTTTGTGCACTTTTCCCTAAAATACTAGAGCTGCTTAAAAATAATCCATATACCTTGGAAGCCTGTGATCCCAGGTTAAATCCAGCCCCATCTCAGATCACCCCCTCCAATCAGCCAATGCCTGGTTGTGTGAGCTTGCGTGTGATTCTACTATTTACACACACACACTGGGTAGATGTGAAGAGGCCAGGCACACAGCCATGTCAAGGCTAAAAGGAGCTTAGAGATCATCAGCCCTGATGCCTTCCCTTTATAGCAATAAGGGAACTGTGGCTTCAAGAGAGAAGGTGGCATCTCCTAAAAGACAGTTCCTTCGTAGCCAAGCCGGGACTTACCTGAATCTGTCCTAACTGCCTCTCTTCCCCCGCTCCTCTACATTCACCCTCCCCAGGGTTATGCAAACCTGCTCCCTGACCTGCAGACTAGAGAATTGGACCCGGCAGCAGAAGCACTTGCTTACCAAAGAGTATGCAGAAGCCAATTTACTGTTAATGCTGAGTTGCTTTATTCTAAGTGCAAAGGTGAAATGATTTCCACTCCTAACAGTTCTGGAAGAATAATGGGAACATGGAGAAACACTGTCTTCACCAATGCTCCAACGCAGTCTTCACCTCTATACAGATCCATCAGGTTCCAGAAAACTCTCCTGCCATGTGCATGAAGTTAGGGATTTAGCTAGAGATGAAAGGGATGTCATTTAAAAGCAAAAGCTAATCGAATAGGGCAAACTATGAAGAATTCAATACAAACGTCCTAAGAGCTTACAGCTCTCTCTGTACGTGGCAGTAGATTTTAGCATTGAGATTTGAATTTTTTCCACATTGGGTTTTTATTTTATGTCTATTGCTTGACAAGGATTAGCTCCTTCTCTTCATTCAGCCCCGGGAGCATTTAAATGGTATTTTGTTCTTGAAAATGAGCATTTTTACTTTTAGCTATTGATTTCAGAGTTCTGTGAACTTTCCCTTGAAGTCATTTCCTTCGACCCCTCTACATGCCCAGGGACTCTTACCCCTGCTCCACATAGGGTCACATTTCAACAGATCTCCTGCCCTCCCGGTCCTCCTGGTGCCTGACCCCCGGGAAATAAAGGAGCATGTTGCATTGAGATAGCCATTATATATCTCCACTCACCAGAAACACCATCGCCAGGTGGCAGGGATACAGGATGACAAGAAAACAATCCCATCTTTCATTTCCCAGCTTCTGTCACCCTCGCCCTCCAACCTGAAAACGGACCAGGAAAAATCCAGTGAGAAAAGGTTTGAGAGCCTCTGTACCAAGGTGACGAGGAATGCAAAGTCCTACTGTTGCCTGCCTGGAGAGAAAGGGTTTGAGTGAAAGAGAATAAATCGTATTCACCAAGCAAATTATTCATCTTGACTGTTTAGGGCAATTCCCTTTTGATATTTTTGTTTTCTCTAAGCTTGGCCTAGCCTTTAAAAAAAAAAAAAGAACTGTCATTTCTTTTCAATTAACTGCTTTCCCCTCTGACTTTAAATCAAGGGCAGTGTCTGTTCAATTTAATTACTTTCCAAGGAGCCTGTGTGGTAAAGCAGCCACCACGAAAGCAACAGAGCCATATGGTGCTTTATAAGGCAAGAATTCGATATAATTTAAGGATATTCTCCTAACATAAAATGCAATAAAGCTGATTTCCCCCCTGCTGTTTTTCTAGGCACTTGACATATAATATGTTTGTAGGTCAAGATTTTAGCTGAACAATTCAAAGCAAGTAAAATGAGGAGAGTGTCATTTACCTATGGAAGGTCTACAGAAGGGAATCATTGAAGGCCTTGCTGTCCCAACTGTTCTGATTCCATGTAAAGAGTGACGTTTTTTATTTAAGGATGGTGCTTATTTTTATTATGTACATGCGCAAAATTTTCAGATCTGATGGCATTAATAATTGCTTCGCTTTTACACTGTTGGTGGGAATGCAAATTAGTTCAACCATTGTGGAAGACAGTATGGTGATTCCTCAAAGATCTAGAACCAGAAATGCCATTTGACCCAGCAATCCCATTACTGGATATATACCCAAAGAAATATAAATCATTGTATCACAAAGATACATGCACGCATATGTTCATCGCAGCACTATTCACAATAGCAAAGACATGGAATGAATCCAAATGCCCATCAACAATAGACTGGATAAAGAAAATGTGGTACATATATACCATGGAATACCATCCAGCCATAAAAAGGAATAAGATCGAGTCCTTTGCAGGGACGTGGATAAAGCTGGAAGCCATCATCCTCAGCAAACTGACGCAGAAACAAAAAAAACAAACACTGCATGTTCTCACTTATAGGTGGGAGCTGAACAATGAGAACACATGGGCACAGGGAGGGAAACAACGCACACCAGGGCCTGTCAGGGGGTGGGGTGGGGGGGAGCAAGAGCAGTAGGAAAAATAGCTAATGCGTGTGGGGCTTAATACCTAGGTGACGGGTTGATAGGTGCAGCAAACCACCATGGCACACGTTTACCTATGGAACGAACCTGCACATCCTGCACATGTACCCCAGCACTTAAAATAAAAGTCTTTTAAAAAGGCTGGGGACCCAAATGTACTTTAAGTTATAATCAGAATATCTTTTAATTTAAAAAAGAATTGCTCCAACATTATAAAACAAGATTAAGCCACAATTGTGACGCTGAAGAGCAAAAATTGCAGAAACACAGCATGGCCAGAATACCAACACCCTCATTCTAAGCTTGACTCAGACACCAACAAGCTGTGGAACACTGAGCAAGTGGCTTTGCTTCTCTGCGCCTGTGTTAACATCTGTGAAAAGAGGGAGCTCCATTAAATCAACACTAGGACTGTGTCTATAACATTCATTGAGACTGTCGGGTGACAGCACAGTACCTACCAACTGCCAGTTACGGTCTAAAAGGAAGCAGTCCCCTTCCCTCAGCAGAAGAATCAGCATGAGGACAGCTTCGAGCAATGACCTCAACCTAGGCTATCCACCAAGACATAACTTAGAGTGAAGCCACCTGAGATGGAGTTGCTTCTTTTCTGGACCTTCACAAGGTCCAGAAAAGTGCTGGTCAAAAGATGAAGTGGAATGTTAAAGCGTAAGGAATTGCACTTTTAACATGTTAATTTAGATGGCATAATCAGATATGCTGGGATTCAATACATTCTGTCCTTCAGTAAAATTTTTCATTTATGTATGCTGTACGTAATACAAAATTTGTATTACATAATTCGTAACAAGGTACAAAATTTCATTGACGTTATCTATAGTCTTATGTAGACTCTCCAGTTTGGCCGGTCTACATTAGACTACTACTTAAGATTACAGGAAGCAAGTGAGAATCCAAGAAATATACACATGTGTTTAGTAGAAAATTCCCTTTGCAGTATACTAGCCAAAAATGATAGATTCTCTAGTAAATCACAAATTAATTAGATTGTCCTCAAATTAGTAGGTCTTTTCCATATCTTCATATACATTCACCCCTGAATAAAAATGTCATCCTTGTATTCAAATGATGATATGTTTTGTGAGTTCCACATGAAAATGATCCGCCACTCAGGTGCAAAATCCCAAGAGAGATTATGCTCTTCAGGCTTAGATTAAGTTTAAATTAATCAAAATCTTAGGCATGTTCTGTGTGATAATATATATATTTAATGTAAATGACTCAAGGGGACCTTAATCTGTGGATTCTTAGTCTTTCCAGGTCTCAAGTTCTGTCCATCATTCTTTCTCCATGTTGGCATATTATTGGATGAATTCGATTCAAAGGCTGGGTAAACCATGCTCATGCCCATTTTCTGTGTGACTCTGTTTTTCATCAGCCTTTATTGGCCAGGCACAGTGGCTCACACCTATAATCCCAGTACTTCAGGAGACCAAGGTGGGTGGATTGCTTGAGCCCAAGGCTTCGAGACCAGCCTGGGTAACAAAGTCTCTACAAAATGAAGACAAGTTAGCCGGGCATCATGGTGCACAGCTGTAGTCTTAGTTACTCAGGAGGCTGAGGTGGGAAGATCACTTGAGTCTAGGAGTTCGAGGCAGTAGTGAGCCATGATTGTATCAGTCTCAGAGGGGAAGAAAAAGCCTTGGTTTAACTCATTAAATGAAGATGAAGGGCATGAGATAGAGAGAAAGCTTTGTAAAATGAATCAGTTGAGCTGGGCGAGGTGGCTTACGCCTTTAATCCCAGCACTTTGGGAGGCCGAGGTGGGTGGATCACCTGAGATCAGGAGTTTGAGACCAGCCTGGCCAATATGGCAAAACCCCATCTCTACTAAAAGCACAAAAATTAGCCAGTCGTGGCAGCAGGCCCCTATAATCCCAGCTACTCAGGAGGCTGAGGAAGGAGAATCACTTGAACCTGGGAGGTGGTGGTTGCAGTGAGCTGAGATCATGCCACTACACTCCAGCCTGGGCAAAAAGAGCGAGACTCCATCTCAAAAAAAAAAAAAAAATCAATCAATAGTACAGCCTTACAACAGAATCAGTAAATAAGTTAAGACCTATCCAAACAGCTTCTGGAAAAGATTCTACTACCTACTCCAATTTTAAACAATTTTGAAAATATAAAACAAAGTAGCACATTTGAGTCTTTGTTGTTATTGTTATTAAAGATGGGGTCTTGCTCTGTTGCCCAGGCTGGAGTATAGTGACAGAATTATAGCTCACTGCAGCCTCAAATTCTTTGGCTTAAGGGAGGCTCCCAGCTCAGCCTCCAAAGTAATTGGGACTGCAGGTTCATACAACCATACCTGGCTCAACTATTTTTACTTTTCTTTGAGACAGGGTCTCAATAAGTTGCCCAGACTGGTCTCAAACTCCTGGGCTCAAGCAATCCTCCCCACTTGGCCTCCCAAGTGCTTGGATTACAGGTGTGAGCCACCACACCCAGCCAAATTTGAGTCTTTTTATACAATTATTTCCCATGAATGGCAGATAATTGTAATTTTTGTGTATGTGATGGCTCTAAATTCACAACACGTATTTAGGCTCTGTAAATCAAATATGGATCTTCTCTTTGCCTAAATGCATCAACCAAATGCCAGTGGAACGTATCAACCAATCAGTTAATCAAAAAAAGTATCTCGTCAATGCTGCTCTGGACACCACAGTATTTGGTCCATATCCAAACGAGTTTATTGTATATTTGAAGACATAGCTCTAAAATATCTTTAAATTATACATATTCTACCTATAGTGATATGCACCTATGACACAGAGTGCAAGAGTTTAGAAGGCAAAAAGATTAAGTGCATGTGAAAGAGATCACACGACGTGTGTTCATGCCATGGAAACTTTTTATTTTATATTTACAGTTGTATGTTTTCACAGGTCTCACTCATTGTCTTTTCAGTAATAACTTTTCAGCTATGTGTTCTGAGTTCTTTAAGCTGCATAATTGGTTACTTTGCAATGAAGACATCACCTTTATTGGACTAATGAATAGCCACAGAGAGTAAAAATATATCTGAGTCAGACCTTTCTTTAGAAGGTAAGACATTACAATAAAGAGCTGACTCTTTTAAGTGTCATATTCCCCAAATCATAACATCTTTTATTTATTTCCTATGCTATCCCTCCCCATTTTTATAAGATTTACCTAACAAAGTTAATGTTTGCAATGAGAGAATGTGGTTTAATTAGACTGTGGTTCCAGGTAAAATGTAGTGGGAAACAAAAGAACACTGTTCCAGCCGCGACAACTTTCAAAAGCCAGATAAATTACTAAAACCATATTGTCCAAGACATCAGAAAGCTATGAAAACAAAGGGGACTAAATGAACCCAACCCAAGACAGAAGAGCCCTTCCAAGTTAAGTAGGCGGCCACTGGCTGCTTTCTACCCTGGGAATGGCTGCCAATTCTGACTGCAAGAGGAGGCTCAACTTGGCCTGCATACAAGGACATTACTGTGAGAAAGAAAAACTAGAAAGCGGTTGGAGGTTGTGTGGGGCTGAGATGACAATTTGGAAACCTCACAAGCCCTAAATGCCCAAAACTACTTTCCCCTATGGTTCACTTGCTGGTTGAGGGGCACATGGAAGATTTGGTATCCTTAAAATAAGAGACAGAAATACACGAGGGGTCCTCAAAAAGTTCATGCAAAGTGCATATTATGAAAAAAAACTATGCATGAATTTCTAAAAATTTTTGCAACAAAATATACTGATGTAACTTGTTATATCATATCTAATGGGATCTAGATTCAGGGCCTGAGAAGGATGAGACATCAGTTTGAAAAGTCCCCCTATCAAATGAATTCCGCAAAAATTGAAGTAAGAACATCAAATTGATGGTGAAGCTTGGGGAAGAGAACGGTGAAATCGTTGCTGCTTTAAAAACAGTTTGTGAAGACAGTGTCCCACATAAATCAGCACTTTACAAATGGATAACTTGTTTTAAGAAGGGCAGAAACAGTGAAGATGAAACCAGTAGCATCAGATCATCCACATTAATTTGCAATGGAAAAAAATGCATCTTCTTTGGGCTCTGATTGAAGAGGACTGACAATTAAAAGCGGAAAAAATAACCAACACCATACACATCTTAATTCGTTCTGCATACACAGTTCTGACTGAAAAATTAAAGTTAAGCAAACTTCCACTTAGTGGGTGCCAGAATTGTTGCACCCAGCTCAGCTACATACAGGAGCAGAGCTTTAAATGGAAATTTTAAACAAGTGGGATCACGATCCTGAAGCATGTTGAAGATCTGTCACAAGAGGTTAAACGTGGCTTTCCCAGAACCATCCTGAAGACAAAGCGCCACCAAAGCCGTTGCTACTGAGAGGCAGAAGTGGCCGAGTCAAAGGCGAGGCAGTCCAGCCGAGAGCAAAGGCCGTGGCAACAGCGTTTTGGGATGCTCGAGGTATTTCACTTGTTAACTTTCTGGAGAGCCAAAGGATGTAACACCTGCTTATTGTGAGAGTGTTATGAGAGTTACCCAAAGTTTAACCAGAAAAACGCCCACAAAAACTCCACCAGAGAGTCCTCCACCACAATGCTCTCGCTCATTTCTCTCAAGTAAGAATTTCATGAGAATTTCAATGAAATGCATTAGGCACCCAACTTACAGTCCTGATTTGGCTCCTTGTGACTTTTTCTTTCTTTCTTTCTTTCTTAATCATTTTTTTTTTTAAAGACGGGGTTTCACCATGTTGGTCAGGCAGGTCTTGAACTCCGGACCTCAGGTGATCCACCTGCCTTGGCCTCCAAAGTCTCTTAGTCTTAAAAAATTTTTGAATGGTACTCATTTCTTCAACTAGTAAGGTGAAAAAAAGAGTGTATTGATTTGGTCAAATTCCCAGGACCCCCATTCCTTTAGGGGTGGACCCAATGGCTGGTATCATTACTTATAGAAGTGTCTTGAATTTGATGGAGCTTATGTTGAGAAATGAAGTTTATATTTTTTATTTTATCTTTTTGTTCAATTTTTCCGTGAACTATTTGAAGTCCCTTCAAACTGTAGTATCACAGTAACGGAAAGACACAGTTGCTGTCAAGGAAGAGCATCCGCTGCAAAAACACAGCCAGTCTCTTTCATGGGGATTTGTCAAAGTTGGAAGAAGCACAGGGCTGGAGATTAGACAGCAAAATTCGAAACTGCTGAAAGGCAGACCAATTGCCCTGTAGTACTGGCAGGCAGAAATGGGGGAGGCAGAGCCCTGCTAGGCTAGTAATAAAAAAAATACAGGGTACTCTCCACCCAAAATTATATTATTTAATTTTATTCATTTATTTATGTTGAGAAATGGTCTCATTCTATCACCCAGGATGGAGTGCAGTGGCATGATTATGGCTTACTGCAGCCTCAACCTCCCATACTCAAGCAATCCTCCCACTTCAGCCTCCTGAGTAATGGAGACTACAGGCATATACCACCATGCCCAGCTAATCTTTTTTTATTATTTGTAGAGATGAGGTTTTATTATGTTGCCCAGACTGGTCTCAAATTCATGTATTCAAGGGATCCTACTGCCTCAGCATCCCAAAATGCTGGGATTACAGGCGTGAACCACACCACCTGGCCTGAAACATTTTAAACCAGAGATAAACAGTTTGACTAATACCTTATCCCTGACTAAAACCTCAAAGGGCAAATCCTTTCTGAGCCAAAGTAATACAAACTTTATTCTCCACTGTCCTTTTATGCACAGTGTCCAGCATCAAGTAAAAAGTTACATGGCAAAAGAAGAAGCAGAAAATGGCTAATTATCAGAGGAAGAACACAGCCATTTGAAGCAACGGAGACGGTCCACAAGTTGGAACTAGCATTTTAAATAAATGCTGTTAACATGTTAAATAAAACAGTATTTTATTTTATATTAAAAAATCAAAGGATGCTCTCAAATTAAAAATTTAAATACCTAGAAATAAGGATTCATGATTAAACATCAGACTGGCAAGTTAGAACCCAGAACTCAAAAACAGGCAAACATTAAAATATTCAAAGAAAAAAAGTACACAGAGAAAAAAAGAAAGCAGAAAATAAAGGACACATGAGACAAATGATTTAACAAATGTATAACTGCAACCTTAGCGACAGAGAAGGAAATGGGTAAAGAACAATATTTGAAAGAATCACAACTGAAAATTTTCTAAAACTGATTAAAGACATCAATCTATAGATTCAAACAGCCCAACAAATTCCAAGCAGGATAAATATAAAGAAAGCCACACCTGATTTAATTGCGATGGCCTCTTTCTTCTTAAAATGCCCCCTAATAGGAGTCAGAGAACAAGTTCATCTCTCAGTTATTTCCATACTGCAATTCCACAATTTTTTTTTCTTTTTCTTTTTTTTGAGATGGAGTCTTTCTCTGTTGCCCAGGCTGGAGTGCCATGGTGCAATCTTAGCTCACTGTAGCTTCTGCCTCCCAGGTTCAAGTGATTCTCATGTCTAAGCCTCCTGAGTAGCTAGGATTACAGGCGTGCACCACCACGCCTGGCCAATTTTTGTATTTTTAGTAGAGATGGGGTTTTGTTGTTTTGGCCAGGCTGGTTTCAAACTCCTGACCTCAAGTGATCCTCCCACCTCGGCCTCCCAAGGTGATTACAGGTGTGAGCCACTGCGTCCAGCCAATTCCACAATTTTTAAATCAACATATGTCTGTCCATAATCCATTGATTATCGTGGAAAGAAAAGTGAAATGGTATAGAATGACTCTGGCTAGTTTTCTGATTGGAAAAAAAAAAATCAGAAAAATGCTGCAGGAAAGGAGTACAAAATAGGCTTTATATAGCACTTGCTACATAGAGGAGCCATGTTACTTGACGTGCATCTTCAGAGAAGGCACCAAAAGATCAAAAGAAGGTAGATTTTTACCCCGGTGAAGACACTTAACAGTCAATTCGACTAAAGCTTGTCTCTTAACTAGCTAGAACAGCCAAAGCAAAGGAGAGTCTATGTGAGACCAAGGTGATGAATGACTGGAAAGAGAAGACAGATCCCAGTGGGGTTTTGGGCAACGGGTCTGCTACCATCTCAGATTCGGGGTCCATTCCCAGAATAAGAATTTAGAGTTGAGAAAGAAAGAGTTGTTTTTGTCAAGTCTGAAGGTAAGATTATATTAAATCATGACTAACAGCACTTTATGCTTGATGACTAAGTTATACATTTTGAGTATGTTTAATTTTATTTTGCATAATTATTGTGTATTATCTGTTTGTGTGTGTTTGTGTGTGTATGTGTGTGTGCTTTTAAAAAGAAGGAACAAGCTGGGTGTGGTGGCTCAGGGCTGTAATCCCAGTGCTTTGGGAGGCTGAGGTGGGCAGATCACTTGAAGGCAGGAATTTGAGACCAGCCAGGGCAACATGGCGAGACCCTATCTCTACTAAAAACACAAGAAAATTAGCTGGGTATGGTGGTGCATGCCTGTAGTCCCAGCTACTTGGGAGGCTGAGGCAGGAGAATTGCTTGAACTCAGGAGGCGGAGGTTGCAGTGAGCTGAGATCGAGTTCCTGCACTCCAGCCTGAATGATAGAGTGGGACTCTGACTCAAAAAAACAAATAAAAAGAAGAAGAAGGAACAGAAATTGTAGCATTAAATGGAGACTATCCTGGACCTAGACCTACCAGGAGAATCTTCTTTTTGTTGTTTCAAGACATGATCTCCTTGTCACTTAGGCTGAGCGCAGTGGCACAATCACAGTTCACTGCAGCCTCCACCTCCTGGGCTCAAGCCATCCTCCAACCTCAGCCTCCTGAATGACCAGGACCACAGGCATGCATACCATGTCTAGCTAAATTTTTTATTTTTTGTAGAGACAGGGTCTCACTATGTTGCTGAGGCTGGTCTCAAACTCCTAGAAGCAAGTGATCCTCCTGCCCCAGCCTCCCAAAGTGCTGGGATTACAAGTGTGAGCCACCGTGCCTGGCCAACCAGGAGAATCCGTACAAAGCAGGAGCATGTGCTCAAAAGCATCTCCTTCATTCTGTTGACCTGCTCTCTTTGTCCTGGGCAAAAGCCCACCCCAAATACTGAGTTTACCTAAAAGTGACCAAAATGGGCCAGGCACAGTGGCTCACACCTGTAATTCTAGCACTTTGGGAGGCCAAGGAGGGCGGATCACCTGAGGTTGGGAGTTCAAGACCAGCCTAATCAACATGGAGAAACCCTGCCTCTACTAAAAATAAAAAATTAGCTGGGCAGGGTGGCATATGCCTGTAATCCCAGCTACTCAGAAGGATAAGGCAGGAGAATTGCTTGAACCTGGGAGGCAGAGGTTCTGATGAGCTGAGATCAAGCCATTGCACTCCAGCCTGGGCGACAAGAGCAAAACTCCGTCTCAAAAAAAAAAAAAAAAAAAAGTGACCAAAATGAATGTGAAGTTTTTCCCTCGTGATTACCAAATTTTAAGGTGCAAATAGTGAATCGGCACAAGACAGAGCATTTCCTGGTATAACCAGGTATAAATCCTCCACCAGGCAGTCCCAGAGAGGTCTTTGCCACAGGCCCCTCCCTATACACTCCCTGCACCCTCACTCCCCCGACCCGTGGCCTGCTCCCCACCTCACACTGCGGGGAGCTTGCAGGAGCTGTCCCCAGGACCAGCCATGGCTGTAGCCCAATGCTGTGCATTCTCATGGGAGACAGCTCTGCTTTGTAGCTGCCCACGTGTTCCACACAACCGCGAGGTACCGCACTTCTCACCCATTTTTCATGGCGTATCAACTCCATGTGACAAAATAATTTGCTGTTGATGTGGGGTTTTATTACATTCCACTCCCCAAGACGTATCCATTTTTTCTGGCTTCTAAATATTACTTCAGCAAATGTGCCTTGTACATGAAATCAGCCTATCTTCCCTATGCTGTGTTTTTGCCATTTACCCTTCCACAAAACACGTGGTGATTACATTTAATCCACCCTCAGCGCCAGTACTTCACATTGCCTTGCAAAATTCTCAAAGTGACTCCAAGTTTGCTGGGTTTCCTGATCTGTGTAAGACCTTGAGTCGTCTTTGTCCTCGGTGACCAATTCTGTATTCCACTATGCCCAGTCACTTTTTTTTTTTTTTGAGACAGAATTTCACTCTTGTCACCCAGGCTGGAGTGCAGTGGCGCAATCTCAGCTCACTGCAACCTCCACCTCCTGAGTTCAAGCAATTCCCCTGCCTCAGCCTCCAGAGTAGCTGGGATTACAAGCGCCCACCACCATACCCAGCTAATTTTTGTATTTTTAGCAGAGACAGGGTTTCTCCATGTTTCCCAGGCTAGTCTTGAACTCCTGACCTCAGGTGATCTGCCCACCTCAGCCTCCCAAAGTGCTGAACTACAGGCATGAGTCACCTCACCCAGCCTGCCCAGTCACTTTTGACATACTGCTTTAAGTCATTTACCTGTACATTAATTCAAAAGACTCAAAAGACCATTGGAATCGCAAGCTTTTCGCTGCTATAGTTGTGGGGTTTTTGTTTTACTGTGTTTTGCTCTGGTTTCTTGTCACTCACTACAAAGTGGAAATCTGCGCAAGTTCCTTTTAATGGATTTTCTTTATTGCTCATCTTACGTAAATCAGCTGGCCTCAACCTGGATACTAGCTGCCAACTGTGTCACCTTTGAAAGAAGAAAATTATTTTTCTTCCTCTAGACCCACCATGTTTTTTTAGTGGCCAAGACCCATTAGAAAGCTTCTCAGTAAGAGGATTTTATATTAGAAATATCTATTTATATACCTATTTCTAGTACTAGGCATGACACGGGATTGGCCCTCGTCCATGGTGGATGAATGAGTGTGTGGATCTTGGATGGCATTCGCTGCACTCTCACCACTGAATGTGATGTGACCAGCCATGAACCAGATGCCTGACCTTTGAGCAACTCACTGTCATCCTACCACGATCTTTGGCCCTTATATTTATGAGTCTGTTTGTTTGGTTCTCAACCATAAAGACATTAAGAGCTTCTTTGTCTATGCTTTACATGGAACTGAGGAATTTGTGGAAAAGGTAAGAACAGAAAGTTGACATTTTGATTTTAAAACTTGGAAGGCATGTTGGATGTCTTCAAGGCAGGGAGCAGCATGGGGTGCACACTTGGCTGCTATTTACATGTACCCGGATGGCCAGTCTCCTGCAGCCCCTCAGTGTGTCTTGCATACCATCCTTAGGGGACAGGAAAACACGAGAATCATCATTGTTGCCCCACACAGGTAATCCTTAGGGCATGGACACCCCTCACTGTCCAGAGTCCATAATGAGCCACAACTCCACAAAGTAGGATTACTCTTTACTGATTCTGATTCTAAAAAGCCCTAGCTCTCCTGCCTTCCCTGAACCAAATTCATATAAATGTCTAGCAGCTTTTTACAGAAACGTTCAGGTGGCTGCAAGCTCTAGTACAGTTGTCCGGTTTGTGCATTGCACAAGGCAGCTGGCACGGGGAAAAGTGCAGGCTGACATCCAGCCTGTGTCTCGCTTGCCAAGCCCTGAGCCATGGCACTGGCTTGTGTCCATGTGGAAGAAGAGATGCCTTTTCCCCAACAAAGGTGTAGTCTGCCTGCCAAGCCATGTGCCCGTAGGCCCAAGGATGCCCAGGGGTGGCTCCTTGTTCTAAATTGTCTGTCCAGAGGAGAACCTTGCTCTAGTTCACACGCAGGTTCAGTACAGGCAAGTGGAAGCCCAGGATGATCATTCAAATTGTGTGCATGTGGCCGGGCGCAGGGGCTCATGCCTGTAATCCTAACTCTTTGGGAGACCGAGGTGGAAAGATCACTTGAGGTCTGGAGTTTGAAACCAACCTGGCCAACATGGTGAAACCTTGTCTCTATTAAAAATACAAAAAAATTAGCTAGGCATGGTGGTGGACGCCTGTAATCCCAGCTACTCAGGAGGCTAAGGCAGGAGAATCACTTGAATCTGGGAGGTGGATGTTCCAGTGAGCCGAGATCACAGCACTGCACTCTAGCCTGGGTGACAGAGTGAGACTCCATCTAAAAAAAAAGAAAAGAAAAAAAGCCAAGCATGGTGACTCAAGCCTGTAATCCCAACACTTTGGGAGGCTGAGGTGGGTGGATCGTGAGGTCAGGAGTTTGAGACCAGCCTGACCAACATGGGGTAACCCTGTCTCTACTAAAAATACAAAAATTAGCCAGCGTGGTGGTGAGCACCTGTAATCCCAGCTACTCAGGAGGCTGAGGCAGGAGAATCATTTGAACCCGGGAGGCAGAGGTTGTGTAAGCCAAGATCGTGCCATTGCACTCCAGCCTGGGCAACAGAGTGAGACTCTGTCTCAAAAAAAAAAAAAAACAAAGTGTGCGCATGCACGTGCATGTATGTGCATGCATGTTATGGTGGAGAGTCCTGCCCAGGGGCACTGTGCACGTGAGTCTGCTGCTTCATTCCATTATGCTGTGTCAAGGGCACACCCTTTCTTCCTCAGCCTTGTCTTGGGCATCATACACAAATGTTCTCAAGGTCATCAGAGAATATTCATGTCCTAACTCTCCTCTTTTTCTTTCCAGATTTCTCTTCTCATAAGCTCCACCCATCTGAAGTCTCTTCTCCCCTGTGCCCTGCAATGCACCAACTCTACCTGGGAAAGAATAAAGTGCTAAGACCCTGCTCCCTCCTGGCATCTCACATAATTCCAAAATCTCAGGCATTTGCTGAATGCCAGTGGCATTCCACTAGCAATCCACCGATGCATAATGAATTACCAAAACTAGCAGCTTAAAACAGCACACATTTTTCTCTCAATGAACATTTTCTCTGTGGGTCTAGAATCTAGGAGTGACTGAGCTGGGTCACTCATGAAGGTGGAATCAAGCAGTCAACCAGGACGCAGTCATGTGACAATCCAAGAGTCTTCCAAGCTCCCCGACATTGCGTTGGCTCTAAGTTCCTCTCTGGCTGTTGGTTTGAGGCTTTAGTGTCTTCCCACCAACACCTCTCTCTAGAGTGGCATCCAGCTTCCCCAGAAGCCAGGGGTCTAAGAGGGATGGAGAGGCAGTGAGTGGAGAATGCTCAAGGTAGAAGTCTAAGTCTTTTATAACCGAGTCTCAGAAGTGGCATATTACTTCCGCCAAACATTGTTGGTCTTGCAGACCAACCCCGATACAATGGGCAGCAGGGGCCCCTGGGGGCCACCGCGTGGGCTGGCTACTACACAGCAATCCTCAGTCCACGTCTGCTAGCTCACCAGAACGGGAAGGCAGAGCCAGGCAGTGAGCACACATTCTTCAACTAGGTGTTCGCAACACTATGAAGCGGATCCTGGTTTTGTTCTCATTTTGGGTGCTTTTGTTTGTTTGCTGTTTGTTTGTTCTCAGATGGGTCTCGCTCTGTCACCCAGGCTGGAGTATAGTAGCATGATCATAGCTGACTGCAGCCTCGACTTCCCAGGGTCAAGCAATCCTCCTGCCTCAGCCTCCCAAGTAGCTGGGACTACAGGCCTGCACCACCATGCCCAGATTGTTTTTGCAGATGAGAAAACAAACCCTACGAATGACATAATTCACCCACAGACCCAAAGCTAATAGTAGACAGAATCCATTTGAACCTTTCCCAAGGACAGTGTCTCACTCTTTGGGGTATTTTTCTCTGCCCTCCTGCCCACCCTTGGTACGTTTACCTGCATTATCTTCCTTCTCAAAATAGTTCCATCTTTCAATTGAATAGAGGAGAGGATCTCATCTCCTCATAATGGCATTTAAGCTCTTCTACAGTTTTGCTACAACCTACCTGTGACAGAGCCCATTGTATCAGGGCATCCCAACATGAAGAAGTTAGGGAGGTGGGGTAAAAGGAGAACCAGAGGAGGACGCCACGCAGAAAGCCACATGCAAAAGCACGCTCAGGAGTGATCCACTGCTGAAAGCTGTGGGAAGCTCAGCCATGATGAAAACATCTTCACAACAATTGCAAAATAGTCAGTGCAAGTCATTGAAGCCAACAACAAATATTAAAATCCTGAACCTGGGCTACTTCATTCATTTTTTTTTAACTTTTAAGTCCAGGGGTACAAGTGCAGGTTTGTTAGGTAAACTTGTGTGTTGGGGGCTTTGTTAGGCAAACATGATGAAAAAATGAAGATACTGTCATCATGGCTGAGATTATCTCATCATTAAGCCTAGTGCCCATTAGTTATTTTTCCTGATCCTCTCCTTCCTCCCACTTTCCACTCTCCAACAGGCCCCGGTGTGTATTGTTACCCTCTATACGTCCATGTGCTCTCATCATTTAGCTCCCACTTACAAGTGAGAACATGCAGTGTTTGGTTTTCTGTTTCTGTGTTAGTTTACTAAGGATAATGGCCTCCAGCTCCATCAATGTTCCTGCAAAGGATATAATCTCATTCCTTTTTATGGCTGCATAGTATTCCATGGTATATATGTACCACATTTTTTTATCCAGTCTATCACTGATTGGCATTTCGTTTGCTATTGTGAATAATGCTGCAATGAACATATGTGTGCATGTGTCTTTATGATAGAATGATTTATATTCCTTTGGATATATGCATTCTTTACATTGAACTTCTTTTTATTATTCTTAATGATTCCACGAAGAATCATTAAGAACAGGCCCCAGTGTGTGTTGCTCTCTATGTATCCATGTGTTTTCATCATTTATGAGAGAACATATAAATGTTCTCTGTAAAAGTTGGTTCAGTATTTAAATATAAATCAAATCAATCAAAGCACCCAGAGTGATTGACAGAGAATAATTCAGGTCGCCAAGCACCAAAAAGATCCAAAGCCCTGTCCGAAGGCCTGAACCAAGAAGACACAAGAGGAAGGGAATTGCAAACAACTTGTTGAAAAAACTAGCATACACTTGGTGATGAATGTACTCTCCTTTGGGAAGATTTTAACATTGCATTTCAGTAGGATTACTCTTAAAAGCAGCATTAACACCTATGAGATTCAGGAAGACCTTTTTTAAAAATGCCCAGAGCAATGACCCATTGTCTCTCTTCTCCCTGAGTCTCCCTTCCTCCCCATCTTCTGTCCCAGAAAGTATTTTCTTGAGCCAGCATAGGGAGCAGGACTATGCTACCTTGACAAAAAATATTCCATTACCTTTAGGTGACCTTTCTCTGAGATTTGGAAATGGAGTGCTTCAACTGCAGGTCAGGCACAGGATGACTTTACTAGTGCTCCCTGAAAGACACGACTGATGAATGGCATTTGAACCCTGCTTCCCTAATCCTTCAGGCAGAATTAGAGGCTCTCCATAAGGGTAATCCTGAATGATTCATGATGCTTGCTTCAGCACAGTCACACATCATAGAAATACAAATTGACAGTTCGCACACATGGCTGGCCTCATGGCGGTATTTACTTAAAATCCTCTCAAGTATACTCCCAATGGCTGCTGTGC
Source organism: Aotus nancymaae (assembly GCF_030222135.1). NCBI lineage: Eukaryota > Metazoa > Chordata > Mammalia > Primates > Aotidae > Aotus > Aotus nancymaae. Next base: position 4,377,081 of record NW_026988498.1, on the reverse strand, counting down.
GGACAGCTCTCTCTGGAAGGCTAACAAAGAAGAACTAACTTGTCATATCCGGCCACCAGATTTGCAGGTGCACAGGAGCCTTCAGAACATTCTGCTCTCTTTGTGCCACTTGGCACTTCCCTCTCATTGGTTTACCCAATTGGCTTGTTGGTTGACTGTGAGGATAATCCTTTTACAAACAAAGAAACAAAAAACGTAGTAAAACTGAGACCTTTGGATAACCCCTTTGTCTTGTCCTGGAGTTTGAGTTGGACCAAAAAAATCAAGGCGGTAACAGAAGTGAGGAAGAGACAGAATGCTAATAACACGGTAGGAGAAAGCTGGACACACTTGAGTGTGTTAATAAGCGCTCGTTGGTGAACCTGCAAAGAGAAAAACTCATATAAAGACTCCCAAGAAAACATCTAAGTCCATTATTTTTCAAAAAAGAAAACCTGGGTAATATTGAAAACCCAATAGGTGAGTGTCAGCTGTTACTGATCTACATTTGTGTTCTCACCAGCAAGCCCACTGCTTCAAAGTCAAAAACAAAAACACTTGTGACTTTGAGAAATATTAAGGTCACCCACGCAGTCTCATTCTGATGGCTAACTCTGGATCCAGAAGGAAAAAGAATGATGCAGTATTTGGAAAATGGCGGAAGTCACGTAAGTGAAAGCAGAACCCACTCAGAACTGCATCAACACCAGCTTTTGCACAGACCCCTTTGGTGGGCAAACATCGTGAGAAATCATCTTTTCAGTGGTAGTGAGGAGCCTCCTTTCCATGGTGTGGAAGCCCATCATGTGTTGACTTGAAAGAACTCCCCTTCTCCTTTCTGGCTTTCTCTGACATTCACCCTAATGCTGGCCTCTTTCCTGTCCAGAGCATGAAGCTGCATCATTTGGAGATTAAAGGGAAAGAAAACACCACACGAGCAGATCAGGAGGTGGCAAGGCTCCAGGCAAAAGCCTACAGGAGAGAAAAACGCTAATACATAGCATTTCTGTAGCTGGGGCAGAATGATATCACAGACTCTCTCACTGTGCAATAGTTCATCAATAAACTCGTCTACACGCATCAATTCAAACTCCCCATTTCAGTTCTGGCTCTTGATTTTTCAATAGTCGTTGCACAAAGTCTCCAAGTACTTGTAGCAATCAATTGCAGGGCCTGTCAGCCTCATGGAAAGGGCCCCCAACATGTGTACATACTTGAAATCTTCATTTTTTTATAAAGTCTACAATGATATGCTTCTTGGGTTGAATTTGAAGCATCTTCAAGTTAAACACAGAAATGGTGTTGATTTTACGTTGCCACCATAGATGCCACCCACAAACCTTAACTCCATGGCTTTATCAGCTACAAGTTCAGCTGTAAGTCCAAAGCACTCCTCTTTCCAGTACTTGGACTCATAGATGCGTGTTTGAATGATCTTCTTCACCAGATATTGAGGGTTGGTGGATGCTATGTGCATCCTTCACTGTATGGTAGACATTTTAGAATGTCTTCCATTCTTTTTCCATCAGGTCCTTTAATGCATCACATCGAGGTTCAGAAAAAAACACCTGGAGGGATGGAGAAAGGTGGAAGAAGTTTCACCAAACAGCTTAGGTGACCATGTTGAAACCAGAAACACCAGAGCACTCAAATTCCTAAATATATTCTACTTACATTTTTTTTTTTTTTTTTTTGCAGTAGGCACAATATTTCTATTGTGATTTACTGGTGATCAATCACTTTTACCAGGTAGAAAGACCCTTTGGCTTAGACACACTGTCCTGAAGTTTAGAAAGTAGGAAAAAAATCAAGGTAATGAAACAGTAGCAAAGATGGGGAAAAGATGGGCTGCTAATAACGCAGCAAAAGAAAGCCAGAGATGCTTGAAAGTGCTAAGAACTAAGATGTGCAGCTGGGCGTCGGGGCTCACGCCTATAATCCCAGCACTTTGGAAGTATGGGATATTAAACTATCTGTCTAATATCTATCTATCTCCATCTATATAGATATCTCTATCTATATAGATCTGCATACAGATAGATAGATAGATAAATATAGATATTCGATAGATAGATAGAAAGACAGATAGACAGATAGATAGATAGGCAGATCACCTGAGGTCAGGAGTTTGAGACACGCCTGACCAACATGGAGAAACCCATGTCAGTGACCACAGGATACTACCGAGAGAGGCTAAGGCAGGAGGATTGCTTGAGCCCAGGAATTTGAGTCCAGTCTGGGGAACACAGCAACATCCCATTTCTAAGATAGATATAGAAAGATAGATAGATAGATAGATAACATATATCTGTGCTAAAGGGAAATGAGCTATAAATCCGCAAAAAGATATGGAGCCATGGGTACATTTTCAATCTTGCAAATTCATGGTAATATTGTGAATAAATTAACATAAGGATCCATCTTCTCCCTCTGCAATTTTAATCCACACTCATCTGTTCAAATAGTCATTATGTAAAACCCCAGTGGGTAGGAATCTTTGGAGTCTTTTTGTGAAGTTCTCCAAAGCTAATAGCACAATTTCAAGGACACAGATGTGCAATAAATATCTGCTGCAAATATTCTTTCAATTTAGATTTTAGATCGATTTCATGTCTACTAGACATTGAGGATACAAAAGTAAGCAAGACAGAGTCCCAGAATCTAACGTGCTGTTGGTGGCTACTGAACCTGGGTCCTACAGCAAGGACAGTAGTCACCAAGACCCTGTGAGAGGCACTTTGTCAGCCGAAGGACAGGATGGAAATTTCCAAAGAAGCTCCCTATTCTGGTGTTGGGAAGAGAGTGTCTGCAAGAACCTCCTGGAGGATAAGGATGACTTGGCCAAGCAAGGGGAGATCCGGCGAGGTGGACAGAAAGGTGCAGGGGAACCCAGGCAAAGGATCAGTGACAGAGTCTGGACACTCATCTCTGAGGAAGGTGCATTCAGCCTTTGTGTTTCCACCCAGCTACACGGTCACACAAAGGACAGGGAGTGAAAAAAGAGCCAGGTTGTGGTGGAAATAAAAAATTATCATTAGTATTAACTTCTCAAAATGCTGCTTTGGAAGAAGTTGTCATTTTCAGCAAATCAGTCACAGTCAGTATCACCTCTACAGGGTCAGTTTCAGACATTGTCACCTCTACCAGGGTCAGTATCGTATAGTGTCACTTCTACCTGAGTTTGTGTTAAATAGTGTCACCTCTACCTGAGTCAGTGTTGGACAGCGTCACCTCTACCTGGGTTACTGTTGGACAGTGTCACCTTTAGATCGCTGGAGCACTGGTTGGAACTTACTTCCCATTACACATGGGCAAACTGTGATCAAAAATATTTCTTCCATAAGGAAACAAAAAGTCCAATTTTTAAATGGGTAAAAAGTCTGGATAGACATGTCACTGAAGAAGAGCTACAGATGGCGAATCAGCATATGAAAACATACTCCTCATCATATATCATCAGGCAAATACAAATTAAACAACAGTGAGCTCCCACTCCACACCTATTACACCTGCTAGGATGGCCAAAATCCAGAACATGGACAACATGAAATGCAGGAGGGGCTGTGGAGCAACAGTCAGTTTGGCGATCTCTTAGAAAACTAAACCTACTCTTACCATGTGATCCAGCAATTGTGCTCCTCGGTATTTTCCCAAAGGAGTTGAAAACTGGTGTCTACCCAGAAACCTGCACATGGATTTTTTCATGATTGCCAACATTTGGAAGCAATCAAGATGTCCTTCAGTAAATGAGTGCATAAATATACTCTGGTACATCCAAAGAAATATTATTCAGCTTGAAAAAGAAATGAGCTATCAAACCCCAAAAGTCGTAGAGGAAACTTAAATGCATATTACTTAGTGAAGGAAGCCAGTCTTAAAAAGGCTACATATTGTATGATTCAAAGTATATGACATTCTGGAAAAGACAAACCCATAGAGACAGTGAAAATATCAGTGGTAGGTCAGGCACAGTAGTTCACACCTGTAATCTGAGCACTTTGGGAGGCCAAGGCAGGAGGATCACTAGAGCACAGTTTGAGTCCAGCCTGCACAACATAGCAAGACCCCATCTCTACTGAAAATCAAAAAAACTTAGCTAAACCAGGAGGATTCCTCGAGCCCAGGAGTTCAAGATAGCAGTGAGCTATGATCACACCACTGCATTCCAGTCTGGGCAACAGAGTGAGATCATTTCTAAGAAAAAAAAAAAAATCAGTGGTTTCCAGAGGCTTGGGGAGAGGGAGAGATGAATAGTCTATGCACACGGGATTTTTAGGGGAATGAAACCATTCCGTATGATGCTACAATGGCGCATTCATGTCATTATGCATTTGTCAAAATCCATAGAATGTACAACACCAAGAGTGAGGCCTCACGTTAACTTTGTAAAAAGTAGTTTTCTTTTTTTTTTTTCTTTTTGAGACAGAGTCTCACTCTGTCCCAGGCTGGAGTGCAATGGCACAATCTCAGCTCACTGCAACCTCCACTTCTGGGTTCAAGAGATTCTCCCGCCTCAGCCTTCCAAGTAGCTGGGATTACGGCGTCCAACATCATGCCCAGCTAGTTTTTGTATTTTTAGTAGAGACAGGGTTTCACCATGTTAGCCAGGCTGGTCTTGAACTCCTAACCTCGTGATCTGCCAGCCTCAGCCTCCCAAAGTGCTGGGATTACAGGTATGAGCCACCGCACCCCACTGAAAAAGTAGTTTTCATGTATTGTTTTATATTTATTTAATCAGCAGCTATAGAGGCACTCACACAATCCCATCAAGCAGTGCGGCTCACCATTTTTAATTCATGTACCTTTTGATACTCTCATTTAAAAGGTCCAAATAAATGTCATACTAACCTTAAAAAATAAATAGGAGGTAATGGCTATTTTTAATATGCTATTTTAAACCACCACAGGCTCTGCCCACCATGATTCTGATATATGCCCCTCTCTGGGGGGCTCCCCATCTCCACCCAACCATTCCCCAGTCCCACCCTGTCCCAAGCAGGTTGGTCCCTGCATGACTTAAAATCTCTGCCTGCTGGAGTAAAAAACCGTGTGTGAAGAGAACTGTAAGAAATGTACAAAGAAGGAATTATTCAGAAAAATATAGCCATCACCACCTGGAACTAGTAGGTGGCACCTGGGCGGGGACTCGCAGAAAGGGTGGAATTTGAAAAGGAGAAATGGAAGAAAGAACTTTCGTAAAAACAAAACAGCCTGGGAGAAAACACAGAGATGACTAACCAAATCACAGATGAGAAAGCTGAATTGTCTAGTTTGACGAGAACAAACTATGCATGTCAGCACCTCGCATGGTGTCCTACATGAAATAAGAATTCATTAAATATGGTTGATGAATCAATGAATATTGTGGAGTCTGAAAAGACAGGCAGGAAAACAGATTGCCACAAGACAGTGAAGGGACTTCACAACGGGCAAAAAAAGGCTGGAGTTGATTCTGACCGTAATAGGAATTTATAGGTTTTTGAACAGGGATGCAGCATGGTAGTATTTGTGTGCTTCAGAAAATTTATCTGGCCACTATCTATGAGATAGAGAAACGCCTGGCACAAAGACAGTAAACAGAAGTGTCTACAGTGATCCATGTGTAAGAATAACTCTGAGAGTTTGCATTGATAATCTCTTATAAGCAACTTTCATATGAAATTGCATCTTAAGGCAGGGTGCAGTGGCTCACGCCTGTAATCCCAACACTTTGCGAGGCCCAGGGTAGGATCACTTGTGCCCAAGAGTTCAAGACCAGCCCGAGCAACACACAGGAACTACTTCTCTACAAAAAATGCAAAAAATTAACTGGGCATGGTGGCACACAACTGTAATCTGAGCTGCTTGAGAGGCAGTCAGGAGCATCATCTGAGCCCAGGAGGTTGAGGCTGTTGTGAGTCCTGATCACACCACTGTACTCTAGCCTGGTGACTGAGTGAGACCCTATCCAAAAAAGAAAGAAATTGCATCTTAAGGGTCTTTCACTAAAAGATGCCGAAAGAGTATTATTACATGTAATTTAAATATCTTTCTTTTTCCAAATATTAATCATCAATTCCTTATATTGTACTTTTTTTTTTTTTTTTGGAGACAGAGTTTTGCTCTCGTCACCCAGGCTAGAGTGCCATGACGCAATCTCAGCTCACTGCAACCTCCGCCTCCAGGTTCAAGCAATTCTCCTGCCTCAGCCTCCCGAGTAGCTGGGATTTCAGGTGCCCGCCACCATGCCTGGTTAATTTTTGCATTTTTAATAGAGATGGAGTTTTACCATGTTGACCAGGCTGGTCTCAAACTCCTGACCTCAGGTGATCTGCCTGCTTTGATCTCCCAAAGTGCTGGGATTACAGGCATTAGCCACAGCTACCAGACAATTCCTTTTATTGTATTTTCTTTCTGATTTCAAAAGTATATGTTTTTGGCCAAAAAAATGTAAAATACAAAAAAAGCATTAATCACCTGCGATTTTATCACCTATAGACACTGTATACGTTTTGTTGCATTTATTTATGATCCAATTTTTAGGCATGACAAATACACAGCCACACATGTAGTGAGACCATTTTCCACATAATTATTTTACGATCTGGATATTTTTTAAAAGTGAATGGTCTTAATTTATCTATAACTAGGAAAGTAGCATGTTTATTACAAAAAAAAAAAAAAGTGAAAACTGTGAAGAAGGAAAATGAAATCATCTAAAATCCCACCAGCCAGTGAAACTGCTGCTGTCAACATTTTGTTGTAGAACCTAGGTTTTTCTTTCCTTTATATCATTTTTCACATAATTCTATATGGACTAGATATATATGAAGACTATGTACAATTAGATAGATGATATGCACAGATTAGATACATGATTAAGGTTTTTAATGATCATACTTCATTCATTCTCGTGTAATCTCTTTAACAATCTGTAAGATGGACATTTCCCCACATTGTTAAATATCCTTTTACGATGTGACTGTTTAATGACTGTACGCAATTTCATTGTATAATTATTTCATAATTTAGTTAACAATTCATCTATTGTGTTTAGGCAGTGTGTAGTCTTTGCTGCTGGAAACAGTTCTACAGAAAACATCAATGTCAGTTACTCTTTGCTAAAATTCAAGATCAAGTTTCTTAGGATAAACTCACAACAGTGAAATTTTTCATTAAGAGACTCCTACTCTTGCTCATTTACAAACTCCTAAATTCAATGCACATAATCCGCTAAAATACTGTCCATCAGATTTATTTTTGAGATAGCTCTGTTTTCTAAATAGGGCAGTTGATCACTCTTCTTCAGAATGCCACGAAGATAGTAAATGATGCAAAAATAAAGGCAGTAACTAGAATGCGACTTATCCATCACTACCGGAGCACTGGGCTAGGGGATGGGAGAGCTTCTGCCACCACCCAACAGAGGAGAGGCTATCGAGTGATCACTGCCTGGCCCCACTGGGATCTACCCCTCATCGTATTCCTTGCAGTGTGCTTCATGGAGCCCAAGGGAGTCTTTGTTTTCTCCTTCCCTCACTCACTCATTCATTTCATTCATTCATTCATTCATTTTACGCCAATACTGCCCCAACCTTTCTTCTGTATTTCTTAAGCATCCCTCGCCCACTCTTTTAAGCCTCCTCTCATATTTTTAATCTCCTAATCTCTACTTTTATTTTGTATTTATTTTTATTAGTGGCTTTTTTTTTTTTAATAAAACTGCTCCTTGAAGAGCAGGACTACCCCATAGAGCAGTACTTATGCTTTTTTAGGGTAAGTGCCCAGAGTAGCCTAATCTCTGCTTTTAAATCTTTATGTATCAGAGGGAAAAAGAAAGAGAGAGAGGGAGAGTCTGTTGTATGTGTGTGTGCACGTGCACACATCCCGTGTGTGTGTGGACACATGATTATTACATGAACAATGCATGTCTTTCTCAGCCACATGGGCAACATAACTGACTGACATTGGGCTCCATTTATTCCACGTGGCAGGTCTAAAACACTGGGTTTGCATGCACCAACCATGAGTTGAATGCATAAACCATAGCTATCCAGAATTTCTAAACATCGCAGAACACAAATACAAACAAAACTATCACACTAAATATTCTAAGTATTTGTATTATTAAAAAATGTTTATCTCATGCACATACAACAAGCAACTAATATAACATTGGAGCATCTTATTTTTTTGAATTGGGGTCTTACTCTGTGACCCAGTCTGGAGTGCAGTGGCACAATCATAGTTCACTACAACCTTTTTTTTTTTTTTTTTGAGACGGAGTTTCACTCTTGTTACCCAGGCTGGAGTGCAATGGCACGATCTCGGCTCACCGCAACCTCCGCCTCCTGGGTTCAGGCAATTCTCCTGCCTCAGCCTCCCGAGTAGCTGGGATTACAGGCACGTGCCACCATGCCCAGCTAATTTTTTATATTTTTAGTAGAGACGGGTTTTCACCATGTTGACCAGGATGGTCTCGATCTCTTGACCTCGTGATCCACCCGCCTTGGCCTCCCAAAGTGCTTACTCTTTGGGAGTAGAAAAATAAACTCCACGTGTTTATTTGAAATTCAAATGGCACCTAGCATCCTGTCGGTAAGGGATTACAGGCGTGAGCCACCGCACCCAGCCAGTTCACTACAACCTTGAATTCCTGGGCTTAAGCAATCCTCTCACCTCAAACTCACAAATAGTTAGGATTACAGGTGCACACCACCACACCAAAGATTATTGATGAACAAATTATGAAATTCTTAAATAAAGACAGAAGCATTCATTTTCCAATTTTTTTAATGCTGCATTAAAATATTCTTTATCTCCATTACCGGGTTTGTGCCTAAGCCGATGACTCACTGTCCTCGCCCTGGTCCCTAAAAAAAGTAAGGGCCAGCTTTGAGTTAAAACCTACTCTAAGGCCAGGTGCAGTGGCTCATGCCTGTGATCCCAAAACTTTGGGAGGCCAAGGTGAGTGGATCTCTTGAAGTCAAGAGTTTGGGACCAGCCTGAGCAACAGCAAGACCCTGTCCCCATTAAAAAAAAAAAAAAAGAAAAGGTTTTTTTAATTATTATTATTTTTTTTTAATACCTAGTCTTCTTCCTGCTAGGGAAAGAAAAAAACAGTGGGAGGAGCAGCTCCCTCCCTACAGCCTCAGGCCCAGGGGTTCTTCCTCCCCTCACCAAAGGGGCTCTGTGGCTGCCGAATTTAACAAATACAAATATAGGGTACCCAGTCCCATTTGAATTTCAGATAAACAAGAGTACCCTTTTTAGTATAAGTACATTCCATGCAATGTTTGGGACATACTTATACTGAAAAAAAATAAACTCCACGTGTTTATTTTAAATTCAAATGGCACCTAACATCCTGTCGGTTGCCTGTCAATCCTCCCCCCATTCCACTCCCACCCCCGTCCCCCAGGAAGCCTTCCCTAAGCCCGGACTAGAGTGTCTATCTACACCAGAGAGATGGTCACTCTGAAGGCTAACAGCAAGAACAAAAGAAATAAAAATAACAAACGAACTGAAAGCTGCCCAGCATGGAAAGACTGTTATAGCACATTTGCTGACAGAGACCAAGGGAGATTTCCAACATAAACAAGGAAATTTAATCTCTCATTTGCAAAAGCTTCCCTTGCGCTAATTTGTTAGCCACTCATGTAAAGACACAGAACTGAGTGCATTTTTATTGAGCTGCTTTCTTCTTATACTATGCAAATCAAAGCCATCCCTGCTGATCAGTACAGTTAGAGATACCAGAAACAGAGGGGAAAGCTGTGCCCCACAGGCTCGAAACAGTTTCATGAATTGAGCAAGTCCATCAAACTTAGCTTCTTTTCCCATCTACATTGGCTGTTTGGTCAACCAACCGCATGAAGCACTTCAGTCAAACGTGGTGCATTTTGCCATAGCTCTGAGGCTGCAGATTGCTTCAGACCCCAGATCAACACGGGTCTGACTCTTCTGCGCATTTTCGTTCTTAGCCTGCTCACTGGTTCCCAGGTAGGAGGAAGGAGGACCGTAAACCGTAAGAGGAGAGCTACCATCTTGCCAGCGCGTCTGCTGCCTAAGAAGGTGGCCAGGGAGGGCTTTTGTCCCCTCCCCAACATCAGAGAGCACGCTATGGCACCTAGCTGAAGCAGAGGGAAGGCAGTGACAGTTTCTGGGTTTTTTTTAAGATGGAGTTTCGCTCAGTCACCCACGCTGGAGTGCAATGGCACCATCTCAGCTCACTGCAACCTCTACCTCCCAGGTTCAAGTGATTCTCCTGCCTCAGCCTCCCGAGTAGCTGGGATTACAGGTGTGCACCACCACGCCAGGCTAATTTTGGTATTTTTAGTAGAGACGGGGTTTCACCATGTTGGCCAGACTGGTCTTGAACTCCTGACCTCAGGTGATCCGCCTGCCTTGGCCTCCCAAAGTACTAGGGTTTCAAGCTTAAGCCACTGTGCCCGGCCATGATCATTATTTTTAAAAACTAAGAAAGTGAAAACAGTTTGTAAGAAAACAGGGTAATCATAGTGTTTTAAAAGTCTCAGTTGTGATTAACATTCACATCAAATAACATCACCACATTTACTACATAACTATGTTGGGAGAATGGGGAGCAGGGAGTGAATGTTGAGAGGTAATCAGAGGTAGCTGAGGGGCAGATCTGGTGAAAGAGAAAGGAAGTTTTATCTCCAGCAGTGGAAAGAAAATAAAAAATGCCTAATGGTGAAATTCAAGAAATAGCACTCAAAACATGTTACTTAGAGATAACAGAGGTTAATATCAAAGGAACAATTAAAATTGTTGAATAGCATGCCTGCAGTCCCAGTTACTCAGGAGGCTGAGGCAGGAGCTTCCCTTGAGCCCTGGAGTTCAAGACCAGCCTGGACAACATAGTGAGACTTCATCAAAAAAAAAAAAAAGTGATATTCTCTGGAGATTAGGAAAGTGGAGGAGGGTTTTGAGCAAGGTATTGCCATTTTTCATAATAAGCTTCAGAATCTGACTCTCTATAAACTATGTACCTGTGCAACTCTGATAAAATAAAATCAAAAATATTAAAATTCAGATGTTATTTTCTATTTACATCATTGAGAGAGCCGGGGCAGAATGTACAGAGTGGGGAAAGATTATAAAGAATGTTGGCGGCCACGGGGAGAATACCAGCAAATATCTGGTGTCCATTCTTAAGAACATTTGCTGGAATTCCTTGACTCCGCAATTGAATGAAAGCTAGTTTTACATCATCTGTCTTGAAAAGCAATATGGCCTCCTTCCAAACACCTGTGACTGCTCATGTGCAGTGCATTAAAAGCAATAACAAAACTAACCAAAGGGGCCTCCCACAAATATTTTCACGACATAGACCAGACCACAACATTTTTCCTACACCTACTAATCTCAGTAATGATGTATCAATGGCGGGAAGCTATAATGACAGGGAAAAATCTAGTACAAGGGCAGGGAATCGTATCTTTATTAAAGTTTGTAATACCCAAGGGCCACAGGGGCAGAAAACAACCTGCCTTCCTCAGGAAACTGACTGTAATTCCACTCGAATCTAATCGAGTTGGATAATGAATTGAAATAGTTAACATTTATTTACTATGTGCTGGGAACTGTTTATTGCTTTGTGTATATGAAGCCCTTTAATCCAACAGCAACCTAATGAAGTAGGTATGATTCTTCTCCTCATTTTAGAGATGAGAAAACCAGGGCACAAAAAGATGAGATAAGGGGCTCAGGATGGCCTCATTGGGAAGTGATGGAGCCAGGAGGGGCACAGAGGTTCCAGCTGCATTGCCTGTGTGCACTTACGCACCTTACCTCCACCCCTAGTTGCAAAGTTTCACTCCCCATTTCTCCCTTGGGAGTACTAAGCCAAACATCTCAAAGAATAGGGAGGTAGGACGGCATGAGGTTGAGGCACAACTGCCCATCTCCAACACCTTCAATTGTCCAGATTTATCACCCCTGATTCTTTGCTGTGCCTGGGTCTGGCTGTGTCATTTTTGCAGCCAAACATCAGCTGGTAGATGGGATAAACCAAGCACCCTAGGTGCAGCACGAAACCAGCGTGAGCAATATCCAACCACCAACAGGGAGGGCGTCTAAAGCAGATGAGACCGACACTCCTCAAGCCACTCTTGCAGGCCTGGGCTGCTCCAACCTTGCAGAGGTGGGGAAGCACGTTCCCACTTTTTTTGGGGACAGCAGACCACCTGTGTGGATCCTCTGAAGCCGGTCACAGCCATGAAGCAGATCTTTAAACCACAACAAGAGATGCTATTATTGAGTCCTGAGCACATGCCAGTTCTCTGCTATGCATGCCACAAGGATCAATCTCAGTTAATCTCCCAGCAGTCCTAAGAAGTAGGCATATTACCATCACGTCCAGATGGGGAAACAGAGGGTCCCAGATGGTGAGTGACTCACCCCAGTCCACAGTTAACTAAGTGGCAGAGCCAAACTACAAACCCAGACTGTCATTCCAAAGCCCTCTGCCTTTTACAAATACAAATGATCAGCAGGAAAAAAAACGACGGGTAAAGTTGGAGAACCCAAGAGGAAAGAACCGAGAAGGTCTTTGAGGATAATAAGGATCGTAGCACTTCCCATCCTTACAACAATCGGCAAGGCATTCTTTTATTTAGACCCTTGTCATCATTGTCATTGTTATTGTTCAAAGATGACTATTTGATTAAAATTAAACTGCCAGTCTGGGACAGAGACAGAAGTGGAGGCCTGCAGACTCCATACTCTGCCTTTACAACCCTCCTGACTGACTTTGATGCTTCAGAACACTGATTTTTCCATGTGCAATTTTGGACCTATTTCTAGCAATCCCTAAGAAAACGTCTATTTTCCAGCTAAGGCAGCATTTACTCAAGAGTGGTCAAGGTAAGTACTTCCATTTTCTAGCATGCGCTGCAAGTTAAAGGCAAGTTACAGCCCGGATCTTCATACATGTTTATGAACTCAGAGAACAGAAAGAAGTGAAAGAAAAGGTTCCACCTCTAGCTAAAGGGTGGAATTCTTTCCTCTGGAGCCAGGGCCTCTGGGGCAATCCATCCTACAGTGCTGCGGTTTTTGCTTTCTCTGAACTCCACGGCAGTCTCTGCCTGTGTCATCCACTGGGTCCTCAGTATATATAGTGACTCTGTCCTATATATAAGACCATTTTACTCTCCTCGTGTGGGAATCTTACTTCCTAAGGGGCACCCGGAGGGCTTGGAGTAGCTCTAATCTCCCCTGTCTCGCCTGGTGCCTTTATATGGCACCGGATGTGTACAATCTGGAACCTGACAAACATTTGTTGGATTTACTAGTTCTTGTGGCAAGTGAAAGAACTGGAGTTGCTTAAGAGCAAATCCAGCTCAGTGTTGAGAAAACATCTCAGAACACCGATTTCTGCTGATGTTGTTCCCTTCATTAACACTGCTAGAGAAAACGCTCTCTTGCGTAATGAGGGCACCTGATGAGAAGGAAAAGTGACTTTACAATCTTGCATGTGAGAATCCAACATCACAGACTTCCATTTCAGCCAGCAAACCAGAACAACTTCTGCATCTGATCTTTTCCCCATCTACCCAGCCTGCCAGAGAATTGCAGGCTTTCATGCATAAAGGTTTGTGGGCCCTGCCAGGCGCAGTGGCTCACACCTGTAATCCCAACACTTTGGGAAGCCAACGCAGGCAAAACACAAGGTCAAGAGATCAAGACCATCCTGGCCAACATGGTGAAACCCCGTCTCTACTAAAAATACAAAAAATTAGCGGGGCGTGGTGGCACGTGCCTGTAGTCCCAGCTACTGAGGAGGCTGAGGCAGGAGAATCGCTTGAACCTGGGAGGCAGAAATTGCAGTGAGCCAAGATCACACCACTGCACTCCAGGCTGGGCAACAAAGCAAGACTCAAATAAAAGAACAAAGAAAGGTTTGCAGGCCCTTCAAGAAGCAGAATGAACCATACCATGTGACTGCAGCATTTCATCAAGAATCAGCATGATTGGCCAGGCGTGGTGGCTCACGCCTGTAATCCAAGCACTTTGGAGGCCAAGGTGGGCGAATCACCTGAGGTCGGGAGTTCAAGACCAGCCTGACCAACATGGTAAAACCCCATCTTAAAAAAAAAAAAAAAGAATCAGCATGATTTTGCAGCAATAGAAGCAATTCTAATCAGAACAACTCGCGTTTAAAGGAATTAGGTCACTTTGTGTTTTCTTGAGTTTTAACAGGAACATAGAGAACTAACAGAGAATTTGTCTACCAACAGAGGACTTTCAAAAATACAGAGCTGGGTTCTCAGCAGAAAGGCACATCTCCCGGAAGAAGTTCACAGAAGCTGTGACTTGCTGCAGTGATAACCTCCAGGCAACCTCAAGGAAATTCTAAATATGAACGGCCGCAAAGAGGCATTTCTTCATAATCTCTTGCTCCATAGCAGAATAAAGGTAGATTTAATGATCTTTTAATAATCCCTATTGCTTTACAAGTTAAAAATATTTGATATTTCCCACACATCAATTCACTCCCAAGTAATTCATTGTTCCATTAGGAGTTGAATGGAAATTATCTTCTTGCTCTTTATTTTCTGCCAACTGCCCTTCAAACCAAACCTCCTCTCCCCAAACAAATGAGCAAACAGATACACTGTTGGGGCCCGTGTCACTGAGGGACCAAGCATGGGCTCAGTAAGGCCAGGCGTGGCCAGTGACAGGCATTTCCAAGGCCCTAAGCGCCAACCCAGATCCCAGAAGCCAAAAGGACCTAGAGCTTTGGAAACTGCTCTGAAAGTTTTGTCCTGTTCAAGTCCAGTGTGCCTGCTCCACTGGGACCTGTCTGTTGGAATGCTGACTCCCCAGCCCAAAGCCCACAGTCCTTTGGACACCATCTTGGAAGGAAATAGAGGAGGGCCACTTAGTCATTAAAAAATGCAAATCTAGACCTGGGAAGCGTTTTTGAATTCAGCTCATGGTTGGAGGCTGCCAGCAAGCTCAAAGGGCTCACTTCCTAAAATCAAATTCCAGTTTTTCTTCCTGAAAGGAAATATTAAAACATCCTTTTTTCATGGCTTACAGTTGAAAAAATCAGATGAACGACGATAGAAAGGAGATGTTGACAGGTCATACTCCCCTCTGAACCCAAATAGATTTCAAATCTATCATGGGCAG
The DNA here is from genome assembly GCF_030222135.1 of Aotus nancymaae. Taxonomy (NCBI): domain Eukaryota; kingdom Metazoa; phylum Chordata; class Mammalia; order Primates; family Aotidae; genus Aotus; species Aotus nancymaae. Next base: position 4,361,961 of record NW_026988498.1, on the reverse strand, counting down.
GTTCTCTGGATGCAGGGCAGTACCTCCCACAGAAATTTGCCTCTAAGGGGATGACATCATCAACCCTATGAACTTGAGACAGGCTTCCTGTCCCCACATCCCCCAGCCCCACATATTTAGAACCCCTTCAGGGGGCGTGGAGTAGGGACAAGTTTTCTGTAAGTCAATTCCTGTGTCCTCTTAAACTGGAATCTTGATACCTCGACAGCCTATTATCATGTTTTTTGCAATATTTCCTCCAAAAAAAATCTTTTAAAAATGTGACCCATTCATTCATATATTTTTTCTATGAATATATATTTTATTTAGTCATTTTGTTTACAACTGAAAGTCTGGGAATTCAAAATTAACATCCTTGCCCGTGAGCTTCTTATAGACACCAGAAAAAGTTTCAGCCTTGTGTTCCACATTGTTCTGCTGTGCTTTGTCCAAATTAATCTTCATGAGCCCACTGCCACGCAGTTTCACACGGACTCGCTTGCCCACAATTTCGCTTGGGAAGGCCAAGTCCATAAAGGATTGCATCGTGAACAAGCTGTCAGAGTACAGCTCCTGGGACAATTTTGCTTATTTTTTGTACAGCTTTTTCGAGTTGGCTTAGACATGATAAAGACAACATGCTTTCCTACTGAACTTTTTCTCCAATTCGCGTACTAGCTGGATTTGGTTTTCTGGAAAGATTTCAGTTGAGGGATGGGAACAAAGATGATGATAGCTTTCTGACCACCACCAACTTCAGTTTCCTTGGCTGCCGTAATATTCAGCTCCCTGAGCTGAGCCTTGAGGTCTGAGTTCATCTCCAGCTCCAGAAGAGCCCGGGAGATGCCAGAATCAAACTTGTCTGGCTTCTCACCATTGGGCTTCACGATCTTAGCGCTCGAACTGAACAAGCTTTCTCCTTGCTGAGCGCTGGCTTAGGAAGAGACCCAAATCTCACGAGAGCCTATCAAAATCCCTCATTTATATTTTTAATTACCTTTTCTGTGCAAAGACATATACAAGAAACTAAATAACAATGATAGAGAAGCATGACCTCCAAGATAAGGGTCATCTGTCGCTGGTGGGTACCAGGTTACAAACGATGGCCGCTGCCATTGTGGGGAATCTCACTGCCCCAACGTCACGCTTCAAGAACCTACCAGCTGCAAGGCATTGACCGGACGCCACTCAGGCCTTCAGAGCTCTTTACATTAGTGCAGGAGCAATGATGTATCAGACTCATGACTGTAGCACAGGAACAAGTATTAGAAATACCACAAAAGCCAGGCTCAGTGCCTCGTGCCTCTAATGCTCACACTTTGGGAGGCTGAGGTGGAAGGATCGCTTGAGCACAGGAGTTCAATACCAGCCTGGGCAGCAAGGCAAAATCCCTCCTCTACAAAAAACTAGCCCAGCATGGTGGTGTGAGCCCACAGTCCCAGATACTCAGGAGGCTGAGGCGGGAAGATGGCTTGAGCCCAGCAAGTCAAGGCTGCAGTGAGCTGTGATCACACCACGGCACCCCAGGTGAAGTGATAGAGCAAGACTTCATCTCAAAATAAAAAAAAAAATAGCTACAAAAATGATTCAGGGAAAATGTAATGGGTATTCAAATGAGGAAGAGATGATAGGTCGCCTAGTACACGTGTCTACAAGCTACAGATTATTATACGTTTTGTTTGCAAGTTTGATTTATAACCAGCTCGGAAACTCACCAGACTCAAATCCAAAAGGAACAGGAAGGTTCTGGAAAAGCATAGCCTTGCCACATTTCTCAGGTCCCAGCTCCTCGGCCAAGAACATGGCAGTGTCAAACCTTCCTACAATTACATCAGAACGACAAGTTGGAACAACCCTCTTACCCAGGCCCCTACACTCTTCAAAAAATTAAATTAAATTAAAATATGATGAAGGAAAACCACTTCCTGAGCTTGAGAAATGGTTAACAGTGAAGTACCCTGTCACAGAAAATGATGGATCTGCTTCTCTGAAGGGTTTTCAGAAAGAGGTCTACAGTCATTTCTCTGAAGCAGCCTAACATAGAGGCAGCGACTTTGTTCCCAGACGGTGGGCAAACCTCAGTCTCAGGTCTGCTGTCAGTCAAGGGTGATAAGCGAGGCCCTTTCCAGCACTGCGTGTTCCCTTGATGCTAAATCACCACCTGAGAGACCTCGCAGGCATCAGAGTCCACAGAGCTTAGAGGCCATTGTTGCTGAACACCAAACTACTCCTGAGAACCAAATTGTAAGAGGTGCAAGGGGAAAAACAGTCTCACTCATTTAAGAAAAAAAAAAAAAAAAAAAAACCTCCCATGAAAAATTAGAACCATTGCTTAGCTCTAATATGAAACAAGAAAGTTAAGCAGAGTGGGGGATGGGGATGGGGGTAGGGCGGGTGGGGGTGGGGTGGGGTGGAGTGGGGGCATTTTTCCAGAACCCGTTTGCCCATCCCAAGTGGCAACACCCATGTGCCTCTCACTGGAAGCATTGCAACACTCCACCCCTGAAACTGACCTAGTTTGTGGCTGGTTCTTTAAGAATGTGCTGCTTGCTCCAAAGGTGGTCCTCACCTTGTCCAGGTACAAGGAGAGAGGACCTAGGCCTGGACATTCACTGGGACTCTTTCTGTCACTCTGGTGGCAGCTTTTGGTGAGATGGTGAGATGAGGCAAATGCTGGGCACTGTTCTACAAAGACGCACAGAGCCCCGAGGAGAGACTGGGCACCTCCCCAGCCACATTGGCTCACGAGTCCCAGAAGCCACCTGCATTCCTTTCTCACCTGGCCTGGGATCACTTGTGCCCCAGGAGCAGCTGTCAGCCCAGCCCCGCCCCAGGACCCCTCCTGTGGAGGCCCTCTCCCTCAGTTTCTCTGTCCCTTCACAGGGGCACAGACCTGGGAAGGGAACACCAGTCTCCACTGTGGATAAAAACGCAGCTTGTTTTTAAGTTGCAAGAAACAAAAATGAGCTCAAGTCTTTGCACTCAGTCTCCGGCTCTGGCACAGTCTCATCCCCCAGGAAGCTGCCTGAAGTAAGTAGGCCAGGTCTCAGCTCCTGCCTGCCTTTCACTGGCCTTGGCCTTGCTTGTTCTCCTCCGGGGGCTTTCCTCCACCATGCATCAGCCTCAAGAGCAGCAGTGCCCCGGTCTTGCCCCTCCAAGGACATGCTCTCCCAGGGTCCTCCTGGGACACACCCAGGCCCCCCACACCTCCTTGCCAACGACTTTTCCACCCATCCCTGGCTCCCAAGGGAGAACTTGGCCTTGGTTTTCCTCCAGAAGCAAAGACTCCAGTGCCACCGCCAACTCCTTCCCTGTCCCTACCCCAGCTCCTTTCCTCTGTCAGGTGGGAGCACCGACCCACGGCCTGGGTGACCTTTTGCCTGAGGCTCCAGCATTTTCCTCTGAAGCAACTGGAAGAAAACCCAGGCCATACCGGTTCCCACAGGACGAGGCTTCTGCCTTCCCTGAACACCTGTACTGATGCTGAGGGCACTGGGGCCCATGCCCTGCGCCCTCATGCCACATTTCCCCAGGAGTGTCCTGAGGTCAAAAGATCCCCTTGGTTTGAAGCCCAACTTACTAAGTGGTGTTTTTACTTTAGGGTGTGATGAGGCTTTCTAGACAGCTGATGAGTCAAACCACCATCTCGTTATGCCACGGTGTGAGTGGTATCACGAAGTCGGGGCTTAGTCAGCACTGGATTCAACTCCAGATCTCAATGGGGTGGGATTGGCGAAGCGTGCTCCTTCCCTCCCACCATTCCTGTCCTTGATTAAGGAGCCTCCTTCAACCCAGTCATTGTCTTCTGCTGTCCTGTGAGGGCTGCACAGACACTTTAAAGAGGCTACTTCCCAGGGGCAAAGGGCAGCGTTTACAAACATAACTGCCTCTCTCTCTCATCAGGGCCAATACGATGTGCAGTGCTCCTTGGGGCTCATTGCGTTGGGGTTTGCTGATTTTCTGAGGGAAGTACTTGGGAAATGCAGGCTCCAAGAGCAAACCTTCTTTCCAGTGTTTCCCAAAATGAGATCTAATGTCCACGAGCATCAGAACGTCCTAGAGCCCTTACTCAAAATCCACAGCATCAGAACGTCCTAGAGCCCTTACCCAAAATCCACGAGCATCAGAACGTCCTAGAGCCCTTACTCAAAATTCACGAGTATCAGAACGTCCTAGAGCCCTTACCCAAAATCCACGCACATCAGAACGTCCTAGAGCCCTTACCCAAAATCCACGAGCATCAGAACGTCCTAGAGCCCTTACTCAAAATTCATGAGCATCAGAACGTCCTAGAGCCCTTACCCAAAATCCACGAGCATCAGAATGTCCTAGAGCCCTTACTCAAAATCCATGAGCATCAGAACGTCCTAGAGCCCTTACCCAAAATCCATGAGCATCAGAACGTCCTAGAGCCCTTACTCGAAATTCACAAGTATCAGAACGTCCTAGAGCCCTTACCCAAAATCCACGCACATCAGAACGTCCTAGAGCCCTTACCCAAAATCCACGAGCATCAGAACGTCCTAGAGCCCTTACTCAAAATTCACGAGCATCAGAACGTCCTAGAGCCCTTACCCAAAATCCACGAGCTTCAGAACGTCCTAGAGCCCTTACCCAAAATCCACGAGCATCAGAACGTCCTAGAACCCTTACCCAAAATCCACGAGCATCAGAACGTCCTAGAGCCCTTACCCAAAATCCACGAGCATCAGAACGTCCTAGAACCCTTACCCAAAATCCACGAGCATCAGAACGTCCTAGAACCCTTACCCAAAATCCACGAGCATCAGAACGTCCTAGAGCCCTTACCCAAAATCCACGAGCATCAGAATGTCCTAGAGCCCTTACCCAAAATCCACGAGTATCAGAACGTCCTAGAGCCCTTACTCAAAATCCACGAGCATCAGAACGTCCTAGAGCCCTTACCCAAAATCCACAGCATCAGAAAGTCCTAGAGCCCTTACCCAAAATCCACGAGCATCAGAACGTCCTAGAGCCCTTACTCAAAATCCACGAGCATCAGAACGTCCTAGCGCCCTTACCCAAAATCCACGAGCATCAGAACGTCCTAGAGCCCTTACTCAAAATCCACGAGCATCAGAACGTCCTAGAGCCCTTACTCAAAATCCAGATTCTTCTGCTGAACCCAAGATCTGCTGGCTCAGAGCACATCAGGATGAGGCGGGTCCTAAAACTCTACTTTTTTTTTCTTTTGAGGTGGGGTCTTGCTCTGTTATCCAGGCTGGGATGTAGTGGTACAATCATAGCTCACTGCAGCCTCAACCTCCTAGGCTCAAGCAATCCTCCCACCTCAGCCTTTCAAGTAGCTGGGATTACAGGCACACACCACTATGCCTGGCTCATTTTTCTTTTTTTTTTTTTTCCTTTGTAGAGATAGGGTCTTCCTATGATGCCCAGGCTGGTCTCAAGCTCCTGGACCCAAGCAATCCTCCTGGTTTAGCTTCCCAAAGTGCTGGGATTACAGGCATCAACCATCACGCCCAACCTGCATTTTCTTTAACAACTTCCGAGATGAGTCTCCTGTGCATTGGAGTTTTACTGAGCCACTGATTCAACTCTTTTCACTGCCTTGAGACTCTTCTGGGTAAGAAGGAGGTGACTTTTAACTGAAGAAGGAATATAGAAGTGGTCACAAGTCCCTTAGCAACTACATTCATCTCGTGTACATTAATGGCCTCCTTCTAACTGTGAAGGTGAGAAGCCCTTGCCCTGAGCTCTTCGCACATAACCTCCGGGCCTCCCTGATCATCAGTTCGGCCTTCTTAAGGTGGTCACGCAGGGGCAAGAGGGCCAGCAGCTCCCGACACATCACCCACTCTTGTTTGCCTGGGCAAGGCAATAGTGGAGTCTCCAACACTTGCCCAGGTGAAACAAGCTCCACAGGTGTGTGGAGGTGGGGTGTACAGGGCCATCCGGCCCCAATCTTCTATGTTAGGATAAGGAGAGGGAAAAGGAGGCTCTAGGACACAGAAGAGCCTCTATTTTAATCTATTTGATGGTCATGTATTCTCTGAACAGTTGCTTTGGCTTATGTTTATTAAACCACAGAGGAATTGACCCATTCAGTCAGACCGAATCAGTCAGACAGGTCATGCACCCAGACCTGAGCTGGGATACGTTGCTTTGTGACAGGGCTCAGGACAAATAAAGAGATGAAAAGCGAGCATAGTGGTCTCAGCCAGTCGTAACTGAAAACCCTCATCCTCTGTCCACCTGTAAAATGGTGGAACTTGCCTGGGAATTGCTGTGTGATGCAAATGGAAAGAAGTGGTAAGGATGCAACGTGTGTCCAGGGGAAGACAGGTTTACACTTCAGCTCTGTACAGAGGGTGAAATACACACAAACAGATGAAAAAGAGGGGCATGAGCCTCAGGACCTAGTTAATTCATTTGAGCATTGCAGTGGCATACCTCCATTCCTCCTTTATAACCACCTTCAGTGGCACAACTTCTGAGTCTTTATCCCTAATGAAGGAGCCTAACAACTCAAATGGAAATAGTCCTCACTTAGAAATGCTCCATGACTTACGAAAGCATTAGAAAGGGTAGAATGTGGAAAGCCTGGACTCAGAAGGGGCAGAGAAGGGGCCTGGTGAAAGGTGGGGCAGAGGCCAGGTGCGGGGGTTCACGCCTGTAATCCCAGCACTTTGGGAGGCCGAGGCGGGCTGATCACCTGAGGTCAGGAGTTGGAGACCAGCCTGGACACATGGCGAAACCCCATCTCTACTAAAAACACAAAATATTAGCCGGTTGTGGTGGTGCCTACGTGTAATCCCAGCTACTCAGGAGGCTGAGGCCAGAGAATCATTTGAACCCAGGAGACAGAGGTTACAGAAAGCTGAGATCACACCACTGCACTCCAACCTGGACGACAGAGTGAGACTCTGTCTAAAATAAATTTTAAAAAAAGAAAGGTGGTGATGGTATGTGTGTGTGTGTGCGCGCGCGCACGCGCGTGTGTGTGCCCGCATGCATGAGTGTGTGCGTGCTCGTGTGTATGTGCATGCACACATGCTCTTTTAAGAGATAGGTGCTATTTCAGACTTTCTTACAAATATAACAAAGAATCCAGAGCTGAGAGCCACCGTGTGCACATCTGTCAACAGGCTGTTCAATTAACTTATTGTTACCAGTGAGACACCAGCTCAGTATCTGGAGAAGAGGAAGTCCCAGGCATGAAAGGGACAGCCATGAAGCTGCTGGCAAGGCCAAGAAGGCAAGGTGTTCCCTCCAAGGCACGTGGCTCCAACCCCGCTCAGCCTCTTCTCCTCCTTCCTCCCCACTCATGCTCTCTTCCTCGTTTTCTCTCCCCCGGTTCCTGTTTCCCTCCTTTTCTTCTCGCTCTCTTCCTTCCCTCATCATGGTCTCCCTGCTGGGAAACAGAAAGTGCCACCTTCTCCGTTGCAAGGATGCACTGATTCCGGAACAGTAGGTACTGAGGAAACTGAATTGGCTCAATTCTGCGAATTTGCTAAAGCTTCTGCTTATTTGAACAGAGCCAAGGAAGGAGAAAGGGGGAAGACGGTTTTTCGCCACCTCGAATGAACTTCAAACCCTTCCCCGCCCTTCCCTCACATGGGGGCGATTTCATTTTCTACTCTCCACCGTCCCAGCCCATAAGTCATTTTTTGGTTTCACTCTTGAGGCAAAGACTCCAAAAAGGCAGGGCTTTGCGGGGCTGGAGCATTGCCCAAAAAAGAACCGTTGGAGTACAACAGAGCTCTGGTTCAGCTGAAAGGGTGTGCAGCACTGTCCAGGGACACAGATGTGAACCAGCCTTGGGGAAATGGCAATTTCCCACACGGCCACAGCAGGGGCTTGACTCATGGCCACAGCAACTGCAAATGTCAGGTTGCACTGAGACAGCCGCATTTATCAACCTGTTTTCACGATCTACGTCCACTGGCAATGGCTCAGAGGGGAAAATAATCACCCTCAAAGGAAAAATGTTAATGTGATATACGTGGATATATTCTAAGCATTATATCTAATTATAAAGAATGAATCACAAATTTAAGCATCTTAAATATAGACATAAAAAGAAATAATTAACCCTCAAACAGGAAGCTGCTGCACTATCAGATTGCATCGTTGAAGAACCCCGAGAAAAGCCAGTCAGCACACTAAAAGCATGAGAAAAGCAGAGGTTACCCTTCTGGTGGGGTTTCAATATTCTGTTTGTTCCTACAGATGTGTTAAGGAGGTCCTTAGATGAGCTGAAGGTTCTATTCATGGGACTATGAAACTACCCCAGTGGAAAGGCCTTCTCTTCTTTGGAAAGTGGCACTCTTTAGCTCGGTCCAGCCCAAATCCCTTCCATCCAGGGAGAGTTGCATTGCATGAGGCATTCAGCAGTTGCTGTTATAAGGAAACATTAACCCCAGAGCAGACAAATGCCATGGTTCTATAAAGAAATTTCATTCATGTGTTATTTACCCTCAGCTCCATTTCAAAGGTTGTATAAGAAATCGTCACTGTCATTCTCCAGATGATCACAATTATTCATCTCAGATTAGAAGCTCCTAGAAATAAGAGGTCAAGGTCTCATTCAACTAAATCTTATTGTTTTCCTTGAAGAGCCATAAATCCCAGTGCAGACCCACGCGGCATTCACAGATGATGGTGAAAAATGGGCTTGATAGTTGGTGCCACACTGTGAAACCCATACGAGGAACCAGAAGCTATGGTGTCTAGATTCAATCACTTTATCTGCATATTGATGATGGTGGAAGAACGATACCTCATCTCACCCAGTCTCAGTATAGTTGTCTGTCAAATACAGATAGACAAGAATGACTACCTTACTTCTCCATACAGGGCTCTCATGAAGTTCAAATGAGATCATTTATTGAGAAGAATTTAGGGATGAATGTGGTGGCTCACACCTGTAATCCTAGCACTTTGGGAGGCCAAGGAGGGTGGATCATTTGAAGTAGGAAGTTTGAGACCAGCCCGGCCAACATGGTGAATGAAACTCCATCTCGACTGAAAATACAAAAAAAAATTAGCTGAGCATGGTGGCACACACTTGTAATCCCAGCTACTCAGGAGGCTGAGGCGGGAGAATCGTTTGAACCCAGGAGACAGAGGTTGCAGTGAACTGAGATCATATCACTGCACTCTAGCCTGAGTGATAGAGTGAGATTCTGTCTCAAAAAAAAAAAAAGAGAGAGAGAGCTTTAAAAATTATAAAACATTATGGGTCATGTACTTGTGACAAATAGCCTAAGAAAGTTCTCAAAATTCAGTACAATTTCTACCCCATTGTAAGTTGTTAACGTCCTTGGGGTTCACTTTATATCTACCTGAATGAAAAATATATTTCTTAGCTGGGCACAGTGGCTTATGCCTGAAATCCCAACATTTTCGGAAGCCAAGGCAGGAAGACTGCTTGAGCCCAGAAGTTTGAGACCAGCTTGGGCAACATAGTGAGATCCCATCTCTAAAAAAAAAAAAAAAATTTAATAGAAAATATTAGCCAGGCGTGGTGGTGCATGCCTGTAGTCCCAGCTACTCAGGAGGCTGAGCTTGGAGGATTGCTTGAGCCTGGGAGTGTGAGGCTACAGTGAGCTGTGATTGCCAGCCTGGGCAATAAATAGATAAAGTAGAAAACAAATTTCTTGCCACTTCTTGGTATCCATGGGCTCTTCCACAGCAAAGTCTGAGAGAACAGGAAGTGTTATCTCTTTCACTCCAGTTGCAGTATCTCAGATTTAGTTTTCCCAAAACATTTCCCTCTCCATAAGAGCACCTGTGATGCTGCTTCTGTTTTTAGACCCATCCTGACATGTTCCACTCACAACCACCAGGAGCCACAGTGGCTGGTGATGTCCTCTAAATCCACACTTCACTTCTCCACATGTCAATTGCCTTTAAAAAGTACCGAAGCTGAGTGCAATTCCACCATTTTAAATGGCATTTTAGAAACATATACTTAATATGCTCATAATACATGGTTATTTGAAAAGCACAGGTTACAAAATTAAATGTAGCATAATCCCATCTAACACACACATACACACACACATACACACACACACTCTAAGAAAGTGAAAGGATGAACATCAAACCATGCTTATACATAGTTATCTCCAGGTAGCGAGAGAAATTTTTTATTTATTTTTCTTTTGCACTTATCTATAGTCTCTATGGTTTCTACAATAAGCATGTATTTCTTTTGGAAAAAGAGAAAAAGTTATTTTTAAGTACTGTTTCTCTTCTTCTGTAGAAAGGAATATACTGTACTAAATAAACCGAGGACAAAGAGCCCTCCTCTAACTGAAATTGTCTCCATCATGGCTCTAATGACCTAGTAAGAATAAGGTCATCACCTGTCACAGTGACCCGCAATCTTTTTCCACCATGAGAAAGTTAATATTGATTTAATACATCCATATGGGTATATATGTGACTGAATGAAAAATCTCAAGAAAGAGCCCATACACTGTTCTTATGTTCAAGGAACTCTGACATTGTCATATTCTTTCCCATTGTAGTATTTTAATACTAGTCGCACTAATTTGAATTCCCCAACCATGGCTGGAAATTACCTGATCTATTGCAAATTCCTTGTTTTACAAAATTAGGAGCCTGACCATGAAGCGCCAGCTTGATTTCAGGAATGAAACGCACGTCATCAGAAAGAGCATCCTTTGGTGACATTGCTTCTCCATCTGTCACCTGAGGCCTCTCCAGGGATGAATTACACCACAGCTCTCTAATCCAGCTCTACGTACATTCAATGCCCAGCTCAACCAATACCAAAACACATTTTCAGACCGTTGATCTCATGTGAGGATGCTGATGAGACCAGTTTCCTGGTTCCAGACGTGATCACATTGGAAGCAGCACTCTCTCTTGGAAATGACTGCAAACTCCCCTGAGCTTGGAAACTAGTATGCATAAAAGTGGTAGAAATGAACCCAAATCTCAATGGTAAGCTGGTGTATTACACAGGCATGTCTCACAGCCTTCTGTCCTCATCACCTTCCAGTCTTCCGGTCAATCAGAAAACTGTACACAATGATCATCTTCTTCAAGACTATAGGATCCAAGGCATCATGAAAGTTACAGTGAGCTAAGGAATATCATTATTTCTAAGACCAGTCCCTTCCCAAGCACATAGCTTCCCATTTTGATGTCACCACACAAACAATGGCACTCAAACTAGAAAGGCAAGGAGTGGGCTGGGTGTGGTGGCTCACGTCTGTAATCCCAGCACTTTGGGAGGCCGAGGGGGCAGATCACCTAAGCTCGGGAGTTTGAGACCAGCCTGACCAGCATGGAGAAACCCCATCTCTACTAAAAACACAAAATTAGCCAGGTGTGGTGGTGCATGCCTGTAATCCCAGCTACTAGGGAGGCTGAGGCAGGAGAATCACTTGAACCTGAGAGGCTGAGTTTGCAGTGAGCTAAGATCTCATCATTGCACTCCAGCCTGGGCAACAAGAGCGAAACTTCGTCTCAAAAAAAAAAAAAAAAAGAAAGCATGCTAAGATTCTCGGCTTTGAGGACTCTGCTCCCCTACCAAATCACGATGGCTCATTCATATGTTGATGTGATCAACAAACACCAGCAAATTCTCATGGCGCCTTCTTCACTGGTCTGTAACTGAATTTCTAACCGATGTGACTGACATTTATGGTCAGAATGCTTTCTAGGATGATTCTGCCACTGAGAGTGTGGTTGTGGCCATAATGTCCCTAGACTGAGGTTTCTGGAGTTGCCATTCGTGGTCTGGGCTGAGATGATGTGATTAATCTTCACATCTGCTAAGGGTTTGAGGTAGAGGAAAAAGGGAACTGGAATCGTTCTCACCTCATCAATTCTGACCACATCCTCCCTCTCCAGTTACCCTAAGAGAAGGAAAAAGAAAGATAACAGGAGGAGAAAAAGATAAAGGGAAGAAAAAGAGTGGAAGAAAAAAAAGAAAAGATTGGGGAAGGGAAGAGAAGACGGCTGGAGGGAACCTCCGAAATGTCTTGTTCTCAGAGACGGAAGCTCAGAGCTTGAGTCTCTTAAAAACCGAAGCATTGCTGAATCTTAGTCTTTGTTTCTCTTCCTTCCTTTTTCTTCAAGCTATCTACTAACTATGAAATTTTAAATGACAGTCATCTGTGAACATTCAAAACAGGGTCTTCAGCAATACATTACGTGTAATAATGCTTTTGTAAGCACAGCACCCCAGCGTGCTTGCCATAATGATGGCATATTAGACAGTAAGAACTTCCAGCTGGGTGTGGTGTCTCACACCTATAATCCCAGCACTTTGGGAGACCGAGGCGGGCAGATCATCTGAGGTCAAGAGTTTGAGACCAGCCTGGCCAACATGGTGAAACCTCGTCTCTACCAAAAATACAAAAATTAGCTTGGTACAGTGGCGCAGGCCTATAGTCCCAGCTACTTGGGAGGCTAAAGCACTGGAATCACTTGAACCTGGGAGGCAAAGGTTGCAGTGAGCCGAGATTGCACAACTGTACGCTGGCCTGGGCTACAGAAGGAGATTATCTCTCAAAAATTTTTTTAAAAAAAGAAAAGAAAGTTGGGTGCAGTGGCTCACGCTTGTAATCCTAGCACTTTCGGAGGCCAAGGTGGGTGGATCACCTGAGGTCAGGAGTTCAAGACCAGCCTGGCCATCATGGTGAAACCCCATCTTTAAAATAAAAATAAAAATAAATAAAATAAAATATAAAAAAGAAAAGAAAAGAAGATCTTTCAAATAAAGATTTTTGCTTCCTAAATAAGGACACAGTATTACTCTATCACACATATTATCTTTCACATAAAGTTTATTTCTTTGTTTTTGTGTGCATGTTTTTTTTATTTTTTTTTAAGGCTAGTCAAGTGATACAGTGGGCATAAAGAAGGAACAAAGAAATCTAGAACTGAGCTGGGCACGGTGGCTCATGCTTCTAATTCCAGCACTTTGGAAGGCCAAGGTGAGAAAATCCCTCAGGCTCAGGAGTTCAAGACCAGCCTGGGCTACACAGTGAGACCTCATCTCTACTAATAATTTAAAACTTAGCCAAGTATGGTGGCAGGTGCTTATAGTCTCAGCTACTCAGGAGGCTGACGCAGGAGGACAGCTTGAGTGCTAGGAGGTTGAGGCCGTACTGACCTGTGATCGTGCCACTACACTCCGTAAAAAAAAGAAGAAGAAAAAAAGGAGAAAGAAGAAGAGGAGGAGGAGGAGGAGGAGGAGGAGGAAAGAAATCTGCAACTGGTTGTGATCACTTGGTTGTAAACACACTGCCCTCAGACCAGCCTCAGATAAAGTTTCTTTCTAAGTACGTTAAGTAGCCTAGTGGTCCCGGAACCCAGTGAAAGTGGCAAACAGGGGGAAGAGGCATGTGCAAGTTAAGGAGAAAAGAGACAAGAAACAGAGCCCCATCCCCTTCACAGCACTGCAGCACTTCAGAGTAATTTGCCATGTCCCTGAGTGACAGGTACACCTTATACCCACAGTGGGGCACAGATTCTCAGAAGATTGCTATTATCCCATTCACTACTTCCCTTTTCTATTTCAGGAAATATCTGACGGGGAAATTTGCGTAACCTGCCTAAGGCCATGTGGTGGCTGGATTGGATGTATAATTCAAGTGTCCTCCTGCTTCTTTCTAATCCTGTCTTCTGACCATCAGCCAGAATTATTCCTTCCAATGCCACTTTGAGTCACACAGAGCCACCTATGCAGAGATCAAAACCACCAGTTCAAAAATGGAAAACCCAATTGGCCAATTAGCTTCGCCTACATGCATCCAAACAACTAATTGGACGGATCTGAGTCACTAACTGGACTCCTTGTTTTCTTCAACGAATGAAACCAACATTTCTGGTGGGTAGGGACGAAGTCATAATGAGTCACCGGAACAAAAGTTATGGAACACTATTCAAAATAGCAGGTGATCAGAATATTACCGTTTCAAGAGATCATTGTGATGAGACCCTCCCTTAGCTGCCAATAGACCACATGACCAAAAAACATAAACACAGTCTGCCACTGGCTTTAGCAGAACATCCCAGAAAGTGGTATTTATAAGCAACCACATTGAAGAGGTTGATAGCTGCTAGTCTCATTCACTCCTGCATTTACCCATTCATTTGTACTTCATGACTATTATGTGCCAGAAACTAAGCTAGATGCTGTGTAGCATTCAAAAAACAAACAAACATGGTCCCTGCCATCATGGAGTCTGCAATATAAAATTAGAGATTAGATACAAGTTAGACAGGATAGGCCAGGCACAGTGGCTCATACCTGTAATCCCAGCACTTTGGGAGGCCAGAGCAGGAGGATCACTGGAGCCCAGGAGTTCAAGACCAGCCTGGACAACATGGTGAAACTCTGTCTCTACAAAAAATACAAAAAGTTAGCTGAGCGTGGTGGTGTGTGTCTGTAATCCCGGCTACTTGAGAGGCTAATGTAGGAGGATCGCTTGGGCTCAGGGAATCGAGGCTGCAGTGAGCCAAGATTGCACCACTAAACTCCAGGCTGGGTGACAGTGAGACCATGTCTCAAAAAAAAAAAAAAAAATTAGACAGGATAAAATAAGGACTAAATTCTAAAAACCTCTGTATGCATCATGAGATCATAGAAGAAAAGTGATTGATCTCAGCAGTGACAGCTCTGCCAGGAGGCACTGGCATCTGATCTGGAAACTCTGGGGCCAGGAGATCCAGGAGCACAGGAACTGAGGACCTGAGTATCCGTAAATGAGAACCAAGGCCCGACCCAGTGCAGGAAACCAAAGGAAATGAACCCACAGAAGGAGCAACCCAAGTCAAGGACCCAACTACAAATTCTAGCTTCTCTCATAGCTCAAAAAACAGCCAAAATGAGGGTAAAAATAATAAACATCAGAGTCTTGAAAAGGAAAAAAAAGAAATTGGGGAGTAGCCATGTGTAAAGCAATATGCTAGGAACATCATATAATTTATCTCATTCAGTCTTTTCAACAGTCCTATAAATTGGATACCTATATTCCTATTTTATAGATATCCTCAGTGATTCCCCACAGAGATTTTTCAGTTTACGAGGGACTTTCACATGTAGTGTACCATCTAATCCTCGCGTTTCCTGCCCAATAAGTAGAGCAGGAATCTCCACTTATGAAAGAATAAACCGAGGTTTTGGAACCTAAGCAGCTAGCCCAGGAGAGTGGTGAAGCCACTGTGATATTTCCATTCTGTTGCTAGCTTTGCATAGCCAGCTGCAGAGCCAACTGACACACTCACTTTCTCCCCAGTTCAGGTTTTATCTATTTTACTAGATAATCAACCCAGTTATCTGAAATTCCAGCCGACATGATCCCAAATTTGTAAAAGCAGCATACAAATGGCTCATGGAAGAGCTGGAAAATTCGGCATTGCCCATTCTTGGAGTAGCCAATGTTGAGTACCATCCCCATAGACTTTTTGGGGATACATGACTGTGTCTCCTTAACTTGAGAATGACAGCTCAGTCTGAACGTGTTGTCGGATTTACATAGACCAAGAAGCACCACAGTCCAAAGAGCCTACAAGATTATTAGGGAGTACTCTGCAGATTGACCTGGAAAAAAAACAAATCATGATTGCCCAAGTCTCGACAAAACTTAAAAAAGAAAAAAGCAAGTCTCACTTGGCAACTGTACGAAGACCACACCTTACCCTACACATACCTGGCCTTCATCATTCTTGCATAATGGAGTTTCAGAACGGCCAATAAAACATTTCAAGATAAAGCTCCTTCGACTTTGAGCACTGTTTTAAAAGTCCTCAGGCAAAGCAGGTCCTGAATTTCTCCAAAAACATAATTTAGCAGCCATAACAAGCCAGTGATTTGATAAGCTACAGCCCATTGCCAACGGAAAGCTCAGGATCACAACTTCCCATTAAATATCTCTGTCACAAGGGTATCACCCACTGAAATTCACCCCAAAGTGTTACTACTAGTCCGTAAAGCATAGAAATACGGGGAACCAAGGGAGGTGATTTCTCCCATTCCTGCCCCTCAAGAGAGTCACTTTCTGATGAAGCAACACTCTTTTCTCAGCAATCTCCCAAACCAAAAAGAAGTCCTAGCCATGGATTCTATTCTGACATGCAACTTGCTCACATCTCAACAGTATTAAAGTTCAAGCTCATACTATAAACAGCTCCCCTGAAAAATAAACACCACCTAAGGCAATAGGCCAAAGACTACAAAAAACTTCAGTATGAATCTAATGGGAAAAAAGGAAAATAAGCTCTGATGTTCCTGTCTCTCTCTATAGCCTTATCAAGAAAGACCATCTGTCGAAAAAGTCACAAGAACCTACCAAGTGAACACTTGGGCACCACACCTAGCCCACTGTGTGCCTGTACCACAGAGCCAACCATTGCACTGCTTTGAGCTCCCATTGACTCATGTGGAAAATAAGGATAATAATAGTTGTTTCCTATTTACTCTACAATGGTATATGGGAGATTAGCAAGATACTGTCTGTAAATGTACTTTGATCTCTTCTGAGACAGGGTACTAAGTAAACTTCAGCCCGCATTATTGTCACACGTTAGCAGACATGGAACCTGAATGGCCACTGACCAATAAAGAACTGGGCACCATAAGGTAGAAACAGAAAACAGGATACAGCACAAGGAGAGCAGAAATCCAAGATGTGCAATTAGAGTGAAAACAGACGACTTACATCTGATCAACAGAAGAACCCAGCAAGGAAACAGGAGAGAAGAGCATGGCAGGACAACCTGACCCAATTCTTGGAAACCAGTCACCAGATCAGAAATCAAAATAATGTGCGTTGGATGTTTATTAAAGAAGCTCCTAAAATCTGGACTTCTCTAGAAAGGCTTCCCAGCCTCATGGAAACATGGCTGGCAAATTTCCCCATTCTACTCTTTCTGTTCTGGGGAATCTCCTTCTGGAATTCACCATGATATAGTTTGCAGTTTTCCCTGCACTTAGGCTTAATGTGACTCTGTTTGTGGAAAAAAGAAAAGAAAAGAAAGAAATTAAACATTTCTTTCTTTTTTTTTTTTTTTGAGACAAGGTCTCCCTCTGTCACCCAGGCTGGAGTGCAGTGGCACAATCATAGCTCACAACAGCCTTGATCTCCTGGGCTCAAGCGACCCTCTCATTTCAGCCTCCTGAGTAGCTGGACTACAGGCATGTGCCACCACTCCTGGCTAACTTTTTTAATTTTTTTTTTTTTTTAAGAGATGGGGTCTCACTATGTTGCCCAGGCTGCTCCTGAACTCCTGGGCTGAAGCAATCCTCCCGCCTTGACCTCCCAGAATGCTAGGATTTACAGCCTTAATTTCCTCATTTAACACATTTCTGGGCTATTTTCTGGTTTTTTTCCCCCCTTTATATTGCTTCATCCCAATATTGCTATGTTTTCTAATATTTTCAGGCAAAGACTGTGTCCAAACAAAATTATTTTGAACAGTCTTTACTTTGCTCACCCTACACACATTGTGCACGTACTGTGTGTCTGAATGAAGCTAACAGAATGAGTTTGGTGAACAGGAAAGTGCTTAAGCATTTGATCTGAATAATGATCTTAACAGTTTTATGTTCCTTATAAGCAACAACATAGTCTCAATTCAGTTGTTAAAAGAAAAAAACAGCAATATGCCTGCATGATCACTTCAGAACCATCTAAAACACAATGCTAACACTCTAGTGTTCGTGCTCTGAACTTCAGAAACCTATCCCCATGATGAGTGGGGCAAATGTCACCAAAATTACACTTTGATATTTCTGTTTGTCTTTCTCTGGTCTTCTCCAATTCTAGGGCAACGTGAATCCCACAACATATTCAAGAAATGAGGCAGGATGCAATGTGGTTCACACCTGTAATCTCAGCACTTTGGGAGGCCAAGATGGGAGGATCTGTGGAGGCCAGGAGTTTGAGGTCAGGAGTTCGAGACCAGCCTGGTCAACACAATGAAAACTCCATGTCTTATTAAAAAAAATCAATCAAAAAAAATAAAAGAAAGAAGAAGAAATGAACCTCTTTTTTGGCAAAGCACAGATAAAGTTATCTATTTTGTTCTCAAAACTCCTCTGGTAGAACTAGGAAAGACTCACTATCTGAACATCCACCAGATGCTCAATAAATAAATTAGTATCTTGTGGATTGATTACTTGTCATTCAGGAGTCTCAGAGTGGTGCTGGACGGCGAGCCAGGTTGCTACGTGAGAACTCTGGGTCAAGGTTTCTCTAAGTCCGCCTCGGTCTGTTGCCTGGGTTCATTCACTTCCTCTTGCCCACACAGTAGCACAACCTGCTGCTTTTTCGCCTCCCTGCAAGCCCCTGGGCTCTCCCCGCTGTTTACTCCCATAGCATTTTACCATCCAAAAGAGCTGTCTGTCATTGACACACTTGGAGATTCTACTGTGAGCTCACTCTGACAACTGGACTCAAAAAAGACTGAAGAAGATGAGGCAGGGTAAACCCAGGCCTCTAGAGCTGTGCTTCTCCATCTTGCATCCTTGTAGTCACAGGGGGAATGATACACTATTTGAAGAAGAAAATTGAAGTCAGAAGAGTTCTCAGTGCTCTCTCCTTTACCACATCTCTTCCTGGGTGTTCTGATACAGCACTTTATTTGCAGCTATCACCTACATGGTGATAGTTAGAACTAAATATCCCAAACTCACATCTTAGCCCTGGCCTCCTATCCATGTCCAATTGGATGTCTTAAAAGACACAAAGTTAATGTGTTCAAATGACAACTCATGAGCTGGTCACAGCGGCTTGTGCTTATTTTCTCAATTATTCAAGAGGCTGACGTGGGAGGATCTCTTGAGCCCAGGAGTTGAAGGTTGCAAGGAGCCATCATCATGCCTATGAATAGCCACTGCACTCCAGTCTGGGCAACCTAGTGAGACCCTGTCTCTTTAAGAAAAAGAAGAAGAAGGAGAAGAAAAAGGCCAGGAGCCATGGCTCATGCCTGTAATCCCAGCACTTTGAGAGGCTGAGGCATGGGGATCACTTGAGGTCAGGAGTTCAAGACCTGCCTGGCCAACATGGCAAAACCCTGTCTCTACAACAACAACAACAACAACAAATTAGCTGGGCATTGAGGCATATGGTCCCAGCTACTCAGGAGGCTGAGGCAGGAGAATCTCTTGAATCCAAGAGGTGGAGGTTGCAGTGAGCTGAGACCACACCACTGCACTCCAGTCTGGGTGACAGAGTGAGACCTCATCTCAAAAAGAAAAAGAAATGAAAAGAAAAGGAAAGAAAGAAATGACAACTCTGACAACTCTTGATTTTTCCATCTTAGCCTATCTTCCTGTCATCATCTCATTCAAGAAAATCACCATCCACTCACTTGCTCAAGCAAACAACCTTGGCTGAAATATTAAAACATTTAGAAAATAGAGACTGGGAGATAGAGTAGATTTCTTTGACTTCCTGGGTTGTTTCTTTTTATATGCATAGTATCAGCTCTACAGCAAGAAAGCATAGAAACAAAATAAGTTTTCACAAGACTGCTACACCAAAATCTCAAATCAAGTAGAATAAACTCTCATGTTTTCAATTATATAAAGATACAAACTCTTATATGTGTGACTTCTTTGGTTCCTTAGAAAACCTCTGAAAACCTCTTAGCCTCTCTCTGGTTTAATATAGAAGACAGTTGTTAGTACTTTAAGCAAATAAACATTTATGTTTGGTCCTATGTCCATTTTAAAGCAAAATTTTTTTTAAATTTCTATATGATATTCCTTGACAGATGTTGTGAAAATCATGTTGCAATACTCAAACTCCTTATCTGAAATATTACATCCATTTGGTTTGCCTATTACCATAGTTCCTGTTAAGACTTGTTAATTCCCTACAAAATTGACAATTTCCAGACTGACCAGCAATCAAACAATGCAAGCGCATGGGGTCATTTGATTCAATCACTAAAACAACTAAAACAACTCAGACCACTGACTGGAGCACACTAGAGCCACTTCTCAGTAATTCATCTGCATTAACTTCCCACATTCACTATAGTGCTCGGCACAGATGGAGCCACGCAGTGCCTGAGGCCTGAGGCTGACTTCAGAGTCAAACTCCCCTTCATTCATTTACATGAATGTCAGGCAGCACCTACAAAAAACAAAAATGAGGCAATACTTCATGTTCATCTCTTGTAGTCCAGTGTTGTTTGTTTGTTTTTTGAGAGAGGGTCTTGCTCTGTTGCCCAGGCTATACTGCAGTGGCATGATCATGACTCATTGTAGCCTTGACCTCCCAGGCTCAAGAAATCCTTCCACCTCAGCCACCCAAGTAGCTGGGACTACAGGCAAGTGCTATTGCACCTGGCTAATTTTTGTGTTTTTTGTAGAGTCAGGATATCATTCTGTTGCCCAAGCTGGTCTTGAACTCCTAGGCTCAAGCCATCCTTCTGCCTCAGCCTCCCAAAGTGCTGGGATTATAGGTGTGAGCCACTGCACCCAGCTAGTGCTTTTTTATGTATCTGGATTTCAGAGTAAGAACGCACGTAGGAGTGAAATGGAGTTCCTGAAGGCTTTCTTTGCAAATGCATAGCTCTACTATCATCCAGGTATTTTCTCACTGCCAGGAACTTCAAAGACAAACCCATTAGCTGTCCCACAGTTTTGTTTTAAAGACTTGGTTTGGGCTGGGGCAGTGGCTCGCGCCTGTAATCCCAGCACTTTGGGAGGCTGAGGTGGGCAGGAGTTTGAGACAGTCTGGCCAACATGGTTAAACCCTGTCTCTACTAAAAATACAGTAATTAGCCATGTGTGGTGGCAGGCATCTATAATCCCAGCTACTCAGGAGGCTGAGGTATGAGAATCGCTTGAACCCAAGAAGCAAAGGTTGTAGTGAGCCAAAATCAAGCCACTGCACTCCAGCCTGGGTGACAGAACAAGACTCCGTCTCAGAAAAACAAAAACAGCCAGGCGCGGCGACTCACACCTATAATCCCAGCACTCTGGGAGGCCGAGGCAGGTGGATCATGAGGTCAAGAGATCGAGACCATCCTGGTCAACAAGGTGAAACCCCGTCTCTACTAAAAATACAAAAATTAGCTGGGCATGGTGGCGCACGCCTGTAGTCCCAGCTTCTCAGGAGGCTGAGGCAGGAGAATTGCTTGAACCCAGGAGGCGGAGGTTGCAGTGAGCCGAGATCGCGCCATTGCACTCCAGCCTGGGTAACAAGAGCGAAACTCCATCTCGAAAAAAAAAAAAAAAGACTTGGATTGAATGATAATCCATAAAAAATTCATATTTTTTCTGTACATATGTCTTAACTGGTCTCGCATCTATGGAAACATGACCGGGCAATGCCTGAACAGCCATCTTCTAGGGAATATCATTAGTGCAAAAGCTCTACAGAGAAAAGCAACCTGCCTGAAGACAGTGAGGGCGGCACAAAAGCTAGGGCAGACTGAAGGATGGGGCGAGCAGAGCCACCTGGAGTGGGAAGTCAATTCCTCCATCCTACAGCAATCCCGGATGACATGAAGACACCAACAAAACACATTGCTTCCATTGAAAAGTCATGATTCCCTGCATGTGCTTCATAACTTTCATCACCTCCCTAATAGCATTGGGTCCCTGAGTCTTTTCACATGTAGGAAATTCGGTCAGTGACCACAGGATACCACTGAGAGAGGCTGAGGCAGGAGGATTGCTTGAGCCCAGGAATTTGAGTCCAGTCTGGGCAACATAGCAACATCCCATTTCTAAGATAGATAGACAGACAGACTGACTGACAGATAGATAGATAGATAATGGATAGATGGGTAGATGGATGGATAGATACAGATAATAGATAAATAGAAGAAAGATAGGTAGATAGATAGATAGACAGATGATATATACATAGAGGATTGATAGATGGGTGGGTGGATGGATGGATGGATGGATGGATGGATGGATGGATGGATATAAACAATAGATAGACAGATAGATAATACCAAAACCAAGAATGTAGACTAGCAATGGAGCACAGGCTAAAAGGAGAATTTTTGTCTATGGCCCAGTCCCAAGGGAATTAAAGAAAACTCATGTTTCTGTGGATTTGCCAGAGAATGAAGAGTCAAGCCAGGATGGATTTGAATGAGCTCCTTCTAAGATGCTGGCGATGTAAACCAGGCACACCTAGAATTATGCAAAGAACAGGCTGCAGAAAAATTATTTCCCCCAAAATAGAGGAGGAGCTCATTCAAATAATACTGACCCTCAACGCAAAGCCAGGTGGGTTTTGTTTTTCTCTTTCTGGCGTTTCCAAAGAAAGCCTAATGGGAACTTTTTCCATCACTTTTCTTTTCTACAATTCTATCAGAAGTTGTGCAACCCAACAAAACCACATGTGGAAACGTGTTTGTGAATTGTAAACTATACACAAATATATGTGGCTACACAAATACATATATCCACAAAAATGTGCACCAATGTCCACAAAATAGGACATTAGAACAATTTCCAAACCATTTTCTACAAACAATAAAATATAATTTTAAAATCTTAAATCACTAATTTTGCAAACTTTTATTAAGAACCATGACATGCCTTGCTCTACATGGGGCTTTTGGGGTAAAAGACATTCTTTGTCCTCAAAGAGCTCACAGTGTAATGGGAGGGCAAACAAGCAGATTCTGATCAATGTTGGATAAATGTTTTGACACAGATAAACATATGGTTCTGCTGGATGCAGCAAGGGCTGGGTGTGGTGGCTCAGACCTGCAATCCCAGCTCTTTGGGAGGCTGAGGTGGGAGGATCACTGGAGCCCAGGAGTTCAAGACCAGCCTGGGCAACATGGCAAGACCCCATCTTCAAACACGCACCAAAAAAAATTGCCAGAAGTGGTGGCACACACCTGTAGTCCTAGATACTCAGGAGTCTGAGGCAGGAGGATAACTCGAGCCCAGGAGTAGTTCAAGGATACAGTGAGATAAGATTGTACTACTGCACTCCAGCCTGGGTGACAGAGACCCTGTCTCTAAAAAATAAAAATAAATCTCCATTCCAGATCTGAGGGCAGGAGGAAGTTTGAGAAAGGCTTTCTTGAAGAGGTGACAAGTGAATCAGGTCAAGGGGTCAGAAAAGGTACAAGATGAAGAAAGAGCGTAAGGAGGGCAGCACGGTGGCCCACAGGCTGAGAATGAGCATGCGGACTAAAGACAGCAGCCAGGCCGGGGATGCCTGTGGCTGTGGCATCCCGTGAAGGTTGCATGCTACCGTGAACACGGTGAGTAGCTAGTGCAAGTTGCTAACCAGGGGAGGGGCACGTTCATATTTGCACTGTACAAAGCCCCGAGTGGCAGCAATTTGGAGATGACTGAAGTGGACTGAGATGAAAGAACAAGAGACCTGTTAGGACACTGCTGAAAAAATCCAGACTGAAAAAATGATGAAGGCTTGAACGAATGCCATCCAAATAGGTCTTCAGGTAATACCAACAGGATTTTAGGACCAATTAGAGGTGAACAAGAAGGACTCCTGGCCAACTGCCAGGCTTCTAGCAGGGTGGGCCACAGTGCCACTGGCTGAAATAAGGAAATAGGGTGCCCTCGCTCTGCCTGCAGCTCTTTCTGACCTCCGTGGGATCCTATCTCTCGCAGCCTCCACAAACTACAGGGAAATTCTGTGTCCATAGTTAGTCCCAGTCCACTCTTTTCAGGCCATTTGGATCCTGGCCTTATTTCTCCAAAAGGTGAGAAAGAATCAGGAAGAAAGTTTGACTGGGTGAGGCAGGTACATGAGACACAAACCCACCAGCCCAGCAAACTGCAGGCCAGGCAGAAATTTCCAAATTTCCAAATTTGTGAATTTCAAAAGGGAAGAAGGATAAAATGCTATGGCAAAAGGAAGAGTTTGCTACAGAGATGTTGGCCCTCACTCGGCATGCAAATGTCTATAGAGGTTGATTTCAAATTCACTAATGTCTTTGCAGAAATAAAGCCAAATTTGTATCTTCATTAAGTACACAGCCAGGTGTATAGAATTAAGAGAAAATAAGCAATGAAATAAATGTATTCAATGTATTCTTTAAGATGAGCATTTAGTTAAAAAATAAAAGTAAAATACTGTATTCAATAGAAGATGGTATACACCTCAGAAAATATGGCGTATCTCCTAGGGTCCTATTTTATAGTGGTCCTATTTAGATACAGTCCCATTTTAGAGTATAAACTGTGTTAAGGTTATTAGTTTTTATTACGCTAAGAATTTCTTCCAGCTCGATCTGTATTCATCTGGCTAACATGTCTAGATACACTCCTATTTTCTGGTTTGGGAATTGTACATTTGAAATGATGGCTGCACTGCCACACAAAGGTGAAAGATTTGGGGAAAAGAAATGTTTTCTGACACCTTCGCTTCCCTCTAATGGGAAAGGAGGATCTTGGGCCCTACCTGGAGGCAGCATTTGGAAGGATTAATGAGACTTTGTAGAGCACTCTCAGGCCTGAAGATGAAAGACATCCTATGAGCATACAGTCTAATTGATGTTTGTTATTTTGAATGTTTCACTAAAGGACTTTTCTCCATATAAATGAACTCTCATCCAGGAGTTTTGAGAAGGACATAGGATGGAAGAGTCTCAAGTGTGGTCTTTTACCAACTCTTTTTTCAGCAATAATTTCAAACGCGGCGATTTCCCACTCAGTAGTGATTATCTCTGCTAAAGAAGATTGACAGCAGGTGGTGTGATCCTTAGGCTGAGTCTATTTACAGCCGAAACAACCATTTCATTCCATTTCTTTGGTAGTAAATTAAATACAGAAATAAATAAATAAGCTCAGGACTTTGGTGGACTAAATGAGCTACTTTTCTATCTATTTTTAAGCGGTGTTGAAAGAGATTTATGTCTTTTATCCATTGGAAATAAATAGGCGATCAAACATTTGAATGTGATACTGTATTTTGGGCTTGGCTTCATTTTCCAATAAGTTATTTTCATCATCCAAACGCTCAAGGGAGAATCGAGTTGGTTCATTACATTTTCAAGACAGGCCCTCTTTCACTTTATAACTCATCCATAAGTTGTTAACCAATACCCAACCCATTCCCCTACTCCTGGTCAAATGCCTATGGGTCCCAGGCTAAGGATGGGGTATCAGTGTTAGCTCGTATCTGGGCACTAAGGCAATGGTGCCGCCTTGAATCTCAGTAGCAGAAACTTTTTGCCTCTCTCAGGCCAAGCAAGCTAACAGTTTTCCTTCCCCATTCTTCTTTTCTCAATAATAATTCATAAGGCTGCGCACAGTGACTCACACCTGTAATCCCAGCACTTCGTGATGCCAAGGAGGGTAGAACACTTAAGTCTAGAAGTTCAAGACCAGCCCGGGCCTTATTGTGAGATCCCATCTCAAAAAACTAAATAAATAAAATAATAAAAAAGTAAACAAATAAATACAAATTCGTATTACTTAGGACTAAAGAAGGAGATTACAAACTCAACTCCAAGCACATCCTCAGCTGAGCCAGAATGTTGAGTTCCTAAATCACCAGATAAAAGTGAAAGGACATGAGTAACCACAGATTAAATGCCGTATCTTCTCAGATTTCTTTGAAGATGCCATCAATGAGAGAAGCAAAGACACTCTATTAAGAATGGAACTCGGCCACCATTTACATAGGTCTTTCAAAATTTAATTTCACCAACCAAGCTTTAGGTCAACTCTCCTAGAGTTAGCCATGTCTAAAGAGATCGTACTTTAGGAAACATCTCGCCAGGCGTGGTGGCTCACGCCTGTAATACCAGCACTTTGGGAGGCCGAGGTGGGTGGATCACTCAAGGTCAGGAGTTCAAGACCAGCCTAGCCAACATGGTGAAACCCCATCTTAAAAAATATTTAAAAAAAAAGAAAAAGAAAAAGAAAGGAAACATCTCTAGGACACTCATGTCTTTATCTGTCATGGGTCCATCCGTCTCCAAAGAAAACACCTGAGGTTTAGTTTCAGTTCTTGGTGGACGCATCTCCAAGGTAAGGCAGAAAGCTCGGTCACTCCATCTCCAATCCCTGCTTCCACTCTCGCCCTTCAATCTAGAAAGAGTACTCTTCAAGCCTTGCCTTTGTTAAGCTTTTCTCCTTCGAAGCTCCCTCTGTGTTTTGTTTTTGTTTTTGAGACAAGGTCTCACTGTTGCCCAGGCTGGAGTGCAGAGGTGCCATCATGGCTCACTGCAGCCTCTTCCTAGTGGGTTCAAACTATCCTCCCAAGTAGCTGGGACTACAGGAGCCACCAAACCAGGATTTTTTTTCTTCTGGTAGAGATGGGATCTCATTCTGTTGCCCAGGCTGGTCTTAAACTCTTGGACTCAAGTGATCCTCCCACCTTGCCCTCCAAAAGTACTGGGATTATAAACAGGAGCCAAAACATCCAGCCCTCTGCTTTTTTTTTTTTTTTTTTAATATCATTTTGCCTTTAAAAATAATGTCTGGGCCAGGCACAGTGGCTCATGCCTATAATCCCAGCATTTTGGGAGGCTGAGGTGGGTGGATCGCTTGAGCTCAGAAGTTTGAGACCAGCCTGGGCAACATGGTGAAACCCTGTCGCTACAAAGACATACAAAAAAAATTAGCTGGGTGTGGTGGCACACACCTGTAGTCCCAGCTACTGTGGAGGCTGAGGTGGGAGGACCTCTTGAGCCTGACTGGCAGGGGTTGCAGTGAGCCAAGATCGCACCACTGCAGTCTAGTCTAGGCAACAGAGTGAGACTCTGTCTCAAAAATATGGGGCTAGGGGAGGGATAGCAGCTGGAGGGAGGATTGGGGAGGGATAGCATTAGGAGGAATAACTAATGTAGATGACAGGGTGATGGACGCAGCAAGCCATCATGGCATGTGTAGACCTATGTAACAAGCCTACATGCTCTGCACATGCACCCCAGAACTTAAAGCATAATAAATAAATATTAAAAATAAATAAAGAAAATTCAATTTAGAGAAATAAATAAATCATGTCCGTTGGAAAGGATCAACACACAACGTGACTGCTCCCTGGGCACTCTACTCCCTCCAACGATGTCCCCGAATCTCTTTTTTTTTTTTTTTTTTTTTTTTTTTGAGATGGAGTTTCGCTCTTGTTACCCAGGCTGGAGTGCAATGGCACGATCTCGGCTCACCGCAACCTCCGCCTCCTGGGTTCAAGCAATTCTCCTGCCTCAGCCTCCCGAGTAGCTGGGACTACAGGCGTGCGCCACCATGCCCAGCTAATTTTTGTATTTTTTTTTAGTAGAGACAGGGTTTCACCTTGTTGACCAGGATGGTCTTGATCTCTTGACCTTGTGATCCACCCACCTCGGCCTCCCAAAGTGCTGGGATTATAGGCTTGAGCCACTGCGCCCGGCCAATCCCCGAATCTTGAGCTGGAGTTCAGCTCAAAACAGAGTTTTGCCCTAAGCTAGAGATGTGCCGGGGACTCTCTGGAGGAGCGCACAGGGCTGGACACATACACACAGCACACGAGAGGCAGGATGAGTCTGTTAAAGGACTCCAAGCAATATAAAGCTCCATCCTGAAATCAGATTTCCACAAATAAAATTAAACCAGTGGCAGGGCAATGATGATCTATCTGTTGGAAAGGCTGCCAATGACAGTAAAAGCTCTGTTATCGGAGCATTCGCGGGAGTGGCTGCGGCTCTGCTAAAAATTCAGGCTAGCTAAAGCTTTATGCCTGTGGCCTCAGGAGCTTTGCCTCTTATCTCTTCTCCGGCTCTCCCTTTCAGAAAGGAACGGAAGTGGATCTGGTTTGTGTGCAAGTGGCCATTTAAAGGCCGTGGAGATGGAAACTTCATTCTGTTTCTTTTTTTCTTTTTTTATTTTTTGGGACGGAGTTTCATTCTTGTTCCCCAGGCTGGAGTGCAATGGCGCAATCTCGGTTCACCGCAACCTCCGCCTCCCAAGTTCAAGCAATTCTCCTGCCTCAGCCTCCCAAGTAGCATGCGTCACCACACCTGGCTAATTTTGCATTTTTAGTAGAGACAGGGTGTCTCCATGTTGGTCAGACTGATCTCGAACTCCCAACCTCAGGTGATCCACCCGCCTCGGCCTCCCAAAATGCTGGATTACAGGCGTGAGCCACCGCACCGGGCTGAATTCATCTTGTTTCTCCAAAAGCAGCAGGCGGAGCCCATGCCACTCCCATAACCACCCTGCCCTGGCTTCTTTCTGTGCCTTCTGCTCTGCTGGGCTTTCGCTGGTGACCGGAGTGAAGATTTTTGGCACTGGGCCATTTCTGGAATTCTAGTTCTAACCCAGAGCTTTTTAAAATGATATCTAATACTCTGGAGTTGATTTTACTAGCAAAACCAGGTTTAATTTTGTATTAAATAATCTTTAAGTTATCAACTGTCAAAGCAGCAAAAATGGGAAAAGTAAACTCCAAGAAGCAGCAGAGATTGGCAGGAGTCTGGTCTCCTGGGTGACCACGTGACTCCCCTGCCTTCACCACGATCACCTGTATGGGATGGAGCAGTCCGTAAGCTTCCTTGCTCCCAGTTTTCCCATCTGTAAAATGGGAACGTTAGATGAGGAGGTCTGTGGGGCCCTTTCTCATCTAGGATTCTCAACATAGCATTTTTTTCTTTAATTTTATTTTTAAAGACAGGAATAGAGTGGCTTCTGTCTTCCAAGCTGGAATATAGTGGCATGACCAAAGCTCACTGCAGCCTCGAACTCCTGGGCTCAAGCAATCCTCCTGCCTCAGCCTCCTGAGTAGCTGGGACTACAGGCACATGCCACCACACCTGGCTAATTTTTATTTTTCTTATAGAGATGGAGATCTCACTGTGTTGCCCAGGCTGGTCTCAAACTCCTGGCCTCAAATCATCCTCCTTTCTCAGCCTCCCAGTGCACTGGATTATAGGTGTGAACCACCACGCCCAGCCTCCACATACCTTCAAGGGAGAAAAGTCTATACTCTCGCTCACTCCCCAAGAGCCTCCCCATGAGTGTTGCCATGCCAACCCACACCATCTGAAACCTTTTTAATTAGGGAAAATGGCTACATCCTCTGGAAAATAAAGCTGGTTTTAAGTCACGCTAGTGAATTTTTTTTAAAAAAAGCCCTTGACATTCAAACTGGTCCACTCAAAGGCATGAATGTCCATTCATTCTCTTCTTGTTGAAAATATAGAGAGGCCCCTAGTCAAACTTGGCCTCAGTCTCTTTCTTTGAAACCAAGACACTGCATGCTGGAGTCAGAAGAAATCGAATGGGAATGACAGGCCAGGGCTTTAAACCACCCCAAGGGGATGGAGGTGTGAGGACACCGTTCACCAAAAGCGGGGCCTTCCCACTCATTTGGAACAGCGCAGGGATCCCTGTCAACTCAGATATATGTTGTCATGTAGCCTGGTGAAATCAGAGAGGCAGCTGCTGTGAGGTCAGGAAGTCCTGGAGTTGAAGCCTAGTCTATCAAATATTGTGTAACTTTGGGTAAATTACTTAATCTCTCTAAACCTGAGTTTTCTTTTGTAGAGAACAATAACTACCTTTCAGAATTATGATGAAGATGAAATGGGATGATCTATACTGTGCCACACACAGGGCCTTGTACATACTAAATACTTGACAAATTGCAGCTCTCTCTGGTCCAGTGAGTGATGGAGGATGTCCAAGAGTGGTCCACGCAAATCCTAGAAAACGGTGGTGCAAAACCATCTTGCGTTGGCCAAGGGAGACAGGCCCAGATTACCTCAGAGGCATTACTACCCCTGAGGGACCATTAAGAAATAAAGAACAGGGCCGGGCACAGTGGCTCACGCCTGTAATCCCAGCACTTTGTGAGGCCAAGGAAAGCGAATCACAAGGTCAAGAGATCGAGATCATCCTGTTCAACACAGTGAAAACCCGTCTCTACTAAAAATACAAAAAAATTAGCTGTAGTCCCAGCTACTCTGGAGGCTGAGGCAGAATTGCTTGAACCCAGGAGGCAAAGGTTGCAGTGAGCAGAGATCACGTCACTGCACTCCAGCCTGGCAACAGAGAGAGACTCCATCAAAGAAAGAAAAGAAAGAAGGAAAGAAGGAAGGAAGAAAAGAAGGCAAGGTTCTCTTTGTCAAGGGCCTGAACTGATTCCTTCCTTTGCTACAGGGAAGAGAAGGATTGAGAAGAACTTTAGGAATGAAGGAATTAACCCGTGAAGCATGTGGCACTTATCAATGTGCTGATAACAACAGGGAAGTGAAGGAAACATGTGCATTTAAAGTTCAAAAAAGACCCAAGGAGCTGGGCGGTGGCTCATGCCATAATCCCAGCACTTTGAGAGGCCAAAGCAGAAGGATCGCTTGAGGCCAGGAGATCAAGGCTGCAGTGAGCCATGATTACGCCACTGCAATCCAGCTTGAGCAACAGAGCAAGACCCTATCTCAAAACAAAAAAGCAAAAAACTCAAGGAGTGCCCTGTAAGAGATGAAGCCATCCATCTGGAAGAAGCTGGGTCACATTTCCCTTCAAAGTCGTTTATTTTCCTTCCTGGCATAGAAGGACAGAGGTTAGTTGTTTTTGCATTAAAGGAAGCAGAATAGAAAAAGCAAACTGGACACACATCGGTGGCTGTCGATTGGCACCAGGCTGGTTGCTGTTTAGCTGCCTCCTCCCAGCCTCAACCCAGAAAGGTGGTGCCTGGAAGGGTCTCGACATTGGAGTATCAGCCTTATCAACATCAAATTTCATCCCAAGTCTATCAACACCCAAAGAAGAGGAGGGCCAGTCAGAAAGGAGGGTCAGGGGCATCCGCCCTCCTGTGGGGCCTCTGGGATTTGAATAGGGTCCCACTGGAAGACTGAGCCTCTAGGCTTTCAGGGACTTCACTGTTTTGGGGAACACAAAAGATGGAAAAGGCTGAAGAGCAAATGCTCCCTAGACTTTGGTGACATCTTGACTCTGTGTGACTGTCTATCATTAAAGATAATGGGGTAAAGGAGTATGTCATTAAGTGGGAAAGAGAGGTCATTATTTGTTACACCACCTCCCTTTAAAGGGAATATTTAGAGCAAAGAGCAATGACTAAAAGTCTTTAGGCCAGGCTCTTGATGGCGGCAGACGTGTTATTGGTGACCCCACGCTAGGTTACAGGGTGTCCAGACAGACCCCAGGCCAATTCCCAGTAGGAGGCAAAGTGGATTATTCTATCATCAAGAGCACTAGACCAGAAGTCACAAGGCATGGATTCCAGTCCCAGCTAGATTGAAAAGGCGCTGTGAGGCTCAGAAGAGCCACCATGCCATGGGGACCTTTCTCATCTAAACAATGACACACAAAGGCCACACAAAGTAATTCCTCAGATTCCAAAGTTAATGGTAGCCAAGGGCCTGGGCCTGGCCCTGGGTGAGTCCTAGATCTGCCCTTCAGAGCTGATTGACCTTGCCAGTGTTCTGTAACATGTAATGATAAGAGGGTCTGCCTCACAAGATTTAGGAAAATTAAGTAAGTGAATGCATTGAGTGTGTACTCTAAGGTGATTTAAAAAGAGAGAGAGAGATTGAGACAGAGAGAGGGTCTCTGTCTTCAATGGGTTTAATCTAGAAGTGGAACCGGAACAAGCACATTTGGTAGAAATTAATATCAATTAAAGGAATAAGATAGGTGTGTGTGCGTGCCTCTGTGCCTGTGTGTGTCTTGTGTGTGTGTCTGTGTGACTCTCTGTGTGTGTCTTTGTGTGTCTCTGTGTCTGTGTGTATGGGTATGTGTGTATCTGTGTCTGTGTGTCTATGTGTGTGTCTGTGTGTTTCTGCATCTGTGTGTGTAGGTGGGTGTGTATCTGTGTCTGTGTGTCTTTGTGTGTCTGTGTATGTGTCTCTCTGCGTGTGTCTATGTGTGTCTGTGCGTGTGACCATGTATATGTGTCTGTGCGTCTATGTGTATGTGTATGCCTCTGTGTGTGTCTCTCTCTGTGTGTATGTGTCTGTGTGTGTCTGCCTCTGTGTGTGTGTGTGTCTGTCTCTGTGTATGTGTGTCAGTGTGTGTGACTATCTGTATGTGTCTGTGTGTGTGCCTCTGTTGTGTGTGTCTGCGTGTGTGTCTGCGTGTGACTATGTTTATGTGTATGTGTCTATGTGTGTCTGCCTCTGTGTGTCTCTGTGTGTGTGTATGTGTCTGTGTGTATGTGATTTGGGTTGGTACATTTCTTTATAAGAACTTCTTAGCTAACAACTGCTGTGATGCCCCTAAAAAGCCACCCTTAGTAGTTCTATGGAGATGCATGCTTCAGCCTGTGACACACAGCAGGCCCTGGAGTAAGTGGGTGAGAATTCACACAGAGATTAATGCGCCAGAGCTCAGTGTTGAAGAAAGGCACAGTTTATAGGGACTGGGGCCCACAGGTGCCTGCTTGCAAAGACAGGAAGGAAGAGAAGTAGAAATGAGAGAGAACAGATTCCAAGCGAAATGAACGGGATTCTGGCTGTAAAATGGCGGTGGGAGCTAAGGAAACGCAAGCCTGTTTCTCTGCCGGGGCTGAGGCCACAGACAGCAGGAGGAGGGTGGGTGAGCCTCATTCCCAGGTCAGGCCCAGTGGCGGGCAGTGGCTGGCCAGGGCACATTCCTGAAGGTGCCCCAGGCTCACAGGGAAGGGAGCACGATGGCCCTGCAGCCTCGGCCTGAGCTGACAGCGCTCCATGCAGCATTTCGTGCCTTTCCGGGGCCAGCGTCCCGCTGTAGGGGGGAAGAACCTCCACCCAGAGAGCCAGCAGCCAAGAAACAAAGCAGGGAAGAGAAACTTGAAGTGAAAACCGCTCAAGGCCAGGCCCAGTGGCCGACGCCTGCAATCCCAGCACTTCGAGAGGCAAAGACAAGAGGATCACAGCCAGGCGCGGTGGCTCACGCCTGTAATCCCAGCACTGTGGAAGGCTGAGGCAGGTGGATCACCTGAGATTGGGAGTTCAAGACCAGCCTGACCGACATGGAGAAACCCCGTCTCTACTAAAAATACAAAATTCGTCAGGCATTGTGGTGCGTGCCTGTAATCCCAGCTACTCGGGAGGCTGAGGCAGGAGAATCACTTGAACCCAGGAGGCGGAGGTTGCAGTGAGCCGAGATCATGCCATTGCACTCCAGCCTGGGCAACAAGAGCACAACTCCATCTCAAAAAGAAAAAGAAGAAAAGAAAAGAGGATCACTTGAGCCCGGGGGTTCAAAACCAGCTTGGGCAACACAGCAAGACCATGTCTCTACAAAAAACACAAAAGTTAGCTGGGCTTGGTGGTCCACCCCTGTAGTGTAGTTCCAGCTGTTTGGGAGGCCGAGGCAGGAGGATGGCTTGAGCTCAAGAGTTCCAGTCTGCAAATGAGCTATGATTGCACCACTGGACTCCAGCCTGGGCAACAGGGCAAGACACCATCTCTAAACAGATACATAAATAAAATCTCACAACCTACCTGCAGAGGAGAGCAGCACCTGCCCAGCAGATAAAATCTCCTAAGCCAGCTCCTTCTCTCTCCAACCCCCGTGGTCTCTGCAGGTCCCGGGACAAACGCTTTCCCGGGAGGAAGCATCTACTGAAGTCGGCGAGGTTGGGAGAGTAGACCCTTTGATGTTATAAAAATAAACCTATGTTACTCTTATCATAAGAAACTAACATACAAAAAAACAACAGAGAGAGACAGCCGGACGTGGTGGCTCACGCCTGTAATCCCAGCACTTTGGGAGGCCAAAACGGGTGGATCACAAGGTCAGGAGTTCAGGATCAGCCTGGCCAACATAGTGAAACCCCATCTCTACTAAAAATACAAAAATTAGCCAGGTGTGGTGGCATGCACCTGTAGTCTCAGCTACTCGGGAAGCTGAGGCAGGAGAATCACTTGAAACCCAGGAGGCAGAAATTGTGGTGAGTTGAGATCACGCCACTGCACTCCAGCCTGGGCAACAGAGTAAGACTCTGTCTCTAAATAAATAAATAAATAAATAAATTTTTTTTAAAAAAAGAAAAAACCTGTGGTTACAAAAATCAATTTTGATTGTTCTTTTTTTTTTCTTTTTTCTTTTTTTGAAACAAGTGTCGCTCTGTCACCCAGACCAGAGTGCAGTGGGGCGATCTCAGCCCACTACAATCTCCGCCTCCCAGGTTCAAGCGATTCTCCTGGCTCGGATCCAAAGTCAACCACTTATCAATGGCATGGCTGGCTCAGCCCAGGATCCCATATCCCTTGAGAGAAAAGCAAGAGGGAAGCATCTCTGTGCCATCCCGTCTTCATCACCGTCAACTCGTACTCCACTCCCCTGACTTCTGGAGAAGCTCCAAATCTTAGAGCGTACTCGAAACACTTCCAGGGTTGATTTCCACACAACTAGACTGCAAATCTTTTTTTTTTTTTTTTCAGACAGACTCTTGCTTTGTTGCCCAGGCTAGAGTGCAGTGGCGCAATCTTGGCTCGCTGCAACCTCCACCTCCCAGTTTCAAGCGATTCTCCTGCCTCAGCCTCCTGACTAGCTGGAGCTGCAGGTACGCACCACCATGCCCTGCTAATTTTTGTATTTTTAGTAGAGATGGAGTTTCACCAGATTGGCCAGGCTGGTCTCGAACTCCTGACCTTGTGATCCACCCAGCTCGGCCTCCCAAAGTGCTGGGATTACAGGCATAAGCCACTGTGCCCAGCCTAGACTGCAAATCTTTTGAGGGCAGAAACTGTCTTCCTCCGCCTTCTGCCTGCCTTCACATGTAATGAGCATTGGTTCAATATCACCAATATGGCCTTTCTCTGCCCGTCCCAAGCCATCAGCCTGGCCCCAGGTTCCACCTCACATCCTTTTTGCCTGCCAGGATTGAGCACCATTTCTTGTGGTCCTAGAGAGAGAAAGAGCTGCAGTTTGCTGATCTCTGTCTAACCAGGTGCCGTCACGTGTCAATCTTCCCCAGGGCCCTGGTGTTTTGAAGCCCAAATTCTGTGGACATCAAGAGATGATTCCAAACCCATCAGTCTCCCCAGGGCCGGCGGCCTGGTGATGTGGTCCACCTAATAATCACCTTACCCTTCAACTGCCGCTTCTATGAGCCTCTTCAAAGCCTTTTACAATCATTAGCTAATTAAGTCACAGCCCTGCCCAGGTGACTACAGTTATAATTCCCACTTTACAGATAGAGAAACTGAGGCAGCTTTTAAGTGAGCTGCCTCAGGCCTGAGTCGACTTCTGAGCCAGAATTAGAAGTTACAGGTGTCTAATTCTGTGTTTAAGCCGCTATACCTCACACCCTTTTTATTCTAAATAAATGGTTCCCAAGTACATGCGTAGAGAGGTCTCTCCCCTAGGCTGTGTTCACAGTTTTTGAGAGAGTGTCTCATTCAATACCTTTGTGGCTCTTCAGGCTCAAGTTGAGTTTAGCCTCAAACAGAGGCTGCACAGAAAGAATCAAAAGGGGCCAAAAATGGGCTTGCCCTGGAATTTTTGTTTTTATTTTATTTTATTTTATTTTTGAAACAGAGTCTCACTCTGTCACCCAGGCTGAAGTGCAGTGGCGCAATCTCGGTTCACGGTAACCTTCACCTCCTGGGTTCCAGGGATTCTCCTGCCTCCGCCTACCAAGTAGCTGGGATTACAGGCCCACGCCACCATGCCTGGTTAATTTTTTTTGTACTTTTAGTAGAGATGGGGTTTCACCATGTTGGCCAGGCTGATGATGGTAAACTCCTGACCTCAAGTGATCCTCCTGCCTCGACCTTTCAATGTGCTGGGATTACAAGTGTGAGCCACCATGCCCAGCCTGTTTTCTTAAAAAGAGTTATCTGCTACACACATTATTTAGCATATTTAAAATGCATATGGCATTCTAGAGCCAACTGAATATTGTTACCCACTTCTTGCCTGAGCCAGCTTCCTCCCTGAATGAGATTTAAGAACAAGAAATTAAAAGAGAAATAAAAAGATGAAACAAAACTTGAAACTACTAGAATCCTTGACTGGTAGCAAAAATAATAATAACTAGCCACAGTCCAGTGACACAATGTAGATACAATTAGGAGAATCAGACCGGGCACTCATGCCTGTAATCCCAGCACTTTGGGAGGCTGAGGCAGGCGGATCATCTGAGGTTGCAAGTTCAAGACCAGCCTGACCAACATGGAGAAACCCCGTCTCTACTAAAAATACAAAATTAGCCAGGCATGGTGGCGC
Organism: Aotus nancymaae; assembly: GCF_030222135.1. NCBI lineage: Eukaryota > Metazoa > Chordata > Mammalia > Primates > Aotidae > Aotus > Aotus nancymaae. Next base: position 4,325,894 of record NW_026988498.1, on the reverse strand, counting down.
ATGCCTGTAATCCCAGCTACTTGGGAGGCTGAAGCAAGAGAATCACTTGAACCCAGGAGGCAGAAGTTGCTGTGAGCCAAGATGTCGCCACTGCACTCCAGCCTGGGCAATAAGAGCAAAACTTCACCTCAAATAATTAATTAATTAATTAATTAAAATGCATGACTCCCAGCTAAACTTGAATTTCAGATAAGCAACAAATAACTATTTAGTATAAGTATGGCCCAAATATTGCATGGAACATGCTTTTACCAAAATAGTAGCCATCATTTATGTGAAGTGCAAATTTAACTGGGCGCTCCACGTTTGTAGTTGCTAAATCTGGCAACCCCACTCACAACAAAAAGTTCACATGTATAACAAAGTGAAAATCAAAGAACAGGAATAGAAGCACCCGGTTTTGAGACAGGACGGGAACTATCATGAGAAAGAGCTAAAAGCGTAGAAGCAGCTTCCTCTTGTACCAGGATTTGAGGGTTTGAGGGAAAGTTCCAGGCAAGCAACTTGCTGTTTTTCTTAAGCCTTAGAAATCAAGTTTGGATGTTTTCGTCTGTGTACTTCCATAACTTAGACAAAAATTAAAATTTAGTTTGAAAAAGGGCAATAGCCTTCAATGACTTTAGTAACCTCTTTTGTCCTTACAGAAAACACAGGCATGCCAAGCTGCCAAGTTTCAAGGGACTATGAGGAAAACGGCAAAAAAGTAAAAATAGAGAGACAGTGAAAGTTTTCTGCTCCCTCTCTTCCCTTCCCAGTGAAAATCCTGGGCTCTCTCGTCATTTCTTCCACGGTGGGCAGGTAGATTCAGACCTCCAGCCTAGAGGACACCCTCGCAGCAGCCTGCAGGTGACGGAGGTAGGAGACAGGTAGGTTTTCCAGCAAGGAGAGTGGGGATCAGGAATTTAGCTAGTAATTATTGAGCGCTTGCTAAATGCCAAGCAGTGTACAAAGAACTGGACTCCGTGATTGCTCCAATCCTTCCAGGAACCCTGTGAGATATTGTTATCTTCACTTTTGGATGAGAACATTAAGGCTAACTGAGGCCAAGTCACTTTCCAGAGACAAATGGCAGAGCTGCTATTGGAACCCAGACTTGTCTGCCCCCAAAAACTGCACTCACACGCATGTTCATCACAGCACGATTTACAATAGCAAGGCATGGCATCAGCCTAAGTGCCTATCAATCACAGCCTGGACAAAGAGAATGTTATCCATGTACACTATGGAATACTATGCAGCCATAAAAAAGAATGAGATCATGTCCTCTGCAGCAATGGATGGGACTGGAAGCCATTATCCTCAGCAAACTAACACAGGAAAAACCAAATACCACATGTTCTCACTTATCAGTGGGTGCTAAACTTTGAGGACACATGGACAGAAAAAAGGGAAACAACAGACTCTGGGGCCTCCTCAAGGGTGGAGGATGGAAGGAGGGAGAGGATCAAAAAACTGTGCTGGGTGACAGCACAGTACCCATATGACAAAACAATTTGCACACCAAACGCTCGAGACCCACGATTTACCTACATAACAAACGTGCACATGTATCCCTGAACCTAAAATAAAAGTTTTAAAAAATTAAAAATTTTAAAAACTGCACTCAGCCAAAATGTTACACCACGCTTCAGGTGGGATACCAGCATCTGGAACTCAGGGAGCCAGCATTCCTCAGGATCACCAAACCCAGCTGCCGTAGGAAAGGATGACCCGACACTGTCCTTGCAATATCCAATGCCTGCTGTGCTGAGAAAGGATATACTTGGGGCTCTGATGGCCCAGGACCCTGCTGTGTGGCCTCACAGGTCTCGTGATAAGCACACCCAGAAAGAGACGCACATCTGTGACATTTCCACAAGGCTCCTTCCCCGGACTCAGCTTCCTACCGAACACCTCCCACAGTGGGTAAAGACATCTAAGTGGTGTCCAGAGCGCTGCTTCCATGAGCCTCTCTAAGGCCTGGGGTTTTTGGAAAGCGCCCCTAAGAAGGTGCTGAACCTCACGTTCTACCTGTGTGTTTCCCTCAAGTTTCCACTGAGAAAGGGAGGATGGAAGAGGAGATGTGACCATCGCCAGGGAAGGGGGTAGGGTCTGCCAAGGGCACAGTTCAAAGCCAAGAAGACAGAAGATGGCTGGAGTTTGTTGCTCCCTGCCTGGGTGTTTTCAAACTTGTGCTTCTAGAGAAAACAAGCCTAGGGCAGCCGAGGCTGTGGAGACGATATGGGCATCTAAACGCTGCCACTCAAATTAACACCTTTCGTCTCAGCTTTGATGCCCTCCAAGCCACGGCACCTGAACATGATAAACTGATGACATTATCTCACCAGATCAGAGCTTGGGGAACTGTCAAAGTCCTGTTTCCTTCCGTCAAGATGGTCCAGATCTGTGGTGAGAGAGAAAGGGCACGATGGGGGTGGGGGCAACAGGGGCTGCCACTGTCCATCGTTGTGACTATTATTTTCAGAAAGCCCAGCTGCACAGCCAGCAGTGTTGAAGCTCCCAGAACGTCATGGGGAATGGCCTCTGGTCATTCTCAGGGCTCCCTCTTGCCAACATCAGATAATGGCTACGATGATAAGTCTCAGCTACCTGGGCTGGAACCTCTTCCAGTATTTGATCCCAGTTAGGGATCTGGTTCCCTCCTGAGTTCTCTTTAATGTCTGAGATTCTCCTGGGGATAAGGGAGAGTCTTTGGAGGTGACTCTTTGGCCCTGGCCGACTGGGTACCCTGCCGGCTCCAGGTGGAATCCCTGTAGCCCTTGGGAGTTTCTTCCACCCTGGAGGCCCCTCACTTCAAGCAGCCTGTTCCCCGGGGTCTACAGGGAATTTTCTAAAACAAACATCAGGAAAAACTTTCTATTTTTATATGCTAAGGATGTGAGTCTTTAGCTAGCAAATAGGAGTTTTGCTGTTTTTTTTTTTAAGAAGGCAAAGATAAAATGCTTTTAAGATTTTGGCTTATAGAAGCTTCCATGGGACCTCCCTCTCTCACTGAGCAGAATTTCTGTTCTGTTATTCTCTCTCCCTAACTAGTTTGGGATTGCGTGGTCCTGGGATCAAGGCAATATCCTCTTTAATATCCAATCACAGATATTTATGAGAGGGCCGGGAGGCTGTGGCAGGTGCCTGGGGGTTGACTGGTGCCTCCAGAGAGAAAGATGATGGCTGGTGGGGTGGGACCTGCTCAGGGAGCTCTGTCTGTCATTTTCCTTGTTGAGTCACTAAAAATCCCCAAGCTGTCAGCTTGAGCTGGGAACTAAAAGAAGAAAACAGACTTTAGGTAGCTCACTCTTTCCCTGGTCCTTGGCTGGCATTTGACGCTAATCAGCACAGTTGTTCACAAGTGTTTTGGGGTAGGAAGGGGCTTATTCCACGTTTTCAACTTCTGGACCAAAAAAAAAAAAAAATTCCATGTTAGCAGACTGACACACACACTCTAAAGAATACCTAGGAACAATCAATAGCTTGCACATGAAAACAGGATCAGATGTCAGATGTGACAGGCCACATGGGGTGAGGTGTGTCCACGGAGCATCGAATACCAGCACAGAAGTCATCCTGGGCTCTGGGCCGTCCTCACCAGTGCAGAGTTGAGAGGCTCTCAGCAAATCTAACAACCCAGTTTTTCCCCAAGGAGGAAGGTCGCAGCATTTGGGGAGGTCAGGAAGGTCAGATGGGACAAACTAGACAAGTCCTCTGCTTTCCACTGCCCCCACGCCCCATGAAAAATGAAGGTGGGTTGGAGGAGAGAGCAAGCTAGACCACAGGGCAAACTCCGACAGGCTGCAGGCCCCGGCTGCGGAGGGAAGGACTTTTCCAAAAGCACAAGCTTCCAGATTCTGACTCTTCTAAACGAGAGGCAATCCCAATGGCCTAGAAAATTCTGGCCAAGGTTCTAACCCAAGGCGGCATCTGCCATCCTGAGATCTGCTCCCAGCTTCTTGAAACCTTGGCAAACATCTGCCTGTTCTCAGCTCATGCTCCCCCCCAGGCTTGGGGCCCCCCAGGCGGGCATGCAGCAGCTCGAGATAGCAGCTCCGCCCTCTTCCCGGGAGGGAGGCAGCAGCCCCAGCAGGTGTCTCTGGCTTTTCTCCTGCGGCGAGAGGCAGATGCAGGTGCCTCCTGACACTCCCTTTTCCCTCCCAGTGGGAGTGGGCGGCTAGGGAGGTGTCCCAGACACTCCCTCTGGCTCCCTGGGGCTGGTGGCTTAGGGAGGCACCTCGACTCCTTTCTCGGAGCAGAAGGCCGGAGTCCCTGAGCCACGCCGGCCCTCCCGTGCTGCTTTCCCACCACCCTTCCAGCCAGCAGCGCTCCCCGTCGCCACCTCTGAGGAGCTCTGGAACTCCCCTTAGGAAGCAGAAAATCCCCGTCGCCATAGGGACCCCATGAGTTCTGCTTTCTAGACTCCACGAGCCTCTCACTCGGGCTGGCTGCCATCTGTTCCTGCAGGACCCACCGAGGCCCAGACCCAGCCAGCCCCCGTTGGGGCAACAGCGACGCCGGGCAGGAGGCAGCCTGTCCTCCATGAGCTGACAGTCTATCCAGGACCTTGAAGGCTGCGTTGTGAAATGTACAACCCCCACTCCGCACCCCCCAGAGCTCTAAGGCTTGGAGATTCGATAACATGTCAGTCTTATCTCACCCCTGCTAGGATTTCGGGAAGACGTACCTCTCCTCTCCCGTATCTGATTTCCACATTGAGAAGAACAGAGGAGAGAGAATTCCTCCCCAAGGATGTGTAGGTCGAGGGTGGATGATAACAATCCAATCTTTTTTTAGAAAGACAGGGTCTTGCTTTGTCACCCAGTCTGGAGTGTAGTGCTGCAATCCTAGCTCACTGCAGGCTCCACCTTCCGGGATCAAGCAACCCTCCCATCCCAAACAGCTGGGACAGCAGGTGTGCACCACCAGGCCTGGCTAATTTTTTTTTTTTAAGAGATGGGGGTGGGTCTCACCATGTTGCCCAGGCTGGTCTTGAACTCCTTGGGCTCAAACGACCCTCCTGCCTCGGTCTCCCAAAGAGCTGGGATTACAGGTGTGAGCCGCCACACCTGACCAGAGTTTTTCAATTCAGTTTTCCACTAAGAAAGAACTTCAGGCACGGCGCAGTTGCTAACACCTGTAATCACACTTTGGGAGGCCAAGGCAAGTGGATTACCTGAGGTCGGGAGTCCGGCACCAGCCTAACCAACATGAAGAAACCCCATCTTTACTAAAAATACAAAAAATTAGCCAGGTGTGGTGGCACATGCCTGTAATCCCAGCTACTCAGGAGGCCGAAGCATGAGAATCGCTTGAACCTGGGAGGCGGAGGTTGCAGTGAGCCGAGATTGCCTTATTGCACTCCAGCCTGGGTGACAAGAGCAAAATTCCATCTCAAAAAGAGAGAGAGAGATGGAAGGAAGGGAGGGAGGGAGGCAGAGAGAGAGAGAGAGAGAAAGAGAGGAAGAGAGGAAGAGAGAAAGGAAGAAAAGAAGAAAGAAAGAATGAACGAACGAACGAATGAACTTCAGGTCCAGTTCATCCATGTCTGGAGCGTGACGGCAAAAGAATGAATGAGTGAAACATGGGGCCCTCCAGGAAACAGCTCGGCATGTGTGCCTGCATCCCTGCCTCATTTCTGTGTGCACTTGGGGGGCTACCAAGAGGACCTCAGGTAGACTGAGGTTAGCCCACCACAGCCCACCCCACCCAGCCCCCACCAAAGGGCCATTGCTCCGTGACACAGCAGGTTACCCTACGGAGAATTACCTTGCATCACTGAGAGGGAGCTACCCAGGGAAGTTCCAGGGACAGAGAGAGAACCCCAGAGAGCCCAGCCTTCCAAACACACCATACAGAAGGAATCCTGGAGAGGAGAAGGCAGTTGGTGGGGAGAAAATGCTTCAAGGAAAATCTGCTAGGATGGCAGTGACATTTGGTTAAAAGAAAGAGGGACAAGAAAGTGAGAAGGAGTTGACAGTGATAACAAAAGTGACCCAGCCTAGAAAAAGCACCCCCCAAAATGGGTCCTGGCATTCAAAATAATTGTAATTTTTGAAAAACCAAGAGAATTTGTCATTCTAATCCAAGGATTGGTGACTTTTTTACTATGATGATGATGTCCTTTGTTCCTCGGGCCCCTGGTGATATCTGAGTCACATATGGCCTGTGTCTGTTCTGGATGTGAACAAGCTCACACCTTGGTTAGCTAGGCTGAGCTCGAGCTGAAATTCCAGGAGGCTTCAGCTCCCTTCTGCTAAAAATCCAATCACCAGACACTTGGGTAAAAGGGGCATTTTCCCGGAAGCTGTTGACCAGGGATTTGGGGATCAGCCTTAAAGACAGTCACTCATGATTAAGCCTCTGGCCTCATCCCTTCTCCCAAGATCTGTCTGTGAGACAGAATGGCTTCCTTATGAAAGGGGAGAGTCCTTGGTCTTTCTTTTCATCTAATGCAACTACCTTGGCCCAGTGCAGTTAATAATCATCTTCCGGCAGGTGGATCATGAGGTCAGGAGTTCGAGACCAGCCTGACCAACGTGGTGAAACCCTGTCTCTACTAAAAATACAAAAATTAGCTGGGCGTGGTGGCAGGTGCCTGTAATCTCAGCTACTCGGGAGGCTGAGGCAGGAGAATCGTTTAAACCTAGGCGTCGGAGGTTGCAGTGAGCTGAGACCACACCATTGCACTCCAGTCTGGGCAACAGAGCAAGACTCTGTCTCAAAAAAAAAGTCTTCTACCTTGCACAAGTGTTCCATGAGTCAAACTGAGAACTGACAAATGTACCATCTTACAGACAGGGAAACTGAGGTACTGAAGGGGAAGTGTTGCACCTTTAAGACGATGAGAGCCACAGCAAAGAAGACTCCTTGTCCCCAGGAGCCTGCATGTGACCTAGAGTCTTCACAGTCCAGCGTCTGGGCGGCAACAACTTTAGCTTCCCTCTGGGTCCTGCGAGAGGAACGGGAATGTCAGTAATGTCTGATCCCTTATCTTGGGTCAATCCAGACTGGGCTTTTCATATCCTTCCTGGAAGTATGTAACCATGAAACAACACTGTCTTTTAGAAATGCTGTTTCTTACCTCTATGTGTCCTGTGAAATTCCTTAAAACCAGTAGAACTATAACTAGATAAAGTAAAATTTCAAAATCTCCCATGCAATTCCCAAGAGTCCCAGCCTCCTATCCACATAGCTGAATGTGATCAGAGAATGAGGAAATTAGATCTAGAATGACCTGCACAGACTCTGTAGGCCGTACTCTTGATTAAACCCATCCAAAGCGCATCCAAGGGCTATGAGATTAGCCCAAGAACACCCACTAGGAATTGACCGAACCAACATTGAGTCCCAGTCTCCGGACTTCCCATTCATAAGAAGATGAAATTAACATTACCGGAATCAGGCAGCCCATCTGTAATGGTTTATACAGAATAACGCTGTGAGCACAGTGCTGATTAGCTTAACCTCACCCAAACCACAATTTGAGTTTCATAATACTGTCAGCAACATCACCTTTGGGGTGACAAGACAGTGGGTCCTACGGTCTCCAGAAAAAACATGGCATCGGAGTTCCTAATAATACAGGCACGTGCAGGTACACCTTGCTTCCTGCAAATTCTACCCTACTGAATTCGTATTGAATTTTTGTAATGATAGCATTTCTATGCACTGGGAAGTTGACTATAGAAAGTATCCTCTGGTGAATTCTTATTGTTAGCAAAGCATCTTTTTGCAAAGCAAAGCATTCCTCCTGATGTTTATAAATAAGTTTTACTTAAAGTGAAGTGTGTATCTGTACTGAAAGCTAATCTCCATGTTATTCTCAGCATAGCTCATATTCCATAAAGGACCTCACTTTGGGAGCAGCATGGAAAGAAAACATTTGAATAAGAGCAGGTCCAGGAGAGAAATCAGAGAGATCCACCTCTCTCCTGACTTCTCCCATCTTCTAGGTGTCTCTTTATCAGAACAAAGTCCCAACCACGATGCCCGAAATTAAGACTTTGGAGAAATTTAATGGGAGGAAAATAACCCTTATTATTTCTTTTTTTTATTTATTTCAGCATCAGAGTCACTACACTAGAAGAAGAAAATAATTATTAACAGGGTAGATAAGAAAGTCTGTCACATGGTGAAGAATAAATGGCACCAAAAGGAAAATATTCCCAAATTCTCAGCAGCATTATTCCAAAGCAAGGACAGGAGAAGCAAGATTCTACATAGATGCAGAAAAGATTAAAAGGAAATCAAAACTGTTTAAGAGATTAAGCCTGTGGGCGGGGTGTGGTGGCTCACACCTGTAATCTCAGCACTTTGGGAGGCCAAGGCAGGAGGATCACTTAAGGCCAGGAGTTCAAGGCCAGCTTGGACAGCATAGGAAGACCCTATCTCTTAAAAAGAAAAAAAATATATTTTAATTAGCTGTGCATGGTGGTGCACACCTATAGTCTCAACTACTCAGGAGGCTGTGGTGGGAGGATCACTTGAGCCCAGGAGGTCAAGGCTGCAGTGCATCACTGCACTCCAGCCTGAGTGAGAGAGAGAGACTCTGTCTCAAAACAAAGAAAAAATTAAATAAATAAATACTTACATACATACATACAAATCCATGCCAGGCATAGTGGCTCATGCCTGTAATCTCAGCACTTTGGTAGGACAAGGCGGGCAGATCACCTGAAGTTAGGAGTTCAAAACCAGCCTGACCAACATAGCAAAACCCCGTCTCTACTAAAAATACCAAACTTAGCCAGGCATGCTGGCATGAGCCTGTAATCCCAGCTACTTGAGAGGCTGAGGCAGGAGAATCACTAGAACTAGGGAAGTGAAGGTTGCAGTGAGCTGAGATAGCACCAGTGCCCTCCAGCCTGGACAACAGAGCAAGTCTCTATCAAAAAAAAATAAAAAAAAAAACAAATCCAGGAGTTTGGGAGAAGTTCATCATAGGAGTCCAATAAATACTTCAGACCAATAATGAGATTTGTTTGCTGGCTTGGTCGGTTGGTTTTTTGTTTTGTTCTGTTTTGTTTTGTTTTGTTTTGAGATGGAGTTTCACTCTTGTTGCCCAGGAGTGCAATGGTGCAATCTCAGCCCACTGCAACCTCTGCCTCCAGGGTTCAAGTGATTCTCCCAAGTAGCTGAGATTACTGGCATGCACCACCACACCTATCTAATTTTGTATTTTTAGTAGAGATAGAGTTTCTCCATGTTGCCCAGACTGGTCTCAAACTCCCAATCTCAGGTGATCCACCCGCCTCTGCCTCCCAAAGTGCTGGGATTACAGGTGTGAGCCACTGCGCTGGGCTGGTTGGTTGGTTTTAAATGGAAGCTATAACGAATAATTATACAACCAGGAATTGCATCAGGTGTGAAACGAGGTAGGGTACATTCAGAAGAGAAGGGAGGCCATTTTCTCCATCTTCTCCAAAGAACACCAGAGAGGGATCTTGTGAACACACAGGAGGCTAATGTCATGCTAGAGTTTTCTTTCTCTGATTATTAAACCAGTATATGATCATTGAAGAAAATCTGAAGGAAACTGTAGAAAATCTGAAGAAAACTGTGAAGATCGAAGCCCCTTTGATCCCACCATGCAGGTAACCGCTGTTAACCTGGGGGCAGACTTCCAGAGCTCTTTAAAGGCAGCAAATGTTATTTCTTTCACAAATGGTGTCAATGGGGCTCTATTCAGGGCCAGGACCTTCTGCTTCAGCGTCAGAACCCAGGGTGCTGAGCTTCGGTTCCTGCCCCAGGAGCCTTTGCATTCCGTGCAGCAAGATGACTAAAGCGGTGGGACGTGGAAAATAACAACCCCACATTCTCGGGCCCTGCCACCCTCCCCAGAGCAACGGGGCCTAAGCCTGGGGAGCTGCCGCCTGGCCCAATCCCCATCTTGCCCTCCTGCAACGTGAGACATCCGTCCAGGTGAGGGTGGAGTACGCCAGGTACTGACAAACGGGAAAGCATCACCCTGAGGCACTCACAGCTCCTACATGGAGCTCTCAGTTCAGAGAACAAAATAAACCAAGGGAGGAATTTTCCACTGTCCCATTAATCATGAGAGCAGCAGGCTCGGTGCAGGAAACGCATGGCAGGCACTCCAGGTCTTGGGACCCACCCAGCCCCACCATGAGTTAACACTTCCCTGGTGGGGTCGCCGTCTGTTGTACGGTCACTAAGGGATCTTCATGTGTGTGAACAGCTTCTGAATGTTTTTTGCCTAATACCTAGCTGCAAGATGGGCCAAGTGGCTTTAGCTCTTTGCACAGTTCCAGTAGGAGAAGCTACTTGAAGAGCCTCAGAAGAAAGCTCGGGAGCACACATCTTCCCCATCTTGGTTCACAGCGGCGGTGAACACCCCTGAGACTGAGATCCTCCACTGGAGCCTTTCCCAGCCCCTCTAAGAAGGGATAAGAGGTCACTCCACCACTGACTAGCTGTGTGAACTCGGGCAGCGTGTTTAACCTCTTCAAGTCTCTGTATCCTCATCTGTAAATAATAGCAGCATTTCCCTTATTCAGTTGTTATGAAGATTCAATGAGATAATACACACACAGAACCTGGCACATCCAGGTTTAGCAAATGTGAGTTGTTACTATCCAGAAACTCATTATTCAACAATTACTTATTGATAGCCAACATACCTCTGGGGGCACCTGGTTTCTGCCTTCAAGAATGACATCGTCTAGTCGGGGAGAGAAATGTGAAAAATAGGCAGTGACTATATGCCACGATCACTTCTGTGGGGTGTGTGGAATCATCACGCTTTCACAGCCCATCACATCTACCTCTCCAGTGATGCCACGAGGTACATATTAGCGTGACCATCTTACAGACAGTGAGTCTGAGGCCCAGAGGTCACCCTGTGAACTTGAACCCAGGTTTGTCTACAGTGTTCTTGGTCTACATTCACCAGTCCTTTTCGTTTTTTGTTTTTTTGTTTGTTTGCTTGTTTGTTTTGGTGAGACAGAGTCTCACTTTCTTGCCCAGGCTGGTGTGCAGAGTGGCACTTGGCTCACTGCAGCCTCTACTTCCTGGGTTCAAGCGATTCTCCTGCCTCAGCCTCCCAAGTAGCTGGGACCATAGGTATGTACCACCACACCCGGCTAATTTTTGTATTTGTAGTGCAGAAGGGGTTTCATTATGTTGGCCAAGCTGTCATTTTTTTTTTTTTTGAGATGGATTCTCACTCTGTTGCCCAGACTGGAGTGCAGTGGCATGATCTGAGCTCACTGCAATCTCTGCCTCCCAAGTTGAAGCAGTCCTCCTGCCTCAGCCCCCCTAGTAGCTGGAATTATAGGCATGCGTCACCATGCCCGGCTAATGTTTGTATTTTTAGTAGAGACAGAGTTTCGCCATGTTGGCCAGGCTGGTCTTGAACTCCTGACCTCAGGCGATCCACCCACCTCAGCCTCCCAGAATGTTGGGATTACAGGGATAAACCACCACACCTGATCTTTTTTTTTTTTTTAATATTATAGGATTTACCAACACTTCAGGTGGACCTACTGAGGATAACTTAGATGATCCCTTGATGCTTCATGCGGCTTTAAATCTGAAGCCAAGTGCACTTACCCATTACACGATCCATGCCGCCAGGTTGATGCAAAAAACCCTGCAGATTGTCATCAGTCGTGGTTCACGCTGTGGCCACTGTGGCTGTTCTTTGTCATTGCAGAATTGCAACCCTGCAGGTCACTCTAGGACATATGGCCCTGGGCCTATAAACTGCCACCAGGCCACCAATGGCTGCTCCTCACGGCCTGACAGTGATAATTAAACATGGTCTATTAGAGGAGCCCTAAAGAAGCCAGACATCCCTCGCAGAGGAGCAGAGAGGTGCACAAACAATGGGCCAGATTTTCCTGTCTCTCCAGGGAGTCACTCTCTCGTCTTTCACTGAGAGAAAAAAGCCATGCCATGAGAGTCTGGCAGCAGAACCCAAGGGGCGTTTTGGGGCAGGAGAGGCAGCCAGGACATGGATGCCCGCCCAGCGCTTCAGCTGCCTATGCTCCTACCTCAAGCGAAGAAGTGGAAAGCACTTTTGTTTCTTCTGAACTCATGGCCTGTCCCACTACTTTGGTTCAGTTGTTGCCCTTGAAGATAGGAATCCCCCAGCCCCAAGACAGCCCAGCCGCATGCCTGGCCTGTCCACAGTCTCCATCCAGTTTCCGTGTCCTGGTACCCAGATTTCAGAGCACGCTGCAGAAAGTCCCTAACTTCACCCAGGCCCACCCGAGGGCTCTACCATCCTCCAGTCATCTCCTGCTGCTTCCCAGCTGCGTGCCCTGGGGAATTCCCTGCAATCTCCAACCTGCCCAGCCCTGCTGTTCTCCCTGCAGATGGCCTGGCCTCTTCCCTCCATGACCGTCCTCAACTTCCCTGCTCTTCATTAACATCAAACACCCAGAGATGCCACAGCTATGTGCAGACGCTGTCTCATTTACCCGACTCCCTACCCCAACTTCTCAATCTTTTCCTTCACTCTTTCTCTTTTCTTGGGAGAAGAACTTTGTTCCTGGTCCCTTTCTCTCCCATCTCCTGGAGAATTTGGCGGGAAGTTGGAGGTTGCAGTGAGCCAAGATCATGCCACTGCACTCAAGCCTGGGTGGCAGAGTGAGACTTCATCAAGGAAAGAAAGAGAGAAGGAGAGGGAGGGAGAGAGAGAGAGAGAGAGGGAGAGAGGAAGGAAGGAAGGAAGGAGAGAAGGAAGGAAGGGAGGGAGGGAGGGAGGAAAAGAAAGAATATCTGAGTTTATGCAGCCACTAATTCTCTTTATGAAGAGCCACTCATATGGAATTTGCCACTGCAGTTAATCAGCAGTAGCCACGAGTCAGTGCAATGACAGAGGCAGGAGAAGCAGTCAGGCCTGTTTGTCTTCACGTGTCTGAATCATTTCTATTTCAATATTGAAGTTTTATGCATCTTTCATACCACTGGGTCACCACCAAAGGTGTAGCACAATGTCTGGGATACAGTGGACACTTTATATTTTTATTGAATTTATTCCCCTTTTTAGGGTGTAATTGAATTTTTGTACATGCAATGCTGTCAGACATGCACTGCTGTAATACACACAAGTCTGCCATACTCACATGGAAACACATCTCCAGAAAGTGCAGAAGAGAAAGTATTTTCCCCATCTGCCCCCCTAGAATTCTGAGACGTTCATATTTCAGGAGAGTCAGAGATCTGACTCCTACGTCCCACATGGCGGCTGACAGCGGCTCTAGCCTGAATGCTTTAGGAGACAGGTTTAGGTAAGTTGTCAGGGCTTGATGGGCCCTGAGACAAGGATCCAAGGGCTCTTTCCAGTCTTCCTGTGCTCCGTGGAAAGCATAAGGCCAGCAAGAAACAGAACAGAAACCTGTCTCCACAACAGACCGCGCACTCTGCTACACCTGCCTCACCAAGGGAGAACAGGGCCCTGAACTTTCTGGGACCCTGTCAAAGCTGGTCTCCAATCCAAACATCAGCAAATCAGAGTGGATCTCACTGCCTTTTTCTGGCTTAAAGAAAGGGCAATTCTAAAAAATATTCCCTTCCCCACCCAAATATTGAGCTTCAGGTATCTGCTCTGATGGAAGATGGAAAAAAATACAGGCACTTCAAGATAATGAATAAACCTAAACGAATTTACATTTGGATTTGGGATGTCCAGGTGAACACACAAACATGTAAACAGGCACACATTCTCCAGACATAAATACTCACTTTTGTAACCATCCGCCATAGGACTTTAACCTGATCCTATTATTGGGGGCCAATACCTTGATCATGTTAAACTATAAACTTTTTATTTTAACAGTCAGGATCTTGCTCTGTCATCCAGGCTGGAGTACAATGGTGCAGTCATAGCTCGCTACAGCCTTAATTTCCTGGGTCCAAGCGATCCTCCCTCCTCCACCTCCCAGATAGCTGGGACTACAGACACCACCATGCCTGGCTAGTTTTTTAATTTTTCTGTAGAGACAGGGTCTCACTGTGTTTCCCAAGCTGTTCTCCAACTCCTGGCCTCAAGCAATTCTCCCATCTCGGCTTCCCAAAGTGCTGGGATTATAGGCATGAGCCACCATGCCCGACCCAACATTTTCCTTTTCTGAGGATCCCGAGTCCATGTGGGGCTGATGTGCGTACCACCGATATCGCACTCTGGATGCCAAAAGTGCATTCAGACATTGGGTCAAATAGCACGTTGCACTGTGACATTTTTCAAATACTGTCCGACTATTTGACCTCATCCTAGGCTGGACTAACCACCCCCGGGGGGGTTTGGGGGGTTGGGTCACAGAATAGGCCGCCATGGACAACATATTCTTATCAATACTCACTTCGCCAAAGGACCTACAAGCTATAATTACCATCGTATTCCACCGTCTTGAAAGGAGAAAACTAGCGTGAGGGAAGCAAGCCCCTGGTCTGGTATTGCGTAACAGCTGAAAGTTAGGACGAAGACAGCAAATCTCTCACGTTCTGCATATTTTTCACCACTTTCATAAACCCGGTGATTCCAAGAGGAAGAAAAGAGAACTCGAAGGATCAAATCCCAGCCCTTGGCGGGCGTCCATTGCTCTTCATACGGATGGTTTTCCTTCTTGCCTTTTTATAGCAGTGACAGGTACTATAAACACACACACACACACACACACACACACACATACACACACACACCTGAATTGTACCTAGCCTTGCTCTACTCATCCTTCCAACTCTAGGGATTTTTTAAAAATATTTTTAAAAGGAGCTGGGTGCGGTGGCTCATGCTGTAATTCTAGCACTTTGGGAGGCCAAGGTGGGCAGATCACCTGAGGTCAGGAGTTGGAGACCAGCCTGGCCGACATGGCAAAATCCCATCTCTCCTAAAAATACAAAAATTAGCTGGGCATGTGGCATGTGCCTGTAACCCCAGCTATTCAGGAGGCTGAGGTAGGAGAATCACTCGAAACCAGGAGGCAGAGGTTGCAGTGAGCCAAGATCATGCCACTGCCCTCCAGCCTGGGTGACAGAGTGAGACTTCATCTCAAAAATAAATAAATAAGTTTTTTTAAAAAATTAAAAGGAATTTCAGACACTTAGAAATTTGACTTTATTGCCGGGCATGGTGGCTCACGCCTATAATCCCAGCACTTTGGGAGGCTGAAGCTGGCAGATCACCTAAGGTCAGAAGTTCGAGACCAGCCTGACCAATATGGTGAAACCCCGTGTTTGAAAAAAAAAGAAAGAAATTTGACTTTATTGCTCTGATAAGTGAGAGAACACATGGACACAGGGAGGGGAACACACACTGGGGCCTGTCAGTGGGTGGGGTCATGGGAGAGCATCAGGATAGGTAGCTAACGCATGCAGGGCTTAATACCTAGGTGACGGGTTGATAGGTGCAGCAAACCACCATGGCACACGTTTACCTACGGGACAAACCTGCGCATCCTGCACATGTCCCGAAACTTACAATTAAATTAAATTAGAAATTTGACTTTATTGGCCAGTCTCTGGTGGGTAGCAGCATTCACATTCCCGTTTATTGCCTTCGTATGACTGATTCTTTGTCTAGTAAATGCCTGAATAAAGTCCAGTAGCCACCTCTCTGAAGGCAAGTTGTTTGGATCTTCATTTAGTTCTGATTTGCTGTAAATGCTTCGGTTTTTCTGCTATCCCTTGAAGCGTGTCATGTATAGTAACGCCAGAGTGGGGCCACCTGTTTTATGCTGCACAGGCATGTTTGGTTTCACAAGGTGTGCGAGGTGCCAGGGTCGCTCAGGACAGTGACTCGTAATACCCAGCCCAAGCTTGGATATCACAGATAGTTCATAAGTCTCCTCCACAACCCCTAAGAAATATAATGGTGGGCCGGGTGCAGTGGCTCATGCCTGTAATCCCGGCATTTTGGAAGGCTGAGGTGGGAAGATCGCTTGAGCCCAGGAGTTCAAGATCAGCCTGAGCATCATAGCAAGACCCCATTTCTACAAAAAATTTTTAAAACTACCTGAGCATGGTGGTACGTGTCTGTAGTCCCAGCTTCTTAGGAGACTGAGGCAGGAGAATCGCATGAGCCCAGGAGTTCAATGATGCAGTGAGCTAGGATCACTCCACTACACTCCTGCCTGGGTGCCAGAGCAAGATCTCACCTGTAAAAAAAAAAAAAAAAATTATTTATTGCAATAGAGTCTCTCACTCTGTCGCCCAGACTGGAGTGCAGTGGCACAACCACGGCTCAGTGCAACCTCCGCCTCCTGGGTTCAAGTGATTCTCCTACCTCAGCCTCCCAAATAGCTGGGATTACAGGTGCCCACTACCTTGCCTGGCTGATTTTTCTGTTATTGGTAGAGATGGGGCTTCACCATGTTGACCAGGCTGGTCTCAAAACTCCTGACCTCAAGTGATCCACCTGCCTCAGCCTCCCAAAGTGCTGGGATTACCAGCATGAGCCACCATGCCTGGCCAAAAATTTAGATTTAAATTTTCAAAAGAACTCTGTCTTCATATTTCTGTTTGACCTCCAAAAAAGGAGTGAGCCAGGCTGAGCCCACCATTTCCAACTTCCCCAGACAGAGAAAGCAGGATGGGGCTCGCAGTGAAAAACAGACAAAACATTGCTGCTTCTTTTTCTAGATCCATGCACAGTTCTAACAGGGCCAATCACCCTGCTAACATGAATTAGCTGGTCAGCCACTCAGATCTGGGATGCAAGGCAAGAGGCATGCAGAGTGCACCTCTATTAATTAATATTATTATGGTTATAATTATATCTTACGGCAGTCTCCCGACCCTCTGCTGCTCAACACTGGTTAATTTCTCCATCATAAAAAGAAGGTTCTTTTATGGGACGGAGTGTTTTGTGATGAGTTTGGTTTGAGTTTTACCAGCCTAGACATCATTCAGGGTGACAAGCCTCCACGTGGGCCCTGAGATCCGTTATGTGCTCAAGTGTGTGGGCAGGCAGGCAGTCTGAAAGGAAATGGCCACTCCCTGCCGTCTGTCCAATAGGAAACCACATCCTCCTTCAGGCTTAGAAGGGGATTTTTAAAATTTTTAATTTAATTTAATTTTTTTTTCTGAGACAGGGTGTTGCTCTGTCTCCTGGGCTGGAGTACAGTGACACTGTCACGGCTCACTGCAGCCTCAAACTCCTGGGCTCAAGTGATTCTCCTGCCTCAGCCTCCTGAGCTGGAACTCCAGGCATGCACCACCACTGTCATATAATTTTTAAATGTTTTGTAGCAATGATTTCTCTCTATGTTGCCCAGGCTGGTCTTGAACCCTTGGGTTTAAGTGATCCTCTGGCCTCAGCCTGTAATCACAAAGTGCTGGAATTACAGGCATAAGCCACTGCACCTGGCTATGGGAGGGGATTTTTTTTTTTTTTTTTTTAACCCAGAGCTTCCAAATTGGAGATGATAGCCAGGTGCAGTGGCTCACGCCTGAAATCCTAGCACTTTGGGGGCCAAAGTGGGCGGATCACAAAGTCAGGAGTTCGAGATCAGCCTGCCAACTTGGTGAAACCCCATCTCTATTAAAAATACAAAAATCAGCCAGGCATAGTGGTAGGCGCCTGTAGTCCCAGCTACTCGGGAGGCTGAGGCAGGAGAATCGCTTGAACCCGGGAGGTGTAGGTCACAGTGAGCCAAGATCGTGCCACTGCACTCCAGTTTAGGCGACAGAGCGAGACTCCAACTCAAAAAAAAAAAGATACACAAATTGGAGATATGCTAGACTCCTCATGACTAGTAATGACCAACAAGAGATCAAATCTAAACTTAACCTACTTCTGCCAAGAACGTTCCCAAGTTCTCACCTCTTCACAATCCATCTCTTGGCAAAACTCATGGTTCTTAAGGCCATCATCCCGCAACATAAGTGACTATAGGAAAATAACCAATTTTGTAAAGGGAGAAGATGAGGCAGGTGTGGTGGCTCACACCTGTAATCCCAGCACTTTGGGAAGCCAAGACAGGAAGATCACTTAGGCCCAGGAGTTAGAGACCAGCCTGGGCAACATAGCAAGACCTTGCGTCTACAAAATAAAATCAGCCGGGCATGGTGGTGCACACCTGTGGCCCCAGCTACTCAGGAGGACACCCAGGCCTGAGCACTTACGGCTGTGAGTTTTCACCCCAGTGCTGATTTTCTTGCAGTGTTGGGCAAATAACCTCTTGGGATGAAGGGTTTGATGGTCAAGCTGCTTTACAAGGTTGCAAGGCAACCACCACTCAACAGAAAGGACCAATGGAAAATACTCTGAGAACAGAAATTCAGAAGCCTGGGGACACAGGGCCTTGGGCTCTTTTTTCAGTTTCTCCTTGGGGTTGAGGAGGATGGCCTCTCTCAGCAGCAAGGAAAGGTAGTGGCTGAGTGCAGTGTCTGTAAACCCAGCACTTTCAGGCTGAGCTGGGCGGATCTCTTGAGGCCAGGAATTTGAGACCAGCCTGGCCAACACAGCAAAACTCCATCTCTACTAAAAATACAAAAAAAAAAATTACCTGGGTGTGGTGGTGGGCACCTGTAGCCCCAGCTACTTGGAAGGCTGAGGCAGGAGAATCACTTGAACCTGGGAGGCGGAGGTTGCAGCGATCCGAGATTGCGTCACTGCACTCCAGTCCAGGCAACACAGGGAGATTCTGTCTCAAAAAAAAAAAAGAAAAGAAAGGAAGAAAGTAAAAGTAGCAACACAGCTCTGTGGTCGGAGCTGCAGACCAGCGATGAGTTAATCACTCAGTCGAGCTTCTCTAAGCCTCTTTGTCCTCATATGTAAAACAGGGATGATAAATGATAATACTTACATCATTGGATTGTTGGGAGGATTGAGAGCACTTATGAAATCACATGGTAAACGCTCAGAATTCGGGGTGGCCAATAAGTCTAGAAACATCAGGGGAGACAGAAATGCTTTATTGATATTAATTTCCTTCCATGATCAAACCACTTCTATGTTTCCAGACCTGGTGGTCAGCCTGCACATCAGCTGACACTTAACGCTTAGACAGACTCACTGTGCTAGGTGTTGAAAGCCATCTCTGCCCAAAAATATCATATCTCCCCTGGTGCCCAGAATTCCCACAGGATTCGCTTGCTTGGTACACGTTTGAAGGCATTAAAGGCGTCTTTTACATGCAAAGCTCAACAAAGAAGGATAACATTAAGCCATTAAGAGTCATCAATACCTTAGCTCAAAAGAATGTATCAGCTCAGACTTAGCGTGCAGCAGGACTCCCAACACAGCTCAGGTTTATTCTGAGGGGGAAGGATCAGTTGATGTGGGCCCAGGCTATGGGTCCTATTTGCATCAGGGTTCTGCAGCTGAATAAGGAAAGGTACCAGGGGCCCAGCACCACTGAGACAAACACCAAAATTTGTCACTACCTGGGGACCAGAGAGTAAAGATGGAAGTAAATCTAACCTCATCTTCTTGAGTCATCACCTCTTCACGATCCGTCTCCTGGCAAAACTCATAGGTTTTTTTGTTTAGTTTTATTTGTTTCTTGACAGTCTCAGTGTGTCGCCAGGCTGCAGTGCAGTGGCGCGATCTCAGCTCACTGCAACCTCTGCCTTCCAGTTCAAGTGATTCTCCTGCCTCAGCCTCCTGAGTAGCTGGGACTACAGGTGCGCACCACCACGCCCAGCTAATTTTTGTATTTTTAGTAGAGACAGGGTTTCACCATGTTGGCCAGGATGGTCTCGATCTCTTGACCTCATGATCTGCCCGCCTAGGCCTCCCAAAGTGCTAGGATTACGGGCATGTGCCACCGCGCCTGGCCCAAAACTCATGGTTCTTAAGGTCACATTCTACAACGTAAGTGCCTGCTCTATCCTGTCCACCTGCAGGAAAATAACCAATTTGGTAAAAAGGGAAGATCAGCCAGGTGCGGTGACTCACGCCTGTACTCCCAGCACCTTGCCAGGCCAAGGAGGGAAGATCACTTAAACGCAGCAGCTTGAGACCAGGCTGGGCAGCATAGCAAGACCTTGTCTCTATAAAATGAACTTAAAAATTAACCAGGCGTAGTGTGCGCACCTGTGTTCCAGCTACTCAGGAGGCTGAGGGGAGAGGATTGCTTGAGCCTGGAAGGTCAAGGCTGCAGTGAGCCATGATCACACCACTGCACTCCAGACTGTCTCCAAAAAACAAAAACAAAAAAAAAGAAGCACAGCAGCCCACTTTGACAGTGACATCAGAAGCCTTGGTGAGATTTCTGCATTGTGGCAAAGTGGCGTTGTCACTGGGAACCCATCTCAGATACGGAGACGGACAACCCTCCCCCTCCTTCGCATAGACTGTTAAGTATTCTGCTTTGTTTAATGGCCTAAGACTTCTTTAAAGGGTCCTCTAGATGTTCAGCCAGGCCACGCCTGTGCAAGAGCAACAGACAGGGTGGGATCCGACGCGAAGCTGGAGCCGTGGTAATTATAGGGCAAAAAGGTTGGTCTGACAGGGTACGTGGGGTTCCTGTATTAGACATTTCATATTTCATGTGGACAAGTTTGATCCTTTAAGCTCTGAAAACACCCAGAGGGCAAACTGTCAGCACCAGGCACAAGTATTTTGCCCTGAACAAAATGACCTTTGAGTTCTTAACTGGTTTCATATTTTCCAGGCCTCTGCATACATATTCCTCCCTGGTCACTCCCTCACATCTTAAATGCATTTATTTGCTGGTAGGGTTTGGCCTCCCTGGCCAACAGCCACTGATTAACATCTAGTCTGCAAACCATGTAGAAATGTAATCCTTAACAAAATGAAGGAAGTTCCCAGCAAGCCAACACATTGTATTGATTTGCAAATTTCAGTCCAACGTGAGCATCCCTTCTTACTAAGTTACAGCTGTCTGTCTTTAGCGAAAAGTCATGTTTGCCGTTCAGACTCTAGGATGAAGCTGGAACTCTTTCTGGTCACACCTTCAAGAGGCATTAAGTTCTGCTGTGCAAAACACAATTCAAAGACTTTGAATGGGGCATCCATTGACAAAAACGGGACTTTTCAAAAGGAGAAATCAAGGCGGCAACTTTTATTTGGGATGTTTCTACCTAGACGTCAGACATCTATTTCTCAGTCCTGAGCCAATACGGCATTTCCCTCTCATTTGAGACTTACACTGTGGGCTTTTCTTTTCTATTTTTTATTGTGAGTGCTGAGAGCAGATATACCAACAGTCTCACATTCTAGGACAGGCCCTTGGGGACAAGCGTTCTGTGTCCTTGGGTAACTCCAGCACATCCCAGAGCTTCGGTTTCTGGGGGCGTGGCAGAGAGGCCAGCAGTCTACCTTAGAGGACCGTGCTGATGGAAAAAGTGGATTGATACATGCCTCTTTTTCTCCTCTCCTTTCACCTTTGGCCGGCCAGCTGGCTCTGAGGGCAGACACTCTGCCAGCACGCTTCTATCTGGGGTAATGGAAAGCAGAGACACCTAATCCCCAAACTGCATCTTAGACACGACTGTAGTTTAAAACCTCTCCCTTCATCGGAGCTGCTGGTGATCCGTCCCTACGGTGGGCAGCGATGCTGCCGCCCCTCCTTCCCCTCCTTCTAGGATGAGCTAGGTAACAGAGGACTGAGCCGGCTCTGGACTCTAGAATGAAACCGTGCAGCAGGGCCTGTGTCCACCTTGGATGGAACTGACGGTGTGGGGTGCTGGCCAGAGCAGCAGGGAAGCGAACAAAGCTCCAGGTTCCATCCCTTCATGCCACCCACAATCACATTGCCAGAGCCCAAGTGGCCGCTCCAAGCCCCCTGATCCAATTAGGAGGCACAGCCTTCCTGTCTTCTGTTGTAAGTCTGGGATTGAGTGTCCCAACTTCCTCAGCCAGTGAGCCAGAGCCACCGTTATGATTTAATTGTTCTCAGGCACATCTTGTTACCCTAAAGAGATTGTAAACCTCTTAAGGGAAGAGGTTGACTTCACCCATAGTTGGATTAGCTGCTCACTTAACTTGGTATAATTTATTGGGAGCTGAGAGAAAGCTGTTTCTTGCTACTTACCACAGTCTCTGAAGTTCCGTTCTTTTTTTTTTTTTTCTTTTTTTTTAAGATGGAGTTTCTCTCTTGTTGCCCAGGCTGGAGTTCAGTGGCGTGGTCTCGGCTCAGTGCAACCTCCGCCTTCTGAATTCAAGTGATTCTCCTGCCTCAGCCTCTTGAGTAGCTGGGATTACAGGCATGCACCACCATACCCAGCTGATTTTTTTTTTTTTTTTTTTTTTTGTATTTTTAATAGAGATGGGGTTTCTCCATGTTGGTCAGGCTGGTCTTGAACTCTGGACCTCAGATGATCTTTTTCCACCTCAGCCTCTCAAAGTGCTGGGATTATAGGTGTGAGACACCATGCCTGGCCTGAAGTTCTATTCTTTTTTTTTTTTTTTTTGGGCGGGGGTAGAGGCAGGGTTTCACCATGTTGGTCAGGCTGGTCTCAAACTCCCAAACTCTGGTGATCCATCCACCTCACCCTCCCAAAGTCCTGGGATTACAGGCATCAGCCACTGCACCCAGCTGGAAACCACTGTTTCTGATGGGTGGTTTCAGTTTCTCCTCCGAGAAAGGGACCTATTTATGTTTAAAGCAGGATAACACTGGCATTCATGTATCCAACCAAACCTAGTGAGTGGGTCTTACCTGCTGCCATTGTGATCCTAGCAGGATTCTGGGAGGAGCAAAAGGACCTGGCACCCCTCCTTTTGCTGAGATCTTGTTGAAGGCAAATTACTTGCCCTTTCTACACCATAATTTTCCTACCCATAAAATGAAGGAAATAATCTTCCCACATTCCAGAGCTTTTCTGAGTCAAGTGAGAAAATCCCTCCAGGCCTGTAATCCCAGCGCTTTGGGAGGCCGAGGTGGACGGATCACAAGGTCAAGAGCTCAAGACTAGCTTGGCCAAGATGTTGAAACCCGTCTCTACTAAAAATACAAAAAGTAGCCAGGCACAGTGACAGGCACCTATAATCCCAGCTACTCAGGAGGCTGAGACAGGAGAATCGCTTGAACCTGGGGGGTGGAGGTTGCAGTGAGCTGAGATCTCACCACTGCACTCCAGCCTGGGTAACAGAGTGAGATGCTTGGAAGGAAGGAAGGAAAGAGGGAGGAAGGGAAGGAGAGAAGGAAGGAAGGGAGAGAGAAGAAAGAAGAGAGAAAGAAAGAGAAAGAAAGGAGAGAGAAAGAAAGAGAAAGAAAGGAGAGAGAAAGAAGAGAGGAAAGAAAGAAGAAAGAAAGAAAGAGAGAGAGAGAGAAAGAAAGTCCCTCCCAAGAGTTCAGCACTGAGTGCGTGCCCAGTGGAAACATCTGCTGTCGTTTGCTGGGAGTTTGATGTGTTACAAGCTTGGGTTGTTGGCCTCTGTGCGCTCTGCAAGGCCAGCCTCCCAGCCCATTTTCTCAGGTGGATTCCTCTTATCGCCCAGGCTGAGTCAGTCCCAAGGGTTGCACTAAACAAATCCATTCCCTTGTCTTTCTAGGACGGCCCCATGGTCTGTGCAGTTGTCAGGAGTCTGGAGTTCTGGTTTTCAGAAGAGTGAATCCAATCTGGGAAACTGAGAATTTGCCACTGGAGGCCCATCTTGCATCAAGGCACTTCAGGTCACTCTGCCACAAGGGAGCCTAACGATGTTCAAAGTGAAGAACAGGGTGGCTTCACACACTTAGGTCTCCAGTTTATCAAAGACGGGCCAGCTCATGTGCCTGGTGTGGGAACGGTCTGCCTGGAGAGGGGGAAACTCACAGAGCTCCTGGCTCGGGATCATCAGGTTGGCGATGGCGGGAAAGCCAAGCAGCGTCTGCTCAGACTTGGCCATGACCGTAGGTGGAGGCTGCCTTGGAAGCTGCTGATGGGTGTGGGGCGGTGTGAGCCACCTGTTGCCACTGCTCAAGCAGTCCCTGGCTGTCCTTGGCATGACCGTAACCTAGTGGACCCAATGAAGAGGAACAGAGACTCCCCCAGCAGTAAGAAGAGAGAGGGTGGTCGCGGTTTACAAGGTGGTTTTTATTTAACGACCGCTTCCAGTTCATGAAATGGATATGTAATGACCCTCAAAAAACAAATGCTGGCCGGGCGCGGTGGCTCGCGCCTGTAATCCCAGCACTTTGGGAGGCTGAGGCAGGCAGATCACCTGAGGTCGGGAGTTCGAGAGCAGCCTGACCAACATGGTGAAGCCCTATCTCTAAAAAAATAATAATAATAATACTATATCCAAACCTCCCCCAACCCCCATCCTTGGAGGCCATCAGGTTCAAAACAGCATTCGGGATAAACCCTTCCAAAGACCACACTGTTGTGGCCAATTCAACAGCAGGGAGAAAAACTGTGGCTTCTGCTTCTTTTGTTTAATTTATTTTATTTATTTATTAGGCAGAGTCTCACTCTGTCACCCTGGCTGGAGTGCAGTGGCACGATCTCAACTCCCTGCAACCTCTGCCACTCAAGTTCAAATGATTCTCATGCCTCAGTCTCCCAAGTAGCTGGGACTGCAGGTGTGTGCCATCACGCCTGGCTAATTTTCATAATTTTAGTAGAGACAGGGTTTCACTATGCTGGCCAGGCTGGTCTGGAACTCCCGACCTCAGGTGATCCTCCCACCTTGGCCTCCCAAATTGCTGGGATTACAGGGGAGAGCCACCACACCCGGCCCTTCTGCTTCTTTTAAAAAACAGTCTGGTATTTTACAAGTTTGATCAATAAATTATTAACTAATTTTATAATTTTTTTTAAAAAAGAAAGAAAACAAAACTTTAATTTTCTGGAAGTTTCGTATGCTCACAGGCACCCCACCCCCAACCTGCTCAGAACAAAAACAAAACCAGACTGGCTGGTTTCTTTGCAGAGCACGTGGCAGTTTGGGCACTGTACAGACCGAATCTCTGCAGCAGGGTCCCCTTCAGACCTGTTCTCTGAACGAGGACCTGGTCCTGGGAGCCTCAGTTCCCCACACAACATCCCGGAGACACACAACGCGAGGCCCAAACACAAAGGCTGCTCCAGGCGTTGACACATCTTTCAGGCTCTTGCTGGGGACCCAGCCCTGCCACCAAAGGCAGAAATGAAGGGAGTGCTTTCTACGGCCTGGCTTTTGTTTAGCTTGAGACCTGTGGGAGTGGGGAGGGGCAAGGGGCGAGGGCCCGCTCTCTAAATCCCCGCTCCAAAGTGCAGCCTGCCGAGCTGCACACAGACATGACAGGGGATTGTAGAAATGCACCACAGACAATGTAGCTAATGGACCAGGGTCCCCTGCACCGGAGCCCAAGGGCGTGTCAGGAAGTGACTCGGGGACACCAGGATCCGAACAGAGCACCCTAAAAGGAACTGCGTTTCTGAGCACTGATCCACTTCCTCCATTGATCCCCTTCTCCAAAGAGAAAGAAAGACAGAACAAGGAAAAACAAAAAAAAAGAAGACTGGACTCTGGCTATAGCCCTAGAATAGCCTGTAAGCAATTCAGGCAGAATTTCTTTACACAATGGATGAGAGAAATATGAACCAGGCTGCCAGACTCAGCAGGACAAGCAAGTCCTGTGTATTCAGCTCGAGAGGAGCTTGGACACATTTCAGAGAGAGCAGAGACTCCGAAGACTGAGGCGCTGACTCCTCTCCTGGGTTGACAGTCATCAAATACAAGTTAATTTGCAGTTCATGAGATAGCACTAAAGATGGATAGATGGATTGCTCACTGCAATCTCCACCTCCTGGCTTCAAGCAATTCTCCTGCCTCAGCCTCCTGAGTAGCTGGGTTTACAAGCATGTCCCATCAGCCCTGGCTAGTTTTTGTATTTTTAGTAGAAACAGGATTTCCCCATGTTGCCCAGGTTGGTCTCGAACCCCTGACCTCAGGTGATCCACCTGCCTCAGCCTCCCAAAGTGTTAGGATTAGGCGTGAGCCACCGCACCCGGCCCCCATCTGGAATCTTTAATGGGCTACTCTCTCTTCAGGCTTTTCAAATACCCTGGTCAAAATTATGGGCCAGGCGTGGTGGCTCACGTCTGTAATCCCAGCACTTCGGGAGGCCGAAATGAGCGGATCACTTGAGACCAGGGGTTTGAGACCAGCCTGGCCAATGTGGTAAAACTCTATCTCTACTAAAGATACAAAAATTAGTCGGGCATGGCGGTGGATGCCAGTAATCCCAGCTACTCTGGAAGCTGAGGCACAAGAATTGCTTGAACCCAGGAGGCAGAGGTTGCAGTGAGCCAAGATTGTGCCACTGCACTCCTCCAGCCTGGGCGATAGAGTGAGACTCCATCTCACACACACACACAAAATATGGCTGGGGATGCAAAGACTCTTTTCCTCAGAAAAGTTGTTCTTAAAAGAAAATCTCCAGTGAGTCTTAGAAAGTATCTCATCTAATTACACAGATAAGAAGCCTGCTCCCAGAGAAATCAGACAGCCTCACATCATTCTGTGACTTGGCAGCACAGCCAAGAACGAAGCCCTCCAGACTCCCGGGACAGCAGTTCACAGAACGTTCAAATATCAATGAGTGTCTCCAAATTCCAGGGTTTTCCCCTTCCTGGGCTCTTTGCAAGGGGTAGGACAAGTCAAATCCAAATCTACTTGAGCTAGAGGGTACAAAGAAAAATGAAGAGTTTTCCAGAAGTCTGCTTGATTTTGACGGGCAAGAGGGTTGGCGTGTTGCTCTGCTGATTGAGAAGATGGCTAGCATTTTTGTTCGTGGATGAAATTACAGGCCATTGTCGAAATGTTTTCTTTTGGTCTTTTAATCTCTCCTTAGCTTGGAAGTCGCAGAGGGCTCACCAATGTCCTCTGTCCAGACAGGACCACAAAAATGGCTCTAGGCTCTAGGGGTGGATTTGGGGTTGAGGATGTGGACGGGGAATGGAACAAGAGAAAATGGAGTAATAATGCCTTTACATCTCCAAAATCTAATTTACCATGAGGAGGAAAACATCCGAGGCAGGCAAGGAATTGCATTGGAGTTTGCGGGTTTGAATTTGGGGAACAGGTATTTCACCAAACTCGAGTCACATATGCAGTATCTGGAAATAATCTGCTCCTTTACACACTTCCAAACTTATGAAATGCCAGAATGAAGTCTTGTGATGAGGAGTACGCTTTAAAAACAAGTTTAAGACCTTAGAAAGGTTTAGAAAGCAAACGCTGATCTCAGAAGGCGAGCTCTAGGTAACCCTAGTTCCATCACAACCTGTCTGCTTAGGGACTAACCCAGAGGCCCAGTGAGAAACTCACCACAGTTTACGCAGTTCATTTTAAAGGGGAACAACAATGTAAATGTCACAAAGTAAGAATGACATCACTGGAGTCTTGATTTCTCTATTTCCTGATCTGCTTTAAAAAAAAATGTTAAAAAAAAACAAAGGTCAACTTAAACACGTGGGTATTTGTTGAATAAATGAAAAAGTGCTTAAATCCAAAAGCATTGTAGATGAGTTTACAAACAGCAAAACTCTTCAATTCCTATGTAATTTTTTCTATTATGTTGGCTTTTTAAATGTTTTAAAGAAATAACCCAAATCCTCAGATATTTTCCAAAAAAGAAAAACCCATATATTTCTCAAATACAAATCCTGTTATTTTTCAAAAAAAAAAAAACCCACATATTTCTCAAATATTCTCCTATAGATGTGCTAATACAACAATCTCAAAAGTGAAGCAAAACAGATTGGAAATTAGGAATACAATGTACTCAAAAATATTTTAGCAATATTTTAGATCTGCAATCTTTTTCTACTTTTCTAGATTAAACCCTCTTTAGCATTGCTCTTCTACTGTGTCTTTTACTTTTGAAAAAAGAAAAAAGAACAAAACCATTCTGGCCATGAAAATACGTAATATTCTAAAGAAGAAAGTGAATTGGCCAGGCACGGTGGCTCACTCCTGTTATCCCAGCACCTTGGGAGACCGAGGCAGGTGGATCATTTGAAGTCAGGGGTTCCAGACCAACCTGGCCAACATGGTGAAACCCCACCTCTACCAAAAATGCAAAAGTTAGCTGGGAGTGGTGGCGGGCACCTGTAGTCCCAGCTACTTGAGAGGCTGAGGCAGGAGAATCGCTTGAACCCAGGATGCAGAGGGTGCAGTGAGCCGAGGTCGTGCCACTGCACTCCAGCCTGGGGGACTGAGCCGGACTCCATCTCAAAAAAAAAAAAAAAGAGAAACTAAATCACTGTTATCATGTATATATTTATATTTTAAAGCTGTTGCATCATCAGCTAGAAACATCTTAGAAGGTTCAATCAATGCCCACAACAATGAAATGACATTTCTTTAAAGAAGGAATGGGATGAAATTACCTAAAACAAAACAAAAGGTAGCTGAGGTATTGAGTATGGGATTTTCCACGTGTCCCCCGCCCCTTGTCCAGCCCTAAGAATGTCAAGAATTTGAACTCCCTGTTCTTAAGGTGAAAGGGCATTAACTCAAATCTGTTGATGAAGCAAGGCGGTGGCAAACTTGGAGACATTGGGACTACACGCCAAAACCTCCCAAGTTTACCGGGACCAGCAGCGATTCTTTCTTTTGGTGTTTTCAAAAGTAATTAGAAACAACGTTCAAGTTGTAAGTAATTAATTAGGAGCCAGAGAGAGCTCCATTTGCATCTCAGCAATGCTCTACCTTTATTTCAACATCTAGCTTTAGATTTAAAATATTTGCTAAGATAGCACAGAAGCGATTAACAGAGACACCTTCCGGCGACAGGGAAAGAAAACTACACAGCAGAAGTTACAAAATGGCTATTTTGTGTTTCGAAAACATTCCAATAATCCCTTCACTGTGGTGTTACTCGGTTCAACAGTGGAAGAGCAAAACAGAAATGAACACAAGAGCAGCTGCTCGTTTCCATCTCAAAGGGAACCTTGAGGAACCCATCGGCTGCAGTTTGCGCCTGTGAATCTCAGCGTGGAAATGTTCCCACTCCTCCTTCGAGGGCAGGAGAACAGGAAGGCACGCCGCCACTCACTAGGGGACCCCAGATGTCACTCTGTCCCCAGGATAAATTCCTCCAGGCCGCATGTAGAACTCCACATACCCCCATTTCCCCCAAAATTGACATTGACTCTCTGGGGTTAGCATCGGCTCCTAGTGAATCACTTAACATGTCTGGGTGCTGTTTCTTTAACTCTTTTCTCTGAAAACAGCTAGAGCTACCAGATTCTAAAAGAGCTCGGCCACCACGTGGATACGATGTCATTTGGTTGTTTTAAAATATTTTAACTTTATTATTATTCTTATAATATTATTCCAACAGACTGTATTAAAGGCAGTGATCACTAACACAGAACACGACAGGGCGGACGGCAGCCGGGCTTCTTGCAAGACGTGGCCTGTCGGGCCGGGGTCGCTGACATGCACGTCGGTAGCTCATACACTGCTATCGTCAGCACAGGCTGCGGGAATAAGGTCAAGACAGATGCCGCGGACTCTAGAAGCTATTTAATAAATATCATCCAGAAGCAAAACGGAAAAGAAACAAGAAACCCTCCGAGCACAACCACCTTAGGCCAACTGAATGTCATCTAGTTTATTCAACCAAAAATTGAGAGAGAAGGAAAGTTCTGAAACAAACGAAAGAAAGAAAGCAGTTCTTAAGACTAGCAGTAAATAAATTTGTACAATTCAGCCTGTATAATATGATGAAATAAATCTACATCTTTTCTTATTCTGGTGCTTTGAATTATACATACAAACAACAATTACAGGGACTTGTTCACAAAGCATGTAGGCCTAGAAAAGGGCTCTCTGAAGCCCTCAATGGCAATTGGTGAACGGTAACACTGATTGCCCGGAACTGGTATTTCCTTTGCAGAGGCCAACAGCTTTGAACGAATGATTCGCCTACAACTTTTTTCTTTTTTTTTTTCTTTTTTCTTTTTTTTTTTTCTCTTTTAATGCATCAAACAACTGTGGCC
This sequence comes from Aotus nancymaae, assembly GCF_030222135.1. Lineage (NCBI taxonomy): Eukaryota > Metazoa > Chordata > Mammalia > Primates > Aotidae > Aotus > Aotus nancymaae. The sequence goes on along the minus strand of NW_026988498.1, from coordinate 4,296,053 downwards.
AGTGACAGGAAAGAAAACTGGCAGTTTGTCCATTTGGATATCAGACCTAGTTTCTTCTTAATTTCCACACTCTATTTCCCCCATATTCCTTAAACTTCTTGGCATCCTTCATGCCTTACAGCTACCCAGATGCAATAAAGTCTTCCTCAAATGTACAGTATTTCTTACAATATAAGTTATATGCAATGTTCAGCATTTTTTTTCACAGCACTAGAGACCCTGTTAAATAGGGGATATGAGTCAGAATGGCTTATTCACAGATGGGGTCCAGATTCAGTGGTTGGAACACAGACACCACAGTGAGCTCCTTTGCAAAGTGGCAAACATAATTTCGCTTTCTGCCTTCAAAAACATATATCCATCGCGTTTAGGCTTCATGATACTGCTCCTGCAAAAATGGAAGTCGGAGTGGGCTGCAGGGACTCTCTCTGGGGGCCCTGTGAGCCTCGAGCAGGGCTCTAACCCATGGCGGTAACCATACTGGAGGGATGGTGAGGTCCGAAGGACAGGCTGGATGGCGGGTGCATCGGCGTGGGTGTGGTCAGCATGTGGCTGGAGTGGCTGAAGGGCGAGATGTGGCTCAGGGAGGACATGTGTCTGGAGAGGGCGGCCGGGTTAAACGAGCTGTTCTTGGGGAAGTCCTCCAGCGAGTCATGCACTTTTTTGCACTTTTTGGATTTGCTAGACATTTTTCGGTTTCTGGTCTGGATGCCTTCCTTCTTCATAGTCAGGGGTCTGTTAATCTAAACAAAGATCAATTTTTTTTTTTTTTTTACTTTTTTGCTGCCTCTGAAATGCATAGGCTCTCACACACTGACACGGGTTCCACAAGCCGCCCCGATCGGAGATGTTTCCATTTCTGCCAGCCCCTTCCTCCCTCACACCTTCTCCTGTCTCTTTCCCAGGGACTGAAGAACTAAAACACATGCAGTTACCACATTAGAGACCCATCTAGTATGATTGTATTTCTCTGGTAATGAAAATAGAATTCACTTGTCTTACTTTTTTAGAACTGCCTTAGACTATTTCATAAGGATGGAGGTACTGAAGAATCTTCAGGAGGGAAATACCATTTTGTCTACTCTGATGAATCTGCTTTAGAACTTGAGAAGCACTGCCCAGGTCATCCACCTCTAGGTGTTTAAGCCTGTCTGCCTTGAAGAAATGAGAACTGGACCGCTCTACCGAGTAATTCTTGGTGGCCTCTCTTCTACCTGGCCTTTGAGAGATGCCATAAAATCTTCCCCTAGAATTTATATGTAGCAGGGTTGTATGTTACGAAACCATGCCTTTCTAAAAGGTGATCCCCTGCCTGTATCACTCCAACAGCAGAGCTGCAATGGTGGCAAGTTGCTATATTCACCCAGCTCTGACTCTCCGCTTCTAACTGAACAAACAGCCAACCAACCAATCAACAAGTATTTAATAACCACCTATGGGGTGCAGAGCTCAAAAGGGCACTCATCTTAAACTGGAAAGACCAAGAATGTGCTAGAGTAAAGAGACAGAGACCAGACCCTACTCTTAAGATCAAGAGACTTCAGCCTCGGAGACAGCTACCATCTCCCTCTTCTTGATAAACCTCATTTGCCTTTTAAAAATACATTTGCTTTGGGGGCCCGGAATCAAGAAAAGAAACTTTACAGAATAAACAGAAGCTACTCCCCACAGAGAGGCAGAGGCAGATTAACGCCAACAGCAGACGTCTGCCCGGAAGAGTGAACTGCACATCTGGCCACGTTCCCAGGGGAAGGTGGCGAACAGACTCAAGTTGTGAACGTCAGGGTCCTGGCTGTTCCTGACTTCCCAGGCTGAAAGCATTGCCTTCCACCACAGTTCTCAAGGGTGGAGAACCTTTGGCTCTGGGTTTACCTGTCTGTTCCCAAAGCCAGAAAATCACAGCTAAGAAAGGGAGACTTCAAATGGCCAAGCTGCTAATAGCAGCTAACACCCAGCTCCCCAAAGCTGAGCTGGGAGAGGTCACCTGGAGAAGGAGACAAAGCCCCACACTGGAGCCGAGACCTTACTTCCTCCATACCCAGGAAGGCAACATGGCTGACGGCAGAAGAACCCAGAAAGGTCACTGCCGGAGGAGTGTCTCCGGGTTCCTTCTTCAAAGTTATCATCAAGATAAAGATGCAGCCTAAGGAGATGACAGGAATCTACTCCCACATCAAATCCTCACCAAGATAATGTCCTGATACACAGCTCTGAACGCTGATATCTAGCTATACATAGCCAGGTATCTAAATATAATATCTAGTTACACCAATAGCCACACAACTCCAGATAACCAGTCACAACACCAGAGATGCTGATACCAAGCTAAGCAGTTATCTAAACACCTAGATAAGAAGAAAGAGCTTACACCCATGTAGAGATGTCTGGAAGGGCAGAGCAAAACACAACTCGATGCAAGCGATGACAACGTTAATAGATTGTTATCTCTTATTGTTCAATACACATCAATCGCCTCCTTTTACGAATTCCTGGTAAATCAGAGAAGACAGAAAAACCACTCTTGAGGATGAGGAAGTTTCTGTCTCCCACTCACCAGAGCCCAGCCATGAAGACCAAGCTCATTAAGATTGAGGAGGTAGAACTGAGTCATGGAGAGGATTCCTCGGCTTTTCTTTGATTTGAGAAATTCATATTCTTCAGAAATATACATATATATATAGTAGATCAGACACAAGTGAGATCATATTTCATCCCAACTAACTATTCAAAAAAATGTATAGCTAGTTAATCTCCCGTAATTCCTATACTTCCATGGAAATAGGGATGGAATATACATATACACACAATTTGTTACAATTTTGTTGTACTCTAAAAGAAGACAGCATTCCCTTTCCCCTGGTTCTCCTCTTAGCTCAGGAAGCCTCCTGACTCCAAAATGGGCCCCGACTCTTCTACTTTCTCAGCCACGTTATCTTGTACTAGTGACTTGCTTTTCTGAGTCATAATTCCTTCAAGTAAAACTGAAATAAAAATAATTTCTGCCCTGTCTACATCATGGGACTATCTGAGGCTCAAATGTAATCAAGTAACATGAAAGTTCTTTGAAATCCATAAATTACAGCCCAAAAATAACTTCATAGGCAGTGCTGATGACTGGATAGCTAATAAACTCTAATGCCCCAAGTCTTCCAGATTTTAATCATGAATCCCCATCTCTATTCCAGTCAACAGGCAAATTCCCCAAAGTGAAAACGAACTTGGATTTAATTGCCCATAAATGTACATAGACCACAGTTCCAGGACCTAAGGGAGAATAAGGATCGTAGTAAGACTCTAGTTTCATTCACTGCACCAGGACCACAGCAAGAGAGGCAGGGAAATGAGTGTATCGGGTTCCTCAGAATCACAGCAACTTATTCCCAAAAGGTAAAAAAGAAGCAGGGTGCTGGGGTCACCCTGAGAAGTTCTCTATGACTCAAAAAATCCAACCAGAAATGCTTCCTCCCCAGTTCCCAGGTACTCCTGAGTGAGATGAGTTCAATGCCAGAACCGCCCCAAGCAAAAGTCCCTGTCTCCTCCCTGTTCAGCCCCAGACTTTGCCAAAGTCAGGTTGGCCAAGAGAATTTAGGAGAATCAGAAACAGCTAAAAAGGAAAGAGAGAGAGAGAGAGAGAGAGAGAGAGAAAGAGAGAGACAAAAATGACCATTTTTGTCTTTGGAATTAATGTAAACTTGAGTCCTCACCAGGGTCATGGACTGTGAGCCAGAATGGTTTCAGGAAAAAAAAAAAAAAAAACCTGAAAAAACTTTTTCAAGATTAAGATATATTACAAAATGAGAAGACCCCAAATGGAAAGATTAGAAATGACACAGCTAAACTCAGGTGACTGGCAATTACCATTCTGCTAACGTGATATAAAAGGAAAAAATGACAGTTTCTTTTCCCTGGTGTGGTAACGTCCCCCCTGCCAGCCAGTGTCCTCAGGAGCTAGCTCTGTGCATGTGAAAGTTGGTTAGTACAAAGACATCAGATGGGATCTCCCAGACATTTCGTTCCATATCTTTTATACAGAGAATCCATTTCAAATTCACAGCACAGATTTAGCCAAGACATTTCACCCTCAGTAACCGAATGGGTCCTCTTAGTTCCCAGAGTCCCTGCCATGCATTACAGTTCTATTTACCTTTCTCTTTCACTTCACTCTCTCTTTCTGCAAAAAGTTTAAAATGTAAGGAAACAACAAACCTAGGACTGGTAGCTTTTTTTGTTTTCCAAAAGGGAGTTTTTTTTTTTTTTCTTATAAACCAGACAGGCCCATCCAGCACATCGGATTGCTGCATCGTACGTAGCATGTTTAATGCCTACCAAGAGGGTGGTGTGGCTGTCAGGCTGCAAGCCCCCTCGGTCTCAGCAAGGCAATGCTAGACAAAGTAGTTTGCCAAGCCTGGTCCTATTGAATCAGCTATTTGGAGCCTGTGATCTGGGCCCCTGGGTGATTCACATGGACAGGGTGGTGGTGACGCTGTTTGCTGGTCACCAGCAGGAGGGGAGCCCTGTTCTTGCTGGTCCCAGTCCACTTACATTGTGCAGCTTGTAGTAGAGCCCACAGGCATTGCAGACGGGGTCCCCATTGGCGTTCCTCCTCCAGAGCGTGGTTGTGGTGGTCTGACAGTTCGCACAGGACGTCCCTGCTCTCCTAGCTGCAGACTGAGAATGGGGAGAGAGGAGAGGGTAAAATCAAAACAAATGTTAAATGTGTTGTCATCACTATGAAGAAAAAAAAAAAAAAAGGAAGGAAGAAATTATCATTGAAATCAAAACTAGCAAGTGGCCCACATGAAAGTAATACAGATCCCCAAAAGCTGCCTCGAGAAGAAAAATGTCGCCACTCCCCGGGAGCGTGTCGGGATTGCAGTAACGTGGTCAGAATTTCACCCACCACTCTCCCGTAGAGCAGGAAGCCGGGGCCTCCTCCCTGGCAGTCTTAGTCTCCTGCCGTCATCCCACACAGTACGCCAGAGGGTGAATGTTTATGGGTGGCAATTTTGAATTAGCCAGCCTAATTTTGGAGCTGGGCCTTCAGTTGCCTTCTTCAGCAAGGCCAGGGTTGTTTTCAAACACAACTCCCAAGAATATCCATCCTCAAATAGGCTACAGCCATCAGGATGCAGTCACAGTAAAGAAACCACAGAGCCAAGCGCCAGAAGCACTCTGGATCCCAAATAAAGACCTGCCGGGTTATAAAGAGGACAGCGTGCTAACACAACAGCAAGTTCTGCAAAGAATAACTGTGCAAGTGTGTGGCGCGCACACATGGGTGACACGCCTGAGGAAGTGCTGAGCAGGACATCCTACATCAGCAAGACCTCCTAAATTTGCGCAGCCTGCACTTTCTTTTTTCTTTTCTTTTAGAGACCGAGTGTCGCTCTGTCGCCCAGGCTGGAGTGCAGTGGCGCTATGTCAGCTCACTGCAACCTCCGCCTCCTGGGTTTAAGTGATTCTCCCGCCTCAGCCTCCTGAGTAGCTGGGATTACAGGCACCCACCATCACGCCTGGCTAATTTTTCTATTTTTAGTAGAGACAGGGTTTTACTATGTTGGCCAGGATGGTCTTGAACGCCTGACTTCAAGTGATCCGCCTGCCTCGGCCTCCCAAAGTGCTGGGATTACAGGCGTGAGCCACCGCACCCGGCTACAACTTACATCAAGTTTAGTCACTTCCCATTCAGGAGACAGTCAATCTCACTCTCTTTAGGTGGCTGTCACCTAAATTTGATTCACCAATCAAACAAACCCAAAAGACCAAGGACTGCCACCACTCGTCAGGAACCCTGGACCCCCCACCTCCTCTGGTATCAGTTTAACTTCATAAAATTAGGCATTTCCTATTCCTGTTCACGGAGTAAGTAGCATAGTTGCAGGTCAAAGGTCAGCCTCAACTTGAATTTTAATTCATTGTTGTGTTACTGCCCTCAATTCCTTTAAAAGCGGGATTTTTCTTTCACTTTTTGACATATTTAAACTGATCAGGTGACTATTCTCTGTGTGCAGGCTTTAAAAAAAATAAACTGGAAAAACCATTGGAAGAAAATGGAGTTCTGTCACTTCTAATATAAACCTCTTTTCACCTTCCACCATAAGAAGACAATTTTAACTGCAAAATTATCCCTGTTCCTGAATCAAAACTATTATCAAAGGAAAGGTTCGAGAAGAAAGAGTTTAGCTAGTCTCTGTCTGTGATGAAGAAAATTCTGCGGTATGGTCATAAGAACACAGAACAAGAACTAGAGATATCCTGGTACAGTTTGATAGCAATATTTTATCAAGCAGAAAGTTGAAGCCAACACCCAAAGCCACCAGATATGGAGAACCCAGTGGCAATTTTGAATTAACCTGAGTGACCCTTTTTCTTTCAGAGTTGCTAAATTGTTCCACAGATATGCTCTTGTGGGATGTAAATAACAGAATATATTATGACCTTTTTTAAAAAAAATTCTTTCTTTTCTGTATTCTAAGGAACTGGAAACTGAACACCGCTCTGATCTATCATAATGGATAAGACGGGTGTCTTTCGCTGTCCATCTCGGAAGTAACTCACATTGTCCATGGGTGTTGATTCTAACTCCACGTGCCTCTCCCCGACCGCCTTTATGAAACATGATAATTTAATGCTCAAAACAACTGTTTCACTCGTGTACTCTCGGGAAGAAAGTACTACATAAAATCAGTGCTTAATGATTTTGACAATTAAATTATATGTGATTATTATCTTCCTATAGTGTTTTTTTTTTCTTTGAAGAGCTACTTGGCTATAGCAGATTAATATCACTCAGGCACCTGGGTTTCCTAGCCCAGCAATTCTGAGTGTATACAGTACAAGCATATAATGCCAACTGGTAAAATTGGAGCTCCAGATGACAAGGTGGAGCATGTAATCTTTTGCAGTCTATTGACAGTAACCTAAATAAAAGCAAAGGAAGATGCTTCCAGTACTACAAACTTTATGGAAACTTAAGAGTCTCTCAAAGCCACACTGGGTCACTAGCAGGAGGTGGAATACAGTAAGGCAAGCAGCTCAGCCTCTCACTAATGGTGAGATACATGAAAATCCTGGCAATGCCGGGGGAAAGAGAATCTATGAATCTTTCCTTCAATTATCTCTCCTATTTCCTGCATTAGTTTATTCAGGGTCAAATATGCATCTCACAGAAGAACTAGCTATGTGTGGGGTGGGTTGTCTTCAGTGAATCTGCAAATGTATCAAACAAAAATAGCAAGCTGGAATTGGAAACCAAGAGAAACAAAGGGTTTTAGGTGTTCAGAAGTCAAATACATCTCAGGGCTTAAAAAAAAAGGAAAAAGAAATCTGAATGTGTCCTGTGTTCTATCTCCCTGTGTCTTATGAATTCTATAGAATTAAAACCATCAAATCACCTAAGACAGATGAGTAAGAAGGAAAAGACAGGTGAAAATATGACAGTCATTGAACTCTAAAATTCAAAGCAATTATTACTCAGAGTTCTAGAGATTTCCTATGAAAGGTGAGTGGTGACAAAATTATATAAAATGGAATTATGATCCTCCTCTGCAATCTGACCAGACAGAAGGAGAAAATCCAAGAAAATGTCAAATAAACTTTTGCTCACCAATCAGCCCATATTTTGAGACTTTTAACTCCTCTCTTTTTCCTTCTTTACTTTTATTAAAAACAAAAACAAAATATAATGGTACCAAGACACATTTGAACAAGAAGGTTTCTGTTGTTAGGTTTTTTTTTCTCTCTCTCTCTCTTTTTTTTTTTTTTTTAACTAAGGCCAGGTTTTGAGTGATTCAAAACATTCTTTTGTGGTGTGATCATATTCATTCTGCACTAACACCTCTAGCCTTTTTTTTTTTAAACACTTCTTGTTCTGATACGTTCAAACATCTTGGTGTTTAGGTTGGGGAAGCTGAGTTGTTGTTTACGAGTTATCTCCAGTGCTCAGATATCCGGCAGCTTTTTCCTAGGAAGTCAGCTTCGCACAAGAGAGAAAAGGGGGGAAAAAAACCCAAACTGCTGGAAGAGAGGTGGGGGAAGGTTGAGAAAGTTGGAGAAGGGGACAAAGAGCAGAAAGAATAAAGCCTCGATATCTAGGATTGCCAAAGATTAAAATCATGTGGACATTTCCATCCCTAGAAAGTTTTTCCTTCCTTGGCCAGGCATGGTGGTTCACGCCTGTAACTCCAGCACTCTGGGAGGCCAAGGGGAGTTTGAGATCAGCCTGACCAATACGGTGAAACCCTGTCTCTAATAAAAATACAAAAATTAGCCAGGCATGGTGGCGGGTGCCTGTAATCCCAGCTACTCTGGAGGCTGAGACAGGAGAATTCCTTGAACCTAGGTGGTAGATCCTGAGCTGAGATCCTGCCACTGCACTCCAGCCCAAGTGACAGAGGGAGACTCCACCAAAAAAAAAAAAGAAAGTTTTTCCTTCTTCAAAAGAGGATGGGACAGATATTGAGTTGCACTACACTCTGATGGGGAGGGCAAACAATTCTTTAAAAAGAATACAAAGGTGTTCTCCCTGCCCCTTAGAAATTGATGGATGCTGATTTATCCATTAAGCTGCATGGGGAAATTCCCCCCTTCCCATCTCTGCTTGGTGAATGTCAGCACCACATAAAGCATTTGGATCTCTTGGCTGTGGCTAGAGTTGTTATTTGTCTGTCACACACATTCACCATTCAAACTTCCAAAGAGGAGCTTGCAAATGAAGCTCCCGTGAGCCTTCCTTATACATGCTTGACAGAGCTAGGTTTTCTCAAGGATTCCTCATGCTTAAAAAGAATAATGAAAAAATAAATAAATAAATAAATAAATAAATGGCCGGGCACTGTGGCTCACACTTGTAATCCCAGCACTTTGGGAGGCCAAGGTGGGTGGATCACCTGAGGTCGGGAGTTCAAGACCAGCCTGATCAACATGGAGAAACCACATCTCTATTTTAAAAAATAATAATAATAACAATGAAAAGAATAATGACAGAGGGGAGAAAAATCTATCACTCTACTGGTAGCAGTTCAATGAGAAAATAAGGCCAAATTCCAGGTAAGAGAGGACTCACATGACATTTCCCACAGGAACTGACTATGGAAAGTTCTCAAATGCTGAGACTGAGAAAGGAGGAAAGTGGCAGGAGACTCACTGGTTGCTGGTGAAACCTCTGAAATTCAATTAATCAGCCCCATCCATTTTAAAGCATTAGCATAACAAATCCACCCACAGCACTGAGTCTGTGATCCTTCCAGGGAAGCCACATGCCACAACTTCAGGAACCCACTCTGGATGGTTTCTGGAACATTCCATCCTCATACTATATGTCTCTGTCTGTCAAACAGTGTTCATCAGTGCATTTAAACCAGCTGCTCTGGTCCTGTTCACATGATTATTCTATTTGGGAATACACTGCAGATTTGATAACCAAGAACTGTCTCTAAAATTTTCACAAGTGACTTAAGAAACATGGATGGGAAAAAAGAGGGAGGGAGAGCTGTTCTGTGTATCTAATTTGAAAAAAAAAAGAAAAAAGGGGAAAAAAACTGTCCCAATCCAGCTGACATGATGTGGGGCAGTCCTGTCAATTTCCTGCAGAAAGCTCTCCTTCCCGAAGAGAGGAAATGAGAAACCCGGAACGGTCAGCGTGGAATCCACCCCTTCCCGAGAACTTACCAGCCTTCGCTTGGGCTTGATGAGGGGCCGGTTCTGTCCGTTCATTTTGTGGTAGAGCCCGCAGGCGTTGCACAGGTAGTGGCCTGTGCCATCTCGCCGCCACAGTGGGGTCGAGGTTGCCCCGCAGTTCACACACTCCCTGCCTTCTGGAAACAAAAGCACAGATAAGCCACTTAGGGAAGGAACACACGCGGGCAAGCTGACAGTGTTTGGAATTGGGGGAGAAAAGTAAAATGGAGAACTTTTTTCTTTCTCCTTCCTCTTTTGGGGAGCATGTCCACCTCCACCTCTTTCCGAGATGCTCCAAAGTTGAGCTGCGGAATGCTGTCCCTGCATGCCCGTTCTCCGACACACATGGAGGCGCCCGCAGAAGGGGCAGATGCCTCCTTGCAACAGAACCCTGTTCTTGGCTTGCCCGACTTGATGGAGAAGATCGGGCAGGACCAAGGAGGAACGCAGATTCCAGCTTCAAATACTTCCCTGAGAAAATCTTGAGCCCTGGATGGTGGCAAAAGCCACACATTCCATTCATTGCCCTCAAAGGAAAAAAAGGAAGACAAAGGTGACCCATTATCATCATGGCACTGTCTATATACATTGATTAAATAATGAAGATTGGGATGGGGGAAAAGGAAGGATTAATCAATGACTAGATAGGTGAACAGATAATAAATAGATGTATAGATTGATCAATCGGCTGATTGATTTCAGGAGCTAGGGTTTCAGGTTTTACCTCCAATCAAACTGTAAATGTCCCCGGCTGTAGAGGAAGTGATTAGGACCCAGGAGGGATTTCCATAGCTTTCCAGACACTGTTATAGAGACTGAAGTTAAAGGATGACCCCAGCCAGGGGGTGCTGGGGGGGGGACTGCAAACTTTAGGCAGGGAACCCAGAAGAGGGGGAGGGAGGGAAAAAGGAAAAGGAAAAGTTTGGGAGGGCAGAGTGAAGCCAGTCAGAGGAAGATCAGGAGAAGCAGCAAGTTAAGGAAGGGGGATGGCTGCTCATTAAGGAAGGCCTGCCCGCAGTTTCTCTTTTTCCAAAAACACAAACAAACAAAATAAACGAAAAACCAGCCAGGCCGGTAGGGAGTTTGAGCAGCATTCACTCCCTCAGCTGGGCTGAAACGTGACCCAGACCCACCCAGAGAGCTCCTTGGAAGAATCCCTTAAATATCCATTTCGAGACGCGGGGGAGTTTGCTAACTGACTTCTTTTTACCTTCTGCAGGAGGAAGAGAAAAATGCTTTCTAGGAGAATCTCCTCGCTTTTGGGGGACCCAGGGACACGCGGGTCCCTCGTGCCTAGCTCTCTCGGTGCCCTGAGAAAGCCAGGACTCCTAGGAAGGTCAGCTCAAGAGGGGGGCCCTAGAGGGTGGGTGGGGAAGAAAATTGAGCCCTGAAGACTGTTTTAAGAGAGTAATCAATGATCTCCAACCTGCTTGGACCACTGGAGTGGAGAAAGAGAACCCAGGAGGGCGCTTGAGAATGTTGATTGGCCTAAAAGGAGGAGAAATCTGCCTTGGCAGATCTAGGACCTATTCGGCCTTTGGAAAGCCCCAGACCAAGTGGGAGGGAAGTAGGGAGTTCACACGTGTGCGCCTGAGATCCTCTCCAGGGACAAGTTCTTCAGGAAAGTTAAGGACTTGCAAACGGAAGAGGGTCTTGCATCCTTTTTCATGAGAGTCAGGGATGGTGCCCATCAGTTTTTGTCTACTTTGCTTTTTCAAAAAAAAAAAAAAAAAAAAATGTGAGGATGTAAAAGGGTTTTTTTTTTTTTTCTCCACATTCCAAAAGGTTCGTAGCCTGGGGTTCCCAGAGAGCCTTCGCTGTGCCCAGAACCCCTGAGATTATACACAAACACGCTGCAGTGCATGCCAAAGGCACTTTCTTTAGTACCCAACAGCTCTTCTCAGTTCCTGAAAAAGACCCAGGCCTGAATCACACTCAGACACCTTTCAGTTGGGGTCAAAAGCCTGAGGGATGTCGCAGACTGGATGTGGGGGAGGCTGGGAGGAAAGAGTGAAGGGTGAGTGGGCGAGCTGCCGGCTGCGCCCAAGCCAGGAGGCCACAGGCCTGCCTTTCTGCATCCCCAGTGGCCACTGGGTCAGCCCCTTCTAGGGCAGCACTGGCCCTGTCCCAGCTAGGGCTGCAGGCCCACTCCCCTCCCTGCCCAGACAGGGGGCCCCCAGGCTCCTCCCCTACTTGGGCACTGGGCAGAGGCAGTGTGAGGAGAGGCTGCTGCGGTTGGAGGCAGGGAGCATGGATGCTGCCCAGCTCCTGAACACCCTGGCACCCTAGCACTGGGGGACCTCCCAGCCTGACGTGATCAGTCTGGTTTCCTTTCATTTGCAGGGCGGTGGGGAGAGTGACAGTTTCCTTTTCAGAAAGACCTTGAAAGCTAGCAACGGTTACCTCTTCAACAAGGATGTGCACACTGGGGCAATTTTCTGTCTTGACTCACCTGGCAAGTTTGCCATTGCCTCGTATGGGCTTTTTCTTCTTCTTTTTTCCTTGCTGCCTCTGGTCTGTGACTTCACCAAACAGTCAATTTTCCTAATGGAGGCCCTGACTCTCTCCTGCCTTCTTTCCTCCCCTCTCCTCGCCCCTGCCTGCTGTGAGCTGCTCAGACAGACACCTCCCTCTTAGGTGACAAGAACCACAGAGCTGCGAGGCCTCTTGACATTCAACAGCTGCTGGCAAACGCCTCTTGCTCTGCCTTGGCCTGAAACCCTGAAACCGGGCTGTGGGAGGGGGTAGGGAGCAGGACAGGAGCTAGTTCAGGGGACGGTGGAGGGAGATGCCCGACGGGAAGGGTGGCCCGGGAGCTAAGAAGAGGCCCTTGACACAAAGACTGTGTCTTTTGTTTGCCAAGCTTCATCCCAGCCCCGAAAACCCAGGCGTTAAGAAAGCAGTAGGTGCCCTAACCACAACGTCAACCGTTTACAGCAACAACCCCGAAAACCCTCTTTTCTGTGTCCTCCTTCAGCAAATGCATTTGCAAAGAAGAGGTTAAGGTGGGGGGGCGGGAATAGAGAGAGAGCAACCACTAAAACCAAGAGAATCCCCTCCTCAAGAATTCCCACCACCTCCACCCCCTGTACAAAGAGGGGCTTCTCGAAACTTCCCTTCCACACTCCCAAAAGTCCCAGCTCGCTCAACGCCCCCGCCAGGTGTGCTGTTCTTGGTTTTAATGACTGTGAGAAAGGAATTAAGAAGGAGGAAGTAAAAAGGCCGAATTGCAATGGCCTCCTCTACCCCTCGCAGATCGGTGTGTCCGTGTTCCTAGCGCTGGCTTAGGGAAGCCACGGCCCTCTTTCTCCCCTCCATATTCAGAGTCTCATGGAAAGAGAGGAGAGGAAAGAAAAGACTAAACCGAAGGCAGAAAGTGTGCACAAGAGAGGGGAAGAAATCGAACACGGAAATGAGGGTAGAGAAACCAGAGTATCTTGGAAAAGTTACTCTGTCCCCTCCCCCCCGCGCAAACCACTACTCCGGCCTCAGAGACCGCGAGCTCTCCCCAGCCTCATAGCCTTACCAGAAAAGAGAACTTAAAAAAAAAGAAAGAAAGAAAAGAAAAGAAGGAAAGAAATGCCATCACGACCTCAGAATGCACAGGTCTGCTCTTCAGATTCAGCTTCCCCGCCCGTGTTTTTGAGTCTCGCTGCACCCCACTTCTTAATCCTTCCCTCCGCCCCCAAGCCCAGCCCCGGCGGAGGCACCGCGGCCACTCTGCTCCTCCAGCTCTCCCGGCCTCTAGCTTTCTTTTTGACTCCACCAGCTAGCCTGCCTCCCTCTCCCTCCTGCCTGCTTTCATGTACTGAACATGCAGGTCTGAGTTCTTCTGTCAGCCTGACCGCATCCGGACTCTATTAAAGTTCCTGGCTCGGGATAAACAATGCAACTGTCGCGTGCAGCAGTCTGAAAATAATTGGATTAGCTAAAACATATCAACTAAATAGAGACAGTCCTGCCCAGGCAGTCGGAGTGAATGTCACCCTGGAAAAAAACCCTGAAAACTGATCTCATGGTCACTGGGCTCCCAGAGTACTCCCTCTGAAGTTTTTCAAACCGGAGCTTTGGGAGCTCGGTTTCAAGGCTGCTCATCTCACCCCTAAAAGACAGTGATGTTCACGATTGCTTTCTATACAGGATCTATACAGAGAGAGCGCAGAGGCAAGACACTTAAAGCGCACCAGAAATGGACTCTGAAATAGACATGCCTAAGGAGACATCACAATCTTCACCAAGCCCTGTCTAAAAACAGTGAAATCTATCTCAGACAATCCCTAGCTCTCTTTTGACACAATTACTCTGGTTAGAAATGAAATTGGTGATGGATTGATTTATTTTTAAAGCCAGAGTAGTGTGTGTGTGTGTGTGTGTGTGTGTGTATGTGTGTGTTTCCATGCAAGTAATGACACCAATTGAATAAAAAATGCAGCAAGCTGCTAGGCAGGGTTTACATTTTGGAAAGGAACAGAGCACAGAAAGGTGAAATACACACCTGGAGCACTTTTCCAGTCCTTTCTACCTCCTCTGGCTTCAGCTCAGCCGAGGAATATGTCCTAATACGGCTTCCTGCCCCTGCCTGCGCTGAGAGCGCTAGGAGACACTGCAGGTAACTAACTGACCCAGGCGATTTGATTTTCATTCAACTCTGCTTCCCCGATGCAAGCCACCTTTTTCTCCCAGTTCAGCTGAGAGCCCCCTTTTCCACGCAGGGAATATACGCGCAGCTTTGGCCAGGCTCTTGCACACACGCTTTGTTTCTACAAGTCTAATAAAGGACCGTCCTCACTGCATGGTCCCCTTTGAGTTGAGCGAGAGGAACAGTCAGAGTGACAGAGGCCAAAGGGGTCATCGAGGGACCTGTGTTTGTTTAGGCTTGGGAAGGTTTCGTTTTAGCATGAAACACTCTAGATTTATTCCCTCGGCCTTCCATTTGGTCTTGGAAACTGACTGAAGGTTACCAGCCCAATCCAGAAGTCCTGTGACAGGCAGGAGAGGGCATGACTTTGCTTTTGTTTGTCTTTTTCCTTTCCCAGCTCATTGGGGGCTTTTAAATCAGATCCCACTTCCCCTCCGCTTCCGAGGCCAGGGAGAGCTAGAATGAGAGGACACGCAGTGCCCTTCCCGACTGGAAGAATGGGAAGAAATGGCATCTCAGTGGGCTTCGGGACACCCCGCTCCCCTCTGGGTGCGGCAGTGGATTGAGGAGAAGGGGAGGTAGGAGGAGAAAGGGCTCCAGGGGAGAGCTGGCTCCTACCTGTGCTGGACCGGGCCTTGGGCCTGGACTTGCATCCGAAGCCGGTGGGGGAGCCGCCCAGCAGGCTGCTGGGGGGGAAGAGTCCGGAGCTGTACTCGGGCACGTAGGGCGGGTAGGTGGTGATGGGGTGGTGGGCTGACGAAGAGGCGCCCCCCAGGGCGGTCATGCTGCCACGGGAGTGCGAGGACTCCAGCTTCATGCTGTCAGGCAGAGGCACCTGGTACTTGAGGCACTCTTTCTCATCCTGCCGGGCCGAGCCGGCTGAGCCCGGGGTGGACAGCGACGGGTCTGGGGAGACGTCCTTCGGTGGGGTGGGCGGGAAGGTGAAGAGGTGCGGGCTGGCGTGGCCCCCCGACAGGGAGGAGGATGATGCGGGGGGGTAGACGGAGAGGGGCCCCGGGGAGCCGTGGTGAATGGACGTCTTGGAGAAGGGGCTGAGGTTCCAGGGGGAGGCGGTGTGGTGGCTGCCCAGGGCTTTCCCGCCGTCCAGCCAGGGCAGGGATCCGTGAAGCAGAGGCGGGCGGCACACCTGGCTCCCTGTGGGGCAGCGGGGAAAGGGCAGGAGAGAGAAGGAGAGTGAGTGTGACCCTGGGAGGCCATCAGGAGCACCTGGGTACTCTCTCCCTCGCACCGGCCTCCTTTTCAACAAAAGCCCAGGCCCACTCTCCCTTCCCAGCGGTCCCAGGAGTACCTGCTGGGCACACCTGGGGCTCAGGCTAGGGGCAGAATCCTCACCCCTAGCTCCCACACGGATGTCCCATCAAATCCAGCAGAATGAAGGGCTTGCAGCTGACACCCGAGAGGGGCTGCGGAGTGAAGGGCCCCTTTGCTTATTCGGCCTCTCCAGATCCACCGTCTCAATCACATCCCCCCAGGCCTCTCTCTAGAACCTGACTTGATTTATGGGTTTCCTTCAATGGCCCTGAGTTCCCCGGCTCGGACTTAATCCCAGCCAGCCTGATAAGAGAGCCGGCTGTGAGTGATGAGGCCTGAAGGATGGAGCCCGACCACACAACTGCTCACACCAGAAAACCAGCCCTGGAGAGAGGCCCAGCTCCCAGCGCCCAATGCAGGAAGGAGAGGCCTTGGGACAGCAGTCAGGAGACTTTCAGGGTTTGTTTCCAGAAACCTAGCACAGTGCTTGCTCAGAATCACCCAGGTTGCCTGTAAAAGGCCTGAAATAGGATTTGCAGGGAAATGTTCATTGCTCGGGCTTTTGGAGAAAGTTCCCAAGCCTGGACCCTGGGGTGGCTCTTTCTCTGCTTTTCTCACCCTCCCAAATCCTATAGGAGACGAAGATAACATAAGCCCCATGTGCCCTCCATAAAGCTGTGATCCCACCAGTGCGATATATGAATTTTCACCTGAGCCCCTAAGACACGAAATTCCAGTTGATGTGTCCATTTAAAATCAAAGATGACTCGGACACAGTCTGTTGAGCCTTCATTTAAAACACACAATCTTTTTTTTTTTTTAACACACAATCTTAAGGTAGCTGCAACTCGTACACTCTGAGGGGTACATTTAAAAAGCAAGTGCAGATCCACACGATTATTGATCTTTAAATCCAGTACCTGCCTCAGCATTTGACATTCAACCATTAAGAACAATACTGAAACTAAAATCTTAAGCGAGAGGAAGGGGAGGAGAGTGGAGAGGGAAAGAGAGTTCTCTGAACACCACGGGTCAAGATTCATATTATGCAGGAAGTCGTATAGTAAATAATATTAAGTTTGCTCTACCGCATTTCCACTTAACTGCTGATCTGCACAGAATGTGGGCAAAGAGCGCCCCATCCGCAGAAACGATCGTTGAAAACCTGGCGACAGCAGGGTAGAGGACGCCTGCTGCCGGAGGGGCTGTGTCATCCGTGCCAAGGCAGGCTCTGAGGAGGGGATCAGGGCAGACTTCGGTCTGACTGGACTCAGAAAGCCTCACACTTTTTCTGCCCAATGTTTGGGCCCTGTTTCTTCTTTAGGAAGAAACTTACAGCTGGAAAGGGTCCGATATTTGTTCCTCAAACGACACAGGCCTGGTTTTCTTTTTTACATTTCGGAACTCTCCTAAACTTCTCCAGGTGAAAGTGGGAAAGAGACGGTACTGGAATTGCCGCTATTTAAACGGGGGTGTATCCTGCATCTTAGGTGGGAGCCTAGTGGAGGGCAGTACCCAGAGGCAGGGTAAAGCAAGAGTTGCAGGCAAGGAGGCAACTGGAAAGCAAAGACGCAGGAAAATTCTGTGCAGCCGGGAATCCGGGAAACCTCAGAGCCCTCAAACTTCAGACAAGGGTCTTCCCCCCAGAACTGCTTCAGCATCATAATTCCATTCCTGAAGCCAAGAGGTAGGATACCTGTCTAAAAACCAAAGGCACCAGCTTTGGAAAAAGGTCAAGGAGAGGGGTGTGAATAAATAAGTCTCTGGGGACCTTTCTGAAAATGTGCGAATTGAGGGACGCTGGGAGAGGACCCCCTAGAAAGAGCTAGCGGGTAACAGGGAGCACCAGTTTTTTTGGAGGAGCCGGGTTCCAGCCGGGCTTGGCCAGCGCCGGCTACCGGGCCCAGAGAGCCCGGATCCGCGGAGGCAGAGCCCGGGCACCGCGCGCCTGGGGGCATCCCGGGACCCCCCAAAACGTGCGGCCGCGCGGGGACGGAGGGCCGCGGCCTGGCGCCCGCCAGGTGAGCGCCAGGCCCCAGGGCCACCAGCCGGGAGAGGCGCCTGCTGCGACTCTTTCAAAACACACTCTCGCGACCAGCCAGAGGCCTTCCTCGCCCATTTCCGGGCCCCAATTTTTTTGTAAATGAACCAGGAACGGCTGACTGGGGCTTTCGCTGGGCCTCTCCCCGCCCTCAGGTCCCTCCCGACCTCCCCGAGCCGGGACGGCGGATGCGGCCGGCAGGAGTCCCCGCACCGCGGGCGCACTCACCGTGGTGAGTCGGAGGGTACCTCTGCACCGTGGCCCTGACCGAGTTTCCGTAGTAGGGAGGGACGTGGTTGCCTTGGCCGTCGATGTTAAAAAGCACATCCACCTCCTCCGGCAGCGGGTACTGAGCCGGGTCCATGTAGGAGTGGCCGAGGCCCGGGTGGTGCGTGTCCGGGTGCTGCCCGTTGAGCACGGCGGGGTGGTGGTGGCTCACCCAGCGCGGCTGGTCCGCCGTCACCTCCATGGCCTCGGCTGCGCTCGCGCCCTCTCGCCGGGCCCGGAACCCGCGCGCGGAGAGGGAGGGCGGTCGGCCTGGGAGGTCGGGGGGCTCCTGCCGTTGGAGGGTCGGGGGTAGTTGAATGATTTGCTTTCGGTCTGGGGATGGGAAGGCTGGGAAGGAAAGGCGAGCAAAGGAGAGGGTTTTTACAAAATAATCTTGAAGGGGTCGTTTAGCAAAGAGAAGAAGGGGAAGGCAAAAATCCAAAAACTGGGTACGACGGGATAAAAGGGGACCAGGTGGTAAAAGGGGGCGACGACTGAATTCTGCGAGCCAGGCTCCTCTGCACCGGGGTCCTCAGCCGCTCCTAGGCGGAGTCCCTCCTCTGGTCACCTGCAAGGGAGAGAAGGGGAGACGTGGGTGAGCCCCCGAGTTGCTGGAGTGGCACCACCTCGCCTCGCGCCGCCCGCCCGCCCCGCGCACCCGAGACCCGCACAGGCGCGCGGGGACACAGCCGAGGAGCCTGCAGGACTCTCGGGGACGTCCCTGCAGCGCGGCTCGCGGGAGCCGGGACTAACCGAGCAACCTGGAGGACAAGTCGCGGGGCTGTTGCAACTTGGAGGACAAGTCCCTCCCTTGGGGACTCCGGTCCCGGGACCGTCCTCCCAGCCCCTAGAAAACCTCCAAAAGAGGAGAGTTGAGTTTTTAAAATTGCCTTAAGTCCTCCCAAGTGGATGGGGTTGGGGGGAATCAAACTTAATAATAAAAAAAAAGTCAGCAGTACCAACCTGGGTAGCGAAGAGCAGAGAGGAGGAGGAGGCGGCGGCGTACGACCTGCTCGGTCAGATTGCGTGGCTCGCTCTGTCTCGCTCTCTCTCCGTCTCTCTCTCTTCTCCTCTCTCTCCCTCTCTCTCTCTCTTTTTTTTTTTTTTTTTTTTTTTTTTTACAGGGAATGCATTCTTTCTGAAAGTATCAAGACGGCGCCAGGCAGCTCAGTGTTCGCAGACAGCTGTGGCGCGACGCAACTTAAGGAGGTTCTAGTGTCATCCGCGCCGAGGGGGGAGGAGCCTGGCGCTGGCGAGTAGGGGACAGGATCCCCGGCACACGGAAACTGCAACCCAAACCCGCTCCAGGACTTCTCCCCCCGCCCCGCGCACCCCCGCCCCTCCTCCCGCCCTTCCACTGACCGGAAAGGGGCGCCGCGGAGGGCGGCCGCGGGCGGAGGGGCGGCGGGCCGGGTGGGCGAGGACCGGGGGGCCCGGGGGGCTCGGGGGCGGACGGGAGGGAACGCGCGCTCTGGCCCTTTAAATGTGGCTGGGGCTCCTGCCGATTCATTCGGGCCGGGTGGACGAACTATGTCCTGGTGCAGGCAGCCTGCCCCACTCATGAAGTTCATTCTGCTGGGCAGACTTTTCTTTTTCAGACTTTCAACAAATAGGCAAGCACGGATCGTGATTAGGATCCAGGGCAGGGTGTTTGGGAGAACGCATGCATGTGGGGAGAACTGCGCGTGAAACTGATCAGAAAAACAAAATGTTTCTCGTCAAGGTACTTTGAGATGTGCCTTTTGAGCCGATTTCCTAAGAGGGTGAGGCATCGGGTAAAGGGGAGATGCTCCGACGGGAGCGTCCGTGTCACTGTTGTTGTCATTGTCACCTCTTTCCCGAGCTTTCAGCGCTCTCGAGCCCCCGGAGTGAACGCGCTTCAGCTGTTGCAGCTGCCCTTTCCAGACCTAATATTTGTGATCAATGTGTGCTTCTGACTTGAGTGGCAACGGTGAGGGATGAGAAGGGGGAGGGGAGGAAGAGACTGGCTCTAACTTCCCCCCCACCACCTCCGAGTACGCTCGGTGTAGACAGGCAGAAAGAACTCGGTCTTCACTCCAGGGACCCAACTTTTCCTTTCGCCCCGCCCGGAGCCCTACTTACTCCGGCTCCCGAAGTTTCTCCCCTAGTCGAGGAAACCAGCCCTCGGTCTGCACCGACCCCAACCCCGGCCTCCGGGCGGGACTCCACGGCGACCTTCCCCGGCGCGCGGGTCGCCAGGCCAAGCTCTGCACTACGGGCACCCCGGGCGGAGGGCACGCGGCTCCGCGGCGCCCCAGCGAGCGGGGCGGGGCGGGGCGAGCGGGGGCGGGGCCCGGAGGGGCCAATCAGCGGGCGAGGCTGCGGCCGTGCCGCGATTGGTCCGCCCCGCGGGCTCCAACCTGCTCTGCCCGCTCGGTCCTTTGAGCCACTGCATCCCCTAGCGGCGCCCTGGTGGCTGCAGCCGCTGGACCGAAAACGCTGCCCGGGCGAGCAGGGGTCACGCGGGAAAAGAAGACTCCAAATCCACTCTCTCTTCGCCCCAGGGCAATGCTGCGAGGAGAGGGAGTGGGTGCTCCCGCAGGCTATCCCAGGGACGGGGCAGAGAGCTTAATTGGGGGTTTTATTTGAATTGGAGACATAGTTCCCTCTTCGCTCCTCTACCCCATAAAATTCCCTACAAATGCAAAAATTCGAGATAGAAGAAGACGTCCCTGAAAGTAAGTTCTGAAGGATTCCTTTCAAGCGGTGAAGGAAAAACATCAATATGCAGCTTCAACTTGGTGTGTGGGGGTTGTCGTGTTTTAAAACACTATCCCTGTAGAAATAGTAGTAAACCGTATCGGAAGCAGTAGTGGACACGTGGGTCTTCCTGGTCTTGCGTTTGGATCTTCTTTGGAGTCACCTTCTTAAATCTGATGTTCGTTTGAAATCAGAGCTGAATTTCCATATACAGGACAAAAAGAAAGAACCCCAATTTTTTTAAAGAAAGCTCTCCCCCCACGTTTCTCCTGAGCCCACTTGGTCTCTCGTTATTAGGAGGCCCCGTTAAGAGGCATCGATTTTCCTTTCGCTCTGTCACCACTCGCCTCTCCTGGGCCAGCCAAGCTGCCCGCATCTTCTGCTCACAGCGCTCTCTAAACCTTTTAATTATTTAGTTGCTGTCTAATATTCTCCGGAAACCTCTCCATAAACAAGGAGAAACGAATGCACACACATTTTTCCTAAGAAGCCCGGGATTAAGATTAAGCACCGAAGCCGAAGGAAAAAATGAAAAATGCTTCCCCGCGCATCCGTCGGGCGATGGATGGGCCACGCAGAGTAAGCCCAGCTGACAGCCACGCGTAAGACTAAGCGCAGCCCTGGGTCCCGCGCGCCTAAACCTCGGAGCCCGAGAAAGAGCCGAAGAGAGCAGTCCCCGCGACAGAAACGCTGCGGATGCCAGGTCTTGAAAATGCTAACTTCTGAGGCTAAGAATGATTTTAAAGACAAAAAGAAAAGGCTGGTGAAGAGGCCTTCCGGTGCAGGGGCGCCTCTCCGCCGATTTTGGATGGGGAAGGGGGGGTTATTCGTTTAAATTCCATCGCCAGCACCGAGTCGGACGGGCCGGGGATGGAGAAGGGCAACCTCCACCTTTAGAAAAATAAAAGATCTCCAAGGCCCCTCTTGGTCTGGGTGGTTTGAGGCTGGCAGAGAAGGGTGGGGGACCTGGGGCTAGATGCCCCGGGTAATGGAGCCAGCCGGCAGGGGGTATTTAACATTTAATTCCCAGCCGGTCCGCCCCTGTTCTAGGACTGACAGTGGGTAATTGGGAGAGAGGACGTTGCTCTTTTGATGGCCCGCGCCGGCCAGTCTCGCCGACGCCACACTGGGTTTGACGTCACTGGCCCAGCCCCGGAGCCCAGAGCACAGGGCAGGGGGGGAGGGAAATGGAGGGGAGGGGGATACCGAGGAGGGAGGGCCGAGGTCGGCCCCGGGACCCACGGGGAAGGAAGGGGGAAGGGAGCGAGGCCGGAGAGGCTGCGGCGCGTGGCCTGAGGCGGAGAGCCGGGCTGCGGGGGTCCGAGCCAGGCCAGGCGCCGGCCTGACCCGCCTCGCCGGCAAGAGCAGGCCCGGCTTCCTCCTTCCTTGGCGGACGGGGGAGGGGAAGGGGGCTTGTGGCCGGGGGGAAGGGGAGAAAGGTGGTCCCGATTCTTCTCCCTGTGCCACCGCCGCAAAGCTGATCCTGGCCTCCTGCGGAGACGCCTGAGAGCCTTCCCTCAGTCCTGACGCGACCCCTCCCCAGGTGGCTGGGCCTCGGCCTGGTCTAGCGGGTCGCCTTCCTCCCAAGGAGCAGCCGGCGGAGCTAGGGTGCAGGAAAGCGAGGAGGCGACCCAGGAGGATGCCGCCGCCGCCGCCGCTGCAGGGCCCGGGGTTCCTGTAGGGCACAAGGCCTCCCTCACCAGGGTAAGGGGCTGGTGATCAATCTGGACGCCTGGGACCCTGGGAGCAAGCATCCCAGAGCCGAGCAGGCGACGCCGCGTCCACCGCCTGGAGAGGAGCCTGGGCCCGGGGCGGCGTGCGGGGCGGCGGCAGCCGGCTTGGCCTATCTGAACCCCCAGGCCTGGGAGCGGCTGCTTTAGGCGTCAAGTTGAGTGGGGTATGTGTGTCCTCTGGGGGAAAAGGTGAGAAATGGAGTCTGACTTTCTCCCCTCCGTAGGGGCTAAGCTGGGACCCGCACACACCCCCAAACACAGGCCCAAGAGCAAGTCCCTCCCACCCGTCCTCCCGGGGCAAAGAGACCCTGTCCCGGTGGAAGTGGAGAAACCCACTCCGGTACAGAAAGCGGAGGCCGTGGCGCAGAGAGGAGGCGCAGCTTTCCCGGGCCCAGCCCTAGGGTTACGGACCCAGGGCGCGGAGATGCTCGCGGCCAGCGCCACCCACCCGAGCCAGGCGATCGGCGCGTCCAGGCGAGCTCAGCGGGGCCGAGGTGCCTGGAGAAGCGGCCCCGGGTGCCCGCGCGCTGCCCGCCCAGGGTAAGCAGCAAAGCCGAGCCCCTGGGTTGAAGTCCTAAAGTTACTAATCCTGCGCATGGGGAGAGAGCGTGCCTCGGGCCGCCGGGGGCGGTCATTTGAGCGTGTTTACTTAAAGACTTTGCAAGAAGAGAGCGCGCGAAGTAGTCGGATTTCCAGAGAGGCAGCAAATATTTGCAGGCGGGAGAGAGAAGCGGAGCAAGCCGCGCCGCCGAGTCCTTCCCGCCGGAGTCCCGGCGCCGGCCTGGGCGGACCCGGCAGCGCAGTTAAAGACTGAAGAGGAGCCGAGAATCTGCGGGGCTGGGGGGTGGGGAGCGACACCAAAGGCCAGAAACTGGAGCCGGGCCCCAGGCCCCCGCGAGCGGGGACTGGGGGAGGAGAAGTCCCTTCCCATTCCAGCTCGATCAATCTTGCTGGGCTGCGATCGGTCAATAAAATCGGTGTGAAGCGGCCGCTGTCGCTGTGAGTCTGGGGAGGAAGTGGAGGCCAAAGGTGTTGAGGCCGGCGCCAGCTCCTGGCACCAGCTGGGTCCGCGAGTCCGCGGTCTGCAAGCTGGAGGCCTGGGGCCAGAGCGTTGCAGGGAGCCTAGCGCGGCCCGGCGGGGTCTTTCATTGGGTGTCTCCATTTTAATAGAGGCCATTGTTCGAGCAATTAGCGAAAGACAATAACCGCCCAGAGGCGTTTAATTCGATTCCGTGCGCCCGCCGCAGTCCGCACCGGGGCGCTCTGAAGAGTGGCCCAGGCTGCCTGCGGGTCCGCTTGGGGAGGCGCCGGCTCCTTTCCTTGCTCGTTTTGCCTTCAGTGTGGGAATTGGAAAGGGCGACTGGGGCAAGATGAAAGCCGGGCTAGGGCGACCTGAGCCAGGTCAGGGCGGGAAACCTGTCCCCGGCCTCGCTAGCCCACGCCGAGCGCCCCCGGGACCGCCGCGCATTTCGCGGCGCGCGTCCAGCTGTGGCTGCCGCGCAGGTCCCCAGCTCCTGTTCAAACGAGAAACCGGAGGACGGGGCCGTGAAAACTGGCCTCTTTCCTCCTTAGCCCCGAGTCCCCATTTCTGTCACCCGAAACATCCAAATTTCCTTCCCTACGGTGGGAGGAGGAGCAAAGGAGAGACCCGGGGTAGCGGCGCGCGCACACCTCCCTCTCCAACCCAACCAGTCTCACTGCCCCCTCCTCCGCCTCGGCCCCTGGATTAGGTTACCCTGGCCGAGCGAGGGTTTTTACTGGATAGGAGAATAGCACAGGTAAAGCTGTATAAACAGCTCGCCGGCTGCCGGGCGAGAGGGTTACGCCGGGGACACGGCTCCAGGCGCCACCGCGGGCCCCGGCACGCGGGCCACACGGCGGGGAGGCCGCGGCGGCACGACGGCACGGACTGCGCAGGTTAAATACATATTATCTGTGCATCTCCCACCCAGGCCCCCGTTTTCTTTCCCTTGCTAGCAGGGAGCGAGATCTAAACGGGAGAAGGCAGCCGGGCCGTGGGCAGTGCTGGTTGAGGATGCCGGCCTGGCAAGGCTAGGTCTTTTCAAACAAAACCCAGTGAGCTGGGAACTTCGGGGAAAACAGAGAAAGAGGGACCCTAAAACTCACTGGCAACGGGAACATGATGGAGGCGGGCGCGTCCAAGTGGCAGCTCTCCTCGAGGCTCCCACGCCCACGCGTCCCGGGCCTGGGGTCTACCTTCCCGGCGAAATAAGCCATTGCTTTGGGGGTGGTATGTGGTTTGATTTACCCTTTTGTCTTTTTCTCTTTATTTCTTTGCTTTCTCTTGTTTGTTTGTTCGTTTTGCTTATTCATCTATCATCGTTTAAAACTCGGAAGGAAACCAACCCAGGCCAAGAGGAGCCGCGAGCCGTGGGGAGAGTCAAAAAGGAGAAGCGCTCGATCACCGCCCCCTCGCACTCCGCCCTCAGCCCGGCCTTGGCCTTACGTCGTGGGATCCCGACCCTCCTCCCACAGCCACTACCACCGCCTTTTTCCCGGTTGAGAAAACCCCTGATTGTCGCAAGATAAAAATTGGGTAGGTAGGGGTGCAGCGGAAAGAGGGAGACGGGCAGGGAGCAGACAGGGGATTTCTGCTTTCGGGTTTAACAATGCACACATGAGGGGGGCGTCGGTTGAGGGGAGCCCCGGGTTGGGTAGGAGAGAAAGAACTCCCCTTGAGGGTGAGTGGAAAGGAATTGGAGTCACCCTGGAGGAAAGGTGCTCTTTTCGGCTCTCTCCCTTCCTCCTGGCCTTGACAGGTTGAGGGAGAGGTGAGTGCCACCAGAGAAAAAGAAGGGATGGAGGCAGCCGAGCCGGCAGCCCTGGGTCTCCCCGGCTTTGGACACTTACCCTGCCCCAGCGGCATCAGTGACTCTTAGGGGCTTGCTACTTCTAGAACCGACGTCTCCCCTCCCAGAGGGCCCCTCAGCCACACCGCTACAGCACCCAGGACTCCAGGCCCCCGCGAGGAAAGGCACCAGCCGGGCAGAAATTCACCCATTTCAAGGCTTGGCCCACCAGGCCTTAGTATTGCCAGGTGAGGTGGGGTGCACGTGGGGCTCAGGCCGGCCAGTCTGAGTCACCTGCTTCACTCCCCCAATCTGGCGAGGTCACCCACCACCTCCCAGCCTCCCAGCCCCCAGCCCTGGCCTCAGCCGAGTCTCCTCGGACTGCTTCATCTGGCGTTTTGGGAGGAGAAGGAGGGTTTTATCTGGGGACTATTGTGTTTTGAGTCCTCTAGATTAGCCTAGGAACTGGACTGTGATTGTAGCGGGACAATTGGGCAGGGGGAGTGTTCACAGCAGGGGTAGGAAAAGAGGGGGAGGAGGACTCCTTTCAGATCCAGGAGACAGTAGAGGCGGGCTTTTAAAAGCACAAACCGTTTGTGTCTTCCTTTGGACCCGTTGGAGACCCCTGGTAAAATCCGTGACTGTGCCTGGCTCAGAGGTGCAAAGGAGAAGGTTTGGCGTGTGCAGGCTTCTCCCGGCCTCCCTTGGTCCCGGGCTCCCTTGGTGGTGCCGGGCTGCCCCCTTCCCGCAGGCTCTCCCTGCCGGCAGCTCAGTTCTAGGCCGCTTTCCACCTCGTGGACCCCAAGCAATTTGTTTTATAAACCAAAACAGCCGCGAGACGCCTATGCCCATTCTTCACTAGCGCCAGCAGACCCGCAGCCACGGACACCCGGTGGACCTCAGCAGGGACGCCTTGGGCAACTGCTTCTTGCTCGGTGCTGCTTCTTGTGGACGATAAATGAGGTGGGGACAGTCAGGGGTGCAGAGAAGCCAGGGGTGCACCTCTGCACCCCCAGCTCCAGTCAGCCAGCAGCCAAAGCAAAAGGGGAATTCCTCAGTTTGTTCCCTCCGAGTCTGCAAAGTCTCTCTGGCTATTCCTACCATTAAGAAAAAAAAAAAAGGTGATGGGAAAGATTTGGTCTGCACACAAAGACATACCAGGAAAAGAATGCACATTTCTGTGCAAAATGGCTCAGGCACCAAGAATGAGACATCACTTCGGTGCAGCCTAGAAATAGTTAAAAATAACCCAGTGCTGGAGGACAGAAGTGGCCTCTGCACCACACACCTTATCCGGATCCCTAATTCCCTGCCACCTCCCATGGTTCCAGAACACGAACTGCTTTAACCGCCAGAAGAGGGGTTCTCAGCCACCGGCTCCCATGTACCTGCCAGTTCCCCAGGCACTCTGTGTGGTCCAGGGCAGCTGGACACCCCAACAGAAAACCCCTACCAAAGAATGCTCAGGGATGCCCACTTCTATCCCTTCTCTGCACCCCTGACTCTCCCCACCTCATTTATCTTCCACAAGAAGGCAGGGTACAAATGTCAAATAAAGAAAAATATAGCTTCCCAGGTCTCCCTGCTTTTGGTGGGGACAGAACAGCTCCAGTACTGGGGCTGGCAGACACTTCTTGTGCAGAGTGGAGGATGGGCCCACGCACTGCAGCCACTCTGCATCTTCCAAGCCGTGCAGCTTCCTGGGCCAGGGACCTTGGGCTTTTGGGGCAGCTGACTGGAAGCTGGAAGCAGGGTCTCCTGCTTGATGCTACCGAGAGACTCCATAATCAGACCCCCCACCTAGCGACCTGACACTCAGTGGGGTCTTGATCTGAACTGACACCATGCCCCAACTAGGTTCAAACGGATAGAAAATAATTCCGTTCTTCTGAATGGCACAAACATGTCATGGTAAGCCCCAGCCACACACACACACTACCAGCCATTTGGGCCCCCAAGCATCTCATTTACAGACACCTGGATGGACTCAACCAGCCTGGCTAGACCCCCAGTCCACCCACTGCCACGGCCACTACCTTCTCTGCAGCAGCCGCTAAGCAGAGGCGGCTTCAGGAAATGCTGCTTCACCATGTGTCCCTTTTAAATTGTTAATCTCTCATCTGCGACCCCATGTCCCGGTGAGCATGGACAATGAGGAGGCTAGAAAGACCTAGAAATATGGGAACCAAACCCAGGGAGATGCCGCACCGTTGGACTCACTTCCACCCCTGCCCTTGCCAGAATCATCCGTGTCAGTTTCTTCAGGCACCCTGTTGGTATCCGGGAGAAAGAAAAGGCGTGTATGATAGCAACTGTCCTGCCCAGATTCACTCCACTTCCCTGATGTTTTAACATTGTCTTCAAGGGGGAACTGCCGCTGAGTGACCTTTTGGAGGTCTGTTGGTCTGATGTCCCAGGAGTTAAGTCCAAATCTTGTCTTCTCTGCCCCTTCTGCTTCGGATGCCCCTGGGTGCCCTGTGGGGAGGCTGCGGTTTTCTCACCCACCTCAGGGTGCTCCTGGAAGCAAAGAAGCCTCCCGACCCCTAGCTTCCTTCGGGTATGCCAGATGCAGACACATCTGGGTTCCAACTTTATCTTACAGTGCACAGCTGTTTCTTTAATTCTATGCAGAGACAATGAGCCTCAACACACACTTTCAAACAGAGGAAAATAAACATGAAATTGAGACTGCAGCCACCTTTAGGAGAAGGCTCCTGGGCTCGGGGGTTCTTTTCCCCAATCCTCTACCCTCCTTGCAGTGGGAAATTTGTGTCCGGTTCTTTCCAAGCATTCCCACCGGCTCTTATTTTTCCGTTGGGTTTTTCTTCATATCCCTACCTCTGCCAGCTCTTTCCTGCAAACGAGGTCATCTACACACTCACACACCACACTCGCCCAAGGTCACCACAGAAACCCAGAGACTTACAGCCACCAAAAAAAGAACAATAAGAACTGGGTTCTAGTTCAGCTTCTTTCAGAGGCTGTTCGCCCTTTGGAGAGGAGCCCTCCTCCTAATTCTCTCCACGTGGAGCGGGGAGAGGGCGTGCGGAGTTAGGGAGGGAAGAGAGTGATAATCACTGACCTGGGCAGCTCGCTCCAGAGGGCCAGCTGTTTTTTATTTTTTCCTGACTCGCCGGAGATCTGAAGGCAGAAATGACAGGCAGAGTTCGCCACTGTGGCTGCCGCTGCCGTCCTGGCCGCTGGCACTGCTCACCGCATCTCAGGCGGGCTTCCAGCGAGAGGTAAAACCTGGGCGATGTGCGTCCTTCCTGGGAGCCCCCTCCCCTCCGCCTTCCCTGCTCACTGTAGAGAGCGGAGCTCTTCCGGGTTGCGAAGAGGGAAAGGGAGGGAGGGAAGGAGAAAGAGCGAGGGAATGAATTTCACCCCCTTTTGCAAACAGGCAAACAGCACATCAGGGGTGTGTGAAACTGACAGAGCTGGGGGGTGGGGAAAGGCGGCCTGAAATGTGACCGGCCCCTGGCGCCTGCACAGTCCTCTGTCTTCTGGCAGGGTTGGAATTAACACTATCCTTGTCATCAGAAGTGTGGACTGGGTCATTACCATAGGTGTAAACCCATGTGTGATATTTTCCTTCCACTTCTGGGAGCACTGGGGACCCAAGGGGAGCTTGTCGGGGTCCGGCCGGTGGCAACCAACAGCAGGGCCCCGGAGCTAGGGTCTCTGCCCTCCGGGGCTTTCCCTCTCCCTTCCCACTATTTCTCCTGTTTTTGTATACCCGATGCCTCCAAGACGCCCCCATTCTACCTTCATCTCTCCTAAGCTGTAGCTGCCCCGGAAAAGTTAGGAGGTGCAGGGTGCTGGGTGACTTGGCTACTACTCCCGGCCCTCCTCCAAGTAGACATAAGAATATTTGGAGATGGGGTATCCTTGGGCACACATACTAGAGGTTCGGGGGGTCTCAATTCTTTTTAAGAAGACTTCTAGGGAAAATCTACCTTCTAGGAGAGTGAGATAAGAAAGCAGGAAGCCGAGGTCGTGCTGGAGATAAAATGTCTGAAGGAAAATGATCCAGTTCTGCTACCCATAGGGCCAAATAGACTCCAGCCCTCCCTGCAAAGCCGCCTCTCTCTGGTACCATCCCCACCCCTGCTGGTGAGGAGATCAAAATAACCCACGGAGAGAGAATCTGTCATGAATAAATTTCGGCAAGAGTAAAATGAAACTCCATAAACATTGGGGTAGAAAGGCCGGAGTCCATCTGTTTTGACAGGTAGAGCTTTCCCTTCACAATATTTATACAACAAGAATATGGAGACTGACTTTAAAAATAAATAAATCTTTGGGGAGAAATAAAACAAAATGTATCTGTGACTGGTCCAGGAAGCCAAGAGGTTTCTTGTGCTCCAACCGGTTGAGTAGGAAGGAGTTGCTCTTTTCATGGTGCAAAGGGTTTGGGGGTGGCCATTTCCTGGCGGGGATTGGTCCCCAGACTCGGGAGAACTGGGGTGTGGACAGAGGTGGAGGTGAAGTGAGGACTAAGCTGCGTGGACATGGGGTGCAGAGAGCAGTTGATCATGATGCCCAGGCTGGGGGGCCACGCTAGGAGCCGGGCAGCAGCTCTGCGCGGTGGGCCCTCCTGCCCTCTCCGCTGGATTTGTGGCCTGCCTCCAGCCGCCTGAACCCCAAACCAGCCTCCACCCAGGGGCACCCCAGCCTGTTCTCCAACCCGTGTGTCCCCCCGCCGCACACCCTATGGGCGGGTTTAGGCCTAGAGTCCAGGAAGAGAGACTTAGGATTTGCTAGGCTGGCCAGGTCTGTCTGCCCTCTGGGGAGCCCCGAAGTCCTCCCCCCTTCACTCCCCCTCCCCGTCATCACGAATGCAGCCCCTCCTCCACCTTCCTGCACCATCCCTCCCGCCTTCCGCCACCAAGTGGCAGAGCCACGTTCTAGGCGCGTTTCGAGGATGCAGAAAGGCCATCTCTTGACAGCTTGCACCCAACCTGTTGCCCTGACGAATGAGGTCGGGTGGGAGAGGGGGCTCCCTGGCCTGTCCTAGGAAGGCCCCTGCTGCTGGGAAGAGAGGTATCGCTGGCGTTGCGGACCCCCGGAGGGTCCCAACACCGCCTCCTCCAGTCTCGGGCGCTGCTGTGGGGACTAAGGCGGGGACCCAGGGAGGGGTGATCGGTCACCAAGGCCGCGACAGTTGTCTCCTTAGCCCGGGCATTCACTGTACCCCAACACACCGTCCACTAGGCC
This sequence comes from Aotus nancymaae, assembly GCF_030222135.1. Lineage (NCBI taxonomy): Eukaryota > Metazoa > Chordata > Mammalia > Primates > Aotidae > Aotus > Aotus nancymaae. The sequence continues at coordinate 4,265,675 of NW_026988498.1, read as the reverse complement.
AGAGGGGCCACTTTCGCCTCCCTTCAACTTCCCCTCTCCGGCTTCTCGTCCCCATTCTCCTGCCCCTCCTTCTCCTTTCCCCGCTCTAGGCTCGCCTCCCACGGGAAAGTCCTTTTCACTTAGAACCTGGAGCCCTCAACGGCACCCTCTGAGACCCAGGGCAAGCTCTCCTGTCCCTCCTCCCTCCCCCGGGCCACCCGGGCCCTGCGCTTCGACGACCCTCTCTCTCTCCGCCTGTTTCCCGTCGGTCTGGCGGCCTGGCTCCCCGTTCCTTTCCTGCTGACGCGGGCACTTGCTTTTCTCGGGTCTAAAGTGCTCCTTGGTGAGGGGTTGTGAAATCTGATCGCCTGCACACCTCTCTCCATCACCCCAATTCTACCTTTAAGGGAGGATGTCTTGATGGAAGGAAATTTGGCTGCCAAAGAGATTCAGGCTTTCAAAAGAAAATCCAAAGGGCTTAATAAAAATACAACTGTTTTCCAATGTAATAGTCAGACAGCGGCAAATGCTGCCAACTGGGCATTTCTTGCTGTCTTGATGGGCTTCGGGGTGGAAATCCTGCTGGTAAGAGTGAGGTATTCCAGGAGAGTTGGGGCAGGTTTGAGGGTGGGGAGGAAATGGGGGAGAAAGGAGAGAATTTATTCTGAGAAGGAAGCAAAGTGAGGGCAATACTCCCTGGTCAGTTACTTGGTCGGACTTCCTGGGCAGTAGGGCTGAAGATTTATTTCTGATGAGTGGACATTGGGCCAGGCACACAGCAAAGATACTGCTTTAATGAAGCCCCAAGTCGCTTCCTGAATTTTAAAAGCTACCACTCTGGCTCAGTGATTCGTGGCTCTGGTTTCTGTGCATGTAAATATACTTGGGGGTGACAGAGGGTGAGAAGAGAAGAGAGTGACATTCTGTATTCAGGGACAACTGTCTATAGCTTACACACTACCTGGCAGGGAACCCAGTTGCTCAGAGCCTGCCTAACCTAATGTGGCTGAGGAGACAGGGTGGCTTTGTCTGAGATTTGAAGACTTTCTGGAGGGAATCTTTTCATTGAAAAGTTTTTGAGTGGGGTGCATGCCTGGAGTCCCAGCCCAGGCATGGACCCACTTACAGCCACACACAGACATGAGCACCCACTGCTGGTCACCTCTTCCCACACACCATGAGCCTGCACCCTAATCAGGCCCCCCTGGCTCCATTTACCCTCCCTGAAGCACCTACCACCAGCCTTTTAGCCCTTTGTGGATTCAGAGCTGAACCAGCTAGAGAGAGGGACCAGAACCCTGGGCCTGGAGACAGAGCCTAGTTTTGGGACTCTTCCTGAAGGCAAATGCCTCATCCTGATTGGCACCTGCACCAGCCGCTTTCAGTCCGGTGGTGCATCCTGCCAGTTTTATAAGACCACATTCCTACAAGTGAAGGCATTTGATTGGCTTTTAAATATAAAGAGAAGTCACCCAACATGTGAAGGTAGAAGATGGATCAGCAAATGACTGATAGATTATAAAAACAGTGTATCCGGATCTCCACAATGGTCACGTAGATATGAAGTTCACCTGTTAGATAAAGAAAAAGGAGATCCCGTAGGAAGAGGTAATCACTGGCAGAACCTCCAATCTTCCTAAGAATGTGTGGCCATATAGAGTAGTTCTGTGTGGCGCTGCAGAACCAACATGTTTATTCCTCCAGGTTTCAACATCTTGTTTCTTTTCCCTAAAACATAATATTTTTCTTTCTGCCCATCCGTGTTCAGTGCCACCCTCCCTTTTCAATTGTGCTACCTTCCTACAAATACTCAGATTGGTTTCGTTCTTTAAACCACACTCTGCCACAGGACAACACACACCAGCGGGTTTGAAAGTTCTAATCTTCCAGTTCCACTCTTTGAGATTTATTTTATTATAAATATGCGTGGGGGTAGGAATTGAGAGGGCATAAAGGAGGTATCGCATGGAAACAACCCAGTTTTCTGCTGCTTCTTATAAAAGAACATTTTTGTTAAACTCAACTTTCAGGACCGTGACTACAACTACATTTCCGGGACCAAGAACTGCAGCCTCGGTAGGGCGGGTGGGTGGTGGGGGCCTGGGTGGTCTGGAACTATGGACCTCGCAAATGAAAGTTTAAAAAGCAGTGACTGGAAATTAAAAAGAAAGAAAGAAAGAAAGAAAATCAGACCTATTCCTCCCAGGCGCCCTAAATAAATAGCCCCGTTTGCAAATTCCTATCAATTATTACATGATGGGAAAAAAATCCTATCTGAAAATAAAGCACGTGGACGTGGAGAATTTTAATTAAATCTTACTGTGGATATAATAACATGGAAGTGATTTTTCATTCGGCGCTTGCCTGCTCACCAGTGTTTTATGGCGTTTTCTTGCCTCTGACTTTATTTTAAAATATTAGACGAGGTGGAGAATTATAAACGACTCTTTCCTTATCTGTGCTGCTCACATATCCAGGATCAGAGGAGCTGATTAAGAAAGAAGTCAGAGGCAACGTTGGATTCATAATGATTTGGAATAATGAATCCTTATCTCTGCTTTCCAGATTATCTGCCTTTCAGCTCCCAATGTTTTGTTACATGGGATAATTTATTGCATCTAATACATCACAATGAATCTGATGGTAGAAAGTGATGGCCCATGTTGTGAAAAGGGGGCCCTTATTTTTTATCCTGGGGCAATGAAACTGCTTTTTGCAGTTTTTAATTGGGAAAATATAAGGTAGATCTGATTAAAAAAAAAAAAAAGAGCTGGGTATAATCTTGCCTGCTCGTGCTTTACCACGTTGCTCTTTAATTAGTGTGTCAATTTCAGGCTGAAATTAACAAGATCGACCCGAAACCAGTGCTTAGTTTCTCCCCAGCATGGAGATCCTAATTTTTAACATGATTTATTTTTATGAAAAAGGAGATAATTAATCATAAACACTGACTAAAGCACAGGGCCAAGTTAAGATAAAATGCCATTTGCATCTTTATATAGAAAGATGCCAATGATGTTAATTTCTCTGAGATTTTCTCTTATCAGAGCCTGCCCCCACCAAAACTCCCACCCTAACTCCTGCCCACTCCAGCCCCATTCCAAATAAACAAGAAGAAAAAAATCAATTTCTGATTTCTCTCCATATTTACTGCTTTCTTTGATAAAAGTATGCGGATGTGTGTGTGTCATATATATATATACACACACACATACATACATATATTCAGCTTTCCTGGCTTTGTCTGTTAACACAGGCAGAATATGCATAGGTTTCCTCTAATTCGATCACAAGGGTGGGAGGGTGCTCCTAGACCCCACCCCACACCTACCCTCATCAACTTCCCTCCATTTTAGAGTTAGAGAGAAGAGGATACACATCTCATTTACTGGTTAATTAGTTCCAATAATTGGCATTTTTGTTTCTTTTGTCTTTTACCCTAATGCCAAAGGAACAAAAGCCAACTCAACGCAACAGGCTTTACTCGCTACCTCTTATAGGATGGATTTCAGAATCCAAGGCTGTACGGGGAGACCCCTCCCAACCTCTGACAGTACCAGAATCTCCGTCTTCAGGAAGTGGAAGGGGCAGGAGTCATTGGTAATTTGCTCTTTAAGCTTTTTGTGCCTGTTGATTACTTTCTGCTTGCTTGGATTAAACAATCGTTGCAAATATGCAAACCAGTGAGAGGAGATTCATACATATTCGTTCTCCAATTGTTCCTCCTGACGTCAGATCATAATTTCCTGGTAATTGGATGGCTTGCACCGAATAATGCTCGTCTGAAATTCTCCACGTTTCCCTAGGTTGCAGCAGATTTTGTACTGGGAGATGGGAGGAGGACTTTTTTTTTTTTTTTTGAGAATGATTTTCTGTTCACTGTAGTTCCCATTGTCCTCCTTCTCCCCTATACTTAAGAACACTTACTTCTGAAGTATGAGGATCTGGACTTGATTTCCTGGGACTGTAATTTCCCAGTTCTCGAGTACTTTGAAGAAGGTTGACATGTGCCAGTAAAGATGGAGGAAATGGGTCTGGTTGGGGCAGAGGCAGGGGTGAGGTCCCACGGAGCACAGCACCCTGCCCTCCCTCTGCTTGGACCCAGAAGAGCAGCCTGGAGTGGTCACAGCCAGCAGCCACACAGTTCTCCTCCCCTGGGGTAACCCAGGGTTCTTATTTATCCCGAGTTCCAGTCTCAGTTCCTGACCCGGTCCTACACTCCCAAACTAAGTAGACAACCGAATAATTATCAATTATTTTTTTAAAGCTTGACTTATGATCAAAAAGATAGTTCAGGTTTTAGGTGGTGGTAGAGGGAGAGCCAGAAAATATTCCACATTTTCTAGGATATTTTTTCTTTTATCTTCCAGTTCATTCTCAGCACAGTGGACTTCAGACTTCGGATTCCAATTCTGTATTAAATAATCTATGACTTCCCTCTTCTTCCTCTCTCTTCTTTTCTCCCTTTTCCTCCTCCCTTCCTCTCTTCCCTCTCTTTATGACACATCACTCCAAGAATTTCAAGTATCAATTATAAGTAATATTAATTTCTCAGCCCCAACCAGTGAAGTGTGGATGATCTGATAGGAGCATAAAAACAGTGCTTCCCTAGATGAAACAGACCAGTGGAGCCTACTGGGCCGTTTCCCATGCCCAGATGAACATTCAATTTTCCGGCATTATCTCCGCACTTAAACTCGCTTTCTCCATTTCTGTGCCAAGATAAATTTGCATAATATTTGCAGCTGTAATTAGCTGATGAGCATCTCCCAGCCTCCCCCTTTTGTTTCCCACTGCATTTGGTCTTCCACTGATGCTACGTTTGATCTTTAATATCACAGGATTCCCGATAGAGGATTGCATATCTTATCTTCCCGGCTCCAAAATCTTTTAAGAAGGAGAGAGAAAGGGAGAGAGAGGGCTTGGGGGGAAAGCGTGAGTGAGGAGAATGAAGCGTCTACTAATCAGAGTTTGAAAAGGTTACATTGGAAGAAGGTATGGGGAGTGACAGAACAAATAAGATAAATGGAAAAGGAGGGTGAAGTGGGGATGGGAGAGCCTGGAATAAACATATTATTTAGAGACTTCAGGAGTTGGGCTAGGGGAAATTGGGAGCCGGGGCTGGACCTTGGACAGATGAGGGTGTGGGAAGTGGGGTTTGTGGCCAGCCTCAACTTCGGGGCCTGCCTCCCTTTCTGGAGAAGCATAATTGCCGCGCTCTGAGTGAGACGTCTCTGTCCTTTGCTCCCTTTAAGCAGAAACTGGAACTTTTGAAACCAGGTGACTACCTTATCTGCTCATCTGTTTGTCTCTGGTTAATAGAGAGCTCAGCACTCCTGAAGTCCTAATATGCCACTGACACTTTTCATTCTCTTCAGCCCAGTTAAAAAAAACACTCCCTCCCCCAAAAAAAAGTAGAAGAGAAAAAGAAAAAAGATACAAGGAACTGAAGAAGAGGAGGCGGTGAGTCGGTGGCGGTTGAATGGTGTCGCCTCCAGGAGTGGAGCAAAACCAGAAGAGCCCCCCTCATCCGCCCCGGGCTGCTTGTCATTGTTGTTTTGTTGTTTTTCTCCAGATCGGGAGTTTTTCGGACTTGGGTGGCGCCCGGTAGGAGGGGAAGGCACATTGGAGGAGCCACTGGCTGGATTCGTATTTGTGGGAATCCGGAGGGGGAAAGGGAGAAAGGAAAGGAAAGAGGGAGAAGGAGGAAAAAAAGAGACAAGAAAGAGTCGATTTTCATGCCAATCATTGGAACAAATAGCTAACATTTAACGTTTACACCCGCACTGGCGGCGCCCTGGCGCTCCGCGGACCCGGAGCCGGGCTAAAATGTCCCGAAAGCCTTTGGAGAAAACGAGTTTCCAGCTATCAGGTTCGCCCCGTCTCCCCCCTTTCACGAGGCTTCGGTTTCAGGCTGGACTTGTCCAATGTCTGCGTTACCGCTGCGAGCTCCTAAATGAGTGTCAAGGAGGCAAATATCAAATAGCGCCGGGGTCAGGGCGATTGAGTTAACCACTGGGGCCTCAGGACTGGAGACCTGTGAGAGACTCCGCGGGGAAGGGGAGGCGGTGGAGGGAGGATGAATGAATGAATGAATGAATGAGTGAATGAAGTGGCGGAGGGGAGCTCTGGACACTCAGAGAAGAGGGCCCAGACTGAGCTGTCCTGAGCCACAAGCCACCCGCTCTTCCAGACCTGGCCACTCCCCGGGAAAACTTGAGGCTCTCAATTTGAGAAAAGTTTCCTTAAAACTTTTTTTGCGGCCTGGTGCGGTGGCTCCCGTCTGTAATCCAAGCACTTTGGGAGGCCAAGGCGTGCGGATCACAAGGTCAGGAGTTCAAGACCAGCCTGACCAACATGGTGAAACCCTGTCTCTACTAATAATACAAAAATCAGCCAGGCGTGGTGGCGCGCACCTGTAATCCCATCTACTCAGGAGGCTGAGGCAGGAGAATCGCTTGAACCCGGGAGGCCGAGGCTGCAGTGAGCCGAGATCCTGCCACTGCACTCCAGCCTGGACAACTGAGCAAGACTCTCTCAAAACAAAACAAAACAAAACAAACTTTCTTTGCTGTCTTTTAAATAGGGCCGATTTTCTAAACTGAAGTTTAGAAAATTGGGCTCTAACCCCGACTTGTCAATGGGTAGTTAGTAATTTCGTCATTCCGGGCCTCAGTTTCCCCATCTGCTAATTTAGAGAATTGGACAAGAAGATAGCGAGGTCCCTTCCTGTTGGGAAAAAGAGCAGGCTGTGGGCTTTGGCAGGAAATAGAGAGTGCGGGTTCTGCCACCCTGACCCCTGTCACCCCCAACACCTGGTGCCACCCCCAGCCTGGCCCTCGGGGGCTGGCTAGAAACCCGGGCAGAGAGAGCCGCAGAGCGTCCCCATCTCCAGCTGAACCCCAGTGCTCAGCGGCCGGGACCCAGCGATTATCCCGGGGTCACCCCCAGGGAGGCCCCCCTTCCCCTATTCCAGCAGACCCAGGTCCTTCTGCGCCCCTCCCAGGGTCTTGCGCTTCTCAAGTATCTCCAAAGGAGAACCATCCCCCTCTTTTTAGGGGACTGGAAAAGGGGGACACCTCTTTTGGGGTGGGTGGGGAGAAGCGGATTGAGGTTTATTTCAAAATTCCTGACCCAAGAGCCAGCGCGGAAGTCCAAGCGGACTCAGACTCTGCGCGGAGGGGGTCACTGAGCTGCACCACAGGCGTGTTTGAAATCGATTAACCAAAGCCCGCTCCTTGGCGCGGTGAGGTCTTTTTTTTTCTTCTTTATTGTTGAGACCCCCCCATGTCACGTGCGCAGGGTCTGCGTGCTTGGGCGTGTATGTGGCAGGGTTGGGGGGTGGCTGTTGTGTTACAACCTGGGAGAGGAGTGTGCACCAGGCTCATTTGTTTCTCCAGCGCTCAGCTGAACGTCCAGCCAACCGAGGCAGGGGGTAGCCTGCAGGGTTTGCTGCCAAGGCGGCTGCTGGGTCCTCTGGGCCCAGGACTGGGCCTGCACTGTCCTTCCTCACACCCTCTCCCCCCACCTTCCCCACCCCCGGGGTGCAGCTCTGGGTCCCTCTGGGGCCAAGCGCAGGGCGCGTGCCCCGAAGTTGGCTGCCGGGGAAACTGCAGCTGCGGAGCCCGGGTCCCCGCGGGAAGCAGGAGGGACCGCAGGGAGGGATGGAGAGGGGCGCAAGAGCCAGGTGCACGGACGTGCTGGGCTGGGGTGGGGGCGCCTGTCTCCTTAAATACCCCTCCCTTTTGTGATCCCTTCCCTCCCTCAGTGTAATTCTCAATGATAGTCATGAAGAATAATCACGATGATATTTCCCCTTCTTTCTCAAATTAAAAAAAGAGAGAGAGAAAATACGCACCCAACTCCACTACCATGCGGGTTCCGGAGAAATTCTCAAATAGAGCAGTGTAATTTCTCAGTTGATTTTGATTGACACACTGTCCCTGGGATCATGTGTTAATCCCTTCTTCACTCAAGCCTTTTCATAACTCATTTCTCTCTTGCTAGATGGGGACTCTGATGGTTACCGAGGCAACGATGATAGCACTAAGCTATTTCCCTCTCTGCAAGGAGACCATTATTCCGCATGCATAGGCCATTTGCAACAGAGGTCGTCACAAAGTCATCCACAACACAGCACACGTTTATTAAACTTTTATTCGCTTTTTTTCCCCAACACAGAAACTAGTTTGCACTTGTTGGGGGAGGGGTGGGTATCGTCGTCCTGCTCTGCGTTGCCCTAAGTGTCACGGTCATTGACACGCGGACGCGGCAGGCGCGGGGGCCACGGGCCTCTTCACCGCCCCATCCGCCCGTCGGGGTCGTCTCTGACCACCTCGAGGAGGCTGGGGCCTCGGGATGGGGAGAGGAAGTGGCCACGCCTGCGGGCAGAAGGGACCCCGGCTCCCAGGCCGCACCACCTCTGCTGCGCCGGACTTGGTGGCGCACGCCCCCTTCCTAGCGCACCTTCTGAAATAAAGCCACCTTTTGCCCCACTTCCTCAGAGACACCACCACCAGCAACCCTCCCGCAACTCCGCTTTTCCTCTCCCCTGCTTCGGATCTGTCCCCCCGCACCCCCACCCCCGCCGACGCCAAGGCACCCCGCCCCCCGGGCGCCCGCGGACGCCAGGCCGGTCCTGAGGCGCCGCCCCGCCGCACTGGCCACCCTGGCTCCGCAGAAAGCCACCTGCCGGGAGCGCGCGGTTCTTAGGTTTCTTCCCCCAGTTTGGCCAGGAAACAGACCCTGCTGGTGGGGGCGGGTTCCTGGGAAGCAAATGGACGTGGTCCTGGCTTATCTGAGGAGGGTGGGGGTCGGTGGGTCCCCGGAACATCTGGGGACAGTCAGTCCAGAGCTTGTCAGGAGACCAGTCTGACAGCGAACAGGGCAGACTCGATTCCCGGCCTGCGAGGCCACCAAAACCAAAGCGCAGCTATGACGGCCACGGGCGGCCCAGGCCTCTATTTCCCCTCCCGCTCTCCTCAATCCCCTCACCCCCGTTTCAATTTCTTGTCTTCCACACCCTCCCCCGCTCCCGTCCTTGTCTTTTTATGGGCGCAGGGGACCCACTGGGGTTCTGGGGCGCAGTCCAGGCCCCTCTGCCTCTGTGAGTTTGATCCGGGAGGGTCCCGCTCGCACCAGCCCCCCACCCCGAGGCACGTTCCGTCGTCCCGCAGCCGGGGACACGACCCTCTCCAGGCCACCCAGGTCGCTTGTCTGCGTGCCACCCGCAAGCCAGGGCCAAGCCGCAGAGCTGGCTGGGGCTCCGCAGACATCGACTGGGCCTGGAGCTGGGCAGGCCTAGACTTGCGGCGCTGGAGAGACCCGAACTGGGCTCCTAGGTGGCAGGTGGAAGGACTCCTAAGGGCTCCCGGGATCAGCCTCCCTCCCTAGGCCCTGGACTGCTGGTCACTTGGGCTGTCGTGACCCCGCAGCGAGAGCGGATGCCACGTGCACAGGGCGATCCCATCCTGGTCCTACCCCAAGAGCTCGGGAACCCTGAGTTCCGCCGTAGAAACGAGGTCGCCTGCCCGCTGGGAACTCGCTTGGCTCAAAAGAGACGCGGGTGGGTCCCCAGGGCCCCCTTCACGACACCCCACCCCAGGGGCAGTGGCCTAGAGCGGGGTAGTTGTGGGGTGGGGGGTGGGGGAAGGGAGGAGGAGAGTCTTCTTCTGGGAGTCACCGGGCTGCTCTCCTTCCCACAGCTACAACTGTTCCCTCGAAAATAAACCAGAAAACAATGCGTCGCCTTGGGGTGCTGGCATCTAGAGCCTCCAGACCAGGCCGGGCCAGGCAGAGAGGGGAGGTAAGTGGTGCTGGCTGCACTGGCCAGAGCAGGGACTGGTGGGGTGTGTTGGTGTCTGACCCAGCTTTCTGAAAATAAGCCCCCAGGCCCCTGGAGTGCAGGTTGAGAGCTGGCTGTGGGACCAGAAGGAAGCAGAAAGAGCTGGCTGCTGGGTTCAGAGGGTCAAAGCAGTGTCGAGTTCCTGACTGCTGACCAGGCCTAAGCCAGAGGGTCTGCGTACCCGGTCTGGAGATCTGGGTCTGGATGATGGCCTTTGGACAAAGGCCACAGGTCTAGGAGGGTGTTGGGTGTCCCCACCGTGCTGTCCAGTGGAGTCTGAGTTGACAGGTGAATGGAGGTAAACAGAAATCTGACCAGGACTCGGAGACTGGGGTCTATCCTGTCAGGTTTAGATCTGATCAATCTGCATTTTGTGTTTTTGTTTGTTTGTCTCGTTTTGTTTTGTTTGAGACAGGGTCTTGCTCTGTCACTCAGGCTGAAGTCCAGTGGCACAATCATGGCTCACTGCAGCCTCAACCTCCTGGGCTCAAGCAACCCTCCCACCTCAGCTTCCTGAGTAGCCGGGATTTATATGCCACCATGGCCCAGCTAATATTTTTTATTTTTAACATTTTGTGTAGAGACAGGGTCTTGCTATGCTGCCCAGGCTCATATTGAACTCCTAGGCTCAAGTGAGCCTCTGGCCTCGGCCTGTCAAAGTGCTGGGATTACAGGCATGAGACACCACACTCAGCCAGAACCAAATGTCTTAAATGTAGGTCTCTCCTCTGTTAATATATTCATGACAGAAAACAAGTCTGGCTTTCAGCTAAATGAGAAGATATCAGCTCTCTCTCCTCCCATTTGCACCAAAGAAAATAGCCAAGTGCTGGGATTAGAGTGTGAGCCACTGTGCCAGGCCTGCACTGTGTGTTCAGGCACCTATGCCACATGACCCTCCGCCAAACTGAGTTATCATCTCAGGGACAATCAAACTGATGGAAATTCTGTCTTACAAGAAAAGACTGCCAAAATTACTGGAAGCTTAGGCACTTGTGCCAAAGGGCATAATCATATTTATTTATTTATTTATTTTCTGAGAAAGAGTCTCACTCTATCACCCAGGCTGTAGTGCAGTGGTGTGATCTTGGCTCACTGCAACCTCTGCCTCCCGGGTTCAAGCGACTCTCCTGCCTCAGCCTCACCACCACACCCAGCTAATTTTTGTATTTTTAGTAGAGATGGGGTTTCACCATGTTGGCCTGGCCTGGTCTCGAACTCCTGGACTTCAGGTGACCCGCCCACTTCAGCCTCCCAAAGTGCTGGGATTATAGGCATGAGTCACTACACCTGACCAATCATATTATTATAAAATGACAGTAACTGCATTCATCATAAAGAGGTTACAAGCATCATCTCACTCAATACACAGAACATCATCTAAGACAGGTGGATCCCACCGCCTTCACCCATATATATATATATTTTTAACAAGTGACACAGTCTCTCTGTCCACAGCTCCAGCTCTCACCACTACTCCTTGGATTTCCTTCTTTCCTTCCAGCAGATCTCAATGTGCATCTAGGCATATCAATAGATTTAAGAGCACTGGTGTCTATTCATTCATGATCCTTTCCTTCCTTCATCAGGGTGTCGATTAGGCCCCCTGCCAAGCTCTGAGACTACCAAGTAGGCAACTTTCTCTGTCCTCAAGATGCCCTCAGGGGCTGGGCATAGTGGCTCACACCTGTAATCCAAGCACTTTGGAGGCCAAGGTGGGCAGATCACCCGAAGTTGGGAGTTCAAGACCAGCCTGACCAACATGGTGAAACCCCGTCTTTATAAAAAAAAAAAAGAAAAGAAAAGAAAAAAAAGATGCCGTCAGGTAGAGTGGCAAGAAAGACAAACAGATCATACTTGATGCAATAACTATGTGAGAAACCTGGCCCAGTGGTGCATGCGCCCAGAGGGAGGGTGCCAGGAGGTGCCCTCAGATGTTCCACCAAAGGGACGACTGTGATCTGGCCCATAGAGGAGGCCAAGGAGCTTACAGAGCAGAGCAGGGGCAAAGAGGGTTCCCGGTGGGAAAAGAAAGAAGCAGTGGCACAGGGCAGAGGAAGAGAGAGTGTGACGGACCCTAAGAATGCTGTGTGCTCCGAGCAGGGGACGCGTGAGGGAGGCAGACCCACACCACAGTGACCTGACTCACAAGCCAAGCTAAGTGCCTTTATCCTGTGGGCTGGGGGGGACCCAAGGATGGGCCTTATGCAGAAGAGCAGCATGCTCAGAACTGGTTAAGGAGGAAGAGATTCTAGACCGGGCTTGGCGGCTCACACCTGTAATCCCAGTGCTTTGAGAGGCCAAGGTGGGCAGATCACCTGAGGTCAGGAGTTTGAGATCGGCCTGGCCAACATGGTGAAACCCTGTTCTACTAAAAATAAAAAAATTAGCTGGGCGTGATGATGGGTGCCTGTAGTCCCAGCCACTCGGAAGGCTGAGGCAGGAGAATCGCTTGAACTCATGAGGTTGCACCACTGCACTCCAGTCTGGTGACAGAGTGAGACTCCTTCTGAAAAAAAAAAAAAAAAAAGTTATCCAGGTACATGGCACGTGCTTATAGTACTAGCTACTCGGGAGGCTTAGGTGGGAGGATTCCTTGAGTCCAAAAGTCTGAGGTTGCAGTGAGCTATGATCGTGCCACTGCACTCCAGCCTGGCCAACAGAGTGAGACCCTGTTTCTGACAAAGAAGTTACACACTCTTGATGCCATTCTGGGAACTAGTGTCTCCCCTTCCCTCATCTGCACATCCAGTGTTTGCCTCGGTGTTTCAAATTTTCTAAAAGAATGGATGGTAACATTGTTTTTGCAAAATGCTTCATGACACCAAGGCTGTGTTTCTCTGTGTTTTTCTCAAGAGGGTCACATGGTGCTATGGGGTGGCTTGTGTATGTGTGATGAGAACAACCCTGTTCATTGGTTTTGTTTCAGTCACAGCCTTACCTGGACCAAAAGTACCCTGACAGTTTCCCTATGGCAAGGGGGACAAAGCAAAGCCCAGAAGGTGGGCAGGGATGCCACCTGGGAAACCACACCGCCGTGCACCTGCCCCTGATGGGAGAGAGAAGGGAGGGCAGCGCGCTCTCATGAATATATGGCAGGCATCTACAAACCCTCTCGCTAATTGATGAGCTCTCTATATATCATCCTAGATAAAGGGCCAGTGTGCAGTAAACGCTGATGTTTAGAACATCCTGATAGGGCTTTGTTAACAAGAAGATAACGGAAGAGCAAGATATGTTTGTTTAGCTGCCTATAGATAAACCCAATAGGTCTTTGTTAACTTTCCATGACTGATGGCAACCATAACCATGATAAATACTCCAGGAATGGCGAACTTTACTTAAAGGGCTAGAAAGGGGGCCTACGTTTTTAGCTTTTCTGAATGAGGAAGAAGTATTTTCTGAGTGTGACTATATATGTCCTTGTACACCAACATTTGCTTTTCTCTAAATGCTTTTATTTTTTATTGCTTTTGAAACAGGATCTCTCTGTGTTGTCCAGGCTGGAGTGTAGTGGTGTGATCACTGCTCACTGCAGCCTCAACCTCTCAGGCTCAAGCCATCCTTCCACCTCAGTCTCCTGAGTAGCAGGGACTACAAGCATTTGCCACCATGCCTGGCTAATTTTTAATTTTTCTGCAGAGACAAGAGTCTTTCTACGTTGCCTAGTCTGGTCTTGAACTCATAGGTTCAAGGAATCCTCCTACCTCGGCCTCCCAAAGTGCTGAGATCAAAGTATGAGTCACCGCATCCAGCCTCTTTTTTGAGGTGGGTGGGGGGTGACGGAGTTTCACTCTTGTTGCCCAGGCTAAAGTGCAATGGTGCTATCTCAGCTCACTGCAACCTCCGCCTCCTGGGTTCAAGTGATTCTCCTGCCTCAGCCTTCCAAGTAGCTGGGATTACAGGCATGCACTGCCACGCCTGGCTAATTTTTTTGTATTTTTAGTAGAGACAGGGTTTCTCCATGCTGGTCAGGCTGATCTCGAACTCCCGACCTCAGATGATCCACCTGCCCTGGCCTCCCAAAATGCTAGGATTACAGGCGTGAGCCACCACGCCCAGCCCTCCAGCTTCTCTTAATAGTTTTAAACCATTAGCTGAACCTCTGAACCAGATTGACCCTTGATATTTATTCGGGTATGCTGTGTTCCCATCACATGGAACCTGAGCCAGTCTAAGAACTGCGTTTTATAAACAAGTTTTTAAAAGATTGGCAGAACCTTGAGAAATCGATGCAAATGTTTTGCTAGCAACTAGAAACAGGTACAAATATAAATATATACTTTTTATTTATTTATTTATTTAGAGATGGGGTTTTACTATGTTGGCCTGGCTGGTTTTGAACTTCTGGCCTCAGGTGATCCACCTGCCTTGGCCTCCTAAAGTGCTGGGATTACAGGCATGAGCCACCATGCCTGGCCTCCTTTTTTTTTTTTTTGAGACAGTATCTCACACTGTCACCCAGGCTGGAATGCAGTGGCACGATCTTGGCTCACTGCAACCTTTGTCTCCCAAATTCAAGCAATTCTCCTGCCTCAGCCTCCTGAGTAGCTGGGATTACAGGTGCCCACCACCATGCCCAGCTAATTCTTTGTTCTTTAAAAAATTATATATATATATATATATATGCTTTCTAATATTTGTGAGGTGTCTGAGAGCCAGAGATGATTGTCTCTGCAATGTGTGGGAAGTGAATTCTTACCCCAAACTGATTGCTGATTAAGGATTTATTTTTAAAAACTGAGGAGAGGTGGGGCGCAATGGCTCACACCTGGAATCTCAGCACTTTGGGAGGCCGAGGCAAGTGGATCACCTGAGGCCAGAAGTTTGAGATCAGCCTGGCCAACATGGTGAAACTGTGTCTCTACTAAAAATACAAAAATTAGCCGGGTTTGGTGGCACGCACCTATAATCCCAGCTACTCAGGAGGTTGAGGCAGGAGAATTGCTTGAACCTGGGAGGCAGAGGTTGCAATGAGCCAAGGTCACACCACTGCACTCCAGCCTGGGTGACAGAGCGAGACTGTCAAAAAAAAAAAAAAAAGAGAGAGAGAGTTGTTTATTTGTTGATTTTGTTGTTGCTGTTTGAAAATGATGTCTTGTCTACTGAGGCATGCCATTCCTTCACTGAGATAGAGTGACAGAGCAGGAGCCCTGCTATGCCCAGAACCTACCCAAAACAAAAGTCTCAAAGCACAGTGGAGCCGGCTTTTTCATGAATGCAGCTACAAAGAGAGCAAACTTTCGTGCTGTCGAAAAAGTATTACTACACTATTATCTTTAATGCCATCTTTTAAAAGAAGGCAATTATTTTTACTAAAAACATCATTTGAATTTTATCTTTTCTAAAACACTTGGGAGGAGGGAGGGGTTTGACCCGACCTTATAATCTTCCTTAACCTGCAGACTAATCAATTTTGATGGAAGAAGTGATATTGGGCCTCCGACGTTAACCACATTTGCCACTAGTAAATGGAGGTCCTGGCTGAAAGGATGTCTGAGTTAATAAAAAGAATATTAAAATAAATTCTTTTTTTTTTCCTCTCTCACTCTGTAGCCCAGGCTGGAGTGTAATGGCGTGGTCTAGGCTCACTGCAACCTCTGCCTCCTGGGTTCAAGTGATTCTCCTGCCTCAGCCTCCTGAGTAGTTGGGACTACAGGCGTGTGCCACCACACATGGCTAATTTTTGTATTTTTAGTAGAGACAGGGTTTCACCATGTTGGCTAGGCTGGTCTTGAACTCCTGACCGCATGCCTCAGCCTCTCAAAATGCTGAGATTACCATGCCCAGCCAATAAATTCATTCTTTTTTTTTTGAGACGGAGTTTCGCTCTTGATACCCAGGCTGGAGTGCAATGGCGTGATCTCGGCTCACCGCAACCTCCGCCTCCTGGGTTCAGGCAATTCTCCTGCCTCAGCCTCCTGAGTAGCTGGGATTACAGGCATGCGCCACCATGCCCAGCTAATTTTTTGTATTAGTAGAGATGGGGTTTTATCATGTTGACCAGGATAGTCTCGATCTCTTGACCTCGTGATCCACCCGCCTCGGCCTCCCAAAGTGCTGGGATTACAGGCTTGAGCCACCGCGCCTGGCCAATTCATTCTTAATGTTGAAATTTTTCTACTCCCAAAAGCCACAGGTTAAATATGTTCCAAAGTACTGGGGAAGGGGTGTGTGTGTGTATGTGTGTGTTTAAATGTGTCACAAATTAGTGGGGTGTGGTGGCACACACCTGTAATCCCAGCTGAGGCTGAGGTGGAGAATTGCTGGAACCCAAGAGGCAGAGGTTGCAGTGAGCTGAGATCCCACTGCACTCCAGCCTGAGTGACAGTGAGACTCCATCTCAAAAAAAAAAAAAAAAAAAACCTGTCACAAATAAGAAAGAGCTGTTGTAATTCAGTTCCCTTTTTGGTTCTCAGAGAAAACTCCAGTTTGAGTCACTCTGTGGGGCATTAGTCCTAAAAGCCTCAGGTTTGACTTCCTAGACTCCCTGGAACCGCACGTTCACCTCCCAAAGGGGCTGGGCTCAACCCTTCCTTCTTCCTGTGCAATAATAGCGTGGAAACCAGGTTATCTCTGTGGCCAACTTTCAGGAAAGACCTTGAAAACAGAGACGAGGGCGGACCTTAGTAACCACGTGGCGCTTCCCATCACAGTGGGAGTTTGCTGCGGGGTGGCTGGAACTGTGGGGCCGGGCAGCAACTCAACGCCACACTGATCCCAAGAGATATCCCAATTTGGCTTTTGAATAGAAATCCATTTAAAAGCCTGCGTTAGACTGCCAAGGGGAGCCAGCTCCTCTTACCTTGTGTAGAGCCGCCGGGTGGCTTCATCAGATTAGGTTTGAGAGGGTCGGGGACTTCGGAATGTTGACTTTCTTGACCGGGATTGGGCGGCGCTTCTATAGCGCCTTACTGTCTTAGCACTCTGTTTTCTATCCCTGGTTCAAGGATCGGCTTGCGTATGACGCGATTAATGGCTAATCTTGGGTGCTTGATTTTTAATTTTGGTTTTTTGGCTCAAAGATCGTCGCCCTCGGCTGAGTCTAAAAATTGCTGAAATGCTAGCACGCTTTTTGAAACCTTGTGCTGTTTCTTTACATAAAACTATTTCTGCTTGCCTTCACGCACCCTGTTTGCCTAATTTGGACATCACTTAATATGAAAGATGAGCTTTTCTTGTGAAAAAAAATCAGACAATGGCAGTGAAGACAAGGAGACAACTGTGTAAAGGTGTGTTTGCTTTAGCAACGTGGGCTGTCCCCACATCAGAGCAGTGACTGAAGGGAGGGGAGGGGAGCTCATCTGGGTCTTTCCTGAGTTTTGCTCCAAAACTTTAATTTTTCCTCTGATGTTTGAGCACTAATGAAACACAATGAAAACCGTAATGAAAATTATGAGTGCACTCTTATCAACCACACCCTTGTTTCTGACTGCATTATACATACAGTAAATTATAGACCTGTAAGCTGGGCGTGGTGGCTCACACCTGTAGTCCCAGCACTTTGGGAGGTTGAGGCAGGTGGATCACCTGAGGTCAGGAGTTTGAGATCAGCCTGGCCAACATGAAACTGTGTCTCTACTAAAAATACAAAAACTAGCCAGGCCTGGTGGCACGCACCTATAATCCCAGCTACTTGGGAGGCTGAGGCAGGAGAATTGCTTGAACCCAGGAGGCAGAGATTGTAGTGAGCCGAGCTCCAGACTGGGTGACAGAGCCAGACTCTGTCTCAAAAAACAAAATATATATATATATATATTTTATATATTTATATAAAATATTTTATATATTTATATATATATTATATATATTTGCATGTCATATGACTTCTGTATCTGAAAACTACACAACTGCAAAATTTTCCCAAAGAAGTGTAGAATATGAAGTGTCATTAGCTATATCGAGTGTTCACCTTCTGTGTTTTTACATAAAAACTCTTCAAGTGAATACAATACACGAACTTAGGTATGCTTCTGCAAGCCCAAGAGGGCAGGTGTCAGACATCACCCTTACTTGGGAAAGGGGGTGACTAACCCCTTATGGCATAAATACCGTCTTCTGAATTCAGCCAGAATTTCTACTGCATTAAATTACTGTATTGTCTGTGACTACACACTGAAACACGGGGCTGGCTTTGTTCAGGTAGTCTGGTAATTTGAAGCTCTCAAGCAGGTTTTGCTATTTTGTAATCCAAAGGCAAACCTTCTCTATTGTTTTTAGTGATTTGAAACAAAGTTTAGTGACAATGATTTGCCCATAAAAACATTTGGGAAAATAACTAGCCATCCAACAAATAGAGTAGATGTCGAAAAAGGGCTAAATTACCTCCTGAATGCTAGAAATGACATGGAAGCAGTTGAGATGCCCGTAGCTTCAGTGTGTATATATGAATAAGTCTATGTTCATATTAATGGTTAAATCAAGGCAAGAGAGAATTTTCACTGATATTGGGCAAACACTGACAACTGATACTTTGTATATAAGTGCAGGCTCCTGGATACATAAAATAGAGAATTTTCACTAACATTGGATACAAACCACTGACAACTGATACTTTGTATATAAGTGCAGGCTCCTGGATACATAAAAGGGAATTTTCACTAACACTGGATACAAACCACTGACAACTGATACTTTGTATATAAGTGCAGGCTCCTGGATACATAAATTAGGTACTTAATGAAAAGTTGTTAGTAAGTTGAAAATGTCACACTATCTGTCCATTTCCCTTCTTTCATTTTGTTGAGAATAAAACAATCGAAATGCCTCTGTCCTGTTTGCCCAACCTTTTGTAATTAAAGAAACATGCCTGGGTGGAGAGATTTTGGTAAACGCCCTCACTCCCTCAGCAGCTCCCGGTTATTCCCAAAGACAGCCATTTCTACAGCTGGAGGAGTTTCCTTCTCCTGCTCCTGTTTTTACCTTCTGCTCTCGCAAGAGGTAACCAACCCGAAAGCATGGTGTATGTGTCCCCTTTTGGGATCCTCATTTTCTTCCCTCCCTCCCTCCCTTCCTCTCCCTCTCTCTTGCCCTCCCTTCCTCTCTCTCCCTCTCTCTCTCTCTCCCCCCCGCCCCCCACTTGCCCCCTCTTTCTTTTGTTTTTGACACAGGGTCTTGCTCTGTGGCCCCTGGCTGGAATGCAGTGGTATGATCATGGCTCATTGCAGCCCCAAACTCCTGGGAGCCCAGGAGTTTGACACGAGCCTGGGCAACTCTGTCTCTACAAAAAAATAAAAAATTAGCGAGACGTGTGGCACATGCAGTCAGCTGTAATTACACCACTGCATTTCAGCCTGGGCGACAGAGTAAGACCGTGTCTCATAAACAAATAGATAGATAAATAAGTAAATAATTCACTTTCTAAAAGCTAGCAGAAAAAAGTTTAGTTAACATCCCAAACAGTACAATAATAAATAACCTGAATATAACCTGATAATATTTTTGGATTATTTGAACTTTGGTACTTCTGATGCTTTAAATGAGTTAACTAGAACAGCACCAACATTTTCTTCAAACCATTTAACCTGGCAATAGTTAACTCATTAAGGAGAATCACAATGACATTTTTCAGGTTTGTGTTTTTTTTTTTTTTTTTTTTTTTTTTTTTTTAAGATAGTCCTATTCTGATGTTTCATTAATCAAAAACAAGACCAAACCAAAAAAAAAAAAAACCCACAAAACTTCAAAAGGTTAAAATACTGACTAGGTTCTAAGGACATGGTAGGAAATGATTGCGTAGGGCTAAGTACCTGAAATGAACTTCTGTTCTGAAAGCCATACACGTTTAAACAAACCTTGTGGTGTTCATATCTTTCTACATGTATTTTCTCATATCATGTCTACTCTGCTAGTTCCTAGGATAGTTAATGCAAACGTTTGCTAAGCTCTTATTTTGTTATAAATGTAAGTTTTTTTTTTTTTTTTTAGATGGAGTCTCACACTGTTGCCTGGGCTGGAGTGCAGTGGTACAATCTTGGCTCACTGCAACCTCTGCCTTCGGGGTTCAAGCGATTCTCCTGCCTTAGCTTCCCGAATAGCTAGGATTACAGGCGTCTGCTACCTCACCCAGCTAATTTTTTTTTTTGTATTTTTAGTGGAGATGGGGGTTTCACTATGTTGGTGAGGCTGGTCTCAAACTCCTGACCTCATGACCTGCCCACCTCAGCCTCCCAAAGTGCTGGTATTACAGGCATGAGCCACCTCGCCCAGCCATGAATGTGAAATTTAAAAGCATGAAGCTGTATTAACCTTAAAAACTAGTTGCAGTGTAAGGTGGATAGGAAGATTATGCATGGAAAAATGGGAAGAGTAATATATGGAATACACTTTAATACATAGTATACTTTGGGAACGATTCAAAATCATGGAGCCAGAGGAAGGACTCGAGCAGTTCAGAAACCAGACAACTGGAAATGAACTTGGTTCAGATACATCACTGCCATTTCCACAAAATGTGCCTAGCAAATGTGGACTACATGAATGAAACCATGTAACAATGTTCCTCAAACTCAATTTAAAACTGAGTTGCCCAGAATGAAAAAAAAAAAAAAAAACCAGTAGCCATTTTAATAACTCATACATAGACTAAATGAAGAACAAGCTGTCCAGCTGTCTACATAAATATCTCATTTCAGTGTCACCTACTGGCCTGCACACATGGATTAATAGTTACTTTATACTTTTTAGGCTACAATGAACGCAAGATTCTCAAAGAAATAGTTTCCTAACAGAATAACTGATACCATTGTGGAAACAGACATTATTCAGGACATTATCTGTTTCATTCTTTGGTCAGGGTAACTCATCTACTTTTAGACTTAAACTTCTAAAGAAAACTGCTATGATCTAGAGATTGGCCATAAAACTATTTGTATTGAAAACTTAGCCAGCATGCCTTTAGTGAACTTTCTTCATTAGCATTCTTAGTGGCAAGGTTTCCGTATCTCAGTGTTCATTTTATACTTTAATTTGGTTAGTAGGTCTTTGTTTAATCATCCCATTGAAAGGGGAACAAAGGCGGTTTAGGTGATACAGGAGAGTAATGCACTATATTTTATCTCTGAAAAAAGCCTGACAAAGTCAGAATACTCTGATAGCCTCTGGTTTTCTCCAGGACATTTGGAACCACAAATCAGTCAGGGGATAAAGATCCTCACTGTGCCTCACTGTAGACACCTTTGGAAGAGAAACACCTTGTCAGCCACAGAAATTAAGCTCTGCCAGTTCCATCTGGCTCCGACAGCAGATTATCACACCAGAAGAGCGTCTCGGTTTCATGAGTGAGGGTCTGTTTCTCAATAATAAAATCACTAGCCAGGACAATCTCCACCCCCCTCCCATTACTTCTTTTTATAAAGTATTGGTGCTATTCAAATGGTAGTGCTGTGCTAAATTAAAACCGGTCAGGATTTTGCTTTAACTGGAAAACTGCAAACCCTCTAAAGGGAAATCCTTTTCATTCCTTTGCATCTAATTTTGTTAGTTCCTCAAATTGCTGCTGCCTTTTGCGATTTCCTTCTCCCTCAAAAGTCAAAACCCATTTTTTCCTAATGTTTGGGCCCCTAAGCTTTTTCTCCTGATTAAATCATCCTCCCCACTTAACCCTCTCCTTTCTCACCCAATATAGGCTTTTCTTTTCCAGTTTTGCTTGACTTCATCAAGGAAAGTAAATTAATCTCCATTTGTCTGTGGTATTTGTATGTTTTTTTTTTTCTTCAGTATTACTTTCTGGAGAATGACTATGCCCAACTTTCTTTTTCTTTGTCACATAGATGTTTTATTTTCTAATCCACGTTTCTTTTTGCAGTTTCTTGAACTTCCTTTGGTTGGTGTCACAGCCAGACACCCAGTAGAGACTGAGACCACCAGTTCATTTCATACAGGCCACTGAACAGTCATAAGATGGTGACAATTTTTGGTCTCTAGTGACCTGGGCTGGATCCGACTCACTGACCTGGAGGTGAAAGGCTCTGTATTCCATTCCTAATCCCTCCAGTTCTCCAGCCCCCTGAAAATGATTCTTTGGTTTTATTATTGCAAAGACCATTTATAAAATCATGAACTGGATTTAGGAAAGCAACCATGAAATAGCAAGGGACAACAAACTGATTGAAATTCCTTAAATGCAGCATTGGCGAAGTCTCTCAGACAGCAAGATTGGGGGAAAGTTATTCTGATTTCACCTCCATTCTGATTTCAGCAGCATGACCTGCTCACTTAAACGTGGCAACTTCAGATCATGGACCATGCCTCAAGGAACTAAATCCTAAATAAAGAAAATGGAAAAGCAAACTATGAAACAGTCAATAATCTTTATTTTGCACTTCCCCCGCCCCTCACCCCTCTCCAAAAAGCACTAACGCGCATTTTTGTGCATGTGAAAATATTGTATAAAGTATTTAGAATGATCTCAAATTAATAAAACAAAAAACCACATATCTCAACATAGATGCTTTGTTTCTTTGCAGGGATAGAAAAGTTCTGGCTTCTTGAACAAGGAGGGTGATCACGATACCCACACTCTGAAGAGGGGTACTCCATTTCCACTGATTTGCAATTTCACACTCATGGCAGAAAACCGCACTTCTCTAACCACATAATGTTTTTGAATACGACTAATTCATACACTAATATCAATTTTCTTGGCATTTTAAAAAATCACATTTTTTAGTAATATATTTGTATTCGGTTCAAAGCCCATATTCTAGTATCCAAGAGATCCAGTACATGGGCCCACACTAGGATTATTTCAAAAACAAGTAAAAGTCCATATTTATTCCAAAGTTGCTAAAATATGCTAATAAAGTTAAATTTGATGTTTTTTAACATTAAAAATAAAATATTTGGTTTACCTCTCAGACATCTATAACATATAATAAATAGTGGGAGTATAATAATACAATAAAGTTTTGTGATACCCTGAAATTTGATGTTTTCTTAAAAAAATTCATAATATACTTCATTTCAGCCTTAAAGCACAATATTAATGAACAGATTTGTAGAAATAAAACAATATAAAGACAAAATGCTACAGTATATGTGGGTTGTTTTCTTTTTTTTTTTTTTTTTAACTTTCATGGAAACTACATGTCCTTTTAGCAAAAGTCTGTCAAAGAAATTTACAAAAACAAAATAGACAACAAACAAAACAACTTCAAATCACAAACTGGAAATTCAAATGGCCTTGTTTTCCTTCCAACTGCTCGGGCCCTTTCCCCCACGATCTTTTCGGCCACTGCACACGTTCAACTCAAGGGAAATGTCTTTGAACGATGGCTTTTTCTCCAGCCTTGTTTGTTTCTGTCCAGCGTCAATACAGACACGGCTGAAATCACAGTGGATTTCAGAGAAAGCCAGAATTAAACACGATAAAAATTTAAAAAATAACTACTTCATAAATATTTATTATTTACATTAGGGGCAATCTTTTAGTCTGAAGAGTTTTTATACAAGTTGATGAAATGTACAAGCAGTGAGAAGAGACTCCAGCAGTTTAAAGAAGGGCAAAATTAGAATGCAACGAAGATATAAAATACATTAAACAAAAATAATTTGCACAAAAGCAAACGGGACATGATAGAAACCTTTTTCTTAAAAAATATAAGGTATTTCACAAAAGCCTGAACATTTTACATGTTAGTACTAAAAACGGGGGAAGGAGGGAAGCTTCATATATTCTTATCACAAAAATATTTACCAGTACTCCAACTGGAGTTTTCCTTTATGTTATTAAGATTATCTTACTCTAGAGGGAAAGGGGCTGAAGACTGTACAGACTCCATCATCCTTAAATTACAGTCGAGGCAGTCTGCACATTATCTTCTCATCTAATACCTCCATGAAAAGGCCCTGGAGAGAAGAAAGGAAGTCAAAGGGAAGATGTACGCTCTTTTTATTAATAATACTTGTCACTGGTATTAGAGAAGAGGAGGAGGGGCAGCCCCCAGGCCACGCCTCTGCTTGAGTTTCCTTCCGTCGCCCGGCCACGGAGCCACAGGCCAACGCGGTTCGGGAGTGAACAATCCAGGTTCGAGGTGTGTTCCTGCCTCAGTCCTCCCGGGTTCTTCATCCACGGGCATCTGGGGGTGGCTGTGGCGGCAGAACTGCACCAGCTCCCTTCCTGAGGCGCCGGGGGAGAAGCCCGAGCTGACCCCACTTGACCCTGACCCTGGCGAGCCGTCAGTGCGCTCGATGCTTCCTCTTCTTGTGCTTTTTGTCCTTCTTCTTGTTCGCGCACTTGGGGCAAAACCACTGCATCTCTTCTGGGGGTGCAGCCATGATTCCCACACAGGGCCTACACGTGAAAAACAAGCTCAAATCAGCAACTTCTACATAGACATCTATTCTTCTCCTTCAATGTTTTAAAGTAATTTTTACAAGTCTATGACACGTTTACCCAAAATCAAAGTCAAGCAGCACTAACTCGCAGCACTATTGTTGGGCAGGCAGACTATGATGCTACAGAGGCTTCCTTTCCAGGCCCCTGCTGAGAATCATCAGTTCATTCATCCTTTCAGCCAGGAATTGGAGTCTTCTGAGCCATGGCTTTGTCTTTATCTTACAGATATCATATATCATAACTGCCGAGGTCGCTATTCTTTTTGTATCTGACATTTTAAAGCTAACACGAGATTATCTGCATAAATTTTGGTTGAGCGTTTCAGTTTTTAGGAACTGCTGAAGAGGTTTAAAACACAGATGAGCAGTCTTTAGTCCTGCAGTTTGTACCACTCTCACAAAGGGGCTGCCTCTTCATGGTTCTGGCCAGTGCTACAGCTGCTACGGAACATTACCTGAAAGCAAGGCCAGGGACACCCCTGCGTCTCCTTTTAGTATTATTGTTTTAATAAGAAGGATAGATAAGCTAAGCAGAATATTCAATTTGGGGTGAATAACAATAGTCAGAAGACTCTTGGGTTTTGCAATGAATTGCATTTCCCAGGCTCTGTGATCTGACTCCACTTACTGACCCCAGGGCAGCCCTGCGTCAGTCCAAAGCCTGGAATCTACTCTGTGGATGCTTCGTCTCAGGAGCAGCAGATGCTGCCTGAGAGTGTGGCCGGCAGGGCGCCCTCAGCACTCACCAGTGGTACCAGTCATCACAGTCGTCACAACCAATCATTGGACTCCCATCATCAGGCTTGTTACACCCAGGGCAGATCCAGATCTGATTGCCCCACTCATCTCGGATCTGATGTTTGCAAAGCAGGAGCGGGAAAAACGGAGGGAATGGGAAAAATACAAAGAGAGACCAGATCAGAATAATTACTGTATACTGTTAATTGAATAAACAGGCACATTAAACTAAAAAATACAGTAGATTAGCACTTTATTAACACCATGATCAGTGTCATCACTGTTTTAGAATTATGAAACAGAAAAACGCTCCTAAGTGTTCAATGATAAGACATTCCTAATGTATATTCTAAGCTTTCTGTTGTAAGTCATAAAAAACAAACATTTTAGAATCATCTCTGTGAACAATATGACCTGTAGCCCCTTTCATAAAAACAAACAAACAAAAAAACATAAATTCTTACTGATTTGGGTCTTTATGGTGGTAACAACTGATTTTTTGAAAGCTACAGAGCTCCACTTTATATGTGGTTTTCTCAATCGCATTCATAGGCATGGAATTAATACATACGGCCAAACGTGCATGCACCACCTTATTACTTATTAGCCAAGCCCTTCTCCTGAACGAGCTGATAAGATCAAGGATATAAAAGAGTCGTTACTAAGTAACTTTCCATTCCCTTTATGACATTTTTAGTAAAGTACAATCAACTAAAGGGCAAATGAAATAAGGGGAATTGAGAGGCCAAAGAGCTACAGGGTTCAACATTATTTTGCTACAAATTTTGTGTACTCTGGAGTTGACTTTATTTAACTTCACAGTTCTAAAGAGGGCACATCCTATTACCCACTTCCTCAAACTTCACATGAACAGAGCCATCCTGGAAGAAGTGATTCACTGATGGGCATTCAACACCAGCAATAAGAAAAAGGGAATTGCAGAAGTATTTACAGTAACAGCACATTAGATCATTCGGCTTATTTGGGAAGGCACAGTTCTTCCTAGACTTTCGACTACCATGCTGACCAGCTATGTTTTTTAAAACGGCCTTCTTTGTGTGACAGGTGCAGTGGTGGTACATGTATGTTTCACTCTACTGACAGGCTTTCTTCAAGGCAACTCTACAAAGGCAAACCACAGCGACAGGAAAACTTCCCAGAGAAATCTGTGGGAAACTACATTTCTGACCCTCTGTAATTTCAGGAGAAAATGTACCAAGGGGTGAGAACCAGCCGTCACCTGTACCCGCTGTCCAGTGGCCAAGGCTGGTGCAACATCCTATGCCCCGAAGCTCCCGTGTATGGCCAGTCCTGCTGTTGGCTGACCTTGCTTAAAATGAGAAGGCCGAGACTGTGTGCTCCACAAGAACTTCGCCACAGCATCCCCAGTAACTCACACCAAACACCTCACAGCTTACTGAGTTCTACACACTTATTTCATTTAATCATTGTAAAACAACCTCTGGGTAGCTTATGAATGGGGACACCGGAGCTAAAGGAACTTAAGTGGCATTTCCAACATCACACTATTAGGCAGTGACAAAACCTGCCTTTTTGCTCTCTAGCCTTTGTATGTCATCTAAATCACACATTTTGTCCTCTGCCCATCAAGTGTCTCTTCATGAGGTAGAAAGCTTTTTTAAAATTTTCATTTTTATTTTAAAGACAGGGTTTCACTCTGTCACCCAGGCTGGAGCGCAGTGGTGTGATCACAACTCACTGCGGCCTCGACCTTGCTAGGCTCGGTTGATCCTCCCAGCTCAGCCTCCTGAGTAGTGGAGACAACAGGCGCAGGCTACCACGCCCGGCTCAGTTTGGTATTTTCTGCAGAGACCGTGTCTCACTATGCCGCCCAGACTGGTCTCAACTCCTGGGCTCATGCGATCCGCCTGTCTCAGCCTCCCAAAGTGCTGGGATTACAGGCGTGAGACACCATGCACGTCCGGAAAGCTTTCCATCGACTTGTCTATTCCAATTGGAGTCATCCCAGGGAGTGAGTTAACTCAAAGATCTACTGGAAAACCAGAACTTTCAGAGCCAGAACGTACCACAGAGTTTACCGTTACACCCCTTGTTACATTTTCTCCTTGTTAAATTAGAGAGTTTAACACAAACTCCTTAATTACAGATGAAGACATGAAGGTCGAGGAGGTTAAGTACAAAATCTTTCCTGATCGACCCATTTGGGGGTGATGATGCCTCAATTAAACACCTACAATGAATGCTCCCTGAATGGACCAACTTGATGATCACAGTTTTAGAAGTTCCTTCCAAAACTCCTTTAAAGAAATGTACTAATAGGCCAGGCATGGCGGCTCACGCCTGCAATTCTGGCACTTTGGGAGGCCAAGGTGGGAGGATTGCTTGAGCCCAGGAGTTTGAGACCAGCCTGGGCAACATAGGGAGACATCATCTCCACACACACACACAAAAACAGCCAGAAAACAGCCAGGTGTGGTGGCAGATGCCTGTAATCCCAGCTACTCAAAAGGTGGCAGGATCGCTTGAACCTGGGAGGCAGAGGCTGCAGTGAGCAGAGATCATACCACTGCACTCCAGCCTGGGTGACAGAGTGAAACCCCCTCTCAAAAAAAAGGCTGGGCGCCACCAGTGGCTCACGCCTGTAATCCCAGCACTTTGGGAGGCCGAGGCAGGCAGATCACCCGAGGTCAGGAGTTTGAGACCAGCTTGGCTCCTGTTTCTTCTAAAAATACAAAAAAATTAGCAAGTCATAGTGGCGGCATCTGTAATCCCAGCTACTCAGAAGGCTGAGGCAGGAGAATCTCTGTGACCCGGGAGGCAGAGGATGCAGGGAGCCGAGATTGCGCCATTGTACTCCAGCCTGGGTGACAGAGCAAGACTCTGTCTCAAAAAAAAGAAAGAAAGAAATGTGTCTGGTCTGGGGGCGGGGGCAGTGGCTCAGGCCTGTAATCCCACCACTTTGAGAGGCTAAGGCAGGAGGACTGCTTGAGCCCAGGAGTTTGAGGTTGCAGTGAGCTATATGACTGGGTCACTGCACTCCACCCTGAGCAACACAGGGAGAGACCCTGTCTCAAAAATAATTAAGTAAATGACACAATTTTAAAGAGAAATGCCCCTGAAATTCGATAGTGATTCAGAGCACACCCTTGTCTTGAACTGAAAACGTCTCCTTGCTAACCGCGCGGGTGGCAGGTACGTACCACGTAGGTGCTGACCGTCTCAGTCACCACGCTGCGCACAGGGGCTTTGGCGCTGGCCCCAGAGGCGGCGGGACCCTGGGAGGGCAGCAGGGCAGGGCCTGCGGTGGCCTGGGCGAGCAGTGGTAGCGGCACAGGCGCGGGGCTCACGAGCACAGGGCCAGGGGCGGGCGCAGGTACCGGCGGCGGGGTCTTCGGCCTGTTCTGCGAGGGCGCCGGCTTGGCCTCGGGGGCGGGGACCACCTTGCTGATGACACTGTCAACAAAAGAGGGAAAGGTAAAAAAGTCAAAACAGGATCATCCAGCCAAACCCGTGCTTAAAAACAGAACCTCAAAATAACTTTTCCTCCAGTAGTGAAAGACTTCAACGTCCAGAGGCGGCTGAAGAACTGAGTTCGAGGTCCTGTTTCAAGTGACCTCTCCACTTACTCAGACTAATTTTTCATTTTCCCAAACATCCCCTCAATGGCCAGATATTTAGAAATTTCTAGTAACCAATACGCATGCACTGTTGCCAGAAATTATGACTTCAGCTGCCAGTTCCTGTGCTGAGACAGAAGCTCTGACAGCTTCAGAGGTCATGCTCCCACCCCATGGCCTCTGCTGAGTCCTCCTGGCACTCAGACAAGGGGCTGCTCCTCCCACTCCAGCTCGGGCTGGAGAGGACATGGAGCAGCCTGTAACCCACACCTGAGCTGGACAAGAAAGACCCATTTGCTGTTGGAGGCCCTTGAGATCTCTGGGTTGTTAATTACCATAAACTTAACCTGGCCTCAGCTGCTGGACAGAGCAGCTTAAAAAAAAAAAGTTTCCATTTATCTCTTCTCAATTCCAATGTTTCTTCTTAATGCTTTCAATGCCATTGTCAATACAACCGTGAAGACTTTCTCACTTCTGTATTTGGCTTGACTGCCAGGTTTTAAAGGCCAGGCATGGTGGCCTCACATTTGTAATCCTAGCACTTTCGGAGGTTGAGAGTTCAAGACCAGCCTGACCAACATAGTGAAACCCAGTCTCTACTAAAAATACAAAAAATTGGCTGGGTGCAGTGGCACATGCCTGTAATTCCAGCTACTCCGGAGGCTGAGGCAGGAGAATCACTTGAACCCAGGAGGCAGAGATTGCAGTGAGCCAAGATCATGCCACTGCACTCCAGCTTGGGTGACAGAGCGAGACTTCGTCTCCTTCTCCCCTCCTCAAAAAAAAAAGAAGAAAAAAGATTGACCGTTCTCAGAAGGGCTGCAGAGCTATGGAGGAGGTACAGCATTGGCAGCTCCTGTCCTGGTGACGCTGCTGCAGGTCGTTGGAGTGTGGGACTGTGACCACTCTCCTCTACTAACAGCATCCTCTTCACATAACTCTCGCTAGCGGAAGAAGCTCTGGACTTGGGGTCAGGACATCTGAGCTCAAATTCTATAGCCCCAGAGACTAGCCCTGTGGCCTTGGATTACTCCTTTATTATAAAAAGCACTATTTATTGAGGACCTATAAGAAGTTAGAGGTTACACTAGGCACTTTACAAATATTTCATCCAGTCCTCATGAGACCATCAAAGAAGTAATGATTCCCCTATTTTGTAGATGAGGAAACTGAAGATGAGTGAGAGAAAGGAATCTGAGTAAACAGATAGCAGCTTTTGAACCAAGGTCTGCTTGATTCCAAAGCTTGCTTTTTAAGTTTTTTAAATAAAAAAACCAAAAGTATATATATCATTTCACGCACAGAGAAAACAATATAACAGACACCTAGGTAATAATCAGAGATAGAGTACGTTAGCCTTTGCGGTACTTATTTCAGATGAACTTCCTTCCCTGACCCAGGGCGACCACTGCCCTAACACAGGTGTGTTTTTACTGACTGCTCTTGGTACTTTGTTTTTGTTCTCTGTACCTCTCCTGCCTTTCAAGGTGTCCATAAACGATGCATACTGCATTACCGTTTTTTTATACACACAATGTCACACTCCAGTCATTGTTTGCAACAAGCTTTTTCCACTTAGTTTTATGTCTCTTAATTTATCCACGTTGACACATATAGATCTACATTATTTGTTCTAATTGCTATATTGTGTTCCACGTATTAGTAAGTCAAAGGTTTTTGTCCATCATCCTACGAAAGTAGGACACGTTCACTTGTAAATTTACACACTGACTCATAAATAGAACTGTTCAAGGATTTCTCTAAGCCCCATTCCTAGAAATAAAGTTTCTGGTCCGTGGAATGTGCCCATCCTCGTCTCACCAGGAATCGCCAGCCTTTGGACTGTCCCAGCCTGTCTCTTTCTACTATTCCACATGATTGTTTAGGCCATGCTTTTCTCATCAACGGCTGCCTCAGAGGGCTGTAGTGAGAACCTCAACACGGAGAAACACTTTAAAAACTGCAGCCAGGTGGGACGTGCCAGCCGGGTGTGTCATGAGGTTGCTCATGACAGCCTCTGACCTCACTGCTGCCAGCCCGCACAGTTCCACTTCCTTACAATCCTAGTTTAGAAACCACTTTCACCAAAAGGTACTGACTCTTTGCTATTCTGATCATAAATTTATCAAATATTAAGTTACATCAAAAACGTCACCATTATTTCAGCAAATAATTTCATTATGGCTAATTGTTCTCTATTTGTTTCCTGCAAGGGCAATCACCTTCCTAAGTTGAAGACAGACAAAGATCAAGAGAACTTAACACAGGCCTGCTGGTGCAGCAGACACCTGATAAATGCTTAACATAATAACTAGTGACTATTTATTGTATTTATTGAGCACTTACTACATGTCTGACTGTCCTAAGCACTTGAAAGCCAATTGTGAGCCAGGCACTGTATTAAATGTTTACTTGCTTCAGCTCATTTGTTTTCCATAATGACCACATAAGGCAAGCTATTATTCTACTTTTGTAAATGAAGAAACCAAGGCATAGAGAGATTAAGTATCTTGCATAAATTAACACAGGCTACTACTATAGGGCAGGGCCATGCTTTAAACAAGGCAGTCTGATTTTAGAGCCTGTGATCTTAGTAAGTATGTGACACTCTCTCAATGTGTACTAAATGAGGTTTGCCGTAGGAGTTCAAAGTTATTGCAATGGCATTTACATCCAGAGGGTAAGCATTCTCTGTTTTTATGGTTAGACTTAAAATGTTTAAATACTATTTCTAGAGGCAGTTTCCCATATGGTTTAACACACAAGTTTCAGAACCAAAGCTAAGGTACAAAGCAGAGACCCTGAGATAAGCAGAACACAGATGTTTTACCCCGAGGGCATTTACGCATTAGGGAAGTCTGATCTTTGGTTATGATGAAGAGGAGAAATGTCCAAGCACAGGATTTGCCCAAAGTGGAAAGTCTAATAGAACTCCCTCCTGACACTAAGGATCCCCAAAGGGCTATACCCAGAAGGTAAAGATTAATCAGAATCTCATGCATTTTCACCTCTGGTGTTCTAGGATACTTTACATTTAAAGTAATTTTGACTTGCAATGTGCTCACACACAACAATCCTGAGGGGAAGTATCTTAAAATCTAAGTCTCATATTATTAATATAGATAATTATCTTTTTTAAAAAAAAATAAGCAGCACATAATCAAAGATAATCAAACCTATGAATAGGTAAGGTGGGATCAGGGAAAACAGCTAGTATGAAGAGACTCACAAAGACCACAGATACGAGAATTATCAACTATAAAACAACCCTGCTTACAACGTTAAAAAAAATAAAAGGCCCAGGTTGGAAATATAGGTGGTAGGAAGTTACAGAGTGGCTTGATCTAGTGAATTTGAAAAGAACCAAACAGACCTTCTATAAATTAAAAAATACAGTAACTGAGATTTAAAATTCAAGGGAGGGATTTAACAGCAGATTGGAAACAACTTAAGACAAAAC
This sequence comes from Aotus nancymaae, assembly GCF_030222135.1. Taxonomy (NCBI): domain Eukaryota; kingdom Metazoa; phylum Chordata; class Mammalia; order Primates; family Aotidae; genus Aotus; species Aotus nancymaae. The sequence continues at coordinate 4,233,718 of NW_026988498.1, read as the reverse complement.
TATAAACTGAGTATTAGGACAAAATAAATTTCCAGAGCATAGCCTGAGAAGCAAAGAGAATACAATAAAAAGGTCTAATTAGTACATGTTTGATCATAATTCTAGAGGAAGAATGGGGCAGAGACAAATGTGAACAAAGAACGCCTGAGACTTTCACAGAACTGATGAAAGATACCAATCCACAGATTTATGAAGCCCAACAAACCTCAGGCAAGATAAATAAAAGTAAAGCTGTATCTAGACACATCAAAGTGAAGCTATAAAACATCACAGGCACAGAGGAAAAATCTGAAAGGCAGCCAGGAGGAAAAAAGGACTATTCCTTTCAAAGAAGAAACAGATGACAGCTGATTTCTTAATTAGCAATGAAATCTAGAAGATAGTGGAATAACATCTTCAACGTGCTAAAGAAAAATAAATTGTGTCTTTGAAAACATCTTTCAAGAATAAAGATGAAACAAAGACATTTACAGGCAGACAAAATAAGAATTTGCCACCAGCTGACACTTAATAAAAAAAAAATTCTAAAGCAACAATTCTCAAATTTTTGGTGCTAGGACCCCTTTAAATTCTTAGAACTTAAAAAATATGCACTACATTTGTCAATATTTACCATTTTAAAAATAAAACTGGACCAGGCACAGTGGCTCATGCCTGTAATCCCATTTGGGAGGCCGAGGTAGGTGGATTGCTTGAGGCCAGGAGTTCAAGACTAGCCTGGCCAACATGGTGAAACCCCATCTCTATTAAAAATACAACTATTAGCCACTTGTGGTGGCACAGGCCTGTAGTCCCAGCTACTCCAGAGGTGGAGGCAGGAGAATCACTAGAACCTGGGAGGTGGAGGTTGCAGTGGGCCGAGATCACACCACTGCACTCCAGGCTGGGCAACAGAGCAAGAATCTGTCTCAATAAATAAATAAATAAATAATATAAAACTGTAAAGTTTAAAAATATTTAGTAATTCATTTAAAAGTGACAATAATGAACCCATTATATGTTAACAGATTTTACAAGACAAAAATTTGGTAATGACTGCCAATGTTTTGGTTCTTTTTTCTTTGAGAATTGTGTCTTGCTCTGTTGCCCTGGGCTCAAGCAATCCTCCTGCCTCAGCCTACCGAGTAGCTGGGATTATAGGGTTATGCCACTGTGCCTGGCCAAGACTGGCAATGTTTTACATTTTTGCAAATCTCTTTAATGTAGACATGTATAACTAGAGAAGGGAGGACTATTTTAAAAGACTTTTCAGATAATAGTCTAAGTTCGTCTTTAATGCTGCATTAAATGTAAAACGTGATAGTTTCTTATAAGTTACAGTCACAATGTGTAATCTGAAACCATATCAATAGGCATTTCTATTCTGTTACATTAAAATTTATTGTTCTGTTTAGCACTTTGAATACAAAATTTACCCATGCATAATTTTATAATGTCATTGGTCATTTGGAAAATACTGGTTCACTGAGTTATGCAGATCTTGCAAATGCTTACATAATTCATTACACAACATAGTAATATGTAAGCCAGTAATGGGTAAACAGAGCTAAAGTATTTTAATGTTCCTCTACTATATAAAATGCAGTGTAAAGGTAGTGAATAACTTTTAAGTATGGTAATTTCTAGGGCAGCCACACAAAACTTACAAAGTATAGTATGAAGAAAATGGAATGATCAAAAAAAAAAAACAAAAAAAACCCCTCAATCTGATAAAAGGAGAGAGAGAAAAAAACCAAAACATTGAACAGTAAGGTAAGTAGCACAAAATAATAAGGTAGATTCTAATCTCAAAGTATCAATGATTATATCAGGTAAGTGGTCTAAGTGATTCAGATGTCAGGCTGTATGAAACAGCGAAACCCAATATATTCTAATGCCCAGAGGCGCATCTAGCAATAGAAGGGCTGAAAGGGAGAGGCTATAAAAAGATGTATAGAAATACAAAGAAAAGCAATATCACACAAAACAGACTTTAAGGCTACAAGTGATGATGAAGGCTACTTCATGATGATAAAAGGTTCCAATCTGCCAGGAAGCTGTAAAAGTTTAAAATTTGTATGTACCCAATAACATATCTGCAAAATATATAAAGCAAAAACTGACAGAACAGTAAGAAACAGACAAATCCACAGTCATGCTCACAGAGATGTAAGCATACTTATCTCCCTGCATAATTGACAGAATAAGCAGTCAAAAAACCAGCAAAGATATAGGTTTGAATATGAATAATGAAATTAACCCAATGGACATTTTTTAAAAACTGTCTTCAATAAATGCAGAATATTCATTCTTTCCTAAAATATACTGAACACTGAAAGAAACTGATCCAATTTCATAAGGCTAAAAAATGATTTGAATAGTTTGTACACGTATTTGTTACCCCTGCTGTATCGGAACAAAAAGCCTTTTTCATTTCTGCATCCCCAGTGTTTAACATGCTAATTGGCATTTAATAGGTATCTGATGACTATTAAAATAAACTGTGTTCAAATTCAAACTAAGAAACAAAAGCTGATCCTGAAAGTAGTAATTTTCCAGATGACATGATACTTTCAGCGTATTTTTCTATCCAATCAAAATTATAGTCCCCCCCACCACCCGCCTAAAAGTAGCATAGTAATATGCCTTATGATGTGGGAAGGGATGAAGGACAGGTGAGAGGAATATGGAATATCAATGAAAACAGAAAAAAAGAAAAGAGAAGAAACAGAGCAAGTGAAAGAATTACAATTTTAGGTCAGGAAGCGTGAGGACAACCCAGGCATTTTCAGTTGTTGGTTAATGGAGTTAATTTGGGGTGCAGGAAGAAGAGAGGGAGGAAAAAGGAGGACAGGAAGAAAAAAAGAGAGTTGTGATCCATATGACTGCAGGCAAAAATAAGCGTGAAAATTTAAGTTATCAACAAGAGGAGGTTATTTAAGGGAAACATCTTCTTTCTTATGACCCATTCACAGGATCGATGGATAGGGTCTTCGAAAACTATTTGCAAGTATCACTTTGGTTATCACTTTGTTTTAACTCTACTATCTGCTGGCTATTACAGTGGAAAATGTTTGTTGGAGGTAAAGACTGAAGCTATTGTCTAAAATAATTTTTAGATATTCATGTGCTTTACTATGCAATAATTATGCATGTGCAATAGAGAATTAGCTCAATTATGACTTGTTGGATGGTATAGTTAATTTTTAAAAAAACCCTCAAAATTGGAGCTATATCACAAACCATAAATTCTAAAGGTCTTAAAAATTAGGTAAAAGAAAACAAAACCATAAAAATTCCCAAAAAAGTAAATATAAATGCTTTTAGACTTGGGGTAGGACAAAATTTCTAAGTATCTCACCAAAAGTAAAAACCATAAAGGGAAATGCTGATGTGACTGCACAACAATTTTAGAAGGCATAAAATAACCTCAGCAAAGTTAAAAAGCAAAAGACAAAATGAAGCTAACTACATGCAACAATAAAATATTCACTCCTTATATAAAGAATTGTTTCAAATAAAAAAGAAAAGAATTAATGTTCTCATTCAAACATGAGCAAAGGAAACAGCAAATAGTTACAGAATTAAAAACAAAAACAAAAACAAAAAAAAACAGGCCGGGTGTGGTGGCTCATGCCTGTAATCCCAGCACTTTTGAAGGCCAAGGCAGTCAAGAGATCGAGACCACCCTGGCCAACACAGTGAAACCCTGTCTCTACCAAAAATACAAAAATTAGCTGGGTGTAGTGCTGTGTGCCTGTAGTTTCAGCTACTTGGGAGGCTAAGGCAGGAGAATCACTTGAACCCAGGAGGTGAAGGTTGCAGTGAGCCAAGATTGCGCCACTGCACTCCAGCCTGGCGCCTGGCGACAGACCGAGACTCTGTCTCAAAATAAATAAATAAATAAAAATAAAAACTAGAATAACTGCAATTTAAAATACCCTAGAATAGGAGACTGGTTACACAGCTCATGATAGAGAGAACACCATGTTGTTATTTGAAGTGATACACATGTGCATGCACACACAAATGAAATGCTTATCCAAGAAAAAGGTTTGTATAATAAGATGGAATTTTTCTAAGAAAATAAAAAAAGCAAACAAGAAGGTATGAGTGTACACAAAGAAAAAAAATTAAAGAATATACACTAAAATGTCCAGCAATTGCCTCTACATGAAAATTACAGATTTTTTTTTTTTTTTGAGACAAGGTCTCACTCTGTTGCCCAGGGTAAAGTGTGGTGGTGCGATCTTGGCTCCCTGCAACCTCTGCCTCCCAGGCTCACTTGATCCTCCCACCTCAGCCTCCTGAGTAGCTGGGACTATAGGTGCATGCCACCATGCCTGGTTAATATTTTTTTTGAGATGGAGTCTTGCCCTGTCACCCAGGCTGGAGTGCAATGGCATGATTTTGGCTCACCGCAACCTTCAGTCTCCCAGTTCAAGCAATTCTCCTGCCTCAGCCTCCCATGTAGCTGGGATTACAGGCATATGCCACGACGCCCAGCTAATTTTTTGTGTCTTTAGTAGAGACGGGGTTTCACCATGTTGGTCAGGCTGGTCTCAAACTCCTGACCTTGTGATCCACCTGCCTCGGCCTCCCAAAGTGCTGGGATTACAGGGGTGAGCCACCGTACCCGGCCCCTGGCTAATTTTTTGCATATATATATTTTTTGTGTGTAGAGACGGGGTTTTGCCATGTTGCCCAGGCTGGTCTGGAACTGCTGGATTCAAGTGATCCTCCCATCTCAGCTTCCCAAGGTACTGGGATTACAAGTATTAAACCACTATGCTTGGCCGATTTTTTTTTTTTTTTTTTTTTTTTTTTTTACAATTAACAAACATAACTTGTATAATAAAAATAACAAAAAAGCCTGGGCACAGTGGCTCACACCTGTAATCCCAGCACTTTGGGAGGTCGAGGTGGGCAGGAGTTCAAGACCAGCCTGGCCAACACAGTGAAACCCCGTCTCTACTAAAAATACAAAAACTAGCTGGGTGTGGTGGCACACACTTGTAATCCCAGCTACTTGTGTGGCTGAGGCTGGAGAACTGCTTGAACCCAGGAGGCGGAGGTTATAGTGAGCTGAGATGGTGCCACCGTACTCCAGCCTGGGTGACGGAGTGAGACTCCATCTCAAAAAAACCAAAAAAAGGAAAAAAGATGAAAACGCCTGTCACAATGTATACATCTGAACTGTTGCTAGGAATTTTTAAAGGATGGCTTGAGTTATACACTTAAAATTAATTCACTTTCCTGTGTGTATATTATACTTTACTAATTTACCAGGGGAAAAAATGATAGCTTGGTTAAAAAGCCTTCCAGACAAATCTTGACCAGAGTCTAGTCCTACATTTGTGGAATTCAAAGCTCTGAGTGAGATCAAGGAGCTGCATGATCCAGTGCATCTAAGTTGAGTGTGTCATCCATAACAGACCAACAAGGACAGGGCCAATGGAGGGGGAAGAGAAACCTCCTACAATGGTGGTAATTTTATACATAAAGCAATGAATTTGGGCTGGGCATGGTGGCTCATGCCTGTAATCCCAGCACTTTGGGAGGCCAGGGCAGGCAGATCACCTGAGGTCAGGAGTTTGAGACCAGCCTGGCCAACATGGTGAAATCCCATTTCTCCTAAAAATACAAAAATTAGTCAGGCATGGTGGTGCACACTTGTAATTCCAGCTATTTGTGGAATTGCCTGAACCCAGGAGGCAGAGGTTACAGTGGGCTGAGATCACGCCACTGCACTCCAGCCTGGGTGACAAACTGAGACTATCTCAAAAAAAAAAAATTTTTTTTTTGGATCAGCCTTTAGATATTAAGGTTGGCTGGTAGTTTTGGGTCTGGCCTTTTCTTTTCTTTTTTAATGAATGAGAGGTTCTCATATTGCCCAAGTTGGCCTTGAACGCATAGCCTCGCCTCCTCAAGCGCCAGGACAACTGGCCGGAGCCACCGCGGCTCCCAGGTCTGGCCTTTTCAAAGAAATACGTTGCTCATGGTTGCTTTGGACCCCAACTCTGTGCAGATCTGTCTCTATCATCCACATTAGGCAGTCAATTTCTTAAGAGTGAGGTTTGTATCTTGTCTTTGGATTATTTGCAGTATTAAACACAGCAGCTCAAGAAATATCAATCAGCTTTAATAAGCATAATACCTACTACTGCAGTGAGAACTCCTCTGTAAAATAATTATTTTACTTTTGACAATTTTTGCCTGTTTAAAATGTTTTAAAATTCAGGCCCATTTCCTCTGTTCTTTCCTCCCTGTCTACCTTCCTTCCACCTGCTTAATGAGTCCCAAGACCGCTGAGATTTCTGTTTGCCAACATGGATTCTAGTTCCTCGGGCACCTGGTCATTCCCAATACCAGGTACAATCAGATGCTGAAGGATTCGTTCTGTTTTCTGGAAATGGTTTTACATTGCTTTCAGCTATACCAAACACATAAAGAATATTATTTGCCTTCCCTGACTCTTTTCCAATGCCCTTTAATTTTCTTCCTCTGTTTCTTAGATTTCTCCCTTACCTATAAGGCCTGCTAATGGTGCCCATTAGAATGGCTTAAAATTAGCAGTGAGACCAACAGATACAAACACATTGTTGACCAATTTCAAGGGTTAATACTTAAAATCTCAGAAATGTCTGCTTGTGCGTATGTTCTCATTTTTTTTCAATTAAGAAAAACGGCATTTTGCTAAAAATAACTGTAATAATAAGATAATCCTTCAAAAATGCCTAACGTTCCCAGTTCAATTACATTACCCCTTTTAAATTAAAATATACATATATAGTTCTCACTCAAATTTTCTGAGAGGTAAAAGAAAAAACATTAAAGTGGCTACTCAGTGTTGACAAGACAAACTTTTATCCTAACTTTTTGTTTTCAAGGGATTAGACTGGTATACAGGCACTAAAGTAACCCTTTTTTCCCAACTCTTTTGAAATTCAAGAGAAAATTCACTGGAGTTCGAAAGTTAGTTTGACTTAAACTAAAGTTATTTTTGTGGTGACCGAAAACAGTTTTAAAAACAATCCTTTTGGCTGGGTGTGGTGGCTCATGCCTGTAATCCCAGCACTTTGGGAGGCTGAGGCAGGTGAATTATGAGGTCAAGAGATCAAGACCATCTTGGCCAACACAGTGAAACTCTGTCTCTACTAAAAATACAAAAATTAGCTGGGCATGGTGGTGTGCAGCTACTCAGAGGCTAAGGCAGAAGAATCGCTTGAACCCAGGAGGCAGAGGTTGCAGTGAGCCGAGATTGCACCACTGCACTCCAGACTGGTGACAGAGCGAAACTCTGTCTCAAAAAAACTAACAAGCAACAAAAAAGAAAACAACAACAAAAATCCTTTTATTATTTAATTTGAACAAAACAAAACTATTTAACAGTATAGCATGATACAATTTTTCATCACTTGTGAGATAAGCTATCATCACTTGAACTAAATTGATCGTTGTAACAATAATTTTGGATTCCTATTGGCCTTTATTGCCAACCTTTGTTTCATACTTCTTTGCTTCTCTCTGTTTTTCTCCCTGAAATATCACTTTTTCTCTCCTGTTTAATTGCATAGTAAGTTCTCATCCAGAGTTTTCCACTGAATAAGCAATCCCTCACAGAGAAACCAACACCACTCACAGCTGGCCCCACAATGGCTCCATGCTGCTAGCATTACAGCTTTTGGAGGATTTGATCACAGTGCCCTTACTGCTATAAACACTGGCGTTATTCATAAAAACATGCAGAAGGAGGGATTTTCAGCAGGATTTCTTTACCTGTTTCCTCACCACAAACCAGTGACATAAATAGAATGGGTCATGAGCTGCTTGGCCTGTAATGCAAACTCACAGCTTGTCAAGTCAATAAAGAGCCCGTCCTCACCTCCCCAGCTGCACAGAGCCTCCAGGGTTAGCTGCAAACACAAGTTGGATATGTCTGCACAAGGAGTTTAACGATCCTCATTATTCAGCTATTGTGTGCAAACATGATGAAACCAGTAATCCAAATTATCAAAGTCTGAATAGCTGGCTCCTAAACTGCACACAAAGTTCATAAATTCCCTCACAATGGCTTACTTATTTACTTCTAGAAGTGAACTGCCATTCTTAAATGGTAACAAAATGATGCCACAGGTAAAAACTATTGCAACCACTTCCATGAATTTTACAGAAGCTTTTGAACAGGGAAGTTCAACATTTCGGAGGAAAATCATTTCGATGAAAAAACATATTCTTTACTATACAACTTAACTTTTCTTCCTCAGATTTCAGTTTTTGATCAGTCTCAGAAATGTCATGTACCTTGAGAAACAGATTCTCATGTTGTATTTTAAACTAACCCCTCCTCGGCTGGACCCAGTAGCTCATGCCTATAATTGCAGCACTTTGGGAGGCTACGGTAGACAGACTGGGTGAGTTCAGGAGTTTGAGACCAGCTTGAGTAACACAGGAAAACCTCATCTCTATAAAAAATACAAAAAAAATTAGCAGAGTGTGGTGGCAGCTATAGTGCCAGCTACTTAGGAGGCTGAGGAGGGAGGATCGCTTGATCCCAGGAGGTGGAGGTTGCAGTGAGCTGAGATTGCACTATTGTACTCCAGTCTGGCCAAGACCCAGTCTCAAAAAAATCCCAGAGTGAGACCCTGTCTCAAAAAAAGAAAACAGACACACAGAAAAACCTAACCCCTCCTCACAACAAATACAGAAAAATGATCATTGAAATTTTACAACCATATCCATAAAACCTCACATATGGATCAGTGATACACACATACACATAATCTTCATATTTTTGTTTTCTGATTTTTACGAAAAGTCCCAGAAACACCAAGCCCAAGCGCGGTGGCTGGCCTCCTGGCATTTACACACTGGCAGACTTCCCTCACAGACTGGACAGGCTGAGCTGGATGGCTGGCAGCCATAGTGAAAATAACTGCATGTCACCTCTAAGGGTAGGTCATACAACAGGCTGTGGCTTCTGGGGGGGCAGCCAGCTACTCTGGGGAGGATGCTGAAGCTGCCTTATGAGGAGGTCCCTGGGGCCTCCTGCCGACAGCTGTGCATGAGCTTGAAGCGGCTTCTCTAGCCTCACAGAAGCTTCTGGATGCTTCTGCTTGTGGTGCCAGTCACCATCTTGAGGACAGACCTGAGCCAGAACCATCCAAATCTCTAACCACAAGAAACTAGGAAGTAATTGATGTTCATTTCTTCAAATCACTAATTTTAAGGGTCAATTATTATATGGAAATAGAAAATCAACACACCAGGTATTTGGTTTTTCTAACTTAGGTATATAAATAAATATTCAGAAGTTGGAAGAAATTGTATTTAGAGTATCAGTCCTTAAGATGCCAAACTGTAACACAGCCATTTCCATATTTCAGATTGGATCAAAAAAACAAATACCCAAAGACAATTATGAGAATCAGTTTTATGTTGATTTTTCAAATCAATCATTATTCCTTATTCTTCATGATCCTCACAGCTCAAATTTTAGCATTCAGATAATTATAACACACCTATAAATGGATTTAATTCCTCAAGCTCATGGCTTCCCTCTTGAATATTTACATTATTTCATAAAATGGTTATTTTATCTTGTCATAACCTAAGTACATATCAAATAGCAAACATTTTATCTTTTAATGCAGGCATGACCTATTTGAAAGATCAAACAAATTGCACGAAGTAATTAGAGGAAAATATAGCCATTACAGAATCTCCATTTCCAAGAGAGATGCTTACATGATTACACTTGTATTGTGAAATGTTCCAAAATCTGTAAAATACTCTATTTCTTATTTTATTTTATTATTATTATTATTATTTTTGAGATGGAGTCTTGCTCTGTCCCCTAGGCTGGAGGCAGTGGTGCGATCTCAGATCACCACAACCTCCGCCTTCTGGATTCAAGCAATTCTCCTGCCTCAGCCTCCTGAGTAGCTGGGATTACAGGCATGCGTCACCACGCCTGGCTAATTTTTGTATTTTTAGTAGAGACAGGGTTTCACCATGTTGGTCAGGTTGGTCTCGAACTCCTGATCTTGTGATCCGTCTGCCTCAGCCTCCCAAAGTGCTGGAATTACAGGCGTGAGTCACTGAGCCCGGCCTGTAAAATACTCTAAAAGGGCACTGATACTCAGGTAAGCAATATATAATCCAGATTTCCTCATATTTGCAATGAGCTACACTAGAAAGATAACAATAATGAAGAAACCAAAACAGCAGCCTATAGGATGAGGAGTGTAAAGGGCATAGGGAAAAAGGCATGAAAACGAGACTTCTCTGAATGTATTTTGTTACACAGCTTCCACTTTGGAGTTGGGTAAATGGTCTAAATACTCAGAAAGTTAAGTTTTAGAAAAATTCCCTATGAATCAAAACTAGATGAAATGGAGGAACCTCAGTGTATATCAAGCTGATGACACAACCAGGCAGAAACAAAAATCCTTTCAAGTGACTTTAGGACAGCATTTTGTCAGCATATCCACAGTGAAATGTATTTTAAGAGCAAATGCTGAAAAAAACCTTAGTCTTTAACTTCATTTAATAATCTTGGTAGTAGTAGTGATAGTGGTACTACTACTTTTAGACTATTTTATATAATTCTTGTTGAATAAAGCAAATAAATAATTATAATAATGCTCTTAAGACTCAGGATTTCTAATGAGAAAGAAAGCATGTGGCTGGGCGTGGTGGCTCAAATCTGTAATCACAGCAGTTTGGGAGGCTGAGGTGGGAGGATCGCTTGAGCCCAGGAGTTTGAGACCAGCCTGGGCAACATAGCGAGACCTCATCCCTATTTTTTAAATAACACAAATAAATACACAACGGTAATGTTAAATCTGAACTGGAAAATAGTATAAGTTCATTGATTTTTTTTTTTTTTCTTTTCAAACCCACCTATTTCCTATTTCTGTTCCTTGTAAAGGCCTAGAATGATGACATCCCAGTGGCAATGGGCATCTCTAGTGCCAGATTACGATTCCTAAACACCATTCATCATCAAAAGGAACCAATGTATCTGGGAGAAATTGCTAATTCCAGATCTGTGGAAATATATAAGATATACAGGAAATATACAAGATAAGCCTGGAAAGTTTTTTTTTTTTTTTTTTTTTTTACCAGAAAGTAAGAAAGCTATTAAACACAAATGGGGTTGTGTCGAAATCCAGTAGGCAACATGAAGGAATTGACATTGGTCAAGATGGTACAATATGAACACGAAAACAAAAGAGAAAGAGAAAGAAGAAGGGAGGCAAGGGAAGAGGGGAAGTGGGAGAAAGAAGCGGGAGAGAGAGGGGAGAGAGGAGAGGGGAGGGGAGGAGAGGAGAGGAGACAGAGAGAGAGAGAGAGAGACACCATTTCCTCTTTCCAAAACCCTATGCTCATCACTGGAGGTAACTATATCAACTCTATCAACTCTTTTCACTGAAGATTGGCAAGTAAAACAAAAAAGAGTTGTATATGTATCCTGCCTCATGTATGAAGTATATTTCAGGGTAACTGAAGTTCAACTTTATAGATGGTTTTCAGCTAATAAATGTGAAAGGAATGGCTGAATTAAAAAATGATTTCCCAATGAAATGATTCAGTATCACTAAGAATGTGACAATCTGACATTCTGTGCCTACTGATGTAGAGTAATAAGAAGTATATAGCAGCAAAATATACTTTAAGAAAAAAAGATTGAACTTAAATCTACTCAAGTACTTAGGACTAAATGCCAGTTACAGAGACAGAACAATAATTTAAATGCCACTACAAGGAAGTAAACAGACAAATCCTGAAAGTGAGATATTCTGCTGAATAAAAGATTTGGTTTCTTCAACAAATCAATTGCATGGCAAAAAGGAAGGGGCTGGGCATGGTGGCTCACACCTATAATCTCAGCACTTTGGGAGGCTGAGGCAGAAGGATTGCTTAAGCCCAGGAGTTTGAGACCATCCTGGGCAACATAGCAAGACGCCATCTCTACAAAAAATAAAAAATTAGCTGGGTGTGGTAGCGTGTGCCTGTAGCCGCAGCTACTTGGGAGCCTGAGGTGGGAGGATTGCTTGAGCCCAGAAGTTCAAAGCTGCAGTGAGTTATGATCGTACCACTGCACTCCAGCCTGGGCAACACTCCAGCTTTGGTGGCAGAGTAAGAATCCATCCCCCTTCCCCTGAAAAAAAGGAGGAGGGGCGTAGGAGTGTGGATTAGAAATAACAGGTCTAGATTAAAAGTTCTTACGTGGTATAGTTTGGATCCTGGCTAAACTGAAGATATTGTTGAGACAAATAAAGACATCTGAATATGGACTAGGTATTAGGTAATAACAAGGAAAATGTCTGTATAGCTTATGTATAATAACAGCATTGTGTTTATATGAGAAAATAACCATATTTTTAGAGCTGCATACTGAAGAACATAGAGGTGAAATAATATCAGGTTTTGAATTTGTTTGGAAACGCTTTAGGAATAAAAAGAAAAGGATCAAGTATGGCAACATTTTGATAACTGTTAAATCTATCCAAGTGGCCAGTATATGGACGTGTATTATTTTATTATTTATTTATTTATTTTGGAGATGGAGTCTTGCTCTGTCACCCAGGCTGCCGGGCTGGAGTGCAGTGGTGCAATCTCGGCTCACTGCAACCTCCACTGCCTGGGTTCACGAGATTCTCCTGCCTCAGTCTCCCAAGTAGCTAGGATTACAGGTGCACACCACCACATCTGGCTAATTGTTTGTATTTTCAGTGGAGACGGGGTTTCACTATGTTGGCCAGAGTGGTCTCGAACTCCTGACCACTCTGGCCTCGCCCTCCCAAAGTGCTGGGATTACAGCCTGAGCCACCGTGCCGAGCCTATTTTATTCTTTTACGTTTGAAAACATTAATAAAAACTTTTTTAAGAAGTTGGTAATATGCACTCAATCCAGAATGATTTAGGATCATTAATCACAAAACTAGGGCACTATGTCAATAGAATATGGCAATTTCTTAGGGGAAAATGTGCATTCATTATTTCACTAGATACATCTTTGCTTTTATTTTTCTTCTTCATATTTCTCCACTTCTAAATTGTATTCACCCTAAAGGGCTCTACTCAAATTCTACTTTCCCCAAACCTCTTTAGCCCTTCCTAGTTGAGAGTAATCACCTTCAACTTCTTTATAATTTTAAATGTATCTCTTGCAGTCCTTAATACTTCCTACCATCTACAGTGATATTTACTTATGCTCCTGAGAGAATTAACATCTGATTCAATTCACTATTTTCAAGTCTACTACCTTTGACATGGTTACATTATGTATATAATCAAAATCAGTATGTGTTAAATGCAGATCAACTTTTCAAAAATGTAAACCCTGAGAGTGTTGTCTAGGGTACCTTGAGGGTTCTTTTAAAAACCAGTCTCTGGAGTCAGAACTTCTAAAAGATTTTGTGATTTCAGAAAGGCTTTTGCTGCTCTGCAGCAAACAAGGGGGTGATTTTACTAAGAAAAAGCAAAGCCAAATGAAAGTGAACATTCAACATGGGTGGACCTTTCAGTAGTCTCTGAGCCTACAGTCTATAGAGGAGGATGGGTCATTATTTTATAAAAGATGCTTTCACATGAAAATGTTAAAAGTTGCAAGTTGGCCATAAAAGATACACCTTTACTTTTTATTTTTAGGATCAAATAACATCCCAAGTTATTTCAAAACATTAAAGGTAATAAAATGATATGCAGTGAACTTGAAAAATGAACAAGATTGTGATTAAGATTTGTATCTCATTGGAGGGTTATAAAATTCAGTTATTACTGAAGTCATGCTTGGAAAATCCAACATTACCACTTCAAAATATATTAAAATTTGAAAAAGCTGCTAGGTCTTACCAAAATCACCATGCTTTATATGAATTCTTATTGTCCTTTGTAAATAGGATGGAAAATATATAGTGTCTACTATATTTATTTATAGCATGTGCCATAGACACACACGTATATATATGTATATTCATCTGTGTGGCTAAGTGACTAATATGTTTCTGTATGCATGTGTGTGTATAAGTCGATACCACACGCCTGACCTTTGTGCTGTCATGCTCCTCTGAGACTGCCTGTTTAATATTACATCTCTGTTAATAAACAAATGGTCTTCCAACATGAGAATAAAGAGGATTTTAACAATTTGTTTGGAAAAAAAAGTGGGGCAATGGTAACTGTAAAATATAAGAGGAAATAAAATAATGTGTTTTTCCATACTGCAAATAAATCAATTAGTTACAAAAAGCATTAATATATTATTTAATGAATAATCATTTGAGTTACTTTAGAATTTAAATTTTTATGAACAAGAAGATTCATTTAAAAGAAAGGTGTCCAAGGGAGTTTGAAGCAAAACCACACACACACGCACACAGCTGTGTATGTATATATGTATGTATATCTATGTGGTTGTGTATATACATATATGTGTATGTATGTATATAAGAAAGCTTCCAAAATCTTCTCTGAGGCAAGAAGGGACTAATGAAATTATTACACTGACTTCAGATTCATACTAAAGTTCATTCTAAGATAGAGAAAAAAAGAAAAGGTCACTGCAGCTCATAACCTTGAAGGTCTTACTTAATATAGGGTTGAAGGCATCTGAGAGGCTGCTTTAGGTGCTAGCCCTCTGTCTCTTTGAGGTTCTGCCTCTAACATCCAGGACAGTGGAGAAGGGCTAGAGAAGTTTCCAGCCTCAGCCGGGGGTACGTGGCAAGCAGGCAGGGCACGTCTGCTGTGCAGACAGCTGTGGGATAAGGGCGCAGAGCAGGACACTCTAACGCGCCTCCCATGCTCCTCTTCCTTCTTGCTCCAATCCCACCCACGTCAACAACACGGGCCCTGCAGAGACCTTTGAACTGATGGGGAATCTTTGAATTGCTTATTTATGTATTGAGAGGGATTTCATTCTTGCTACCCAGGCTGGAGTACAATGGCACGATCTGGGCTCACCACAACCTCCACCTCCCAGGTTCAAGCGATTCTCCTGCCTCAGTCTCCGGAGTAGCTGGGATTACAGGCATGTGCCACCATGCCCAGCTAATTTTGTATTTTTTTTTTTTTTTTTTTTTTTTTAAGTAGAGATGGGGTTTCTCCATGTTGGTCAGGCTGGTCTTTAACCCTGACCTCAGGTGATCCACCAGCCTGGGCCTCCCAAAGTGCTGGGATTACAGGTGTGAGTCAACATGCCCAGCCTGAATTGTTTTAATTTAGATGTAAAGGGAGCACAAATAAGCAGAACAGCCAAATGCCAATCTAAAATGCATTTCCTATTTAAGAGCCATTTTTCTTCTTTTCATGTATTTTCTTTAAAACTATAAAATAACAGTACTTTACAGCACATGTACTGATTTACAGATGTATGCATACATACTAAAAAACAGCTCATGCTAGCAAGGCAAGAAAAGAGATGTAGAGGTCATTCAAAATTTACCCTGACCAGGGACTTTGAAAGCAGCCTCCACATAAGGCAGATACAAATTTCCTTGTATTAAATTATAAGCCAAATAAACAAAATGACAAAAACAATAAAAAGGTAGCCGGACATTCTGCCTTGCTCACTTGGCTTTGAATGGTTTGATGAGAAAAAGCATGGTCGTTTACTACTCACAACTGTAATTTACTCATTCTGTTCATTCCATTCAGAACAAATGATCCTAATGGCATTAATGACTCTCAATGTTCCTCAGTGTTTTAGCGGAACTCATATATCCATATACAGATCAATCAGTATTTCTCAATTGGGTTATAACATACATTAGAGATATATTCAAAACCAGATTAATGTCGAACATTAGTCAGAAGTACCCTACTAGTCTAAACTAGAAACTAAAACAATCCCTTACAAATACATATGGTTATCTGTATATAACTGGGTCTGTTAGAAAAAATACAATTTTAAAGGGAATTTTAAAGATCTTCTAATTATAACAAACTTTAGAAAAATATTATACTCAAGATGCACACAGTTATAAAAATAGAAGCAGGTAAGTTTATGATATCACAGACAGAGTTCAAATACATATATTAGGAACATTATGCTTTAATCTTTGGATGATGGCCCAGTACCAGTCACCATCTCATTTTTACCTAACAAACTTTCTCTGCATCCGGAGTCAAAGGATTTTATACCAAACGCTGAGATACTGGTAAAGAAATGCTGAAGCTTATGATTCAGCATGGGAAATACTGGTAGATCAGAATCTCCAGAAACTAGGATGTTAGCTTTTAAATATACCCATACAGTAAGGTAACACAAATTTTGTAATTTCGATAAAAAAAATTTTTAGTATCTACGATGCATACAGCACCGTGTGGGAGAACTCTAAAGTTTTCCCTCAAAAAGCTTGCTAATGTTACCAATGACTTACATAGTTTGAAACTCCAAACCAAACAATATTACATTTGACTATGCAGCATCACAATACTTAAAAACATATTTTGGGCTAGGCGCGGTGGCTCACGCTTGTAATCCCAGCACTTTGGGAGGCCGAGGCAGGTGGATCACGAGGTCAGGACATTGAGACCATCCTAGCCAGCATCGTGAAACAACCCTACAGCCCCATCTCTACGAAAATACTAAGAATTAGCTGGGTGTGGTGGCATGCTCTTGTAGTCCCAGCTATCCTGTATTCCTCAGCTACCAGGAGGCTGAGGCAGCGGAATTGCTTGAACCTGGGAGGTGGAGGTTGCAGTGAGCCGAGATCACCATTGCACTCCAGCCTGGCGACAGAGTAAGACTCCGTCTCAAACAAACAAACAAAAACATATTTCATAGGAAATTTAAAACAGCAACACAATTTATGGAAGGAACAATTCACAAATAAATAATGCAAATAGATGTTTCTTAGCACCACGAAATATATACACACACACACACACACACACACACACACACAAACCCAAAGGCCTCTAGCATCCAGCATGCCCGTCTGCTGGGCTTGCCCGTTTCTGTGCAGCACACATTTGCCCTGCCCCTGCCTTCAGCCCTCTCTCCTTTCCCTTTTCTGTCCCTAGGGTCTGAGTGGGCTTCATCCTACACCTCTAGTTCCAGGCGGCACACATGAGCCCCGTCAATCAGAGCCACCGTGTCTCCATGGGTACAGTGATTGTTTGAGGCTGGTCATATGATCTCAGCTAGGCCACTGAGAACTTGCTCTGGGACTCTTGGGCCCATTTCCTCTGGGTTGAAATCTTGGTAGATCATGTGCTGGAATTTACAATAGACCATCTCTGCCACCACTTTGGGCAAAGCTAAATCTGATAAAATATATTTTACAAAGCACCAGGGAAGAATCTATATGATGACTAAAAAGCAGGCAACAAATAGGTCACGTATTTTTTTAACAGACAAAATTTTTACTGTATTTATATAAAAATAAACTTTTAAGTGCAAAATAGAAACAATGTATCATTTTATACAGGGATTTACAATACTTATTACCAAAAAAG
Source organism: Aotus nancymaae (assembly GCF_030222135.1). Taxonomy (NCBI): domain Eukaryota; kingdom Metazoa; phylum Chordata; class Mammalia; order Primates; family Aotidae; genus Aotus; species Aotus nancymaae. The sequence goes on along the minus strand of NW_026988498.1, from coordinate 4,216,270 downwards.
AGGAGTACTATAAAAAAAATTCCTACTTGATAATCTTGATTTTTTTTTTTTTTTTTTTTGAGAGACAGAGTCTCACTGTTGTCCAGGCTGGAGTGCAGTGGGATCACAGCTCACTATAGCCTCAAACTCCTGGGCTCAAGTGATCCTTCTGCCTCAGCCTTCCAAATGGCTGGGACTACAAGTGCACACCATCATGCCTGGCTTTTTTGTTTCTTTTGTTTTTTGAGACAGGGTCTCGCTCTGGCAACCAGGTCTGAAGTGCAGTGCTGTGATCTTGGTTCACTACAACCTCCACCTCTTGGGTTCAAGCGATTCTACTGCCTCAACCTCCTGAGTAGCTGGGATTACAGGTACGAAACCACCACACCAGGCTAATTTTTGTATTTTTAGTAGAGAAGGGGTTTCACCATGTTGGCCAGGCTGGTCTCAACTGGTCTGCTTGCCTTGGCCTCCCAAAGTGCTGGGATTACAGGCGCAAGCCACTGTGCCCAGCCCTAGGTAACTCAATATTTTGTGGAGACACGGTCTTGCTATGTTGTCCAAACTAGTCTCAAACACCTGGCCTCAAGTGATCCTCCCACAGTGCTGGGATTATAGGCATAAGCCACCACACTCAGCCCTGAGAACCCTGATTTAATAGCAGCAACAACATCAAATATATTGGCCTTAAAAACTGTTTTTAAACATCAGTTACTTATAAACATGAATGAATTCATAATATTTCCCAGTTTCCTTCACAGATGAATTTCACACATGTACTCCAAAGCATAAACACTGTCACAGAGGAAGCAATTATCTGCAGTATTATGTTTAAATGAGTAAACATAATACTTAACGAAGAAAAACTCACCAGAAACGGAGCCAGCACCAAAGACCTATAGATTTCAGAAGAGACCCGGGAATTGCCTGAATCAATATGTTAACTATTCCTCAACCGACAGCTTCCCCCAAAGAAGAAAGGATTTCTATAAAATGAACTCTCTCCCATGAGGGAGAATAATAGATCTAGCTTTTCATGTAAAATCACTAGTAGTTGCCTAGAGTCTTGTACAATTTTAGAACCATCAGATTTCACTAATTCTTCTTAAATATACGGTCATTTCATTCTCATGTACTGCTGGTGGAAATTTTAATTAGTACAGCCTTTCAGAAGATAATCTGGCATAATAATCTCTTAAACATTTTAAATGTTTACATTCTTTGACCTAGTAACATCTGAAAAAGCAAAAATCTGGCCGGGTGTCCAAGCACTTTGGAGGCCAAGGCAGGCGGATCACCTGAGGTCAGGAGTTCAAGACCAGCCTGACCAACATGGTGAAACCTCGTCCTTAAAAAAAAAAAGAAAAGAAAAAACAAAAATCTATACATGAAGATGTTGTTTCTCTATCTGTCACGCAGTGGCATGATCATGACTCAACTGTAGCCTTGACTTCCTGGGCTCAAGTGATCCTCCCACCTCAGCCTCCTGAGTACTTGGGACTAAAGGTGCATGCCACCATGCCAGGCTAATTTTTCTATTTTTTGTAGAGACAGGGTCTCGCCATGTTGTCCAGGCTGGTCTTGAACTCCTGGGCTCAAGTGATCAGTCTGCCTTGGCCTTCCAATGTCCTAGGATTATAGGCGTGAGTCACCACATCCAGCCTCTGATTTGTTTTTATAAAAATTGCTGAAATACCCATGGGACAGTCAGCAGCGATTAACTAAGGGAAGGGCGAGATTAGCGGGAAACTTTTGCTTTCTAGGTTACATATTTTGAAGCAGTTAATCTGTTCTGTGAAGGCCTATTACGTCCTGATCAGAGGTTTAGGTGTCTGTTTCTCAGATCTTCTTATGTAATCTTCATTTATTAAAATCCTAGCTACATATCCTTTTTTCCCATTTCTTAGCTGAAGGTATCTTTGCTTGTGGTGAGTTACGGATCTCTTGTGAATAAGGATACAGACTTCTTCCTCTCATCGGCTACTACTGATCTGACCATTTGTGTCTAGACGAGGAGAGAGCCAAGCTTGATGTTGAGTGGAAGTTACAAGATGCTGAGAGTTCAAGTGAGTATCAAAGGAGACTTCTAGGACAAGGCCTTTCTCTTCCCTTGGTTTTGTTCAGTTTGGGAAACTTCTGGAGCTAAGAAGACATTTATCTTTGTTTTCAGAACATCCAGTCTGGTACTATGATATAATGAAAATCTCCCAATTCTATTAAATCAGATAGTTTTTGCCTTCATTCAAGTTACCCTAATGCTCAAAATGGCTTGAAAATGGAGGCACCGGTCTCATCATCAACATAAAGGAAACATAAGGAGAAGAACCACACTGGGGGAAATAATGCTGGGTTCAATTTTGGAAATGCTATTTTTGAGGTGCTACTGGTTCACCCAGGCAGAACTTTCTAGTAACTGGGCAGATTAGTCTGAATCTTGGGGGAGAAATCTGAGCTGGTAATAAAGAAATGGCGGGGGCCGGGCGTGGTGGCTCATGCCTGTAATCCCAGCACTTTGGGAGGCCGAGGCGAGTGGATCACGAGGTCAAGAGATCGAGACCATCCTGGTCAACATGGTGAAAACCCGTCTCTACTAAAAATACAAAAAATTAGCTGGGCATGGTGGCGCGTGCCTGTAATCCCAGCTACTCAGGAGGCTGAGGCAGGAGAATTGCCTGAACCCAGGAGGCGGAGGTTGCGGTGAGCCGAGATCGCGCCATTGCACTCCAGCCTGGGTAACAAGAGCGAAACTCCGCCTCAAAAAAAAAAAAAAAAGAAAGAAATGGCAATCATCATTGCATAACAAACCTAAAGAGAAAATGAGAACATTTACAAAGAAGAAGCAGAGTTAACGTACCAAGGGCAGGAAGAAAAGAAGGGAAAGAAAAAGAAGTCCATAAAAGAAAAACAAAAGGAATTAATGATAAGAGGGAGTGAGAGGCAGGGTGTGGGGGCTCACGCCTGTAATCCCAGCACTTTACGGGGCCAAGGCGGGTGGATCACCTGAGGTCAGGAGTTCAAGACCAGTCTGGCCAACAAGGTGAAACCCTGTCTCTACTAAAAATACAAAAATTAGCCGGGCGTGGTGGCGGATGCCTGTAGCCCCAGCTACTCGGGAGGCCAAGGCAGGAGAATCGTTTAAACCTGGGAGGTGGAGGCTGCAGTGAGCCATGATTGCACCATTGCACTCCAGCCTGGGCGACAGAGCGAGACTCGGTCTCAAACAACAACAACAACAACAACAACAAAACACAAAAAGAGAGAATGAAAGACTGAGTCTGGCCTAGTAACATGACAATCAAAGGAACAGAAAGTTTCTGAAAGGGCTTAGGGGACAGTGTCCAAACAGCAAAGGGGGTTTGTACAGTAAGAGCTGCCGCATGTACTCTGGATCCGGGAATTGAGAAGCATCTAATGGTCTTAATGAGAAGCTGCAGAAAAGTTTCTGGGGCAGAAACCAGAAAGCAGAGGATTTAGGAGTGGACAATTGGAAGAAAGTACAACTAAAGAATACATTTTGAGAAGCAGAATGAAAAGCAGACATTACTTAGCTGCCTTCTCCTATGGCGGAAGGCTGATGAAGGTGAGGAGGGTTAGGGTGGGAGAAGGAACGGCTGGACAAAAATGAGAAAAAAGAGGAAGACAGAGGAGAGGAGCTAACAGAGGGAATGAACTTCCAGCGGGGGCAGGAAAGGTAGGAATGGAGGTAGCAGCTGAGGAGGGCTGACCTTAGACACATGCTCTTTCCTAGAGCCTGGATGACAAGCCATGGGGATACGATGGGTTTGGAACCCAAAAGGCAAGTCCAATCAGCCAGGGTAATGTGGCAAGGCAGTTCCATGTGCTGAGACTTGTGGCCACCACATTAAAAAAGGCTGCACATATTCTAAATGACAGCAGTCCTGCAGTGACATGGATATCCACTCTGTAAGCTACACAGGCAGGTGTGGGAGAAGAGAAGGAAGCTTGCGCCATGCAGTGCATTCTTTATGTAAGTATCTGAGTATAGTATAGGCCCATAACATAACAGGAAGTAACAGAAAGCAAAGGATTGAAATGTTCCATGTTGTTGGTAATAAGAGTACCTAAGTGTTTCCATCTGGAGGAACATATTCTTTTTTTTAAAATGCCAGAAGTGTGAGTATTTTGATCTTTAGGAGAAATTATAATCGGATACTATCCAAAAGGTTTCCATGATATAGCTAAATTATCTCTGCCTGTCACAGGTTAAGGAACATTTAAATTCTGGAAGTTCACATCAGCTTTTTCTAGATAATGAATCTTAAGTACCTTCCTATATTCACTCAATTAGTGATCGTGGACCTTGATAACACTGCAGAGAGAAAGTTTCCAACTATCATTCAAATCATATCTAAAAAGGTGGTCATAAATATTTTAAAACCTAAGTGAACTAATAAGACCTGGACCCATTAAGGATAAGATCTTTTACAACAAATTAAATAAAACAATTTATTGAAGTCTGGACTCAAGATAAGCTAGATTTACTAGCTGACCTTTTATTCATTTAAAGAACAAAATTAGCTCTAATTGCATTAGAATGGAATCCAGTAAATTTTCCTGAGTCTTCTAATGTGGCATCTATGTAAGAACTGCTGTAATTGTTTACAAGTAAGATGGAAATGCTTTGATTACAATCTCTCCACTTGTTTTACTGTGTAGTGAAAGTATTTCTGAAAACCTAAGGCCAGTTCTTCTGACAGTTTACTATTTTTTTCTAGTAAACCTATTGCATCTTTGGTGTTAATGAATAAACAGTATCGTGCCGGGGTAAAAGATAAATTTAGAGACTTTGTCATTATTCTAGGCAGTAAAAATAAGAGAGTAATACAAGGAAGTCAAAAAGCCCTTTTCTGGAAAAATCAGAAAAGGGAGGAGAGACCTGAATAAGACCCCTTTAACTGCTTCCTCTTGGATGTGGCTTGGAATGATAACTGAGATCTATGGGTTAGGGACTGCTGAATTTGTAAGTGCAGTAAGGTAGCAAGAATGACGTATAAAACCCACAACCTTTGCAGCAGTGGTTCAGCGTCTAGGAAATTTAACTGGTAATCTTAGTGTCTTTCCCTAGCATTAAAAATAGGCCATTTGAAAATTTTAAATACAGTCATTTGAAAATGTTAATGTCCCTTGTGAACTTTACCACAATCATACTTAAAATTCTTTTTTTGTCATTGTTATTTTGCTATTTATTTATTTAAGACAGGGTCTCACTCTGTCCCCCAGGCTGGAGTGCAGCGGCACAACGACAGCTCACTGAACTCCTGGGCTCAAGCAATCCTCCCACCTCAGCCTCCCATGTAGTTGGGAGTACAGGTGCATGCCACCACGTCCAGCTTATGATGTTTAGCTTTTAATGTAGGCAAAATACCTATAAATGTTTCGGTTTCAGTAGCAAGTTAACCAGGGAAAAATAAAACTACCAACATTCTTTAATCTTTTTTTGTGTGTGTATTTTTTTAAAAATCAAAAGCAGACAGTTTTATTAGGAGGGAAACATTAAAAACAGAAAAGCAAAAGGCCTTCCAAGCCTGGCAGGATGACGTTCTGGAATGTTCCCAAACTTTACATCTAAAGTATCCTTTTGTACACCAACTAGGCTCTTTGCCTTGCCTCCCCAGCACATTTTTATAAAAATGCAAAACTGACTGCCTTTTTCTAACTAAAATAAAATATATCCATTGCCTTTGCCTGCCTCTCACCCCTTATTCTGGTGTGAGCCCTCCTTTCCTTCTGGAACCTACCACTTCCCCTTCAGGGCAGCCTCCCTACCACGGGGGCTGGTGAAGCTAAGTCCTTCATGGGGACTGATACCGGAGGCCCGGGAAGTGGGGCTTCACCAGGGACTGTGAGCACCAAGAACCACATCAGTCTAAGTGGCCGGGACCACCTCTGCCCCCACGGACGCCAGATGAGGAGAGCGGGCAGAGCCCTAGGATACTCAGTGAGCCTGCAGGCGGCCCCACTGAAGTCACATGCACCCCTACTGTTTTTCTGTCTAAGCTGGTTTGATTTGGGTTTCTGTTACTTGCCATCAAGAGTCTGGATTAACACAGTACTGAAAAGGAAATACGAGTGTTTCCACTACAGATGAAGAGGTGCTTAAGAGCTGTCAGCACTGAGCTGTTCTTTCAGGCTTCCCTCTTGGAAGTGTGGGAAAGTCAACAAAAAATGCCTTTGGGTCACCTATAAAAACTGCTGTGGAAGACACTGTCCTTGTCATCTGCTCCAACATGGAAGTTAATTTTTAAATTTAGTGCCTTGAAAACCTGTCTCTCCTGAGAAACTGAGACACCTTCCTTTTAAAAAAAAATGTATTTCAGCTGAGCATGATAGCTCATGCCTGTAATCCCAGCATTTTGGGAGGCTGAAGCAAGCAGATCACCCGAGGCTAGGAGTTTGAGAGCAGTCTGGGCAACATGGTGAAAGCCCATCTCTACTAAAAATACAAAAAATTAGCCGGGTGTGGTAGTGCATGCCTATAATTCCAGCTACACAGGAGACTGAGGCAGGAGAATCACTTGAACCTGGGATGTGGAGGTTGCAGTGAGCTGAGATTGTACCACTGCGCAGCCTGGGCAACAGGGTGAGGGAGGCTCTGTCTCAAAAATAAAAAATAAAAAAATTAATAAAAATAATAAAATTAATTTTAAAAATGTATTTCACTTTTTGTCCTTACTGCTAGGAAGGCATGATCATATTTGACATACAATCATTTGCTCATTTTTCTTCCCTTGATCTTAGGGAAGAAGATCTATTTCTATTTCCGACTGTACTATATATACTCTTTACTTTCCACTAAATTTGTTTAGACTGGAAAACGATTATGTATGAATAAAAACCTCAAGTATACAAAGGAAAATTCAGGAAGTAGGATAAAAACCATTTGATACTATTTCTCTAAGGAATTTTTAACTAAAATACCACTACAAGTTTCACTCTGTTGAATGTCATTTGGCTAAATCTGGATATATTTTAAAATATAAATGCTTATTTTCCTTAAAAATATTTTAAATGATTATTTTTGTGACTGGCCATGATTATTCTCTACTTCTATTGTCAGAAAGCATTAATTGGAAAAGTTTAGATCACTCAAAGACAAGTCCCTATTAATATTGTTTTTAAAGATTAACAAACAAAGCTTTAGCTTTCATTTTCATTGTACGTAGAAAAAATTACATTACAACTATTAAAAACATCACATTTTCAGCACTTCCATTAGGATGAGGACTGATGAATGATGAAGTTACTGAATTGTAAGAAATCAATCCACTTGCCACTGGAAAGCAAAATGTCAGCAGAAAGAAAACTCTAATGCCAGAGATAAAGTGGTTCCTGAAAAATATCTTGACATAATTTGCATATTTTGAAAAAGGAGTTATATTTGTTAAACAGAATACCTACTGTGAACTCTCAAAGGGAATTTAGAATTACCATTGGTAACAATATTGTTCTCCAAAAGTCATCTCAAATGTTCCTGTATCACCTGATAAAATATATTATGAGATATTAATTAGAGAAAACATGACCAAGCTTGATGGGATGTCTGGAGGGGCCCAACCAGTCACCCCGTCTCTGGTGCTTGCTGATAAAGGCAGGAGTGCTCTGAGAGCAGGAGGAGACGTTGCTCACAACGGACCTGGGAAGGGGGACCCCTTGCCTGCGGGCAAGGGCGGGTGAGTACATGGAAGAGGGTGGAGGTTTCTTCTTTAGTCCTTGGGGGAAGACAGCAGCAAGAGAGACATTTGAGGAATTTGAGGGGAAGAACGCTTATTCCTCTACCCTGCATTCACCGCAAAATCTTTATGCAAATTTATATTTTTTCTTAATACTTTATCAATGTTTCACCTCTTTTCACAAAGGTGAAACTGAATTTGAGCTTTTTAGAAGAGGTGCAGGTCCTATTCTGCCAAGTGTTTCTTGACAATTCCATCCGAACAGTCCCTGTCCCTAAAATCCATCACATTACCTTGCTCCTATTGTCTTGACAGAAGTGAGTAAAAGGATGAATGCCGTAAGTTAGCCAACTCTACCTACACTTGCTCAAAATGACCAAACTGAATACAGAATAAGACGGGGAGGACAAATAACCTGGTGCCCCCTTTGCTGCCTGCTCTGCCCTCCATGGTGGCCGTTGCACTTACCTTGCCCCCTGCCTGAAGTCCAGGTGGGACCTCAGGATCCTGTCAACAGAATTCCAGGGGCAAGCTGAAACTTACTTGCTATCCCAGCATCAAGGCAATTTAGGCTGGACCAAATCTTTCAGCAATTCATCTAAATATGTTGTTTCTAGGTGTTGAGACTGTAATTTCAGGGTTAAGGTTTTGGTTTTGTCTTCAACATAGACTATGGGGAACCCTGGACACCCACTAGTGGAACACCTGTTAAAGGAATCTGAGTCCTTGGAAAGCCATCTTGAATTTTAACACTATCAGGAGGACGTCCTGGACTCACCATAGACTCCTTTAGAATACAGTTTCCAGGAATGTGAAATCAAGAGTAAAACAAGTTATTCCTGTCTTGCTTCAAGGAATAATAATGAGAACAGAGGAAACAATCCAAGTTCAAAGTACTTTTCTGGATCAAGGGCAGAAGACACAACTGCTTTATTTAAGACTCAGACTAAATATTGTCTTAAATATCTTCCAACGGGTATAATTTGAACCCTGTAAAGCTTTTTCATTTCTCCTAATTTCAGAAGATGAGTCTGCCTGTTCTTCAGCAATAAATACACCTCTGGACTATTCAAACTCCCCCTTTTGAATCCCAGTCTGCTCATTAATTTCACTTCAAAAGAGTATTATTCCCCCGCCCCAGGTGTGTGCAAATTCGGTAACCACAGGCATCTGTCACCTCCTTCTCCATTATCACTGTGGACTAAGCCAAGTATCATCCTACAAACACGGAAGATCACTGAAATTTGAAATGTTATATAATTTTCATGTGTCATAATACATTCTTCTTTTAATTTCTTTCAGCCACTAAGAAATATAAAACACATTCTTAGCTTGCAGGTCACAGAAAACAGGCAGTGGCCTGGATTTGGCCCATGGGCCATCATTTGCTGACCTCTAATTTAGAACCTTTCTCCCACCACCCCGCCCCACAAAAAGCACTTTACTGAATAAGTCTCTACATAAAATTCTATTACTATGTGACTTAGTCCTCTTTCTTTCTCGCTCTATTTTAATTTAAAATGTAATCTATTTCACTTCATTTATCTCTTCGTTCATTATAAGGATTTTCCTGCATCTCCCTTTGGTCAAATGGGGGTCATTACCTACATATCTGAAAGTTTACATGATACATAATATGCTTTCAAGGGCAATTTGTCTAGAATACCTGGGTATTATAATTTCTCTGATACTGGACATTTTGTTCCAGACAAATGAGATTTATTTCTCACATCTTTCACTATCTCAGGTGTGTGAGTGCTTTATTGAGAGGGGAAGGTAGAATAAATAGTCAACAGAATGCCTAAAAGATGCTTAAGGGTAGGTGAGTTGAATATAACTATCAGTGCCTTTTATTTTTTATTTTTAGAGATAGGGTCTTGCTCTGTTGCCCAGGCTGGAATGCAGTGGAATGATCACAGCTCACTGTAGCCTTGAACTCCTGGGCTCAAGTGATCTTCCTGCCTCAGCCTCCCAAGTAACTGGGACTACCAGCATGGCCCACCACAGCTGGCCTTTCAGTGCCTTTTAACAAACCTTAGTGAGCAGGCCAAACTTCTGTGTGGGCGTCAAGATTAAGTAATGGTGAGCTACTGAGAAATGGGAATAACTATGAACTGCAGGAGAAAAATACTTGTTGAATGATGGGTAACAACATCTTCCTCTTAGAGAAATGAGACCAAATGCAGAATGTGCATGGAGATGGAAGAGTTACTTTGGTTGGGTCTTCTCTGAGCTACACTGTTTAAGGGATGAGGACATTATTCACACTTCTGTCGGAAAGATAGGGGTACTAGGTATCCCAGGTATCTGGTTGAAAAAGCACTGAATCCACAGTATTTTTGTTAGATTTCCTAGGTCTCTACTGGCACAACCAAAAAGAGTACTGTGGAAATTATCTAAAAAATCTAGGTGAGAAAAACAGGAGCCATCTGGATTTTCTCCTTTAAATTTTCAGAGGCGTAAACACTCTCCTGGAAAAGAAGTTGCCTCTCTGCTCACATTCCTTAGAATCATGCTGAACTTTTTCTTTGCACTACACATGGAATTGATAGAAGCAACAGTATTGATACATGTAACTTTCAAGATGAAATGAACCACTGAGAATACAAAGCAAATTTTCTGTCCTCTATCTACTAAATAAATTCATGCCTCCTACTCTCACTTTTATGGCTAAAAATTGAATGTAAATGGAATGCCTTGTAAGCCTATTTTCAACACAGTATCTGATTGCAATGCAAACTGCATTTTCAGGCTTAATGGGAAAAAATAAGGTTGTAGTATTTTTATGTCGTGTATTTTATTTAAATGATGCATAACATGCTTTTGGAACAAGGAGAATGATTTTCAATGTGAGTTACAAACAAACAAACAAAAAACCAATGTTTCATTACCTTAACAGGATCAGGTAAGACCACTGTAGGCCTTAATGCTTCCCCAAAAAAAATAAATAAAAGAAAAATATCCAACAGATTAAACATAAAGACCAGTGGGTTGATACGATGATTCCATGAAAATTAAGACAAACAGAAAACATGGGGTTTACATTTCTAGTGCTCTCTAAGGGAGTGAACTAAGACATCAGTTGTGACTATTATATAGTGTCTCTCCAAGCCTTTGGCGTATCTTTGTTTTACAGGTACAGAATAAAACCATGTGCCATCTGAGCAAAAAGAGAATGTTTGTTCTTCGTCATGGTGATAGATACTATGTACTTGAGAAAGTGTAACACTGCATCCACCTGGGTGTAATGTGGCAGTGAGTCCACTCAGTACAGTTTCTTATTTTTCAGAAAAACTGGGACCTTAAACACTATCCAGAAATAATGTCAGGCACTAGTCTTTAAAAAAGAGAAAAAGAACAAGAAAAAACAATCCTCTATGTTAAATAAAGTGAAAAGCATTTACTCTGTGGAAGAAACCAATAAAAACTTGAAAACGAAGAGTTGTAAAAACAAAGCTTGACCCTCCACGTTCATACCTGGGAGAAACTTGTGGAGTTCTAAGTCCATTAGGAAAGGGTAGAGAAGGTTAAGTTTCATTTGTTTCACTCTGATTCAAAACGTTTATACTTACATCTTGTCTTGGCCAGCACCGACTCGGAGAGTTAATCTGGGGATAACCGGACTCGGGGCCAGAGCGACTGGTTCCACTTTTATCTGTGGAAGTTAGCACGTGACAGTTCAATATGGTTTTTCCAACAAAAGTACCTCCTACCACTCCTCCTACTCTCCCGCTCCCACAAACTCAGTAAAAAGTTGAAGCCTTAAATATGGCTAAAATCCTAGACGTGAAGACAATCCAGGCCATTCTGTGTTTTTGTTTTTCAACAACTGAAGGCTACCTGGCATCGTGAGAAAGCTACAAACTTTAATCACATTATGTAAATACGGTAGTTATTTCTATACGTTTGGGTTAATTTTTGGATTTAATTGTATTTTTAGAATTTTTAAACAAAAATTATTATCTAGATCATTTTTGGTGGAGAATTTAAATAATTACCAGACTTAATAAACAGAAAAAAACTGCAATGATGTCTTCTCTGTAAGATAAAAGCATCCGTTTATGTTACTTGACAAACATTAAACTCATCTTAAGTCTGCATTGTCAAATGAGAAAGCTGAATTACTAGTTGTAACTGTAGCATTAAACTGTTGTATTTTTGGCTAGAGGTAATACAATCTGAAGTGCTTTAAAAGAAAACAAAATCAGGACAGGCGCAGTGGCTTACTCCTGCAATCCCACACTTTGGGAGGCCAAGGCAGGCAGATCACAAGGTCAGGAGTTTGAAACCAGTCTGGCCAACATGGTGAAACCCCATCTCTACTAAAAATACAAAAGTTAGCCCAATACAGTGGCATGAGCCTGTAATCCCAGCTACTCGGGAGGCTGAGGCAGGAGAATCGCTTGAACTCGGGAGGTAGAGGTTGCAGTGAGCCAAGACTGCACCACTGCACACCAGCCTGGGTGACAGAGCAAAACTCTGTATCAAAACAAAACACACACACACACACACACACACACACACACACACTTTCTTTTGGAAATGATTTGTGGTGAAGGCAATGACTACTAAATAAGGTGAAGACCTCACAAATATCTGACCTATTAGTCAGAAGAGAACACAGAAACTAAGTCTGATGTTAAAGGGTCTCTTCAGTTTTTTTAATTTGCAGATCATATAATCCACATTTTGAACTAACAAACTAAACAAAAGCTCTGCATTTCCAAATGACTGTCTAGCTCAGAGTTTTTCAGTGGGGGGTGGCCTAGGATTGATATTTTTTGGGGGATGGTTCTTTGCTGTAAGGAACTGTCCCAAGCACTTGCCAGTAGTTCACTGTTAGTCACTAATGGTTGCAAACCATTAATTTATGTATTTCCAGCTCGAGAATTAAATCATAATAGAACCGTGTAGTGGTTCTAAAGGGGAATGAATATAGAAAATAATGAGCAACACATTGTAAAGTTAATATAGTACACGTATATCAAATCTTGTTATTTTATCATATGTATTTACATGTCTCTTCCTACAATGCAACACATTGTAAAGTTAACATAGTACACGTATATCAAATCTTGTTATTTTATCATATGTATTTACATGTCTCTTCCTAGAGTTGTTTTTTAAATCCTCCAGCCTATCAAAATCTACTGCTTCAACCATGCTCTTGCACAGGGCCTGGCATGCGGGAGACGCCCAGTAGGCATCTGTTGAATTATCAGCTTCCCTTGCCCCAACTCTCTTGCCTCTTACTTATTCCACCATACATCCAGGAACAACCTAAAACTATCCCCCAGAGCACTGAGTGATACCAAAGGAAACTTCTAAGAATCCAACTTCATCTATGCCTCCCATACTAGCTGTTTACCAGCTAACCCAGCTAAGGGCAGAGACCATGCATGTTTTGTTTACTGCTGTCTTCTAGTGCCTGTCTCAGCATCTGACACTAGAAATCTTAAGATACGTGTAAAGCATGACTATGAAGCAATGATTTCGACCTTTACCACTGTCATGACCCTTCCCATAACCTCCTTTCCCCTTCCACGCATCCAGCTCCACAGGAAACACTAAGGCCACCAGTATTGAAGGAGGTCCTTCAATTCCCCACACACTTCTCTGCGCCCACGATTACACTAGCATCTGTCTCCTGCTGTCTTCTAAAGAAGCTTGCTCCATCTCTGCTTATTTATTTACAGTATCTTCAGTCTCTCTGTTCCACTAATTATTTTCATCTCACTCTTAAATGTGCTCCACTCTACCTTCAACATTTTCTTACCTTCTCTTCAACCTCTAGCTAGCAACTTCTCACGCGTTTCGATGTTAACTTCATTGTCTGTTTTCTCACTTCTTCATTCCTTAACCCTTGCCAACTGCCTCATGTCCCGGCATGCTTTTCCATTATAGTCTTCTCATGCTCCTTCCTTCTCCTTTAAAAGCTGTCTGCTTTCACCTGACCTTACTAGGCCCTCTCCCCTTGTCATGCTAGTTTCCTTAGTGATCTCATCTCTGCCCACGGTTTCAACTGTAACTCTAAAATATGTCTTCAAGATCTCTGTCTGGATTAGCACTGATTGACACTAAGGCCAAAATATGAAGTTGCCTATTAAATATTTCCAACAAATATCCTGTATTCACACTCAAATCTTATCAACTTCCCACAAAACCACTCCCGCCCCCTAGCCAGTCTCACTCTTAGCTGATGTCTCCTTCATTTACCTGGTCTTGCAGACAGTATGGTCCAGGGTCAAGGGTCATGTCATGAGGGGAATGGGTGGTGGGTGGAGCAAGGCCCAGGCATAACTAGAGTTTGTGTGCAAGTCATGTATATATATACATATATATATATTTTTTTTGAGACAGAGTCTTGCTCTGTCGCCCAGGCTGGAATTCAGTGGCATGACCTCAGCTCACCACAACCTCCGTCTCCCAGGTTTAAGCGATTCTCCTGTCTCAGCCTCTTGAGTAGCTGGGATTACAGTCTCACACCACGATGCCCGGCTGATTTTCTGTATTTGTATTAAGAGACGGGGATTTACCAGGCTGGCCAGGATGTTCTCGAACCCTAACCTCATGATCTACCTGCCTTGGCCTCCCCAAAGTGCTCGGATAACAGGCGTGAGCCACCATGCCTGGCCGTATCCAGTATTTTTTTTAACGAAGAGTTTTATATCTAACAAATCTGAAAACAAATGGTCCAGTCTTTATTTTATGAACTATTTAAGACTTCCTCATCTTTCTGTGTTATCTGTGGAATAAACAAATATAACAAAAATAAGCAAACATTTATAAGCTACCTATAATTTGCCAGGCATTGTTCTTGGTTATATTCCAGATGTGCTCATTGAGGTTTTTAAAAAACAAACATGTAGGGTAGATAGTGTGGGTTTCATTTGACAGGTGAAGTGATCATATATGTAGCAACCATTTTTCCTTCCTTTTCCATTTTCCCTTTCTGTTCTAAAGTCACACAAATAGCACAATTGAGACTGGATGCAGACTTTTTGATTCAGAGAATGAAAAATTATATGAAGTTCTTATATTCTTCAACTCTAAAAATTTTAGGGTTACATATTTATCAGTGATGAGGTATTAGAAGTAGTATTTCTTATTTTTTCAACTAACAACACTAGCATATAAGCATTCAAATAACTGTTTAAGCTCTAATTAAAAATAAAGCTGTTTGACCTACCTTTAAACAAATTCTGCTCTACTATTCAATTGTGTATTTCGCCCATTTCTATTACCATAACACCCAATCATGATAACTTAATACTTGTATAGCACTTGGTGAAATGTGTCTTATTTAAATTATCCAACTCTTTAACTTGAGGAGATAACAAAAAATACAAAAAAAAATTATGCAACTCTATTTTCACAACTGTATAGGGTAGGTGTGGATGGTGTTATTATTCCCTTGTAAGAGCTCAGAAACAGTAAGTGCTTTGCCCAGAGTTACAAAGTTAGTAAGTAAATAGCCTAAATCCAGGTCTCCTGACACCAAACTCATACCCTGTTCACCATACTGCTCCTTGACTCTTTGGCACACATTGTAAGTTCTTTTTCTGGTAATGCTGAAGGCTTACATGGAGCTATTCACTTTATTTGTCAATATCTCTTAAGATAAATGATACATATTTGTGAGATGGTTAGGGTTAGTTATAAAACTTTTTTATTCTATATGGAAGGTTAACTAGTTTATATGGAAATTGAGATTAACCTTGGCCTCACCTTCGCTCAACTAAACTAGCTGGGTTTTTGACGAAAAATGGCTTAATGGCTTGGCCGAACAGAGGAATCAAGACGTGATCTATTTATTACCTACTATTAAAAAAACTAAATGATTCAATATGTACAAATTAAGTAAACAAAAGTGGACACACATAAGTTAGATTTAAAATGGTATGAATGTGCCCTGAAGGCAACAGGTATTCAGTGAACTGGCTGAATGAATGAATGATTCACAATCTGATATCTCAGCTCAAAGTTTCATCTGTAATTATGGTGGTTGTATCATCTAAACACAGATGCCTCTGACAGGAAAAGAGGGAGTTACTGATTATCCCACATAACTGGGACTGTCCCAGGCAAACCAGGATATGAGGTAACCCTATCTAAAAATTACTTAAATACTTTTATTTCATTCCTAAAAACAAGTTAAATTAGATTGAACTTGAGAAAGTTCAAGCGATTATAGAAAAAGATTAATGAGGATGCTAATAATACAGATACAGAAAGTACAACTTCTAAATTAAAATTTCTTCCCGGATTTTTGCTTCCATTAACTTTATCTGTGTGCTTACCAAAATAAAAACAGAAGTATTTCCTACAATCGTAAAATAATTTCTCATGTGTACTTCCCAGAAAACAACAAACAAAAGGATGACTTCAACCACGTAGATGACAAGACTAATGCCATCTTTTAATGGCATGAAGCCAAAATCTGGGGCCAAGATGAGCTTTTAAGGGTTAAAATAAAAGAACAGCACTTTGGAGTAATGCTGAGAATTGGGGCACACAGAAGAGCATTTACAGTGGATTACTAAGCTTCCCAATTCACCAAAGAGGTAAAGTCCAGCAATATAAGACTCCTTTGTAGCTAACTAAAAATACATTGTCAGTGGATTTGTCCAGTTTTATGTATAAGCAATACTTCTTTCACCTGAACTAATACTAGTAGTCATATAAGCCCCTTATTGCCATGTGCTGCATTTTTTTTGTTAATCTTCAAGGATTTAGCTTCTTTGCCACATACCTCAGGGCACCAACTGATAAAGCTCTAACTCTCCATTTTTCCAGGACACCAGCAGTGCGGCCTTGCAAAAAATGAAAATCGCTCAAGAGATTTAAAGGGGAAATTTATTTTTAAAATCCTGACTTGAAGCAAAGAGGTGGATTTTTAAAAAGCTTATCTATAAAGAATCAGTTCAAATTTAAATTATATCTTGGAACTCTTTCATGCATTCCAGCTTTAAAGTTTATCTTTTGACAGGGACTTTCTGCAAAGGTAATGGGCAGCTTTGTCAATATAATCTGTCCAAGGTTTTTTATTTTTTATTTTTTTAATGTTAAAGTCCTTTCATTAAAAAAAACTCACCATATATGTATACTAGCTAGGGTAGCAGCAAATTTAGCAGGTGCTAATTCAGATTCCCATCTACTGCTGATATATTAGATAAAATCTCATAAATAGTACTGATGAAAGCTGAATGAAATCACCTAACATCTGGATGCTGAACTATGGCTGGAACCATCTTGTATCTCTCAGCAATTAAGGTCTTTACATTATTTCCATTTAGAAACACAGTCTAAGTAAACTCTGATAACGATTTAAAATACTAAACAGAGAGTCAGAAGATGTGCAGTTGTGGTTAAGTATAACAAGGCTATACCATGTGGACAACTGAGACAGAACATGGGCATGCTCAGAGTGTACAGTCATGAAGGCTGGGAGCTGGCCTTGGGTAAAACACATTTAAATATACGCATTTAAACATTAAGTTTCTTATTTCCTCTTGGAACATACAGTTGAGAAACAGGAAGGAAATATTTCCCCTCCTTTATTGGGTTGCTTTATTTACCAACAAAATCCTTCATTTCATTAGTTAATTATAATAGCTGAAGAGGAAGGACTTGGAATGAGACTATATTGCTTAAACCGAAGGGGAAAAGGATAAAAACCCTTCATTAAAGGCTCAAACCAATTAGACAATTTATCATTCTCTAAAGAAGAAACCATTTACATTTAATAAAAGATTATTTGGGAGCGAATCCTACAGGACTTGGGGATAGATTAAAGAAACATTAAAAATTTTAATTATTCTGATTGCTAAAGTCATAAAAGTGTAAAGGAGATCCCTTTCCTGCTCTTTAAAATATGGTAAACAGGTGCTCTCTAAGGTATCTCTAAGATAACTTTACATACATTTTATAAAATCTTGATGCCCCCTCACTGTCAAACATCAAACCATTCCTATCCTTCTCATTCGCATATGTCACTTAGGTCACCAAAGCAGGCCTGGGCGCCCTCCCCTCACTGGCTGCAGCAAGGTTCTTGATCTTTCTGTGCAGTTTTCTCGACTGTAAAACAGGAACCACAATACCAAACCCTCAGAGCTGTTGGGAGAGCTAAATCACTGAATTCTGGCCAGGCCTGGAACCCGTAGGAACTCAAGAAGTGGTAGATGTTAATATCATTTACTGTCCAGTTAGTTTATTCAGTAGCCAAGGTTAACTCAAATAAAACAATTCCTCAATCAATAGGATAAAAAATGCTGAGAATCCTTCCTAGGATTTATGGGCTTTCTATCATCAACAACTCCCAATTATGCATGGGTTGATCATCAACACTATTGGATATCTGTAAGAAAATTCAGAACTGTTAAGAGTCATCTACTCATCTTAATTAAATGACATAAACTAGTCTTCATTTAGTGTTTTCTAAGAGAAGGCAGAAGAGATGGCCTTTGAGACCAAAACAGTCTTAGAGACGGCATGAAACGACTGTTTTTAAGCAGAGGTAAGTTAAACTGTCAAATGCTGCTGTCTCTTCCCAGTTCTGAATGGGAGGAAGGAGACAGAGGAAGGAAGCAGAGGGTCTGCGAGGTTGAGAGGCTGGTGAATAACGAGTAAGTGGCAGAGCTGGAATTTCCACCCCGGTCAGTGTGGCTGCCAAAGGCAGGCTCCGTTGGCCAGCACTGGACTTATCTACAGGTGGTGGGTGATGTCAGCATTTTTGGGGTGAAACTCTAATGTGGCTTTCTAGATCATATTCAAATGTAAAACAGCTCCCCTAATTTGACAGATGGATTTTGGCTAATCATCTATTTAAGAATACAGTGTAACTGTCCAGTCCTACTAACACAAATTTAAAAATGCTTTTATTTTTTCACAATAAGCCTCCCTCCAAAAATCACTTAAAAGAGCAAGAGGAAATTTTAAAGTAATCTTGTATACTCATCTAAACTCCAAAGATCCATGCAACATATACACTGACACACACAGAAACACAAATTGTAATAAAACATTTCTAAAAATTTTACTTAATCCCAAATGTGACAGTATGAGTAACAATTTTAAACTGTTCTGAAATGTACTGTTAGGTTTATCACTGCTGCAGTTATTATGCTTGTGACTGCAACTGATCAACATAATTGCTTTTAACATGTCTTTCTTTTTTCTTTTTTTTTTAAAGACAGGGTCACACTCTGTTGCCGAAGCTGAAGTGCAGTGGCGCTATTCTCCCACCTCAGCCTCCCAAGTAGCTGGGACTCCAGATGTGCACTATATGCCTAGTTAATTAAAAAAAAAAGTTTTCTTCTTTTTTTTTCCGAGAGACAGTCTCACTATGTTCCCTACACTGATCTCAAATTCCTGGCCTCAAGCAATCCTCCTGCCTTGGCCTCCTAAAGTATTGGGATTACAGGCATGAGCCACTGCACCTGGCCATTAACACATGTTTTATAAAAAGTTAAGGTGGTTCTATTTTAAATAAGAGACAGTCTACACTCCCAACCCTGACTAGGTGTCTGATTGCCCACAAAGGGGAACTATAAGCTTGCATAACTCAACACTCTCTGGATTACCACCACTAATAGAAAAACAATTTGAACTTCTTATGGTGAGCTACTAACCACATTATTTCACTTATCTCATTTTTAACACAATATAGAAAAAAGTGGTAGTTAGGACCATATATCATAGCATCTGACAGCCTGGATTCAAATTCTGGCTCCTGTACCCTCACTAGATGTGTGATCTTGGACAAATCTCTTAATCTCTCTAAGCCTTAGTTTCTCATCTTAAAGTGATAATAATTACAGTATCTACCTTCCAGGGTTGTGGTAAGGAATTAAAGTGCTTAGCATGGTGTTTAGCACATAGTAATTATTCAATGTTAACTATGACTGTTATGCTGTTGTTAGTGTTCTTATCATTATCTCTACTTTAAAGATGAAATATTAAGGATTAAAGAAGCTAAAAAACTTGTCCTGGATCTTATTCCAGGTCTGCTGGATTCCGAAGCCCAAAGCTCCTTCTACCTACCATGCAAATTCCTGCTTAATTAATCACATCTTTATTGGTTCTTGGTATTGATAAATGGATAAGGCTGGTAAAGGCTTTATACACAGGAAAAATAAATGTGGGGATTAAAGATTTAAACAAATGCTCTTGTTTGCTGATCTGGGTCACTGTCCCGGTGACACTCCAAGTGTCACTGGGTCACTTGGAGTCAGTCAGGATGATGAGGAGGGAAAAGGAGATTGCGGCCTTCATTCTTTTGGCTGAAGACATTTTCTTGGGGCGGCTTAGATATGTCTCACTTTAATTCACCTTTGCTGCCTTACTTCTGTAGATTTGTAGGAAAATTCTTAGACCATATGGAATCCCATTTCAGGTGCATTTTTGTTTACTCATATGCCGTGATACTCGGGGGATTTAAATGAGGTTGAAGAAAGAGAAGTCTTAACGTTTATGTTACTACCCCAATTTCTACTCCTTGTCAATGGCATCTCCATGAGGTGTCCTAGCCTTTATCCTTTCCTATTTGTATCGAGGGCTAAGATTCCAAATAATGCCAAGGAAGCAGAATAATTTTTAAAATCTATTAACTATAGCTGACTTGCCCATATTAACACAGGCTAGCTGATACAGTTCAATGAAGCAGCATCTCTAGTTTCTACATTTTATCGTTTGATTCGGAATGGAACACCATCTCCATCTACTGACATTTACGCATCAGATACGGTACTAAGCACACCCCGTATGTTCTCATTTAATCCTTATCTAAATGACTTACTTGTTTCACAAAAGCCAGGATCTGAACTCAGGTCTAACTCTATAGACATTGCTATTTATTACTTATAAAGGTCTTTTAAGATAGCTGAATTTTCTACATTTGTATCTTTTGCCATATATCTGCTCCATAACTCATCAAAACTGATCCAAGAACATGTATCTTTCTTTCAGGTGGAATCTGTGCTTCTAGGGACTGAGCCTTGCTTTCCACTAAGGTAGTCTGAGGGACTTTTCTTCCCTAAAGTCAGGTAGATGCTGTGGAAAGGCATGGGACTGCTGTTACAAACCGAATCTGATGGGCTTCACTCAAATTCATAACGGCTGCTGAAAGAACTCCACTGACTTTCCAAAGTGAAGATGGTGGTGAAAGCAATGGGCCCCTGTTTGATTTACTGAGGGCTCAGCTGCCAAGTGACCAGGTACATGAGGGATAAATGACTAACTGCTGTCAGGCAACATATCTAACAACACCGCCTCACTCTGTAAAGTCTCTGCAGTGGAATGACCGGGCTCTTGCTAGTTGTGCAGTCCTGATCTGGGACAAGTCACCTCTCGGGCTCGGTCTCTCTCCATAAGTATGGATAACAACACCTGCTGGACCTATGTCACAGGCGTATTAGGAGGAGGAAATAAGGTGTGTGGATCTGCTTTAAAACCTGACAACTACTATGTAGTAATTGCATAATATAATGAAATGATTTTAAAATGGATATAAGAGTTGGATTTCTGTGTCTTGTTAACTTGTCAACGTTCAGTTATCGATATCACAAATCCCATTTCTCTTCTCTGTATTTTAGATTAGCCAAAGTTATCAACTACACTCATACTTCTAGGTAACTTTGAAGTTACAAAATATTCCAAATTTAGTGGTAATACATCTGCTCAAATTTTACCATGTGAAAAACAATTACTGGGTATTATTTTGTAGCCAAGCTCAAAGAGGAAAACTTTTAGAGGGCAGGGAACGGATCACTAGGAGCTCTGCGGTGGCACCATGAATAGACCCTTTTTCAGAAAGTTTACAAGAAATTTTCACATCACCCAGCCGGCTGCTGTGATCCAAGGAACCATGGATTGAAAAGCAAAGCTGGGTAAGCAGAGGTCACAGCTTGAGGACTGAACCCCAGTGCCTAAAAAACTGCAGGCTTTCTATCAGTTCCTCTGGCTGTACGCTATGAAGTGAAGTCTGACTTATTGAGATGGTCAAACATTTCTGCCATGTGGGATTACTTTCTGCCCACTCAACAGGCTGCCAGACCAGCCTAGATAGTTAGAACTGTGCCCTTATCTTATTAAAGCAGAAAACAGAAGGAATAAAAGATGCTACTGAAAGTTCTGTAGACAGCCATAATCTTAACCACATGCCAAAGTGGATCATCAAAAAAGCAAACCAAGGCAGTGGTCCTTCGACGGGCCTTGCCATCCCTTAAAATAGTGTCGTGGTTTTGCACGCTTTTAGGAACATGTATGCTGCCTTTCTCAATATTTGGATGCAAAATACAATGTAGCAGACTTGATAATTAACAGAAATATTATTCATAATTTAAGAACTCAGGTTTTTTTTTAAACTGCAGGAGATCACTACGGTTAATAGAGAGTTTATAGTCTGTGATTAGATGCCTTTTAGGCTGTGAATTTTTAACATCTGCTAGTGTACAGAGGACCCGATTACAGGTTTATGGGTTTTAGAATTAAAACTAAATTTTGTAATCTTATCACAAACATATTTCCACTTAAGCGACGGGTGATTTACATACAGAATACAGACAGAATTGCGGACTTTGTTTCCCTGTGTTTCTCGCTAGGACTCTGTTCAGATAGGGCTGAAAACGAGAAACTGCTTACTTTCTCATGCTTGTGTTTCTCCTTTTCTTTTTCTCTCTTCTCTCGCTCTCTCTTCTCTTTCTCTCTTTCCTTCTCCTTCTTCTCTTTCTCCTTCTCCTTTTCTTTCTTTTTCTTCTTCTCCTTTTTGTCCTTTTTCTTTTCTTTCTCCTTCGGCTTCTCTTTCTCCTCAAACAGTTTTTCTGGAAGCACTGGCAACAAAGACGGCAGCATGGCCGGGACCCTAGCGGCCGCGGCAGGGCTGAACAAGGGCAGGGCCAGCTCTTTTGGGGGCAACACCAGCGGGGGTGCCGGGGCTTTCATCTTCTCTTCTCTGCCTTTATCTTTTACTTTTTCTCTCTCTCTCTTATCTTTATCTTTCTTGCCTTTCTCTCTGTCTTTCTTCTTATCTTTATGCTTCTCTTTCTCCTTCCTCAAAAGTCCATCTTTCAGTCTGACTTTGGGATCGACATCTTCAAATTCTTTGATTTTAAACTTGTAGGGATCTGCCTCTTCCTCTTTAAGAAGTTCCTTCCAGGGATACTTGGCTTCCCTGCCAGCTTCCTTGTCTTTCTCTTTCTCTTTGACTTTATCCTTCTCCTTACTTTTGTCCTTGTTTTTGTCTTTTTCCCTCTCCCTATCTCTCTGCTTTTCTTTCTTTTTCATTTTAGTCTTCAGTTCCTTTTTCAACTTCTTCTTCACCTCCACGGAGGAAGGCAGCTTGCTTTTCTCCTCATACACCTTGTGGAGAGGCTCGGGAGTGGGAGGAGACACTGACGGAGAAGAGATATAAGGGAAGTTGGGAGGCATATTCGAAGGTGCTCCCAGTTTTGCTTTACGTACAACCTCATCAATGGAGGCATCCATTGTCCATGAGTTATCGGAACTTGAGGTTCCGCCGGAAAGAGGAAGAGGAGTGGATCCTGACTTTGTGAAATTGTTTGCGGAAGTGGAAGCTTTGGGAGTGGTACACTCCGAGCCTGAAATTCTCTTAGGGCTGGTAAAAATGTCTCCTTCAGATTCCGATCCAGAAGAAAACTCAAAAGGATCCGGCTCTCGCTCAGCACAGGCTCGAGCAATCACAGCATCAATAGAGGCCTCGATCGTTTTATCTGGTACCACAGCCTTTTTCGGCTGATTCTCACTGTTCAGTTTCCCAGAATCAGGGGGTGTCTGTATTTGTTTGACCTGCATAGTCTCTTTACTAATTTTTTCACTGATGGTAGCTGCAGGAGTCCTATTTGGTGTTTCAGGTCTCACCGGTGTTTGGGGAATATGAGTCATGACCTTGGGGCTCTTGGGACTCTTGGGGCTCTTAGAACGTCCAGGTGATTTCTTTTCTTTGGATGCAGTTTTTGGTGATCGAATAGGACTTCCGACCATTGCTGGTGACTGGGCGGTTTTAGGTGATTTCGTCTTCTGTCCTGGAGAGCTAGTTTTAGTCTTTGTTTTAGGTATAAATGACTTTGTTTCTAATGGTTTTGCAGTTGGCATTTGTGATTTTGCAACTGGAGCCAACATTGGCGGCTCGGGTGAGGGAGGTGCCACGTCTGTACTGTCCTGTACGTGGACTGGAGAAAGCATGGGTGGGATCTTTTGAGTGTTTATTGAGCTGAGTGGCTCTCGAGCTTCCAATAACACAACATCTAGCGTGTCCCCTTTAGTGCTTAACAGCCGCGGCCGCTTCATGGCGGGCAGTTCTTCGGCTTCAGGACTATCCAGTGGTCTCTTACCCAGGAAATTCTCATCATTAATAATTTCTTCCTCCTCCAATTCATCATCTTCTTCCAAGGGAACTTGCATGGCTTCTGCTGATGTGCCTCCATCAGTGGGCACCTGCTCTTCTTCTTCTTCTGGTAAAGGAAGAAGAAAAAAAGAAGTATTATTGGAATGTAACGAAACCTAAGAAATAAAAATAATGCTTCAAACATGATTTCTAAAACAACAACAACAACAACAACAACAAAAAACCAAAGTATTGACAGTGTTTAGAAAATAAAGTAGTTAGTTTTCAAGAATCTTCCAAAGCTGTGTGCCATAATTCTTAAAAGAATTATGGCAGTCAGTAACAGCAAGATGTACAAATTGATCACTGTTCTTTCACATGGTCTGGCCCCAATCTCAGGATCTGGAAATTTCTCAGTATTTCCAGTGGGCCTTCTGCTGTTTCTTGAATTAATTCTTTTCCTAACCAGTAGATACCATCTTTCTAGATCTCCCTCTCACGCATATAGAAGCACATGTGTGCGTGCACACCCACACACACCCCTCTAAAAAAAATCAAGAGATGGATTATCATCAGAAATGACAGAAAGGTATTTTTAGGACTTTTATAACCAATTCATATACTACTTATAGCTTCTACATTGCTTGCTTGATGTGAGCCACTTGGAGAGGGAATATGGTGCAATGAAATACACCTGGTTCAGGTACTTAACAAATGGTGTTTCAGCTAGAGCTCTGGCACTAGAGAGCTGAGGGACTCTCTTAACTTCTCTCAGCCTGTTTCCTAATCTTTCAGAAAGGAGCTGATGTTACTTGCCCTGCCTACCTGGCTGAGTTTTTCTAAGATCAGATTATTCCTCCTGACACATATTAACTAAGCATATACTGCACAATGATAAAGTCTATAAGGGGCACTGAAATAAATCATAAACTAAAAGAGCTTACAATTCAGTGCAGCAATAATGGATGTGTCTAGCCCATAGAAAGTGATCAGTGCCACAGACAGATGAAGTGCTACAGCAGGTCAAAGGAGAGACAGATCTCCTCGAGGTCAAGCATGTGTGGGAGGCTTGATTCATTATGAAGTGTTTGGGATACTTGGAGCCTGGAAGTGGTGAAGTCCAGGACGAAGGGTCAGATGACAAAGAGATGAAGGTGAAACAAGGGGAGCGTACGAGAAACAGAAAATGATTTGTCTGGAAAGTAGAGTGCAAGATGGGAGCAGTAGGAAGCAGGTTTAGTAAAGTTGCATCCAGATCCTAGGACTTTTGAATTCCAGAAAAAGAAATATAATCTTTACTCTACTGGTACTTTGGACCTAGAAGATTTTTAGACAACAGAGAAAAATGCCTGGGTGTGTGCTGGGAAAAGTCGCCCTGGCAGGAACATGTATGATGGATGGGGGTGGGAGGTACCGGGTACCCAAGGAGAGCAATAACGTGGGTACTAAAGTGATGTGAGAAGCAGTGAGGGTCAAAGCTAGAACAGTGGAAACGAGCAGGAAGCAACAGAGTGAAGGATATTCTGAGGACAGAATGAAGAGAATCTGATAAATAATTAAGTTATATGAGTTGAGCAAGGACTCAAACACAATTTCAAAGCTTTGAGCCTCGGCGGACATGGTGGCTCACACCTGTAATGCCAGCATCTTGGGAGGCCGAGGCAGTAGGATCACTTGAAACCAGGAGTTTGGAACCAGCCTGGGCAACTTAGTGAGACCCCATCTTTACCAAAAAAATACAAAAATTAGCTGGGTACTATGGCACATGCCTGTAGTCCCAGCTACCTGGGAGATTGATGTGCGAGGGTCACCTGAGCCCAGGAGGTTGAGGCTGCAATAAGCAATGATTGCACTACTGCACTCCAGTCTGAGTGACAGAGTGAGACCCTATTTTTAAAATGCAAGAGAAAGAAAAAGCTTCGAGCCTTAGCGAGTGATAAATGCAGTGATGAACAGAAACAGGAAATAAGAAAATACAAAAAAACAATGATTTTTAGCTCAATCCCAGGCACAGAGTTTGATGAACAATTTAGTCTGTGATGTCTACTCAGCAGCTGAAATATAATACAGATGATCAGAAAACAGGACAGAGTATGTGAGAGAAACAGCATTGTTGAGATAACTAAAGTTGCCATGATGGATGATATGAGCAAGGAAGAAACAAGAGGAAGCAAGTTCAGGTATTTTGAGGAATACTTAGATATAAAAAGAAGAGGAAGAAGAACTAAAGAAATACACGGAGGGGCAGATGTCAAAGAGATCAAGGGAGCAAGAGTTTTAAAGAGGAAGCCAAGTGAACAAAGCCAAATGCTTAAGAGGTCAATGAAGATAAGGCCAACAGCAGAACCCAAGCTGCAAAAGCACGAAGGGTGCACAGACAGAGAACAAGTGGGGTGATGCACGGGAAAGCACCACAAAGAACATCACAGCCTTATCAATCATGCTACCGATTCGCGATAATGATGGCATCATCCACCAGGTCCCACGTCAGGAACCGGGGGTCCTTGGAGATTCTCTTCCCTCCTCTACGCCAGATCCGAATTGAGAGCACACGTTTTCTACTGTTTGCTTTAATGTGCTTTCCCTCTGCTTCTGTCTTGTTAATTTCAGTGTTCAGCACCTCCTCTCTGTTTGGCTGCAAGAAGCTTCTACCTAGTCTCTGCCTCCAGTGCAGCTTTCTCAGAACCATCTCTCATGTCATCTTACGGTGATCTTCTGAACACGCATTTCTGAGTGTGTGGTTCCTCATCTTAAAAACCTTTCATTGCTTCCTTCAGAAGCAGTTTGCAAAAGGCATCCCTTGAAAATTGAGGGGTTGTAGAAGCCCTTCTGAGGCTGCTGTGCAGTAGAGATGGCTGTTCTCTATTACACAGAAGAGTTACGCCTAGGGTTGTCTATTTTACATGCAGAGCTTCCACAAAAGCTTTTGTTGTGAGGCTAAAACATGTTTGAAAATCACTATTCTAAAATATAAAAATCCTCTCCATCTGTGAAATCGGAGGAAAAAATAAAATATAAAAATCCAATTTCTCCAGTATGACTGACAAGGCACTCCCTCATCTAAGCCAGGGAAGTAACCTCGTCATTCACACTGAGCCCCTGCAGGCTCTACCCATTCCAGCCACACTAACTTATCTGCAATCCCCAAATAAGTGGTGCTGTGTCACATTCCTGTATCTCTGCACATGCAATTCCCTGTGCCTGAAATGTCTCTGCCTTCCTAACAGTTGGTGACTTCTAAGGCTCCCATCAAGCATTACCTCTTCTGTAATGCTTTCTCTTAGCAACTAGAAATAACTACGCACTCCCTTTGGGCTCTACTGTGTTTCAGTTAAGCATGCAACAAAGAAAGCCTAGAATATTTACTATACAGCTCTTTACAAAAAAGGTTTGCTGACCCCTGTCCTAGACCTACCACATTCAGCTCATCTAAACTCTTCCCTCCCTCACTTTCTTTATCAGAATGACAAGACAGACTTGAGATCTGCTCAACTGCCAACAGATAAACATGAAAATATCAGAAAGAAGACAGCTTTAGAATATTCTAAAAGTGAATGAATGTTCACTTATTAGTATTACATTTCTAAATTTCAAAGAACCTCCTCCTGCTCCACAGAGGTTCATAAATGCCAATGATGCCAAAGCAGAATGATAAAGGTTTGGCTTAGGCAGGATAACGGGTCTTTAGAGCATGTTACAGTGCACCTTGCTCTTTTAACTCTGGGGGCTAATCTGGATCTGGCTTCACTCTAACAGTGTGTGTCCCCCAGGGAAGGCCTCAGAGAGATACCAGAGGGAAACTGCACTACTATAAGCGGTCCATAGAAAGGAAAGATGGGATACCCAGGACTACTAGTAAGACAGGTTCATGTCCTCCAGATGTAAGTCCTGTTTAATAGTTGGAATAACCTGAAAATTGGGATTTTTCTGTATAGTATGATATATTGTATTATTTTACTAATGTGCAATTCTATCAGATTAGAATTGGCAAAATGGCTAACAGATAGGCCTTTGAACTGAAGGAAGAATGTGAGGCTTGGCTAGGAAAAAATCAGATGGTTTCATACAACTACTTTAGAAAATATATTGGCTTATTTTGAATTTAGAGCTCAAATAACTCATAAGAGTATCAAAAAATTAATGGTTGCTTCTGTTTGAGTAAAAAAAAATTAACATTAGGCTTGATTTAAAGTAGGACTCCACAAGCTAGGGGGTTTATTCAGTTTTTGTTATTTTGTTTTTATTGCTTATTTTCACTTTTGTTTTTCAAGTCCCTACTGCAAAAATTTATATTCATTCCTACATGTTACTTAATACTGCAAAAACTTGTATTCATTTCTTTATGTTATTTAAAGGAATAGAAATGAACTATAAAACTAAGCCACTGGCCAGGTGTGGTCGCTCACACCTGTAATCCCAACACTTTGGGAGGTGGAGGCAGGCAGATCACAAGGTCAGGAGTTCAAGAACAGCCTGACCAACATGGTGAAACTCTGTCTCTACTAAAAATACTAAAATTACCCAAGTGTGGTGGCACACGCCTGTAATCCCAGCTACTCGAGAGGCAGAGGCAGGAGAATCACTTGAACCCAGGAGATAGAGGTTGCAGTGAGCCCCGATCGCGCCACTGCCCTCCAGCCTGGGCAACAGAGCGAGATTCCGTCAAAAAATAAACAAACAAGCTAAACTAAACTAACACTTCAAATGTTGGTTTTAAAATGCTTAAAAATACACAGGTTTTAGAATAGATTTTTTTAGAACCAACAGGTTTCTTAATTTTTATTAATTTACAATTTCTTATTAATTTTTAAGACTTTATAAGAAAGCTTCAACTACAGCATCAAAATCAATTAAAATGAGTGAAGAACTTTGTCAGAAGAGAAAGCTGGAAACTTTTAATAAGAAAGGAAAAAATGTGAAGATATTTAAACAATTTTTAAGATTAGAAATCATCTGACACCTGCCAGCAGGTGTAAGTAGCATGCATGGAAGTTACGAAGCGTAATAATCAACAAGTCCCTGCGAGGCCATCGCCTGACTTCAGAAGAGCATGCGCAGGGCCCTCCCAACCCTGTGGCTCCTTTCCCACTCACCCCTGCTTTCTCCACTCCTACCCCAGCCCCCAGGGAACTACTATCTTGATCTTCAATCTGTTTCCTTTGTAGTTTTACCACATTTCTACGTAGTTTGGTTGTTTTTGAACTTTATATGAATGGTATCATACTATAATGCTCTTTGTTTTTTTTTTCTTTTTAAATTTTTACCCAACATTATGTTTAGAAGATTCACCCAGGTTGATGCAGGGAGCTGTAGTTGATTTATTTTCACTGTTGCAGAAATGTCCAATGGTCACTAATCCATTCTCCTGGTATAAAAGTTTTCCACTTGAGTGAACATATTTTTAAATTATTAGAATTTTAAAAATGAAAACAAATATAGTTGATCTAACTTCTGCCTGCTCAAATGCAGACTTAGTTGATGATTACACATAATGAGTATCTGGCTTTTTACTACAGGAATAATTTTAATTCTGTGTTTTAAGTGTTTGGAATAAGATAAATGTGTAATGGCTATTGAACTGCTTAGCCTTTATCACTGGTAAAGGTGAATTTCAGTTTGATAATAATTGAATGGCAACAAAGTATTGTTTGCATGCATGTGTATAATGACCATTTATTAATAATCTGTAAAATATCCTATCAATATTTTAAAAATATTTTCCTATACTAATCTGTGGAAGCCTCTGTATTATAAAACTGCAAAATTTGTTCAACATAAGCTTTAATATTATAAGATATCTAATCTTGATATGTTATTGCAAACATAGTAAAAAAAAAATTTGGGTCACAGGCCCTTTCTACTTCAACAAAGTAGACATAATAATAATAATAGCTGTGTTTCAACATCGAGAGAGAGAGAGAGAGAGAGAAAGAGAGAGAGAAAGAGAGAGAGAGAGAGAGAATGTGTATATATGAAGTATTTCAAAGATTTTTATTTCCAGAGAACTAAGAACTTATTTTCTGTTATTTTCGTGTTCTGAAACTGGAGAAAAGGACTCTTCTGTACATATGTGAGAAACAAATTGATAATTAGTTTTAACTTTTTAAACAAGTTCTTCAACTTCTTAGTGCATGAGTTCCTTGATCCATAAGATCAGTTTATTGGCATCATTTACCTTGAGAGTATTCTGAAAATTAATCACGAACTAAAGGTTAAGTATTCAAACTTTTAAATAATAATACCCATCAATAGCAGAGATATGCTTTGTAAAGTTACCCTTATAACCCTTTTGAGAAGATTAAGAAAAAAAAAAACAAAAAAAACCCTCTCCTTCGCATAATCTCTGTAAAATCATCCAACAGCAGCACACGTCGAGTTACATTTGTGGGCGAAATGGACACCACCTCAGCCATCTGTCCTAATCTCTCCATCATGCCATGAAAGCAATCGAGGGCTGTTGGGGAGGCTTTGAAGGACAGTGGGTATTTAGTTAAGGAAAGGTAGTTCTGGATAGGTTTTAATGCGCATGTCGCTGTAGGCATAGTAAAGATTATTCACAAAAGTGGTGTCACCTTTTCTGCTTGTGCTAAAGTTTGGTTAAATTTAATAGTGATATGACTTTTGATTTGCTTTTCCCTTGTGTGAGAATGTATTCAAAATTATATGTGTTATGATTGATTAAACTGTCATTCATCAAATAATTCCATAAATTATGATATAACCCTTATAGTTCTAGTAGAAAAAAGACACCACCACCACCACCAACAACAACAACAAATCACACCTAAAACAGTGTGGTAATACCTATTTTCAAAAACATCTTAATTTACTGATAAAAATCATGTCCTCTCTTAACAACCCTATTTTTTCATATAGTCACTAAAATGTGAACCCTAGAATTAAAAGAAAAAATGGCCCCAGTAAGAAGGAACTATTCATTCTGCCAAATGTTTTGCATGTCTGTTGTAATTTTTTCACCAGTCCAAAAAGGGAAATGATGTGAAATAATATGAATGACTCAGCACAAATTCATCACCTCAGCTAGAGCTTCACTTTTAGACAGATAGTTAATTGGCAGCAGGGTATCTGATCATAGAGTATGAAAAAATAGGGAGACAGAGATGCTTTCTAAGGTACCCTCTCGTTTAAACAATTAATGGTTCCAGGTCAACATTTAACTATAAAATTGTTTTTTAATTTCTTTTTTTTTTTTTTTTGAGATGGAGTCTTGCTCTGTTTTCCAGGCTGGAGTGCAGTGGTGTGATCCCGGCTCACTGCAACCTCCACCTCCTGGGGTCAAGCGATTCTCCTGCCTCAGTCTCCCAAGTAGCTGGGATTACAAGTGCGTGCCACCATGCCTGGCTAATTTTTGTATTTTTAGTAGAGATGGGGTTTCACCATGCTGGCCAAGCTGGTCTGGAACTCCTGACCTCATGATCTGCCCACCTTGGCCTCCAAAAGTGCTGGGATTACAGGCATGAGCTACCGTGCCTGGCCTATTTTTTAATTTTGAAATTTGAAATAATTTCAAACATAGAAAAGTTGTAAGAATACTATAAATAATTCATGAATACTCTTTAAGCAGATACACTAATTAATATATATTATATAACAACATATATTTATATAATTACATAATTATAATTTTGGGGAACTATTTGAGAATAAGTTGCAGACATAATGATCCTTTACCCTGAAACCATCAGAGTGTGACTGCAGAACCACTGTCAAATTCTTTTTAATCACATAAAAGCAACAAAATGTATCCATATTAATCCCCATCTTTCAAAAACTTTACAAATGTTGATGGGAGCAGGACACTACAGACTCCATTTCAATTTTCCTTCATTAATAACACAAATAAATAATCCATACTCCCTACATTCTTCTCAGGAATAATGAGAAAAACATGCTTCTTTTCTGAACTTCTCAGACAAAAACAAAACAAGGCAATAAGGTCTGAACACACCAAAAGGATTTTGGGGAGGTTAATTCTAAGCTACTACAAATATTGACTTAGAACAAATTATCTTTTTAACTAGAGTAGTAAATGCCTTTAAAGAAACATTATAATCTAAGAAGCTCATAGACATTAGGAAATAAAGGGAAATTGTTTGCACATGGCCTAAAAGCTTTTTATCTGACTAACTACACAGATGCATGCAACTTTAAAATTCAGTGGCATGTTCTCAAGCTAACCAGAAAATATTCTTGCATTCTTAAACTTTAAGCAAAGGAACAAAATGCTATCTGCATATATTTCATAAAAAATTAAACATATTTAAAGCTAGACTTCTTACGATTGGTTAAAAATAGACACACAATCTTGTGTCAGAATCTGTAAATGAAAAACATATGTTGATGCAGAAATTAATTTCTACAATGATGCACAAACTTTCCTGTTAGTCCATGCATGTCACTGTTTTTATAATAGATTCCTCTTTTACTAGCAAATGAAAGGATCATTTAAATGCACACTTGGATCACATGGGAGAGGTGGGGTGAACAGGTTAAAAAACAAAAAGGTATACTTTTTTCAAAAAGTATTTTTCTACTTCTCTGAATTTAGGTATACTTATTGTAACCAGCTCCTTGAAGTGACTGAATGCTACAAAAATTCATTAATTCACCTAGGAAGTGCACTCTGAATCTCACTATGAAGAGGTCTATGTTAACTAGGACTATAAAGTCAAACAAGACATGATTTGCTGTCCTTAATCAAACATATTTTGTGGCCATCAGTTCACGTGGTAGGCAGGAATCTGCACAAGGTACACATGGAGCTGCCTCAATGGGTATGAGGACTGGAATGGAAATGTTGGCTGGGCAGGGAGCTGAACTGAAATGACACCTGGGATCTGTTCGCAGAGCCAAGTTCAACCTAGCACAGCCCATTTCATCTCCCAAGACCTACGTGTTCTCATCTCTAAAATGTGAGTACTGATATCTGACATCCTCCTTCTAAGAGCTGAAGATCTTTATTATTAGGGCCATCTCTACATGTAGTTGACCATGCGTGTGGGATGATCTAAAGGGCAGAGCTACTCCTGCCCCTAAATACGTCACTGACCAACATGCAACTGTTCTTGAAATTCTACCACTTGATTTAGGTGGTAGATACTGTATTTGCGTAAAGGCAGTATCTTTAAAATGTTGCTGTGAAAATATTTTTAAGACCATGAAACTAGCAAATGAACACCTCTATCCTACTTTTTGAGGTGAGAAGACTAGGAGAATGGAACCTAAGTGAAACACATGATGGAATGTTGAGGATTAGGTGAGTGGGGAATACAGGGTATCACTGCCAGGAAGGTCAGAGTCAGGCCCAGCTGGGAAGCTGCTGTGAGGAGAGGAGGCTGGTGCAGTCAGGGAATAATAGGAATACAAGCACTGGATGCTGGGAAGGAAAAGAAGGGCATGACGTCAAAGACAATCATGATCCACTTCATCATTACATCTTCTAGTACTAAATGAGGCTAAAAAATATTTAATTCCATTGATATCTCCTTAGAAAATATTTTAAAACTGTCCTGTCTAGAATGTAACCAAAATTAGACCCTTAAAACACAACTCAAGGGAGGATCCAAGATGGCCGAATAGGAACCACTCCAGAGTGCAGTTCCCAGCAAGAACAACCCAGAGGGTGAGTGTCCACCGCATTTCCAAACAAATTTTCACTGCCCACAGACCAGGAGATTCCCCAGCCGAAAAGCGCCATGAGCTTTAGCATGGCGGTTTCAGCTGGTGCCGGGTTGGCGCACAGAAACTCGCACAAATCTGGGCAGCCCTTTCAACTGGTGTCTGGAACGCCTGGGAGACAGAGCCGCCCATTCAACTGAAAGAGTGGGGCAGAGACAGGGAGCCAGGCGATCTGGCTTGGCGGGTACCATCTCCACAAAACAAGCAATCTGAACCACTCTGGATTGAGAGTTTCACAGCAAGTGCAGCTGGACCCAGGACGGTCCAGCTCAGTAGGGGGAAGGGCAACCACCACTACCGAGGCAGTTCACACAGCAGCTGGGCAGAGCCTGTGGCAGCTCAGCAACACCTCTGCTGGCAGACTGTGACTAGACTACTCCATGCGAGGCAGGGCATCTATGAAAAAAGGCAGGAGCATGACAGGAACTTATAAATAAAGCCGACCTTCCTAGGACAGAGCACCTGGGAAAAGAGGCGGTTATGAATTCTGCTGCAGCAGACTTAAAAGTACCTGCCCCGCAGCTCTGCATGGAACAAGGGAGCTCCCAGCACAGCACTTGAGTGCCCATAAGGGACAGACTGTCTCTTCAAGCAGCTCCCCAACCTCTGTATACCCAGAGACACCTCATAAAGGAGAGCTCAGGCTGACATCTGGCAGGTACCCTTCTGGGACGAAGATAACAGAAGAAGAAACCAGCAGCAACCCTTACTATTGTGCAGCCCCTGCGGGTGATACCCATGCAAGCAGGGTCTGGAGTGGACCTCCAGCAGTCCTGTAGCAGAGGGGCCTGACTGTTAGAAGAAAAACTAAAAAACAGAAAGAAATAACTTCATCATCAACAAAAAGGACGATGTCCACTCAGAGACTCATCCAAAAGTTACCAACTACAAAGACCACAGGTAGATAAAGTCACTAAGATAGGAAGAGACCAGCACAAAAAGGATGAAAACACCAAAAACCACAACACCTCTCCTCCTCCAAAGGATCACAACTCCTCACCAGCTAGGAATCAAAGATAGATGGAAAATGAATCTGATGAATTGACAGAAACAGGCTTCAGAACTGGGTAATAACAAACTTCTCATAGCCAAAAGAACATGTGCTAACCCAACGCAAAGAAACTAAGAACCTAGAAAAAAGGTTAGATGAGATGCTAACTAGAATAAACAGCTTAGAGAAGAATATAAATGACTTGATGGAGCTGAAAAATACAGCACGAGAACTTCGCGAAGCATACACAAGTTTCAATGGCCAAATCAACCAAGCAGAAGAAAGGATATCAGAGATTGAAGATCAACTCAATGAAATAAAACAAGAAGGCAAGAATAGAGAAAAAAGAGTGAAAACAAATGAACAAACCCTCCAAGAAATATGGGATTATGTGAAAAGACCTAATCTATGTTTGATTGGTGTACCTGAATGTGACAGAGAGAATGAATCCAAGCTGGAAAACATTCTTCAGGATATTATCAAGGAGAACTTCCCCAACCTAGCAAGCCAGGCCACCATTCAAGTCCAGGAAATACAGAGAACACCACAAAGATATTCCTCAAGAGAAGCAACCTCAAGGCACATAATCGTCAGATTCTCCAGGGTTGAAATGAAGGAAAAAATGCTAAGGGCAGCCAGAGAAAAGGTCAGGTTACCCACAAAGGGAAGCCCATCAGACTCACAGTGGATCTCTCAGCAGAAACCCTACAAGCCAGAAGAGAGTGGAGGCCAATATTCAACATCCTTAAAGAAAAGAACTTTCAACCTAGAATTTCATATCCAGCCAAACTAAGTTTCATAAGTGAAGGAGAAAGAAAATCCTTTATGGACAAGCAATTGCTGAGAGATTTTGTCATCACCAAGCCTGCCTTACAACAGCTCCTGAAAGAAGCACTAAACGAAGAAAGGAACAATGAGTACCAGCCACTCCAAAAACACACCAAATGGTAAAGACCATTGACACAATGAAAAAAAATGTGTCAACTAATGGGCAAAATATCCAGCTAGCATCAAAATGGCAGGATCAAATTCATACATAATAATATTAACCTTAAATGTAAATGGGCTAAATGACCCAATCAAAAGACCCAGACTGGCAAATTGGATAAAAAGTCAAGACCCATTGGTGTGCTGTATCCAGGAAACCCATCTCATGTGCAAGGACATACATAGGCTCAAAATAAAGGGATGGAGGAAGATTTATTAAGCAAATGGAGAGCAAAAAAAAAGCAGGAGTTGCAATCCTAGT
Organism: Aotus nancymaae; assembly: GCF_030222135.1. Lineage (NCBI taxonomy): Eukaryota > Metazoa > Chordata > Mammalia > Primates > Aotidae > Aotus > Aotus nancymaae. Next base: position 4,180,319 of record NW_026988498.1, on the reverse strand, counting down.
CTCTGATAAAATGGACTTTAAACCAACAAAGATCAAAAGAGACAAAGAAGGGCATTACATAATGGTAAAAGGATCAATGCATCAAGAAGAGCTGACGATCCTAAATATATACGCACCCAATACAGGATCACCCAGGTACACAAAGCAAGTTCTTAATGACCTACAAAGAGACTTAGACTCCCACACAATAATAGTGGGAGACTTTAACACTCCACTGTCAATATTAGACAGATCAACGAGAGAAAATTAACAAGGATATCCAGGACTTGAACTCAGATCTGGACCAAGCGGACCTAATAGACATATACAGAAATCTTCACCCCAAATCCACAGAATATACATTCTTCTCAGCTCCGCATTGCACCTACCCTAAAATTAACCACATAATTGGAAGTAATTCACTCCTCAGCAAATGCAAAAGAATGGAAATGATAACAAACAGTCTCTCAGACCACAGGGCAATCAAATTAGAACTCAGAATTAAGAAACTAACTCAGAACCGCATAGCTTCATGGAAACTGAACAACTGGCTCCTGAAATGTTGACTGGATAAACAATGAAATGAAGGCAGAAATAAAGATGTTCTTTGAAACCAACGAGAACAAAGACACAACATACCAGAATCTCTGGGACACATTTAAAGCAGTGTCTAGAGGGAAATTTATAGCAATAAATGCCCATATGAGAAGCGAGGAAAGATCTAAAATCGACACTCTATCATCAAAATTGAAAGAGCTAGAGGAGCAAGATCAAAAAAACTCAAAAGCTAGCAGAAGACAAGAAATAACTAAGATCAGAGCAGAACTGAAGGAGATAGAGACACAAAAAAGCCCTTCAAAAAAATCAATATATCCAGGAGCCGGTTTTTTGAAAAGATCAACAAAAGAGACCGCTAGCCAGATTAATAAAAAAGAAGAGGGAGAAGAACCAAACAGATGCAATAAAAAACGATAAAGGGGATATCACCACTGATTCCACAGAAATACAAACTATCATCAGAGATTACTACAAACAACTCTATGCACATAAACCAGTAAACCTGGAAGAAATGGATAAATTTCTGGATACTTGCACCCTCCCAAGCCTAAACCGGGAAGAAGTTGAAACTTTGAATAGACCAATAACAAGGGCTGAAGTTGAGGCAGCAATTAATAGCCTATCAACCAAAAAAAGTCCAGATCCAGACAGGTTCACAGCCAAATTCTATCAGATGTACAAAGAGGAGCTGGTACCATTCCTTCTGAAACTATTCCAAGCAATACAAAACGAGGGAATCCTTCCCAAATCATTTTATGAGACCAACATCATCCTGATACCAAAACCCGGGAGAGACTCAACAAAAAAAGAAAACTTCAGGCCAATATCCATAATGAACACAGGTGCAAAAATCTTCAATAAAATACTGGCAAACTGATTCCAACAGCACATCAAAAAGCTTATCCATCACGATCAAGTAGGCTTCATTCCAGGGATGCAAGGCTGGTTCAACATACACAAGTCTATAAACGTAATCCACCACATAAACAGAACCAAAGACAAAAACCACATGATTATCTCAATAGATTCAGGGAAGGCATTTGACAAATATCAACAGCCCTTTATGCTAAAAACTCTCAATAAACTAGGTATCGAAGGAACATATCTCAAAACAATAAAAGCTATTTATGACAAACCTACAGCCAATATCATACTGATTGGGCAAAAACTGGAAGCATTCCTTTTGAAATCCGGCACTAGACAAAGATGCCCTCTCTCACCACTCCTATTCAATATAGTATTGGAAGTTTGAGCCAGAGCAATTAGGCAAGAAAAAATAAATAAAGGGCATTTAATTAGGAAAGGAGGAAATCAAATTGTCTCTATTTGCAGATGACATGATTGTATATTTGAAGACCCTATTATCTCAGCCCAAAATCTCCTTAAACTGATAAGCAACTTCAGCAAAGTCTCAGGATACAAAATCGATGTGCAGAAATCACAGGCATTTCTATACACCAATAACAGACTTAAAGAGAACCAAATCATGAGCAAACTCCCATTCACAATTGCTACAAAGAGAATAAAATACCTAGGAATACAACTAACAAAGGATGTAAAGGACCTCTTCAAGGAGAACTACACTGCTCAAGGAAATAAGAGAGGACATAAACAGATGGAGAAACATTCCATGTTCATGGTTAGGAAGAATCGACATCATGAAAATGACCATACTGCCCAAAGTAATTTATAGATTCAACGCTATCCCCATCAAGCTACCAATGACCTTCTTCATAGAACTGGAAAAAACCACCTTAAACTTAATATGGAACCAAAAGAGAGCCCGCACAGCCAAGACAATCCTAAGCAAAAAGAACAAAGCCGGAGGCATCACGCTACCTGATTTCAAACTATACTACAAGGCTACAGTAATCAAAACAGCATGGTACTGGTACCAAAACAGAGATATAGACCAATGGAACAGAACAGAGGCCCTAGAGGCAATGCCACACATCTACAACCATCTGATCTTTGACAAACCTGACAAAAACAAGCAATGGGGAAAGGATTCCTTGTTTAATAAATGGTGTTGGGAAAACTGGCTAGCAGTGTGCAGAAAGCAGAAACTGAACCCCTTCCTGACACCTTACACTAAAATTAACTCCAGATGGATTAAAGACTTAAACATAAGACCTAATACCATAAAAATCCTAGAAGAAAACCTAGGCAAAACCATTCAGGACATAGGCATAGGCAAGGACTTCATGACTAAAACACCAAAAGTATTGGCAACAAAAGCCAAAATAGACAAATGGGATCTAACTAAACTCCAGAGCTTCTGTATAGCAAAAGAAACAATCATTAGAGTGAACTGGCAACCAACAGAATGGGAAAAATTTTTTGCAATCTACCCATCTGACAAAGGTCTACTATCCAGAATCTACAAATAACTAAAACAGATTTACAAGAAAAAAACAAACCCATCCAAAAGTGGGCGAAGGATATGAACAGACACTTTTCAAAAGAAGACATATATGAGGCCAACAAACATATGAAAAAATGCTCATCATCACTGATTATTAGAGAAATGCAAATCAAAACCACACTGAGATACCACCTCACGCCAGTTAGAATGGTGATCATTTATAAATCTGGAGACAACAGATGCTGGAGAGGATGTGGAGAAATAGGAACACTTTTACACTGTTGGTGGGAGTGTAAACTAGTTCAACCATTGTGGAAGACAGTGTGGCACTTCCTCAAGGACCTAGAAATAGAAATTCCATTTGACCCAGCAATCCCATTACTGGGTATATACCCAAAGGATTATAAATCATTCTGTTATAAAGACACATGCACACATATGTTCATAGCGGCACTGTTTGCAATAACAAAGACCTGGAACCAACCCAAATGTCCACTGACAACAGACTGGACAAGGAAAATATGGCACATATACACCATTGAATACTATGCAGCCATAAAAAAACGATGAGTTTGTGTCCTTTGGAGGGACATGGATGAATCTGGAAACCATAATTCTCAGCAAACTGACACAAGAACAGAAAATCAAACACCACATGTTCTCATTCATAGGTGGGTGTTGAACAATGAGAACACATGGACACAGGGAGGGGAGCATCACACACTGGGGTCTGTTGGGTTGGGGCAAGGAAGGGACAGTGGGGGATAGGGGAGGTCGGGGAGAAATAACATGGGGAAAAATGCCAGATGTAGGTGATGGGGGGATGGAGGCAGCAAGCCACATTGCCATGTGTGTACCTATGCAACAATCCCACATGATCTGCACATGTACCCCAGAACCTAAAGCACAATAAAACCCCCCCCCAAAAAAAACAAAAACCACAACTCAACATGTATTTTTAAAATAAACCTGTTTACTTGCAAAGACAAGACAATTAGGCAATGATAATGTATACATTACAACCAATCAATAACACAATAAATTAATAGAGTGAATATGATGTGTTATAAATACCTAGATACACACTGACCTGTAAAAAGGCACTATTTCACTAACATTCTGCACAATAAAAAACTAAAATGCTATATAAGCAAGCCAACCTGAAATGACACCTAGTATTATAAATGGCCTAATCTATATGTTAATACTGTTGTATCACATAACTGCAGCAAGACTAAGATAACAATATGACTTTGGGGTTTCTATGGCTACATTCTGGGCTAACGTGCCTGAAAAGGCTAGCTGCTGACACCACACAAGCATTCTGAGTGTTTCTTTTTGGTTATTTATGATATGATTTATGATAACGACAACATCTCCTATTTTCTCTCCTCCTCAGATACAATAAATTGCTATCGTTAATCACCCTTCTTGGTTCAACTATGATTACAATAGCATCATAGGGCCTGGCTATGGTAATATTGCAGATTTTTTTTTGTAAGAAATAAATACAAGTAGATCTCTTCAGACAATGTCAGTATCTCTAATATTTTAATCATCTTCCTTTAAGTCTTTTAGAATAAATTCTGTTACAACTGAGATTTCATATCCAGGATGTAAGCCCTTCGTGCAAACCAAATTTATAATCAAACATCACACATTCACAAATCACTACCATCATGATTTTCCTAAATTTACTACAATAGTAAGACTATGCATAGGATACGGTCTCTTTTCTAAGACAGACAATGGTATTGCTCTGTAGGGATTAAACTAATCTCATTGCAGCTCCTTCCCCACCCCAGGAATAAGACAAATTATGCAAATTAGCCATTTATCTATCAGAAGGCAAAACAGTAGAGACAGAATAAAAACCCTACAATTGGCCGGGCGCGGTGGCTCATGCCTGTAATCCCAGCACTTTGGGAGGCCGAGGCGAGTGGATCACGAGGTCAAGAGATCGAGACCATCCTGGTCAACATGGTGAAACCCGGTCTCTACTAAAAATACAAAAAATTAGCTGGGCACGGTGGTGCGTGTCTGTAATCCCAGCTACTCAGGAGGCTGAGGCAGGAGAATTGCCTGAACCCAGGAGGCGGAGGTTGTGGTGAGCCGAGATCGCACCATTGCACTCCAGCCTGGGTAATCAGAGCGAAACTCCGTCTCAAAAAAAAAAAAAAAAAAAAAAAAACTTACAATCATACAGACATGTAGGATGTGCCTCTGCCAATTACTGGCTATGTGGTTTCTTCATCCTTCTTAACTTCAGTTTCCTCTAATGCCAGCGTGGGTTAACAGAAAGTACTACCTCTTTGGCTTTTGAGTAACAGGTAAGACAAGGCATGTGAAAAATGAGTTCATACGTAAATGACTTAGTATGAAAAGTGTGAGTCACACGGTAAAAATGAACAGACATTTTTCTCCTCCCTGTATCTATGCCCTTCCACTGGGCTTCTACAGCTGTTCTCATCAAGAGGTGAAGTTGATTTTGGGTGGCCAGGTGATTTGCTCTGCCCAATAGGCAAATGTGACAGAAGCAGAGGCATGGAAAGCGGCTGCACACTAGGGCTTGCCCTCCGGCTGTTCTTGGGAAACTTGCAACCACTGCCACAGGAAGGAGCCCAGATTAGCCAGCAAGGTGATGAAGTGTGTGGCCCAGAGCCCCAGCCAAAGGACCAGGCATAGGAGCAAAGCCACTGACCACCAGCCAACAGTAAATGTAGGGGTGAGCCCAGCCTCATCCAGCATAAGAGCCGCATAGCTGAGCCAACCCAAAATGCCAACTCATGGAATTGTAAGCTAGTAAACAGTTGCTGTTTTAAGCTGCTAAATTTTGAGGGTGGCTTGCTCCACAGCAGCATGTTAGCTATGTATTCATATGTACACATGCAGTCTCTTCTTGTTATTTGCAGTAGTTATGGTAACACGGAACTACCAAATACTGAACCACTGCTCCTAAGAGAAATACAGGGTTAGGTTCCTGTGAGCCTCTGGTCACAACATTTTCATCAGCTAATTGATGCATAGCCATGTTTTATGTGTGCTTCTGCTTAAAGACACCTTATCTAAGATATTAATGATTCATTAACATTGAACTCCCAGTGCATAGCAATATTACTCACGCCTAGAGGAGGCTTATGTAACACATGCATTTTCTCTGTGAGGCACATCACAGCCTCTGGCATTTGAGACCACTAGACAGGACTTCAGCACTATGCTTATGGGCCATTTTAAACACAAAATCACCAACAAAAGCACAGAATGAGAAAAACATGGTACTACTGAGATAGTGAAAACCACACTTCCTATAGCGCAAGGGCCGACACCAAAGGCAGAGTGCTGCTTTGTTCTACCTCAACTGGGAACAGGCACTGTGTGTGACTGAATTTTTGCTGCTCTGCCTGTCTTCAAATGATCCTGAGAAACAGCATCTGTGCATAATGAGGATAACTGCATATAACCACATGGATATACACTCATCAACATCCAGTACTTTTATGGACTACGGACTTAAAAGAAAAGAGTTTACTTGAAAGTGATTCCATCCTCAGAGGCACTTCATGAAAAGAATAAATATGCTACATGAACTATAATACCGTGACTATATCTGTTAAGACATTTCTCCAAATCTGAATTAGGACATGTTTAATTTAAAGAAGCAGCCATGTGGGGAACTTTCTGCTCGAGACACAGATCATTCTCCCAACTTCTGGGAGGCGCCAAGGTCTTTCCCTCCGCAGGGTCTTTGTGCCCACACATTCTGCTCCCCTCCCATGGGAACACTCTTCCCTGGGTCGTTCCTGTGCTTCTCTCTCTCCCTTTATGTCTCAAGAGTAATACGGTCTTTTCAAAGAAGTACTCTCTGGTCATTCTACATCCCCAAAATAAGGAGTTGCAATTTGTAACTGTTTGACTGCTAATGCATTTCTTGTCTGTTTCCCCAACAAAGCCTCCCTGATAGGGGAACCAGGTCTACCTTCAGCTGTTAAACCACCATTACAGGCTAATAATAAGTACTTTCTCCAGCAGTGCTATCATTAGAAAAATGAGAAAAACGGTTTCACGACATTTCATTGACTCTAATTTGTTAAAATGTGAAAAAAAAATGTGCATCTCGGAAATTGGGACACCTTTTACGATCAATAGTATCTTCCTATCTTCATTGGACAGGTGACGGTGATGTAGCAGTCACTGCCTGCTGACGGGTGAACCTGACTGTTACTCTTGGTAGAATGTATGGCCAGGCCAGTGTAACTCTTTGATATTTCAGTCAACAAACCATTTAAGAAATTTGAAGTATTTGTTCCATGCAGCTAAAAAAAATTTTTTATATGAAAAAGAATTGCTTCACAGTCTAATTGGCAATTTTGGGGTTTTGTTTGTTTTACCTTAGTGGCACATAAATGAATAGTGGGCTTTGTAACTGATGTCTTAGGATCAGTGGAATTTTGTAGTTGTTCCAAGCTACTATTAAATTCTTACTCTGCTCCTTCTATGTAAAATGAAGACACTGTTTTAGTTATTGAAGCAACATGAAAGTGGACATCTTAAAATCCAAGTGTCAAAGAAGGGAGGACTTATACAATGCGATGCAAAGGGAAAGGCTAGGACAGGAGGGGGCCTGCCTGGCTGTTGCCCTAAGCTCTCCATTCTTTCCCATCTTGTGTCCACTCGCATATAAGACACCCAGGTATTCATGAATAGGCCTGGTACACAATCCTGTCAATGAGGCTGACTTGCCACATGGCCCCTGGCTGGGGACTGTGCAAAGCAGCACACTCTTTATTTCAGGCTGTGCTTTATTATTAGGGCAGCATTTCATTGGAATGGAAACAGCGATGGACGAGAGGACTCTGGTTTCCAGAACCAGCCCCTTCCTGTTTCTCTGTGATGGTGAGCACAAGGTTCTTCATCTGTGCACATGCAGACATGCACACAACAATGCTGAGCCCACTTATTTCAAAGGATCATCATGAGCAGCTGATAAAAATTAATGGAAAATCATCCTGACACTGTTGACATGAGAGCGACTGTCAGCAGCATGGCGGCAGCCGGGCAAGCTCCCGCTCCCCACCTGCCCAGCACCTCTGCGCACCAGTTCCTCGCTTGCTCTTTTCCCTCTCCCCCAGCTTCGCATGTATAACAAAACCATTTAGTAAAGAAAGCTCAGTATAATGACACAATGACAGTTAGGAAGCAAGACTAGAAAGAAAAACAAATTTAGGGTGACTCAAGTTTGAACTGGTAAGATAAACATTAGTTCAGCACCAAATGATAAATTTGATAGGGAAAAACATCAGTATTTCAGCTTCTGATTTTTATATATCTGTCCCTGTCTCATTCCAACAACTCCAAAGATCTTCCTATTTAGGAGATAGCCTGTAAAATCTGCTGCTAGTCTCTCAAAATTTGGTGACTCAAAACACCCAACACACTAGGAGACTATCCATACCCAAGCCACAAAACAAGCAATTCATGATTTAAAGATTATTATTAGAAAAATACTACGAAATTACAATCAACTCTTTCCTGGCATGCATGAGGAACCAAGGAGAGCAGCATAGCAGTTCATCCATCTATGAGTAATAACAGAAAGTTATCACATCCATCATATGCAGATTAGACATTCTTAAAATCAGAGTAAGGCTGGGCGCACTGGTTCATGCCTGTAATCCCATCACTTTTAAGAGGCTCAGGCAAGAGGATGGCTTGAAGCCGGGAGTTCAAGATCAGCTTGGGCAACAAGGGAGACCTTGTCTCTAAAAAACAAAAAACAAAAAACAAAATTAGCCAGGCCTCGTGGTGCCCACCTGTGGTCCCAGCTACTCGGGGGGCTGGGGCCAGAGGATTGCTTGAGCCTAGGAGTTCGAGGTTGCAGTGAACTATGTGCTACTGCATTCCAGCCTGGGCAACAGAGCAAGACCTTGTCTCAATAAAACCACTTGAGACAATGAAACTTTCTTCAATAAAATCTATGTCAGGAAGTTACAGTGTGTCAATATAGAATAGTGAATGTCATTTCCTGTCTGTACTTGGGTGATTTTAGACTGCTGGCTAAGAAAATGCTAAATATGACTGCTGTTTCTTTATGGTAAAGCCATGTGATGGATGAAGCTGGAATTGACTCTCCAACTCCAAATCCTAAATCAGATTGTTTCTTGCTCAAAACCCTCCAGTGCTTCCTGTCACTGCTGGAGTAAAACCCCAGCTCCTTGTCACGGCCTCTGAGGTCCTGGAAGGTCTGGCCCCGTCCTCCTTCTTAGCTGTCCTCATCAAGCCATGCTGACGTCTTCGATGCTTCTCAAACTCACCAAGCTTCTCCCCAGCGCTCTCACGGCAGCCCCAGGGCTGTTCCTCCAGGTCTGCTCACAGCTGCTTCTCTCGTTATTATCTGGCTCTCTAACGTCACACCTCAGTGAAGCCGTCTCTGATCCCTGCACACTGCCATCAACTCGCCTCCCAATTGCTCTCTTACCTGGCCTTACTGCCGCTGCACTCCCTCACCTAACACCACAGCCTGTTTGCTTAGTTATTTTTTGTCTCCCTCACTAAGCCCAATAAGCTTCATGCTAGAAGGAACTGTATCTTCTAGATTATTCCAGAGTCTCAACAGCGCCTAGCCTAGAGGAGGCCCTCACAGCTGCTGACAGAAAGCTCTTAACCATGGTGCTACCCGGCCTGTGGTGGGGGCTGGAGGAGCCGGGCATTCAGGAAAGGTGGCCTGCAGAATGCACAGGAGAGCAGAGAACCGAGGGCAGGATTCTAGGGCTGCCGACAATTCAACAACGGCAGAAGAGGGCCGGAGAAGGAGCTGGGACAGCCAATGAGCTGGAGGAAAATCAGCAAGGATTAAAACAACAACAGTGAAGAGAAGGTATAAGCAAGTATAAGATAAGCTGTGGCCAGGCGAGGTGGCTCACGCCTGTAATCCTAGCACTTTGGGAGGCAGAGGTGAGAGGAACTCTTCCAGATGGGCAGCATAGCGAGAACCCTCTTTACAAACAAATAAACAAATAATTATTTTTTTAAAAAAGAAAAGTTATAACAAGTAGGGTAAGTATTCCATTGTGTCCAATAGCAGAAAAACATCAAATATACAAAAAGGTGTTATTATTGTGATACATGCCTTGAAATAAACAGCATAAAGGAATAGAAAATAACTGGAAAGGTGGTGATGATGTACAACGCCACATTTTTTTTTTTTTTTTTTTTTTTTACAGGGTCTCACTCTGTCACCCAGGATGGAGTGTAGTGGCGCGATCATGGCTCACTGCAGCCTCCATTTCCTGGGCCCAAGCGATTCTCCCACTTCAGCATTCCAAGTAGCTCAGACCAAGGACATGTGCTACCATGCCCAGCTAATGTTTTGTATTTTCATAGAGATGGGGTTTGGCCATGTTGCCCAGGCTGGTCTCAAACTCCTGAGCTCAAATAATCTGCCCATCTTGGCCTCCCCATGTGCTGGGATTACAGGCATGAGCCATGGTGCCTGGCCCACCACCTTCTTAAGTACAATGAAGCAACTATCTGAATACTGATTAATTAAACTGAGATGGGAATAACCAAAACAGCTGGTCAGAGAGAAGCTAAGGAAGGTACTCCAGGCACAGGGACAGCATGTGGATAGCCACACTGTGTAATGAGTTTCTGTGTCTGAGGCATGGGAAGGAGCCAGTGAAGGGAAGAGGAAATGAGGTGGGTTGGGTAGGTCAACAAGGCTTCACGGATCATAGGAAAGAGTGTGAATTTTATGGGAAGTCACTGGTAGTTTCAAAATAGTTTGATCAAGTTTCAAGAAAGATGACTCTAGCAGCTAGGTAGAGGATACAATGAGGTTATGGATGACATGAGAGGGTGGCTTCAGTCCCATGGTGGAGGCCAAGGCAGGAGGACAGTCAGGGTCAGGTGTGCATCACAAGGTAAAGGCAATCTCATCCATCCATTCATTCAACAAATATTTGTTAATATCTGTGTCCGGCCAGCAATGTGGAGGTTAATAAACAAAAGACAAGGTTTCTCTATTCATAGCTTTTACTAGCAGGGCAGATAGGCAACAATATATACAAAAGGAAAATGAACAGTGAGTAAGGGCTAGGGAGACAGTAACATGGGATAATGCGTGTGCACAGAAAAAGGGCAACATTAGACAGAACAGTCACTGAGAAGGGACATTTTGGCTGACAGCTGATTCAGGAGAAAGACTAGCTGTGTGATGATGTCGTGAACAAGCATTGCAGAGGCAGAGGAGCAAGGACAAAGCCTCGCTGCAGGAACAGCCTTGCCCAGGGAGCAGCATGTAGGCAGTTAGTGTGGGGGTGGGGGGAGGTGAGGGACTGCAGCGGGAGGGCAGGGCTGGCCTCCCTGGGGCATCTAGAGAGTATCTGTGGGTGAAGGGCACCTGCTTGATTAGAGGAAAGGAAGATGCCAAGGAAGGCAGGTAGAGAAAGCTGAGGAAAGGTCTTAAAATGCTCACCATGCAGATAAACAAGATAAATTAGATAACTCAGACAAACAAAAGAACTGGAAAATAACAGTTTTAAAAATTCTGCTAATGGGAAAAATGCCACAGTAATAAATAAGTAAGATGACTGGTCAGATTTAAAACAACCATATCCAACAGGAAATCAATTATTCTGTGAAATGGCACACAAACAAAAACCTACTAAGCAAACAGAATCAGCATCACTCTGTTCACCTTTCATAAGGTGAGATAAACTGACCTAACTCCCAAAACTGCAGTCCAGTCCTGTCATGCCACGGGTGCCAGAGGCCAATGTGCTTCAGAATGTGCATCGGGAAAGCCTGCGCATCTCTGGGACAAAGCCTTATCCTATTTTGTACAGTTTACTCCCATAAAAAATGAAAATAAAGTAAAAAATTGCAACTACACTTAACGTAGTCCGATGCTATGTTTTCATGCTGCCCACACTTCTAGCTAGAGAGTAATATATATATACCTTTAACCTCAAACCTTTATTCTAATGTAAGATTATCCTAGTGCTCTAAATGACCTTGACAAAATTCTGGAAAAAAATATCTCAAGACCTGGGGCTCTAAAGCTATTTTAGAATTAACTCTGAATAATTGTCCCAAAATATGAGTTTCTTGATTAATTGCTTAAGATAAGGTCTCCCTTTCCTTGTGGCCTCCAGTGGCTCCCTCTAGTTCCCATAATCACTTTTGTCTCATTCTTCTAAACCCTGGAAGGCTAAGAGAAAAATCAGAGATGCACCAATCCCATTACTTGAGGATTAGCTAAGAGATAACCCTTTGTATTCCATTACTGACCATTATTTGAGTACTTACTCAATAACTACAGTATGTTTCAAAGATGCACTAATTGTTTTCTGAGGCTCATTCCTGCTCTGTATCAGAAAAAGTTAGACCTGCTATGTCCTTTAACATGGCAAATCTACATTTGCGTTACATGAAAAAAATGAGTAGTAACTTTTACTGTATTTCATTTTTTTATTTCTTTCTCTAAATAAAAAGTAAAAGCTAAAACAAGAATAATTAGTCTGTTGAAGGTCTTACTAACTAGAAAATTAGGACTCTATTTTTGACCAGATTTATGTCTTACAAGAGTCAAATTTCTGCATAATTTAGACAGAAAATTGGCAGGGGATGGCTGTTCCATCTAATTTCAGCAAAATTAGCATTTAGCCACCTGAATTTTTGGCAGTATTCCAGTATGTTTATCCAACGCAATAAGTAGACAGAAAATAAAATTGACAATCATGCCTAAATAAGGTAGTTTTTCTATCTACCTCTTCCCTCCCCCCACACAACACACACACACACACACACACACACATACACGAACATTTTAAAAAATGAGTGAACAATTTCAAAAGCATATTTCATGAATGGATTCATGGTTTTGCATTCTTCCTCTTATGCATATCAATTGCAGAAAGAACAAGAAAACCCACCCCCTTTTCAAAGTATAAAGAACCCTATTATAATGAGCTGACTCAATCTTGGTGTACTAGGGGTAATGATTTTTTAGAAACCGCTCATCCTCCAAATAAAGCAAATCGGTTATATCAGTTCCTGACTATCTGTGCTAATAGATGGAAATGATAGTGACAGCAATTCTGAATTTATTAGTAATTGCTTTGGAACATATCCTAATAAAAAGCTGAAAACCCACACAACTGATTTTTGCTTACGTTTCTCTCCTTGTAGAATTCTATTTGGTTGGTACAGAAGTGAAAAAGCCAAAAGGCACAAATCATGCATTTAATATGTGCCGAGCACCTGCCATCTGTATGCCTAAAGCTCAGAGGAAATGACAAGTATTTATTCTTCAAGCCCATCTTAACTTGTGCGTAGCAGTGTGCAAGTTTGGTGGCTCTCAGACACCCCCGGCAGCTAGAACAGAACTGGCAAGGACAATGAAGCATGGTGTGAGGTTCGGAAGCCACGGGGAAAAGGCTGGCAAAAGAGGGGCTTCCACTCAGCAAGTGTATCTTGTATACCTACTATGTGCTGGGTGCTAAGAAGACAAATACTAAAAACACCCTCCAAATGTTTACCCAGGAAAAGCTTACAAACTAGGAAACAAACATGTCATCTAAAATGTGGGAGTTTACAAACAGAATGTGAGGCGTAGGACGCAGAATCAGAAGACGGAAGCCAAGAATCCAAGCAAGGTGAGACCAACATTGAGCGCCTGTTCAAGGCAACAGCAAAGGCAGTACTGGAGGCCGAGTGGCGTTCTTAGCGTCTCAAGGAGCTGCAAGGAACCACAGGATCGGACTCCTTTGATTTGAGCAAGATCACAATAGCTGCCAGGTCAGGACAGAATTTTGGGAGTAAATAAAAAACAGACACAGAAAGCAACTGGACGGCAACTGTAGCAACTCAGGAGAGATGACTGTGGTTGAACCAGGCAGTCAGGGTTGTGATGGGGGTCCCATCCCCATTAAGAGCAGAAGATCCGCACAGAGAGAAAGCCTACGGCTGCAATCCAGCCTGCAAATGTGATTTTTGTGTATGTGGTCTGCACAATGTTTTAAACATTTTAAATTCGCTTCTAAGTGTTAAGAGCCCCAAAATGATTTTAAAATTTTATTTTTAAAATAAATTTCCTGCCTTTACTAAAACATCACAAGATCTAGAACTCCGTGCCCACATTCCCAGGCTGCTCACTTAAGATTGGGCCTCTGGACTTCCCAGCTCTTCTTGGGATCCGTGTTTGCAACCCCTAACAAGAGAGCTGGAAGTGAACCTAGCACAGGATTTTCTCAGTCAGCAATGTCCTAGGACTCGCTTGGATTCCTTAAAGTTTTCTCTGGGAAAACCCAGCAGATTTTCTTTCAGAAAGCAAAGCTTATAGTTTTATAGGCACACCAGCAAGAATGTCTTACAGTACTGTTATTCACATAAAGCAATGCCATATAAATATACAAGTACTTTTGAAATGTTTTGACTGAAAAAAAACGTGTAATAATTTTCAGCTGAAAAAAACCTGAACTACTGGAGATAAATTCTATAAATATGCCAATGAAATTTAATTAAAGCAGATGGGTTAAAATATATTTGATAAAATATTTACCTTAAGTATCTTTTCAGGTAAGTCATATTTATATACTCATTCTATATGGGATGCTTGACTGAAATTGACAAAAGGCAATTTATGCATCGTCATGGATGACTGCTAGACTGACTCTCCTTTTCCCCAGCTCTCAGAGGGATGTCTTCCAAATCAGAATTATAAGAACATAACTAATAGAACATTATAGAACTTAATAAAAATGTCAGATTGTCACCTCTTGAAATATAACTGAAGTAGAGCCACATGATACAACCCCACTTGTGAAGCAAAAAAACTAACCTCAAAACAAATATTCCTGACTCTTTGAAGCTGTACTAAATTTGACACTTTGGGAGAAAATGACAAGAAGTAAATGAAATTAAACTATTAAAAACAAAAAGTGTTCCAAAGTAAAATTTTACTGACTTTAAGAAACTAGGAGCACAGAGCCATTCAACACAGGGTGTCTCTCCCCTCTGTGGCTGACACACACACTCTACGTTTCTCTATTACCAAACACCCAGCTACCATACCCTGCCCTTTTCCTCAACACTGCCATCCAGCCCAAGTAAATAAGTTCTTGTATTTAGTGACTGCATGAGAACTTACTATTTTCCAGACCTAACAGACACAGTCAGAAGGAAAGGATTTCATAGCCTATTGGCACAGGGGGAAGGATGCCCAGGACGATGAGGATACAGTGAGGCGGTGGCAAAGCAGAGGGCAGCGGCTCTTCCTCCTTTGTCAGATTGTGCCAAAGAGTGCATCTACCTTGATTACTCTACTTCACGGCCCACTCACTCTGAAACTCCTCACTCTCTGACCTGCACCAGCCATTCACTGGAAACACTCCCCAGGTTCCCTGCAGCATCTCATATCCAGTTACAAATAATCCCCACCCTGCTGACTGGTAACTAGCAACGACTGCTGACCACTTTTCCTCTTCCTGAAATGATATTATTCATTTAAAGTTTAATTCAACAAATACTGACTGTATGCCTATTCAATGCCAGACAGTAAAGAACTACTAGACAGAGAGGAAAGATATTCTACCTATCAACGAAGTTGATCCAGCAGGCAAAACATGGTCACTCATGCTTGCTGGATTTATCCTCCTAAAAGTCAGCTCTCCCAGTGGAAATCTCTCAATGACCCCATGCTGCCTGATGAACCTCACCTTCAGGTTCACACTGTGGCTCTCTATAATATGTTTCCAACTTAACTTTCACTTTTACCTTCTTTGACTTTTCTTCCTTCCAGCAGCACTGCACCACTTTAACAGGTCATGACTTTCAATTTCTGTGTTGTTACATTGTTTTCTTTTTCTCTTCTTTGAGATGAGATCTTGCTTGGAGTGCAGTGGTATGATCACAGCTCACTCCAGCCTCAAAACTCCTGGGTCCAAGTTGTCCTCCTACCTCAGTCTCCTAAGTAGCTGGAATAGCCACATGCCACCATGCCCAGCTAACTTTTTATTTTTACTTTTTTTTTTGTAGAAACAGGGTCTTGCTCTGTGGCTCAGGCTGGTCTCAAACTCGTGGGCTCAAATGATCCTCCCATCTCAGCCTTACAAAGTGCTGGGATTACTGGCATAAGCCACCATGCCTGGCCACTATGCTATTTCTTAACTGGAATGCTTTTGTTCTCATATCTGTTTATTGAAATCCAATCTACTTTACAAGAACTGTCTCAAATAATAATTCCCTTCAATAAACTGCTCCTAATCTGATTTACACTATTTATTCCCCAAATCTTCATGGCAGCTCCTAACTTTATGAGAACACTGTGCTAACTTTATGAGAACTGCACACTGTTTTGTATATAGTTGTTTATCTGAGTTATCCAGGATTAGGAAACTATAAGCTTATCAAAGGCATGGACTGTGTCTTAAATCATTTTTGTTTTCTGAACCTTTTAATTTAAATCTATAAATATTCATCAGATAGTTATTATATGCATGGCATCGCACTAAAAATATAGTGGGTGCTTAAATATCTATTAGATTTAATTAAATTTAGACTGAATCATCTGCTAGTTTCCTGATAAGCGATGTATGGAAGTAAATGTTTTCAGACTTCATATGTCTAAAATGTCCCTATTCCACCCTCTGACCTAACAGCTTCGTTGAAAATAGAATTTGAGGTTGAAATTATTTCATTCAAAATTCTGATGATATATACCATATATACTATCTTCTAACCTTCACCCCTACTACTTCATTCTTATTCCATTAGGAACTGCAGTCCTTTGTATGTGACCTGTAAGTGTGTGCAATTTCCTCCTAATCTCTGGTTTCTTCTAATTCGCAATAATGTGCCTTGGTGTGCATTTTTATTCAGTCATTGTTATGGGTACCTTTTAGACTCCTGTAATATAGATTTATATGCTTTTCTTCTGAAAAATTTTCTTGTGTTATTTCTTTGATAATTTCATTGTTCTCTCTTCTTAGGACTCCTTTTAGTTGGCTATACAACCTCATGAATTAATTCTGTAGTTTTCTCACATTTTTTTCTCTCTCCTATTGTTCCTCTCTTTATCTAACTGTTTAGATTTCCTTGCCTTTATCTTTAAAACCCCTCTACAGAACTTTTTCTTTTGGTTATTATATTTTTAATTTCTAGTGTGCTCTGGGTCTTCAATAGCTTGTTCCTCTTTGACATTTTCTGCTCTTGTCTCTTGGAAGGGGTATAGGTTAGGGATTTTTAAACTCCATGAATCTTTATACAGGGATGCCAAAAATGGTTTAACTTATCTAAAAATTTTGTATATTGTTTTAAATCATAGGACTCTAAGCTTTATTTTGTTGAAAAAAAATGTTTCATTACTAAAAACATTTCAATTTCACATCTAAATACAGGTATCTTATTCTGGGATTTAAAGCACTAAACAAGTTGGCCACCATCTACTGCAAAATCCTCTCTAACTGGCCTTCAATATAAACCCCACTTTCCAAGCAGGCTGTTCCAATGACTACTCTTAAATGCGGGCTCTGGTCCATCCAAATTATGCAACCTTGGACACCTATTTAACCTCACTGTTCCTTAGCTGACACATCTGCAAAACAGTATTAAAAAAAAGCACCCCTTTCCTAGCTAAGAATAAACAAGTTAAAGCACGTAAGAGTGTTAACCACAGGGCCTGACCCATAGTAAGTGCTCTTGAAATGTCAGGTGCTGTGACTACTACTGTTCCCTGTGGCCTATGTGTGTGATTCCCTCTCACCTGTTACTCATCCTTCAGGATGGAGCACAATTGTGAGGAGAAGACAAGTCACAGATTGTGAGAGGAAATATATTTAAAAGGCATATCTGGTAAAGGATTTTTACCCAAATACACAAAAAAAACTTTAAAAACTCAACAATTAAAGAAAAAAACCAATCAATTTAAAAATGGGCAAAAGACCTGAACAGACACTTTGCCAAAGAAGATATACAGATGGTAAACAGGCACATGAAAAGATGAAAAGATGTTCCATGTTATATGTTATTAGGAGAATGTAAATTAAAACAACCAGATCCCACTACACACCTATTAGAATGACCCAAATCTGAAACACTGACAACACCAAATGCTGGCAAGAATGCAGAGTGACAGGAACCCTCATTCCTTGATGGTGGAAATGCAAAACAATACAGCCACTTAGGAAGACAGTTTGGCAGTTTCTTACAAAACTAAACATATTCTTACCACAAGATTCAGCAATCATGCTCCTTGGCATTTACCCAAATGAAGTGAAAACTTATGTCTACACAGAAACTTGCAAACAGATGTTTAAAGCAGCTTTATTCAACTCCCAAAACTTGGAAACAACAAAGATGTCCTTCATTTAGTGAATGAATAAACTGTGGTACATTGAGACAATGGAATATTATTCAACACTAGAAGGAAATGAACTATCAAGCCATGAAAAGATCTGGAGGAAACTTAAATGCATATTGCTAAGTGAAAGAAGTCAAATTGAAAAGGCCACATACTGTATGATTCCAATCGTGGCATTCTGGGAAAGGTAAAACTATGGATGCAGTTAAAAAAAAATCAGTGGATGCCAGGGGTAGAGGGAGGGAGGGATGAAGAGAAGCAGCAACGAGGATGTTGATGACAGTGTGACTACTCTCTGTGATACTACAATGGTAGATACAACGAGGATGTTGATGACAGTGTGACTACTCTATGTGATACTACAATGGTAGATACATGTCTTTATACTTTGGCCAAAGCCACGGAATGTACAACACCAAGAGTGAGCCCTAATGTAAACTCTGGTCTCCGGTGACTATGAGGTGCCAACGTAGTCTCATCAGTTGTAATAAATGTGCCCCTCTGGTGGGGGATGTTGATAGTGGGGGAGGTGTGGAGGGAGCAGGCAGTGGGTAAATGGGAACCTTCAGTACTTTTCTGTTCAATTTACTGTGAACCCAAAACTGATCTAAAAAATAAAGTCTACTAAGAAAAAAAAAAAAGATGCAGCTCAGGTTCTACCCTCTTCTGATATGCCAATCCACAGAAATCTCTACTTTTTCTCAACTCTAAAAGAACTTGCTGACATTTGATCCTTAATCGTATAATTCTTTAAACTGTAAGAGAAATCCCTGTCTTATCTCCCCAACTAGAAGCTCCCAGGGATGACATTTTATAGCTTTTGACAAATCCCACAATGCCTAGTAAATTACGAAAAAGAAAAGAGAAATGAAAATGTTCAATTAAGAAAGGCTTGTTTTACTTTGGGAAAATATTGTTAATGTACTTGTGTTTCATTCCCAAAGTCTTTGAAGAAATGTGCGCACAGCTAATGCTCTGTCTTCAGGGCCTGTCTTCTTTGTTGTCCTCTGGGTTGATGTGTTATTTGAATACTGTGGTTAGAGTCTTGTCCTCTCTCTGTTTTACATACAACTGCTCTAGTCCAGAACACTGCCGAGTCTCCTAGATTCTCCCCACAGCCTCCATCGGGCCCTGCCGCTTCCCACCCTCCAATCAGCAGCCTGAGTGAGAGAGAGTGCTCTACTCCTCCAGCGCAGGGTGTCCCATCTCGCAGTCCTATCTGAAGACCTCATTGTAGTCTAGAAACGCCCTCCCTACTAGGACATTTTTATTTCCCTCTCCCTCATTCAGGTCGAGTTGCAATGTTCTACTGAATCAGTGAGAAGGCTTCCAGCTTCAAGCCTGGGACTGGTGCTTCCTCTGTGGAATGTGCTTCCCCTGTGGGCCTGCAGGGCCTCTCCCTCATTTCCTGTCTCTATCTAACTCTCACTTATCAGAGCCCCCTTCCCAGAATAACCTATCTAAAATTGGAACCCCCCCCTAATATTCTCTGGCCCTCTACTTAGCTTTATTTTTCTTCTTTGTATGTATGTAATGTATGTATGTATTTTTATTTTTATTTTTTTCGAGACAGAGTCTTGTTCTATCGCCCAGGCTGGAGTGCAGTGGCATGATCTTGGCTCACTGCAACTTCCACCTCCCAGGTTCATGTGATTCTCATGTCTCAGCCTCCCGAGTAGCTGGGATTACAGGCACACATCACCACACACAGCTAATTTTTGTATTTTTAGGAGAAATGGGTTTTCACCATGTTGGCCAAGCTGGTCTCAAACTCCTGATGTCAAGTGATCTACCCTCCTTGGCCTCCAGAAGTGCTGGGATTACAGGTGGCCTATTAGCATGGTGGTTGAGGTGTAGGGCTGGCAGCCATGAGGTCACTGGTTCAAATCCCTGGCTGGGTCAGAAGTGCTAGGATTACAGGTGTGAGCCTCCTGAAAGGCTGAGGCAGAAGAACCGCTTGAACCCAGGAAGCAACAGTTGCAGTGAGCAGAGATCATGCCACTGCACTCCAGCCTGGGTGACAGTAAGACTCTGTCTTGAAAAAATAATAATAAAATTAAAGAATGGAAGGACATTAAGATTTTTATATAAGGAGGGAATGACTACCGAATTTCTTCGAATCTAAGATGCCATCAATTATAAGACACACTTATTTATGTGCCATTAAGGAAAAAACTCCTGCCGATTAAATTATGACAATGCATTTTTATCATTTAGGAATTTTATTTCAGACTAACCGAACACTTACTTAGATTTTCTTAATAGATCACTCATCCACACATTTTTTTAAAAGTGAAATAAGTTGGTTAAGGTAATCCAAAAGCTTCTTTCCTTTCAGTGTCTAATTCTTCTGAATTATTTTTCAACCCTGAGTTGTCAGAATCCACGCCTTACCAGACAGTATCAATCTCTATGCTATCAAGAGTGTTAGAAAGACAGCATTTTGTGCTCAATGAGCATCTCTGGGATTTTCCTACAAGCCACTGACACTCATTCTGCAGGTTTCGGTGCATGTGTGCAGGCAGTGACAACCATGTCATGACAGTTGACAGGCAGTGACTGTGCGATGCATCTGGATTTCAAAAATGCTAAAATATGGGGAAAAAAAGGTGCATCTTCGAATCCATAAAACATGTTTTTTTCCCCAATATATAACAGCCAAATAATAGGCTTAAGATGTTTTCCATAATTTCATAGTTTGTACTGCACATTCTTTTTCTGTACAGGTTTTTTCTTTTGTTCCTTGACCCTTTGAGGATTGAGGAGCACAGCAGGAAGAATCATCGCTAGAGACCTTTGAAAGCACTGACGTGTGCATGTGCGTGTGCAAATGCTGAGGACATTTTCACTATCACTTTACCACTGTGAATACTGTCCTACTTTTCTTTCTACTTGGATTTGGGGAGGAGGGAAAGAGACAGGAACCCAGTTCAGAAAGTCCCTGTAGATGTTATCACAACTGAAACAGTCACCTTCAGTCACAGATCTACTGTCCAACAGCCCAACTGAGGTGTCGCCAGCGGTTGCATCAGAGCTCGCCGTGCAGCCTTTGGCTCCACACTGGGTATCTCCCTTCCTCAGGTGGGTGCCACGCATGAAGCTGCTGCACTGGGAGATGCAGAGTGAGCGAGATGCGATCGAACTCTTTCCACTGTGTGCCTCTATCCAGAATGTATTTCATGTACCCACCTGCATGTGCAGTGAGCTGACATTTTAAAAAACAAAATGCCACAATGTTTGCATTCTTATAGTGAATTCCTATGTACATGTTTAGTGTTTCATAACATGAAATATAAAAGTAATCTTGAAGAGAATACAATACCTACTTACTTCAGAGTAGTCAGGAATTTTTTTGGTTTGCTTTATTTTATTCCCCTTATTTCAAGACAGTAGGCTATCATATCCAAACATAAGGATTTAGGCAGCATTGGGTTTCCTTCTAGTCTTGCTCATTTAATATTAAATGGAACATAAGCTAGGCATGGAGGTTCATGCCTGTAATCCCAGTGCTTTGGGAGGCCAAGGTGGGAGGATCACTTGAGCCCAGGAGTTCAAGACCAGGCTGGGCAATATAGTGAGACCCCCATCTATACAAAAAATTTAAAAGTTAGCTGGGCATGGTAGTGCATACCTGTATTCCCAGCTACTCTAAGGGCTGAGGTGGGAGGACTGCTTGAGCCTGAGAGGTCAAGGCTACAGTGAGCCAGGATTGTGCTACTGCACTCTAGCCTGGTCAGAGCAAGATCCTGTCTTAATCAATCAATCAATGGTACATAAACCAACATCAGCTACACACTTGTATTTTGGGCTAAGAATGATGGGGTTAACACAGCTAGTCTGTACATGGGGACTGCTTCAAGTTAGAGAATACAGGAATGCTTTGCTTTGATTGGTAATTCTGGTGACATGTTTAAAACATAACCTCAGACTCATAATCAATCTCTCTCCTCTCTCCCTCACACCCTGTTTCTCTTTCTCTCAGTCTGTCTGTCTCCTGACTTTTGGATATTTGCTGCAAAAAAACATTTAATCAGTACTTCCGGCATGTGCGCTATCTCATGGAATACTGGCTAGTCGAGATGCCATTCTCTTTCTCTAGTGGACTGTACAAGGTTGGCCAGTACACATGGTGTTCAGTGAGCTTTTTGTGTTTCCCAAGAAGGGGAGAAAAGAGAATTATCAGCCCAGGTGAAAATTAATACTACTCTTTAGTGCACAGATCTATTCTTTATACTATTTTAAACAGGATCGATTGTCACACTGACTGATACAGGTAGCAAGTTCACCTCCTTTCACTTTTTAAAACAATGACTATACTCCTAGTTTTGACTATGCTCCTTGTTAAATGTCTAAGACTCAGTTTTTCCAAAAAGTAACTAAAACATAAATCCATAGGGGATCTCTGCATTTCTGTATCTCCACACAGGGTGGTATAATAATTTTCTTGAATAAGAATAATTACAGGAAAATATATTCTGGTGCCTATCTCTAGCACTTTGCACTCCTCGAGGACCCAGTACACCTCTATTATTTCACCTGCCACATTGCATTGTAATGAATTCGTTTCTGTTTTTGTCTTATCCAAGAGGCCAAAGACAATATAACATTACTTGGAGCAGGTAGGAACTGTCCTAGTCATTTGTATATCTAGTCCTTTACATATAGTTAACTGCCCAGAAGTGTTTGTGGATCAAAGGAAATAAGCACTCAGTATTAACACTTGTTGCCTGATTGATTACCCAGAACGAATTTATATACTAAAATTGCAGAATGTACAGTGAGACTTGAAAATATGGGCTTTTTATTTAAGAAATTCATTTTTAAATCTTCAAGGTATAATTACCATTTTCTTGCTTTTTAGAACCTTCATGAAAATCTGTGGTCTGTCTATTTTATAGTCTCATTATGTCAGAAATGTAGAATAATTGAGAACCTGTCCTTGTTGTCTACCAGACTTAAATGATGGGCTCAAATTCCCTGAGATGCAAGGTCACAATTAACCAGAATTTTAAGTATCCATTGAAAATCAAATGCAGGGGAAAATAGTAAGGGAACTCCGTGGTAATGAACTTTAGGGTCAATGGGAATATAAATATGGCAAGTGGTTAGAAACAGAGTTTCTTGGGGTTCAAGGACCAAGTTTGCCATTGATGAGCAGTGGTGCATACAGAGGTTACCTGACTTCACAGTAACTTCATTCCTCATCAGTAAAATGAAGATAATAATAAAACCAACTGAGTGATTATGAGAGGTGAATTAAATGAGATAATGTGATATATATTAAACACTCAATGTGTTTTAACTACCATGCAGGTGGATTAATTAAATATAATATCTAAATAAAGCAAAAATTGAAATCACTAGGCAGCGTTACTATTATTATAGTATTAGATGCTCTTATTGGCATCAGATGGCACAGATTTCACTGGTATTGTAGAGTCAAATTAAGTTCTTGTTCTATTCATAGAGTGCAGCACAGATTTGGTAGATACAATTCTGGAAAGAGAAAGCTGTGGGACTTACAAAGATCCTTTTCCCTCTAGAGATATTAACATCTTATAACCCTTAATCTATAGAACTGCTGACTGCAAATTAATCAAAATTATTTTCTCAGCTGGATTCCATTTCTTAGGGAATACACGACCTATTCGTGCCAAATGGAGCTTCAATACTGATGACTGTACTCAGGTACTTTGCCCTTAACGTTCAACATAAAATAAATTTGACTGCTGAGCTACTATACAGAATTAAGTTCCCATTACCTAAACAAAAAGAGGCAATTGTACGGTAGTTTAATATACTAGCTATGGCTTTACAACAGCACTGAACATACACACTACCTTTTGTTCCAGATGACTGTGTTAGAGGAGCAGAAAAATCAATTTGTACTCCCTAATCTAGAAATAGGGTTAAACAAGTCTATATGCTAAATGGTCTGACATTTAGCATTTTCAATAATAACCTATTCATGGATGACGAAGTATCTGTTACATATAATTCAAGTAAGTATACATTTCTCTTTTTCCTCCCCTTCAATGCAGCAACCTCTTACCTATATATATCTTGCTTATGTAACTGCTAGTCTTTTAGGATTTCTCTTAGGCCGTATCTTTTTGTTTGTTTTTTTTGTTTTGAGACGGTGCTGCTCTGTCGCCAGGCTGGAGTGCAGTGGCACAATCACGGTTAACTGCAGCCTTGACTTCCCTGGGCTCAAGTGATCCTCCCACCTCAGCCTCCTAAGGAGCTGAGGCCACAGGTGTGTGCCACCCACCCTGCTATTTTTTTTTTTTTTTTTTTTTTTTGGTAGGGTCATGGTGTCCATATGATCCCGAGACTGGTCTTGAACTCTTGGGCACAAACAATCCTTCTACCTCGCCCTCCCAAAGTGCTGGGATTACAGGTGTGATGCACCACGCCTGGCCCTAGGCTGTATCTTGAATATTTACACAGACATGTAATTTCTTACTAGGACCCACTCTGACTTTTTGTTCTCTTTTCTTGTCATGTCTGGACATTTTTTTTTCATCTTACTACTTTAGAACCACTGAAAATTAAAGCCTAGTTCTTAAATGAACAGAAAGAGTTTTCCATATTCTTATTAGTAATGTTGATTAAATAACATAGCCTTATTATTTTTTAAAAGTAAAAAATACAGATAAGCAATGTCAACATTAAAAAAACATATAGGGCCAGGCCTGGTGGCTCACACATGTAATTCCAGCACTTTGAGAGGCTGAAGTGGGTAGATTACTTGAGCCCAGGAGTTCAAGACCAGCCTGGGCAAGAAGGGGAAACCTTGTTTCTATAAAATTACAAAAATCAGCTGGGTGTGTTGGCACACGCCTGTAGTCTCAGCTAACCTGGAGGCTGAGACAGGAGGATCACTTGAAGCTAGGAGATGGAGGTTGAGGTGAGCCCAGATCACGCCACTGCACTCCAGCATGGGTGACAGAGCCAGACCCAGACACTGCCTTGGGAATAATTTTTTTAAAAAAGCCCAAAACAAACAAACAAAAACATCCATAGTCCTACCATCCAGAGGTACTACTTCCTGGTATGCATTTTACCTCACACAATCATTCCTTAACTATAAAGAACTGAATTGATAACAGTAGTCTATTAATAGATTTTGGAAGATTGTTAGCAAAAAAACAAAAAAAAAAAATCAGAAAAAAAATTACTTCTCTCAATTAATACAAATGAAAAGATTCTCATAAATAAAACATTTTCTAATATTTAGAAATGAAATCCTTCAGAGTGGATAGAGAAAACAGTCTGTATGGCAAAAATCTTCCTTAAATACCAAACTTAAAATACAGTTATTACATTAAATTCAAGTTTCTGCAAATTTTGCTTTGCAACAAAAGAATAAATATTCTCTTCAAGACTCCATTTCTAATAGTAGGGTAAAATGCAAAACACTTAAAAAAATTCTTCTGTAGGGATGAAAACTTTGCGATGAGCACATGCTTTCAACTGCACTGTGTAACCTACTTTATAATATGCCTACTTCTCCAGAGCTCAGGCATCAAGAAGTCTCGGTATTTCAGAACATAGTTCTCTGAACCTGAAAACAAAAGCTGCTAAATGACAGCTACCAGTCCATTGGCATTACTTGATAAGAGAAAGGGCCCCAGTCTTAGGCCATTACCTAGAGCATCTCAAGCAGAATGACAGAAGACCCCAGAAGGATTAGAAAAACCATTACAACATTCATCCTTATCTGTTCTAAATCGCCAACACAACAGTTCATGGTTATTAACACAAGGGCAATCCTACAAGCTTCACTGGCCCACCTAGGAATTATAGTAATAATTATTTATAATGACACCCTTGAGTCAGCAGACAAAATATGCCCGAAATACTCTAGTTAGGAAATTCATAAAACCTGTGACACAATGTGAAGATGTCCATAAATGCATTAAAATGGGATTTTTTGACATAAGAGGTAAAATTAGATGAAAAACTCATTTGTGACCCACTCAGTTACCTAAAGACACAGAATAAAGGCAATTCTGCTATGGTGTAACAATTTCAATTAGCTCACTCAAAAAATTCTTAAGTACTTCCTATGCGGCACTAGGTACCAGGTATTGAGACACAGCAGTGAATAAAACAGGCAAGAATGCCTGACCACATGGAAATTACATTTAGTGGAATATACAAGCAGTAAGAGTAGTTTTTACTTCCTGGTCATTTCACTGCAGAAGGTCAAAGGTCTCTAAATCAGAGTTTTTACTCCTACCTTATAGCTCTAAAATAAGCACAAGTGGAAGGGCTCTTAATCCTCTGTTTTACAGCCAAGTTTTAAAGACTATTCCCCTTTAAAATAAAACGTTAGAGGCAGTAAAACAAATAATTCTTCATCAAAAATTCAGAACTCAAAAAAAAAAGAAAACTGGGCGGGGGGACAAAAAAACCAACATCTAGATTTCGAGGAAGAAATCTCTTCCCTGTGATTCCAAGGGTGATAACACTTTCAAACATATCCCATTATTTCTGCAAATCCTTTGTTACTGAGAATAAAGAAAAGGAAACTATGCCTCTTCATAAGCAAAACATTATTATAACTTATTTTATTATCATAATTTTTATACTTTCTTTTATAAATCTGGTCAGATGGTACCTACTATCAACTACATATGTTGACATTTATTTCATCACAACTTAAAGAGGAAGAGGTTATAACTGATTTTTATGAAGTCTGAAAAGATTCTGGGCATTATCTGGCGTTGAAATATAGAGCAATCATTTTGTAGATTAGTTGTTGGGCAACTCATAAAATATTTTGATTCCAAATTATCTACAACCAAGTATGGAGAAACAGAGATAGCGGTGGAGGAAGGGAGAATGGACATTTGGGAAGGGCAGTGGAGGGGACAAAAGAGAGGCAGAGTTGGAAATTTATCTTCCACACTTTGAACCCTAGGCTTCAGAGGTGACAATTCTTAAACATTCAGACAACTAGCAAAGGACTACTTGAGTGACTTCAACCACCACCATGTTGGAAGATGTTCAGAAAAACACATGGAAAAAGGTCAATGTTCGTGAAGAATGGAGGGTAGAATGAGAATGACAATTACATGGCCACCATGGACAAAATAATTTGTGCTTATTATCCTCCCCTTGCAAATTTAATGACTCAAAACCATTTGAAATTAATTTTAAACTCATGGATATGAAAGATGAGTATATAACATTAACTCAGAAAGTGTTCTCTGAATCTTCAGACTGAATGAGTGTCCTCCACAATTCCTGGGCATGCCCAGTGCTTGTTTCTCTCTCATTCGATAAGTCACATACTTACCCCATTGTCAGGATCTTATCGTTTTCTGTGTTTACCCCCCACCACATCTGTAATATTTTCCATGGTAGGCCACCTTCATCTCTGGATTCTCAACCTCTAGAATACCACTACTGGTAATATATATACACGTTGAACCAAACAGAAAAATACTCTTAATTCTCTTTGACATTGTTAATATTACAATGCTGCAAAAGTTGTTAAGATAAAGTAAATTTACCCATGACTAAAAAGTAGCAAAGTTTAAAAAGTATTGCTCACTACTTAAACTTGACAGAACTGAAAATTTTATTCTAGATATAATGGGCTCAAATTCAGATTCTACAAAGGAAGAAAAAAATAGAATTACTGAAGTAACTGTATTAGTGGATAAGTTTTAAAGACATATTTTGTTTTAATTTTCAACCGACCAGAGTAAGTATACAGATTTTAAAAGAACTTATTGTAGATGTAATGCTGAACCTCCATAATAAACAGACAATAATAACTCATGTAAGAAGCAGCAACAATTGCTCACAAATAAAAAGCTAATCTCATAAAGCCTTTTAAGAACATTTTGTTCTTTTAAACTGTAAAATACAAGCACTTTGCAATTCTTGTTGATACTACTATGTACCCGGGAACAGTTTTTCCTAATTAGATGCTTGAAAAGGGATTTTCAGCCCAAATGAATCATCAAAATTCTGAATTAACGAAGTTTAACTTTTACTCAGTCAAGTACAGCAGTACTTACTGAACAGTCACAAAATGTACAGCGTTGTAGTAGCCAATCCACTTCTTCCTTGGCTTAGTAAATAAAAAAGGTTGATATATTAAAAGGCTAACCAATAACCCATTGAGGGCGAAAGTAAAGAGAGGAAAATATCATACAATTATTTGGATCACTCAAAGAACACCTAAAAACGAATTCACCCTTTCTCAGTCAGGTCAGTAACATCAAAAGTTCATCTAATTTTTTTAAAGATCAGAGATCTTCAATATTTACAAACAACAAAATCCTTTCTAAAAGCAAAACTTTATACATAATTATGAAAGGCAGTTGCCCAGGCTGCTCCTGAACTCCTGGGCTCACCCAGTCCTCCCATCTTGGCCTCCCAAAGTGCTAGGATTACAGGCATGAGCCACTGCACCTGGCCTTACAAGTCTTAAGAGATTATTACAATCCCAGCATACTCTTCAATTAAACTAATCAAGGTATTAAAATAGTAAAAAAAAAAAAATCTTAGTTTTTTTTTTTTTTTTTTTTTTAAAGACAGAGTTTCGTTCTGTTGCCAGGCTTAAGTGCAGTGGCACAATCTTGGCTGACTGCAACCTCCGCCTCCCAGGTTCAAGTGATTCTTCTGCCTTAGCCTCCCAAGGAGTTGAGACAACCACCAGACACCTGGCTAATTTCTGTATTAGTAGAGGTGGGGTTTCACCATGTTGGTGAGGCTAGTCTCGAACTCCTGACCTCATGTGATCCACCTGCCTTGGCCTCCCAAAGTGCTGGGATTACAGGCATGAGCCACTGTGCCTGGCCAGAAATTTTAGTTTTCAGACAACCATGTATGTTTGTTACAAATAATCAAAGTCAGACAAGAAACACTCCATTTTCATAAAACAGGTTAATACCTCCATATATCATTGTCATCAGGACAAAACATATTTACATGCATTTACTTGTTGCTTACAACTAAGCCAAGGTGAGATCAGACCCAAGGTGGTGAGTCGAGGCTGAGCCATTACGTCAGAGCCTTGCCTGACCTGCCAGAGGGTCCACATGCGTGTCCACACCGATGTAAGCTTTCTGGTTCCATTTGATGAGTAAATGTATTATGAACTTAGTTCTTTAAAAGATCAGCAAAGAACTACAATTCTAGTCAAGTATACATTTTTGAAGTTTAAAAACAGACCGGTATCCCAAGGTTCCCAGAAAGCACATTAAGTTGCCAGTATTAGTTAATACCTCTGTGATCTCCCAAGGGTTGAATTTGGTACCCTATACATTTGAAAAAGTGAATTAAAAAAAATTATTTATATAGTTGAAACCTGACAAATCTAGAGTATTTCTCACTTTTAACAGCATAAAACAGTAGTAAGATAAGGTACTAGGGAACTAAATTGGCATAATTAACCCAAAAGTAGAATCCTTAGCCATGTATATTTTCTAAACAACTTATATGTTTTAAGTGAGATGTGAACATGTTTATGTGATATGATAAAGTGAAACAAATGTGACGAGAGAACTAGAGATTTTTCTCTAAGTTTTAAAATTCATCTCCCTCTCTCAACACAAGAAAAAAAAAGCACAGATAGTATTGTATTGGGGTGGTGAGATTATGAGCATTTTTCTTGTCTACTTTCAATTTTTCTGTAATGCTACAGATATTTAAAAATAAAAAGAATAGATTTTTAAAGAATATTTGTTCACTCACGGAATCACTACCAAGATAATGCATTCTTAACTTCTACCAAAAGAAATGAGTTCCATGCTATGAAAGGTTAAAGAGAAAATGGTAGACATGCTCACATAAAGACGTGCAAATGACCTACACGCTTGACTTCTATGTTTGTTATTGTTTGATAGGCAGATCCCCAGACTTAACAAGCAAAGCTCACAGGAAATTTCAAACTCCTAAATGAAAAAGCAAGCACAGACACTTACTAAGTCAAACCAGCTACATTATAGAACAAAAAGCCCATACTACTCAGATGTCCTTCTAAAATCAAAACATGCTAGCAGAGAACTGCCGCCTTCTTCCATGTTTTTGTACCAATACACTTTCTCATCAGGTTAGCACAAAACAAAACAAACTTGATGTACTCTACCAAAAGAGAAGTTGTGGCCTTCCACTTGTCCCTCACACTTTCTCATATACCCTGGCACCACATTCAGAACAATCACAAACGCTGTCTAACAATGATAAATTCAAACTTAATCATGTTGATAGTCAAGACCTTGAGAGTGTTCTTTTTAATGGCATTGGTATGCTCAAAGAGAATCTTATTTTAATGAAATGATAGCCTCAATATTGTCAACTATAAGAGTTCAACTGTCTGAAGTTTTCTGTTTCTATTAAATTTTACAAAATTCATGTACAAATTATCCTTTATACCTTGGAATACTACTTTATTTTCAAAATGAAATTGAACAGTTCCATTATAACTTTGTATCAAATGTTAGCTTTATACAAATTTCTTAAGATATCTAGCCTTGGTTTCTGTATTAAAAAGTCAATCATGTGCAAAAATTCAATTTTTCCCCATTTATTCTAATACAATGGATGATCAACTACAGCAATATTTGTATAGTTATCCAAAAAATTGGGGGAGTCCTATTTTGTTTGTATTTAAAAGCAGGGGGGTACTCTTTTTAAAAAGGTTGTGTCGGCCGGGCACGGTGGCTCAGGCCTGTAATCTCAGCACTTTGGGAGGCCGAGGTGGGCGGATCACGAGGTCAAGGGATCGAGACCATCCTGGCCAACATGGTGAAACTCCATCTCTACTAAAAATACAAAAATTAGCCAGGCGTGGTGGCACATGCCTGTGGTCCCAGGTACTCGGGAGGCTGAGGCGGAAGAATCACTTAAACCCAGGAGGTGGAGGTTGCAGTGAGCTGAGATTGCACCACTGCACTCCAGCCTGGTGACAGAGCAAGACTGTCTCAAAAAAAAAGGTTGTATCATCAGGCATCAGCTACTCTATTGAATACAGGATGAAAACCAAAGCAACTGTTGGAGAAGCGAGCTTTTTTTTGCTCTACAGCAAATACAGCAATAATTCAAAAATAAAGTCAGAATAAAGTGATTACGCTCCTTCTGAGATATTTTAAACATAAAGATGTGGCACATACTGGAAGAATAAAAGTTAGCACTGATTTTCAGGTAGTAATACTGCAGAATACAGATATTAAAGTTCCACCCCACCCCAAAGTACACGAGTCCATTTTCATAAAACACCCAAAACCTATAACAGAACGGTAATAAGCAGACACATAAACCATATTCATATTATTTCAGATGCGAAACAAAGAAATTTTAAATTACATCTGACACCCTGTTCTTCTCACTACTCTATTGTTAAAATATATTTTTTTAAACACCAAATTGAATGAGACACCGCTCTATTTCTGTTCACATACCAGGAATCAAGGATACAGAATGATAGCCACCAATATGAATGGTTTTACTATTGGAGATTTCTGTCATACTCGTAGAATGTAAATATAGTTGCTTATATTTAATGACTTTTGTTTACTCATATAGAAAGAAAAAATTTTAATAATGATGGCCTCAGTCCTATATAGATGATTTATAATACGTTAAGAGAAACTGATGTTATTAAGTGGTTTAAATGTAGAATCTGGGAGATATAAGTCTTCTAATAAGTCTATTATTTATGACAGATCAAGACACTGCTCCAATTATGCATTTTAACTGCTTCTGTTATCTCTAAAGTGATAAGGCTGAGATAAAATGAACTCCAAGTGATTTCTAAGTATTTCAAGAAGTAGCATTGTATCATAACATCGTTTGAAAGCAGAATACCTTTTATATGTTCCAGTATGTAAAACTGGCATTTAGGAGTGAAACACCAATAACTTAGTAATAAACTCTGATCAAGGGACTGCCAACCATCTGTTTATAAACCTATTATTTAAGTGAGGACAGAATACAACAGAGTCAACAATCAAGTCTCAACACCAGGCAGTCATCTCAACGAGTTATGCTTTTATTCGAATAGTTTTACTTAACAAACCACCTACATTATTCATCAGCACATTGTGATTTGCAATGTCCTGGGAGTTAAAAAGATACTAAGGTATCTGTTTGCTATGTGGAATATGACTTGATAATCATCTATGTTTTACAGAATAGAGAGGTTTGGAGAAATGGAAAAATGAGATTAAGACAGTACAACATTCACAATGGAAAAGTCCCACAAGTTTCTAACTCACAAACTGGTCCTCTGATTCTACGAAACAGCAATAAAGAAATCTACTACATTAGGACCCAAATAAAACCTAATCTACAACGTTTTCACAATTAAAATTAGTTCAGTGATAGTTTGTTTATTCAATGAGCAAAAACAAATTCAAGTAGACGGAAGTACTCAATTATAATAAGGCTTGAGAAATCTGACAAGATTCAAGAGGCAAACATTTCTTTTAAAAATTCCTTCGAGTTTGAATACTGAGAGTTGAAATTATTAAGTAAACAGGCCACCACTGTTAAGGAAGTAAAATAAAATAAATGTGAATGTAATCTATTCCAATTCAAGTCTGACAAAAATTGTGATTCATGGAGATGGAAAATTATATCTTTATGTTTTAATATATCTATTAACTAGCATGATATTCTTAATAAATGTTCCTGAAATAAGAGAAATATGATTTCTGCTTAGCTGTGGCATTTAAGCTTTTGGTCATATGACAATGTCAGAATTAAAAAAGAAAAATCACTTTTTAAATTAAGTAGTTTGTTTAAGAAAAAAAAAAAAAAACTTCAGTCTTCCGAATTTTCTCCAACAATGTTCAACTAACGGTATCAGCCATTTGGCTAAAATCTCAAGATTTAAAAATGCAAATGCTTACAAAAAAGACTATAAAACCTTACCTGAAATATTCCCTGTAGTAATCATTTTCAAACTTTGGTAGTGATCCACAGTAAAAGGTATTTTACATTTTTCACACTCACATATAGGTTTGCACAAATATATCTGTGTAAGTGCAACAAAAGTTGAAATAATACCTTGTCTTACTAGGAGATATGTATTATTTAATTTTTTTAAATGTTGTTTTCAACTCACTAAACTGATTTAACAACTATTAATGGGTCATGACCTGAAGTTTGAAAAACACTGCTCAGAAAGTTTAAACAGGGGAGGGGAGGTATCAAAGAAAATTGATAAAGTACTTAATTTAGCTTTGAACAAAAATATTTTGGATAATAGATCACTAAAAAGTAAGAACTTTGAAAGGCATAGGGTAATAACTTCACTCTCAGTAGCCCACATACTACATTATATTTCTTAATAACTAAAGTGGAAAGGATAGAAAAACTATCAAATAAAACTACTCTTCCCTTCTACTTCAAAGTGAAGCTAATTATGTATTTTATTAATTAGATTTCAGATAGTAGACATTATTAACAAAGCCAAGGAAGAATTAAGAAATATATAATATGGCATTGCAGTAAAGAAAGAGTAAAAAAAAAAAATTTAAAAAAGAAAGTTATAATGCCTGAGACAGCTTCTGGCCTAGAAAAGAGCTCCTGAGAATTATCCAGGGATTCCAACTTCCCTCAAACAGAAAGCCACTAATATCCTCCAGATTGGCTGGCCCAACCCCTAACCACCTCAAGAAAATGTTTACATTAAAGCTGGGTTCAAATGGAAGGTCAGTTAGCTTTAAGATTTGGGAAACCAGCAACAGCGTTTTAGCTACAGCATAAATCACTGTTAAAAAAATTATTAACTTTCTAAATTGACAAAAACTCTATTTCAATGCTACCAAATTTCCTTCAAATATTTGGTAAAATAAGCTTTATTTCAAGAATGTTTTACCCATGATTCAAAAAACTTTTCAGATTTAGCCATATTATTTTAAAGGATCACAACAATTAACTGTGATTTTCAATGCAATTCTGAATTTTAAAATGGCAGTTTATATTAAGTAAACAAGATAAGGCATTTGTACAAATTCAGATTTGTTCTTTAGAAATTTTTTCTGTGAATAATTCAGAATAGATACCAGAAGATTATTTTCTATTTATACGATACACAAAAATCAATATGACTTTATTTGGAATAAGATGGTCAAAAATGTTTTTATAATTTAAATCACAGAACAAAATACACAGCATGAAAAGCTCAACTTCAGGAACAAAGATTGAAATCACAAAATGCACCCATAGGATTTATCTAGTAGGCGAGAAAAACCAACAAACGAACAAAGCGTTCACACACACACACGTATGTTTAATTTTTTTTAATTTTCAAATTAAAAAATTATTTATTTATTCAAGAAACAAATAAGTTTTGTCATGCAGGCCAAAGTGCAGTGCTGTGATCACATCTCACTTGCAGCCTCCATCACCTGTACTCAAGAGATCCTCCCATTCAGCCTCCCAAGTACCTGGGAATACAGGCACATGCCCGCATGCCCAGCTAATTTTTATTTTTTTTGTATAATGGGTCTCCCTACCCTGCTCAGGCTGGTCTTCAACCCCCGGGCTCAAGTGATTCTCCTACCTCAGCCTCCTAAAGCACTGGGATTACCAGCATAAGCCACTGCACCCAGCCTAAGTTTCAAATTATTTGACACTAACGTCAACAAATGAAAAATCCATTATAGAATATGAAGGGGGAGTAAAAATATATAAAATATTTTTCTATGTACATACATGGGAAAAAACGTCATTAAGCATATACAGTCAACCCTCCATATCTGTGGGTTCTGCATGTGTGATTCAACCAACCACAGATCAAAAATATCTGAAAAAAATAAAAAATAATAGCAATAAAAACAACACAGTATAAAGACTACAACATTTACACTGTATTAGTTATTATAAATAATCCAGAGATGATTTAAAGTCTATGGGAGGATGTATGTAGGTTATATGAAAATACTGTACCATTTTATCTAAGGGACTTGAGCATTTGAGGACTCTTTATGGGGGGTCCTGGAATCAGTGCTCCATGGGTATGAGGGACCACAGTACTATAACCCCATTCCCATTGGTGCTCTGCATGCACATTATCATTTAAATACCTGCAAGACTAGTATTCATTTTACAGGTGAAAACATTGGGCTTGGGAGGACCACAGAACTTGCTCACATGTACAATTAACGTAAGTAACACCAGGACAGCACATCCTGCAAGATTTCAGCAAGGAAGTGGTAGGACCATCCCTCACTGGGCTCAATACTGTCCACTTCACTATCACAAACTGCTTAAGAGACCAAGCCACAGATGGGGTATAGAAAACTGAGTATCGCTTTCCCCTATGAGAAAACCAAGACTGAAAACCTTATTTTACATCCCCCATTACCTTAGCCAGAAGCTAAGCCTCCCAAGACAACCACCTGGATTCGAATTCTTACATGGTTTCCAGGCCCCCGTCTCACTCAATCTCCATCTTTTTCAGATTCTGTGCCCTCCGAAATGTACAATCTGTCATTAGCAAAATCTCCTCTATGTCCAGGGGCTTTTCTTTTTTTTCCCTTTTTTTTTGAGATGGAGTCTCACTCTGTTGCCCAGGCTGGAATGCAGTGGCACAATCTCAGCTCACTGCAACCTCTGCCTCCCAGGTTCAAGCAATTTTCCTGCCTCAGCCTCCTGAGTAGCTGGGACTACAAGCACGCGCCACCACGTCTGGCTAATTTTTGTATTTTTAGTGGAGACAGGGTTTCACTGTCTTGGCCAGGCTGGTCTTGACCTCAGGTGACCCGCCCGCCTCGGCCTCCCAAAGTGGCGGGATTACAGGCTTAAGCCACTGTGCTCTGCCATCCAGGGGCTTTTCTAACTGTTCCCTTCACCTTCCTGTTAAAGCTCTGAGGATCCTACCTTTGCTATGGACCCCTCAACTGGTAGCAATTTCTTCTTCCATATACCACACAGCAAGTTATCTGGAGGTGAGGTGAGTGCCTCCTTGCTCTTCACTTTGCTTCTAGACTATTTTCCTTCACTCCTTCCACCTGCTATCCCTCCTTGTAACAAACATCTTGGAATGAAAGGGTCACGCCTCTTCCTTTTTTGAAAACTGTAGTACCTGGTTTACTGTTTTCTCCACTGCTACCCAAGTGCTCCCAGGCAACAGAATGAAGAGATATGGTCTATAGAATATAATACAACCAAATCCTAGCTCGGCTTCAGGATAAGTGCCTGGGCCGGAGGTCCCAGCTTGCCCCTTCCCGACTTGATGTCTGGAGGCCTGCCCCCTCGTGCATCTGCTTCTATTTAAGCAACAGGAGGACAAGCACAGAATCACGCCCACCTCCACCCCAGGACCCACATTACCCTCATGCTCCCAGCTCTTGCTCCTGGCTGCACCACAGACTGAACTTGAACCAACTCACAGTCTCTCCCTCCCATGTGCCTCTTCCTCACCCATCACAGTCACCTGGCCCAGTCCCAATCCTGGTCAAATCCGACCCTTCCCTTACTCTAAGTCTACACGTGGCGTGGAAAAACACACAATGATCTCACTGGACCCTCTTTAAACACAGAAACATACATTCCAAATGGGCCCACAGCACTGCCCAGCAATCCTACCTCTTCCCTGGATCATTCTCCCACTCTTCGTGAAGACCATTTCATACTTTCTCCTCTCTTCAAACCTTCGTCACACCCCTTTCTCCTTTCCTCACCCCAGACCTTAACTATTTCTTGTTTTACACATTTCATCAGTAAAAACAATCAGAACTACCTCTTCCCAAGTCAGCCAATGTACTCAAGGCCTCTGTTCTTCCACTTATTCCCATGCTAACCATCCATGAGCATACAAACATGCCATAATATCACAATCCTAAAAACAAAACAGAACTAACAAACGAATCCCTTGGCCCAGCTACATTCCTGTGTCTGCTCTTTGTCATGTCCAAACCCTGGAAGTGCCTGCCCCTGTTGTTCCTTCCTAACCTTCCACTCCTCTCCAGTCAGACTTTCAGTCCCAACCTTCCACTTAGATTGCTCTTGTCACGGTCCACAGTGGCTTCTCTCTTGCCAAATCCAATGGTCCATTTTCAGTTTTCATCTTATATAACTTCAAAGGTATTTCCTTTCTAACTCCCTCTTTCCTCACCTCTTCTCTTCTCCTCACACCCCTTATCTGGTCCAGTTACACAGCCACTTGTTAGGCTTTCATGGCCAGCTTGGTGGGGCAAACCCCCACTCCCCCATCCGATGACAGCCTCAGAACCTGACTTACTCTCCAGAGAGCAGTCCAAGTGCACTTGTACAAAGAGAAATCAGACCACACTGCATCCTTGACCAAAACTCCTTTTAGATTAGAAAAAATCCAAAGTCTATTCCCTATCATGGCCTACGAGGCCCCGTAAGAACTGGCCCCTGCCTCCCTCTCAAATCCATGGACCGCTCCATCTCTACCACCATCTCTCCAGACTCAGTCCTGCCACAGAGGTCACTCTCTCTCATGTGCAGCTGGTTTCTGTACAAAAGCGTCTGCATTTGCTGGTCCTTGTGCCTGAAATGTTTTCACTTGAGCCATCCATGTGGACTTCTTCCCTTAGATTTGCTCGAATGCCATCCTGATGGCTCCACCAACAGCAGCTCCTCTCCTGACACTCCGTCCTCACTCTCTTTCCCCTCCTTGCTTTATTTTTCTCACAGCACTTATGGCTACCTGAAGTTTTATCAAATGTTTACTTTTACATTGTCTGTGTCCCCGACTAAAATGTGGGTGGCACTGGAGAAGGAACCTTGTTTCATCCACTGGAGTATCTGCCACGTCAAAGAACTTGCTGGTACTTGTTGAGCACAGAGACATTCTCAATGAATATTCGCTGAGTCAATAAACTTAGTAAGTAGTGGTGAGGCTCTGAACCCAGATCTCTATGAATCCAAAACCTATGTTCTTTCCAGCACACAACAGACAGTCTATATTTCTCAAGAAAATGATAATTGAGTATGAACCCAATTACATTTCTTTTTGTCAATGAACTTACTTCAAAATTATTATGTATTAATATAAACAATATGGCTCAGATAGTAAGTAAAATGAAAAGCCCCACTGTTGAAAGAAGAAGGGTTAAGGCAACAAGATATACGACCATTCAAATTTATACATAACAATAAAAAGGATTTTTAAAAAAGATTCCCTTAAATATCAAGTTGCGCTAAACCAGGTAAGCCGGGATTTGATCTGAAAAATTAAATACATATACTTTGATTCTAAAAAGCTCACCTATTACTAAAAACATGCCTTTTACAAGTTTAACTGCCTTGCAAGTTCCATTGAAAAGAATATTATGTGTTAAACATGATGTTCAACACATAATTAGTTATTATAAACAAAGTAGACAGTTATTATAAACAAAGTAGACAGTTATTATAAACAAAGTATACTAAAATTTGGAGACATGTAGGTATATTAGCAGATATACTAACATATTTTTAGAATGAATTCAGTTCTTGCATTCTTAAAATTAATTGACATCATATTTATCCTACTTCATAGCTAACAAAAATCTACATGTGACGACGAGTTACAGTAGGGTGATGGTGCATAAGGCTAATTACATGACTCATTCTACTTTTGTATATGACAGTTTTATGCATGTATGCAACTTAAAACATGATCAAAAATAGAAATACATACATTAATTACCTGAAGGAGATTAAGACAAAGACATAATGTAATAATCCATTAACAAAGGAAAGTGTCCAGCTCTCTGAAAGCAAGGTTTCTATCTTCTAAAGAACCTGAACAAATCACTCCTGGGTAGCATCCAAACCAAACACTTTGGGTTAAGAGGTGGAGCTACACTGACATATTTACAATCCATTCATTCTTTCTGACACAATAAATACAACAGACGATTTAGACTCCTAACAAGACCAGGGCTTTAAAAACTACACGACTACACGGTATTCTTTTTTTTTTTTTTTTTTTTTTTTTTTTGAGACAGAGTCTCACTCTGTTGCCCAGGCTGGAGTGCAGTGGTGCACCCTCAGCTCACTGCAATCTCCGCCTCCCAGGTTCAAGTGATTCTTCTGCTTCAGCCTCCCAAGTAGCTGGGATTACAGGTGCCCACCACCATGGCTGGCTAATTTTTGTATTTTTAGTAGAGATGGGGTTTCACCTTGTTGGCCAGGCTGGTCACAAATTCCTGACCTCAAGTGATCCACCTGCCTCAGCCTCCCAAAGTACTGGGATTACAGGCATGAGCCCCTGGGCCCAGCCTACATGGTATTCATAAACCTAGGGTGACATGATTCTTTAGGAGCCTGAAAAAACCCTCACCTATACTGTAATGATAATTCGCCTTCCTGCAGTACAGGAAAAGCAAAGAGAAGAGCACAGTTTATTTATAAAAGGCTGGGGAGCAGGGAGGCTTTCGGGAGCACATGCGGTCAGATGTGTTTATCATGTACAAGGAAAAGGCTAATGGGTCAGTGATTTAACAACACAGCTTCCACTCTACTGCAATACTAATGACAAGAGCCAACCACTGAAGAAACCACTATTTAAAATGGGTCATATTTGAATTCTCAAGCATAAAAGTTAAGGAAGCACTTACTACCCCATACCTGAGCAAAAGGTAAGCAAAGAGTTTCTTTCTAGTTTAGACATTTACAATAGATTTTATTAACAATTTACAGTGAAAGTCCAAATCGAGAAACATCAAAATGCAAACAACATAGAGAAACATCAAAATGCAAACAACATATGAAATAAAATTTCTTCTCAGGTACTCTTTTCAGGGTGTTTGGCAAGAACCGTTTATAGGTGACACAGTATACTTCTTACTGTGTCACTAGAGAGGCAAAAATATCTGCTGTCTCACTTTCAGTGATGTCAAGATTCATCAATGGGTTGATGGGAGCAGAGGACAGAAGAGTGTCCCTGGCACAGCGGTAACAGTGCATGCCTTAGACAAGGACTACTGGGCAACAAAGGATGCCAAGCAAGCCAGATTGAGCGGTGAGTTCCCATCCAAAAGGATTTTAAGAATTAATCTTAAAATACTGTGGCATAGTAAATGGGTTGGCAATCTTTTAGAAGCAGGATCAAGCTTCTGACTTCTGTATTTCTATTACTTATGAGAAAAAGGGGTAGACAGAGGCTGCAAAGTATTGCCTGGATCAAGCCCAGGTGAATGAGAGCTGGAGTGGCTGCCATGTGACCCGGGTCACTTCCCGTGCACATCCTGCACTTTAAAGAACCCCTGGTTTCCTTTTCACTGACATCTGCTAGGAACTCAATCGTGTCCTCCCACCACTGTGTACCTTGAATCCTAGCCCCCTGTGTGCCTGAATGTAGAGACAGGGCCTTTAAAGAGTTCATCAGGGTTACATGAGGTCAGAATATGGGGCCCTGATCCGATAGGACTGGGGTCCATAGAGGAAGAAGAAGAGAGACATCAGGGGGTGTGTGCAAAGAGGAAAGTCTCCATGAAGACCCTTGAGTGAGAGGTGGCCACCTGCAAGCCAAAGAGAGAGCCCTCAGGGGAAACCAAACCTGCTGACACCTTGGTCCTAGACTTCCATTCTCCAGAACTATGAGCAATCAACTGCTGTTTAAGCCACCCAGTCTGGGCATTTTGTTCTAGCAGCTCGAGCAGACACTAACAAAAAACCTAACAGGTGAAAGTAACCAGTGGAGGGGATTCTAGGGTCCAATTCAGAAAAGAAAAAAAAAGCACTGGCACCTGCCCAAACAGGGTTTCTGCAGCCACAGAGGACCTAGGCTGACAGATGAAGCCACTGGCAATGAATCACTGAACTGGATCTGGATTTGTAGGGAAATATTAAATGATTTGTTGTACTAACTCTGACATCTGCAAAAGTTTCTAAACAGTAAACCTACAAATTCCCAAAGATTTCTAAAGGTTTCTACCTTCAGAATTACCATATATTTTCAGAAATTAAGAAAATCAGAAGTTTTCATACTCAGAAGGGTTATGTCTTGCTGATCAGTCTTACTTTTTTTTTTTTTTTTTGAGATGGAGTTTTGCTCTTGTTACCCAGGCTGGAGTGCAATGGCGCGATCTCGGCTCACCGCGACCTCCGCCTCCTGGGTTCAGGCAATTCTCCTGTCTCAGCCTCCTGAGTAGCTGGGATTACAGGCATGCGCCACCATGCCCAGCTAATTTTTTGTATTTTTAGTAGAGACGGGGTTTCACCATGTTGACCAGGATGGTCTCAATCTCTTGACCTCGTGATCCACCCGCCTCGGCCTCTCAAAGTGTTAGGATTACAGGCGTGAGCCACCACGCCCGGCCCCAGTCTTACTTTTATAGATAAAACCAATATCTACTGGTTACTGAAATGTACAACTAGTTAGATGGCTGTTCCCAGAAAAAATTTTTTCCACTCTACCATGTTTTTTCTTACCCATAAAAACTACCATTTTTGGCCAGACTCAGTGGCTCATGCTTGCAATCCCAAAACTTTGGGAGGCCGAGGCAGGAGGATCACTGACGTCTAGGAGTTTGAGACCAGCCTGGGCAAATATCACAGGACCCTATCTCTAGTTTTTTTTTTTTTAATTAAAAAAACCAAACTATCATTTTATAGTTTTTTCTCCTACTTGTATTTGGTTTAGTTAACATAGATGGCTTCAACTTCATATTTTATTGTAAATACTGGCTTTTGTTTTTCATTTCAATTATTCAAAGACATCTTTCCTGTATGATAAAATAATGAGAATATTTTCCTATTCTACGTAAAAAATCTCTCCCAAAATACAGTGACATAAAAACATTAAAGAAGTCACGAGTAATCATCATGGTTTCAGAATTCTGGATGTCCACAAGTGAGTATGACTCCTTGTGGTAGGCCATGCACGATTCAAAGTAGGGGTTCTAAACTTAAATGCCTTTAGGCACCAGAAAAACGAAGTGAACAAGTAAAGCAAGCTGGGCGCATTACAGAAAGGCGTCCTGAAAAAGGAAAAGGGGAAACAAAGTCTTGGCCCCAGTCATCGTGGCCATCTACCAGAATGGAAGCTCAA
Source organism: Aotus nancymaae (assembly GCF_030222135.1). NCBI lineage: Eukaryota > Metazoa > Chordata > Mammalia > Primates > Aotidae > Aotus > Aotus nancymaae. The sequence continues at coordinate 4,138,076 of NW_026988498.1, read as the reverse complement.
TGTTCCCAAGTCTTCGCATCTCTAAAGAAAAACGTAAACACTGGTTACTTGGTATGTAAAATTTTTCCAAATTTAAAAATGTTGGCCACAAATTAGAATTTTAAAATACACAACATGAGACAAACTAAGTATACGTTCAGGATGAACGAAAACTGTGTCCCACACCCCACCTCCTTTGCAAGCTCTGGCAAACATCCTGCTGCTGCCAGCCACTGAAATCCATCAAACTAATGATATTCCCTAAGTATTTCTGTAGACTAATACAACACGCGGTATGTACTATCACACCAAGTAAACCAGCCATTTCTTAAGACACATTACTTCATTTCTTTCGGGTCTGCTTCTCTGCCACGTGGCAGAGGACTTGCAATCTTCTGTGAAACTCAGAATCAAGTGTATGTACACTTTTTTATGCAAATAATCTCAGTAACTAAAGTATTTTCTCTTAAAACTCTAAATATGTTTTCTTGAATGACAATAATTACTGTCCCAGATTAGGCCAGATTTCATTGATTAGCTAAATACAATGAAAATGTCCCATGGGTTTGAATACTCATTTCCTTCCTCATGTTTGCTTGTTGCCACTTCTGTTTTCTAAAGAAGTAGGTTTTGATCATCTCAACAACTAACACACATTTTTCTCTCAAAGCACCTGCTTTAAAAGATCTATACAGTAAGACTACACTTTCAGATGTGAGTCTTCTCCCTCAAAATTATAGAATTCAAGTCAAAATACCATCTGCACCCCAAAACATACATTTCATTTAGTACTGAGAATGTGGCAAATAAAATATCAAAGACACTTGGAAGCTAAGGTTAAACAACCATTTAATTAAGCCCAGAGCTCTACATAACAGGTAAAATACCATTTTTGGTCAGATACTATTTGTTTGCATTTTGTTCTTATTTCACAACTTAAGAAAGCATATATTATTCCTGTCTTGACTTATTAATATATTTTTAAAAAATTCTAGTCTGGTTCATGATTCAGGATACAATAAATAAATTCAGTTTAGAGATCATCAGATTATTCCTATCTTTTGGTTGGTAGCCAGATTAACATCCCTAAAAAAATAATTTTAGCTTTATACCCAGAATGAAACATGTTTAAAATTTATAAAGTAGGCCGGGTGCAGTGGCTCATACCTGTAATCCCAGCACTTTGGGAGGCCGAGGTGGGTGGATCATTTGAGGTTAGGACTTGGAGACCAGCCTGGACAACACAGTGAAACCCTGCCTCTAATAAAAATACAAAAGTTAGCCAGGCGTAATGGCGGGCACCTGTAGTCCCAGCTACTTGGGAGGCTGAGGCAGGAGAATCACTTGAATCCAGGAGGTGGAGGTTGCAGTGAGCCGAGATTGCGCCACTGCACTCCAGCTTAGGCAACAGAGTGAGATTCCATCTCAAAAATAATAAATAAATTCAACAAAATAAAATTTATAAAGTAGAATTAACTTCAAAAGTCATGATATTTAGAAGTTTGCATATTGTAGCAGTATTGTCTATTTGCAGCACATCATATTATACATCTTTATTAGACACTTCAGACTTAAATACAAGTAGGAAAATTTCAGTGTTTACAAATGCTAAGTGCTCAGCATAAGGAGGGACTGAAGGACTCTAGGAGTTCAGGGAAACAGCCAGCCTCCATACCCTACCTGCAGGCTGTGTATCCTTGGACTCAACCAACTGCGAATACAAAATATTTGAGGGGAAAAAAACAATGCAACAATAAAAAACTATAAAAATACAGTATAACAACTACTTATACAGTATTTATGTTATATTAATTGTAAGTAACCTGGTGCTGATTTCAAGTATACAGGAGGATTTGCACAGGTTATATGCAGCCACTCTGCCATGTCAGGGACTTGAGTAACTGTGGGGTTGGTTACTCCGGGGACCCCTCTGCAGGGGTCCTGGAATCAGTCCTCCACAGATACTAAGGGACTTCTGTAACCATCACTAGCAGTGAGTGGGAAGAGTAAAGGTTTCAGTGTTATAGGTTCAACTCCTGGCTCTGTGAGTTCCTAGTTGATTCCTATTCTGCAAATAAAGATACCTTTATAAAGTGGTAAATCTCCACTTTGCTATGAGAATCAAATGGGTCTAACAAAGTACCTGGCATACATTAGACTATTAAGCACTATAGTTTCCTTTTGCCCTGGATTCATTGCTATCAAGCATAAACAATATTTTTAAACTTTAATTCATCATCCTTTCAAAATAATTGGCTTATCCTTCCATCTTCTGGCCTTCTTTGCTTTGACTCATTTTTTTGAAATTAAGTTGTTAACAGATGCAGCAGTTTATCCAATGACACTAGTTTATCCACTGGCACAGTGAAGGCCAAGGAAGCTTCTGGTAGAATCAAGTCTTTAATCTGGCAGAACTGCTGTTCTGAGGGGTAGACGGTGATGGAGGCCAAGCACTGAAGGTGGTGAATATGGTTCTATCCACGGGTGGTTTCTTAAGCTGGCCTCCACCTCCTGACTAGGGTTCATGTACACCAACAGCTCTCAAACTTCAGCATGTACAAGAATCAGCTAGAGTGCTCTCAGAAACCCAGAGCCTGAGCCCCAGAGGCTCTGATCCAGTAAGCCCAGAATGGGTCCATGAACCTGCATTTATGACAAGCTCCAGCTGAGGCTGATGCTGCTGGTCAGTGGCCCACACTTGGTCTAGATGACCAAACACATTCCAGCAATGGCCCCTGGCAGGCCTCCAAGGGAGAGGTGACAGGCCCAGCAATGGCTGGTAAGGGACATATCTCCCTCCTGGCCTTTGTAACTGCTAACCCCCAGGACAGCGGTTCTCTACTGTGGACTCCCGGCCCTTAGCAGCAAAGCAGCATCACCCGGGAACACGCTAGAAATTCGAGTTCTGGGCTCCATCCCAGGCCCACTGGCTCAGAGCCCTGGGGCTGGACCCAGGCACCTGTGCGTGGACAAGGCCTGTAAAGGCTTCTGATGCAAGCTCAGCTGTGAGCAGCACTGCTCTGGGAGACAGGCAGCTCTTCATAACCACTTCAAACGGCAGACCCAAACTAATCTCTCTCACATATCAGGTTTCCCTGTAAACGTTTGTTGAAGAAAGAGTTTTGTGGCTTGAAAAATGTTTGATATCAGCTTCTGCCTCATTATGTGCTTTGTGGCTCTGGTGGCATAGGGTAAGCTGGATGCTTTATACAGATAAAGCTCTGTGCTACTTTTCTTCAGCAGCTCTAGGGAACCCAGATTTAGAAGAAGAGGAGGTGGATATGAGGGTGGGGACAGTGACCATGATGGTGTTGGGTAATGCCAGATGACATTTATAAAGTGTTAGGTCTACAGCCTTTCATTTATTAACCCCGTTTAATCTTCACAGCCACTCCCAGGAAACAGCAATTATTAGAATTTAAAGTTGCTAATGCTTAAAGTCTAGGAGATTTCAATTAATTACATGAATTTCCAGTTTTTAATTTTAAAATGGGAAAACCTGGCACCATAGGGCTGGCATTCCGCGTGGGAAGAGTCAGCTGAGTTAAGCAGCCATGGCCTTCAGGCAGAAAAAGCCCCCTCCAGTTCAAAGAGCCCCATCACTAGGCCCTCTTAATCAATGACATAAATGTTTGGTTCTGGAAGGCATCTGAGTTTGTGACTCCTGTTTTGAAACAAATGTACATGTCTATGTATATGCAAGAGGAAATGGCAATGGAGAAGGAAGGGAGGAGTGGAATGAAAGCAGGCTGCAAATGTGGAATAAAGGACTTCATGGGAGATGGCCCAGAGCTGTAGGCACAGGGCGAATTCCACGGGCTGCTGTGCACATCTGCACCATTTCTAACTTCTACATAGCTCCTGAATCAAGCCTCTTCTTTCTATTCCTGCTGCTGCCGCTCCAGTTTCAGTCCTCATCGACTCCCGCTGGTTGTTACAGAGCCCACCGGACTAACTCCTGCCCTCCCGGCGTTTCCAGCTTCGACCCACCATATGGGCTGCCTCAAGAGTAGTCTTCCTAAAGCACAGATCTCATCATTGGTCCACTCACCAAAACCCTTTCATGGCTCCACATTATTATAACAGCACGTTGGTACTTCAAGACACAGATCCCTTCTTCCAAGACCCTCCCTTGGAAGAAAGAGCTTACCTGAGAGATGCATGTATTAAAATGGGCAGGGCAATGGATGAGGCATTAAAGGCTCTGCTACAAATCACCTATCTAAGTCATTTCATACCAAGTCAGTATTGCCCAAATTTCCAGCTACAGTAGTACCTTTATAATTTCTTTGCAATGTCAGCATAATGTCTGAATTCTTTATTATCACTTTATTTCTCCTAAATTGGCTTATTTTTAACACTCACTTTACCCTTTCTCTAAGCAATAATACCCATGAACTCACTGGGTACTTGAGCTAATTCTGTATTTCTAATATAAATTAAATACAAAAAATAAATCTAAATGCTTATTTGTTTTTCACCTAAAATTATCTCATTTGCCAGCAGGGATATGAATAGCACACTCTGGGCAACACTGGATTTCAATGACCTCATCTGGCATCACAGTTCTATGATCTAAGTGGCATCAATGACAATCCTGTGGAAGGGCTGGGATTCTATGGGTGTTGTGAAGCTCCGAGCAACCGCACTCCATGCAGGTGTGACTGTGCCCATGCTTTCAACTCCAGGAGAGTCAGTGTGTGCTGCTACTCCTCCGTATGTGCCAGACTTGGCTTTGACTTTTTACAAAAATTTCTGTAAGTTACTCAAGCCTATAAGAAACTAAGCCAGGTGGCTCTACAAACACTGTTCAGCCAATGACAGTCATCTAAATTTCAGCCCAAAATGAACGGGAAAAAGTAAAGGGTCAGGGAAAGGCTACACTTCACACGCGAAGTCTCAGATAAGAATTATGCTATTGAGTTAGAATGTCAAGAGGCAAAAAAAGACCAACAGAAGAATAAGGTGTATACTGGGCATGGTGGTGCAGGCCTGCAGTCCCAGATTCCTGGGAGGCCAAGGCAGGAGGATCAGTTGAGCCCTGAGACCAGCCTGGGCTCAACTGATCCTCTTTTACAAAATAAAGGCATAGGCACCTTTGCAGAATTTCAAAACTAAATCTTACATGCTGCTCGCGCTCTTGTTTAATTCGTTTGGTTCCTTCATTACTTTTGTAGGAATAAATTTCAATATTTTCCTGTTTGGGGGGAAAAAAAAAGCATAAGGAGCCTTTGTCAGTGTCACATTTGTTCAGGACCATAAAGCAAATTAATTGTGTCTTAGCAGAAACCTCTAAGGTTTCATAAAACAGCCACCCTAAATCTTTTTGTATTTTTCTGGCTTTTCTCCTTTGAAAGGAGAAGAGAGCTTTAGAGAAGTAATCTTAATCAGCAAATTGTTCCCCTCCCCAGTGCAGCAGCAGGTTCTCCTTTGAATAAGAATCATGTAGCTGCAGTTACCACCTGTTTCTGATAGCTTTGTCACTAAGCAATGGATACGGAATAATCCAGTCCTGCTCTATTTAAATGTGGACATTATCAGATATCTTGTTTGTTTTACTCCTTAGGAAGAGGTGCCAATAATTTGAGAGAAATGTTACCATCCAATATTGAAATTAAAGACAAGACACTGATACTACAACTTCAGTAGGAAAAATAAAGGAAAATTGAGTTGGAGGAGAAAGAGGAATTAGACAAGAGATGGAATATCACATATATAGTAAAAATATTCAAGCAACCAAAGAAAACTCTTTTCATAGGATCAAGTGTTATCCACGAGCACCTTAAATTACTCTGACACAATTCACTAAAGCATATTCTATTACATTTCCCTTTGCATGATTAGCAGGTGCCAACAAACTTCTGAATATAACTTTCTACCGAAATTGGTACATTTACCATATATTTGGCAAAGTACAAATATATAAAGCAGAATCTTTGCTTAAGTTTTTCTTTTTTTTTTTTTTTTTTGAGACAGATTCTCACACTGTTGCCCAGGCTGGAGTACAGTGGCCTGATCTCGGCTCACTGCAACCTCCGCCTCTTGGGTTCAAGTGATTCTCCTGCCTCAGCCTCCAAGTAGCTGGGATTACAGGTGCCTCCCACCATGCTTAGCTCATTTTTTTATATTTTCAGTAGAGACAGGGTTTCACTATGTTGGCCAGGCTGAACTTAAACTCCTGACCTCATGATCTGCCCGCCTCGGCCTCCAAATCCAAAGTGCTAGGATTACAGGCATGAGCCACTGCGCCCGGCCCTGCTAAGGTTTTTAAAGGAGTGTTACTGTCTTGCAATGTTTTTACCCCTTGACTTGTAAATTTCATTAAAAACGCTAAAAAATAGGCTGTAGCACAGCTATATCCAGCTATCTGAACTCATTATCCAATCTAAAAAAGTGAATGAAGTTGAATAGCAAGAATTACTTACATTTTCATTGTGTATGAAAATAAAGGTTTTGTCTAAAAGAGAGAAAATACTTAATAATTTATTTGAATTGAAATTAAGAAAAACTCTTAATGTCAAAATCACTGGCTCCCCCGAACTAGACGCTTCTGTTAACTTTGCTATTTATACCATAAACGGCATACTATAAATGCCCTCCGACTACTTGGAGCACATAGCCCTTTCAGTCTATCTTTGGTTTTCCCACTTCTAAAAGAGACATGGATACCGTAAACATTTCACTTTTCCTCCCACCTTTAGCAAAAGAAAAAAGCAGTGTGAGGAAAAGGATGAAAGGCAACAGCGAGCTGAGTGTGGAGGAGGGGCGGTGGAGGGAGCACCGGGAATGGGGGATCGTGCGTGCTGCCCAAAGGAAGCACAGCCAGCGTCCACGAGCTCAGCCAGTTATAGTCGGCCCGTGTCACCAGATCTTCCACTTTTTCCAGAGAATCTAGAAAAAAACCCAAGTTTCAAATGCTGGTAACTAGTCCACATTTCTACTAAGTATTGAAGGCCAACGCTGTGGACACTCCCCAGCTCCAGCCCACCCACCCGCCCACTGCAATGTGTGCTGGGCCCTTCTCTCCTGTTGATTCTAACTTTTCCCGTCACTACTATCTACACATCAGCTCATCTGCCCATTCCTTTATTTATTCTTTCCTTTGTTCTTTCACTTGTTAATTTACTCACTCATTTACTGATTTATTTCTGATTCATTTAGTTATTCGACAAATATGGGATGAATGCTGTGTATCAGGCACTACTAGTCTACTACGGGTAGAATATGCAATGATGAACAGGACAGACAAGGTCTTTCTCATGGGATTAACAGTATAATGGGGGTGACAGGCCTTAAAGAAAAAATCCATCAAAGATTCTTTCATTTCAGTTGGATTGGGGCTACAAAGCATGAATAAAATGGAGCCCAGTCTTCCTTGGTTAGGGAGGGCTCATCAGAGCAGCAGCGTTTCCAGGCCTCTGTAACTCTACTGTGTGGGCTACCACACTGGCCAAAGCTGGTCGCCATTAGAGATACACCCACTGCCTCTGAAGAACATGTCCCAACATCACTATGCAAAAACTCAACAGGCTCTCATTGCCTCTGGAATTCAGAACAAACTCAGCCTGGAATTCAAGGCCTCTCTCAACCAGTTTCATCTGATTTCTAGCACTTCCACTGCTTCCCTCTGAGGCCCTTGCTTCCAGGTACATTGGACTCTACTCCAACTCAAACACCGTGAAACTTCTCAGACACCCTGACCCAGATCTGGTCTCTGTTTTCCAAATACCTGCAATATCGTAAAATATTTTGATACTTACTGTAGGTTATCTCACATTATAAGCCTCTGAATACTTGTCTTACGTCTCTTATGTCCCCTAAGAGACTGTAAACCTCAAGGGGAGGATCCATATCCTACTCATTTCAATACCCACAGAACTTTCTAGCAAAATAATACATATTTCTTAAACATGGCTAAATAAAACATATTTATGTCTTCCTGGACAAGGTGATTAAATTCAAAGGATAAGACCAGCATTCTGATATTTTCTTTAACTGTAGTGGCCTGAAAATTGTGCTTCTATAATCTATTCTAACTTTTTATATGTTATGCAATCCTAAACTCTGCATCAGCTAAACAATTCCAAAGATGAACTAATCAAAACATTTCCTTGTTTTATAGAGAAGTTATTTCCTAAGATAAAACCATATTAAATCACAGGCTTGCAATGCAGTTAAACACCTTTGTCCTTATTAAAAATTATAAATTTTGCTAAATACCATTTCCCCACTAAAAGGAGCAGGGCTTCCTGGAGAAATAGCTGCTTCCAAGGCTGGGACACGGAAAGGAAGTACACAGTGAGCCTGGGGCCTATTTTGCCAGAAAAGTAAGAAAATGCTCAACAACTGAAGATGGACATCTGTCGGAAGACACAGGAGTCGGATGGAAGAGCCTCCTGTTTGTCAAATTTGGGACAATTTGAGCAGCAGCACACATGACAGAAATTAATTACTACATTTTTTTTTTGAGACAGAGTTTTGCTCTGTTGCCCAGGCTGAGGTGCAGTGGCACAGTTACCACTCACTGCAGCCTTGACTTCCTAGGCTCAAGCAATCCTCCCACCTTACCCTCCCTAGTAGCTGGGAGAACAGGTGTGACACCATGCCAGTCTAACTTTTTTTAAGAGTTGGGGTCCCACTATGTTGTCCAGGCTGGTCTCAAACTCCTAGGCTTAAGCAATCCTCCTACCTCGGCTTCCCAAGTAGCTGGAACCATAGGTGAGCACCACCACACCTGGCTATTTATTATTATTACTAATCATTAAATAAAAAAAAAATCCTGAGTCTAGTCTAATCACTAAAAAAAGGTACAGGAGTAGAAGAGAGACAATTCTTTTTTACTTAAACAGAAGAATTCCAATACAGAAGTGATAGAAAATCAACATTTTACAACCACAAGTATAACAGACAAGCAAGAATCATCAATAAATGCTAAATGAATGTGGAGAATCTGAACATTCACAAAGTCTCAGAGTATCACTCAGTCTATCACTCATTAATTATAAAGGGAGAAAGTGACCTTTACATGACAAACATCTGATAGACACCATCTGAACTACATAATCATCCCCCAGCACCCAGAGAGCCTGACATTACATGCCTCCTGATGTAACACACTGAAAAGGAAACAACAGCACCTATGAAATACCCTGAGAAACGTTTTTCCCCTGAGTTTTGTCATGAGGAAACATTCATACGCGTCCATATGGCCTGGACTCTTAATAAGATCCTGTAAGAACAGATTCGTTTTGAAGCTGGGTGATTGCTGGAGACTAAAGAGACAGGCCAACTTAAATGCAGCCTACGATCTTTGGATGGATCCTGAATTGTTGAGTAAAAAGATAGCTACAAATGACATTGCTGGTGAATATTGGACAGTGACGTTACCTGAACATTAAAGGCCCTGGATGTGTTAATTTGTGGTGATGGAGAAGAAATGTCCTTGCTCTGAGAAAACACCCACTGATGAATACGGAGTGCGGTGTTACAGGGTCTGCCTGGACTCTCAAGTGGCTCCAAACATGAAGTCTGGAGGAGTGTCCAGGTGCACGCACACACCTGTCAGTTCAAAGGGAAGAAAGCCAATGCGGCAAAATGGTAAGATTCTCCAATTCGGAATATACCTTCCACAACACAGGAAACAGCTACAAAATATCGGAAAGACAAGCAATGAAAATGCCTATTTTCTGAAAAAAAGTTACTTAAATGTAACTGTCACAGCACTAGTCATTCAGCTGTACAGTGTTTTTTAATACCATTACATTTCTGAAGCGTCTTAATATAAAATACTAATTTAAGAAGTTTTCTGGGCATTCCCAATAAGTCTTAGATGTTAACTCAAACACTAAATATACAAAATAACTGTGCTCAGTGCACACCTCACAGTGAGTCTAAAATACAACAAACCACTGAATTCAAAGATCATGGGAAAAAAGCTGATGGCCGAATGGAACTGGCCATCTAAACAGGCACACATAATACTGTTTTCTACTCAAGCCCAATTTCAAAGGAAAGTGGTTTTCAATGGTTGGTTGGTCAAAAACAACATTAAATAGCAAGCACTAAAAAGTTAATTGAATGTTTGCCAGAAAGAGTAGAACTCGTTTTCATACTGGATAATTAATTTCTTTGTTTTTGTAAGAATTTTAAAGAGTGACCAACATGCACCCTGTGGGTAATTAAGTTCATTTGAGAAAGACCCCTTACTTCTGTGGCATGGACTATGCAGAGGTTTGGAAACATTCCAAGAATGTATTTATTTATTTTAAAATTTTCTTCTTAAAGTATTTTCTTTATCTAAAGGATGTGCATTACACTTTTATATTAAACTTAACTACAAATAGCTTTAATAAAATCATTGGCAGCCCATACCTAGATAAATTCCCATAAAAGACACAGGTTTATAATATAGGGGCATTTAAAAATAAATTATAATCAAATGCAGTGGATCTTAGTAGCCTCAAATGTGTAACCAGAAAATGAATTTTTGGATGATCGGTCTAGGTTTAAAAAAAATTTGAACACCTGGAAAGATTCACATAAGCACACCAGAAGAAAATATCTGCATACAGCACTACTTCAAGAAGCACCTGTTTAAAAATTAATTTAAAAGATTAATATGGCATCCTAAATGTGAATTCTTTTGTGATAAATTTACTATAATTTTAAAAAGTTTTATGATCTGCTAATGTAGGACAAAATCCATGTGCTTCTAATCAAAATCTTTACCTTCTTAATACAAGGCCTGAAGAGCAAAAAGTTCAGTAAAACAGTTAGTTAAACACTACCCTACCCTACCCTATTCCTTCCTTATGTAACTTCCCCCCAAACTGGGGAAATTGCTACTTAAATGTGTCTTACAAATAAAAATTTTTATAAAAATAGTTTTTCTTTTTTTTTTTTGAGACGGAGTTTCACTCTTATTACCCAGGCTGGAGTGCAATGGCACGATCTCGGCTCACCGCAACCTCCGCCTCCTGGGTTCAGGCAATTCTCCTGCCTCAGCCTCCTGAGTAACTGGGATTACAGGCATGCGCCATCATGCCCAGCTAATTTTTTGTATTTTTAGTAGAGACGGGGTTTCACCATGTTGACCAGGATGGTCTCGATCTCTTTACCTTGTGATCCGCCCGCCTTGGCCTCCCAAAGTGCTGGGATTACAGCATAAATAGAGAGAAATGTTCTAGAAGATGGAGAGGGGGTGAATGGGTGGGTTTAACTATGGAGGGGAAGAAACGCAGAGAAATGCAAATGCATAAGTAAACTGCTCCTCAGGACAGAATCATGGAGGGGTTTGGGGAGCAGAGGCACCAGGTCCCTGGGAAGATGGACATGGGACTGGCTGAAAGTGCATGCTGGAAGCCAGCCACCCACATGACCATCCCAACCTCAAGTAGCCAGGCAGCTATTCCTTCTTCACTTGGGCAGAAGACATGAGATTTTTCATCTGGGGAAGGGAAGGAAGCAGGAACAGATGGATGGAGGGACTGAATGAGAATGACTCTAGATTGAGGGAGACTGTGTAGGTGAGGCCCAAGACCAAAACCCACAATACCGAGTAAAGCTTCAGTCTCATCAATGAAAATATCAACCTTCTACTCCAGTCTCTTAAATGCTCTCTTAAAAACGCTAGTAGCTGGTTACAAGAATCCCTTCCTTCCAGGTAGATTGGGGGAATCTCACCTAGAATAAATGAAAAATCCTATGGGAACTGACATTAATGGTTTTTAAAGAAAAGGCCAATTCCCAGTCACCCTAAAGTTCAATGCACCAGTCACCATCGCTGACCATGCGCATGAAACTTTCACTTGGTTTCTGAGTGCCTCACAAGTCTGAAACCACATCCAGCCCAATCCACATTTGAGATCATTTCCGCAAAAGAGAGAGAGAAAAAAAAAAAAACTCAAAGAAAACAGACAATTTAATAAGAGAATTTCAAAAAACAGAGCAATCACTATTCTCAGAGTGAAAGGAAACGCATTACTTGCCTGAAGAGCTTAAAGAGAATCCACCTCTTTCTTTGTCTTTCTTTCTGCTTTTGCACAGTGTTTTATAAGAACCCAGTGCTTGAAGAGCTGCAGATGACTTACAACTGAGAGGGAGAGAGGGGCTGTCACACCTCAGAGCAGGGAAGAAAGATGGAAGAGTTAGATTTTTTTTTTTTTTTGAGATGGAGTCTTGCTCTGTTGCCCTGGCTGGAGTGCAGTGGTGTGATCTCAGCTCACTACAATCTCCGCCTCCTGGGTTCAAGCGATTCTCCTGCCTCAGCCTCCCAAGTAACTGGGATTACAGGCACCCACCATCATGCCCGGCTAATTTTTGTAGAATTGGGGTTTCACCATGTTGGCCAGGCTGGTCTTGAACTCTTGACCTCAGGTGATCCCCCAGCCTTGGCCTCCCAAAGTGCTGAGACAACAGGCGTGAGCCACCACACCCAGCTGAAGAGTTAGATTCTTGATGACACTGTTCAGTCCCTGTGTCAATTTTGGGAAAACAAATTCCTCATTCCTATTTATGTTTAAAAAAAAAAGAATTATTACTGTTGAAGCCATTTGTAGTTAGGTATTCTATTATTTGGAGTTGAAAGCATACCAGTTGATACAGAAGGGTTAATGGATAAACTCAAGAAAAGCTTTTGAAACGAAGAACAAAGGCGAAGAGATAATAACAAGAGAGAAAAAAATAAGAATATTAAAAGTTCAAGAGATTCAATATCCAACCAATAAGAATTCCAAAAGAGAAAATAGGGACCAGGTGTGATGGCTCACGCCTGTAACCCCAGCACTTTCAGAGGCTGAGATGGGAAGATCGCTTGGCCCTGCAGTTCAAGACCAGCTTGGGCACCAAAATGAGACCTCGTCTCTACAAATAAATAAAAAAGGTAGCCGGGCATGGTAGCACATGCCTATGGTCCCAGCTACATGGGAAGCTGAGGCAGGAGGCTCGCTTGAGCCCAGGAGTTTGAGACTGTAGTGAGCTGTGTTTGCACCACTGCGCTCCAACCTGGGTGACAGTCTCAAAAAAAAAAAAAAAAAAAAGAGAGAGAGAGAAAGAAAATAGGAAATAGGAGAAGGGAAGTTATGAAAAAAATAGGGAAACTTCTAAGAACTTAAGGTATGGATTATCAAATTAAAAGAGCCTATCAATTGCCTAGTGGTACCCATGAAAAAAACAAAACGCACATGAAGGCAAATCACAGTGAAAATTTAAAACATGGTTATAAAGAGAAGAATCTAAATTTGCTAGAGAGAAAACTCTGATAGCATACGTATGACTGGGGTTCAGAATGGATCAGGATTTCTCAAGTGTATTATTCAATGCTAAAAGATAACAGAATAATTTGCTCAAAATTCTATTGGAAAGTAAATGTCAACATAAAATTCTTTATTCAGTCAAATGAGCTGTGGTAGCCAGAATGCTAACAGTGACGCCCCGAGGCTGGCTTGTGTGTGGTCCTGTCCTCTTTGGGTGTGGGTAGACCCTGAGAAGATGATGAGGTGTCACTCCCAGGATTATGCACAAGGGAGACTTGTCAAGAGGGCCTGATCTCTTCTCACGAACCTTTTAAGTGCAGAGTTTTCCTGGCTGGTAGCAAAGGAAGAAGTTGGGGATTCAAAGCATGAGGATCTGATGAGCCACTGCTGGACTGAGGATGGAGGGACCATGTGGTCAAGAATGTCAGCAGCCTAGGAAAAGTGAGCACAGCTGCTGGCTCACAGCCAGCCAGGAACACGAACCTCAGTCCTACGGATGCAAAGAACAAAACTCCACCAATCCAGAGGAACGTCGGAAAACGGCCCCACGCTCAGCTGGGCTGACATCTGACTTTGGCCTTGTTGGACCTTAAGGAGAGAATCCAGATGAACCACACTGAAGGTCTATCCTACAGAAAGCGTTGGTAATAAATGAGTCTTATGTTAAGCTGTGGTAATTTGTCACATGGTAGTAGAAAGCTAATACAGTTATTAATCAAGTATTTTGCTAACATATATACTCCTCTTTTCCTAAAAGCTCAATACCGAAGGAAAAAATTATCTACTTTATGAAAGACCTCTGTATCACTTATTGCAGTTTAGCTCAAGCTGTCCTCAAATGAGACTGTAGATTGACAGGCTGCAGAGCATGTGTATGTTGTGTTGGGCAATCTATGACACAAGCATTCCCAGCTGGCTGAGTGGGTGGCTGGTAGCAAGGGGTGGTCTCAAATACAAAGCTGAAAAGCCTCCTCTTGTCCTTCTCCCTTGTCACAGGACCTCCTCCAAGTCCCTAAGAGTAGTCGCACAGGACAGCATTAGAACTTACAACCATCCCCAGAATGAAAACAGTTTCGGCAAGAATTGGCTTTGGTCTACATTCTCCCCTCATTCACAGAGTCACAAGACTAAAAGATCTGAGAAAAGGAATAGATAGAAGGATTATTATTTTCTTAGAACACTGAAAGGTTGAAACAAAGTTATTTTTTATCTCACTAGCATATGTGATAGGACATAGTTCCACTATTCCATTTTAGGGCTAGGTGAACTAAGGCTCAGGGACCTATCAGCAGGAACACATGCAGGTGCCTTCAACTATCATCGGTAACCCACTCCTTTTCCTTCTTCCCTGAATTCTCCTGTTCCATTCCCACTCCTGCTACTCATGTATTTCACTATTTATACCATTTACAGTCACTGGTCCATCTTGGAATTTCCACCTCCGCATGGTCAGCTTCGGTGTTTGCCGAAGACATTTGATTCCTGTCATGTGATAACTAGATGCAGGGATGGGGAAAGAGCGACCATGACATTGGTGAATACCTACTGATTGACAGAAAAACTGCATACATTTTCTCATTTTATCTTTACTTCACCCCTAAGAAGCAGAGACTGCCATCCTCATTTTGTAGATGAGAAAGCAAAAGTTCTGTAACTGTAGATAGAGGTCACACAATTAGTGGAAAAAAATGTACCCAGTGGAAAGCCTCATTCCTAAGCCCAGGCCTTTTTCAATTAGAATCACTCCCCAATTTCCCAAGACTCGACCTGGAGCCCTCTGCTTTTACCTGTTTCCTTGTGATTATAAATGAACTCCTACACTTATGACTAAAAATCATATTCACAACTCATTAGCAGCATAGATGTGGCGTGTCAAGGTGTTCATGGCAGGACAATGACGTCAGTAAGAAAGCGTGATGTATTGGTTTCAAGAAAAGCATTGTCTGTCTTCAAAATGCATAAGAACAGAGCTGTGAGATGTCTAAGAAAAAGAACTGTCTCTGTATAAAACAATCACATTTGTGAGACTTAAAAATAAATAAATAAATAAATAAAAGAACTGCTGACTTCAGAAGAGAAATAGTTGTCACAAAATATAAATTTAGTGGGAAACTAAAGGCATTGCTGTACAGACACAGCAAAGAATTTTCCAGAAAAGTTGAAATCACTGAAAAAGAAAGTACTCTTGTTCTAGGCAGATGTCCAGTAGGCCAATAAAAACAGGGGTTTAGGGCTCACTAAAGCTATTACCAAGTTACCAAGGAAACTGCCCCTCATTTAGGATTTACCATTCAAAGAGAAGTAGACTAATCCCAGCACTTTGGGAGGTTGAGACAGGCGGATCACCTGAGGTCAGGAGTTCGAGACCAGCCTGGCCAACATGGTAAAACCCCGTCTCTACTAAAAACACAAAAATAGCCAGGAGTGGTGGTGAGGACTTGTAATCCCAGCTACTCAGGAGGCTGAGGCAGGAGAATTGCTCGAACCCAGGAGGCAAAGGTTGCAGTGAGCTGAGACCACACCACTGCACTCCAGCCTGGGTAGCAGAGACTCAAAAAAATAAAAAAAGAGAGCGAGAGAAAGAGAAGCAGAAGCTTGAGCACATCAAATAAAAAAAAAACAGGAGATGAAGGCATCTTCAGTCAAACACCATCCATCCTATATTTAAATAAAGTCTTAGCCTACATACACTCCAGCCCAGGGAAAAACATACTAAAATAGTTTCACTAGTTTTGTTAAATATTTGATTTTATTCAACAAACATATATAAAATTTTCATAGATAATTTTGGCATTTATAGTAAGTGCTCAATAAATATTAATTGGCTAAAAAAATGAACAGAAAACGGGTTCCCAGGAAATGAATTCTAACTTAAAACAATGACCAATTAAAAATCATCATTCCACTTTTAACAGCTCAACCATCTAGGTCCAGTCACCATCTAGGAATCAATCAGGTCACGGAGGCACCACACTACACTTGCTAGGATGAACATATGGACACCACCTCTCCACCGCAGGGACCTGTAGTTACACCAAACCAGATGGCATTCAGATGGAATACAGGCAACGAGCATTTGGTGGTTTTGATGTTCTGTATAATACTTGTCTACCTTAGGTGGTAATTTTTTTGACATTTGCTCTGTGACCAACTGTGTTCCTTGAGGGCTGACTGTCCCTGTGGACAGTAACTCCGTCATGGAAGAATTTGTATTGGTCAGCGGGAGGAGAAGTGGAAAAAATGTACCACATTCCAAAGTCAAACATAGAGAGGAACTACAACTTTGGATTACATACCACCGCTTCCATTAGAATGGCTAATTGTCAACTGAGAGTTTACTGCAAGACAATATAAAAGGGAAAAAGAAAAAGGATAATTTTAGTACTAATAAAATAAAATATGCAATTCCTTTGATGATACAGGGTGGAAGACTACAGTTGGAGTAATTTGAGTTTTGTACCTACTCTGCTGGTGAAAACGTTAAGTTAAAGAAGGGAAGAGAGAAAAACAGACTGGCTCTGCCTCTTTCTGTGTTTCTTAAGAAGTCTTTTGAGAAGGATGATGAAAGGAATATGGGTATACAGAAATATTAAAGGAGTTGGTATTTTAATTACGAGGATCAATTTATATGAGAAGGATCCGAATAAAGATAGAGAATAGCTGATAAAATGCTGACATGGGCAAAACAGAGGTGAGAAGCTGAAGACGGAAGAGCAGGGGAAAGAGAACCTTGGTGAGCACACAGGCCAGTACCTACACTAGCAGCAAAGGGACCGATGAGAAGGAACTGGCAAGAGTCAGGGCAGAAGACACTTGGACAGATCTGGCTATGGGAGAGAAAAAGACGGGACAAAACACATGAAGTGCAGCACAGAGAGAATAAGACTTGAGGATATGGAAGTTTGGCACAATAAAAAAAAATCTTATCTTACAAGAGATTCTGATGGGTCACAACGTAGACAGTACTTGCAGAAATTTACAAACTGCATGGCTCCTCCCTGCTTCTTCTTTGTTTAATTGATCCTAAAAGCAACATACCTTTTAAGTGATAAACTTACCAAATCCAAAGCCACAGATTTTAAAAAAAAAAGGCCTAAAGTAACTCATTATTACTAACTTATTATTAAATAACAAAGCTTTCTTTCAGGAGTCCAGGCCTTTACATCATTCTTTTAAAAGATACTAAGTTCCAGAAGTAATTCACAATTTTCCCAATATACATCCCAAATACTCAAAGACTATATTTTAAAGTAGTCTTTTTATAAAATAAATTTCAAGAAAATATGTTGAAATAATAAATCACTATTTCTATTCCAGATTCTTTGAAATTTCAAAGTAAAGATGGATAGACAGACTAACTGACCAACTGGCTGACCAACCAAAAATACCGTTGGAATTTTCTAAGAAACAGTGTGTTTCAAAAAGCAACCCAAACTTTACAGCAGAACTGACAGAGATAATAAATATTTTCATTTTATAATCTGACAATATATTCTATTTTACCAGTTTAAGTTTACTATGCTAATATACTGAAAAATTATAAAATGCTATATGCTGCTTTAAAAAAAATCTTCACTTCTTATTGTAACAGAAGAAAAACTAGAGCCACCCAGCAAGTTTGCATTGGCTTTTCCATCTTTTTGACTATGTTTTCAAAATTTTGTAATCAAGTAGGACAAGGAAAAGTACATTATGGTGCTTTCTTATGAAATCTGCACTTGGAAAAAAAAAACATATATTCCATGAAGTTGAAAGCTCCTCAGCAGCTCACCCACACTGAGCACACTTTCCAGCCTCTAAAAGGCAGCACATGCTAAATTTGCTTATTGATCTTTTAAATTAGTTCGATAATCTATTTCCTAACCAAGCCCTTATGAAACAGACAAAAGAATGCAGAAAATTTGAAACTCTTCTAGAAAGAAGCAAGGTAGCAAAAGAAGTACGCATAATATGTATCTGAATTTTGAAATGTATAAAGTTGTAAATACACTAAATAATATTTAATAAATGAATGATTAAACATCTGGGTTTAAAATTAAATTTTTAAAAGAAGAAAATCTCCTATATGTTAACGAAAACTGGTCATAAGTTAACTATCAGCAAAAGTCATTCACTGTTACAATTTACATACATATTGTAATACTATATAACACTATTGTACTTGAGTTAACAAGCAAAGTAGATACTCCATTTATATTGGCAATGTTCCACAAACAACAAAGCTAAGTCCGGTAGATACAACATTTTCAAAATGCATGTAAACTATTTAGATGAATTCTTTCTGCTGACAATCCCAGAGGAGAGAAGAGAAAATGATGTATTTTACCCTAAGAGCTCTAAGCTCTCCTGGGAGGTAATTCAATTGAAATTTTACATTCAGTCTAGCCAGGCAGTGATAAACAGATGCTTAAATTAGCTGCCTTATACCATAATCAAATATCTTAAGAAAAAAAGTTTCTAACAAAAACATAAGAAGGTGAAGACAGAAAAGAGGAAAAATAAAACATTTTTAAAAGCTTACTGGCATCTTTAGAAAAAACAGTTTTCATAAACTCTGTGTAAGTGGTATACCATAGGAATCAACCATGCCTTTCAATACATTTATTGCTTAGTTTGAACCATAGTGCAAGTTAGCACACAAATAATCATTTAAAATTAACTACCTTTCTCAGTCAGTCACGGTGGCTCACGCCTGTAATTCCAGCACTTTGGGAGGCTGAGGCGGGTGGATCACGAGGTCAAGAGATTGAGACCCTCCTGGCCAACATGGTGAAACCCTGTCTCTACTAAAAATACAAAAATTAGCTGGGCGTGCTCGTGGGCACCTGTAGTCCCAGCTACTTGGGAGGCTGACGCAGGAGAATTGCTTGAACCCAAGAGGTGGAGGCTGCAGTGAGCTGAGATCACGCCACTGTACTCCAGCCTGAGGACAGAGTGTCTCAAAAATAAAAAATAAATAAATAAAATAACTATATTTTTCATATTAAGTTTTTTTTAATGATATAATTTACAGGATTTTTTTTAAGTGGCTGTATGTACAAACTTGTATCCGCATCTTTTACTATAAATACCTCAATCTTTCCTGAAAGTAACTGAAGATACAAGTAAATAAATCAATACAAGATAAAGGTTGAAACTGACTCAGAAAATTACTCCTCCATATCAAAATGGGCAAAACTGTAAAATCAGCTAACAAATATTATACACCAGCAACCAATGGGAGATAACCTATATCAGAAACCTACAGCCTCCATTCAGCTGTCCCACTAGATTAACGAAGGTCCCCTCCATTTTTCTCTAAAGCACATCTGTTGCCACTCACTGCCTGCTGCAGGCATGGAGCTAGCAAAGGGCGGCCCCGCTTCAACACTTCCATGTGTACCGGCATGTGCAAGCTCAGCTACATGCTTAGCAAAAGTCAGTTATGCTGTTCTCAAACCAGTTTCTCCCAGCTGGACTTGTTACTGTAGTTGCGTTACTTAATTAAATATTAACCAAGGAAATATGATTTTAAAAAGAGACTTATTTCTAAGGCAAGCTAAATTTGAAAGCTTTGGAAAGACTTGATATAGACTAATCACTGGGAAAAAAATGCCTGTATGATGTAGGTGTGACCAAATATTTTAAAAATAAACTAAAAGGATTGGAAGTTGAAATTTGAAGAATTCTGCTTTGTAAGTTTTTAAAGTTCTAACTTCACTTAAAAGAAACTGAAACTGGAGGTTGCAGATGATATACTAGAATGTGTTTTATGCAAGAAAGGTAAGGTTAAATTCTAATCAGACAACACTCACAGAAGAGTCTTGACTGTACTGAAAAGACAGACGAATGTGCGTATTTATATATCTTAAAATGCTTAAAGTTTTCATAATATGAACCTTTCTTCTTTAAACACTTGTCTGCTTAAACTTCTTTTCTGCAATTCACTGACCAACTCTAATAGGATGAGAGGCTTCTGCTCCACTATGGTGCAACCTAGACTATAAACACAAGCTGCGCATGACCCAGTGGACAAGACAACAGAGCATGAAAAAGGGCTATGCCAGAAGCATCAACAGGAGGCCAGGAGCATCCAACTAGGCTTGGTAGCTGGGAGAGGCTAAGGAGAATCTGAAATAAACTGAATCTTACAAGGGATATAGAAGTTCAGCAGGCAGATAAGAAGAGGTTGTCCTTCCAGGCAGAGAAAAGAAAGGCAGGCAGGTGAGAGCCATCGTGAATGTCAGCTGGTTGCAGTTTAGGCTGGTGGAAAAGAGAAAGTCCCAGGGGAGTGACTGAGAGTGAGACTGGGCAGAAGTTCATTCATGATAGGTCTTACCTGCCATGGCCAAGAGTTTGATTTTTGTCTGGAAGGCAAAATAACTGGAAGAATTATAAATACAGCAGTAACCAAATGGATTTGCTTCAGAGTTGTTGCTCTGAATGGAAGGATTGAAGATAAACTAGAGGAAGATAAAGCAGGATGGAAGATAAACTAGAGGAGGGAACACAATGACACTGGAAGAGGTGTAACTGAAAATTCAAGATCCAAGTCAGAACAGGACCTGCAGCATCAGAAAAGAATACGGCTTTAATATTCAGGAGGTAGAACTGACAGGAATTAAAGGCAGCTGACGAGATGACATGAGTGTGAAAGAGAAACAATTAAGAGGCCACCTAGGCTTTTACAACAAGAAACAGGACACAAGAGGAGGCTATCTCACAAGATAGGGATACAGGACAGATCAGCCCAAGGGAAGAAATAATCAATTCCTTCTTGAGAAAAATAACTACGAGGTGGAATTTGCCCAGTAATGCCCTGAATATGAGTCTGGACCTCACAAAAGAGGTCAAGACTTGAGGAAGGGGCGGAAGGCATACATTAGCCCTGCCCAAGAGTGGTTAAAATCAAGGTTCCTGGAGTCAGAGTGGCCATAAATCCAGTCTCTGCCTTTTACTACCTCTGTGACCAAGGGTCAATTATTTACCTTCCTTCTGCCTCTGCTTCCTCATCTGTAACAGATGGATGTGAATAGTATTTGCCTTACAGGGTTGTTGTGAAGATTAAATGAGTAGATGTGAAGTGTTTAGAATAGTGCCCGGCATGGAGTATGTTTTACTGTGTATTTGTTGTTGCTGCTTTTGTTGTAATCAAAGCTATTTGTACAGCTGAGATCATTCCCCAAATGTGGACAGTGGGAAGAGAATCAAACACAAAAACCCTAGCAATATTCGGATGTAAGATGGAGAAATCGCAAAGACAGGGGCAGAAGAATGTCATGGAAGGCAAGAAAGACTACAGCTTCAGAGAAGGAAAAAGTCAGTAATGCTGAAGCCACAAAGATGAAGTAAATAAAGTTCTGAAAGTGTAGATTCGAACTGGGAATTAAGAAGTCACCGGAGATAATAAAAGCAGCTTCAATAGCATGGTCCCCAAATTTTTATGACTGTAATATCCCATGTGTAAAAAAAAAAAACGTGCCTCAACCATCCTGTCTATATATCCTTATAAATTAGAGCATATGCTGTGATCATGGGCTAATCTCTGAAGATACAATATGCACCGGAGGGAGTGTGCATACACCAACAATAGAGTAGAAAAGCTCTACTTCAAATGGTTTTGCTGAAGCCTTCAATCTGGCAGGCCAGCTTCTTGTTAGGTTGGATGAGATGGTCATCTGAAAAGTACAATGTGGCTAATGACAAGCAGGGACCAGGAGTAGACGTGGAAGCTCTGTCACTGTCTTCTTGGTCAACTGGCTTGCATTATAATTAGTATAGTATTCTCAATCAAAAACTTTTAGGCTAACATCTTTTAAAGGCCCTTTTCCATTTGGTGAGGGCACTTACATAACCTGTAAATGCACCTAACTGGGCATGGATAAACTTACACGTCACTGTAGACTGACAGCAAACCAAGAGTGAATGAGCCCTGTCAACGCTCCACACTGTGGACCTCCCACTTTTCTTTAGAAGATCTCACGCCTGTGATGTGACCTGTGCCTATTATTAAGGGGTGCCCATGTTTAAACGTATTAAATGAAATAAATTAATGTATCAAAATATTCATAAAATTTTATTTTTTAATAAATTTAGATAAAAATAAATAGAAATTAAATACTTTTTCTGCTGTCTCAATGAATTGTATTATAAGTACCACTCTGGAAACCATTGTAAAGAGTGAGGAAAGCTTAAGAACGTTAAGGAATAAAGAAGTAAAACATGTGCTTGGACAGTGTTTTTGGAGGCTTGGTTGTAAAACAAAGAAGAGGTGCAGATCCTGGCCTAGAGGAAGACAGAGTTTAGGAGGAGCTTGAAACATTTCACACGGGAGAGATTGGAGCGTGCTGGCAAGCTAGAAGAATGAGCCAGTGGAGAGAAAGCTGGGAGTGAGAGCTGATGGCTGCAGAGCAAGGGAACCTATGCTGGACAGACGGGTGACATTCACCACAATGGTGGTGGGGGCCGGGGGCATTTTAAATGTGAATTCAGGGCTTGGAAAGTTCCATTAAAGAAAAAGTTCCTTGACTTATTCTGATATTGCTGGTCTGTGGAACGGAGCTGGAATCCCTGGCCTGGAGCTCACATAATAGGCTTCCGGTGCTTCACTTTTTCAACTCTGCAATTTGTTTTGGTACTCTTTTTTTTAGGTGGCCAATTAAAATAATAAAGAATATAACCAGGTATCTTCCTCTCTAACCTTAACTTTCCTTTATCACCTCTGATTTTAGCTTGGATTGAAGACTTTCCTGGAGGTTTGTTCTGCAACATCAGATGATTCAGCATCAAAACACTCCCAGAGGCTCTTATCTGTTTCAGTCCCAGGCAGTCAATTCATCTTGCCTAAACAGTTTGCACTTATCACTAGGAAAGTCTTATGCTGCATTTTCATCTACTCTGCTCTCTCATCTCCGGCTTCCTTTCCCTACAAGCAGCAGAAGTGGGGAAAGAAAAAGAAAAGAAAAAGAGAAAAAGAGAGAAGAGCTACATCCAGTCTCTTGATGGTAAGGATAAAGCCGTTTTGACTCTTTGCAATCACAAAACGTTCTCTCCACACTTGCAAAAATTTCATAAGCAAAATTTCAGGCTGGGTCCAGAGCTCAACGATCGTACACAGCAACCCCTTTAACCACAGCATCAGTTCACAGACTGCTTTAGAGTCCGTTTTCCTAATCATTTTCTTAACCAGCTCTTATCATTTATATATAAAAGATAACATTTCAAATGAAATTGAAAGATATTCTTAAAGATGATATTTAAAATTTTTCCAATGCAAGATTAGTCTATATATTTTTTCTATTAATTTTGTAAGCATAAGTTTTGCTTCCCGAATAAGACTTAACAAAAGTATAGAAATACAAAAGTACATCTCTCGAAGGAAGAGGTCATGTTATAAGTGTTGAGGTTAAATGGTACTAGGAGTAAGATGGGGAAATGGGAAGGGAATTACTATTTATTGGCTATCAGCTACGTGCTTGGATGTATATATGTTATTTCACTTAGTTTTTACACTAACCCTATGAGATATCATTACCCTCATTTAACTGATGAACTTCAGATCACAGGTGTTACCAGTGTCATACAGCCACAATGTGGCAAAGCTAGAGTGTTTTTTTGTTTTTTTAAAGCTAGAGTTTTTAAGCCAGGTCTATAAATGCAAAATCCATACTTTTCTTTGGTTATTACATATTGAGTAAAGAAAAAAAGTTACATATTCATGATTAAAAAATAAAGGCAAAGATGGAAGGATTATAACACAGGACGGAGATGAGAGAAAGAAAATGAACAACACGTAGAATGGGGTTTGCAGAAGGACCAGGTCATTCCAGTCCTGCAGAAGGGAATGAAACGCTTGGGAAACATTTGGGAGCAGCTGGTGATGTCTAACATGGCTGACTTATCTAAAAGTGTCAACACAGGGGCTGGGTGTGGTGTCTCACACCTATAATCCCAGCACTTCGGGAGGCCAAAGCAGGAGGATCACTTGAAGCCAGGAGTTTGAGACCAGCCCAGGCAACACAGTGAGACCTCATCTCTATAAAAAATAAAGAATTAGCCAGACATGATGGTGTACCTCTGTAGTCCCAGCTACTTGGGAGGCTGAGGCAGTAGGATCACTTGAGCCCAGGAGGTTGAGGCTACAGTGAACCATCATCACATTGCTACACACCAGCCTGGGGGACAGATTGAGACCCTGTCTCAAAAAATATAATTAAAAAAAAAGTATCAACAGAGGAAGATGTGGCCCAAACAGGATTCTACAAACTTAAAACCCTAATACTAGGTAATCAAAAATAGTAATATAAAGGCAAGCACCCACAAAGAGTGGTCTGTCAGTTCAAAGGGGCTTCATTTGGAGAAAAGATGGTGGTGAAGCTAAGGCATCAGCTAATAGGAGAGAGCATGTGCATGTTTATCCCTGTAAGGAAGAAAGCTTGATTATTTGGGGGATAATGAAGACTGTGTGGAAAGTGACAAAAAGGCACAAAAAGAAGCATTTGAATTAGAAACATGAATAATTAAATACAGAAGCAAAGGAGAAAATAAATCTGAAAGAGATGAGAAGGATAAAGCAGAAACTAAGGAGACTGGTTGCCTACAGGAATGGATGGGGCCAAGGGGAAAGGATCTGGTGAGGAGGGAACGGGGCAGATAAAACGCAGGAGCCATGTTTTTCTGGATATACCTTTTTTGTATAGTTCTTTTATGGAGCCATATTAATATATAAGAAAAAACTCACGCATGGGAGAAAAGCTTAAAAAAGAAATATAAATGGAAACAAATCTAACTATATTGCAATATATATATCACTAATAATATATTAATAATTAAATAATATTTAGTGATAATAAATAAATAATATCACTACACTGGGGGTGGGGGAAGGAATTAGTCACTTCATGTGTGTAGGGGGTAAAATCTATATGACATAAAATTTGCTATTAAAACATTTTTAAGCAATTCAGTGGCTTGATTATTTTCACAGTCACGCAACCATCACCACGACCTATTTTCAGAACTTTTCATCAACCCAAACACTCTGTAGCCACTAAGCAATTACTACCCATACTCCACTCCCCACCTCCAGTCCTTCCAAGTAACTTGTGAACACAAAATTTTGACTATATACTTTCAAACAGCAGATTAAAAAACAAAACAAAACTGTGAATAAAAATTATAAAAACTGAACTCCAGATATGTTGGTATGGGTTAGGAATTCTTTTTTTTTTTGAGACAGAGTCTCACTCTGTCACCAAGTGCCAAGCTGGAGTGCAGTGGCGCAACCTCGGCTCACTGCAACCTCCGCCTTCCGGGTTCAAGCAATTCTCCTGCCTCAGCCTCCTGAGTAGCTGGGACTACAGGCACGCGCCACCACGCCCAGCTAATTTTTTGTATTTTAGTAGAGATGGGGTTTCACCATGTTGGCCAGGATGGTCTCAATCTCTTGACCTCGTGATCCGCCCGCCTCAGCCTCCCAAAGTGCTGGGATTACAGGGGGTTAGGGATTCTTAAAACTGCTTTCTGTATATTCTAGAATCAAGCAGATAATGAGGTATATGATATTAAATCAGAACTGGAATTATTAGTATGAAATCATGCTTCTAATATATATGGAGAAATAATTATGGAAATAGACATAGATGTATATATGGATATGGATAAATGCACCCTAGCTCTGCTAAGTAATAGCAATGACCAGTCCTAGTGCCCTGATCTTGGATTCTAGATTCTACTCTTCAAAAAAAAAAAAAAAAAAAAGAGGCAGGTTGGGCACAGTGGTGCATGCCTGTAATCCCAGCACTTTGGGAGGTTGAGGAAGGTAGACCACCTGAGGTCAGGAGTTTGAGATCAGCCTGGCCAACACGATGAAACCCTGTCTCTACTAAAAAAATACAAAAATTAGCTGGGCATGGTGGCAGGCCCCTGTAATCCTAGCTACTTGGGAGGCTGAGACAGGAGAATCGCTGGAACCCGGGAGGTCGAGGTTGCAGTGAGCCGAGATTGTGCCACTGCACTCCAGCCTGAGCAGCAAGAGTGCAACTCCATTCCCCAATCCCCCCGCAAAAGGAGGCAGAGCTCTTTGGAGAGATGGCTGCCCCCAGGGCTAAAGCTGGAAGTACAAGAAGAGCCTAGATCATCATCTTGGGCCAGTAAGTAAGGGAGTGTCCAAAGAACAATGAGAACATGCCAAAGGACACAGGAGGAAGCTTGACAGGCTCCCATGGGCCAAACCAGGGACAAATGAAGCAGCAAATAAACAGCAACAGTAATGGAGTGTGCTATGGTCTGAATGTTTACCTCCTCTAAAACTCAGCTTGAAAGCCAGTCCCCAGTGAGGCAGTATTGAGGGCAGGGCAGTTGAGAAGTGACTGGGTCATGAGGGCCCTGCCCCCATTACTGGGTTAATCCACTCACGGATGAATGGGTTATCATGGGAGTGGGACTGGGGGCTTCCTAAGAAGAGGAAAACCTGAGCAAGCAGGTTAGCACACTCGGCCCCTTGCCATATGATGCTTTGCATTGCCTGGTGACTCTGTGGACAGTCCCCCTCCCCACCAGCAAGAAGGCTTTCACTTACATGTAGCTCCTCTACCTTGGACTTCCCAACTTCCATAACCATAAGAGAGAAATTTCTTTTCTTTATAAATTACCTAGGTATTCTAAGCAACTGAAAACGGACTGAGAATATAATACACCAAGTAAAATAAGTATCTGCTCATATCAATACATGAATAAGTAAGTGGGAAGGAGGGGATAATCTTCCATAGAGTAGAATGCCAACTGATAAAAGTAGAAGAATGGAATTAGAAATTTACCATCTGGCAACTATTAGGAATAACTAATATGAGTAAAAATCATCAATATATGCTAAATTACTGGTAAAAGTTTGATGGGAAACAGAATATTTACATAGTCTCAAAGTATCTCTTCACCAGATAGCTATCAATGACAAAGGAGGAAATAATAACTTGACAGACGAGAAATCTAGAAGTTACCACTTTAGCCCAGTACAATTACCATCAAATCAGTTATCACCGGGCTCTTCACATGAGGCATTAGAAGAACACACCACCGTCTATGGTATTTCTGACAAAAATAATCACCCTGAATTTTATGAGGACTTATCAGACAAACCCAAAGGGAGGGACATTTAACAAAGTAACTAGTTCATTATCTTTCAAAGTGGCAAGGTCATGAAAGGCAAAGACAGGCTGAGGACCTGTTCTAGATCGAAGAACTAAGGAGAAAGGCACGGAACGCACCACGGGATTCCTAACTGAACACAGCCAGACAAACTGTCCTTTCCTTTTGCTACACAGGGTATTATTGGGACAACTGATAGAATCTCAAAGTAGTTTGTGGATTAGATGACAGTATTGTTATCAATGTTAATTTCCTTATTTTGATAACTGTTCTGTTACATATGAGAAACCCCTCATTTTTAGAAAGTACCCATTGAAATATTTAAGGATAAAGTAGTGGCCGCGCATGGCGGCTCACGCCTGTAATCCCAGCACTTTGGGAGGCCGAGGCGGGTGGATCACGAGGTCAGGAGTTCGAGACCTGCCTGACCAACATGGTGAAACCTCATCTCTACTAAAAATACAAAAATTAGCTGGGTGTGGTGGCACATGCCTGTAATCCCAGCTGCTCAGGAAGCTGAAGCAGGAGAATTGCCTGAACCTGGGGGACGGAGGTTGCGGTGAGCCAGGGTTGTGCCACTGCTCTCCAGCCTGGGTAACAGAGACTTTGTCTCAAAAAAAAAAAGGAGCATCATGTCTTCAAATTACTTTCAAAGAGTCCAGAAACAAAATATAACATGTATCTACACAGAAACAGCACAGAAAAAGCAAGTGAGGAAAAGTGTTAGCATCTGGGGAATCTAGATTATCTAGGAATTTTTGTGCTATTCTTGTAAATTTTCTTTAAGTCTGAAATTATTACAAAGGAAAAAATAAAACCCAGATATATTACCCCAGTGGTTCCGTACTACTTTTTGCAAAACCCTCATCAAGTGATCACTTTGCAAAGCCTGCACATTGCTGGAGTGACCTCACTGCTCGCTGCCTTCCAACATGAGCACTCCACCTTTAGACATTGACAGTTGGAGAATTCTTCCTTATGTTGAGTCCAAATATACCTCTGAGCAATTTTCATTCATCAAACCTATGTGTCTTTTCCTGTGGTTATAATGTTACTTCCCTAAAACCTTTCAAAGGCTTTCCATCATCCTTTAGGTTTAATTGTAACACATTCTTTTTTTTTTAAGTACCAAACTTCCCCCTCTCATTTCTTACTTCTGAAGATTCCTTTTCTCATCCCGGGAACAATTATTTTCTCGGTTATAAAATGAGGCAGATGGACTGGATGACCTCTAAGATCCTACTGAGAGACTGAGTTTCTCAGAGGCAAGGACTGTGAAGTATATGTACGTCTTGCATAAACACGGTGTAAATGAGGAGTACACATGATGGATTGACTGAAACTTCCAAATCCAACATGCTAAGATTGATGTTTCCTTGACAGTCTTCTCTGCACTATGCCACCAATTAGGTAAAACCTTCCAAAATTCGAATAAGAAAACATCTTGAAACTTATCATTGTTTTCTCATAATCCAGTACAATTTATAATGCATCAGTGTAGGAATTAGCTGTGTTCATGAAAACTTGCAGACAAATCAGCTCTGCTCAGTTTAGTTTTGAGCTCACTGTGGTGCCCAGTCAACACCTGTTCCACTGCACTTACTACTTTCTTACATTATTCATTCCGGGACATGCTGATGAATCACAAGAACAGCCAGTGTGGAAGTCCACCAACACATAAAACAAAGTTGCTGGTGATACCATCTCTGCTGAAGAATCACAAAAATCAGTTCTCCTTTTCTTTTTAATGATAAATTAAAAGAAGGGCCCAGAGAAGGTAAGCAACTTCTCCAAAGTTACATAGTAAATGAGATTTAAAGTTGGAACTAGAACTCAAGCTGGAAGGCTCTTCTGTCACAGCTCTTGTACTGTACATCACTCTACCAAGTGAATGCTAACATGCTTCCTCTAGGTCAACTTTTTCATTAAATTTAAATGCATGATTGTTACTCTATCAAATTTCGAGGGGCCCCCTAGAAATAGAAGGCTTCTTGCTCTTTTTATTTGTAAAACATATAAATATCTATTTGATATAAAAAACTTACTAAGTTCAAGCTTTATTGCTAAATTTTATACTAAACCTGCTGTGTGTGTGTGTGTGTGTGTGTGTGTGTGTGTGTGTGTTTGAGAGACAAATGTATTTTACTTGGTTAAGCTATGGTCCTTTTTATTTCTTTTTTTGAGACAGAGTCTTGCTCTGTCACCCAGGCGAGAGTGCAGTGGTGTGATCTTGGCTTACTGCAACCTCCGCCTCCAGGTTCAAGCCATTCTCTGCCTCAGCCTCCCAAGTAGCTGGGATTACAGGCGCCCACCACCATGCCTGGCTAAGTTTTGTATTTTCAGTAGAGACAGGGTTCCACCATCTTGGTTAGGCTGGTCTTGAACTCCTGACCTCGTGATCTACCCGCCTCGGCCTCCCAAAGTGCTGGAATTACAAGCGTGAGCCATCATGCCTGGGCTAAAGAGCTAACTTTTTAAGAAAATCCTTTTATAATGTGAATCATTTCTGTCTAATTTGTTCCTCTAAACACAAATGTGCTGGATTTGCAGAAAATTAGATACGCTAATAGTAGCAGGTTTAATATAGTTTAAATATTATACATCTGTTGCACTCATTGTCAAAACTAATCTTTGCCAAATTACAACATAAATGGCTTAGTGATGAGTAGGTAAGGAGTTGATTCTGATAACCTTGGTTGCTAGAATAGAAACTATTTTTTAAAAATCTACCTAGATGAGGGACTTAAAACCATGGAAAGACACAACATGTACTGTGTAGAGTAGCTTATTCTAGGAATATAAATGCATTGATAAGAAACTGCCCTTAAAGGAAACAACAGCAAGATGATGTCTATCACACAGTCAGAGTGGGGGTGGTCTAAGGAAACTCCAACACAGGTTTCTTTACTTAGCGGCTGCTGACTTTCTTAAACACTGTGGCACATTGTTTGCTCAGGGTGCTGGTCAGGATAACTGCATATTTTTTATTTCTCATATTCACCTTACCTCCAGACTACCACCTAATATATTCAATTTCCTAACAAGTGATCATATTAATTCAAAAACACTTTTTGTTTTCAGACGTGCAAAAATGTGTCAAATGAAGGCACTCTTCTAAATCAAAGTTATTTCCCCAAAAAAGTCTAAGAAGTAAATTACTTGGGTTTTATTTTTTCTTTTTTGTGAGACAAAATTTCACTCTGTCACCCAGGCTAGAGTGCAGTGATGTGATCACAGTTCACTACAGCCTAGGACTCCCGGGCTCAGTCCCACCTCAGCCTCCGGAGTAGCTGAGATTACAGGCGTGTGCCACCGAGGCCAGCTAATTTTTTGTAGAGACAGGGTTCCACCACAATGCCCAGGCTGGTCTCAAACTTCTGAGCTCAAGTGATCCTCCTGCTGCAGCCTCCCAGAGTGCTGGGATTACAGTTGTGAGCCACCGCGCCCAGCCAGGTTTTATTTTATTTACTAGGTTTTGTTTCTCCCAAAAGCTAGAAGGAAAATACATACTTGGAATTTTAATAATGAATGTTAAAAGTCAAATATGATTTTATTTAACTGCTTCATTATTTTTAATGATACAATCTGTAAGATGAGACACAAGGCCAAAATCAAAACAATATTTTAAAAGCCACCCATAAGTTCAGAAAGGTAAATAACTATGGCCCATCAGATGAATAAAGTGAGTTACCCAAAAGGTACAGAAGAAATATTAAATATCCTAAAAACTACCTCCCGTCATTTCTTATGCCGTCTGAATTATCTTACTAACACAGCCTGTGTTTACACTTTGTGTTTCAGGAGTCCACATTTGGGCCTATTAATAAATTTCTAAATGTTTTCTAAAATAATGCCTTGTCATTTTCCAAATAAGACAGTTCCTGTTGTTCATTTTAATCTTGTACAAAGATGAGGGTGGGTATCATTATTTCATTTCATATATAATAAACATAGTTCTGACTCAAAACCATATGAGATAAAATATCAATAATGCAGGATTATGTTACCAACTGAAACCATAGTTGTTTCATTAAGTGTACAGTTCCAAAAATGTTTCATAGGTAAGTTTTTAATTAATAATCTATCTTACAGTTTAATTGGTGAAAGTAATTTTATGACAAAGGAACAATCTCTCAAAAAGGGCAAATAGAACATAAAAATGCCTTGTTAATCTACTATTTAAAAACAACACTTCAAAAAAACCTCTAAACACAGACATATTAAACATTTCAAAAAATTATAAATTTTTAAACTCTTAGCTTCAAAAAGATATCTGTATTGAAAAGAGCCTAAATGCGTAGTAACACTAAATTGGTTGAATTTGTCAGGCACAGTGACTCACATTTGTAATCCCAGCACTTTGGGAGGCTGAGATGGGTGTATTGCTTGAGGTCAGGAGTTCAAGACCAGCCTGGCCAACATGGCAAAACTCCGTCTCTACTAAAAATACAAAAGTTAGCTGGGAGTGGTGGTGCATGCCTGTAGTCCCAGCCACTTAGGAGGCTGAGGCAGCAGAATCACTTCAATCTGGAGGCAGAAGTTGCAGTGAGTCACAATCATGCCACTCCACTCCAGCCTGAGCGACAGAGCAAGACTCTGTCTCAAATACATACATACATACATACATACACACTGGTTGAACTAATTACAGTGCATCTAGAGAGGGAATTTCCTATAAGCTAGTGGCCTCTGGGTTCCTCACTTACAGGACTCCCTTCCAATACAGCTGATTTTAAAAACTTGTTAAAGTGTAATAAACACACACAAAGTTCACATACCCTACATGTGTGGCCTGATGACTTTCCACAAGCTGAACACACTCAGATCAAGAAAGAGAACATCGCCTGCACCCTTGCTCCTCCCGTCACTCCTCCCTCCCCCTGCCCAATATTCCAAGGCAACCACAGCGGGTCAGAGGAGCGGAAGTGCTCTGAGGGCCTGGATTCTTTCACTCAATTCAATGTTGGAGAGATGTTTTTCACACTGTGTGCAGTTGGAGAGCCTTTTATTCAATGCTATATAATATTTTGCAATCTATGTACCCAGTCTATACTGCTGATAGGCCTCTGAATCTACTTTTGTGTTTACTATTTTATATTACTTTCTTTAAAAAGGCTCCCAAAATAGTACAAGTTTTAAGCCTCACAACATCAGGATCTGCTCCTGGGTACATCCATATGATTAAATGTCTTACATTGTTTTAAAAATCATGTTTTAGAATTAATAGCACAGGAAAGTCAGATGCACAATATCTGTGCCCTATTATTTTGCATGCCAGAGGCACATGGCATGTACTTAAAAAAATGTTTATTGAATAAATGCCAAGTTGGAGAGTCCATGTCTACTCAAAGGACACTATGCGTAACAGGTAAGGTGACAGAAACATTAGCTCCAAGGTATCTGAGATCTGAATTGCTGTTATAGTATAGCAACCAACTACCCCCATCTCGAAATAACACACATGGTGTCTAAGGGGTACCAGAAGGAGAGAGAGAGGGTCACAGGATTGATCATGTTAAAACAATGGAGTAAGAACCAAGAAATCTTACTCTGTATGTCTGTCACTAACAAGCTTTTAATATCTTAGCCAAGTCACTTCATCAGCATGGGTCTCAGTTATCTTATTTTTTAAATAGTCGAGTTGTAATCTCAGAGGTCACTTTAGCTCTAAAATTCTTAGATTCTCTTACTACAAGATAATGATAAAGGAAAAGCATTTATATTATTCATTTTATCAAAGCAATATTTGAAAATTCTAACAATAAATACAATATTCTCATTCATATTGCAAATATTTAGGAATTAAATAACAAGGTATTCTTTACAATAATGTTGTCTATGTGTCTTAAAGAACTGAAGAAGAAATTCCAACTTTCATTAAGCATTTGCAGACAATTCTGGGCTAAGAAATGCATCTAATTATTTTTCACAAAGTTTCTAAAATATTGACAAATTATTATGTAAAATACATTCAAACATGAAAGAAGAAAAACCTCCCAGATTTCCACACCACCACTCTCGCCACCTCAATTCTTTTTTTTTTGAGACGGAGTTTCGCTGTTGTTACCCAGGCTGGAGTGCAATGGCGCGATCTCGGCTCACCGCAACCTCTGCCTCCTGGGTTCAAGCAATTCTCCTGCCTCAGCCTTCTGAGTAACTGGGACTACAGGCCTGCGCCACCGTGCCCAGCTAATTTTTTAATTTTTTAGTAGAGATGGGGTTTCACCTTGTTGACCAGGATGGTCTCGATCTCTTGACCTGGTGATCCACCCGCCTCAGCCTCCCAAAGTGCTGGGATTATAGGCGTGAGCCACCGCGCCTGGCATCTCAATTCTTAATGATGATTCCCAAAGTTACAAATTCAGGTAGCTTTTTAAAAATTATGGAAACAGTGTAAATTATTTCTAAAGACTCCTGGAGACTGGCAATTTCTCACTTTATTCTGAGAAATTATCAACTAAATTTGTGGTTAGCAAAAGGAAGTAACAGGTAAGTTGTAAAGTAAAAAGTATTTTAAGAATCCAAGAAAGGACAGTAACAGAGTAAAAATAAACCTCAGATGTGGAATCTCCATTAGGGGGAAAAAAAAGTAGTGAGCAGATAGGAAAGTGAGCAATTTGAGAAAAGGAAGTTCAAAGAGAGATTTGAAAATCAGGATGACAGTTTTATTTAGATTTGCTAAAGATAAAGGCAGCAAATCAAAGTAAAAGTGATAGGTCTGGCACTGTCCTATTTCTAGTACAAGAAAAGAGTCTGGAGGAAGAATCACACACTTCCCAAAGTTTCAGCAATCTACTGGGAAAAGAGGAAAAATAGTTTTAATAGATGGAAGAAAATGTAAAGCACAGATGACAACTTCAGTAGAAATAATGACTTTGGCTCTGCTCCAGAGATAAAGACAATTAAGCCAAAGAACTTTCTCGAATTTTAGGACAATACAGCTGTATTTTCAAGTAAGCTGAGTAAACACACAAAATGTTATGTAACCACTGACCCCCAAGATTCTGCATACGGCACTCACCTACAGGAATAGGTAAGACTGCCTTTCTCCTCTTTCTCCTACGTGGACAATAAACTCATTTCCAATAGTAGCATTATAGGAACTCCTGCTACAATAAATAAGTTGTTCTTTTATATTCAATCCTTATAAAACCAACAAGAAAACTTAAAGAAAACAATATGTACTTTAAAATACCTGCGCATGGCCCATTTCATTTAAAATTCCTCTTTACATGGGTCCCTAATTAATTTTTGAGAAAACCAGGTCCACGGTCTGAAATATGAAGACCTCTAAATGTGAAGGTAAAGTATTGCTTTCAGGTAACAATTAATCCTGTTAAATTTAAAAACAACTGCTTCACGATATTTCAGAAAATTAACCCTAAACAATAATCTAGTCTTTCTCTTACTCGAATTGTTGATTTTGTAACTATTTGGGAACAAAGAAAAGAAAAATATAAAACGTCTCACAAAATTAATTTATCTACGTGTAAATTTGTTCTTTTGGTCATTAAGTGTCTCTCTTTATTGTACGGACAAGACAAATCATAAGTAAAAAGGGGGAAAACAAACTTCCTTTTTATAAACATAAATTTCAAAGTGTAATAGTAATATAAGATTACTATCACTTGTTTAGAGTTTATTTTGTCAGTAAAATTAGTCCTACAAGGAAAAAAATGAATATTCTTAAAATTCGCTTCTTTTATTGCCTTCTGGATTAAAATAGAATTAAAATGTTTTCCATGAAAAGTAAAAACTTGCCACTTTTTGCAATTTATTTTTCTGTTAGTAAAGATTTCTCCTTTTTTCTTTTTTGAGTAATTAGACACCAGAGGCTTTGGGAGGTAAATTCACTAAACTAGATATATTTTAAAAGGACCATTGTTCTGTTTTTAAAGCTCTAATTTTCTTAATATTGCATTAGGACCACCACACAAAGATAACTTTTGAAAAGGGGCAGTCAACTTCTCTTCCATGCTGCTTTTTAACTGGAGGCCAGCAACCCCTTCACGCCCGCTGGCTCTGGAAGGACAGCATCCATTTTCAGGGTTTCCACACTTCCCTCGGTACCTCTTGGTTTTCTCTTTCTTACAGCACAATCAATCTAATCCAGCAATAAAACAAATTGACCTAATGTTGAGGAAAAATTATCATTCTTCAGCCAGAAAGAGAAATGGCTAAGTAGGTGGAAATGTAGACCAATATTATAAAGATTAATAAGCCTAAGGCTCAAAGTACATCATTTATAGGACTTTAAAAAAAAAGTATGTAATTTCCAGAAAGGAAGTCACATGCTTATAATACTTGTAATTAAAATGGTTAAATAAACAATGTACGGAGACAGAAAAAAAAATATCGAGGAGGAACAATTATGATAGGAATGGTGTATTATTTACTACGATATAAATAGTGACTGATAAATAATACATAAAAGCAATATGAAGATTGGTTTCAGTGTCCTTATTTAAATTATCAGCTAAGATAAGAAAACTTCACTTAAAACAAGAAAAACCTACAAACGGCTATCTCCAACTGAGTATCAAAAGAAAAACAGCACATTTGGAAGAATTCAGAAGCACAAATGCAAGCAGGCACCACAAAATTCCAAACTACAAGTCTAAAAAGTTTAGAAAGGATTTTTTTTTTTTAATGGCAATACTGAAGAAGGAAAAAAAAACCTGGGCTCAATACATAATGTCTTTAGTTGATATGTTTTGAACAGTTACATGATACATACAGCTAAGAAATCTATAAAGAAAACTTTTCCATGTAATCTGCACCTAGAAAAGAAAAGAAATTCAATCTATATTTCTCCTAATGTTGTGGTCATGTTTTGGGCCACAGAAAATTAACTGAAAAAAACTAAGATAAAACATATTCTTTAGAGTCTGTATATTTAATATATTCATGAATATAATCTATAAAAAGTATCCCTCTCAGTAAAAAAGAAAAAAAAATCCATGAAAATATTTAGAATATTTTTGTCTTTAAATATGTATTTAGGCTAGAACAGAAATTCTAAAATAATAAAATACTCACCATCATCCCTTGATAAGTACAAAAGATCTTTTTTCCACCACTATTTCCCAAATGAGGAAGAAGAAATCTGATTTATGCAAGAAAACCCAGGGGTAAGATATATATAACTTCAAAAAAATGATTATCTTAACAAGTAAACTCGTTATATTTGTAATTTATAAATGCTTTCTAATAGCTGTCCTTTTGCATTTCCTTAAAAATAATTAGCCTCTAAAACTTCATCAGTACACGTTTAAATGCAGAGCAAATGATGATTTCCAAAAACGTTACTTTAATCTGCCCTTAAGTTTTTTTACTCTTTCTTAAAATGTCTGCACAATTAATTGCACTCCTGAACTCCATTCAGATAGATAAAACAATAAGAGGTATATTTTATATGACAAGCTCACAGCTTTAAAAATTCATTAAGAGCTTGGCAATAATATTTTCAGTGCATTTACTATTACCTATTGATCCTAATGCACTTGACTTATCTGCATCAATAAAACTTATCTTGACCTTGCTGAATACAAATAGCCTAGACTAAAACCTTCCATGGCCTCTCTGGGGGAAACACAGCGGTAATCATGACCAAGATGATACAGGGAACCTAAGTGCTCAATACAAACATGCCAACGGAATCAACATTTGTTTCAGTCTCACTTTGGTAATAAGAAATGAGAAAGCAACAGTTTTCTATCTATAAACAGCCATTAAGTGATTTTCTCTAATCAACCTTACATATTTTCATCAAGGAACTAGGACCACCTCTGTCGTGTCCTTCTGTTATTTGGCTGATTCTTCAAAACACCTGGTCCCATCTGTTTTACGACGCACCCTAAGCACAAAGGAGCGGGGGACTCCCCTCATATTAGACGCCCCCTTCTGATATGGACGAGGGGAGAAAACGCAGATGTCTTCCTTTTCGGACATCCATAACAACAGAGAAACTTAGAGAAAAAAATGACAGCGTCCTTATTTTTACGTTTTCATCCCACACTTTGTTCCAGTTCTACTAAAGTATTCT
This sequence comes from Aotus nancymaae, assembly GCF_030222135.1. Classification (NCBI taxonomy): domain Eukaryota; kingdom Metazoa; phylum Chordata; class Mammalia; order Primates; family Aotidae; genus Aotus; species Aotus nancymaae. The sequence goes on along the minus strand of NW_026988498.1, from coordinate 4,100,675 downwards.
AAAATTGCACCTACAGTAATTAATGCATAAAAGATATTCCTAAATGTTTTTCTTAAATTACATGACAGCTTCCCTCAACCATCTTGTTCATCTCTCAAATTTTACCCTACATTTTTATTATCAAAGTAAATCACTAAGTAAACATTAAATTACCTATTATGCTTTCCTAAGTCTGTGGATACAAAGTTAGTCAATGAAAGTCCTTTTCCACCTTTTAAAATAAGCCTGTTAGAGATAAACACAATTTCAAGAGTCGACTTTTTAGCTAGAGTATTTCATAAAGTTAGAAAAAAAAACTTGAAGAAAATACTAAGATAGGGCTATCAATTAAAGATTAAAAAATAAATCATTAAGTTGCCAGATTCTCAAATACTTTTATAAATATTAAAGCATAGAATGAAATTAATTACAAACATATTTAATCATAATTTCAGTTTCAAAAAAACTGTACAGCAAATAATCTATAATTTAGTTTTGAAATAAGATTTCTGCTTGTTTTTAAACTACTTATGGAGACTTTGGGATTTGTGGATAAATTATAACTTCATGAATCACACCTCTGACAACTCAAAATTCAGGCTTGGATTCTCTCTAAACTTCTGCCCCCAAATACTTCCCAAGGTAGCCAGGCAATGAATGCACATTTAATGTCATTTTATATAATGTTTATGTCTTTTAAGAAAGAGAGAAATAACTTTAATTGTGCTTTAATACTATTTTAGTAGTTTGATATCTATATCAAAATTGTATGATTTTAAGGCCTCATGAAAAAGAAATTATATAGAGAATTTCCTAAGTAGATCAGTGGCTTTCTTAAGCAGTACACTAATGCAGATACAGTTTTGAAAACCCTGCAAGAATTAGTTGTCCTGTATTATTATTCAGGGCACCTGAACACAAGATATTATAACTATGGCACATTAACTCTGCTATTTCTCAAGATAGAACCAGGAATTTTAAACGTTCCCTACTGAGTAATTTGCTCAGAGCAGCTAAATGAAACATACTGTAATTTTATATATTTCTATCTACAATATTGCTTAGTGCTGATAAACGGCAATATAACTTCCTATATTTTAATAGGCAACAGTGTTGGCACTGGCTACAGACGAGCACAGACTTAAAATAATAACGCCATCCACAAACTGCCACAAAGAATAAGGCTCCATTGCTAATTATACAGCGAACTGATTTTAATTACACAGAGAACATTGCTTTTAAAAACACGTTCCAAACTGCAAAGGCGGAGGGGGGTGCGATGGTAGCTAGTGAAGGGAAAAAAAAAAAAAAAAAAAAAAAATCAACCAAACACTTCTACCATGTTACAACATTGCCCTCTACTGGTACATTGGAAACTTTGCAGGTTAAAAAAAGATTAGAAAAGAAAGCCCGGAAGAACAAACTTTAATTATGAAAATTTTGCTGACTTTAATATAAATAATGAAATTCAACTTGTGTCACTTTAAACCTAAATCAATATTTAACTTGACATGTGAAAAGCTTTCCGATTAAATTTATAGTTTTGAAATAACTGTGAATTTGAGAAATGTGGTTTCCAACTATATATCATCTGGCTAAAAGAAAAATCATGTTTATTTTAAGTGATGAACAAATATTAGAAATATTTGGAAAGTTCATCAATATTTCTTAATCTAAAATTCACATATTTAGTAAAATAAATTAAAATCTAATTCATTAAATATATGAATTTTTATTTCTCAGCTGTCATGCACACAATGTCACATCAAAACAGCAATAGTCGGCCAGATGCGGTGGCTCACGCCTGTACTCCCAGCACTTTGGGAAGCTGAGGCTGGCAGATCATCTGAGGTCAGGAGTTCGAGACCAGCCCGACCAACAGGAAGAAACCTAGTCTCTACTAAAAATACAAAAATTAGCCAGTCATGGGAGCTCTTGCCTGTAATACCAGCTACTCAGGAGGCTGAGGCAGAAGAATTGCTTGAACCTAGGAGGTGGAGGTTGCAGGGAGCTGAGATCGCGCCACTGCACTACAGCCTGGGTAACAAGAACAAAACTCCATCTCGAAAAAAAAAAAAAAAGTAACAGTCATTTGTAATCAATTTAGATTCAGAGAAAATTTATTCTCAATTCATTTATTTTAACCCAGTAAATATTTCTTTAAGCCAATAAACATTTCTGTAAGAATGTCTTGGTTTTAGGAACAATTACTGTACGCTTAGCACACAGGTCGCAATGATGAAATTACCATCATTACTAATACTTCCTTTGTTTGCAGTAGAAATTCTACCTCATATGCAAGTCTGATTTACAAGAAATAACAATACAAGATTTCAAGGTACACGTACTTTAAAATCTCTGCATTTTATATTGTAAGATAGGAAACTTTTAAGGGAACTAATAAAGTTTGAGAACAAGTATATTAAACAACTGCAGTGCATTACTATTTTTAATCTCTAGCAAAAATAAACTGTTATGTCCAGACTAAAAATTTTCTGTTGTCTTTTCCGATACAAAAAATAGTTTTTATCACAGATACATACAATCTAAGTCATGAAAATTACACTTCTGAAAGCAATATAAGAACGTAATAGCTTTATAGGAAACCAAATTGTTTCATATTACAAGAAACTGAGCTTCCAGAAGGTGAGGCTTAGAATATATCCTTTCAGCATCTTAAACATGGAGTGGGGTGGCAGGGTAGAAGAAGGGATCAAGAACAAAATGGCCCCAGCAGGACACTGTCAGGGAAAAATGTTAAGCGGGGATGGGGATGGGTGTTAAGACACACAAAAAAAGGACTTAGAGAAGAAGTGAAGGAAGGAGAAATCAGAGCAGAACTGTGTCGACTTCCGCTGCTTGGTAAGGCCTAAAAACTCAAGTGAGGAGTCCGTACAACTTTAACAAGTTACCATCCTAACTCTTCAATAAGAGACCCCCATTTCTCACTAACAGTTACAGTTTCTAATTTTATAATGGAAGTCAACAGAAAAATGAAATTTACATTTAAAAATGTATTTTATAATGAACCACCAGAAACTACCTTCTATCAGGCAACATCTGTGCAAATAAATTATATTCTAACCAACCACTGGAAGAAAAGAAACAAAAGTAATTATGAAAGTAGCAGAGAATTAATTATAAAATGGAAAAAACATATCCTGATGGATCTGAATTTGTTTTTTATTTTATTTCTTTTTTTGAATTTGTTTTTTAAAGGATATACTCCCTGAAAAGCGAGAACTGATTTCTGACATACAGCAGTTCCAAAGTACAACCAATGACTGATGAGAATTTTATGCTCAAAGAAGGAGTGATGAATTATAAAAAGCAAGGATCCAGCCAATCACTCTTGGGATCAGAGTTTTATGATTTCCTACTCATAAGAATGAGTTCAAAGTTATACTTTTATTCAGTGACATACTGGGAAAGACACATCTTTAGAGCAAGTCCCTAAAGCAAGTTTTTTTATGCTGATACTTACATTGCTATTTGTATACTATTACAAGCCATTGCCCATTTCTCCTAATTATCTAAAATTTTTAAAAAGATGCTCACCTGGAATCCCTAAAAATAAACTTAAACATGCAAAAATTGGAGTAAAAAGTAGTCCAGTGATCTCTGGGCCAACCAAAACTCAAGAGTCAGGCATGATAAAACAGGTAAAGAATTTTTAAAGAGCAATTTATAATGGAAAAAATATAAATTGTTTATACATATAAACATATTGATTGGTACTCAAAAGCATGCAAGATATAACTATTTTCACCAGTCTGCCAAAGATTAAAAAAGGATAACACACACTCTACATGCAGGCACAGGGAAGGAGGCAGTCCGTGCTGCTGTAGGGGTGCATGCTGGGATAGCCCTTCTGGAGGGCAACTGAAATATCAAGAGACAATACAAATGGATGTGTGTGATTAAGAATGTTAATAAAAGGACTGTTAAAACAGTGAAAAATTCTAAACAGTCTAAATGTCACAACAGGGAACTAGGTAAATTCATGATGGCACACCCATATAATCCAACATTATGCTCTCACTAGGATAAGTTAACAGACATTTGGAAACAGAAATCATTTTAGAAAATGATCTCATTTTGGAAAAAGAAATCAACATCTACATATGTATGTATTTACGTGTGTATGTATGTGTACATCTCTACACTGCCGCCTCCATTCCTGACACACACACACGCACGCATGCACGCACACACTGCAGAAAGCAGGAAGGATTTTTTCTCCACGGGATTACATGTGACATCTTTCTTTTATCTTATCTGTATTTAAAAACTTTTTACCTACATTTAAAAATTTTTCTAAAGTGAATATCTTTCTTCTAGAATAAAGTTTTTATTTTTAAAATAAGTAGAATGTAATGTAAAATCTTTAGATTAACTAGCAAAACAGGGAATTGTTCTATGATGTATTGTTTTACACTCTGAATTAATTATGAATCCAATGATCTCACTTCCAATCTTGGAAGAACCTTGCTAGAAGAAAATATGGAGTTATGACTGAAAGGATAATTTCTGGAGGCAGACCTCTGCAGGTTTAAATCCTGCCACTGCGTTTCCTAGCTTTGTGATCTCAGGAAATTTAGAGTTCTCTAAGTATGTTTTTTATCTGAAAAATGGTGATGTTAATACTTGCCTTGTAAGTAAAACAGATAACAAAATTATATTAATTGTTATATTAAATGAATTATTGTTCTTGTTTTCTCCGTACTTTCTAGGTGCCAAAAGACATGGCACTAAGATCTTTACACAGATGATCACTTCATCTTCACTACTACCCTGCGATGTGGGTAATATTTATGATATATATTTTCCATATGAGGAAATGAGATTTGGAATGTTTAAGTAACCAATCCAACAGAACATGGCTACTAACAGGCTGCTCCAGGATGTGAATCCAAGACTGTGTGATACAAGGCATACGGATTAGCCACGATGCCGCACTGCCTCCACTCCTGAATGGTCACCAGAGCTTGACCACTATGTGGCACTGCCTTCACTTCTGAATGGTCACCAGAGCTTCCCACGAAGTCACACTGCCTCCACTCCTGAATGGTCACCAGAGCTTGACCACTATGTGGCACTGCCTTCACTTCTGAATGGTCACCAGAGCTTCCCACGAAGTCACACTGCCTCCACTCCTGAATGGTCACCAGAGCTTGACCACTATGTGGCACTGCCTTCACTTCTGAATGGTCACCAGAGCTTCCCACGATGTCACACTGCCTCCACTCCTGAATGGTCACCAGAGCTTGCTGTTCTTGTTCTTCTTGTTGTCATTACTATTGTTGAATGGTGACTTTCTATTATTCTTATTTCAGAACATTTCACTTGTTAAACAATACAGTTGACCCTTAAATAACATGGCTTAGAACCGCACATGTCCACTTATCTGTGGATTTTCTCCCACCTCTGCCACCCCTGAGACAGCAAGACCAACCCCCCAACCAGCCTACTCAGCATAAAGATGACAAGGATGAACATTATGGTGATCCACTTCTACTCAATGAATAGTAAATATGTTTTCTCTTCCTTATGATTTTCTTAATAATATTTTCTTTTTTCTAATTCACTTTATTGGAAGAATATAGTACATAGTACATATAACAAAAAATATGTGTGAATTGACTGTTTATGTTATTGGTAAGGCTTACAGTCAACAGTAAGCTATTAATAGTTAAGTTTAAGGGGAATCAAAAGTTACACGTGAATTTCTGACTGCACAAGGGGCCTGTGCCCCCAACTCAAGGATCGACTGTGTAATAGAAATCTTACTGTTCATTTTGGCTAACAAATACATTAATCTTGCTTCCTATTCAAAGCTATGCAAACTATCCTCCCTACCATAAACTTCCAGTAGCCATCCTGTCTCCACAATATTGAAATACCATACAGAAGAGTGTGTACCTGTCTCCTCCATATTGAAACACCAGACAGGATAAGTGTGCGCCTTCCTTACATTCTACACACACTCCAGAACTACACTGTGGGTCTCCTAAAGGCAAAACAAAAACAAATTGGCTAATTCAGAGCCAGGAAATAATTTTTAAATGAGTCAGGAAACATTTGTGAGCTGTAATTTAAACACTAGGTTTCCTAGTCTCAGCATCAGCATTAAAATTTTAGAAGAAATGAGTAACTAAGTACTAATTTCTTCCTCTAAAATACAAAATAATTTAAAATGCACCCTTGAAATCACGGTTTTTTTTTTTTTGGGTGAGATGGAGTCTCTCTCTGTTGCCCAGACTGGAGTGCAGTGGCATGATCTTGGCTCACTGCTGCAACCTCTGCTCCAGTTCAAGTGATTCTCCTGCCTCAGCCTCCCAAATATCTAGGATTGCAGGCGCATATCACTATGCCTGGCTAATTTCTGTATTTTTAGTATGTTGGCCAGGCTGGTCTCAAACTCCTGACCTCAGGTGATCCACCTGCTTAGGCCTCCCAAAGTGCTGGGATTACAGGCATGAGCCACCACGTGGCTGAAATCACATCTTTAAAAACGGCTTTCTCAGTTTGGAATTTAAATTGCACATTGATCTAAAAATTAATTTATCTCTTAAGTTTGGGGTTACCATTTCAGGGAGATTACTTTTTAGAGTATAGCATAAAAACAAATTAATAAACTGCTTCTCAGTCTTCAGTTTAAGCTTTATTTAACCTGATGCATTTAACACTGCATGGTTTTCCTGATACTCACCTCTAATTGGGCTTTCTAGGGTCTTTTTCCACCTGGCAACTTCAGCTCTTTCTATAGCTCTGCTTTCTTGCTAATAACTTAAAACTCTTCAGTGGTTTCCCATTGCACTTAAAACAAAATCCTCATGCTTCTGATAAGGACTGGCCTCTGCTCCATCTTACACCACACTCCTGCAGTAGGTTCTAGGCACGTTGGCCTTACTGCTGTTTCTTGAAAACATCAAGTTGACTCTTTCTCCAGAGGTTTTGCGCTCACTCTTCTTTGTCTACACACTCTTCTTCGCTGGTCATGGTGACTGGCTCTTGTCGCTGAGCTATCAGCTTAAGTGCTCCCTTCTCAGAGGAGGCCTGCCCTGAAACCCCATGGTCAGTCCCCAACACACACCCCTGCTTTCATTCTCTTGTGCATCGCACTCAGCTTCATGTCCCATAGAAATTACGATCCAGACAAAACTGCTATTAAGAGTTTCCTCTAGCCATCACTAAGCTGACTCTCAAATGTTCTAACTTGCCAACAGGAAAGAGCTACAGGATATGCTGTTGGGTAAAACGAAAGTCAGGGTGCCGAGCACGGTGCCCCACATGCTCCAGTCTGTGTTGCACACGACAGGGAGGATGAAGTACAGTCATAGGCACGAATCAACACTGACAAGATGGGAGAGACGTAAAAGAGAGCAGCTAGAGGGAGCAGAAAGGAAGGAACTGGAGAGGGGAGGTGACGGGAGAGGCCTTCTCAGTTCCATCCTCTGCTGGTGGTCTAGGTTTGAACTCAGCACAAGTACTGCCCATTCAAGACAAGTACATGTACTAAGCAACTTTCTATTTCTCCTTCACTCCTACCTGTGAAAGTCTAACTCTAAGAATGAACCTAGTTGCTACTTTCCATGTGGCTGCATCCACCCTGCCAGAGGCTGTTAAAGCCAGTGACATGGCAGGCCTGTTACTATTGCTCACCTCCAGGGAAGCCTCACACAGCTCAGCGGGCACCACGGGTTTCTACGCCGCTTGCCCCCTGACTTTCTGAACCACTATCCCCTGCTCTCTTGACTCCTGAAACTCCTGACCCCATGACCCACTCACTTCCCTCTGAAGCTTCCCATCAGAAGCCACCGATGAGGACTCCCTCCTCAACCCATCGCTAAATCCACAAATCCACCAGCAACTCTACCAAACTTTTCCCATCACAATGGAATTAACAAATGGTGCAGGGATCCTTTGACATTCCTTCTCCCTGCCCCCACCCCAGCCACCCAAAACCTAAAACTATAAAACTTCTAGAAGATAACACAGGAGAAAAACCTTTGTCCTCTTGGGCTAAGCAAAGATTTCTTAGGGCACAAAGAGTATAAAACATAAAAGAAAAAAAAGATAAACCGTATTTCATCAAAACTAAAACATCTACTTTTTGAAAGATACTATTCATAAAAAGAAAAAACAAACCACGGGTTGAGAGGAAATATTGCAAAACGCATAGATGATAAAAATTGATGACCAGGATAGGTAAAGAACTCTCACAGCTGAATCATAAAAAGACAAACAAGCCGTATGACCTCAGCATTTGACTCCTGGGCATTTACCCAAGAAAAATAAAAACAAGTCTACGCAAAAACTTGTACATTGGTCGGGCGCAGTGGCTCACGCCTGTAATCCCAGCACTTTGGGAGGCCAAGGCAGGAGAATCAAGAGGTCAAGAGATCGAGACCATCCTGGCCAGCATGGTGAAACTCGGTCCCTACTAAAATACAAAAATTAGCTGGGTGTGCTGGTGGGCACCTGTAGTCCCAGCTACTTTATTTGAAATAGTCAAAAACAGGAAACAATCTCAATGCCAATTAACAGGTGAATGTGTAAGCAAATTGTGGTATATACACATAATAATGAGATAATACTTAGCAATACAAAGGAATGACGTATGAATATTTGTAAAACCATGGATTAATCTCAAAATAATTATGTTGGTGAAAAAAGTCCAGACCAACAAACAGTATATACCATGATTTCATTTATATAAAATTCTAGAAAAATGCAATCTAATCTACTGTGACAGTACACAGATCAGTGGTTGCCTGGGGAACCAGCTGGGGAGGAGGGAAGAGGAGATATGGACTGCAAGGAGCTTAAGGTAACTTTTGGGGAAGATGGATATTTTCATAATTTTGACTGTGATAATGCTTTCAAAAGTATATACATGTGTCAAAATTTACAATTGTATGATCATGTAGCGTTTATTGTACATAATCATGCCTCACTTAAGGTATAAAATTAAGATAATAATCCAGAAAATAAATATACATACACACACAAATCAAAACCTAAACAGATTTCTGCTGCTGCCTAACATAGGAGAAACAGTTTGGAGTTTGAGTTGAGCCCAAGTAAACTTCCTGCTGAAACAAAAAACAAACACTCATCGAGAAACCGGCAGAATTCACCTTCTCTACAAACTACATTCACGATGTCAAAAACATAATCTAAAAGTATTAGACACGTGAAGAAACAGAAAACTTTAATCCATACTGGAGAGACAGGCAATCAACTGAGAACATCACTAAGATGAGCCCAAGAATTATTACTATGACCAAGAACATAAAGAAAGATATGTTCACTGGCAATCTCAGGAGAGAAATGGAAATATAAAAACAAGCCAGATGGTAACTCCACAACTGAAAAATATTATATCTGAAATTCAAACTGCACGTGTAGCAGAAAACTCAGTGACCCTGAAGATAGATTAACATAAATTATCAAATTGGAAGAACAGACAAAATAAAGACTGAAAAAAATGAGCAGAACATCAGTGACCCTATGGAACAATATCAAAAGGTGTAACACATGTTTAATTGGAGTCCCAGAAGGAGATGATAGGTTAGGGAAAAAATATTCAAAGAAATAAACAGTTAAAAACTTTCCAATTTGGCAAAAGACATTAAATACACATTAAAGAAGTTCAGTAACCCCCAAGCATTGAGGAAAACAAAAGAAAGAAAACCACACCTAGGCAGATGCTACTTAAATTGCTGAAAGCCAAACATAAACAGGAAGGCCTGAAAGCAAACAGAGAAAAACAACACGAGATCCACGCAACAGTAAGACAAACAATATCTGACTTATCAGAAACACTGGAAGTTACCGGACAGTGGAAACATATCTGTAAAGTGCTGAAAGGAAAAAAAATCTATCAGTACTGAATTCTATAACCATGTTTTCATGGACTTTTTGGAGAAATGGCTGATTTCATGTCCCAGCCATGACACATGCAAGATGAACCTGACTTGTTGCATCAGATAACAAGCAACCTCTATTAACATTCATTAGGATCAAGTAGAAAGGAATAGAAGCAAATATGAAAAGGCTCCTGTTAGCTAAAGACTGGGCAACTGGACTCCAATACGGACAAGAATTGAGGTGGATTAAAACCCACTAAATATGCTTAAATCAATAAGTTCATAGTGACATAAAAATTTAATTGGTACCTTTAGTAGTCGACAATGACTCATTCTGTTAAGTTGAAAACAATGTATAAAAGAAATCAAGCATTTATCCTTTTTGGTTTTTTCTATATGAACTATACCTCTGTGCAACCAAATAGTATATGAGGGGAAGTATCTCTTTATAAAATAATTCCATAAAATATACCAATACACTCATAAAATAACACATATAAAATGTGTACATCAAAAGTGTAGGGGTTACTTTTGGAGGAAAGAAGAGGCTGTGAAGGATGGGGCAAATGCACAATTTTATTCTATCACAGACCACACACTCCTATCATACCAACCATTTATCAAAAATAATTTTCAAATGCTTAAGAATTCATTTCTTGAATTTTTCTTATTTTTTTCAGACAGGGTCTGGCTCTGTCACCCACCCAGGCTGACGTGCAGTGGTGCGATCTCGGCTCACTACAACCTCTGCCTCCCAGGTGTCAGCGATCCTCCCACCTCAGTCTCCCAAGCAGCTGGGACTACAGGCATGTGCCATCACACCCAGCTAATTTTTATATTTTTTGTAGAGACAGGGTTTGGCCACGTTGCCCAGGCTGGTCTTGAACTCCTGAGCTCAACCAATCTGCCTGCCTTGGCCTCCCAAAGTGCTGGGATTACAGGCATGAGCCACCACTCCTGGCCAAACTAAAATTTCAGAAAATGAATTTCAAAATATGTAACTGCCATTAGTAGCCATATTTAGCATGAGATGGAATGGGAGGCACGAACCAAGTCTGCATAATAATCATTATGAAATAAATAATAAATTATCTGGAAAATGGTCATTTGTCCAACATTTACTAAGTGCCTACTAAGCATTAGTACACTATTATAAGTGCTAGGAATGAAACAGTGAATAAAATTAACAAAAACATCTCTTCTCATGGATTACATTCTAGTAGAGGAAGAAAATAAACTAAATGAGTAAAATAAAGCGCAGCCATAATGCCCGGGGCAGAAAAGTGGAATACAACGCAATGGGCGGGTGAACCACATCCTGTTTCCTCGCATCATGCTCAAATGGAGGGTATCTAAGGTTCTTGACCAACAGCAAAGACATAGGGGTAGGAATGGAGGAGGCGAAACCAGGCCAATACCCAGTGGACAGCCTTATCTCAGATGTGACTTCAGGAATTGGGGATGTTGGAATATGAGTCCCTATTCTTCTCCCCCAATCTGGAATCGGCTGAAGAAAATGCCCATGTCAGATGATATCAGAAATCCCCGCTGCCCTCCTGGAACGCAGAATCGACATGGCAGGATCTGAAGGCAGGATGTGTATATATAAAAGAGACATCATACTTTCAATGAGGTGTTCCAGAAAGGCCTTGATGAGAAGGTAACAAATGAATAGAGCTTTAAGATGGTGAAGAGGCCAGCAGTAATGTAGGATACATGCACATGTACCTATGCACACACACAAACACACTCACATTCACATGTACACTCAGTTACACGCATGCGCACGCACACACACACACACACTTGCAGCAAAAGGCTCTGATGTCATCACCAAGTCTCCGGCCATCTAACTTAAACAGGAGACAAAGGATAACTTTTATAACCCCTATGCACCCTCAATTGTCATTCATACTTGTTTGCTGTAAGATTAATTAAGAAACAGTAAAAAAGGGACCTGGGTCATCATATAAGCCTGGCTTTGTACAACTCGGCTCTCCCATGGAGGAAATGTATGACCTCAGAGAACTGTGGAACTTTTCTGTGCCTTGGTGTTTTCACCTAAAGTGAGGATACTGGTACCTACCTCAGAGTGCCTGTGAATATTAAGTAGCTGATGTATATGAAGCAATAAACACAGAATACAACACCCTGCAGATGCTCAAAAAAAGTTCATTACTAAGACCCCTCCCGCAAAGCCCCACTCACAGAGTTGATATTGAGGGCTAGAGCAATAGTGTCAACTGCTGTATCTGTTTGAAACCTGATGATATCAGGTCTTCGAAATCAAATACTGTCTGAAGGCACTGTGGGTCAGTTTATCACAACTATGAGAGACTAAATGCTTTGCTTATACTGTTACTTTGCTATGTCATATTTCTTGAAACAAGTGAGCTATAAGGGCTTGGTCATTTGGGTCAGACAGGACATAAGAAAGGGGAAAGGGCCTGGCATGGTGGCTTACACCTGTAATCCCACCATTTTGGGAGGCTGAGGTGGGAGGATCACCTGAGGTCAGAGGTTTAAGACCAGCCTGGCCAACATGGTGAAACCCTATCTCCACTAAAAATACAAAAATCAGCCAGGCATGGTGGCACACACCTGTAATCCTTGCTACTCAGGGAGGCTGAGGCAGAACAGTCACTTGAACCTGGGAGGCAGAGGTTGCAGTGAGCTGAGATTGTGCCACAACACTCCAGCCTGGGTGACAGAGTAAGACTCCATCTCAAAAAAAAGCGGGGGGCGGCGGTTAAGAACTGTTTCTTTATAATATGAGTAACAACAAATTGTTTTAATTATGTTGCAAGGTAGAGGAAGAGACTGTTTATTTTCCATTCATTCCCTATCTAAGGATACCCAGTTTTCTACTTCACTCCACTTTGAAGAGAACTGGTTTCAGATAAGCAGCAGAGCCAAAAGCACACCTCTACTAGCACTCACACTTTATTCTTCTACAAGTAAAACAGTATCTCGGATGACTTAAGAGCAAAAACCCCACACACACACACACACACACACACAGACACACACGCACACACACAAAGCCTATAATGTACCAGTGAAATCTGAGGATGATAATGTTGACATTAAAATAATTCATAACTGCTAACATGTGCCGGCCACATGAATATGTCCTGGCCACTGTTCTAAGCGTGTCATACACGTTAAACTCACTGTGATCCTAAAGTAAGTTCTCATTAACAGTAGCTGTATTGAGACACAGAACAAACAAGAAGACCAAACTTAGGTAATAATCTAACACAATGTTCAACATGACGCAGATAGGAATTTGGCAATCAATGAGATTTTTCTGCCTCCCAGTCCAGGAAGCACCTAATCAGTAAGGACCAGAACTGGTGAAAAACTAGTTAAGTATATATGCAAGAACAACCTCTGCTAATGATAATAACTGTAGCTTAGCTGACATAAATGATTACGTTGTCTAGGGGGTTCTAAAGCATCAAATGCCAGGAAGAAAAACTCAATGTAAAATCCGGGACAGAATCAGAATCCAAGTCCAAATGACACACTATTACTGGCAATAGCTTGAAACATCACTCATTTCTTTGATGACTTGCAAACCAGTGGCTTCAGAATAAGGAGGAGGATCTTCATATTCTATTACAAAAATTATTTGGGAAAAGACAGTGACTCTTAACAGCCAGGCCAATCGTATTTTGATTACATATTTTGAACTATATCCCGTAGTTCTTTTGCTATTCGTTATAAAACAGAACCCAAATGTTAATGTGCTACTGAGGCCATTCAAACCTCTTTGTAAGCTGTCAACTCCATAAATCCTCAAATGCCACTCTTCCCTACTCCTACCTCCCCCAAACAATGCAACTGGCAAAGTTTCTGAGAAATCTCTAAGGTTAGTAGGAAAAAAAAAAAAGTTCAGAAATGTTGAAAAGAACCCTGGGGTGTAATATAGCTGAAAATCAAGTGAGTTCCTTCCTAATGAATTTAGAAAGCTAATAGTACTTTCATAACCTCTCTAGTTTTCCCCTACCTTTTTCTTTCTTAACCTTAACAAAAACATCACTTAAGATACTGAGGTAAATAATCACGTAAAAAAACTGAGAGCTAAGAGCTTTTCTTAGATATTTATACCCGTGTGAAAGAAAAAAGTCATTATTTCCCTCAAATCAAAATACAATTACCCTTTCATGAAATAACTCACAAATAGGATGAAGAATTCAAGCAACGTAAAATCAAAATGCCCTTTAAAACATTAGAACAGGTCTGAGTAGAGTCCTGTGACATCCACAAATGCTACACTATCCGGTGTCCACTTCCACGCTCCGAAGACTGCGCGGCACCAACCCCTTCCTCTCTGGGAGTACCCGTGGCTACTCTGCAGGCGTCCTGCCAACTTCTCCTCCAGTTCCAGAGAACCTCTCTGGGAGTACCCGTGGCTACTCTGCAGGCGTCCTGCCAACTTCTCCTCCAGTTCCAGAGAACTTTCTCCTGGACAGATTTGTCTAAGGCAGCAGCCGGAAGAAACTGTTCTAACTTGCTAATGGGATAAAACTATGTACCTGTGATAGGGAAGACAAAGTTTCAGAAATGTTGAAAATGTAGAAGACGTTTAAAAGTGATCTGTGGCTGTTCCACTGTGAATGCAAAGAGCTGAGGAAATTTCTCCCAGTATTCAGACACCAGCATCCAACTCAGCAAAAAAGTCCCTCCCATCGCTAAGGAAAGAGGGAAGTTTTGACATTCACGTGTTGTTCTACTTTTGTCTTCCTCATTAAGGAAAATATCAACCAACATTCATGTTGGAACTATATTAATCTGTCAGTTTTAATGGTGGTTTGCTTACAGACATAAGAGTCAGGAAACATTAACAAAAGCATTCTCTGAGAATCAGCTGGCTACATGGAATTTACTACAAAGGATATTGTTTATCTGATTAGCATTTGTAAATTGCTTACTACATATTTTTATGTTAGTAAAATAAACTTGTGAAGCATTCTTTCTGCTGTTCATTTTTTTGTTTGTTTTTAGAGGAACAGTTGTTAAACATTTACCAGAACACCAGTGAGTGGTGAGACTTAAAAATAAAAAATAAAAATAAAAATAAAAATCAGATCTCATGAGACTTAAAAAAATAATAATAATAATAAAAAAAAAAGAGAGCACCAGTGAGTGGGACCCTCATCAAGTTGGATTCAGAGTCCTTTAGATAAAACCATAATCTTTGGTAGTTTCCCTGCTACTTGGTATAACAAAATGTTCCAGGTCACTTTGTAGATTTTCTGTCCCAGACTTGGAAGCAGCCATTTTTCTAAGGAGCCCTTGTTCCTTTCAGAGGGAAATAAACTCAAGGCAACAGCCTGGCTTTACTGGTGCTCAATGTTACAGGGGTGGTCACCGCTTCTAGGCTTCTGCTCTGAACTTTTGTTATTCAGATATCGGGCCTCCTGGACTGGTCCTATAATTAAAAAAAAAACTTTTCTCTTTTAAAATCTATTTATTTATTTAGAGATGAAGTCCTGTGCTATCTGCTCAGGCCGGGAGTGCAGTGGCACAATTTCGGCTCACTGCAACCTTTACCTACTGGGTTCAAGCTATTCTCTTGCCTCAGCCTCCCAAGTGGATGAGATTATAGGTGCACACACACCATCACTCCTGGCTAATTTCTGTGTTTTTAGTAGAGACGGGGTTTCACCACGTTGGTCAGGCTGGTCTCGAGCTCCTGACCTCAAGTGATCTGTCTACCTTGGTCTCCCAAATTGCTGGAATTACAGGCATTAGCCACCAGACCCGGCCGAATCTTTTCTGATTCTGCTTTTTCTAGGATTTCCTTACCTTTATCTTGTAGGTCTCTACTGCATTAAAAAAAATATATTTGCTACCATAATTTTCCATTTCCAAGAGGTCTTTGGGCCTGGAATGCTGCTTCTGTGGCTTCCCCTTCTTCTTTTCCCCACTTCCTCCTTTAAAATAGCACCCTGCTCTTGCTTCCCAGTTATCTTTTCTTGTCCTCTCTTAGAATACTACTAAAGAACTATTTCAAGTCAATTCCCCTTGCATGACTGTTTCCTCTAGGTTGCTTTTTAGTTGGTTTTGTTCTCTTTCACGTTAGAGGTTTTCTTCCTTTGTCTGGTAATCCTTTAGAATGGAACTAAAAAAGCTGATGGGGAGCTCTGAGTATGTCAGTGGGGCTTGGGGCTTGGGAAGTGGGGACTCCACTACAGAGGAATAGGACTGAGCTGTTTATCTGGGAAATGCCTACCATCAACATCTTTAGGTATTCTATGTTGGTTTGGTCAGAATGCCTAAAGAAATCCCCAATCTCCTCCCCAAAGGATGAAGAAATGGCTGCCAGCATCTCAAGTGGAAGAAGGCTGGACATCTCGGCATCTGGTGTATTCACATTCCATGAATTCCCCTTTGTTTTCAGGATGCCATCCCTGCCTTCTGGTCTAGTGCTTCACCATAGGCCTCAACCCACAGTCCCTTTGTTTTGTCCTTTGAAGTAGGTCTTTTGCAGAGGCAGTGGCTCAGCTGCACCAAACCAGGGAGGAAATCCATGTATCCATTTGCTTCTTAAAGAGATTTTCAACCAACTCTTCCCCTCACTTCTGGAAGTACCTGGTGCCACAAAGCCCGGGGCTCTGAATGGGTCTTGGGTTTCCTCATTGCTGGCTTGGGATTCAGTTGTACTGGGTCTGCTAAGTTCTTTACTATATGACCCTCGACTTCCCAGTTTCAAAAAATATGTTACTCTTGCCTTTTATCCCATTCTATTCATTCTTTTAGACTTACAAACGCAACAACTACAAGAACAACTAAAACCCCTTCACTGCAATTTTAGCATGGTGACATAAGGGAGCTTGGTGAATACACAGATTTAATTCTCCATCTTTAACCAGAAGTCCAAAGTGTTTTACAAACACCACTTTTGCTGTCTCACTGTTCATCAACAACACTCAGTAGCTCACAAGTTCACACTACAATCTAAATTTTCCAAATGGCTTCCATGCTGCTGTAATATACTACTAATCTATTTATGGATCTGAATATTTACTGTCCTTCATACTCCAGGAAGCCCCCTTCAAATACACATGGAAACACGCACACGTTTTCTTCCCTACCTTCCTGATTTCTTGGTGAAGCTCCCATTAGAGGGCTCTTTTTAGTTCTCTTCACTGCCATTTAAATCTTACCCTTCAAGGTCCAAGTTCAGGTCAAGACCTAATCTCCTCCACAGGCTTCTTCCAGTTGCATTATCTCACAGAAGTCTTTCCCCATTCTGAATCCATACTATACTCATGCAGTAATGAAAGTGTTTTGTTTATGTTAGTTTTGTCTCTTCAGTATGTTAACTTCTTAAGAGCCAAAACTCACATACAGCTTAAATGAGTACATGTTGCTGTGCCTAGCATAACAGTGAGTATGTAGGAATTGTTTGGGGGCAAACGTTTCCTTCCAGTTATCTTATGTAGGCAGTTTGGGGGCTGCTATTATTAGAAGTCAACAATTAACTTAAAATATAGACTCTGCATGCTTGCAAATATGTGTTGGCTGACCAGAATTCCTGTGCAGTACTAAATTCTCATGAGCCTTGAATATATTATCCTGGTAAACCTGACGGTTCTTACTTCTTACTCAATTTCCAAATCCCTCATTCAAGGGGCTGAATCATTTCAGTAATGAAACTGGTCACTGGATCCAATTGCAAGTGTATTGAGTGATATGCTGGTAAATGTTTAACAATTGGCTGAGTGAGGGGAAATGCTTGCGTGTGTTTCTTGAAAGTTTTACTGACATAAAGGATGCCTAGCACATAATTTACAAATAAAAAGGACATTCTTTATTTAAACTTCCATACAGCCAATTGATTCTCACAGATGTTTTTACTGACATTTCCCAAACTTATATATCAGTGGCCAACCTGTGGTTGCAACTGACGAATGAATGTAGTTCTGATATGAATATTGGTTTAGACTAGACAACAGCACACTTCTACTTAAAGGGCCAGACGGTAACTATTTTAGGCTTTTGGAATATAGAGTCTCTGTTACATCTCCTCTTCTCCATTGCAGCGCCAAAGCAGCCACAGACAGTATGTAAACAAATGTGTTCCAATAAAACTTTATTTACAGAATCAGACTGCAGGGCAGGCAGTTTGAAGACCTCTAGTTTAATCTAAAGCAAAACAAGGAAGGGGTATGCCAGAATTTCACTTGTCAATGATGTGGGCAACTTATTTGCTGAATCATATAACAGATGAAGAATATTTCCTCATTTTTATACCATTTTTGGTACTGCCTACAATGGAACAGCTACAGATACTATATATTTTGAAATTCAATCTACATTTTCAACATTTGTTACCACTACCTCCTGAAGTCTAAACAATAAAAAAGATAATAAATCATGCCATCATCTGTAGCATTTGCTGACTGCTGTGACATAAACACTTCTACAATGGCCAATTTCAAGCCACCAATGTAATGTCCCTTCATGTGGAGTTGGGAGGTGTTCAGTAGCACAGTTATATAGTATTTTTGCCAAACTGTACAATAAACTAACCTCAAAAATAAGATAACTAGAAAGCAATTGGGTTTGAGCACCTTTGCTTTTAATGTAATTTATTTAATTATAGGTTTACATGATTTAGTTTTTAATAAAGGCTGTGTTTAACAACGATCCCACAAACTTCCTGAATACTGAACAATATTTGCCAGCTGACTCTCAAAAATGGGTATGAGCCAGCTCTAACACACCACTGGTCCCATACGCCCAAGATGGGACAATTTGAACATCAATGGATAATAAATGGACTAATATCTATCAAATCTGTTTAGATCCATGAGATCATAATGACACTTTTAAAAAGCATGTGCACAACTAGTTGGTAACTACTGGAAGAAGGCAAAAAACAAACTCATTATTTTGAAAATTGACGAATGAAGAAAAGGGATCAAGCATTCATCCAGCTTTTCATATATAAACTCAACCACCAGGAAACCAAATGGTAGATGATGGGAAGTTTCTCTTTAGAGAAGCACTCAAGCTTGTGAAGAAAAAAGATAGAATTAGACTGTTACCAATTTGCAACTCCTATTGACTTAATGGTTCAATGTTTGCCAAAATCACACCCACACTCACAAATGACATTATGTGTACCCTAATGGAGTTCCACAGCCCCAGCTATGAAGTAGTCTTGCCAGAACAACTGAGCATGACATTTCATCAAGCTCTTAGACGCAACTACCAATTTGTGGGATAAACAGAGGACTGTGTGAAACAAAACCATTAGCATGCTATAAGCAAAATTCAGACTATAAAAAACTCCTACAGGACAAACAACACAGTTTCTGCAACAAATATGAAAATGTAAAAGGGAAAGAGAAAATGAGAAAGAGAGGGAGAGAGAGAGATCAACCAATCATAATGTGTGGGTGTTATTTGGATCCTAATTCAAAAACAGTAAATAATAAACCAACAAATGTTTACAACATTTGAGAGAAAATTTAAAATGTCGAAAGACTGGTTATGTGATGATATTCAAGAATTAGTAGCTGGTGAGGTGGCACACATCTGTAATCCCAGCACTTTGGAAGGCTGAGGCAAGAGGATCTCTTGAACCCAGGAATTCGAGGCAGCAGTGAGCTATGATCACACCACTGCACTCCAGCCTGGGCAACAGAGTGAGATGCCGTCTCTGGGGGTAGTGCAGTTAAGGCTGGGCATGGTGGCTCAGGCCTATAATCCCAGTGCTTTGAGATGCCGAAGTGGGAGGATCGTTTGAACCCAGAAGTTCAAGACCAACCTGGGCAACATAGTGACCTCATCTCTACTAAAATTTAAAAAACAAAAAACAAAACACCCAAGCACGATGGCTCATGCCTGTAGTCCCAGCTACTCAGGAGGCGTGAATGTTGCTGGAGCCTGGGAGTTTGAGGCTGCAGTGAGCCAGGGCTGCACCACTGTCCTCCAGCCTGAGTGACAGAGTGAAATGCTCTCTTAAAAACAAAAGGAAGAAAAAATAATGATTAATTTTAAGGGTGTGATAATACTATTGTAGATGTGCCAAAAATAGTTACCTTTTAGAGTTATATACTTAAACGTTTGTGGGTAAAATAAAACCAGGTTATCAGGGCTTTTCATCAAGCTAATATGAAAGGGGCAAAGGGAAAGAGGCACAGATGAGTAAGACTGGCTGTGAGTAGACATGGGTGAATCCAGGTGATAGACACATGGAAGCTAACTGTTGTAGTCTGTTTACTTTTACATGCTTGAAAACTTCCTATGATTGAAAAAAAAAGTTGTTTTAACATGAAAATGCTTCAATTCCTCTCACATAACATAAATATGTACAAAGTGCCATAAAGACAGAGATGACAGGACAGCTAACTTAGATGTCTGAGGGAACTGGAAAATAAAGCTGAAACTCTAAAGCTAAAATTTTGTCTCTTAAATATTAGAATATATATTATAAGGCTGATGTTTTAAATAGTATTACAGAGAGAGAGAGTGAGTGTGTGTGTCTGTGTGTGAGTGTGTGTGTGTGTGTATGCGCACACACATATACGTATTTTCTTTTGAGATGAAGTCTCACTCTGTTGCCAGGCTGGAGTGCAGTGGCGTAATCTCAGCTCACTGCAACCTTTGCCTCCTGGGTTCAAGCAATACTTGTGCCTCTGCCTCCCAAGTAGTTGTGACTACATGCATGTGCCACCATGCCCAGCTAACTTTTCTATTTTTAGTAAAGACAGGATTTCACCATGTTGGCCAGGCTGGTCTCAAACTCCTGACTCAACTGGTCTGCCTGCCTCGGCCTCCCAAAGTGCTGGGATTACAGGTGTAAGCGACTATACTCAGCCTTAAATAGTATTAGTTTTTAACTTTAAATTTACACATTGTATAGCTTTTGCCTCCAACATGACTTCCCCGAATTGACATTATGTATTATCCTATCAATCACAGAATAAAATGAATGCAGCATTTTCTCATTCATGAAAGCAAATCAATGAAGAGTCATAACTGTCTAGTTTGCTTCTTTATGAAAACATAGTAAGGATTTAATCCACAGGTATATCACTAAGAATAGAATACAACACTGAGTTTTCTTGCTGTTGGCTATACCGTTTACCCTGGCCCAGATAGAGAGGATTTATCAGGAAACGGGGGAATCCACATTTTAAGCAAAGCCTGTAACTTGTCACTCAACGAATTCCAACAATTTTTAACAAATAATGGCTCCTATTTTTTAACAAGGCCAGGCATAGTGGCTCATGCCTGTAATCCCAGCACCTTGGGAGGCCAAGGAAAGTAGACTGCCTGAGCTCAGGATTATAAGACTAGCCTGGACAACATGGTGAAAACCCAGCGTCTACAAAAAATATGAAAATTAGATGGGCATGGTAGTGCACACCTGTGGTCCCAGCTACTCTGGAGGCTGAAGTAGGAGGATCACTTGAGCCTGGGAGGAAGAGGTTGCAGTGAGCCGAGATCATGCCGCTGCACTCCAGCCTGGGTGACAGTGTGTGACACCGTCTCAAAAAAAAAAAAGTTCATATGAATCCCCCAACAGTTGTTGTACTTTTAATATATGTTAATTGGGGCAATATATAATAACAGAAAGCTATGAATTAAGCAATACTAAATGAAGTTGAATTTTATAAGCCACTATTTTGCATTTAAAATACAACTATACGATTTTTTAAAATTTAGCCTACATACAATGCTTATGCAGCATAAATTCACACATCCCATGCAGTAACCCTAAGTCTTCCCAGAAGTGCAAGACCTAAAGGATGATACCAATGGCATTACATATCCCAAATCTTCTTTATGAATCACTGAACATTTAGGATGATGCCTTACAAATGGGAATATCACTTATAGTAATAAAATCTAAAGACAAAATAGCTCAGTATCAGGCTGCCTGAATTCAAATCCTAACGCTACCAGTTTCTAGCATACCTTAAAAATTATCCCTACACCTTATTTCGCTCATCTACAAGGAAAAAAAAGATAATAATAGTACTTCCTTCACAGGGTTATTTTGAGGATTCAATGAGTTAATATATGTAAAGCACTTAGTACCTAAGTAAACGTTAAATAAGTGTTGTTTCATTAATTCTAGAATTTAGCTTCCTGTCCCTCAGAGTGTGATATAAACTCAACATGTTTTACTTCCTTTTGTTAGGAAGACAAAGCTGAAAAAGGAAGGTCTCAGAAACACCCTACTGGGAAACATTAGTTAAACTATAAACATATGTTTGCTAATAAGCTGTACTGGCATAGTAGGCTAAATACCACTTTGGCAGCCTTGACAACTGTGCAGTATTCATAAGAGTCATGAAATGTGGCACATAGATATGTAAAGGTATATCGGCATAAAGTTTATGCCAAATTTTAGGCGTAAACTTTATTTTTCCAAAGCATTTTTCTTTAATACCACTGAGGACAATCCTAGCTGCCCTTTCCTTTCCAACAAGCCAGCTTCAATAAAAATGAAAACACTAACAACCTCATTTGAGGCTGAACTTTAAGAAATCCTTTAAATGCAAAACTAAGTCCATCCCTGCTTCATATTTAATTTGCAATAGGATATCTAGCAGCTGTCAAGGGACCTGGAAGGGTTTGCTGGCTGATGACTGGATGCCTGCTGAGAAGGGCTCCACACACAGGTAACACTCAATTGCAGACAAAATCTTAAGACCCACATCTCGCTCTCCTTTAAAGTTAATCTGAACAAACTGTACATGAAAGGAAATGAAAATGGAGTCTTTCTCCTTTACCATGGCATTGGGACTTCCTGAGTTTTTCATTCCATTACTGATCGGTCCAGAACTATTTCCTTCTAACTATTCCCAATTGTGTATGTCAGACATAATTAGGACTGTACACTAAAGAGAAATGTTAAAATGTAATAATGCCATTAAATCTGAGAAATATTTTTTACTTTAACCCTCAGTATATCAGGAAAAACAGCCAGTACTAGTTACTATCTGGCTCCAATGAAACCTTTATATTGTTAAGCTATTTAATGAAAAATGCATAGAAGTATGAATAAAAAAACAGTGAAAACAATTTTATTAGAAACACATGCCAGGCACAGTGGCTCACACCTGTAATCCCAGCACTTTGGGAGGCCAAGATGTGTGAAACACCTGAGGTCAGGAGTTTGAGATAAGCCTGGCCAACATGGTGAAACCCTGTCTCTACTAAAAATACAAGAATTAGCCAGGTTTAGTGGTGAGTGCCTGTAATCCCAGCTACGTGGGAGGGTGAGGCACGAGAATCACTCGAACCCAGTAGGTGGAGGTTGCAGTGAGCCCAGATTGCACCACTGCACTCCAGCCTGGGAGACAGGGTGAGACTGTCTCAAAAGAAAAAAAAAAAATTAACAACAATCTAAACATGCCAGGCATGATAGCTCCCATCTGTAATCCCAGCACTTTGGGAGGCCAAGGCGGGAGGATCGTGGGAGGATCACTTGAGCTCAGGAGTTTGAGACCAGCCTGGGCAACACAGCAAGACTCCAACTCTACAAAAATAAAAAATTAGCTGGATGTGGTAACACATGCCTATAGTTCCAGCTACCCAGAAGGCTGAGGCAGGAGGATCACCTGAGTTTAGGAATTCAGGGCTTCATGAGCTATGACTTCACCACTGCACTCCAGCCTGTACAGGCAAGACCCTGTCTCAAAAATAAGAATTTAAACACATGAAGCCTTTTGTATCAGGTAAATTTTGGTGCTTAACAGCATAAAATATTTTTAAACTATCATATGTCCTTTCAGAACAAGATGGTCTAGGTTCTTGTCACAAAAATATTGCTTGATAAAGGCCTTCCTGTTGAATGACTAGATGAGAGACCATATTTTTTGTTTGTTCTTAGAAATATGTCAATTCATATTGACAAATATGAAATATGTCACATGTCATCCGAATTTTCTCATAATTCCTCTAGGATGTTGTAATCTGAAGACCCAGAGTCTGAAATTTCACTTATCTGGCCAATTCCATTATCATCATCATTAGCCAGAAATGCTATCTCTTTGCATTTATTTTGATTTATTTAATAACTGTGAAACATGTCAGATTTTTTCTTGTCCATTTTAAGTGGAAAATGAAAAATTCTAAATTTCAACTATATTCAAATGAAGGCTAACAGTAGACTAAAAAGAAGGTGTTTCCAGTCCTTTTTAATACATTCTTGAAACATAACGTTCTGGGTCCCACAGTAAGAAAAGGAAGACAATCTATTTCACTATTGTATCTTCATTATTTAGGTGATTTCATCATTATTCACTTTCTTGTTATTTCAGTCTTTTTTAGCATACTTGGAAATAACTGATGAGTAATGATGAATGATAATAATTCCTATGATAAAATAATAAAATGTTTCAAGATGCAGGAAATATGATCCCTGAAGTCTCATCATGATTTAGATTTATAGGAGGTCCAGTGGACATTTGGTGATAGTAAGAGAGAATAAGTTTTCTTCAGTTTTTTAAATGAACAGCTTTCTCCTTGTTCTTTTGTTAGCCTCTAGGAAAGAATAAATGCCAATTTTTTCAATTAGTCAAAACCACTCAAAATTTTAATAGTTAAAACTGTTCAAAAACAAAACTTGAAAACAAAACCGGAGCCAATGGACTCCAACAGCACCCCAAGGGTCAAGAACGCTTTACCTCAAATTATCTTAAATGTTGGTACCAGCAGGACTGAAAATCACAAATGCAAATAAAGCACCTATTAAATTAGAAACATTATTTTCAACGAAAGGATAGAATATAACGGGTGTTCCAAATTACCAGTAGTACTATAAATTAATACAACACTTTTTAGAGGAATGGTATCAAAAACTATTTTTAAAAACTTCATCCTTTTAAACTCAGAAATCAAACTTTTTCAACCATAAGACATAATCTGCTGCCTTCAATGCATTTGAAAATAAATAAATAGAAATAAAAATTAAAGTAAAAAATCTGAAATGTCAAGAAAACCATATGAATAAAAGTATTTACTACAATGGTATTCATAAAAGTTAAAAGTCAGAAAAGACTAAGAAACTCAGGACTAAGGAATGGCCTATCATACAGCCAATTTTAAATGATGGTGAGAACACTATACAGCAACACAGAATACAGTTCTTCATCCTTATTTCAGATGAGACTTCTCACCTTTAAATCTGGACACATACTGCTATAAGGCAATGCTCACAGATATTCACCAAATAAGCATTTAAGATAAAAATATTTAACAAACTTGAATATTTTCATATTACCACCTATCCCAAACGTATTCTTGCTTCCACACACCCTTTTGTGACTACCAAAACCACCCAAACCAAATCATTTCAGTGCATTTTATGCAGTTTTGGTTCACCCCTACACTGAGCACTGCCAAGCAAATAGATAATAGTTAATGATCAGCATATACTAAGTGACTTAATTAAATGAAAAATGTAGTACATACAATTAAATACTACACTTCAGCTATGCTAAAGCAGGCACCATGTGCACACACATATACACACATACAAAGCCTTGGAGGACTGCATCAAAAAAATAACGGCAGTTATATTCCTATGGGAGATTTGTTTTGGTAGTTCTCACATTTCAACTAAAATTTTTAAAACAAAATGACACATCTACCAAATTGTTTAATCTAAGCTAGTAAAAAAAAGTATATACTTTGAAATGCTATTCCAGGGAGACTGCTGGGACACTATCATACATTCATTACAGCACTGTAAACTGATACAACACTTTTGGAAAGCAATGTGTAATACGTGTCAAAAAACCATAAATGTGTTTATACCTTTGACCTAAAAACTTCTACCCTGGGAATTTATCACAAGGAAATAACATAAAAGAAAAACATGCGCAAAGATATTTGATGTAACACTCTAATATTTTAAAATATTTAAAATGCCCAACAATAAGAAATTGGCTAAGTAACTAATGGCATATTCTTTTAAAAACAGGAAATATAAAAAATACGCAGGAACAAGGAAAACATAACAAATAATAAGTTAAAAAAAAAGCAGGCCGGGCGCGGTGGCTCAAGCCTGTAATCCCAGCACTTTGGGAGGCCGAGGCGGGTGGATCACGAGGTCAAGAGATCGAGACCATCCTGGTCAACATGGTGAAACCCCGTCTCTACTAATACAAAAAATTAGCTGGGCACGGTGGCGCGTGCCTGTAATCCCCGCTACTCAGGAGGCTGAGGCAGGAGAATTGCCTGAACCCAGGAGGCGGAGATTGCGGTGAGCCGAGATCGCGCCATTGCGCTCCAGCCTGGGTATCAAGAGCAAAACTCCATCTCAAAAAAAAAAAAAAAAAAAAAAAAAAAAGCAGAACATAAATAATGCTGAACAAAAAGAGCAGAACTAAGTTGTGCTAATTGATCCAACTAGCTAAATATTATCTTCATAATGGAAAAAGAGAGGCACACTAAAAAGAAGAAAAGCTGCTGTGTTAGAATGAGAGAAATATGTTAACATTTTTAAAGTATCTTGTAATGGGACTCTGGCAACAATGTTAAAAAATCAAAATATGAGAGGAACATGGAGAATAATGGACAGTAATTTAAATTTCTGAATAGAAAATTGAGTTTCAGATAGGATATCATAAAGCTTTTATTAAAAAAAATTCTGTTTTAGATAGATAAATTTCCTCAAGGCAAACAAATATTAAGTATATTCATATGTAACTGTTCTCACAAAGTTCCAGAGAAGCCAAATTATGAACAAATTGTTACTATGCTTTCTAAAACAAGCCATCAATGGCTTAAGGTCGTATGCTTTTTCTCAAGATTTTAAAAACATTCTTTGACATCTAATTGGATATTCATTAACACTAACAGAAATGGAAAGAGTGCCACCTACTGAATTGTAATCCCTTCCATATAAAAAAGGAGTTCGTTTTCTTATTTATACTGTAGAATTTGAAGTCAACAAAGAGTAAAATGGATGATAAAATATTACTAACAATAGAATAATGTATTTAACCATTATATTTTCACTACAGTATACGTGGTGAAAATGAATTATAAGTTTAAACCAAGTCTGATTACATGAGAGAAATGATCAATTAATGCATGCTAATTGTACATGTGACATAAGCACAAAATATCAATTAAGCAACACAATCATCCAACAACTAACCACAGTGTTCAAAAAAAAAAAAAGAGAGAAAGAGAAAAAGACAGAGGGAAAGAGACAGGAGATACACACAGAGGAAGAGAGAAAAGTTAATACACTTTTTTCCTGTGGTAAAGCTAGGTACAAATAACTACATGTAAGCAGCATTTTAATTAAAACATCTTAAATATGTCTAAGGCTTCAAAAAAGATTAAAAGTTACTTAAAAGCAGATGACTACAACTAAAAGCAGATCAAAAAATGACGGAAGACAAATGCAGACATTGAAAAGATGACTGCAGCCAGGAACGGTGGTGACTCATGCCTGTTATCCCACCACTTTAGGAGGCTGAGGTAGGAAGATTGCTTGAGCCCAGGAGTTCAAGACCAGTCTGGGCAACACAGCAAGAGCCCATCTCTACAAAAAAAAAAGTTAACTGGGCATCGTGGTGCACACCAGTAGTTCCAGCTACTAAGGAGGCTGAGGTGGGAGGATTGCTTGAGCCTGGGAATGTGAGGCTGCAGTGAGCTAAATGGCACCACGGCACTCCAGCTTGGGTGACAGGGCAAGACCCTGTCTCAAGAACATATTCACAAGGTCCAGCCTGTCCAGCTTCTGTGAAGTTCCAAGGGAAAGGTAGAGCAGAGCCTCACTTAACCAGAATATAGTAAAAGCCCCAAACAGACACAGAATAAGCCCTAGCAGGTGCACAGCACGTCAGAATTCCCGGATTAGAAGAATTCCAGTGGGTATTACGACAAGTGCATATATTTACTGTACTGAAAGTGTTTCTTCAGAAAACATAGTATGACAACCATTATACTCAGTGCTGAGATTTTTGAGAAACAGATTGTAAATGTGGGCCTGCCCTCGGAAAATCATATCTAAGATCTGTAAAAATATAACATTGATATCTAATTTGATTATAGTAATTATCCAATGGGGGTTATTATTCCTATTTTACAAATGATGGAACTAGGGCTTAGAAGAAGAAATAACAGATAGACCTTATTGGGGAAAAAGTGAAAAAATGGCTTTGAATTGTCATGCTTCGATGACATACCAAACTATTAAATCTTTGGTAGTCAAAACTATGACATGACAATAGTGACTGTTAGATATCATTGGACAAATTTA
Organism: Aotus nancymaae; assembly: GCF_030222135.1. Lineage (NCBI taxonomy): Eukaryota > Metazoa > Chordata > Mammalia > Primates > Aotidae > Aotus > Aotus nancymaae. The sequence continues at coordinate 4,072,565 of NW_026988498.1, read as the reverse complement.
TACATATATCTCTTATATATATAGCTTATATTTATACATATACCTTATATTTATAGATATATATCATATACATATGATATATATATAGCTTTAAGCCCCCATCTAAAAAAATTTAAGGTTAGTGTTTAATCTTTTAGAATAAAACTGATTTTAGTTTTTCTTTTACAGCAATTCTGTTCTAGGAACTCAAAGAATATTAATTCAGGGCTGGGTGTGGTGGCTCACACCTGTAATCCCAGAACTTTGGAGGGCCAAGGCTGGAGATTGCTTGAGCCTTGCAGTTCGAGAACAGCCTGGACAACATAGTGAAACCTCATCTCTGCAAAAAATTTGGTGAGTCTGGTGGTGCATGTCTGCAATCCCAGGTGGTAGGATTGCTTGGGCCCAGGAGGTAGAGGTTGCAGTGAACTACAATTGCGACACTGCACTCCAGCCTGGGTGACAGAGGAAGACTCTGTCTCAAAAAAAAAAGAAAAGAAAAGAATAGAATATTAATTTAATATCCTTCAATGACAAACAGGAAAACAGGGCCATCTTCAAATAGGGTACTCATGAAACTCAATGAATGATAGGCGGGCCTCTGCCTCTCACACGGGGCGCAGTGCCTGACCAACACAGGCCCACCGTCCTGTTTAATCTTTCATTTTAAAGCAAGTGTACCTGCTGCCCTTAACATAAGCAACCAAGTCTGCCCTGGATACCAGGTTCTTGTCATGTTTTAGAATCCTGAACTTGACCTGATTCCTATTTTTAAAAAATAAATAAAAGGTTTTGTTGGAAGATTCCCTGCAGACTATAAGGTCCATTCTAAAATTTAACTCTGGATCTGGCCAGTCTGCTCAAGATCTGCATATTCAGATATCTCATTACCCAGCCAATCTCCTAAGCCTGAAACCTAGCCTCCTCTCTGCAGCACTCCCTCTACAATTTATCACCAAATCCTGACCATTCAGTACCTCCCAAATTTGGTTCTTCCTATTATCTGTCCCCCGGACAACTGCCACAAGCTCTATCAAGACTCTTCCAGTGATATCTCCTGTCCTAAGTCCATCCTTCTCAGTACCAACAGAATTTATAATGCAAACACCCTAACCCCCTAACTAAAAAATGTCCATTGATTCCCTTATTCCTGTAAACACACTAGGTTAGAAACCTCTGATATTTATAGTGTTGAAGCACTCTGTTTTCCTTTAAGTATCCCAAATTATAATTTTAAATAGTATATATACATTAGTCTAGCCCTTCTTTCCCCAAGTAGACTGTAAGCTCTAGGAAAGCAGGGAAGGCCCTTTGTTCCTTCACCTATCTTCAGAAATAAGCAGTGAGCCTGCAGACAGCAGGCTCTCCATAGCTCCTTGATGAATGAATGAAGGAAAAAATCATTTTAAATTTCCTTTTGGCATCAATGGCACAGAATCAGTATATAACCACTGTAAAAGAAACAAGTAACACCAGACGCCGTGGTTCATGCCTATAATCCCAGCAGTTTGGGAAGCAGAGGCGGGCAGATCATGAGGTCAGGAGATAGAGACCATCCTGGCCAAGATGGTGAAACCCCCGTCTCTACTGAAAATACAAAAATTAGCTGGGCATGGTGGTGTGTGCCTGTAATCCCAGCTACCTGGGAGGCTGAGGCAGGAGGATTGCCTGAACCAGGAAGTTGGAGGTTGCAGTGAGCCAAGATCGCGCTACTGCACTCCAGCCTGGCGACAGCAGAGCAAGACTGTCTCGGGAAAAAAATAAAAGGCAAATAACTTGCTATTATTTTATCTGAAATAGGAAAGTTCTATGTAGCTGTATGCAGTCATCAGTTAAATAAAAGGCAATGATGACATTATTCAATTTCAGATCCAAATTCAGGAAAGCAAGACAAAGGAAGTCCTACCTTACAGCCAAAATACTAACTGTGGCTCGATCTCATCTCACTGCAACCTCTGTGGGGTCCTACCCTGAGCCAGCCACACAGCACTGCCGCCTGCTCCTCCTTGACATCCCTGTCTTCCCTTCACACATGTAGGAAAACTTCCAAAAAACCTAAGTGCCGGTAAAGAAATGTTAAATTTCTGGCAAATTTTAAATTTGGAAAAAAAATAACAAAATTTTTTTTTTGTTTAGGATGACTAGAAAAAAGTAGACAAATTTGGTGTTTGTAGTAAATATCGAAACACTCCATTTTCCTAAGATACCTGATAGAACTACTTGGCTAATTTAGAAACATAAAAATTATTTTTCTTCTTTAATTTTTCAATCCCTTAAATACTCTCCTATCCAAAAAGTTCTTCTTGAACATTGGAAATGTGCTTTTGTTTTTATAAAGCCAGACAGATTAAAGGAAAAACTTTTTTGCAAGGAAGAGAATTTTGGCAAAGTCCACTCTAAATTTGTAAAGTCACTCTAAATCTGTGTATGCTGGGATTTTACTCTTTATGCTGACATGTATACACCTTCACTGTAGTGCTAATCTTTCTGGCTTTAATGCAATGTAAAAGATACACAGATTTCTAAAAAACCTACTTCAATCTTTATGCTGTCAGTAAAAAACTATTCCTGAGGATAACAAGAATAAGCAGAAAAAGTAACCTAAATAGAAGAATAAGATGTTAAAAAAAACACAATGTAAAAAATTAATTGCACTCAAGAAATCAATTTGATAGCTGGGTGTGGTAGCAGGTGCCTGTACTCCCAGCTACTCGGGAGACTGAGGCAGGAGAATTGCTTGAATCCAGGAGGTGGAGGTTGCAGTGAGCCAAAATCATGCCATTGCACTCCAGCCTGGGCAACAAGAGCAACACTCCGTCTTAAAAAAAAAAAAAAAAAGAAAGAAAAGAAACCAATTTGAAAGGAAAAAAAACAAATGAAGAGCCACAATACAAACCTTTGTTCTTCTATCTGTGACCTTGAGAATAATGCCAGGGCCATGAACGACACACAAAAGATGGGGCCGAGACTACGAAACCTGGGATGCCACTGTCACATCTATCACTTCAAAGCCGTGTGACCTTGGACGAGCTAATTTTTGAAACTGCTCCCTCATTATTCTGAAAAACTTCCCATAAAAGCAGGAGTGAATAAGTTTCTCCATGTCTTGAATTTAACTCTCATAGAATAGCAGGACCAGAAGTTTTATGCAAAAAAAAGAAAAAAAAATGGTGAAATGGAGAATAAGTGTAGGACTTAAAGAAAAAGCAAGACCCGGGTAAGTTATGGAGAAAAAACCAGTAATTAGAACAAAATACATGAAATATGATGGTAGAGATATATATTACATGGGCATTCAAAGAAGCCAGGATGGCCCTGGTGATGGAGGACAACTCCATGCAGCATGAGCTGACACGGGTACATTGTTCCTTTTGAGAAACATTACCAGTTTAATGATTCTGAAAGTAAAGCATGAAGCAATGAAGGGCAAGAAACTAACATGTAAAGTAAGCAGAAGTCCTATCACACAGGGCCCTGTAGGTTTATGCTAAGAAACGTGTACTGAACACCACAGGCACATCCCGACATCAGGCCCTGGTATGATTTCAGGTATAATCTTCCAGCTCAGATGCTGCTGGATTTAAACAACAACAACAAGCAATGCCTCCAGACAACTTCCCTGGATACACAGAAGGCACTTTCCCCAGACCCTAGAACTCCAGCCCAACAGGGAAATGAACAGGAAGGTATCTGAGAGGGCCAAGAGAGGAGCAGCCAGATCCTTAACTAGGGGGGCTGGGTGTGGAGGCGGCTTGCAGCGTTGGGTGTTAGGGGGCCAGGAGGTATTCTAAAAGCCTGTCCATTAAGAAAACTGGCTTGGCCAGGCACAGTGGCTCATGTGTATAATCCCAGCACTTTGAGAGGCCTAGGCGGGCCACCTGAGGTCAGGAGTTTGAGACTAGCCTAACCAACATGGTGAAACCCCATCTCCACAAAAAAAAAAAAAAACATGAAAATTAGCCAGGTGGTATACACCTGTAACTTCAGCTACTCATGAGGCTAAGGCAGGAGAATCGCTCAAACCAGGGAGGCAGAGGTTGCAGTGAGATGAGATCGAACCATTACACTCTGGCCTGGTCAACAGAGTGAGTGAGACTCCATCTCAAAAAAAAAAAAAAACAAAGAAAACCTGCTTGGTAAAGGCACTCTTCTGCTTAGGAAAGTCCTCCTCAAGCAGACTTCCAAACAACAGCAGAAAGCAAGGCCAAAGAGGGGCGAGAGGAATATCTCACTCAACTCTCTACCTTCAACACCAGTTCCTTGTGTAGGATCCGACTCATGGCAGGTACCCATACACACAGCACTGAATGGAGTCAACTAAACCCTACTCCAGCTCTGCTCCCAATTCCCGATGCAACAGGAGGCAGGTTAATTCACCTATGTTTTTTAAACTTCCATTTCTCATTTTTCTCCTTCCATAAATGGGAATGATAGCAGCGTCTGCCTTTAGGACCTGTTTCAAGATTAAATGAGATAATGCTTATGAATACATTATGTGATATCATGGATGAATTATTTGATGGCTGCTTTTACATTTTAACTTTTAAAAAAATACAAACATTATTTTAGCACCTGAAAGTCACGTAAACATCTTCATTAACATTCCTCTATTAAATCAGTAAGTAAATTTAAGTTGAAAGAACAAAGATCTTTTCAATAACTACAACTATCCCTTATTTATTTATTTTTTTGAGACAGGGTCCCACTCTGTCACCCAGGCTGGAGTACAGTGGCTCACTGCAGCCTCGACCTCCTAGACTCAAGCGATCCCCCTACTTCAGCCTCTGAGTAGCTGGGACTATACAGGCTTACGCCACCACGCTTGGCTAAATTTTTTATTTTTTATTTTTTCCGAGATAGAGTCTTGCTTTGCTGCCTAGGCTGGAGTGTAGTGGTGCATTCTAAGTCACTACAACCTCTGCCTCCCGGGTTCAAGTGAATCTCATGCCTCAGTCACCCAAGTCAATGAGATTACAGGCATCTATCACCACTCCCAGCTAGTTTTTGTTTATTTAGTAGAGACAAGGTTTTCTCATGTTGACTAAGCTGGTCTTGAACTCGTGGCCTCAAGTGATCCGCCTACCTGAACCTCTCAAAGTGCTGAAATTACAGGCATGAGCCACTATGCCCAGCTGATTTTTTCGTTTGTTTTTTGTTTTAGCTGGAATCTTGCTCTGTTGCCCAGGCTGGAGTGAGTGCAGTGGTGCAATCTTGGCTTATTGCAAACTCCACCTTCCTGGTTCAAGCAATTCTCCGGCTTCAGCCTCCTGAATAGCTGGGACTACAGGCACATGCCATCACACCCAACTAATTTTTGTGTTTTTAGTAGAGACAGGGTTTCACCATGTTGGCCAGGCTGGTCTTGAACTCCTGACCTCAAGCAATTTGCCCACCTTGGCCTCCCAAAGTGTTGGGATCACAGGTGTGAGCCATTATGCCCAGAGACATTTTTAAATTTTTTATAGAAATAGGGTATCACTATGTTGTCCAGGCTGGTCTCAAACTCCTGTGTTCAAGCGAACCTCCTGCCTTGGCCTCCAAAGTGCTGGGATTACAGGCATGAATCTTCACACCCAGCCAAAGCTCTTTTTATTTTGATGCAAAAAAGAAAACTCCTCTCCATATATGTTTCTGGTTTTCCCTGAGGAAAAACAGTTGCTCACTGTAACTGTAAGCAGCTGGAGAGCCACTAAGTGTTTTATACTGTGGGATGTGTTCATTTTTTGTCTAATAGTTTTGTGTAGAGAAGGACCGTTCAGACAAGAGATAAAGGTTTAAACAAAGGAAGTGATGGGATCGTATTTTGAAAATTTTTTAGGAAACAAAATTAGCAGAATTAGAGACGGGGAATGAGGGAGAATGAGAGAAGAGGTCGACATCAATTCTCACATTTCTAGCCTGAGTGACTGAGATGATGCCACCAACTGAGATGGATAACACAGGTGTATTCAGGGTAAGAAAACATGGAAATGGCCAGCTGCAAGCGGCTGCAGGGTCTGAGAGGTGTGATGTGGAGGCAGTCTGGTGAGCTATCAGCATACAGACAGGGGTTCAAACCATGACAGTGGGAAGTCAGCTCTGAAACCAAGTAAACTGAGAAACACAGTAGGTAAAGGATAAAATTTTGGAAGCACCAATGGTTTGGAGGTGGGAGAGCCAGGAAAGATGCGCTTAAGAAAGGCCTCAACAGGAGAATTGCCTGAAACCAGGAGGTGGAGGTTGCAGTGAGCCAAGATCGTGCCATTGCACTCCAGCCTGGGTAACAAAAGCGAAACTCCTTCTCAAAAAAAAAAAAAAAAAAGAAAGGCCTCGAGACGGAGCTCATCACATCATCACATAAGGAAAGTGAAGGGAGTATGATGGCGCTGAAGAAAAGCAGCTTCGAGATGTGCCCAACAGTGATGAAAGCAGCAAAAAGCTTCAACAAGGGGAATCCAGGGAAGAAAGCGGCAGCTGGGGCAAGGTAGTCTGTGCATCTTCCCAAATTCCCACATGAACACAGGACAATGAACGTAACCAGGTGACAGAGTACCCCCATCAGTACCAAAATACAAGCAGGTGAGAACATGCCACCAAGAGTCGCAAGACCCAAGTATGAGGCACCTGTGCAGGGGAAACAGTGAGAAGCGACGGGAAGACTGACCTGAAATAGGAGAACCCCAAAAGGGCCACGAGGCCTCCGCTGGAAAGCCCTGGCAGGCCAACCAGAGAAGACTGGCACAAGCTGGGAAGGATGGGACCACTTCAAGTACAGGGCATAGGAGGGCATGGGTGAGATCCAGTGGGGCTGGAAGTTGAGCCCAGGAGCTTTCAGACCTGACCCTCGCTGCTCTCTGCCAGGACACAGCCTCACTGGGAGGACACAGCTGGCAGTGGAATCTCAGTTGAGTAGAAAAAGGAAAACTGACATGAAGGAAAGAAGATCCAGGTAAAAGTGGTGGAGAAAAACAGATAGAAATTCTCAGGGGGCAAGTTCCCATAGTTGGAACATTCCACAAAAACCACAGAAGAGGGAGCACTGCGAAGTCGGAGGAACTACTCTGAATCTCCTAAAGCAAGCTTGTCCAACCCACAGCCCACGGGCCATATGTGGCCCAGGACAGCTTTGAATGTGGCCCAACACAAATTCATAAACTTTCTTAAAACATTATGAGATGTTTTGATTTTTTTTTCCTAACTCATCAGCTATCATTGGTGTCAGTGTTTTCTATGTGTGACCAACGACAATCCTTCTTCTTCCAACGTGGCCCGGGGAAGTCAAAATATTGGCCACCCGTGTTCTAAAGGCTCAGAAAAATAACTCACATACAGTTTCTATAAGGAAAAGAAGACTAAATAGCAAATCAACATCCCTCCAGACAATGAAAGTACAAGAGAAACACACACTCGAAAAAACAAATGAAGCTATAAAGTTCTATCTTAAAACAATCTAAGACACGAGAGAACATGAATCAGAATCAGAGACAACTCAGAAATTAGGGAGCGGAACTGAAGAAAGTAGCCATATGATCTGACGAGATACATATGGTACAATTACAGAAAATTGATTTCATAGGACAGAATGAGTCAAAAAACTTTTTTTTACCTGTTTCAGTAATCGTGAATGATAATATCAGTAGCAATATTGTACGTGTAATCTGGGATAAAGCAAATGAGTAATTATGGAATATTCTAATTTTATCATCTTCTTTATTTCTGACAACCAGAATTCTCAGTATGGATGAAAGTATTTATGGATGCAACATAAAAAATAAAAATCTTGTACTCCTAAATATGAATTGGAAAATCTGCATAAACTCAAGAAGAACGCTATCCACCTACCTATCTATTCACACACATCTACATGTACATAAATATTTATTTACTTATTGCCTAGAAACAATGACCAACTGAGTTATATATAATAAGTATCCCTTAGCACCAAGACTGTGTACTTGAAATGCTATTTCCCAGCACGGAGACAACTGGATATCCATATGCAGAAGAATGAAATTGGATCCTTATCTCATACCACTTACAAAAATCAACGCAAAATGAAATAAAGACCTAAATGTAAGACCTCAAACTATGAAACTGCTAAAAGAAAACAGAGGGGAAAAACTATAACACACTGGTCTGGGCAATTATTTTTTACATTTGGCCCCAAAAGCTCAAAGTGACAAAAGCAAAAATGAACAAATGGGATTACAGCAAAATTAAAAGCTTGTGCGCAATAAAGGAAACCACAGAGTGAAGACACGACCTGTGGGCTACGAGAAAACGCGTGCGCCCACACACCTGATAAGGGGTTTACATCCAAAACATACAAGGAACCCAAAAACAACACAACAAATAAAAAAAGACAAAATATATAAGGAACCCAAACGACTCTGCAGAAAGAACACTCTGGCTGTTGTCCTGCGCCAGAGGGCAGTCGGCAGCCATGGTGCCCAGTGGGAATGGCATGATCTTGAAGCCCCACTTCCACAAGGCTGAAGGGGGACCGCTCCAAACTCATCCTCTTCCCCAGGAACTCCCAGCCCCCAGGAAGGGAGAGAGTTCTGCTGAAGAACTGCAATTGGCCACCCAGCTGACAGGACCAGTCACACCTATCCAGAATGTCTATGAGGAGAAAGCTCAAGTCATCACTGAGGAGGAGAAGAATTTCAAAGCTTTTGCTAGTCTCTGCATGGCCTGTGCCAATGACTGACTCTTCAGCATATGGACAAAAAGAAACAAGGGAGCTACAGAACAGGATGTTGAGAAGAAAAAATAATGCTGGGCACGGTGGCTCACACCTGTAATCCCAGCACTTTGGGAGGCCGAGGTGGGCGGATCATAAGGTCAAGAGATCGAGACCATTCTGGCCAACATGGTGAAACCCTGTCTCTACAAAATATATAAAAATTAGCTGGGTGTGGTGGTGAGCGCCTGTAGTCCCAGCTACTCGGAAGGCTAAGGCAGGAAAATCGCTTGAACCCAGGAAGTGGACGTTGTAATGAGCTGAGATCACGCCACTGCACTCCAGCCTGGCGATAGAGCAAGACTTCGTCTCAAAAAAAAAAGAAAGAAAAAGAAAAGAAAAAATAAAGCCCTCTTGGGGACTTGTAATAAAAAAAAAAGAAAGAAAACCCTATAGAAGGAAATAATCCAGTAAAAAAATGAGTAGACATTTCTCAAAATAAGACATACAAACTGCCAACAGATATACAAAAAAATGTCCAACATCACTAATCGTTACAGAAATAAAACCACAATGAGACATTAGCTCACACCTGTTAGGATGGCTACTATAAAAAAGATGAAAGACAACAAGTGTCAGCGGGGATGCAGAGAAAAGAGGCAACCCCCGTACACTGCTGGTGGGAATATTAATTAGTACAGTCATTATGGAAAGAGATGTAGAGTTTCCTCCAAAAACTAAAAATAGAATTACCATATAATCCAGCAACCCCACTCCTGAGTATTTACCCAAAAGATGTGAAAAGATTCTGTTAAAGCGATTCTGCTCTGCCAAGTTCACTGCAGTACTATCCTATAGCCAACTCACAGATATAACCTAAGTGCCCATTAGCAGATGAGTGGGTAAAGAAAATGTAATAGGCCGGTCGCCATGGCTCACACCTGTAATCCCAGCACTTTGGGAAACCGAGGTGGGCAGATCACAAGATCAGGAGATCAAGACCATCCTGGCTAACATGGTAAAACCCTGTCTATACTAAAATTACAAAAAATTAGCCAGACATGGTGGCACATGCCTGTAGTCCCAGCTACTCGGGAGGCTGAGGCAGAAAAATCGCTTGAACTCGGGAGGCGGAGGTTGCAGTGAGCCAAGATCGCGCCACTGCACGCCAGCCTGGGTGACAGCGTGAGACTCTGTCTCAAAAAAAAAAAAAAGAAAAGAAAATGTAATATATATATACTGCAGAATACTATTTAGCCTTTGATAGCACAAGAAGGTGATTATATCAACAATAATTTATTGAACATTTTATCTTGAACTCCTGGCCTCAAGCAATCCTCCTGCCTCAGGCTCCCAAAGTGCCCAGATTACAAGTGTGAGCTACTGCACCCTGTACATTTAAAAATAACTAGAAGAGTGTAACTGGCATGTTTGTAGCACAAAGAAATGATAAATTCTGGACCCGGCACAGAGGCTCATGCCTGTGATCCCAACACTTTGGGAGGCTGAGGTGGGCAGATCACTTGAGGATAGGGGTTTGAGACCAGCCTGGCCAACATGGCGAAACCCTGTCTCTACTAAAACACAAAAATTAGCTGGGTGTGGTGGCAGGCGCCCGTAATCCCAGCTACCCAGGAGGCTCAGGCACAAGAATCACTTAAACTTGAACCCAAGAGACAGAGGTTGCAGTGAGCCAAGATCACATCACTGCACTCCGGCCTCTGTCTCAAAAAACAAAAATAAAAAAGAAAGAAAGAACTGATAAATGCTTCAGGTGGCAAATATTCAATTTAATCTGATGTAATTATGACACATTGTGTGCTTTTATTAAAATATCTGATGTACTCCATCAATATTTACACTTACTATGTACCCATAAAAATTAAAAAGTATTATTCAGCCTCAAAAAAAAAAGGAAGGAAAACTTATCATTTGCGACAACATAGATGGAATTCAAACAATTCTGCTAAGTGAAGTAAGCCAGGCACAGAAGGACACATACCACATGTTCTCACTTATACAAGGATGAAAAGAATCACATTCCAAGAAGCGGAGAGTAGAACGGTGGCTCCAGAGGCTGGGGCAGGGATGTGGGGAGGGAGATGATGCTCAAAGCGTGCAAAGCCGCAATCAGACAGAAGGAGTACTTTTATTGAGCTACATCGCACAGCATTGTGAAAAACGAAAATAATAATGTATTACACATTTGAAAGTCATTAAGAGAGCAAGTTTTAAATGTTCTCTCCACAAAAAAAATGATAGGCATTTGAGGTGACAGATATGTTAACTAGTTTGACTCTATTTCACATTGTATCTATAAAACATAACATCACTTTGTACCCCCAAATACATACAAGTATAACTTGAAAATTTATAATTAAAAAAAGAAAAGAAATGCTATTTTCCAAGAAACCAGGGTTTCCTGGACAGATAACTTATACCAAGCGTAGGATGTGTCTACACACGCTGACCCTAGAACATTCTGATACACCAGAGGGTGATGACATCACCAAAGCCAATTCAGGTCATGTCGAAAGGACTCAGAAGCCAGAGTGAAGAAGCTGCCACTGGCCAAAGATGCAACAACTGAAGCTACAACACAGGTAAAAGTTGTAATGAATGAAATCTATCAAGTATGTTTAAATCTGTGAGTTCACAATGATAGCGTATTCAACAAAATTAGTCACCTTCTAAGGATGACCAATTCATTCTCTTGAAAACTGGGTATCCCAGTTTTTTTCATATGGTATGCTGTATGAAAAAAATCAAGCATTTACCCTGCTTCCACTACATAAACTATATCATTAAGTTACTAAACAGTGGATGAGGAAAAGGATTTTCTCTCTCTCTTTTTTTTTTTTGAGACAAGAGTCTTGCTCTGTTGCCTAGGATGGAGTGTAGTAGTGCAATCTTGGTTCACTGCAACCTCCTCATCCTGGGTTCAAGCGATTCTCCTGCCTCAGCCTCCCAAGTAGCTAGGATAACAGACACACACCAACATGCCCAGCTAATTTTTGTATTTTTAGTAGAGACGGGGGAGTTCACCACGTTGGCCAGGCTGGTCTCGAACTCTTGACCTCACAATCTGCCTGCCTTGGCCTCCCAAAGTGCTGGGAACATAGGCATGATCCACCATGCCTGGCCAGGATTTTCTTATAAAGTGATTCCAACTAAAGAATGAAATAAAAACAAAGTGATCGTATTATCATTACTTTACAACGCCTAATGAATTAATGATCTAGGCGCTGAGCATCAGCACTGCTAACGTCAACGAAAGTGAAAACTGGACATCTTAGCTGATAACTTGCCAAACCTAAATCTGGTCAATCCTTAGATTCCTGCTGCCAATTTGCAAGAAACACATTGAGTTGCACTATGAGTGCACAATGTACAACATCCAGCTGTGGGGCACTGTGTAGATCAAACAACCCAGATCCTCAACAAACAGACTGTAAGACCAAGAAAGGAATGGAAGGAGAGTTGTAAACTAAGCGTTAAATGACATGGCTGGGTACAGTGGCTCACATCTGTAATCCTGGCACTTTGGGAGGCCTTGGATGGTGGATCACTTGAGGTCAGGAGTTCAAGACCAGCCTGACCAAAATGGAGAAACCCCATCTCTACTAAAAATACAAAAATTAGCCAGGCGCGGTGGCCTGCACCTATAATCCCAGCTACTCAGGAGGCTGAGGCAGGAGAATCTCTTGAACCCAGTAGGCAGAGGTTGCAGTGAGCCTCAGCTCACTGCACTTCAGCCTGGGTGACAGAGTGAGACTCCAACTCAAAAAAAAAAAAAAAAAAAAGACATGTAAAGTAAAAAAGGGGTGCATGTGTGAAGAACATTAATGTGTCTAGGGGTATGTATTTGGCTGATAAAACCACGAAACTAAGAAGTAATTCCTATAAAGTCAGGACAGTGATTGGTTATTTTTGGAGGGAGGGAGGAAGGGGCTGGGGTGGGGTTGGGTACATAGAAGGGATTCTGAAACAGCTGGTAAAGTGCCGTTTCTTGAACTGGGAGAAAAGGTATGAAATTTGCTTCAGATCAACCATTTACATAGCAATTGGCATTCAGAGCCAAGGACTACCTCAAGAAAAGGATGGCAGGAGCGTGAGAAAGAAATGGCAGGTACTAAAGTGGCCATAGACTCGTGAGTCCAAGGAGTGCCAGAGGTCACACGGGAAGATGCAGAGGAGCCCATCTGCTGAACTAGGCTATTCTTGGGAATGGGAGGAAGGGAAGCGAAGAGACACTTTCATCGTACTGAATTCACTTGGCAATATATTTTTTCAGCAAGTTTGTATTGCTTTTGTTAACTTTTTCAAACACGTAAATGTTTACTTTTTAAAGAGCTTCATAATAAAAATAGAAATCTTAGTGGGGAAGGGGATAAATCCCCATGCAAAAGAGTTCCTAACAATGTATGCAGATATTCCACCTTCAAAGCGAGGGGTATAACTCCCATTCCTTAAGTGCGGGCTGCATAGAGGGCATTCTTTCCAAAGAGTACAGTAGGGGAAGAGGGGATAAAAGAGAAACTTTACTGTGGAGAAACCCAATAAACACCACCCCGCCAAGTGGTCACCATCAATATCAACAGTGATAAATTATGTTGACAGCAGATACCTTTGATGTGATAAAACGGGCACTTGACCTCTGTGGGCTTTCTCCCTAAAACTTCATAACCCCAATCTTATCATGAGGAAAACATCTGAAAAATTCCACTAGAGGGACACCCTACAATATACCTAACCAATAATCCTCAAAACTGTCAAGGTCATCAAAAACAAGAAAAGTCTGAAAGGCTGTCACAGCCAAGAGAAGTCTGAGGAGACATGACAACTAAACACAATATGATATCCTGGATGGGATCTGGAAATAGAAAAAGGACATTCAGTAAAAACTAAGGAAATGTGAATACCGTACAGGCGTCAGTTGATAAAATATCAATATTGGTTCATTAATTGTGATACACGTACCATCGTCAGGTAAAAGGTTAATAACGGAAGAAATGGTTCAGATGTGAGTGAACTCTCCAGACTATCTTCTCAATTTTTTCTGTAAATCAAAACTGTTCTAAAAAATAGTCTATTTTAAATTTTTAAAAAATAGAACCTCTAAAAGTGGCAATCTCACAGTATCTTTACCAAGTTTAAGTTGAGCTTGGTAAGTCTCCTGCAATAAGTCAGAGTACATGGTTTATATTCTTTTTTTTTTGTTTTTGAGAGATGGATTCTCACTCTATTACACAGGCTGGAGCAGCAGCACAATCTCCATTCACTGCAACCTCTGTCTCCTGGATTCAAGTGATTCTCCCATCTCAGCCTCCCAAGTAGCTGGGACTAAAAGTGCCCACCACCACAGCCAGGTAATTTTGTATTTTCAGTAGAGACAGGGTTTCACCATGTTAGCCAGGCTGGTCTCAAACTCCTGACCTCAAGTGATTTGCCCACTTCGGCCTCCCAAAGTGCTGGGATTTCAGAAGTGAACCACTGCGCCCAACATATATTTCTTTCTTATGCAAATATTTTGAACCAATCAACAGACCCCCTCAGAAGACCCTCATTGACCAGTGGCATAGCAACCACACTCTGAGAACCAACAGTGACTTTGGCATAGTACACTGTACTATTTTCAGACATTCCTCAGCACAATAAAATAGGAAGCAAAAAAATACGGTATTGGTGTGAATCTGAAAATATGTATGGCAAGCTGGGGAGAGAATGTTCTTGGATAAAACACACTGGGTACCAGCCATCAGAACTGTAACCGTCCAAGCAAAAAGATGCATGTATAAAATATTTTCAAAGAGGTCTCACTTCTAAACATATAATCAGATAGAACAGGCAATAACACCTTCCACATCATCTCCTCCTCTGTCATCTTCACACTGCGGATGATCACAGAGCTCCTCAGTCAAGGATCTACCCAGCCCAGCTAGTAAGTCTGTTCCCTCAGCTCCTCGGCATGTGATGGTAACACTACCCTACACTTAGTCTTCTTTTTTTTTCAGAGATGGGGTCCTGCTATGTTGCCCAGGCTGAAGTGCAGTGGCCAGTCCAGGCTCAATCATAGTGCACTACAGCCTCAAACTCCTGGGCTCAAACGATCCTCCTGCCTCCGCCTTCTGAGTAACTAGGACTATTGATGTGCCACTGAACCCAGCTTGACATCGATTCCCCTTATAGAATGACTTCACTAATGTATACTATATTTTGACTGAAAAGTAAATTCTTTAAGAACAAAAAAAGAAAAAGGGGAAGAGAATTAATATTCACTGTCATGTGTTTTATTTTCCTTTTTTTGAGGGGAGAGGATCTCACTGTCACTCAGGCTGGAATGTGGTGGCGTGACTGTAACTCACTGCAGCCTTGACCCCTGGGCTCAAGTGATCCTCCCACCACAGACTCTCGATAGCTGGGACTATAAGAGTGCACCACCATGCCCAGCTAAGTTTTTTATTTTTAGTACAGATGAGGTCTCACAACATTGCCCAGGCTGGTATCGAACTCCTGGGCTCAAGCTTCAGCCTCCCAAAGTGCATAAGCCATCACACCTGGCACACTGTTATGTATTTTATATATTAAACACTGTCCAATTTTATATAAATGTGTTAACAACAACAACAACAACAACAAAACACTTAATTCTTCATCTCCCCAGTGCAACAGGTATTACTGCATTTATTTTACGGATGATGAATAGAAAGTTCAGACAGTAAAGTGATGTGGGAAGACTAGAAACTCAGTGACTGGCTGAGTCATGTCTCAGTGACGCCATGAGGTCCATGCTATGCCTCTCACAGCCTGCTGCCTGCCCCTTCAGGCCTTCTATGTGTATACATTCGCCAGCTCCAAGTGCTGAGCAGAAAGACATTCACAGGCTTTTTTGACATGAACCAAGCTGAGTGGCTGGTAAGAGGGAACCCCTTGGCAGGACCTGGTTTTCTTTTAAGACCAAAGTCTAGCCTGTCTGTGGCTCCTAAGGAAGTAAAAGGAAAACAAAGAGCGTGGTGAACAGTATCATTATCAAAGGTGTTCACCTCTGTACCTCACTTTGCACCACTAATCAGAATACCAGGAACTTTCTAACATGCTGTAACCATGAAAAAGAAAACATTTCAGATTGTAAATGACAAGAAATGGTCTTGTATGGTTCTAATTTTAAATGGTAACCAAAGAACTGCATTCTATATCCTTTTCTCATGAAGAAGAGAAGGTTTTAATGAGCATCTTACTGTACTGCCTACCACTTACTGCATCCTTATAAACCGTATGCATATCTTACAAATCAGCAATGTTTTTCTTTCTTAGATAATCCACACGTTAGATGAAAAATGAAAAGTCGTGTTCTCAAGATTTATGTTATTTTCCTTTTAAAAATGTTGATAATTGGCCAGGCACGGTGGCTCATGCCTGTAATCCCAGCACTTTGGGAGGCCAAGATGGGCAGATCACCTGAGGTCAGGAGTTCGAGACCAGCCTGACCAACATGGAGAAACCCTGTCTCCACTAAAAATAAAAAATTAGCTGGGTGTGGTGGCCCATATCTGTAATCCCAGCTACTCAAGAGGCGGAGGCAGGACAATCACTTGAACCCGGGAGGCGGAGGTTGCGCGGAGCCGAGATTGCACCATTGCACTCCAGCCTGGGCAACAAGAGCAAAACTCCATCTTAAAAAACAAAATAAAATGTTGATAATTTATATTGGTTGCATAAAACTAAATGAGATTCTTATTTTGCTTCAAATAATTCAGAAAATAAACCCCAAAATTTATGGTAATATAGTAATTTCAGCCAGAAGTCAATATAAAAAAAATCACTAAATTGTTTTTCATACTTCTTCACTACCTAATCTAAATCTGATATCTTAGTTTCATTTCCTTGCTAGTATTTAAATATGATAACCATAACATTTTAAGAGAATTTTATCGTGGAATATTTTCATGCTATAAAAATAAGACACGAAGGACCAAATAGTTAGGTGTAGATTATGATCAAAGTCCTAGCTTTGGTTCTGGGCTGTTAGTGTGTTAGTATCACTCAGTAGAACCCACTGCAGCCAAGATCCAGAGTGTCTAAATGAGGATCCGTCAATTCACCACAAATCCCTACCACCCGGGGCCAGTATCTGTCCAGTTTCTCAGATGAGGCAACCCTGATGCACAGACTGTGAAACAACTTATATCAAGTTTAAACTAGTTCCTGAGACAAATGGGTAACGCTTCAAAGTGCTATTAAAGTAGAACCGATTATAAGAAATGAATTGCAAAAAATTGGAACCCTTGGGCACTGCTGATAAGAAGGTTAGATGGTACAGCCACTATGGAAAACAGTGTGGTGATTCCTCAAAAATTAAATATACAATTACTATATGAACCAGCAATTCTACTTCTGGGTATGGACCCAAAAAACTTGAAAGCAAGGACTGGAACAGATATTTGCATACCAATGTTCATAGTGGAACTAATCACAAGAACCAGAAGGTCAAAAGAGCCCAAATGTCCATCCATGAATGAATGGATAAACATGTGGAATGTATATATAATATAATATTATTCTGCCTTAAAACACACACACACAACAACATCCTGACACAGGCTACAACATAAATGAACCTTGAAGATATCTCATTAAGTGAAATAAGTCAATCACAAAAAGACAAATATTGTAGGATTCCACTTATAAAAGGTAGAACAGATAAATTCATAGAGATAAAAAAAAAAAAAAGAATGGTGGTTGCCAGGGGCTAGAAGTGGTGGAGAATGGGGTTATGTTTAATGGGAACAATGTTTCAATTTGGGAGGGTAAAAAAAGTTCTGCAGAAGGATACAAATGATGGTTGAATAACAATGAATACTTAAGGCCACAGAACTGTACACCTACAGATGGTTACAATGGTCTATTTATGTTATGTATATTTTACAACAGAAAATCATAAGTAAAAGTAATTGCTGGCATCATATGCATTGTCCTGAAATATACACGTTTTAGAATTTTTTACAAAATGAAAGAATTTAATTGTAACTTTTCCAATTCTTGTAAGAAAAAATATTTTGTAGTTGTATTAGAGATCACAAATTACTTAAATATCTCTTTAGAATCTTAGTGAACTTAGTGATCAATATCTAAAATTATGCAGAAAAAAAAGGAATTCTGTAATAGGAATGACCACTGTACCTAATTAGCTACGATTTTATAATCCAAAGTTCCATATGATCAAATAATAAACATTTCTACTCATCATAAAATACAGAAGTCTACACAATATCAGTGAATACTCACAATCCACTCACTGTTTCCAATATAAAGCCATGGCATTCAACTCATGGCCTGAATAATAAGGGGTGAGGAAAAGAGCTACCCCAATTTTTCTGTTTCAAAGGTTTTCTAATTTACTTAATATCCCATATATAATAGGGCTGTTGAAAGGCTTCTTTTTGGCTTCACTGTTCTCTACTTTAAATTTATAAAGGAGATAAATACTTCAGACATAACCCTGATCACACCATGGCTCTGCCTGGTAATATCAGTTGCAAGTTTGCTGGTTTAAGAGTTAGAACAATTTGTAAATAACAGTAAATGGTTCTATTGTGTTTCCAGAATTTATAAAGTCGGCATAGCATGGAAAACAAAGAGGATTAAAAATTCACTAAAATAGTCACTAACAAATGAAGAAGAAACACTCACAAACCTTCTTGAGAAGACACAATGGGTGGCAGGTAATCGGGAATGTATTCTTTCCTTTCCTCTGCATCTTTACTTCCAGGTTGAGGAAACTGAAGTACATTGTTCTTGCTAACAGGAAATGATGGAATTTGATGTGGGAAAGTGACAGGTTCAATGTTGTGAATATAGTCTTCCAGTTCATGCAGACTAACCCCCATAAGTTGGAAAGCTTCACCAACATCATCCAAAATTGGGTCTGTTCGGCCATCTGAAACAAAGTCAAAAGCAAATCAAATTATTTGAAGAAAATCCCATGAGTATATTTTTAAATATTAAGAAAAAGTAGTTAAATAAATATGCAGCTCAGAATCAAGTATTTTAACCTAGTTATTGGAAAGAATTTAATAGATTTTAAATCGAATATCACAGAATCATGCTTAAGCTGATTATTAAAGTCAAGTTCAAATACAATCAGACGACTAGCCAGAACACCACAGAAAAAATCCTGATCAGCTACTATAGAACAAATATCAAAGTAGTTTACAGATTATCAAAAGCATCTGGAACTGTGGCTAGCACACAGAAAATGCCCCCCAAATAATAAAAAAATACTGTGGGTTTTTTTTTTTTAAGAGATAGCATCTTGGCTGGACAAGGTGGCTCATGCCTATAATCCCAGCACTTTGAGAGGCCAAGGCACGCAGATCACAAGGTCAGGAGTTTGAGACCAGCCTGGCCAACATGGTGAAACCCCATCTCTACTAATAATACAAAAATTAGCCAGGCGTGGTGGCATGTCCCTATAATCCCAGCTACTCGGGGAGGTGGGGGCTGAGGCAAGATAACTGCTTGAACCCAGAAGTCGAAGGTTGCAGTAAGCCAAGATCACACCACTACACTCTAGCCTGGGTGACAGACCAAGACTCCATCTAGGGAAGAAAAAAAAAAAAAAGATGTCATCTTGCTTGTTGCCCAGGCTGGAGTACAGTGGTATGATCACAGCTCCCTGCTGCCTCAAACTCCTGGGCTCAAGTGATCTTCCCATCTCAGTCTCCTGAGTAGCTGGGACTACAAGCACATGCCACCATGCCTGGCTAATTTTTCTTTTTCATTTTGTCGAGATGGGTTCTTGCTATGTTGCTCAGGCTATGTTGAACTCCTGGCCTCAAGCAATCCTGCCTCCCAATGTGGCGGGGTAACAGGTGTAAACCAATGTGTCTGGCCCTTTTTTTTTAAAATCATCAAGTAAATAGTGTGCTGTGCTGATGAAGCCAATGTTCGTTACATTTCCTCTGTTGTTCACTGATGCATCTGTGGAATCTTAAACAGTGGCTGGCACATAACTGGCACTCAATAGCTACTGAATGAATTATACAATCAAATGAATTTTTAAAACCTAAAAATATTTACAAAGAAGATCTAGATCATAAAAGTTTGGTTTTTGCTTGGTGGTTTTTTTTTTTTTTTTTTTTTTTTGAGACAGGGTCTCACTCTGTTGTCCAGGCTGGAGTGCGGCAGGGCGATCGTGGCTCACTGCAACCTTGACTTCCCAGGCTCAAGCCATCCTCCCACCTTAGTCTCCCGAGTAGCTGGGACTATCAGTGCACCACCACCATGCCCAGCCATTTATAGGTAAATTTAAATGGCTGGGCATGGTGGTGGTGTAGTGGTAGTCCTGGGTGCACCCAGGATTTATAGGTAAATTTTTATAGGATTTATAGGTAAATTTACAATTTACCTAAAAATTTTCAAATGTAATTAGAACAGCGATCAAGAGATTAAAAGTTGAATATAGTAAGATTTTTCTTTATAAAAGCAAGTTTTTCCTATGCCTACCCTTAGCAGAGCTTAAGGTCTCTACATCCTTAAAAATGTCTAGGAAAACTCCAGTTTCTGATTTTCAACAGTCTGAAGGATTTAACTGAAAACCTGAAATTTGATCACTTCAAACTCAGTATGCCTGAAATTAAATCACACTGTAAAATGAAAAAGAATCCAAATATTGCTAGAATTGGACACGTGTGGTAATGCATACGGAAACATCTGAAAGGATATTCAGCCAATGGCTAACAGTTCAAGGGGATAGAAGCTGCAGCAGAGGGAAGCCAGTGGTGGAAGCAGGAGACTGACTTCTAACTCCACATACTTCTGCAGTCTTTCATTTCCTTCTTGAGAACATTTCTTTCAGAAGAAACAAACACCATCAGTTTGTTTTTACTGACATTCTTTCTACAAGTATGGGTTACTTCTGTGATGTATAAAAGAGGAAAAAATAAAACGAATACTCTTCTTCTTACTGAATGTCAATATGCATTTCAACTCCTCTATTCCTATTAAAGTTATTATTACACTCTCAGTCTAAAAAATATAATCATCTTCGATTCCTCCATATGCTTTGCAGCCTCAAACCAAAATCTGGTATTTTTTCTAATCCTATCCTCTTTTTTTTTTGAGACAGAGTTTCACTCTTGTTGCTCAGGCTGGAGTACAATGGCATGATCTCGGCTCACCGAAACCTCTGCCTCCCAGGTTCAAGTGATTCTCTTGCATCAGCCACATGAATAGCTGGGATTACAAGCATGTGCCATAACACCTGGCTAATTTTTGTATTTTTAGTAGAGACGGGGTCTCACCATGTTGGTCAGGCTGGTCTCAAACTCCTGATCTCATGAACTGCCTGCCTCAGCCTCCCAAGTGCTGGGATTACAGGTGTGACCCACCATGCCCGGTCCCCCCACTTTGTTTTTTAACCATGATTTCAGATTTTTCCCTTTCTCTCTACTCTTACTGTCACTGTCTCAGTATAGTCTCAAGTTCTGCCCACTTCAATCTCTTGTACACATCACTGCCAATAGAATTTTCTTAAAATACCACTTTAATCATACTATGCCCCCTACTTAGACATATGCAATGTTTTCTACTACATGTTTTAATTCTTTTGTCTAGCTTTTAAGTCCCTCCATAACCTGATTTCACTCTGTTGAACATTTTTGTCAGGCATCCTTGGAATGAACTGCATATGGAGTTGATCGCCTTACTGGTATTTTTATTATGCTTAATGTCACCTGGACAGCTTAGTGTATGCTGTTCTCTAACCTGGAATACTTGATACCTTTACATAACCATACGTCATAGCTCAACTCAAATCTTATCTTTTCTGTGAAGTAATCCTACCCCAGAATCCATAGCCTACAAGCATCTGTCCTCTTACTCCTCTTACATTTACTTCCTGTACCATGCAAAAAATATTACGGTACTAGTGTTGAAGAGTCAGTCTGAAAGATTTAGCACCTGCTTTCAGTGCATGCACACGTGTTTAATACGTAACATGACACAGACAGAGACATCTGCCCTTGAATGCTTGGAGAAATTGTTACCTCAGGGCAATTCTTAAGTTCATTATTGTTGAATTAATGATAACTTCTAATACTTGCTTTAACTTGAGAACATTTCTTTCAGAAGAAACAAACACCATCAGTTTGTTTTTACTGACATTCTGGCACTTTGAACATACCTTATGGGCAGGGACTGCATCTTAGTAATTTTACGTCTCCAATGCCTAGCACAGGGGTTGGTCATAAGTGGTGCTCAGTAAGTGTTTGTTGAAACAACAGAAAGGACTTAAAGGAGTAGAATACAAAACTGCATAGTGGTAACCTGGAGCTACAGAATCGGATTTTAGAATAAGGCTGGTATAGAAAAACGAATCTAAAAATATCTAATAAGTATACCAAAATTAGCATTAAAAAAAAGTCACCAAATCATGATGGAGAATAATGAACTTGACAATCTCATTCTCACTGAAACCAAGAAACTGGCTATGGAAATTAGGTAATTAGGAACAAGGTTTACAATGAAGAGCTGCAATGACCCCTTGATGACTATGGAATACTTAGTCACATGGAGTGCCAGCTCCCTCCTGTATAAAAGGCGAGAAAGGTAACTATGTATTCAGGAGACATTTTGAATGTCTAAAGATACAGAACATCTGTCCTTATATAGAGAACATGGCAGCAAACATAATCTAAACTATGCCTAGCCTAGCCTATCAGTTAACAGTACACTCAAGGACCATTGCAGAGCAGGCCAGAGGAAAAAGAAACAAAAGCTAGGAGAGTAATCAGCTGGTGATGTACTTTCAGGATAAAAATGCATGCATATTACTTTGCAGTTCCAAATTTAGATGTATCAGTGAGCTAGGCATGGTGGTTCATGCTCATAATCCCAGGACTTTGAAACACTGAGGCAGGAGGATCACTTGAGCTGAGGAGTTTGACACCAGCCTGGGCAATATAACCAGACCACATCTCTACAAAAAATAAAAAAATTAGCTGGGCATGGTGGCATGTCTCTGTAGTCCCAGCTACTTGGAAGGCTGAGGCAGGAGGATCACTTGAGCCCTGAAGTTCGAGGCCATAGAGAGCTAAGATCGCACCACTGCACTCCATGCTGGGGGACAGAGTGAGATCCTGTCTCAAAAGAAGAAGAATAGAAGACTCAGTGAAATCAAGCACTCAAAACATACACATTTTTGGAACTCAAAATGTGAAGTCAATACGTGGCTATTATGGTAGTGGTTTATCAGTTCATTCATTTATTCAACAAATATTTCTCAGGTAGCTATTATATAATGGCCCCATAGGTTACAGAATACAAATATAATCAATTTTTCTCCTGAGGAAAGAGACATATACAGGTGATTACAAAACAAGATGACAAATAAGATAAAAGAAATATGCACAGAATTATGAAAGCAGATAACATGAGTTCCCTAGAGCAAGTGATAAGTACATCTCAAAATAAAAGCAGTACTACTGGTGGGCCGGGGCAAAGGACACTCTAGGTAAAAAACAGCATGCATGTAGAAATGGATAGCCTAAAACATTCTGGAAAAGGCAAGTAGCTCAGCATGGCTACAGATTAGCATGGCAGGCTGGCAAAAGATAAGCAAGATGCTAGCTCACAAAGGGAACTGTGTGCTGTAAGAGTTTAGATTTTTAGCCTGTAACCAATAGAATACAGTTAAAATATTTTTAAGAATAATAACAAAATCAGATTTGTGTTATGGACAGATTATTTTGGCAGCCCTGTGGAAGCGGGAACAAAACTTGGGGCCTAAGCAATACAACGTGTCTGTGGGTCTCAATTTTTCAGTCTAGGAACCACTTTAAAAAAAAACAAAGTATCCTATGAAACACTTCATTCAGTTCTCCAGCTTATCACCTTAAACATCATGACTTGAAACTTCAATGAGTGGTAGTTTCCTCTCCTCAACAAACACACATGCAATACTTCACATCAACAAGATAACGTGTAGCTTCTATTAAAATACCATTCCTTCCATTAAATTATTAAATACCACTAGCTATAGATATTACCAGACATTCACTTAAAACCCGTAAGTACTGTAGCCCAGATTACCTGGAGAATCTTGTGAACTGCCCACGGTCCCTCTATCCCACTTTGATAACCACTGACATCTCACTGGTAACTGAGACGTAAGTGAAAGTGCATCTGATCAGCGAAACTGACAAAGTCAGCCTTGGGAAAACAGAAAGTGGAGATGTTGTTCACGAAACGAACAAATACAGAAAGAAGAGGCAGTGTCCCTAACAGAGCAGAGCTGTCAACGAGTCTGTGTAGTTAGGAGCTCAGGAATGGCCAGTCTTGTAAGAAACGGCCGGTAGACGGAGCGCCTGTGACAACTAGTTGTAGTAGTTTGCGGGCAAGGGAGAAAAAGGACCGAGGTAAAAGAGGGTGTAAGGTACGCTGGGGGTGGATCTGCCCGCAGCAAACAGGAGACAATGAGAGAGATCCAGGCACATTTCAGAGCGGAGGAGCTGCAGGAGGGTGTGGAGCTGCGAGCGAAGACTCGGCTCCCGGGCTGGTGGCGGGAAGTTAGCGGATGAGGAAGAGGCACCCGAGGGATGACTAGAGTTTGCAGGGTCAGTGGAAGCCCAGGGACATGGGAGGCCGAGGAAACAGCAGATCTCGAGGCAGGGTGCGGGACGCACACCCCTGGGACGCGGAGGGGCAGGGAGAGCGGAGGTGTCACCCTTGACTTGCCGGGGCAGCCCTCCCGCACCCAGCCCGGTACTCACAGAGCTCAGAGTACCGATGGCAGCCCCGGCCCAGCTGCTGCAGATAGCGCTGCAGCACATCCGTGAGGAGGTGGCAGGCGCTGAGCTGCACCGAGTCCCAGCCCAGCGCCTGGCAGATCTGCGCCACCGAGACCCTCAACAACGACCTGGAGTAACTCTCGCACATCCCGCTGCGTGGACGCCACCGCAGCCCTTGCTGCCACTGCTCTCCAGCCCCGCCGCCAGACCTTAGCAGGGCCCCCGATTCATCCTCTAGGGCTTCGGCGGCGGGATAATGGTCCCACGGACCCCCGGCGACCACCTCAAAGCCCCAGCAGCACGGAGCGCGCCAGCCTGAGAGCCGCCATTTTGGACTCGCTCCGCCTCCCGCTGGACGGCCGCCGGAGCGAGGCAGCACGAGCCGAATGCCGAGCGCGCCGATGAGAAAGCTCCGCCCCGTGGGAGCGGAGCGACGCCTCGGGTTCGCCTCTGAGGTCTGGAAGCCGGCCGGAAGCGGGATTGCGGCGCGCAGATGAGTAGGCGCCGGGGGTGGTAGGTGCTGGGGAGCTTCCCAGGGGCGCTCACCTGGGGGGAGAGCGGGGACAAAAAACGCCCATGTTTTAGGGGCAAACGAGGGATCTGGGATACGACATTGACACGTTAGAGAGTTAGCATTAATAACGTTAGTCATGTTAGAGGGTTAAGTGCTAGAGAGAAGTTTGGGGCGTAGGAACTTAAGATGCTCGCCAAACGAAGGCATGCGCTGGTCTTACTTCTGCTAAAAATCTGTGCATTGAGCTGCTTGCCACTGCACAGATTAAATAAAGCCCAAGCTGTTCCGCATGCCCTTTAAATAAAGCTCTTCGCAGTAGGGCGGGGACTAGTAGGAGGCCTCTGTGCCAAATTAATGGGGCCCCCAAAAAAGTCATCAAGATCGATAATATTTTAATAGTTTTTTAAAAAATCCAAACCCATGCCATAAACTCCTGCCTCACTCATGTCATTCTAATCCCAGCCCTGGTTGCGATAAAACTTTTTTTTTTTTCAAACCAGGTGAGCTCCCTGTGGGCTGTCGTGTGCGATTTGCTCATCGCGGCTGTGGCCTGTAGGGGGATGGGGACCTTGGCTGCCTGCAGAGGTCAAACCAGAGCCTCAAACCCGTGTCGCAGGCTGAGTGTCCTGGGAACGGTTGCCTATCCCAGAGCCTTCTCCCAGCTCCAGCCAAATATTGCCAGAAATCGGGATTTGGGGATAAATACCTTGACTTAAATTCAGAATTGGGACTACATCTCAAAAACCAAACTGATCCCACCGCAAGTCTAGATTCAGCCTGCTGGTAGCTCGATTGTAGTGGCTGAACTATGCAGTTTCTTAAATATGCCTTTCTGTACCTATCACAGTGTATTTAGTATAAGAGTTTATGTGCTCCTCCAATAAATTGTGAGTTTATGAGTGGCTCTGTATTCCTCCTACAGGGACTATTCCAGAACTTCCAACATGATATTCAAATTTTTGAAAGTCTGGGAAACGCAACAGAAGTGAAATTATGGTTCTTCAGTTAAATGGCGAGCTGCAGAGAAGCAAGGTACTATATGGCAAGGTGCCTGTATTTACTCCATGGACACTCTGTCCCCAAGTTATCAGCAACATTTTGTTGCTAAATCTGTGAGACATTTTTCAGTCCTAGCCTTACTTGATTATTTTGTAGCCATTTGATAATGTTGAACACTACCATAATTTTGAAACTCTTTTGCGCCTTGGATTTCACAAATCTGTCTCTCTGCCGCCACCACCCTGGGTGTTTATTCCTCTTCATTTGCCTTTCTGTGTATAGGGGAGGGGATTTTATTTCCGAAAATTTCAAACCTACTATATATATATAAATATATATATATATATGTTTAGGTCTTGAAATATATATATGTTTTGTATATTATATACAAATATGTCTTGAAAAAATATATATTTATGTATATATTTTTATATGTTTTGTAGAGATAAGTTTTGTTTTGTTTTTTTCAAACAGAGTCTTGCTCTGTCACCCAGGCTGGAGTGCAGTGGCCCATTCCCGGCTCACTGCAATCTCCATCTCCCAGGTTCAAGCGATTCTCCTGCCTCAGCTTCCTGAATAGCTTGGGATTACAGGCATGCACCACCGTGCCCTGCTAATTTTTTTGTGTTTTCAATGGAGACAGGGTTTCACCATGTTGGCCAAGATAGGCTCAATCTCTTGACCTCATGATCCGCCCACCTCGGCTTCCCAAAGTGCTGGGATTACAGGTGTGAGCCACCACACCTGACATATATATATATATATATATATATATATTTTTTTTTTTTTTTTTTTTTTTTAAAGAAATTAGCCCCAGCTACTCAGGAGACTGAGGCCAGATGATCACTTGAGCCCAGGAGTTTGAGGCTACAGTGACCTACGATCAAGCCACTGCACTCCAGTCTGGGCAACGGTAAGACCTTGTCTCTACAAAAAGAAAAAAATGGTTATTGACTTAAAGAGTGCACAGCAGCCTAGGGAATCAGGCCCATCCTCAGAAGGTATTGCCTGTGTGCTGGCGCTTTCATTGTGCCTACAAAAGGCTGTTCCATTGCTCCGCCAAGCTGACAGCTTCTGAGTGGTGTGGGGTGTGATCTGACCAGTGGGTCTCATAGCCTTGTGCCCACTCCCACATCTTCTTTATTGTAAAATGGGTTCCTTAGGCTGACTTAGCCTGATATGGGAACCCAGTGGCTCAAACGAGAAAAGCAGGAAAGGGAAATCCATACCCAGAATACACATCTATTTCTTACCACAATGAATGTTTACCCTTGTTATCACATGGCCAAGTGTGACAAGTGTGAACTGTAGCTCACAGCCTCCGCCCAGCATCATGGGAGAGCATGGTACCACAAATTGCTAGCCTGGGAAAAGATAAAAACTCAAATTTTGGTTTCTACTGAATGCATGTTGCATTTGCATCATTGTAAAGTTGAAAATCGTAAATTAAAGCATAGTTAAGTTGGGGACTGTCTGTGTATGATGACACAGGGTGAGAGAATTAACATAGCTCTAGGGCAAGACCAAAATGTATACTGTTGTCTGCTCCAAGTGAATAGAAACTTTGTGATCCTTTCTGTTTGGGATGGAAAAAGACAGCTTTCACCAGCCAATGACCACATGCCATATGCCTGAGACAATGCTTATCTGTTCTAGTAAAGACACCACATCTGGCACAGCATCTGCATCCAGGGTTACTACTCAGCTAAGTTTACAACAGTTCGTTCCCACCCTTCAAGATGCATCGCATATTTGCAGCAGCCAGATTGTCAGATGAAATGAAAATATAGTGACCCACTGCCCCCAGCACCCTTTAGGTCATGATTTCTGCCCCCCTCCCTAGCTGCAGGGTTAGTTTCAAAGTCATGTCCTCAGCCCTCCCATGCCCAAAGTTCTTACCCACAGGCCAAAGCACCAGCATGGGGGTTATGCCAATATCCCTGTATATCTGTTCCAGTGACACATTCAGGAATCAGGAAATTGGCCACTGAGTGGGTCCAAGTGTGAGCTGAGTCTGAGTCAAGACTCCAGGTGTCACTTGGCTTCAATTGCCCCCACTCTGACAGGGGACTCTCGATGACTCTGCATCTCCTGGTTTCATTCTCAGCTTCCTCAAAATGTGTGGGTTTTCCCTTTCCCTAGTGGACAGTTACCTGAGTAATGGCTGTAGGTTCTCTTGCAAAAGTGTGGGAGAATTATTGCCTTTGCTGTTTGGTGCTGCAGCATTCTTCTTCCTGAAGACTCAGCCAGCCTCTTCTTCAGTCAATAGGGTTTCAGTCTGAAAACTGGCTTGGATCCAGGAACCGGGCATGGAATCATGACTGGTTATGAAGGTATCTGCCCTCAGCCCCCTCAGCCATCCTTGAATTATTCTGATGAACCAGATTGAGTAGCCCACGTGTTGGTATTCATCCATTTCGCCCAGGGACCCCTCTTCTACAAACCATCCCCGTAACTCACCAGGTAAGCCCACACCCCACTGATTGCTCTCACACATAATTGCATTCACTTGGTTTCTGACTGCTAAGCAGTTAAGTATTGCCACCTGGTTTCTATGATTTTGGGGTCCTGTGTTCTTTGTATTTCTGAAATATCTGATACATTCAGACGTTGTCCCAGCTTGCTTCCACTGTTATACCACCCTGTTCATCCCTGGTGGAAGTTTTAAGACTTGAGCATTCAGGAACTGCTACCTTGTGTCAGGTGGTGCCTCTGCGCTTCAACCACCACCTGTACTGAAGTCCTCACTGCCAGCCAGTGGGGGAATCCAGCTCCCAAATTCCATCTTTGCATCTTCTCTGTCAGACCCCTCCAGCACCAACTGTCCCAAGTTGGACTCCCCAGGAGACTGTCTCTGAGATGAAGATTAACCTCAGAGGGGTGCTCTTGGAGTCTCCACCCGGCAGAGAGGAGAGGAGGGCAGGGCAGGAAGCAGGACTAGGGAAGGGCAATGTGGAGAAGGGAGGGGGTGGGGGAGGGGAAAGGGTGGGGGAAGGTTGAGAAGGAAAGGTGGAAGGGAGAGGAAGGGGATGGGAAAGGGGAGAGAGCAGAATTGGGATAGGGAGACATTAGGCTGCAGCTCATACTTAAGAAAGGCCTCAGTCAACCCCACAGAGGCTGGAATGGCCCTTGCAGTGTCCTGAGCTATGCAAGAGTCTTTAAACTCATACTGATAAGGTACTGGTTGTGTGCTGCTTCGGGAGAGGGCCATGACCTTGAGCAAGGTGACTCCAGCTGGACAATTCCAAGGAGGGTTGGCAGCTGGGGGCTGTGTGCTTCCACCATTCCCAGTGGAAGGTCCTTCTGAAGGGGAGTTGGATGGTACATCACAGCTGCCACCTCCCCATAATGCCGTGATCACACTCAGCAAACTAAGATTGACACAATAATATCCCACAAAATGAAGTGCGTGTTCAAATTTTCCCATCGTCCCCAAATGCCTTTTATGGCTTAAAAAATTTTTCTTGGCCGGGCACGGTGGCTCATGCCTGGCTCACTTTGGGAGGCCGAGGCGGGTGAATCACCTGAGGTCAGGAGTTCGAGACCAGCCTGACCAATATGGTGAAATCCCGTCTCTATATTATATAAATAAAAAATAATAAAAATTTTCTTTTCTCTCTTTCTTTCTGCTTAAAAAATTTTTTTTATCTCTTTCTCTTTTCTTTCTTACCCAGGCTGGAGTGCAGTGGCAAGATCTCAGCTCGCTGCAACCTCCGCCTCCTGGGTTCCAGCGATTCTCCTGCCTCAGCCTCCTGAGTAGCTGGGATTACAGGCATGCACCACCATGCCTGGCTATTTTTATACTTTAATAGAGACGGGGCTTCACCATGTTGGCCAGGCTTATCTTAAACTCCTGACCTCAGGCGATCCACCTGCCTCGGCCTCCCAAAGTGCTGGGATTACAGGCATGACACTCCGTGCCCAGCCTAGCTTTTAAAAATTTTTAATCCAGGATTGAATCAAGAAGCACTCATTGCATATGGCTGTCATGTTTCTCTTTAGTCTCTCTTAATTCGATCAATCCACTGGTTGTGTTTCTGTTTTTGTTTGTTATTGTTGTTCTTTAGTCATTTATAACACATTTTTACAAAGTTCAGGAAAAATGTCTTACAGTATTTGTTTTCTCCTTTGATTAGGTCAGAAGAAAACCTTTTTGGCAAGAATATTCCTACTCAGGTGATCTGTACTTCCAGCTGTATTATTGTATCAGGTAATCACATTGTCAGGTTGTCCTGTTGTTGGTGACAAAGTTTGATCACTTGTAAACATGGCATCTGCTAGATCTTTCCATCAGAATGTCACCTTTTCTTGCTTTGAAATTAATAAGCAATCCATAACGTAATCCTTTTTTTTTTTTTTTTTTGAGATAGGGTCTCACTCTGTCACTGAGGCTGGAGTGCAGTGGTGCAGTCTCGGTTCTCTGAAACCTCTTCCTCCTGGGATCAAGTAATTCTCTTGTATCAGCCTCCCAAGTAGCTGGGACTACAGGTGCACACCACCATATCCAGCTGACTTTTTTTTTTTTAAGTAGAGACAGGGTTTCACCAGATTGGCCAGGCTGGTCTTGAACTCCCGATCTCAAGTGATCTGCCCTCCTTGGCCTTCCAAAGTGTTGGAATTACAGGCTTGAGCCACCACACCTGGCCTATAAGGTAATACTTTGAGACTATCCGAAAAACCTACTTCTCCACAACTTTCCACCTTGGTGATTTTATTGGCATCCATTTCTGCTCTCTTAATGCATGAATACATTGGTGGTTACAAAGTGGTGGTTTTTCTAATCTCGTCAGGTGTTCTACATTTATTAGCAGGCATTCTTCTGTAATGGAGCGCTCCCCCACCTTCTTTAGTACTGCACTGTGGTCAGGGATTCTTTTTTTTTTTGTTCTGAGATGGAGTTTTGCTCTTGTTGCCCAGGCTAGAGTGCAATAGTGCAATCTCGGGTCACCACAACCTCCACCTCCCAGGTTCAAGTGATTCTCCTGCCTCAGCCTCCCGAGTAGCTAGGATTATAGGCATGCGTCACCATGCCCAGCTAATTTTGTATTTTTAGTAGAGATGGGGTTTCTCCATGTTGGTCAGGCTGGCCTCGAACTCTTGACCTCAGGTGATCCACCCACCTCAGCCTCCCAAAGTGCTGGGATTACAGGCGTGAGCCACCATGCCCAGCCAAGGATTCTTTTCTTTATTTGGTGTGTTATGATCCATTACCTTCATGATTCTCTTGCTGCTTAAATTGTCCCGTATTTGACCAGTGGGAGCCCTTTTGAGCCGGCCACTGTATTCTTGTACTGTGTCACCGTCATTCATGGAGGACTTGCTACTGGGTGTCAGATTTTCCAGGCTCCGCTGGTGCTTCCCTTGCTCTAAGCTTGGAAGTAGCCATCTCTCTGAGGGGCCTGGTTCTTCCTAGAGAGGAATATTGTTTAGAACCAAGATGTGTGCTAGCTGACCTTCATTACTACAGGGAAACTGTTGCTTCAGGGGCCTTGTGAAAACAACTAAAAAATATGTGTACTTTTAAAGTGCAAAGTACACACTTATGCTTCCGATTCAAATCTAAAATCACATAACCCTTTCCTCCTCCCGTGTCATATTTGTATATCCTGTCTCTCCCAAAGTGAGAAACCTGGCTTCAATATCAAAAATTTGACTTATCCTCTAATGTCTTTGCCTGTTTTTTATTATTATTATTATTTTTGAGACGGAGTCTTGCTCTGTCACCCAAGCTGGAGTGAAATGGTATGATCTCAGCTCGTTGCAACCTCTGCCTCCTGGGTTAAAGCAGTTTTCCTGCCTCAGCCTCCCAAGTAGCTGGATTACAGGCATCCACCACCACACCCAGTCATAGTTCATTACAGCCTCAACCTCCCAGGTTCAAGCAATCCTCCCACCTCAGGCTCCTGAGTAGCTGGGACTACAGGCACACACTACCATGCCTGGCTGATTTTTTATTTTTTGTAAAGAGGGGTTTTTGCTGTGTTGCCTAGGCTGGTCTCAAACTCCTGGGCTCAAGCGATTTGCCAGCCTCAGCCTCCCCAAGTGCTGGGATTACAGGCATGAGCCACCATGCCTGGCAGCCTTTGCCTGCTTTTACAGTGTTTGTTCTTTTCATAGGATTCACCTCAGTGGTTTTCATCATTAACTGTGTAAAGATGACTCCTTAATAAAACACTTTATCTCAGATTTTTCCCGAGTGCCATACTAGTGTAGCTAACTGCATCTAATAACTAATGTCTGCTTGGATGTCCCATTATAACTCAAACGTAATTAATGTTTGAGCAATGTCCACAACTAAAATCATTCAATTCTTTGCTGTATACTTTGGAGGGGGGTGCTGGATCTGTGTTCGTCTCATTCACTAAAACCTCCAATATATAGCATAGTATGTAGTGGGTAGTCAGATTTCAATAATGCCTTTAGAACAATTCATCTTGCAAAGATATATGGAGGGGATTAGAGCACAACTCTGTGAATGGAAGAAAAAGCACTGCGTGGTGCAGTCTAGAAGGGTGGATTTCATGGCATGTGGATGATACCTCAGTAAAGCTACTGTTTTAAGAGAGTGATGAGAAGTGAACAGTAGAGGCCAGGAGTCAGGAACTTGTTCAAGAGTAGCAGGAGCAGAAATGGACAGCCGCTGCTTCCTTATGAGCGGAGTCCGCACACAGCTTAGCGGGACACCAAGATCTGTAGAATGAAATGTCTTCCTGGGATCAAAGCTCCGACTCATCCAAGAGGCCTGATTCTTACCATTCTGTCTTGGTGAACGAGGAAACAGACCAAGAGCAGTGTGGCAAAGGCGAGTACTGGGGTGTGGCGGTCAGTGCTGACAAGGGTTACAGTTGAGGACCAGTGAGCCCCACCTTCAGCCAAATGCAGCACTTTTTATTCAGTTGGTGCCAGTAGGAGCCCAGTGACTGCACAGTTTTTTTGTTTGTTTGGTTTTTTTTTTGAGACTGAGTCTCACTCTGTCACCCAGGCTGGAGTGCAGTGGCACAATCTCGTCTCACTGCAACCTCTGCCTCCCGAGTTCAGGCGATTCTCCTGCTTCAGCCTCCTGAATACCTGGGATTACAGGCACATGCCACCACGCCTGGCTAATTTTTTATATTTTTAGTAGAGACAGCGTTTCACCATATTGGCCAGGCTGGTCATGAACTCCTGACTTGAAGTGATCCACTTGCCTTGGCCTCCCAAAGTGCTGGGATTACAGGCGTGAGCCACTGTGCTTGGCCATGACTACACAGTTCTTAAGCTTCATTTAGAGAGTTTTAAATAATGATAATACAATTTCTGAAAGCTTCAAATATTCCATAATCAGCACACAGAGAAACAGTTTCCTAAAAGGCATGTTCCAGACAACATTTTTAATGATGGAAGCTCAATCCTAGAATATGAAAATTAACAGACCTAGCCCTTTAGGTACTGTGTAGGTGTTTCCAGCAAATAGCTCACGCCTATAATCCCAGCACTTCAGGAGGCCAAAGTGGACGGATCACTTGAAGCCAGGAGTTCGAGACCAGCTTGGACAACATGGCGAAACCGTCTCTACTAAAAATATAAAAATTAGCCAGGCATGGCAGTGCACACCTGTAGTCCCACTTACTTGGGAGGCCGAGGTGGGAGGATGGCTTGAGCCCAGGAGGTGGAGGTCGCAGTGAGCCAAGATCCTGCCACTGTACTCCAAGCTGGGCGATAGAGCCAGACTCCGTCTCAAAAAAAAAATAAAAGGATAGCAGTTTGAATTATGTAGTAAACCTTACCAGTAGACACTTTTCACTGTAATTGCACTGTGTTATGCCACTTAGCAAAAGGAGAGGACAGAAGTTGGGGGAAAATTTCAAGCTTACTCTTTGATTCCTTCCTACATGTCTGAACCATAGCATGGCACACTCACCTTTCCAGATTTATCTTGCCTTTCTCGTTCTCTGTATCAGCAGTTCTCAGAATGTGCATTTGAACAGATTTTGGACTTTGCTTGTTCTGCTTCCTTGGCCTGAAAGCCTTCCTCCCCACCAGTTAGCTCTAGTAGTTTAATCTCTACTGTTGATCACTGGTCCTTGAGGACTGTTTAGACCTTCCTCCAGGCTGGACGGCCTTCTCAGTCCCTTATTCTGTTCCCAAATTGAGTCAGTGTCCCTCCTGTGGCTCACCAATTGTAACTTACCACATTCTGTCACTTGCTTGTGTTCCCTCGACTGTAAGCTTCTGCAAGGAAGTGTTTCATTATCATTGTATCTTCAGAGAGTAAGAGTGCCAGTATACAGAAAAGCATCATTAAATGCTGTATTGAGCTGGTGATCACTTTTACATAGAGCAGACATTAGAATATAGCACTTACTCCAAGTCAGATTCTAAATATTTTAAAATATTACCTCATTTAATCCTAACGACCTTTTAATCTCTGTCTTCTAGATGATAAAACTGAAAGATTAAGTAACTTGCGCAAGGTCACAGCTGGTAAGGGCTGAGCTAGTATTCCAGTTCAGACACAGATTTTTTTCTTATGTTAACTGACTTCAGATTCCCGCTTTTCCTCCTTCCATGGTGTCTAGGACACTCAATTCACCCTCACAGATGGGTTCTGCTGTGCTGGAAACTGGAGGTGGGCCAAGCCAAGCTTAGAAGCAAAATTCAAAACAGGCTGGGCACAGTGGCTCACACCTGCAATTCCGGCACTTTGGGAGGCTAAGGAGGATCACTTGAGCCCAGGAGTTCAAGACCAACCTGGGCAAAATAGCAAGACTCCATCTCTTAAAAAAAAAATTAGCTAGGTATAGTGGTACGTGCATTCCTGTGCACACATACACACCCACCCACCCACCCAGCCAGACAAAAGCCCTCAGAGCCAGTGGTTGGTTCCTTGCCAACATTCCCAAAAGGTTTCTAGTACTGGTTCACACGACACCTCCACCTGATTCCTCAGTTGTGAGCTATTTCTTTCTCATAGCTTCAGCCACCAACCCCTTCAGAAGTGGCTCCTGAAAACTTTCAGGGGAGTTAGAAAATGACCCCAAAGCTCTGCTCAGTTCATTAATCACCTTTCTATTCATTGCTATGAATATAGTTGTAAAGATTTAAAGAATTCATTCTAAATACATGCATTCATTTACCTGTTAAGTCAAGAGGAACTTGAGAATGGGTTTTACAGTTTATAATTTTATATATTTTAGAATTTATATATTGCTTTTGTAATTAAAGAAAACCCTAAGTTCCTGATTTTAAACAAACAGGGAAAAGTCTGATATTTTGGCATGGCCAACTTGGAGTGTGGAATCAACTCAGGCACCTAATCCTAACTGTTATCTAAATGTATCATATTTTTCTGTGTTTGGAAAAGATGTTTTAAATCATTTATTTAGAGTAATTATATGCTTAGAATTTTGTATCCAGAATTCTAAGCAAATGCTTCCAGTGGCCTTTTTTTTTTTGAGATGGAGTCTGCTTTGGTCGTCCAGGCTAGAGTGCAGTGGTGTAATCTCAGCTCACTGCAACCTCCATCTCCCGTGTTCAAGCAATTCTTATGCCTCAGCCTCCTGAGTAGCTGGGGTTACAGGTGTGTGCCACCAGGCCTGGCTAATTTTTGTTTTTTTGTTGGCCTCAAATTCCTGACTTCAAGTGATCCACCTGCATTTGTCTCCCGAAGTGCTGGGATTACAGGCATGAGCCTTCGTGCCCAGCCTCATTGACGGTTCTTTAAGGCTGTAGTAGGGCATAGCACCGGGCTGAGGTTGTAGCCTGCAGCCCCTTCCCTCTACCTTATCCCCACAGAGGCTAGACGTTTAAAGGTCAGTGGAGCAGTATCACATCAAAAAAGCCTCTTAAATTATCTTCTACTAAAAAATTTTAATAGTAGCATATTATTATTTTTAAATGTTTTAGTATCATCCCATTTCAAAAACTGTATCTATTGTTCTTACATAAGAAAAATTGTTCTTACATAAGAAAAACAATGATTTTCTTATTTAAGTTGTTTATTGTAAGATAATTTACAAATATCTTGCTGTCTTCGGTAATTCAAACAACGGAGAAACAGTTTTTTCTGACAAAGACAGCAGCAGTAAGCTAAAAACAAAATCAGCTGGCTGAACTTTCCTTCTTTACCTGGAAAACAAAGTACAGAACCAATAAAAAAATCAAACAGTATTTTTTGGGAAAATAATAATGTCAAGAGAAATATAAATACATACTTAAGTGGAGTACAGAGAACTGAATTTACATATTAAAGTGTTACTCTATACCAGTGATTCTCAAATTTTGGTCTGAGGAACTTTTCTTGGGGTTCCTGAGGGCAAAACTATTTTCATAATAATGTTATTTTGCCTGTTTTATTCTCATTCTCGAGTATACAGTGGAGTTTTCCAGAGGCCACGTGATCCAGACATCACAACAAAATGAGTAGACAGATGAAAATCTAGCTGGCTCTGCTAAATCAATCAGGCATTAAGGGTTCCTGAGACCATAAAGTTTGAGAACCACCACTCTTCACCAACCTATGTATAATATCTCAAAATAATGTTAATGTCTATCCTCAAAGTTGATTTCCTTATATCCACATTTTGTATGATCAACACACTCACTACAAAAAAAGTCCACTAGCATTGCCCAGGTGCTCCCATGAGTTGGCTGCTACTATAAAGTAGCCCATCCACCTAAATCTCTCAGAGGACACTTCTAGGATTACTAAATTAGCTTCACTTATATCTGAATAGGTTTCTTTTCTGAACAGATATGGGAAGAAAGTGTAAACTTTACCTCTTGTCTGAGGATGGAACTTGATTTTCATTAATCCCTGGTTATTGTATTAGAAGAAAAAGACAAGCACAAAAGAAGCAGGTCAAGAAGCAATCCATGCTAGTTAATCACATATGCTTTCCAATGAAAATAAGTCAGTTTTTAAAGTTGATACCTTGAATGTATCATGCAAAAATACCACAAGATTCCTTTAAAACAGATTCAATGACTGTTACACAACATAGATTTCATTCCAGGTTAGAAGCAATAAAAACATGTTCATGCAAGTAGGCAAGACTATGAACACATAATTTAAATGACAGTTTTTCTATAAATTAACACAATATATTTAGAGGTTTTTTTTTTTTTTTTTTTTTTGAGATGGAGTCTCGTCCTGTTGCCCAGGCTGGAGTGCAGTGGCACGATCTCGGCTCACTGCAGCCTCCTCCCAGGCTCAGGTAATTCTCCTTCCTCAGCCTCCCGAGTATCTGGGATTACAGATACCTGCCACCACGGCCAGCTAATTTGAGAGACAGAGTTTCGCCACTGGCCAGGCTGTTCTGGAACTCCTGTCCTCAGGTGATCTGCCTGCCTCAGCCTTCCAAAGTGCTGGGATTACAGGCGTGAGCCACTGTGCCCGGCCACATTTAGAGTTTTTAGGCTGCCAACTAACACTTGGTACCTCAAATTCTACAGTTTATTCATGCTCTTAAATTTTATTACTAAATAGCCAGATATGTTTGTTTTGTTTTTTGATCTGTTTCTTTTCCAAATGTTTAAGTATTATTAGTCTTGATTCATAATAACCGATAGATTACCAAGCATGCAGGTCCATTCACAAGCAATCCAAACTTGGCACTGCATAGCTAATTTTTTATAGGGATTTAGACTACCTTTCTGGAAAGCAAAAACTTAATTCTCCATTCCTAATTATATGGATTCCTTTTTCTACATTCTTGGTTTTGTGCAGTGGCATGATCATAGCTCACTGTAGCCTCAAACTCCCAGCTCAAGCAACCCTCCTGCCTTAGTTTCCTGAGTAGCTAGGACAATAGGCACATGCCACCACCCCTGCCTAGTTTTTTCATTTTTGTAGAGATAGGGTCTTGCTATGCGCTCAGGCTTGTCTTGGAACTCCTAGGCTCAAGCAATTCACTCATCTCGGTCTCCCAAAATGCTAGGATTACAAGTGTGAGCCACGGCACTCAGCTGATTTTGCTACTTTTAAGTCATAGTTCCTACATTCCTAATGAAGAAATAGACTGGTCCTCAATTTTGCAGAAGTTGTATCATCACAGGTGATACCTAACATTCCTTTTTCAGGAGCAAAAAACCCCTTGGGTTCTCTGGATCTCACACAGCCCACGAACCTTCAGAATGCGGTTCCTTCCCCTAGGCTTTCTCACACTTAAGATCCAAGAAGAAATCAACCTGGCTTTAACATTGGGTAGATGGCAAGAAGGATAATGGCTAATAAAAGGTTTTAGTCCTTGTATTAGTCCCCATGTTACAGATGACAAAGCTGAGTAAGAGAGAGAGTATCCTAACCGAGTTCATCAAGCTAGATACCATGAGACTGTATTCTGTGATGCTAATAGAACACTGGTGACCAGGCTGTGAATGGGTTAGTCCTAACAAAGCTGTGCTTAGAAAGTAAAATAAGAGAAGAATGCTTGGGATAGCAAGGCTGATGGATCTAACTACCAGCTTACACAACAGTCTCTGTTGGCTCAATCAGTTCTATCTGTGTCTCTCTGGCATTCTGCCCAGTTTCTACCCTTGAAAGATGACACTTAAGGAACTCTTTAAATAGTGAACTTTTCCCTGACTCTTAAACATGGGCCCACATTTCCATACACCCAATAAAATGTATATGTCCCTCTTCTGAACTTCCAGTTCTTAATACACATGGGATTTCATTCACTCATTCAACATTCACCAAGGAGGTATGTACCAGGCGATGGGGACACAAAAGTGAATAAGATATGGTCCCATTCTAGCCTCAAGGAACACAAAGACAAATAAAAACCAATTCCTGATACAAGGCTGTAAGAGCTGAGCTAAACGGAAGCCAAGATGCTAAAGAAGGCTACCTCACTCAGACTGAAGGAAGGAGTGTTTTCTGGAAGAAAGGATTCCCCCAGCTGAGTAAGGAAGGATACACAGGAGGCAGTCAGATAAAGAATCAAGGGAGCAAGGGAAGAAATAGTGGCTCTTCAGGCTGAAGCACATGCTACTCCCTGGACGCGAGAAACATCATGACAAATCTGTAGATGCGGAAGTAGATAAAGGTGGCTGAGGTTCAAGGAAGTGAGAAATGGTAATGGTAAGAGACTGGACTGGAAAGAGTGCTGGTGACCAGAAAAAACAGTATCACACACATCAAGTGTTTTTGCATAATGACTGTATAATAGAGAATGGACTGTTACTTTCCTTATAACGCTGTCACAAAAATGGGCAATTTTTTTCTGTGAAGGGCTACACAGTATTTTAGGCTCTGTGGGTCACACACTATCACTCTCTTTCTTATAATCCTTTAAAAACATAGAAACCATTCTTAGCTCCAAGCCACACTTTAGTAACCTCTGTTCTGCTATGGTTTCTTACTTAGTGTCTGTCTTTACTGTTAAGACTGAGCTCTCTGAAGGCAAATGCTGTTACCACTATATCCTCAGTGTCTAGCACAGGGCCTGGCACTTAAGGGGCACTCACATAATTATCTTTTTTAACTCAGGACAGAAATGACAAGGATGTGCATTAAGCAGCCATAAAGAAGGGGGAAGATTCAAGAGATATTTAGAAGGTAAAACTTAAAGAACATGGTAACTGATTATAGGAGGTAAGAAGGAACGAGTCAAAAAGAACTTACTACACATTTTATCTCATCACAATTGCCTGTATGTTTCTTATCCTATTAGAATATAAGTGCCTTAAAAGAGAGAATCACTTCCTGAACACTGTGTCTAGCACTGTACTGTGCATAGGGTGGGTATTCAACTTAATAACTTTTTGAATAAAATTCCCATTATCTTAACCCTTTTTTCATAAACATTCAACTTGCTCAACAACTAAGAAATTTTCTTGAGGAAAGCAGTATATAGTTGGCCGTCAGTATCCATGGATTCAACCAACAGCAGATGTAAAATATTTGGAAAAATGATAAAAAATAGCAAATAATAAAAACAAAAACCAGTACAACAACTATTTACATAGCATTGTAAGCATAACTAGAGATAATTAAAAGTATATGAGAGGTTGTGCACTGGTGATATGCAATACTGTGCTATTTGATATCAGGGACTTGAGCATCCTCAGATTTTGGGATTCTGGGGGAGGTAAGAGAGAGTCCTGGAACCAATCCCCTGCAGATACCGAGGGATGGCTACACTACCTTATGGTACTGATATAGAAAACCTAATGATTAAAAAATTCCTGGACATTCTCAACATGCAATGGTTTACAGATTTATGTAAAACCAAATCTGAAACTAGCTCTGTAACTCAGAAAGCTTGGCTTACAATTATTTAAATTCCAAA
This sequence comes from Aotus nancymaae, assembly GCF_030222135.1. Taxonomy (NCBI): domain Eukaryota; kingdom Metazoa; phylum Chordata; class Mammalia; order Primates; family Aotidae; genus Aotus; species Aotus nancymaae. The sequence goes on along the minus strand of NW_026988498.1, from coordinate 4,032,350 downwards.
AAAAGATTTCATGAATGATATTGAATTATCCACATCCTTATTCCTAATGCTTTAGAAAGGTAAAAACTAAGCCTGAGTGTTTCCAGCTGAAACAATAAAAACAAACCAAAGAGATCCCATTTTTTACCAAATCTTTATATCCTAAGAGTTAGAATGCAAGATTCAGCAATGAGTCATTTCAACTTCAAAAGACAAAAACAAAAAACTTTTAAGCATCCAAACAAGCAGACACAGCAAGAGGCAAAAGAATTCTCTGAAGGCAACAATCTAGAATTACTTACAGAGCTGCAGCACCAGAGATGATTTCAATCAACTCCTTTGTGATGACAGCTTGGCGGGTACGGTTGAATGTCAATGTCAATTTGTCAATCATCTCAGCTACAAACAAAACAAAAAGGTTACACAATAAAATCTGAAACTGGAAAAGAATAACCTGTTCACTAACTTCTGTTGCTTAATTTAAAAATAAGAGATTTTTGGATACCAAAATTGGTCTCTCAAAAAATTTTATGAAGATATTTTTACATCTTCCATAGGATAACTTTTCACAGTACTTGGAAGTCATCTACCTATCAAGATACACTTTCCTACAGGTAGAGGAATATTATGTTAATGTTGTTGAAGCTACTCTCGGCAACGGACTCCTCTCAGCTGAGGTTCACTGTGTGCTCACAAGCTTTCCTGCTGGCACTGTCCCTGTTGTGTACTTACAAGCATTCTTGCTGGCGTTGTCCATGGCTGTCATCCTGGCACTCTGCTCACTAGTGGTGGACTCCTTCAGAGAGTAGTAGATGATGTTGGCCAGACTGTATTCTTGGTAATTTTGCAGCACATCAGCATCAATGTCATCGTAGATACTCATGCTCTCTGTTAAAACAAGTGATGAGTTCCTTTGAAGTTATATAGAGCAAATACTAATTCATCAAAAACAGCTTTTCAGTGTGAAATACTTTATAATTACAGAGCAGAAATTAATGTAAGGTAAAAGAATCTGTTCCAATAATTTCATCTGTTTCCACACTGTAGATGATAGCATGTTTTTAGCAAAATATAATGTATAAATAAAGCATTTGATATTCTACTCCACATGTGTAACATTAGAAAAATTAAGTCAGTATCTGAAATAACTGTACCATGTTTCATGGTTATGAAGCCATCTCGACAGCATTAGCATATGACTGTTACAAAGCCAGCAAGCTCTCAGTGCTTTTTCCAATAAAAAATTGAATGAATTGAAATCAATATAGTATAATACAGGTTGAGCATCCCTAATCCCAAAGTCCAAAATCTGAAGTGCTCCAAAATCTGAAACATTTTGAGCACTGACATGATGCCACAAATGGAAAATTCCACACCTGACCTTGTGTGGCGGGTCGCATTCAAAACTTTGTTTCAGGCACAAAATTATTTAAAATACTGCATAAAACTGTCTTCAGGCTATGTGTATAAGGTATATAGACTTTGGTCCCATCCCCAAGATACTGCATTATAAATATGAAAATATTCTGAAATCCCAAGCATTTCTGGTCCTAACAGTCACACAAGGGATACTTGACCTGTGCAATAATTCCAACTTAGTCATTTGATTAGTGAAGAAATCTGAATGTATCAATCTGGAAAATGAGAGACAGAAAACCTTTCTAAGCACAGAAAGAGTGGGAGAACTAGAAACTGGTATGAGTTGTAGTTTTAATGTTGTAGAAATTTAATAGTACATTTCAAAATTCATTCATTGGGGTCAAGTGGTGAAACTATTATATTTCATCAAACTTAAAATGGTGCTGGTTGTAACACCTACTTTACTTTTCATTAGGAGAGAAAACAATGTAGTCAATTACAAATGATATTCCATTGGCTGGTAGAGGTATCTCAATTTCAGAAACATTAACATGTAAAGTACATGCTTGAAAATAGATGAAGTCTTAGGAAACAGATGAAAATAGATGGTATATACAAGAGAAAAAAGACTTAGAAAACTAAGATCAGTTCCAGAATATTATTCCAGGAGGCTTCAATGATCAATGATGACTATATTCCAACAATAAAATAAGAGAATTGAGTTGGTCAATGTAAATTAGTTGTAAACACTGTTCAACTCTCTATTCTAGAGCTTCTGTTGTATTGTAGCTAGAGGTCCAAAAGATAAATTGCAAAGCCAATTTCCAGCTATGCTCTTCAATCCTTGAGGCCAAAAAAGGCCTAACGATGAACCTCAATAGATACTGATTTGTTCAATTAATGATGGAATAGAGCAGGAGTTATCAAACAATGACTGAGTTAAGTATCACGGAAGTCAAGAGATGGCACTTCTCAGAAACAGCCCCAAATCAGCCAGGTACAGTGGCTCACACCTGTAATCCCAGCACTTTTAGAAGCCAAGGTGGGTGGTTCACCTGAGGTCAGGAGTTTGGCCAACATGGCAAAACCCCGTCTCTACTAAAATTACAAAAATTAGCTGGGCATGGTGGCATGTGCCTGTAATCCCAGCTACTTGGGAGGCTAAGGCAGGAGAATCCCTTGAACCTGGGAGGTAGAGGTTGCACTGAGCCAAGATCATGCCACTGCACTGCAGCCTGGGTGACACAGTGAGACTCAGTCTCAGAAAAAAAGAAAAAAGAAACAGCCCCAAATCATTTGCTACCGCTACCACCAGACAACCTGGCATTGTCTTCCTTAGTGTACAAATCTCTCCATTCTACATGCAAAAAAATATGTGTCATAGAAAAACTACTTACCAGCACTTGCAATGGTATTAAGGGAAAAGATGGGCTTTTCCTCTGTCTTATAGGAGATGACAGACCTAGAGTTGACAAAAACAAATAAATCTCAAAATAATTTTAACTGTTAATTCAAAATATGAACAAAAACATGAACATAAAAAAGCTTTGATTTTTAAATCTTTCTTGCCTGAATCGATTAAAGATGATGGAGCCTTCATCAAATTCATATCCAGAATTTAGTAATTCAAGGGCAATGACTGACGCATCTCCAAAAGTAGGGGGTTTTCTTCCCACTTCTTTGAATGCTGCTAGAAACTGGTCAGAATGAGTCCTATAAGAAAAGCAAAAGCTCACATAAACTAGTTTAACAAGACTTCTGTTGACAGAGCACAGAGGACGGGCAGGAGAAAACATTATCACCATGGATCAGGTCTTAAGTTGTTCCACACACTATCATAATTCCTTTCCCTCAGCACCTGCAAAGAAGTAATAAAAATTCGGTCTGTCTTGTTTTATATTCTTGTTGCCTTTATTTCTCTCCTTCTAACCCTAATGAACATTAGGAGCTAACATTTCCAGGCTCTAACAGCTGCTCAGATGCCTCATTTGGCTTAATGCCAATAGCTTTTGATTCTCATGGTATTCAACTTATGGTCCACATGAAGAAGCAAAGACAGAAAACAGGGGAAAGAAAATAGATATGTTCCAATATATCCTCAAAAAAGAAAAACTAAACAAAATCCTCCCTGTAAGTATACCAGAAAAGGCACCCCCAAAGAATACCTTGCTTAAATAAACTTTTGAAGGTTTTGATAGTTTGTCAAAACGTTTGAGAGATTTATTCACACTGCACCTTTATGAAAATAAACAATATATATTTAAATTACCTATAAAGTATGCCTCTGATTTTGTCACCAATTCCAACAAGCATAACTTCTTTCCCAGCTGCTGTCAGTGTAGCAACCTCGCTTTTCATTTGTTTAGCAATGGAGGAGTGAATAGCACCACACAGTCCTCGATCTGAGGACACACCAATAAGGAGGTGTTTCTTCTTGTCTTCAGGCCCCTTGATATCAGCTTTCTCATACAGAGCTTAAAAACAAACCAAAGCAGTAATTTTTTATATGCAACTTATGCTAAATACAGTAAATCTCTAATTTACAAAGCAGTTGGTTATTTTCAAAATATGCATTTAAATTTAGCTGGCAATTGACTAGTGGAAGCAAGCATTCTTAGGACAGCTGTAAGCTGAGTGGGGCACAGTGGCTCACGCCTGTAATCCCAGCACTTTAAGAGGCCGAGATAGGTGGATTACCTGAGGTCAGGAGATTGAGACCAGCCTGGCCAACATGGTGAAACCCCGTCTCTTTTAAAAATACAAAAATTAGCCAGGTATGGTGGCGGAGACCTGTAATCTCAGCTACTGGGGAGGCTGAGGCAAGAGAATTGCTTGAGCTTGGGAAGTGGAAGTTGTAGTGAGCAGAGATTGCACCACTGCACTCTAGCCTGGGCAACAGAGTGTGACTCTACCTCAAAAACAAACAGAACAAACAAAAATCACACACAAAAAAACCCCCAACCAAACCAAAAAAACCCGAAACCCCACAAAGGACAGCTGTAAGTTGAGATTACTGAGGATTTGGTAGATAGGGGTTCACCGCATGATTTTCTTTACTATCAAATTTGCATAAATCTTCCTTAAGTTAAAAATTCTTTTAGCCTCAACTCAGGACAAGACAACGTGATCATAAAAAAGAGAATGAATGTAATTACAAGTTAAAATAGGAACGTCGTTCCCATTTCCAGCTCTTTACAACTTTATTCCCAAGATAAATTCATAATCAAGTAAGTATAAAAGCATCTAAAAACACAATATAAATTCTTTTTAAACTGCCATATCACATCTCTTTTTCATTAAGAAGGCTAATTAAGGATGAATTACATAAATTTCTGAAGGAAAAATATCTTCATGCTTTTGAAAAGATAAGAAGAGTGACTGAAAATGAAGGTTCTCAGCTGCTTTTCCTGCTTCAACATCACTGAGATTCTCAAAACCCCATCATGAGTCACATCCGTGACCACTCAGCTCCACTGCAGCGCCCCACCTTTGACCTAGCTGCAGTCCTAAAATGCGACACTACAAGTCATAGGATGAAATCAAGCCCTTGCATCTAATCACTGGTTCCAAGTTCTTTAGCTGGTATACTTAATAACTGGGAAAATTTCAGAATATTTTAAAAGTTAACATAGTCATATATAACGGTTAACAAATACACAGGCTTAGCCGGGTGCAGTGGCTCATGCCTGTAATCCCAGAACTTTGGGAGGCTGAACTGGGTGGATCACGAGGTCAGGAGTTCAAGACCAGCCTGGCCAAGATGGTGAAACCCCATCTCTACTAACGTGGTGGTGGGTGCCTGGAATCCCAGACAATCCCAGCTACTCGGGAGGCTGAGGCAGAAAACTGCTTGAACCTGGGTGGCAGAGGTTGCAGTGAGCTGAGATTGTGCCACTGCACTCTAGCCTGGGCGACAGAGCGAGACTCTGTCTCAAAAAACAACACAAAACAAACAAATACACAGGCTCTGACACCAAACCACGTATGTCCAAACAGAGGCCCTTCATCCTTTTATATGTGATCTTAGGCAAGTTACGTAACTTCCGTGTGCTTCAGGTCTTCTCACTGGAAAGCAGAGATTCTAACAGTTCCTACCTGCACAGGGTTGTTGTTGTTGCATGTCAAGTGAATGTGGATGAAAAACAAGTACACGTCAACTACTGGGATAGGCTTCACATCACTGTAAGCTCTAAATACAAGTCATCAGTAGTCTTGTGTTAAACAGTTCTTCATAATTTGTGAACTACACTCTTCCCTTACCCAAAGATCCCAATCCGTATATTCGAGCTGGTTTCAGCTCTCTCTCAGCTCGGGCGTATTTTGCTGCTGCTACCATTTTCATAGACTTGGTAATTTTCTGGATGTTTTTGATGGACTTTAGTCGCCTGGTAACTAAAAAATAGAAGTGCTGTGTTAAGACAAAAGAATTACAGTATAACTTCGATGTGAATTTATGGAAATATTTTTCTAAAGTGCAAGGCAGAATAATGAGCACTTAGATAAACAGCATGATGCTAAACCAGTCTTAATATTAGAACTAGTACTAATAAAAGGCAAGACTAAGACTAGCTACTACATAGGACAAGCAAATGGCAACACAGACAATAAAATACATTTAAAACTTTAAATGGTATTGAAAATTGCCTTAACCACATATTCCATAACATTATTTACATATAATTCTGTAACATTATTCACACGCCCCCCCCAACACACACACCTACAACGGTCTAGTTTTTTCCTAGTTACATCACTATCGTTCTACAGACAACAGAACACAGCTTTCTCGTGTTCTTTCTCACTGGTCTTTTCAGAACAAGTCTAATGTCCCAGACATACAATGGAAATCCATTTGGTCAAGTTTTGACCAAGACAATGGGCTAAAGCGGTGTATTTTTGAAAGTATTTGTATTTGTCAAAATATAGTTTTTCTTAATTCACATATTGAGACAAACAACATACTTACTATCTTTCAAAGTTGCCATATTTCGAACTTGAATCCTGAGGATGAAAGTTTTAAAAATGTTTCAGTTTTTTGAAGAATAGTTCCATTATATAAGAAAAACTTTCAGAGTTAATATATTTATCTAAAGACTATCCCATAAAGAACAATCTATCAAATACAGGACTCAGAATGTATATGAACAAACATATATTTAAATTCCTTAGTAGCGGAGCCAATCCCTGTATGGAAGGCCTCCTTTTATTTGGCCTGGCTTTAACACCACCTTCCCTGAAGTCAACAAGCTCCATGGACTCACACATGCTCTATTCCCACCGCCATATCTTTGCTTATGTTGCTTCCAAGACAGAAAAGCCCCTCCCCTTGTTTGGCTGTCCAACTATACTTCAAATCAAGGCCAGCCACTCTAAAAACTTCCTTAGTTCACAGCAACCTCTTCCAGTAACACTTAAGTCAATGATACAGTTGAACATGACCACGCATGTAAAGCACACTTTATATAAACTGATTATTAACTTTTTCAATTCAACTCAATAAATATTTGCCAATTTGCTCTACATTCCAGGCACTGGTAAACACATGGTCTCTGGTATATTATTACCTCAAAACAAGGTTCATGAAAAATTACTTTTATATAAAATTTTATATTTTTTTCAAGTCTTTAAAACTGAAGTGCTAATGTGCAGTAGTGAAAATGATTAGACTTAAGTAAAATATTGGTGAAAGATGAATATAAGAGAATTCCTGCCCTAATTGGGGAAGACATGTTAAAAATATTAAGTTATCTTTCTGCCTTTGAATCCATACAAAGTGCCTGTGTTGGAGGGCAAAGCTACATGGGAGAACTGAGCAATGGGTAAATGTGTGCACAAAGGAGGGATTCTCAGGAACAGGATGTCATGTTAAGAGGATTCACGTTCAGGAGAGAATGAGAAATGGCAGACGGGGAAGCTGGAGACATGAGTTGGGTTTGTTACTTTAAATATTTAACATTTTAAAATATTTTAAAAAGGAAATCAGATAAAATCTTATTTGTAGGTTCGTAGGGAAACGAATGTTTATAAGCCTACAAATCAGTTTAGTATTTCTGCAAAGTATCTCAGATGGCAGTGACAAGCATAAAATGAGGTTGGAGTTTTGATGAACGTTGAAAACTTGGGGACATGGGCTGCCGCAGTCTCACAAGAGACATCAAGAACCTGGACGAAGATGCTGGCAAAGCAACAGGAGATTAGATTTGCGAGCATATAACTTCTTCACGTATACATTCTTAGTAGAAAGGAAAGCAGTAAGAATGATCTAAGGTCTCGGCCGGGCGCGGTGGCTCAAGCCTGTAATCCCAGCACTTTGGGAGGCCGAGGCGGGTGGATCACGAGGTCAAGAGATCGAGACCATCCTGGTCAACATGGTGAAACCCCGTCTCTACTAATACAAAAAAAAAAATTAGCTGGGCACGGTGGCGCGTGCCTGTAATCCCAGCTACTCAGGAGGCTGAGGCAGGAGAATTGCCTGAACCCAGGAGGCGGAGATTGCGGTGAGCCGAGATCGCGCCATTGCGCTCCAGCCTGGGTATCAAGAGCGAAACTCCGTCTCAAAAAAAAAAAAAAAAAAGAATGATCTAAGGTCTCTCTAATTTAATGACCTCGGTGGACAGTGACTAATATCTCTCCTGAGCACAGATTAGATGCAAAAATCCTCAACAGTGTATTAGCAAATCGAATCCAACAATGTATTAAAAAGAATTATACACCATCACTAAATGGGATTTATTCCAGGTATGCAAAGCTGGTTCAGTATTAAAAAATCAAATAATATAATCTATTACGTCAACAGGTAAAGAAGAAAAATCATACAATCAACAGGTGCAGAAAAAGCATTCAACAAAATCTAACACCCCCTCATGATAGTCTCTCAGCAAACTAGCAACAGAGAACTTCCTCAACCTGCTTAAAACAAACAAAACAAAACAAACCCTGATTTAATGGGAGAGGCTAGGTGTTTTCCCCATAAGACTGGGAATAAGACAAGGATGTCCCCATTCATCACTCTTCTTCAGTATCATACTGGAAGTCTTAGCTAATGCAGTAAGACAAGAAGATAAGAGGCATAGAGATTGGAAGGGAAAGAATAAAACTGTTTTTGTTCACAGATGATATGATTATCTATGTAGAAAATCCCAAAGAATAAAAATAACCTTCCTAGAACCAATAAGCATTTATAACAAGGTTGTAGGATATAAGGTTAGTGTTTATGAAAAGCTAGTTGCATTCCTCTACACCAACCCTGAACTACTGGAGTATGAAGTTAAAAATGCCCACACACAATTACATGTTACAATGATAAACTTCATGTTATAGTGTTTTACAATTTTAAAAAATGCACTACAATCCCAGCAATTTACTTTGTGGATATCAATAAACTGATTTTCACGGTTATATGGGAAGGCCAAACAATATTGTCAGGACTGACACTACCTGACTTCAAGACTTCCTCTCAAGTTACCATAATCGCCCATAAACAGAGCCACACAAATAGTTGATCTGTGACAAAGAAGCAAGAACAACTCAAGGAAGAAAGGATATTCTTCCCAACAAATGAATGGTACCGGAACAACTGGACATCCACATGCAAAAATATTCATCTGTACAATGACTTTACAAATTTCATAAAAACTTAAGCTAAAATGAATCACAGGTCTAAATATAAAATGCAAAACTGTAAAACTTTTAGAAGATACCACAGGAGAAAACCCAGTTGCCTTGGGCTCGGCAATGAGTTATTAGATGCAACACCAAAAGCATGATCCACAACAGAAAAAATTAAGTTGGGACAAACAACTCTTAAAATGCAGTAAGAGAACAAACAACCCAAATTAAAAAGTGGGCAAAAGATCTGGAGACTTCACCAAAGAAGATAAATTGATGGCAGGGCTGGGCGTGGTGGCTCAGGATTAGGTGTAATCCTGATACTTTGGCTCAAAGTATTAGGTGTAATCCTAATACTTTGGGAGGCTGAGGCGGGCAGATCACGAGGTCAGGAGTTCGAGAAAAGCCTGGCCAACATGGTGAAATGCCATCTTCACTAAACAGAAAAATGTTGCCGGTCATGGTAGTGCATGCCTGTAATTCCAGCTACTCGGGAGGCTGAGGCAGGAGAATCGCTTGAACCCAGGAGGTTGTGGTGAGCAGAGATCGCACCATTGCATTCCAGGCTGGGCAACAGAGCAAGACTCTGTCTCAAAAAAAAAAAAAAGATGGCAAAAAGCATATAAGATGATGCTTAGTATTACGTCAGTAGAGAACTGCAAGTGAAAACAGTAAGATACCACGACACACCTGCAAGAATGGATAAAACCCAAAAAACTCACCACCAAATGATGATAAGGATGCAGAGCTTTTGCTCTCACTGATTGCTGGCAAGAATGTAAAATAGTACACAGACACTTAGGAAGATGTTTTGGCAGTTTTTTTATAAAGCTAAACATAGTCTTGATTTATGATCCAGCAAACAGTATTTATCCAACTGAGGTGAAAACTTATGTCCACATAAAACCTACACACGGGCATGTAAAGCAGCTTCATTCATGATGCCAAAAGTTGGAAGCAACCCAGACATCCTTCAATACATGAATGAATGGATAACCTAACTCTGATACATCCATACAATGGACTATTATTCCCCAAAACCACAAAGGAGCTATTAAGTCATAAAAAGGCATGGAGAAAACTTAAGTGCATACTGCTAAGAGAGAGAAGGCAGTCTGAAAAAAGACTAAATACTATGATTCTGGATATATGACATGCCAGAAAAGCCGAGGATATAGCAATAGTTGAGAAGTGGTGGTCAGGGTTTTGGGGAAAGTAGAGAAGAGATTTTTAGGGCTGTGTAGCTCTTTGGTATGGTATTGTAATGATAGATACATGTCATTATGTATTTGTTAAAATCCATAGAACTGTATAACAGAAAGAGTGGACCACTGTGTTTTGGGGTTTGAGACAGGGTCACACTCCCATCACCCAGGCTACAGTGCAGCAGCGTGATCAGTGACCCCTGCAGTCTCCACTTCCTGGGCTCAGGTGATTCTTCCATCTCAGCACAAAAAAATATTAGGTTTGGTTTTAAGAATGGATCTACTAAAGGAAAAGATAAAAGCTGGCAGATACTGACAAGCTCTGTTATTTCAGAGCACAAACTACCTGCCATGACTATTCTGCTAGCAACAGCTTTTCATAATCGTACTTGAAAAGTAACACCATTTTTTGGCCAACCTTCCTTTTTTGGTGTAGTAGTGACTTTTCCCCCGAAGACAAAATTTATTGGCTATAACAAGTCACACTTGGATATTATGGTTTTAGACAAACACTTCAATTTAACTGACATAAGTTTCTAGTCAGAGAATGCCACATGGAACAAATTTGAACTGCATACCGTATTTGGACAAACACAGAAGGTTTTGGTTTCCTTAAGTACTCCCAGCCAGAGGTACGAAGAGGCAGCATCTTTTGTGATTATGCTACGCACTTGCCCTAATTTCATGTGTTTTAAAACTTTAATTTAGTTCTGAAGATGTCTACGTTACTACTTTAATTTTTAGGTATAATTTGAGTAAGAACAGTGATGAGCTAATTGAACTCTTTTAAAGATGGCTTCCTTTATTAAATATACAATTTTTGCAGCCAGGCACAGTGACTCACCCCTGTAATCCCAGCACATTGGGAGGCCGAGATGAACCAATCACCTGAGGTCGGGAGATCAAGACCATCTTGGCTAACATAGTGAAACCCCGTCTCTACTTAAAATACAGAAAATTAGCCCAGCAAGGTGGCACATGCCTGTAATCCCAGCTACTCAGGAGGCCAAGGCAGGAAAATCGCTTGAACCTGGGAGGCAGAGGTTGCGCCGAGCCGAGATTGCGCCATTGCACTCCAGCCTGGGCAATAAAAGTGAAACTCCGTCTCAAAAAAAAAAAGAAAGGTTTTTTTTTTTTTTTTGCAAATGAGGTGATAAAGCTCTGAATCATAACACAGCCTGAGAAATCCTCAGGAGACTAAGAAACGCAGTGGAGGGAGAATCAAATGGACTGTGGATTCCCACTATCTAACCATGATCACACAGCACTGTTAGAACAGCTGACGGAGGCAGTAGAGGAGGGAGTCAGGAATGACACCCTTCAAAGAAACTACAGTTTGAGAGATTTTTTAAGAAGTGTATTAAGATATATAAAAACTTAAAAAGGAAGCAACATTGGCCAGGTGTGGTGGCTCACACCTGTAATCCCAGCACTTTGGGAGGCCGAGGCGGGTGGATCACGAGGTCAAGAGCTCAGGATAGGCCTGGCCAACACGGTGAAACCCTGTCTCTAATAAAAATTACAAAAATTTAGCCACATGCGGTGGCAGGCACCTATAATCCCAGCTACTCAGGAGGCTGAGGCAGGAGAATTGCTTGAATCCGGGAGGAGGAGATTGCAGTGAGCTGAGATCGGGCCACTGCACTCTGGCCTGGGTGACAGAGAGAGACTGTCTCAAACAAACAAACAAACAAAAAAGGAAGCAACATTGGCTAAGTCTCAAGGAAAAGAAAATTATGAAGTACCTCTAACTCTTGATATTAAATGTGTAAAAGCCCATCACCTGTCACCAGCAAAAACTGACTCCATCACACTTCTCCAACCCACAACCATGACCGCATCCTCTTTTCCTCTTTCGGCAAGTCCAAGCAATCTTCTGACATTAAATTTGATGTAGAAACGGTACTTAAAAACTTCATTTTTCTACTGATATACAGCGTTTGGTTCTCCCACAGTCCTACATGCTTTGCAAATACTCTAATCCTCACACTAACCCACTGAATCTGTACTTTTATTGCATGTATTTGATAGATGAGGAACTGGCAGGACAGGCACTAAGTAACCCACCCAAGGTCACAGAGCTGCTAAGTGGCAATCAGAATTCAATCCCTGCTGTCTGAAGGAGCCCTTCAGAGCTGGCTACAGGGTCTGTCTTTACACAGTACTACACTCTGCTGCCTCACATTTTTTACATTTACTAGTAAATATCTGCCCTCATGGTCTCAGATGACAATCTGTCTTTTCTGTCCTGAAATGCCATCTCCTTTTCAGTGTACATAGTTTATGACTACTGACACGTTATTATAAAACAGTTCCATTTCAGAGACTTCTGAACACTAAGAAATAGAAATGTGTTTTTCCCAGATTTGAAGACAGTAAAATCCAGGACTCTTTCTCTTGAATTTTTTATTTCCATTTTCTTAAATGCTACTTTATGAAAAAGTTTAATTTTCAAAAAGTTAGGGTATTTTGGCGATACCCTAACAACTATTAAAATAACCACTGTGAAATTAAGTAAGCCTAATGATTAGTTTACGTTAGTATGATAACCTCTCTGAAAACGAAAACTAAAACAGTAACAAAGTGTACTTTTCAAAACTTCCAGTAATCAAAACAGAACCGTGGAAATATGCCTCTTCGTGGTTCGGTTAAGGCAAAGGTATTTTTCCCCCTTCCAAATTAGTTCTGTGGAGTGGTTTTGATTTTTGAATTCAAAAGGTAATTAAATATGGGAAGAGAAATGGCAGAAGAGGCGGCAGAGACATTAAGCACCAAGAGTGATGGAATGCGTGAAGAGGAAGAGGACAGACTATGCTTTTAAAGTGGAACACTGTCGACTGATGATTTAAATATTCCAACGGGATTAAGGCCACGACTACGACCTTTATATGCTGATTGAGGTTCCGATTTAAGCTCCAAATAGTAGTTGCCTCCAACAGAGAGCTCTTATTTAAAATGAGCCTTTACTAAAAGAGCTTCAAATGATCTTAGATGTTTTTAAAAAAGGTATTTCTAAAATTTTTTGTAAAATACTCTTAGTTTCAGAAACTCCATTTTTTTAAAGATCAACTTAGAAACCAAGGTTCTAAAAATACTGACAGATAACATGAATGCGTGGCAAGGGGGTAAGAACAGGAGGGCTGATGTTCGCAGAGCACTACTGCATGGCAGGCGCTGTCCCAGGAAGCTCAGAGACCTCATCTATTTGTTCACCATCACATTTTGGCACTTTCCACAGTCCCACCGGGCGCAGTGCAGGCACTCAGCTGATGGCTGCTGAGTGGTCAGTTAACAAGTGGGACAGTCTATACAGCTGAGAATTCAACTGTAGTGACCTTTTAATTCCCATGAATGTTCTTTTTCCATATTAGAAAGAAAAAAAAGATCTGACTTCCAAGGCCAAGCCACCAAAATTTTTATGTGGCTAATTCACATCAGATTTCATTCTGAAAATCTCCTATATTACTATCAGTTATCTGCCTAATGAAAGATGTATTTATTTCAACTAATGCTTTATGGTCCCCTCACATAAATTAAGATACAAAAATCTAGTTTAGCACTGTAGCGCCTTAGAAATCCTCCATACTGTTAACAGCAGGGAACTGCTGCGACACAGCCTACAATCCTCTAGGCAGTGTGTCTGAAATTCTTCCAGATTCTGTCAAGCTTCAAAACTGAACAGCACCACCCACAAACCAACTTTTACCTGCCGGCTTCCAGGCTTTCTAATATGCATTTCCCCCAACCCAGGTCGCCCCACCCGGAACTAATGTTTAAAATTCTCGAGACGCGTGGCACCCTTCGGCTGCATGGCAGTTAACAAATGCCACTTAAAGCCCACCTAACTCCTTCGCCTAAAACCTTGGGGCAATTTCATGACCTTGCAGGGTTACGGTTTCAGCAAGTGGTTTCAAGGTAGTGCTAGGTGTCCTTCCCTTCCCCGCCATCAGACAGACAGATCTGTAGGGTCCCTTCTGCACCAAGACCACCCTCAGGGGCATCGAGGATGTTCGCCTTCGCTGTTCTAGCACCCAGCAAAGCGTCGAGGTGCTCGACGGCCATGCTCTGTGACTCGATCGGATCTTAAAGGGTCAGTCTGCCCAGCGCTGGAGGGTTTCGAAGGGCGTCAAGGACAGACAGCACAACTGAACCTTCCCCTGGGTTGTCTCTCAGGCCCCCGTTACCTTGCAGGCCCCGAGACTGGGGGCCTGGCTCGCAGTGGAAGCTCAGGAAGTACTGATTAGCTGAGGGAACTCGAGGCCGCCCAGACGTCAGTTTGGACTCAGGCCGCAGTCCGGAGGTCCCAGGTGGCCCTCCGGCCTCAGGGGACGGGGCGGGACCTGGCTGGGCCGGAGCCCGGCCCTGCACACGCCTTGCCGGCTTCAAAGCCGCATCCTGCAGCCCCCGCTACCCCGCGCCTCGGAGGGGCCAGGGGCCCAGCCAGGCCCTAAGACCCCAGATCGGCCCCCGCGCCCATCCCTCCTTCCTTGCCCCGTGCCCGAGAGCTTTCATCCCTTGCAATCCTGGCGATGTTCCCGCAAGCTCTCATACCATTGCGGCTGCAAGGTCCAGGCCGACAGCCCAGAGACGCCCGCGCGAGAGAACATGGTAGCCGCAGCACCGCTGAAGGTCGGTCACTCAGGCTTCAGCGCGCATGCGCAGAAGCTTCCCAGCACGCCCCTCCCACCTCGCTCTCTTGAGTCTCATTTCCTCGCGCTACGGCGAAAAGAGTCTCGCGAGCGTTGCAACCCAGTCTTCGCAGGCCCCACCTCCTTCCGCCTCTCAGCAGGGATTTGTCCCGCCCACCACCGCCAGCCCGGTTCCATTTCCGGCTGGCTGGGCCCTGGGGTCCAGAAAGTAATCGCTGTCGTGGTCGCCATGGGCAAGTCGGATTTTCTTACTCCCAAGGCGATTGCCAACAGGATCAAGTCCAAGGGGCTGCAGAAGCTGCGCTGGTATTGCCAGATGTGCCAGAAGCAGTGCCGCGACGAGGTGAGTGGGCCCGGGGTGGCCCGTCTTCCCAGGAGGGCCCCTGGGAGTCCAGGATCAGGTCCTGGATGCGGGGCCGAGGGCTGCTAGTAACAGTCATCAGCTCTGACTTGACTTGGCTCTTCAGAGAAACAGGGTGGTTAGGATTCACACCTCTTTTGGGATCAGGTGAAAAAGGGGAGCTAAGCTCTTTAGTACTACTCATCTAGCAAGCATTTATTGAGACCTGCACTGTACCCGACACAGAATGATATTTTGGTTAAGATTATGGATTTACCTGGTTTATAGATACATCAGACTGTCAAAATTTAAAGTTAAGCTGGGCCACTTGCTAGCCGTGTGTGGTCTTGGCCAAGTTATTTACTTATTCTCCTTTACTTATCTGTAAAGAGGGAATAGTAATTCCACCTACTTGTAGGATTGTCGTTGAGTTTTAAATGAGTGAAGTATATAAAGAGTGGCTCAAGAAGTCTGAGCAGATCTTGAAAAGCCTTGTATGCTGCACTATGGAATTTACACTTTCCCCGTTACAGAGGTGGTTGATGGAATGCTGTGGATCCTAGTGATGTGATCATATTTTCCTCTGGAGATTGGGCTGGATTGGGTAAGGGTGGAAGAACACTGAGGCAATTGGAATAATCTAATCTAGTGTTTCTACAAGTGAAGGAAGAGATATTTTAGGTGGGACTCACACTGACTAACATTGATACAGTTATTCTTTTTAGTTCTCTCTATTAATGAATGTCTATATGTCCATTAATGTCTTAGACTGCTTGGACTGCCATATAAAGTGCAGTAGACTGGGTGGTTTAAATGACAGAAATTTATTTCTCACAGTTCTGGATGTCGGGAACTTCAAGATCAAGGTGCTAGCATGGTCAGATTCTAGTGAGGGTCTTGGTTTGCAGAAAGCTGCCTCTCTATCCTCACAAAGCAAATAGAGCAAGCTCTAGTAGAGACTTCTCTTCCTCTTCACGGTCCCACCGTGTCCATCATACAGGCTGTACCCTCATGACCTCATCTAAACCCAGTCACCTCCAAAGGCCCACCTCATAATACCATCCCCTTGGGGGTTAGGGTTCAACATAGGAACTTTGGGGAGACACAAACATGCAGTCCATAACCTCAGAGTTAGCACTTTAAGTAATTTTGCCATATTTACTTTTCTAAAAATATTTTAAAGTAAATTACAAATATCAGGATATTTCACTTTGAAATACTTAAATAGGCATCTCTAAAATTTCAGAATATTTTTCTATATAACCACAATATATCTCACCAACATACAAAATTAATAGAAGTTCCTCTTTATCATCTAATACACATTCACACTTTCTCAGTTGTCCTCCAACTGTTTCTTTAAATTAAGATTCAATAAAAAGCCATGGACTGTTATAGATTTGGTTATTAGGACCCCCGCCCACCCCCCGCCAGTCTCCTTCATCATCAACATCCTATAACACGGTATGATATTTGTTACCATGGATGAAACTACATTGACACATCAGTATCATCCAGAATCCATAGTTCACATTAGGGTTCACTCTTGTTGTACATCCTATGGGTTTTGACAAATGCATAATATATATTCACCATTATAAAATCTCACAAAATAGTTTCACTGCCCAAAAAGTCCTCTGTGCTTTGGGTTATTAGGACTTTTAGTTTTCTCTAAATTTAATTCTGTCTATATTCTAAATTTAGAATAGAACCCATTTTTCCTCCACCCCTTTTTCTTGTTTTTTTGAGGCAGAGTCTTGCTGTGTCAGGCTGGAGTGCAGTGGCATGATCTCAGCTCACTGTAACCTCTGCCTCCCAGGATCAAGTGATTCTCATGCTTCAGCCTCCCAAGTAGCTGGGATTACAGTTGCCTGCCACCATACCAGACGAATTTTTGCATTTTTGGTAGAGGCAAGGTTTTGCCACGTTGGCCAGGCTGGTCTCAAACACCTGACCTCAGATGATTCACCTGCCTCAGCCTCACAAAGTGTTAGGATTACAGGCGTGAGCCACCGCCCCCAGCCTTCTTTTTCTTCACATTGACTTGTTGAAGAGAGGAGGCTGGGCCGTTGCCCTGTAACATCCCATGTATGTTGACTTGTTTCCTCTCCTTGTCTTTTGTCTTTTTTTTTTTTTTTAAGACAGAGTCTCACTCTGTCACCAGGCTGGATGGAGTACAGTGGCGCTATCTTGGCTCACTGCAACCTCTACCTCCTGGGTTCAAGCAGTTCTCCTGTCTTAGCCTCCCAAGTAGCTGGGACTACAGGTGCATACCACCACGCCCAGCTAATTTATGTATTTTTAGTAGAGACGGGGTTTCACTGTGTTGGCCAGGATGGTCTCGATCTTTTGACCTTGTGATCCACCCTTCTCAGCCCCTCAAAGTGCTGAGATTACAAATGTGAGCCACTGTGCCCAGCCGTCTTCTAACTAGTGGTTTCTGTCAACTGGAAATTATATCTAAAACCTTTGATTGGGTTAGGTTAAACCTTTTGGGGAGAAAGAATACTTTGTAAGTGATATAGATTAGGTTCAGGTTAAACACTTTGGGGGAGGAATATTGTTGTTTGTTGTTTTTTTTTTTTGAGACAAGGTCTTGCTTGGTAGCCCAGGCTGGAGTACAGTGGTGCGATACTGGCTCACTGCAACCTTGACCTCCCCAACTCAAGCAATCTTCCTCCTGCCTCACCCTCCCAAGTAGCTGGGACCACAGGTGCATGCCACCATGCCTAATTAACTTTTTTATTTTTATAGAGATAGAGTCTCACCATGTTTCCCAGGCTGCTCTCAAACTCCTGGACTCAAGCGATCCATCCTCCTGCCTTGGCCTCCCAAAATACTAGGATTACAGGCCCGAGCCACCATGCCCAGAGTATAGTATTCTTCATAGGTGATCTTATATATTTCATACAGCATCACATAAGGAAGGCAGTATTGTTTGGTAGTACTTAAACTGAGTAAAGGTTACAGCTTGTAAATAGTATTAGAAAGTAATATTTTCCCCTTTGTAAGAGCAAGTGACTAATGGAGTAATGTTTAGAAATCATGCCTATATATCTAGTTTTCTACCAACCTTTTACCTGTGTGTTTTAGCATCCTTGCCTGAGTCAGTTATTTAATTAGGAGTTGCTAAGAGGTTATTTTTCTAATTTTTTTTTAGCATTTATTATTGGCTGTCATGCTTTTGTACAAATGAGCTTTTCCTCATCAGTTAGGGCTATTTGGTTATCCTTACACTTACTTTTTTCTTTTTGAGACAGGGTCTTACTCTTGCCGAGACTGGAGTACAGTGGCTCAATCATGGCTCACGGCATCCTCCAACTCCTGGGCTTAAGCAGTCCTCCTGCCTCAGCCTCTCAAGCAGCTGAGACTATAGGCACACCACACCACCCTTGCCTGGCTAATTTAAAAAAAATATTTTGAAAGATGGAGGTCTCACTGTGTTGCTCAGGCTGGTCTTGAACTTGGAGGCTCACACAATCCTCCTGCCTTGGCCTCCCAAAGTGCTGGGATTAGGGCATGAACCACTGTGTCTGGCCATCCTTAAACGTTACACTGAGATGCAATTTTTATGGGAAAGGAGTAGAGGATGAATTCTTTTCTGTAATTACCAATTTTCAGAGTAAGACCTCTGTGGTGGTTCCATGCCTGTTTGCCCTCAGATCTATTCATTGCCCTTCCCTACCTAGAAGGTGGGCTGGGAGAGGGAGAAGGTGACCCCTACAGTTTCCCTTCCCTGTCTTCTATCTCCTGATAGTGGAAGATTGAAGAGAATGAAGGTCATAGCCATGGTATCACCCCAATCGACTCTTGGGTTTCTAGGATTTAGTAACTTTATTGTTTGTTCATTTTATTATTGTTTTTTTTTAATTTATGGAAAGCAATACTTTTTTTTTATTTATGAGGCTGATACCAAGTTTTCTTTTAAAATAAATTTAAATAATAACTGTGATACTTATAGGTAATATACACAAGAGGCAAAAATTATGTAAGAGGTCCACGATCTGAAGATTAGGAAACTGCTTGAGCAAATTCGAGTGTGGAAATCTGGACAGTGTCAGTGAGATTGAACAGAGGGACTGGATATGGGTTGTTAAGAAGCCGAACAGACTTCCTATTAAATTGAAGGTAGAGGGGAAGAAGGAATCTAGGATGTTTTCTGGTTTCCTGGCCTGAGTGAGTGTGCTTAAGATAGAGATAGGGAATACAAGAAAGGCATGTGTTTTGTTTCTATTACTAGTGAAGAGTGAGGTTCAAATGGTAAGGAGAGATAGATACTAAATTAAAACTTGTATGTTTTTTTCCAGTCATTTTAAGAAGGTACAGATGTGATATGTTTAACAAGGCTAATGAAATATGCAGCAATGTATTTTGGATAGTGAGCTGAAGTAGAAGAAAGTGAGTGAAAGTGGTTTCTGTGAGGGAAATTCACTAATGACCCATTTTACTGCTTTAAACACTTGTCTGACACTTTGTGTAAAGTAGTGCTCAATAAGAGTTGGTTGACTTGAGTCTAAAAAATGGAATCTTTCTTCTGTTTCTGTTTCTGTGCCTGGTATGTTTCTTATTAATGTCTGTTTTCTACAGCACTCTTTTGCTGTCTCTTTGATCTCAAGGATTATTCTTTGATTAGCAGAGTTGCAAAGCTCAACTCCATAAAAAATTTTTTGGAAAATAGGGTAGTTATAGCTAGTGATTTGATTATTTTTTAATTTATCATCAAAGAGCAGATTTTTTGGGGTTTTAACTAAATACTTCTATTTAGAGCCCTTTTTGATGATCTAAATCAGAATTTATTACTTTTACATTTTTTGTAGAATGGCTTTAAGTGTCATTGTATGTCCGAATCTCATCAGAGACAACTATTGCTGGCTTCAGAAAATCCTCAGCAGTTCATGGATTATTTTTCAGAGTAAGTAACTCAAAGAATTCTTTATCTTATGAGTTTTATTCAGTTGAACATTTAATAGATGGCTAATATTTCAAATATTGGGGGTTCTATTATTTCTTATATGTTAACACAAGTGTATTCTCTCTTTGCTCAATTTTTATCTTCTTTTGAAATTTAATCATAGTATAAAACTCTTACAAAATTATTTCTCACAACTTAGTTTTTCCTTTCTTCCACTTCAAATATGGGAAACTGTCTTTCATTCTAACACAATTGTGACAAAGAACATAGGCTCTGCATTCAGACTGCCCAAACTCAAATCCTTCTCCACTTAAAAACTGTATGCCTTTGGATGATCTACTTAAGTTTTTCTGTGGTTTATTTTCCTCATTTGTAAAATGGCACTAAAAAGCCAGGCGAAGTGGCTCACACTTGTAATCTCAGCACTTTGGGAGGTGGGTGGATCGGGAGGTCAGGAGTTCAAGACCAGCCTGGCCAAGATGGTGAAACCCTGTCTCTACTAAAAATACAAAAAATATTAGCCAGGTGTGGTGGCGGGCACCTGTAATCCCAACTACTTGGGAGGCTGAGGCAAGAGAATTGCTTAAACCCGGGAAGGAGAGGTTGCAGTGAGCAGAGATCGCACCATTACTCTCCAGCCTGGGTGACAAGAACGAGACTCTGTCTTAAAAACAAAAACGAAAACAAAAAACTGTACTACTGCAAAGATGATGCTATATGTTTGTAGAAATTACCTTAATACTTTCCTTTCTTTCTTTATTAGGGAATTCCGAAATGACTTCCTAGAACTTCTTAGGAGACGCTTTGGTAAAGATTTTAAGTGTTGTACAAATGATAACTTTATAAATCGCATAATCTTCTCAGAATCATCAGTATCATATTTCGTTCTCAGGCACTAAAAGGGTCCACAACAACATTGTCTACAATGAATACATCAGCCACCGAGAACACATCCACATGAATGCCACTCAGTGGGAAACTCTGACCGATTTTACTAAGTGGCTGGGCAGAGAAGGTACGAATGAGATTTTAAAGCTGCTTTTTCTTTCTCATTTCTAATCTTCATAGGACGAGACGTTTGGAAAAAGAAAAGAGAAAAAAATTGGGTCAATGTTTTATTTGTCATGTTACCTGATTCCATTTTGGGAGCATAATTTCTGTATTAAGTTAATAGAACATCATATAACCATTGGATATTAAATACTTAGATAGAATTGAATAAATATTATGCAAGATAATACAGTTGTTTCTCCATATCCCTGGGGTGTTGGGTCCAGGACCCCCTGCTGGTACCAAAATTCACAGATACTCAAGTCCGTTATGTAAAATAAAATGATGGGCCAGGTGCAGTGGCTCACGCCTGTAATCCCAGCACTTTGGGAGGCTGAGGCAGGCGGATCGCAAGGTCAGGAGATTGAGACCATCCTGGCCAACATGGTGAAACCCCGTCTCTACTAAAAATACAAAAATTAGCCAGGCGTGATGGTGCGCACCAGTAGTCCCAGCTACTCGGGAGGCTGAGGCAAGATAATCGCTTGAACCCTGGAGGTGGAGGTTGCAGTGAGCAGATACTGCACTACTGCACTCCAGCCTGGCGACAGGGTGAGACTCCATCTCAAAACAAACAAACAAACAAAAATAAAATAAAATAAAATGATGTAGTAATTGCATTTAGCCTGTGTACATCCTCCCGCATACTTTAAATCATTTCTAGATTTCTTATAATATTTAATACAATGTAAATGCTATGTAAATAGTTTTTATACTCTATTGTTAGGAAAAAATGGCAAGGAAGAAATGTCAGTGCATGTTCAGTGCAGATGTGACCATCCATTTTTATTTTTTTGAATATTTCTGATCCTCGGTTGGTTGAATCCACAAACAGTATCTTAATTTCATTAAGTGTAAATATGGAAAATTCCATATGCTGCATGAATTTGTGTATTTGAATATATTTGAGTGTATTTGGTGTTTTGCTTTTTTTTGTTTTTGAGACTGAGTCTCGTTCTGTTCCCCAGGCTAGAGTGCAGTCATGTGATTTCATCTCACTGCAACCTCTACCTCCTGGGTTCAAGCAATTCTCCTGCCTCAGCCTCCTGAGTAGCTGCGATTATAGGTGTGCACCACCACGCCCAGCTAATTTTTGTATTTTTAGTAGAGACGGGGTTTCATCATGTTGGCCAGGCTAGTCTCAAAGTCCTGACCTCAGGGGATCCACCCATGTTGGCCTCCCAAAGTGCTGAGATTACAGGTTTGAGCCACTGCACTCGGCCTGATTTGAGTGTATTTGAATGAATAAATATGCAGAGATGAAACACATTTATATTTATGTTTCGTTTTGATTGTATGCTAATTTATGGCGGCTGCTGTGTTTTTAAGGCTTGTGCAAAGTGGACGAGACGCCAAAAGGCTGGTATATTCAATACATAGACAGGGACCCAGAAACTATCCGCCGGCAGCTGGAGCTGGAGAAAAAGAAAAAGCAGGACCTTGATGATGAAGAAAAAACTGCCAAATTTATTGAAGAACAAGTGAGGAGAGGTCTGGAAGGGAAGGAACAGGTGGGCGAGCAACATCAGCCTGAAAGGCCATGTCCAAAGGTCTAAAGAAGCACAGTGGCTTGTGTTTGTAACATTGAATCGAGTTTCTATGGGCACTGTTCCTTAACTAAGAGGAGAACCAGCCTGGTGTCAAAAGCACAGTTTTTGGCATTGACAAACGTTGGTTTAATTCCTGACTTACTAACTTCATGATCTTGTATAGTTACATAATCTTTCTAAAGCTCAATTTCCTTATATCTAAATAGAGATACCACCTAATGGAAAGACATTTACACAGATAATTTCCACTGATTATAATTAATTTAGTACTGGAGGTAAGCACTGTGTGGCAATGTAGAGAAGCAGTGTTAACTCCAGCCTGGGGAGGACAGTGTTAACTGTGGAGAACGTGTTAACGTAGAGAAGCAGTGTTAACTCCAGCCTGGGGAGTATTTGAGGGTGGATACAACCCCAGTGCCGAGGAGTCTTGAACAATCAGTGAGGCAAGCCAGGTGAATGGGAGAGGGAAGGAGCTGAGGCGTTTGAATAACTAGGTTGAGGCATTTATTTCAACACATATTTATCAGCACCTCCTCCATGCCAGGCCTATACTAGGTGCAGGGAATACTCAGTGAACAAAAGATTAAAAAAACTCTCCTGTGGCTTACATTCTTTTTTTTTTGAGACGGAGTCTCACTCTGTTGCCCAGGCTGGAGTGCAGTGGTACAATCTCAGCTCACCGCAACCTCCGCCTCCCAGGTTCAAGCAGTGCTCATGTCTCAGCCTCCCAAGTAGCTGGGACCCCAGGCACAAGACACCATGCCTGGCTAATTTTTTTTTAAATTTTTAGTAGAGACTGGGTTTTGCCATGTTGGTCAGGTTGGTCTCCAACTCCTGACCTCAGGTGATCTGCCCTCCTCAGCCTCCCAAAATTCTGGGATTACAGGCGTGAGCCACTGTGCCTGGCCTCCTGTGGCTTCCATTCTAACAGTTGTGTGTGAGCAGGCAAATACAGCCTGGTGTGTATGTGAAACTACCAGCTGTGGAGTGTTTTTTGAACTGTTACTATTGAGCTCTAACATACATTGATTAAAGTGTATGAGGTGCATTAATCTTGTGTGTATAGTTCAATGAACTTTACAAATATGCATGTGTAGAAAGAGTGACAGATGACCTGTGGAACCATCACCCAGATAAAGATATAGAGTGTTTCCAGTATCCGAGAGGGTTTCCTCATGGTCATTGCCAGTTAACACCCTCATCTCCCGGAAGTAACCATTGTTCCAGTATACCACTGGTGATTATTCATTAGGTTAGTCTGTTCTCGAACACACTAAAAAATAAAAATGAAAAAAGCTTTTGCTTTTCCTAAAGTTTATTGCCTTATATTTTTATTTCCTGTTTAAGTCGGAATTGAAATAAAAATATAGGTAAACTTCTGCAGTTTGGTACAGAAAAGCTATTTTTTGGTATTTAGAATAATTCTCAATTGGATAATATTTGCAAAGTGTGTAAGTTCTAATTTTTTTTTTTAAGACAGGGTTTCACCATGTTGGCCAGGCTGGTCTTGAACTCTTGACCTCAGATCATCCGCCCGCCTTGGCCTCCCAAAGTGCTGAGATTACAGGCGTGAGCCACCACGCCTGGCCTAATTTTGGTTTTTTTTTTTGAGAGACTGTCTCACTCTGTCACCAGGCTGGAAGGCAGTGGCATGATTGCAGCTCACTGCGGCCTTGACCTCTGGTGCTCAAGTGATCCTCTTGCCTCAGCCTCCAGAGTAGGTGGAACTACAGGTGTGCACCACCATGCTTGGCTAATTTACTTAATTTTTTTTTTTTTTTTTTTAACAGAGATGGGGATCTTGCTATGTTGCCCAGGCTGGTCTTGAACTCCTGGTCTCAAGCATTCCTCTTGCCTCAGCTCAGCCTCCCAAAGTGCTGGGATTACAAATATGAGCCACCATACCCAGCCAAAGCATGTAGTTTCTTTCTTTCTTTCTTTCTTTCTTTTTTTTTTTTTTTGATACAGAGTCTCGCTCTGTCACCCAGACTGGAGGGTGCAGTGGCTTGATCTCGGCTCATTGCAACCTCCATCTCCCAGGTTCAAGAGATTCTCCTGCGTCAGCCTTCTGAGTAGCTGGGATTATAGGTGCCTGCTAGCATGCCTGGCTAATTTTGGTATTTTTAGTAGAGACGGGGTTTTGCCAAGTTGGCCAGGCTGATCTTGAACGCCTGACCTCTGGTGATTTCCCTCACCTCCACCTCCCAAAGTGCTGGGATTACAGGTGTGAGCCACCACACCCAGCCAAAAGCATGTAATTTCTTAATTAGGATCTTAATCACTTGCATATTAGAGCTCCTTGGCAGCAGAGGTCGAAAGTCATAATTTAGGCCTGTTAAATGGTGATGGGAAATGCACTGTACACCAAAACCTTCAAACTCTTTCTTTTTCTTAGGAGGTCCCCACTTTTACGGAATTAAGCAGAGAAAATGATGAAGAGAAAGGTAGCTTTATTTTTTCTTTTGCTTATTTTTTTAAACATAGATGCTTTTATATAGGCTTTGTTAAAAACTCAACCTGTCAGCATATCTGGGAGCAAGAGACTTAATCAGTCTGAGTTACATTGTAATTATTGATTTAATGAAAAGGTAATACTAATGAATTGGTTAGAATAGCTGTAGCTACAAGTAACAAAATTGACTACAATTAAACAACTCAGAAATATCTTGCCATAATAAGAATCCTTGCATGTCGTATGAACACAGGATAGCTGCCAGCACTCCAGCCATCACATTCAGATTCTGTATTGTTGAGAGGATGGCAGAGAGCATCTCTGGATGCTCTTCTAGAATCCTGTTAGGAGCAAGGATACCTTTCCGAGAAGACCTGCTCCCTTCAATAGATTTCCTTTCAAATGTCATTGGCCAGAACTGTGTCACATGCCCACCCAAAAAACAGTCACTGGGATTATGTTGATTGCTTTAGACAATCAGAATTTACCCCAGAGATGGATGGTGTTATGTCCCCTGAGCCACAGGCAAGAGATGTGGAGACCTAAGCAAAATTGGAGTACTGTTCCCCAGGAGAAGGGGATGGAGTGGGGAAGCAGCCTGTGAGGTCTGCCACAGTGACATGGTGTGCAAGGTTCCTCCCATTCTGTGGGTGTCAGCTGGGGACACTTTACAGAAATGTCTGATCTCCACATAGGAACATTTTAGCTCATGTTTATTGAAAATGTCCTTGAGTTCCTCATGTATACTTTGTAGTATCTTATCTGATAAATTTTATTATGATTTTCCTGAAATGTATGTATGGAATAACATTTTTTTTTCTTCTAGTCACGTTTAATTTGAGTAAAGGAGCATGTAGTTCATCCGGAGCAACATCTTCCAAGTCAAGGTGAGCTGCATCATTCACAGATACCTTAAAACTTTAGGATTTTTGTGAAATGTTGGTTACTGCATTTTAAAGTATTGTGAGTCATTTTTTTCTAGTTGTAGTTTTCACCTTTTTTTAGTTTTTGTTGGTTTTGTTGTTCTTTAGCAATTGTTCTTTTTTTTTTTTTTTTAAAGAGATGGGGTCTTGCTGTGTTGCCCAGGCTGGACTTGAACTCCTGGGCTCAAGGTGATCTTCCTGCCTTAGCCTCCCAATTATCAATATCTGGGATTACAGCCATACCTTACTGCACCCAGCTAGCAACTGTTCTTTTCTTATTTGCCTGTCATGAGATGATTCTGGCTTTTGAGGAAAGCCTCAATTTGATGTGTTTTACATAAATAAATTTTTGGTTCTCCGTGAATCCTTCTCCATTTAATGGTTCTTTGTGTGCTCAATAAAACTGATTCTTTTCCTATCTTAGCTCACTTGTCAGGGTTTAAATGTTAGCTGGGTGTGCATTTTCCTTTTACTTGCTGCATTGTGAGTTTTTTGAGGGGTCAGCAAACTTTTTCTGTAAAGAGCCATATAGTAAATAGTTGAGGCTTTTTTGGCCAGATGTGTTTGTTGCAATAACTGAACTTGGCTGTCTTAGTAAGAAAGTAGCTGTGGACAGTGCATAAAGGAATTGAGAGTGACTGAGTTCCAGTAAACTTATTTACAAACGCCGGTGGCAGGTGGCAGCTGGCATTTGGCCCTTAGGCTGTCGTTTGCCAAAACCTGCCATACTATGTAGTCAGGTCGTTCTATCCAATTTCTATGTTATCTTCTCTTGCAATTTTTATATATTTCACCAAATCTTTATTCACTATTTCTGGCATGCAATGCATTCAGTTTTGTTTTGGAGGTTAAAAAAGATGAGTAGGACAAGATACTCAAGTACCAGTATCTACTGGAATTTGCTTTTAAGCTGGGTGATATTTTCTGTTTTACTTAGTACTTGGCATGTTTTTTTTTTTTAAAGATCTAAGTTTTTTGGGTTTGTTTATAGGTCATTGTTTACATTACTTAATCAGTGGCTAGGAGTATGGAAGCAAATGGATAGGCTGAATCAGCCAAAAAACTTAGATCTTAAAAAAAAACCATGTAAAGTACTAAGTAAAACAGAAAATATCACCCAGCTACCTGCCATCATTCTGCTATACAAAGTATAGTATCACTGACTGCAGGAGTGAGGAGAAGGTCCAGAGAGGTAAAGATAGCACCGGTTAAATGCTCACACAGTGCTGATAGTTCTGTAAGAGACGCCGACAGGTACTCCATGGTTTTCACCGATCTCCTGTAAATTCATCATGTAACACATTTATTCTACATTGTGAATTCTGCACATCACAGAGCATTCGTCTGTGTATGGTTCTTGTTAACAAGCATAATTCTGTTCATCAGTACTCTGGGACCAAGCGCACTGAAGACTATAGGAAGTTCAGCATCAGTGAAAAGAAAAGAATCTTCCCAGAGCTCAGCTCAGTCCAAAGAAAAGAAGAAAAAGAAATCTGCACTGGATGAAATCATGGAGGTACAGTTTATGGACTGCATATGGACACCTTCAAACCTAAGGAAAATTAAATCATTTCACTATTTATTAGATGAATGAAAAGTAGAAAAATTATCATATATGGACTAGGGAATAGTGATCTAGCTACATACAGTTTCCTGAACCAGAACTGGAGCCCCTCTAAATAGGTTTGTTTGTTTGTTTGTTTTTTATTTTTTTGAGATGAAGTCTCACTCTGTCGCCCAGGCTGGAGTGCAGTGGCACGATCTTGGCTCACTGCAACCTCCGCCTCTTTGGTTCAAAGGATTCTCATGCCTCAGCCTTCCGAGTAGCTGGGATTACAGGAGCCCACCACCACGTCCAGCTAATTTTTGTATTTTTAGTAGAGACGGGGTTTCACCATGTTGGCCAGGCTGATCTTGAACTCCTGACCTCAAGTCATCCACCCACCTCAGCCTCCCAAAGTGCTAGGATTACAGGCATGAGCCACTGCGCCCCACCTAAATAGGTTTATTTTTATGCCTCAGGTTCTGTCTTTAAAACTCCCTGTGCAGTTATGGTCAGTAGAATTCAATCAGAAATTGGTCCTCCATGGTTGGCCTCCCTCCTTCAACTGCTACTCTCTTGTTGACTTTGACGTCCACTTAGCACCTCCTAGCTAGAAAACGTGACGTGTTTTTGTTTTTTTGAGACAGAGTCTCTGCCCAGGCCAGAGTGCAGTGGCACAATCTCAGTTCACTACTGCTTCCGCCTCCCAGGTTCAAGAGATTCTCCTGCCTCAGCCTCCTGAGTAGCTGGGATTGCAAATGTGCGCCACCATGCCTGGCTGATTTTTCTATTTTTAGTAGAGATGGCATTTCACCATGTTGGCCAGGTTGGTCTTGAACTCCTAACCTCAAATGATCTGCCCACCTTGGCCTCTCAAATTACTGGGATTATAGGTGTGAGCCACTGTGCCTGGCCCACTGTGACATGGTTTTAATTTGATTTAGCCTGATGGCTAAGTTTATGTGAAAAAAAATTGGAAATACATGATTATCCATATTTAGGGCCATACTTTGGCTCTAAATCTACTCAAGACTCTAGAGTAATTCTGCAGAAGGTTCTTAATATACTCCTAAATATCCCTTTCTCCATTCTAACACATAGCCTACCTTATCGAAGAATTAATAAAATAAGTGGTAGAGGAGAAGAGGCAGGATAGAAGAGGAAGAGTAAATGGGTACAAGAAGCTAACTTTTTTTCTTTAATTTTATTTTCTCTGTATTCTCATCTCTTTTCTTCATTGTGAAAGGATAGAAAATAGCCATTCAGTCTTTGTTTTTTTTGTTTGTTTTTGAGACAAAGTCTTACTCTGTGCTCTGTTGCTCAGGCTGGAGTGCAGTGGGTGCAATCCCAGCTCACTGCAACCTCTACCTCCCAGGTTCACGTGATTCTCCTGCCTCAGCCTCTTGAGTAGCTGGGATTACAGGTGCCCGCCACCACACCCAGCTAATTTTTTGTATTTTTACTAGAGATGAGGTTTTATTATGCTGGCCAGGCTGATCTTGAACTCCTGGCCTCAGGTAATCCACCTGCCTCGGCCTCCCAAAGTGCTGGGATTACAGGTGTGAGCCACCACGCCCGGCTGGCTGTTCAGTCTTCTCTGTTCCTAGTCCTCACACCATGCTGGGCGATCTAAAAACCTGAAAGTATCATATAAGATGAATATACTGTGAAACAGAGCCACTGTTATGTGCTGTGCATTGTGTAGAAAGAAAAGCAGTCCTTGTTAGTCACGGAGCTTTCCCACTAATGACAGAGCTGTTCAGCAGTGAACCAGTAAATGAACACAAAATGCTGAGTGCCAAGGAGGTCTGAGGGCAGGAAGTGGGGAGAGATCCTGTGAACCGTGCCTAGACGGGGACCATCAGGCATCTCAAGGGAAGGCCCAGGGGGCTAGAGTGCAGCAGGCACAGGGCAGCGTTTGAAGTTAGAGAGCCAGGAGGGCCCACACCACAGAGGTCTTACATGCAGTGACAGGGATGTTTTAAATTTAATTTTATTCAGAGTAAAATGAAAGCCAAATCTTTGAATATGATGCATACTAAATTTAGAATGTTGTTTGTTGAAAAGTTGAAGGATTTAAAATAAGGGTTTGTTTTTTTTTTTTTTTTGAGATGAAGTGTCACTCTGTCGCCCAGGCTGGAGCGCAGTGATGTGGCCTTGGCTCACTGCAACCTCCGCCTCATGGGTTCAGGCAATTCTGTCTCAGCCTCCCGAGTAGCTGGGAATACAGGCGTGTGCCACCATGCCCGGCTAAGTTTTGTATTTTTAGGAGAGATGTGGTTTCACCATGTTGGCCAGGCTGGTCTCAAATTCCTGACCTCAAGTCATCCACCAACCTCTGCCTCCCAAAGTGCTGGGATTACAGGCCTGAGCTACCATGCCCAGCCTAAAACGAGGTTTCGAGTCAACCGAGGGATTGTTACATTGTTGGATCCCACTGAAAATTGGTACTTAGAGTTAACTGCAAGCAGTTGAGAAAGAAAAAGATGTTTTCGCCTAACAGCCAGACAGCGTTCTTTTCTTTCGGTCACTCTCATTTATTTATCTCTTGGTGTTTTTCTTCCCTTTCATTCATGAGCTTTACCGTCATTTTCAAACAGGGAACCCCCTGTTTGCTACCAGGCTGTACACTTAACCATGCTGTGCTGCATTGATCCATGCACTAGGATTTTACTGCATGAAAACATGCGCTCTTTTCCAGCTCCTGATAGTCACGTGGGAGACAGTGGGTGAGGCAGGTACTGGCTGGTCTTGCAGCCAAACAGGGGTTGTTTCTGTTTGCTTACTAGGTCAGTCAACTTACTTTATCACATACTTTTAAAAATGAAAGTTTGTTTTTAAATCAAAAACTAATGACAAATAATGTTTATTTGTATTTATCAGAGCTTGCAAGTTATGTCATTGGTCTTCTGTGAAGTAGAAGACTTCACAGTTTTATGGTATTATTTTGCTAAATAGAATAGTATTTTGAAATCAAATGAGGATTTTAAGACATTTCTTATATGTTCTATAGATTGAAGAGGAAAAGAAAAGAACTGCCCGGACAGACTACTGGCTACAGCCTGTAAGGATTGAGCTGGAGTTTCTCAAGTTCTAAATGTACACTTGAGTGAATGATTTAAGTAACATTTTGTATAAGTAACCAAACTTTTCAAACATGTATAATCTATACCAATAGAATTAGTTATAACTTATAATGACTTTTCTTCCTGTTAGATCTTTAATCATTGGTTGCATCCCTATTGGAGGTTACTTCATGTATTGTAGACCAGTAGTATCACTTAAGTTTACTGCCAAATTTGTTTATGGACATCTTGAATTTGAGCCTGGAATTTGCAATTTTTGCTTTAGGACAAAGGTTGTATTTTCAGAAATGAGATTAAAAAGTAGAACTGTAAATGCTCAAGTTGGTTTTCAATTTACAACTTACTGGAACTAGAATGTCCATTTATTAATATGTACGTCGTAGAGAAAAGCAGGTTTTAATTTTACCAACTCAAAGGAGCTTTATATTTTATTGCTTATTTATTATTGCTTATCGTTTAAAAATAATAATTTAAAAATAGTTTTTAAACATTTAAAAGTGTTTAAAAACTATTTTTTAAAACAATATTTTAAACATTATTACTTATTAAAGCTTGATTTTAGACTTACTGAGACATGACATTTTCATAAAACTTTCAGAGTGTCTTATTCTTTTTTTTGTTTTTAAATAGAGACAGGGACTTGTTTTATTGACCAGACTGGTCTCAAACTCCTGGCCTCAAGTGATCCTCCCACCTCAGCTTCCAGAGTAGCTAGGACTACAAGCATGCACCATTAATGCCCTGCTAATTTTTGTGTTTTCTGTAGAGATGAGGTTTCATTTTGTTGCCCAGGCTGGTCAGTGATCCTCCTGCCTCAGCTTCCCAAGGTGTGAGGATTACGGGCGTAAGCCACTGTGCCTAATTTTTAAACTCAGAAAGAAAATATTTTTAACAGATCTACTGTGGGCAAGGGCCAGTAAGTACAGTGATGTAATGAATTATCTTCCAATTACTAGAGTATGAACCCATGAGAGCCTTTGATAAATTAGCCCAGAAAATAGCATGGCTAAATTGGAGAAGTTGTTTTGGCATTAATTGGCTTCATTTAGAAAGTCTTAAAAGAGAGACTTCAGAATAAGATCATTCACGTTTTCCTTAAACATATCTTTCTACTATTACATACCCTCTCCCCAAAGTCCTTACTAAAGTTTTGTTAATATGATTTTAAGCATGGCTTTATGAAGGATTTGTGACCATCTCTTTGATATATTCACTTGAAGTAGCAAATATAGAATCACTGCAGTGAATATTGCATTGTTAGGCAATTTAATTTTCATTATTAGCTTTTAGACAGCTAGTCCAAATCAGGAAAACAATGATAAAGAAGCAGACTTCAAATTCATTAATATGAAATAAGCCCAGATTTCCCTCCCATTTGAGAATTAGATGCTTAGAAGAACAATACCTTTAGCTATAACTAATATGGAGGAATTTCGTTTGTATCAAAATTCAAAGCAACCTAACGTGAAAGAGGCATTGTGCTAACTCTCCTGCATAAGCTCTAAGGCCCAGTGCCTTGCAGTTTCCAGTGAGTTTCTTGCAATCTGAGTTTTGATCAGCAGTGAACACCTCAGTGCTTTTTCACTTCCTGGAATGGAGAGAAAGAAACTATCTATGAAAGACACCAAGTACTGGAGTTGATATGTTCAGATAACAGTCCTAGATTTCCAGAAATCTTCAATGTAGAAATCAGACATTTTGTGCGCAAATATATATATATATATATATATTTTTTTCCTTTTCTTCTTGCTAACCACGTTGAACAAAAAGGGGAAGAAGGAATAAAAGATTGCTAAGGAAATGTTTGCTGTCATTGGGAAGGCAGAGAACTCCAGCATTTCTTCTTTGGCAGAGCAGTTACATTTTCCTGTGGTTTTTGGTGAACATAGTTTAAAAGGAAGAAGTAAATTACAAACAATGATTTCTGTCTTTCCTTTTATCTTTTTGTTGTTTTTTTATTTTCTAGGAAATTGTTGTGAAAATTATAACCAAAAAACTGGGGGAGAGATATCATAAGAAAAAGGGTATTGTAAAGGTAAGGGCATGAAATACGGACAGTATTTGTGAAAAAAGCTAGGGTCAGTGAGTGAAGCTATTTTGGTATTTCTTGAAAATCAAGTCTTAGTAGAGAAGTACTGTGTCTAAAATTCTTGATTATTCCATGAAATGGAAGCTGTATTCATGATTGTTGGAGAAATATTTCTTTTTCATCCATAGTTTATACTTAACGTTGGTCTGTTTTCTTACTAGGACAGATAGTATGTATGAAGTCCCGTCAGCACCTCTTTAAAACCTCAGCATACATGCCTCGCTTGTCAGTAAAATGTATTTTATTTTTTAATGATAGGCCATATATTAAAAGTAATGGCGAAAACAGCAATTAACTTTTACACCAGCCTAATAATTATACTCTCAGAGGTCTCAAGAGCACTTCTTGTGTTGTGCCTGAGAGACTATCTTTTGGATAATCTGGGATTTAATTTGTTTTTATTTTTATTTTTGAGACAGGGTCTGGCTCTGCTGCCCAGGCTGAAGTGCAGTGGCGGGATCTCAGGTCATTGCAACTGCTGCCTCCCAAGTTCCAGTGATTCTCCTGCCTCAGCCTCCCAAGTAGCTGGGATTACAGGCACCTGCCACCACATCCCGCTAATTTTTGCATTTTTAGTAGAGATGGGGTTTCACCAAGTTGGCCAGGCTGGTCTCGAACTCCTGACCTCAGGTGAACCACCCGCCTCAGCCTCCCAAAATGCTGGGAATTACAGGTGTGAGCTACCATACCTGACCTACTTTGGGATTTTAAAGTTTGTATCAACATTCTAGGCCTTTTCTCCCTTTTTGCCTTTCCTAAATTTAGTTTTATTCCAGCACCCAGCCTTGTGCCTGGCTCAATTGCCCTTCTTCCCCTGTACATTAAGCTAGGCAAAACTACCCCACTTGCTGGATTGCTTAAAGTCTTACTCTAGGACCACCAATCTGTTATTCTTTCCAGATGAAAACCTTAACTAAGCTTTGAACTGAGTTCTTTATTGAGAACCATAGATGGAATCTAGAAAATTGTGCCATTTATAGAAGAAGTTACTCTTATCTTTTGATCGGTTTTTTATTCATCTTAATTTCATTTACTTTTGTCCTTTTAAACAACTGTGCACATATTTCTTTTATTATAAAAGTGTTCATTTTACATGACAGGAAGTACTTGACAAATATACAGCTGTTGTAAAGATGATTGATTCCGGAGACAAGCTGAAACTTGACCAGACTCATTTAGAGACAGTAATTCCAGCACCAGGTAAATCTGTTTGTGGACTGTTTAATACATATGCCTTTAAAATGAGTGGTTCCATTCTTAAACTGATGGTTGTAGTTATTTTTCTGTTTCAGCAATATTAACCGCTAGCGTAACTCATCTCTATTTGGCTTCAAGGGTGTCGTAGTTTACTGGCTCTCTGATGAAGCTGTTTTGTGGTGTGAATGGATTTTCTTTTCCTGGAATACTTTTTTTTTTCCTGAGGCAAAACATAGACATATATGGATAACGTTTGTTACATTAGGCTTATGGTTATAGCTTGAGAATCTCTCATCTGAAATCCTTGGACCAGAAGCGTTTCCAATTTTGGATTTTGGAATATTTGTGTATATATAATTGGATATTTTGGGGATGGAATCCAAGTCTTAACACAAAATTGATTTATGTTTTATTTTATTTTAATTTTTATTTACATATATAGAGACATAGTTTCACTGTTACCCAGGCTGAAGTGCAGCGGCATGATCTTGACTCACTGGAACCTCCACTTCACAGGTTCAAGCGATTCTCCTCCCTTAGCCTCTGAGTATTTGGGACTACAGGCGTGCACCACCACATGCAGCTAATTTTTGTATTTTTAGTAAGCCGGGGTTTTACCATGTTGGCCAGGCTGGTCTCGAACTCCTGACCTCAAGTGATTCACCCGCTTCAGACTTCCAAAGTGGTGGAATTACAGGTGTGAGCCACTGCACTCAGCCTCATTTATGTTTTATATATACCTATACACATAGCCTGAAGGTAGTTTTATACAATATTTTAAATAATTTGGTTGCATCTTGACAGTGACCTGTCACAGGAGATCAGCTGTGGAATTTTCCACTTGTGGCATGATATCAGCACTCAAAAGGTTTCAGATTTTGGAGCTTTTCAAATTTTGGATTTTCAGATGAGGGATGTTAAACCTGTGATGTATTTGTTTAGCTCTCTGTGATAGTCAAGTGAAAGTCTGTGTTATTTTGCTTGTTTCCCCCTTGGTGTCTTTGCTTTTTGGAAACTTATCCATATCTGAATACAAACACTACTTTGACCAGGTCATTTGCCTCTGATTCAAAATCTTCCTGGGGGTCTCATTGCCAATGCAGTGATTACATCGGTCTCTGGAACTTCCAATTATCATATTCTTTATTCTTTTTCCCCCTAAAGTAAAAACCCTTTTTACAGATTAGAAAAATTTGTGTTAGCTGTATTGTGGTTTAATTGATGTGTAATAAATCACACTTATGTAGAGTATACAATCTGGTAAGTTTTCACATGTGCCTGCTTCTGTAAAACCATCACTACAATCAAGATGATGAATGTGTTCCCTCATTTCCCTCTCTAATCCCTCCCTCCTGCCTTCTGCTCCTGGGTCCCCTGTCTTCTTAGCCATCTGCTGACATGCTTTCTGTCACTATAGTGCAGTTCATATTTTTCTAGACTTTTCTATGAATTGAGTTTATATAAATATAAATGTGTCCTGTTTTCCGGTCTGGCTGCTTTCACTCAGCATAATTATTTTGGATTCACCTATGTGGTTGTATGTATCTGTAGTTCATTCTTTTTTCTTGCTGTACTTTTCTTGTCATTGTATGGATATGCAGTATTCCCTCCTTATCCTCTACCTTTTAAGATCACCAGTGGATGCCTGAAACCATGGAGAGTACCAAGCCCTATATGTACTATTTTTTTTTTTCCTACATACATACCTATAATAATACGAATTAGGCATAGTAAAAGACTGAGAACAGTAACTAATAATAAAATAGAGCAATTATAATGATATACTATAAAAAAAGTTATGTGAATGTGGTCTCTTTCTCTCAAAATGTTTTACTGCCCTGTACACACCTATTTTCGGACCACGTTGACTGAGAGTAACCAAAACCTGGGATAAGGCGGGACTACTGTACCAGTTTGTTTATCTGCTCATCTGTTGATAGACATTTGGCTTATTTACAGCTTTTGGGTATTAAAAATAAAACTGCTGTGAACATACATGTGCAGAGCTTTGTGTGGATATATGGTTTCTTTTCTCTTGGGTAAATACATAGAATGATTCAGTCACATGGTAGGCATAAGTTTAAATTTTTTTTAAACTGCCAAACCATCTTATGAATTTTGCAAAAAGACAAGGTAAGCTAAATTTTCTCTGATTACTTCTGGACTCTGAACATTTTCTCCAAGTACCTTATACTCCCTGCAGTCTAAAAGTAAAACATATGTATTCCTTTAACAAATAATTGGGGGGAAAATGAGAAGTCTTATAATGTTCGAGTAGTCAAAGTGTTCATACACTACACTGAAATGCTACACACTTCTTAAATGATTGAGAACTTCTAACAAAAAGGGATTTGTTTTTCATTATGTTTATTCAGTGTGGTACATTTTGCTGTAGCAAGTTAGAAGAGAAGTGGAGATATTTCTTTGCATTAAGTTTTATATTATTTTCCATTGTAGGAAAAAGAATTCTAGTTTTAAATGGAGGCTACAGAGGAAATGAAGGTACCCTAGAATCCATCAATGAGAAGACTTTTTCAGCTACTATAGTCATTGAAACTGTAAGTTTGTTTACACAAAGACAAAAATTTCAAAACGCTTTAAAAATGTGCCATAATTCTTTTTAACTGGGTTGTTCTTTACTTTAGAATGTGAGTTTTTTGTTAGCCTTCTATCCTATTTGGAAATCCATAAGCTTATTTTCTCCAGTGACTCTGCCATTGCTAAAGTATTTTATTTTCTGATTACAAAAGAAATGTGTACTCATGCATAAAACCTGAAAAACATAATTCAATATAAATAGTTATCAAAATTCACCATAATTCCCCAGCCCAACAATAAGCCCCACTAATATTTGGTCTGTTGCTTTCCAATCTTGGTATTTTATGAAAGTGTGTGTAACAGGTACGGTTTTGTATCCTTTCTTCCCCTCATATCGAATATGAAACTCAATGTGGCATAGTGAAGTTGGTGTGGGAAGTATAGTCACTGTCAGGAGAGGGGTAACCACAGAGGCCAACCACTTTTTAAAATGTCTTTCCTTTTTTCATAAAAGATTTAAGGTTAGCAGAGATCAATACAGTAATTTAAAGAACTCTGACATATAAGTAAAGTTGTTTATTGACTTAGGACTGATATTTCACTGACAGGTCTATGAGTGAGGCCCAAGATATCTTCAGAAAGAAAGATTCCTTTCAGAACTCTGAGCTACTGCACTGCATCTCCTTGCTGCTAAACAAAAGAATTTTTCATCTCCAGTACAGTCAGTTTTAGTATTTCTAGGGGAGCTTGGGAGTCATAGATACTTAGAGAGTTTAATGAAACTTTAGACTCTTCAAAACATTGCACATAATTGCCAAATTTTATTTGTTCTCTTGGGGAGTTTATAGGCCCCCTAAGCCCATGGATCTGTTAAAGAATATGTGTCTAGGAAGGTTTTCTGGAAAAACCATTTAGGTCCTTATTTCAGAGAATTCTGATCCTGACAGTGCTAACCTAGAAACTGTTACTTGCTAAGTGTTATTCACTATGTAAACTGAGGGGGTGAAAAGGAAAAGAGGACTCTTAGTTGGCATTGAGGAATGTGTCAGTCTGACTAAATTAGCAGATTGAGTTTTAACAAAAAACTCTAAGATTTTCTCTGACTCAATCAGTATAAGGCAATAGAAAATCCACTATTTACTTGACAACTTGCTTATCCTTCCCTTATTAATTTCTTTTTTTTTTTTTTGCATGGACCATACATGAAACTTGCCTTATTAATTTCATAGCGCTATCACATGCAGATCCTGTTTCATGTTTTCGTCTCAGGGAAACATGAAACAGCTGATTACGGTTGAGGCTGTGTTAAGTTCCATCTCGATACCTTTGGTTTGCAGGTTGTATCATTCATCAAGAGCTAGTTTCTCACCTTTTGCACTGTAGACCAGCTTCATCTTCTGTACTGAGGTAGAACTTAGGAGCAAATCCACATGAAAAGCCTTTCTGTTTGATTGCAAAGCAACATGTACTTCTTTTAGAAGAGGGAATCTACCAGCCGGGCATGGTGGCTCACACCTGTAATCCCAGCACTTTGGGAGGCCAAGGTGGACAAATTATCTGAGGTCAGGGGTACAAGACCAGCCTGGCCAACGTGGAGAAACCCTGTCTCTACTAAAAATACAAAAATTAGCTGGGCGTGTTGGTGCATGGCTGTAGTCCCAGCTCAGGAGACTGAGGCAGGAGAATCACTTGAACCCAGGAGGTGGAGGTTGCAGTGAGCTGAGATTGTGCCACTGCACTCCAGCCTGGGTGACAGAGTGAGACTCTGTCTCAAGAAAAAAAAAAGAAGAAGAGGGAATCTACTTCCTAATTTCTTTCTTCTTTTTTTCAGCCTGCCCTCATTAAAAATAAAAATTTTTAAAAAGCTCTGTATGTGTATGTATCTGTCTCATGTTTCTGTGTTTTTTTCTGAGTCACTTGAACTTTGCAAGTCGTTATTTTTATCATTTCTGGCATCTTAAGTTTCTATGTCATTGGTAATACTTGAAATTTATACATTTATTAAGCAAATTTTTAACATCTAATAAATTGTTTCTAAATAGCTTCAGCTTTTCAGCTATTTGTCCTATAAACCTAAATGTCTGGCTCCCTTCTTATTCTCCAGATTTATAGTTCTTATCAGAAAATTGTAATTGACCATAGACCATTAAACATGATAATGAAAAATCCAACCTAGGTCATACTTTCTGGGAACATAATTCCTTTAAATATGATAATTATTTGTTGTTAAGAGAAGCAGTAAAAAAATGTTAAAATCTCAGTCCAGGGTTAGAGTCATCGTCATTGTCATCGTTATCATCATCATCATCATCATGTTATATTTTGCAAGGGAGAGGATTAACTGTCAAATTTTATTTATTTATTTATTCATTTTTGAGATGGAGCCTCGCTCTCTTGCCCAGGCTGGAGTGCAATGGCGTGATCTCAGCTCACTGCAACCTCCACCTCCGAATTCAAGCAATTCTTCTGCTCCAGCCTCCCAAATAGCTGGGATTACAAGCACTTGCCACCATACCCAGCCAATTTTTATATTTTTAGTAGAGACGGGATTTCACCATGTCAGTCAGGCTGGTCTCGAACTCCTGACCTCAGGTGATCCACCTCCCTTGGCCTCCCATAGTGCTGGGATTACAGACGTGAGCACTGTGCCCCGCCCAACTCTCAAATTTTAAACAAAAGATTAAATAATAATGAGAGTTGAAAATTATCAAGCTCTCACTCGTATTAAATTCCAGCTGTAGTCACTTTATATGAAATAACTCATTTATATTTCCCAATAACCCAATCATAGAGACATTACTGTTATCCCCACTGGGAGATAATGAGACACAGAACTGAAGGACACAGAGGTTAAATCAGTTGTTGAAAGTGAGATTTGAACTTGGGGAGTGTAGATCCACAGCCCATATTCTTAGCCTCTGTGTTCCCAGGTTATATCTACTTTTGTGATAGAAAATATCTTTCATCAATTAAGTTTTCTTCTTTCCCTTTTTGTTGGATATGAAAGAAGAAAATAAATTTAGAGTGTTGTTATAATCTAGGCCAGTGTAACTATCACAGCTAACCTCGACAGACATGTTTGAGTATCTGTAATGCTTACAAAAGGAGGTTTCCCAGAAAAAAAAGGAAACCCCAGATGGACAGTGGCACAAACATGGGAGAAGTTAACGTTTCACTCTCAAAAGCCCAAGTGGGTATTTTTGATCAGGGAACTCTTTTCTAAGGTACAGTTTTATATTCTTTTTTCCCTCAGATCTAATCTAAAACTCAATTTGGCATAGTAAAATTAGTGGGGGAAGTATAGTCACTGTCACGAGGGAGGGAGCCAGAGGTCAACCACTTTTTAAAATGTCTTCCCTTTTTTTCATAAAGGATTTAAGGTAGCAGAGATAATACAGTCAGTAGAGATTTGTGAACCCAGAGTCCTTCCAACTAGTGGCTCTACTGCCCTCAAGTGGCATCTCCAGTTGCCGTGTCTCTGTGCTTCGGGTAGGCAGAGGAGCTTGGCAGAAGGTGTGTTGGGGATCGCGTGCCTAGGCCATCACTTCTGTTTGCTTCCATGGGCTGGAGCTCCATGCATGGCCACAGCTAACCACAAAGGAGCTAGGAAGTTAGCTATTTATCCAGGAAGCAGAGGCGATACTGACCAGCTAGCAGGTCTCTGCCACAGTATCTATTGATAATGTATGTCAGATGTCACTGAAGAAAATATGGTAGTTCTTAATGAGAATGCCATAGATTATTCTTTTTTTTTTTCTGAGACCAAGTCTCACTCTGTCTCCTTGACTGGAATGCAGTTGTGCAGTCTCGGCTCACTGCAACCTCCACCTCCCAGGTTCAAGCAATTCTCCTGTCTCAGCCTCCTGGAGAATGCCATAGATTATTCTTAAAATTCATAGATGTATAGAAGTGTTAACTACCTTAATGGTATTTTAGGGATACGGAGAAGGCAAATTTGTATCCATAAGGGTGGTGTCATTTTTTTTTTGTCTTTTACGAGTGTGTGTTTTTAACCTTCTCTTAAATTATTTTAATTTGTAGGGCCCTTTAAAAGGACGCAGAGTTGAAGGAATTCAATATGAAGACATTTCTAAACTTGCCTGAGTTTGAAAATTTGTTAACAATACATTAAAATCTTAAAGCATCAAATTGGTGTTCACCAAGGCATTATGAGACTCTACAGTGTTAGGGTATTCTTTTGTATAAAAGAAACAGGTTTTTGAAAATATTACTGTATAGTTGTTCAGCTAAACTTTGAGAAAAATTTAATTATGTCTCACAAAGTATCAAAACTATGTAATTTTGTCCTTATTTTTGTTTCCCTTGTAATTTACTTGCTGATTTTATATCTTCATTAAAGAATGTTGTGAAATGTTTTATATATGACAATTTAGAATCATATAATTGGAGGAAATCCTTCATACACTCTAAATTTGTATTTTTAGTGGTAGAGTAGTAAAGTTGAACTATAAATGTAATTAAATTTTAAATGTCAAACTATAAATGTAAAAGCAGCTTTATTATGGTAATAATTCACATACCATACAGATCACTCATTTAAAATATACATGCAGTTCAGCGGTTTTTAGTATTTTTGCAGAGTTGTGCAACCATCACCACTGTCTGATTTTAAAACAGTTTCAAACCCCAGAATGAAACCCTGTACTAGTCCATCCCTGTTTTGTTTCCTCTGCCCTAGCTCTAGGCAACCACTGATGTACTTTCCATCTCTCTGGATTTGCCCTCTCTGGACATTTCGTATAAATGGAATCATATACCATGTGATCTTTTATGACTGGCTTCTTACACTAAGCATAATGTTTTCAAGGTTTATCCATGTGGTAGCGTGTAGGTGTATTTCATTTCTTTCGATGGCTTCGTCATATTCCACTGCATGGAAGTACCGTGTTTTGTTTATCCATTCATCAGTCGATAAACATTTGCATTGTTTCTACTTTTTGACTATTGTGAATAATGCTGCCGTGATCATCCCTTTACAGGATTTTATGTGGACAGAAACTTTCAATTCTGCCAAACTCTTCCAGAGCGGCTGTACCATTTTACAGTCCCACCAGCAATGTGGAACTAGACAGTTTTATGTGTTTTTAATTTTTTTATTTTTAGAGACAGGGTCTTACTACGTTGCCCAGGCTGGTCTCAAATCCTAAAAGCTTACTTGCAAAATGTTTATTTTCTTCAGCTGTGTTTACAGGCTTTATAAACCACCCCGATACCTGGTTCGTTTTAATTATTCAAACTGAAGGATATCTGCAAAAGTGACGGGGAAAATGTATATTTTTATTTATATATATATATATATATATATATAATTTCCCAAAGTATTAACTTTTAAGGGCGTCTGAGAAAGCTGTAGAGCTGAGGCACGAAGTAATCCTTGTAATGCCCGTCGATGAAGCCTTTCCCACTGTTGTGCACGAACCAGCAGGGGACATCCGTTCCAAACACCAGGTCTGTTCTGTAGTCTTTCTGTAAGCCCCTGCAAGGAAGCGATGCACATGATTACGGGGAGACTGAGGCACGGCTGGCCGGGCACCTCTAGACACAAGACCCCCTCTTTTCCTTGCTGTTCTTTGTGTTCCTTCTGACACCCACATCTGCCACCCCCCACTATTGCTGCTTCCCAAGTCATGTGAAACACCAAATCTGGGGCTTGGTGTTGGAAGGACAGAGAATCAGCAGAGTGTCCTTAGAGAATTCAAAGAACCCTTAGAGTTGACCCATATGGACTTTTCCAGCAAGGGAAACTGTAGCCAATGGAAAGAAGGCAGGAACAAGACCAAAGACTCCACAGTGTTGAGGCTGAGTGCACAGGTCACTTAATGAATGAGTTGGTGGCCAGGCGGGATGGCTCATGCCTGTAATCCCAGAGCTTTGGGAGGCCGAAGCAGGCGGATCACTTGAGGCCAGAAGTTCAAGACCAGCCTAGCCAACATGGTGAAACCTTCTCTCTACTAAAAATAATAATTAAAAAATGTTAGCTGGGTGTGGTGGCATATGCCTGTAGTCCAACTACTTGGGAGGCTGAGGCACGAGAATCACTTGAACAATTCTCTGAGGCTGAGGCGGAAGTTGCAGTGAGCCAAGATCATGCCACTACACTCCAGCCTGGGCAACAGAGCAAGACTCTCTTGAAAACAAACAAACAAAAAAAAAGAATGCATTGGAGGCGCCCCTTAACAGCACTGTCTGTGTTTTTAAGGGTGATACCTGCTGTTTCTGAGCGGATTCATGCCCTCCACTTGAAGGGCAAAGAAGCCAACAATTTGTAAAGGATCTGGCATGTTGCATGAATGAGCCTTGTAAGTGTATCACTGTACCCAACCCACGGGACAGCTCAGTTTCAGTTACAAACTGCAAGGAGCTTGTGGTAGATCAAATAGAGGCCCATCATTTACTTTTTGTCACTATAGTAAATGCATTTATACATATATATATATGTATATATTTTTTGAGATGGAGTCAAGCTGGAGTGCACTGGGGCAATCTCAGCTCACTGCAACCTCCACCTCCCGGGTTCAAGCAATTCTTCTGTCTTAGTCTCCCGAGTAGCTGGGATTACAGACACGTGCCTCCATGCACAGCTAATTTTTGTATTTTTAGTAGAGATGGGTTTTCACCATGTTGGCCAGGCTGGTCTCGAACTCCTGACCTTGAATTCCTATGCCTGGTCTATTTATATATTATGTATTTATTTATGAAACAGGTCTCACTCTTGTCACCCAGGCTGGAGTGCAGAGGCACAACTATAACTCACTTCAGCCTCGAACTCCTGAGCTCAACAGATCCTCTCACCTGAGCCTCCCGAGTAGCTGGGCTACAGGCAGCATCTACTACACCTGGCCAATTATTTTTATTTATTTATTTATTTTGTAGAGATGGCATCCTACCCAGTCTGGTCTTGAACTCCTAGCCTCAAGTGATCCTCCCATATTGACCTCTCAAAGCATTGGGATTACAGGCATAAGCCACCATGCCTGGCAGTAGATGCTCTTTTACCAACTTCAGATAACTTAACATAAACATCACTAGTCTGTGCTCGACATTGCTCCTGTGACACACGCTCACTGATGCCGTTGGTACCTTGTTCCTTCCGTAAACTGATACGAAGAATCTGTTGTTTTAGTTCACAAATCT
Organism: Aotus nancymaae; assembly: GCF_030222135.1. NCBI lineage: Eukaryota > Metazoa > Chordata > Mammalia > Primates > Aotidae > Aotus > Aotus nancymaae. Next base: position 3,988,715 of record NW_026988498.1, on the reverse strand, counting down.
ACTTTCGTGGCAGTACTTCCTACTATGATTTTATGGTTTATCATTGTAATGTTACGGTTTAATTAAGTATGTCAAAGCCAATGACATTTGTGTGCGTGAAGAAGCCTTTCTAATAAAACAAAGTTGGCTGCTTTGTAAAAACTCTAAAAAGGGGGCCAGGTGCGGTGGCTCACGCCTGTAATCCCAGCACTTTGGGAGGCCGCGGCGGGTAGATCACAAGGTCAGGAGATCGAGACCATCCTGGCCAACATGGTGAAACCCTGTCTCTACTAAAAATACAAAAATTAGCCAGGTGTTGTGGTGCATGCCTTTAGTCCCAGCTACTCAGGAGGCTGAGGCGGGAGAATCGCTTGAACATGGGGAGAGAGAGGTTGTAGTGAGCCGAGATCATGCAACTGCACTCCAGCCTGGCAACAGAGCAAGACTGTATCTCAAAAAAAAAAAAAAAAAAAGAAAACTCTAAAAAGGGATAAACTGCTTTAAGATGAGATCAAATTCGGCATGGGTGAGACAACTGTAAAGAATTGGGAAAAAAATACGAAGATTTGTAAGACTTTTACACTCTGAATACGTTACAAGTGTCTAAGTTCTCACTTCAGATGAAGCATATGGGGGTGGTATACATAGGAAAAGCTATGAAAAAAGCAGTCAGAGATCTGTGTGCAAAAGGAAGACTCTACCCTGATGTAAAAATATACATTCATTCCACAGCACTGTGGTAACAGGTGTTTTTATGATTCTCTCCTTTGATCAATGTGTCCAATTATCCAACCTGTGAAGCCCTCGTAAGGGCTTCTGCTGTATGAAGAGGAGAACAACAGATTAATCTTGGCATCGCATGACACCCAGATACTCGGTCATTATTTGCATTTAAGGTGGGATATCGGAAGTGTCCTTATGCGAATGTTGTGTGTGTGTCTATTCCTAATGAATTGTTTAGTGTGATGTAGGTAGTGCTTACAATGCTGGTTCTTGCTCCTCGCTCCTCTATTTTGCTGTGTGGGTCCAATTCTAACACGAGCCCTTTTCGTCACTGTCCTTGCACTTGAGGCCTACCTGGTGACAATCAGCTTCTGTCCTTTCACTTCCATGCTGGCCTCTGGCTTCTTAGGGTCCTTTCCCGGTCTCTCATTAAAGATGTGTATCTTTGGCTCCTGCATGAACTGGCCTAGAGAAACAGAATCAGACATTGATTTACGTGTAAAACCACAGGTTAAATAAGAAGAAAGGCCCGTCGTTGGCTCCATGCTACATTTGGGTCCACTCTCCAGGATTTCTAGGGTAGAAAGACAAGCTGAGGCCAGGCACGGTGGCTCATGCCTATAATCCCAGCACTTCGGGAGGCTGAGGCAGGCGGATCATGAGGTCGGGATTCAAGACCGTCCTGACCAACATGGCGAAAACCCATCTCTACTAAAAATACAAAAATTAGCTGGGCATGGTGGTGTGCACCTGTAGTCCCAGCTACTTGGGAGGCTGAGTCAGAAGAATTGTCTGAACCAGGGAGTCAAAGGTTTCAGCGAGCTGAGATCATGCCACTGCACTCCAGCCTGGGTGACGGAGCAAGACTCCGTCTCAAAAAAATAGAAAAAGAAAAAGAAAACAAGACAAGCTGAGAGGAAAAAGCAGTGGTGATGGGAGGGAGGGTCCCTGGGAGCTCATTTGTGCTGCTCATAATCTGTCTTTTTTTTTTTTTTAATTTGAGACAGGATCTCACTCTGTCGCCCAGGCTAGAGTGCAGTGGTGCTATCTCAGCTCAATGCAACCTCTACCTCCTGGGCTCAAGTGATCCTCCCACCTCAGCCTCCCAAGTAGCTGGGACCACAGGCGCGAGCCACCATGCCTGGCTAATTTTTTGTAGAGACGGGATTTCACCATGTTGCACAGGTTGATCTTGAACTCCAGGACTCAAACAATCCGCCTGCCTTGGCCTCCCAAAGTGCTGGGATTACAGGCATGAGCAACTGCACCCAGCATTTTTTTTTTTTTTTTTTTAATTTAAGAGATGGAGTCTCCCTCTATCACCCAGGCTAGAGCTTGGTGGCACAGTCACAGCTCACTGCAGCCTCCAATTCCTGGGCTCAAGTGATCCCACCTCAGCTTCCTGAGCAGCTAGGACTCCAGGCAGGACCCAGCACACTCTGCTAATTATTTGAATTATTTATATTTTCGAATTTTTTGGTAGAGATGGGGTGCCCAGGCTGGTCTTGAACTCCTCAAGTAATCTGCCTGTCCAGGTCCTAAAGTGCTGGGATTACAAGCATGAGCCACCATGCCTGGAGCTCATGGATATTTTAAACATGAGGTTGGTCTAATGGATCATAAGTAAATCTAGCACCCTGATGGCAGGAGAGTGAGGTCAGCACCTGAGAGCATAGCTCAGGTCACAAAAACAAGGTTTGTTTGTGATGTCACAGGCTTTATATTTGACCCTTTCTTAAAATACTAGGGACAGTTGCCCAGGGTGCTCTGCTTGTTATCGCAGATGTCCTAAATATGTTCACCTCACTTCAGTTAGAAAAAAGTCTTTAACGTAAAACTTAAAATGTATCTGTCCCTTCTCTTAACTTGCCCAGTTTGTGATGCCGAAATCCTGGCCCTGGACACCCTTGTCTGGAATGGCAAAAGGTCCTGCTGTCACATTTCCGAGTGACCCCCCTGCTAGGTTGGTCCTCTGTGCTCTTGAGCCCACACCTGTCATGTCTCCAACTTGTAACCACTGTCAGCCAAGCCTGCTAGAATTAGTGTGGCCCCACCCTTGGCAGATGCTCAACAGACACTTTACCTATTAGTCCATGTGCATTAGGGGAAAACTTGTTTGTAGGGGGTATGTAGATTCCCAGAAAGTCTACATTGATGGGATGCTTCTTCCAAACACGATGAAGTAAAACAGAGAAGGACATCTCTTTATCCACGGTGATAGTTACCACTTTTTCTTTCTTCACTGAGGTCAGCACCCTGGTGTGAAAGTCCAAGTGGAATCAAACCGCTTCAGAACAGACCTTTTTAGAAAGTCCTCCTCACCCCTAATATGAACTCTTCAGTTCCGCTAGTTATCTAAGCGCTTACAACAGTTTATAGATAAATGATCCATTAACAGATACTCACTGGGAAGTTTCTTTTTTTCTTTTTTTTGAGACGGAGTTTCGCTCTTGTTACCCAGGCTGGACTGCAATGGCGCGATCTTGGCTCACTGCAACCTCCACCTCCTGAGTTCAAGCAATTCTCCTGCCTCAGCCTCCCGAGCAGCTGGGACTACAGGCGTGCGCCACCATGCCCAGCTAATTTTTTGTATTTTTAGTAGAGACGGGATTTCACCATGTTGACCAGGATGGTCTCAATCTCTTGACCTCGTGATCTACCCACCTTGGCCTCCCAAAGTGCTGGGATTACAGGCGTGAGCCACTGCGCCCGGCCTGGAAAGGTTCTACACATAAGACACATCATGGCATTTGGAGCTCACTCTACAGAGTCGCTGTGGATTTCAGATTCATTCACTGACCAACACACACATATTGAGTGCTTACTGACGCCAGACACTAGACTAGCGCTCCTGGGACCCAACGGTGACCAAAAACACAGTGCCCACTGCCAGGAACAGCGTAGTGAGTGAGAACAACTTTTCTTAACCTCAAGTTCCTTATATTTAAAGTGATTTTTTTTTTTGAGACAGTCTTGCTCTGTTGCCAGACTGGAGTGCAGTGGTGCCATGATTTCAGCTTACTGTGACCTCCAACTCCCTGGTTCAAGTGATTCTCCTGCCTCAGCCTCCTGAGTAGCTGGGATTACAGGCATGCGCCATCATGCCCAGCTAATTTGTATATTTTTTAGTAGAGATGGGATTTCACCATGTTGGCCAGGATGGTCTTGATCTCCTGACCTTGTGATCTGCCTGCCTTGGCCTCCCAAAGTGCCGAGATTACAGGCATGAGCCACTGCGCCTGGCGGATGATTTTTTTTAATGCTGATGTCACTGATGCCTGGATTTATTTATGCAGTCATGTGTTAAAGACAGGCTCAGATTCAGAAGGAACCATACTTGCCTCTGATTCATGATTTGAGCGGTATCGGCCCAGGACAAGGTGGAGGTGCTGGAACCACATCTCAGGGTGATGGTCTTGGTGCTGATTTCTATTTTCATGTCTTCACTTTGGAAATAAAATCCCAGTTTCCCAAAATAGGTGCTTAGTTTTCCATTGTTGGTCTTCTTGGCACCAACAAGCTGACCATTGACTGCAATTCCTACAGAAAAGAAAAAATGATTTTTTCTCTTGTGTGCCATGTTTTTGGATGTGTGGGCACTATAATTCAAATGTATAAAACTTGGCAATATTGGAAAATTATTAAAATTTTCTTTCAGGATTTGCATAACATTTTCTTCTTTGTGATTCTCATTTTATAACATTTTAATATAATACACAATTTAATTTAATAAAATTTAATAATTTTATATCAGTTATAAAATTTAATTATGTCAGGTACAGAATTAAAATTTAATTTAAATAAATTACTATCATATAGTAGTTAATTTTTTTTCTCTTTTGAGACGGAGTCTCACTCTGTTGCCTGGGCTGGAGTGCAGTGGCCTGATCTTGGCTCACTGCAACCTCCACTTCCTGGGTTCAAGCAATTCTGCCTTAGCCTCCTGAGTAGCTGGGATTACAGGTGTGTGCCACCACACCTGGAAAATTTTTTTGTATTTTTAGTAGTGGGGGAGAGTTTCGTCATGTTGGCTAGGCTGGTCTTGAACTCCTGATCTCAGGTGATCCACCTGCCTCAGCCTCCCGAAATGCTGGGATTGCAGGTGTGAGCCACTGCACCTGGCTGGTATTTAAATTATGTCACAACAAGATCTACTAGTTCATACTCAGAGAGAGAATACATATTTTGAACTATAGTTGTTCAAAATAGTTAATAATATATTTATAATTTAATTTCTCACTAATTATCACTGAAATATATAGAACTTCTATTAGAGGAGAAAGAAACCCCAGGTAGTGACAGGAAAGAATGGCAATGGCCTAACTCCTAATACACATGTGTAATTTCTTTTTATTTTACCTGATTCTGTGTCAGAAACCAGGTTGAGGATTTTTCCAGGTTCGGAGTCAATGTTGAAACAAATGTTCTTTTGGCTTTTTGGCAGATAAATGATGAAGTGAGGGTCATTTTCAACTGGAAAATATACAAAGCAAATATAAACAAAATCATATGCAGGAAGATGATTTTGAGCAGTATATCATCCCTGAACATCTTTATTTAACCCGAACAAGCATTTATTGTGCTTCTACTATATGCTTAGTACTCCTCTAGGCCTTGGGGACAGACCCAGTGGTTCATACTCCATTGTCCCTTTGTCAGAGAGCCTTCGTCAGAATACGTTATTTTACAATTATAAAGAATATTTATTTTGTAGCTAAAAATGTATGTTCTAGATGAGATGCTAGAGATCAAAAATGAATAAGAAAGACATAAGGAATAAGAAATACACACAAATATGCACCCGCATATATAAGAAACACATACACGTGTGTGTGTAGAAAAATAGAGTTGTTGGTTTATTTATTTATTTTTTTTTTTTGAGACAGGATCTCCCTCTGTCACCCAGGCTGGAGTGCAATGTTGTAATCATGGCTCCCTGCAGCCTTGACCTCCCAGGCTCAAGTGATCCTCCCAGCTCAGCCTGGTCAGTAGCTGGGGCAACATCCACGTGCCACCACGCCCAGCTAAGTTTTCCAAATCATGACCTCAGGTGATCCGCCCGCCTTGACCTCCCAAAGTGCTGGGGTTACAGGCGTGAGCCACTCCACCCGGCCTCATTCGCACACTTAATGCATTCCAGGATGAGGGTCGGTGGAGTTCTGGGATGTGCAAGCAGTGTGGAAGCTTTACCTCTCATCACATGTGGGGGTGGCGTGGACTCCAGCACCTTAGCGCCTTCTGCCTGCATGGAGGTCACTGGTGTTGGGGAAGGACTGGCCCAAGATGGGATGGAACCTGAAGGCACTTTGCTGCCGTAATACAGGGCCCCTGTGTAGAAAAACCTGCGTCTATTAGTTTCCAGGTTTACGTTTCCATGGAAATTGTTCACCATGCCAAGTATCTGTTTTACGCACCACCAGATGTTGTCAGTTTAGGTTTTTCTCCCCTGTTTTTCTTTTTTTTGAGATGGAGCTTCACTCTTGTTGCCCAGGCTGGAGTGCAATGGCACAATCTCTGCCACAACCTCTGCCTCCCAGGTTCAAGGGATTCTCCTGCCTCAGCCTCCCGACTAGCTGGGATTACAGGCATGTGCCACCACGCCTGACTGATTTTGTATTTTTAATCAAGATGGGGTTTCTCCATGTTGGTCTGGCTGGTCTTGAACCTCTGACCTCAGGTGATCCGCCCACCTTGGCCGCCCAAAGTGCTGGGATTAAAGGCGTGAGCCACCGCGCCAAGATTTCTCCCCTGTTTTTATTCCAGAGTTCTCTTGGGCTCCCTCTGGCATGCTGCTGGGGGAGGGCCCTGTGATACAGTTCTCTCTGGAGTCTGGCACCTGAGCAAGGGTGGCAGTGGGAGGAACTGCTTTATAGGGCTGGGGAAGGGCCCCATGACTACAGTGCAGGCCGGAGAGCCAAGTCTGGGAGAAGGCCCAGGTTCCATCCCTGTTCACTCACCAAACAAGCTGAGCAGTTTAGTTTCCCAGAGAGGTTTCGTTACTGGTGAGAGAGATTTCACATGACAACAAAAGGCACTTTTTGCTATCTGATAACCAGGCTATCTCTCTTTGAGAAAGCCATGCCTAGAAACTAATCTATCTATTTAGCTGTGAGGCTCCAGGCTGTTGTCACTGGGGCATCACAAGCCAGAGTTCCTTGAGCCCTGCACCAGGTGCAATAAACTTGATGTCATGCTTGAATGAAATTAAAAATGCAGACAATCCTTCCATTGTATGTAAGGAGTTCTTAAGAATATACTTCACCAAATACTGCATGTTCTCACTTACCTTGGGTACTACACTGAGAAACTGGGGACTGCACAGACAAGCAATTGGGTTCAAGCAATTCTCCTGCCTCAGCCTCCTGAGGAACCAGGATTACAGGTGCTCGCCACCACGCCTAGCTAATTATTGCATTTTTAGTAGAGACGGTGTTTCATCATGTTACCCAGGCTGGTCTTCAACTCCTGACCTCCGACTCCTGATCCCTTATTCTGATGAAGATGGAAACAATAGACACTAGAGACTTCTAGAGGGGAGAGGTAGGGAAAGGAGGAGGTGGGGGAGGCTTGAAAAACTACTGAGTACCATGCTGGCTACCTGGGTGATGGGGTCATTTGTACCCCAAATCTCAGTAACATGCAATATATCCATGTAACTTACACATTTAGCCCCGAGTATCTAATATATGTATTATAGGTATATGTATTATGTGTATATATGTTTCAGAAGGACCAGTCCCTAAGAAAGAGAACAGAAAGACACTTATAAATCTGAGGTCTCCTAGCCCTGGGTGCATGCACTCTCGGGGGTGCCTGGAGACTTTCTGCAGGACGTAGAGAGCATGGAACATTTTAAAGGCAATTTCTAGAGTCTCAGTTTAGACACAGACTCTTTCCTAAAGAAGCCCTTTTCTCCTAGTTTACAAGCAGAAGGACTGCTCTTCTCCACTCCCCTCCCCCAAAGTCCTCCAGGAACCAAAACATCCCCTGGAATATTGGTGTAGGTCCAAAAACCTGATTCCGATCATGTAATCCTTTCACGAGTCACAGGGCTTCCAATTCTTTGCTTTCAACAAAATCCAAGAAGGGCTCACGTTGTCAGCTGATAAATCATACACATTTTTTTGAATGCTTAGATCCATATGCATGTTTTGGCATACAAATTTGAAAGAGTTCAGATAAGCAACTAACTGAATACAACCAGACACTTGCCATTTCTATCTACTCATCTATACCAACCAATGTCTATTGGGACTTCTGCCCATACAAGTTCCCTTAAAAGTAGAATTGACACTGAATCCTGTCTCTTTCAAACCATTCATAAATAATACTTACCCATGATTACGTGAAAAACACCAGTCACATTTTTCTCAATAAGAGATTATAGATTATTTCCACTCCAGTTTTACTTCTTACATGTAATCAAATTCATAATATATTCATATTATTTTGCTCACTTGGCTACTAGTAATAATATTAATTACACCCAGTTCAGAAGAGAATTTTGAATTCTCAGAATCTTATGATTATGATTTTTAAATTAAATTTTTAATTGAAATGAAAATTTATAAACTTTTTTTTCGTATAGAGAAGTGAAAGTGAAGTGATTGATTACTAAAAGAAGCATAAAAATATATTACTATAGGATATAGTTCTGCTGGGCAAGTGGAGTGGAAATACAAGTTCAACTAGAAAAAAGAATAATACAAAACTTTCAGTCACTTTTTTTTTTGAGACAAGGTCTTATTCTGTCACTCAGGCTGGAGTGCAGCGGTGTGATTGGCTCACTGCAACCTTCACCTCCCAGGCTCAAGCAACCCTCCCACCTCAGCCTCTCAAGTATCTGGGACTGTGGGTACGGGCCACCATGACTGACTAATTTTTGTAGTTTTTCTAAAGATGGGGTTTTGCCATGTTGACCAGGCTGGTCTCGAACTCACTGACTCAAGCAATTAACCCATCCCCGCCTCCCAAAGTGCTGGAATTATAGGCATGAGCCACCATGCCTGGCAATTTCTAATAATTGTAATATAGGATTCACTCATGTATTTTTTTAATGAATGAATATCCAATTTTCATTCATATCAATACATGATACAAAATGTCACATGTTTTTTTAAATGAATGAATAGTGAATATCCAATTAGGTATTCTGTTTCATTAGATATATTGAAAATAGTGATATAACAGTTTCATTTTAAAAGGTCAACATTTATAATATATTGTAGTTATGTTAATTTAATTTAGAAACTATATTTGTTGCCCAGGAGTTGGAGGTTGCAGTGAGCTGTGATGGTACCCAGGCTGGAGTGCAGTGGTCCTTCTGGGCTCAAGAGATCCTCCTGCCTCAGCTTCCCAAACAGGTGGGATTACAGGTACCCACCATCACACCCAGTTAATTAAAAAAAATCTTTTTCTTTAGAGATGGAGTCTCACTATGTTGCCCAGTCTAAGATAAAACATTTCAAATATTGATGTCAAAAATGTTGGAAGGGGTATGTAGGTTTTCAGAAATTCTCTTGGGAAACGTGAGCAAAATGGTCAAAGACCACAGCAATCATCCATACTCCTCCCAACTGGCAGGAAGAGCTTGGGCACAGGAGGGCCCAGGGCTGGGAGGAAGAGGTGGGTTGGGGTGGGAGAGAGTGGAGGTGCTAGGACATCCCCCCGGGGCAATAGAGCTGCCTGGCCACTTGTCCCCACAGGTGCAGCCCTGACCTGAGCAGCAGGAGGGATCCTGGGGTGGGGCGTCCGCCAGCATGCGCTCGTCCCCAGCCTCGTTCTCAATCACCAGCGAGGTCAGTGGAGTCACAATGTGGTGGTCCAGAGACATCTGCAGGATGGATCTTGTAATTTTTCTCTTGGCGGCAGCTGTAGGAGCCAGACTTCTGTATTTAACAAATAGAGGTGTTATGGAGCATGGCTGCATTTGAGGGGAGCACAAGTCAGCTTCCCAACCCTACACCTTACCATTCTGAGGTCCAACCTGGAGGCGTGGTGGGGCCACAAAGTAACCGAGAAACAGAACTCACTGTCTTCCAGAATCTGAGTATTTTATCTAGCTAAGTCCAAAGGCATTATTTATTTACTTACTTTATTATTATTATTATTATTATTATTATTATTATTATGGAGACAAGGTCTCGCTGTTTTGCCCAGGCTGGAGTGCAGTGGCCCAATCATGGTTTACTGCAGCCTCAACCTCCCAGGCTCAGCGATCCTACTGCCTCAGCCCCGAGGCACCGCCCCGCCCCGACCGCCCCACCGACTACCTGGGACTACAGGTGTACAGCACCACACCAAGCTAATTTTTGTATTTTTTGTAGAGATGGGTTTTCGTCATGTTGCCCAAGCTGGTCTCAAACTCCTGGACTCAAGTGATCCATCTGCCTCGACCTCCCAAAATGCTGGGATTATAGGCGTGAGCCCCGAGGCATTTTTAAACTTTATATTTTAGAGCAGTTTTAGGTTTGCAGTAAAATTACGCAGAAGGTATCAAGATTTTCTACGTCCCCACTGCATACACACGGCCTTCCCCTCTATCGACATCCATCCCACATCAGAGTGGTGCATTTGTTACAATGGAAAAAGCTGACACATCATTGTCACACAGAGTCACAGAGTTAACGTGGCTGACTCTTGGTGTCGTACATTCTATGGGTTTGGTTATACGCATAATGACAGATGTCCATCATTGGTGTATCATATAGGGCATTTCACTGCCCTAAAAATGCTCTGTGTTCCACCCACTCACCTATCTCCCTCCCCTCAACCTTTGGCAACTGCTGATCTTTTTATAGATTGTTTTAAAATCAATATTTAACTTCTGCAGCAATTTGCTGTATGCCTGTAAATACATCCAATGTGATTCTGTCAGAGAGGCAGCTATTTCTCGTTGACTTCACGGCCGGAGTTCACAGCCTTGCGTATTTCTTCTAATCTCATCGGCATCAAGGATTTTCTCTGTGAGTTGAGTCATACAACTGCATTTCATTTTCCCAGCCTCATTTAGACCCTGTTCCCTCTTCCTGAGAATCTGATCTAATAGGTGGAATGAGGCTTGGGAATGGGAACTTTTTATCAAACACCTCCGTGTAATTTTGATGCAGGTGGTCAAAGAACCATCCATTGCTCTAGGGATACAGTTTTTATGCTGGAGAGTTGAGATGTAGCTTGGCTGAGAAGCCAGTGGGGACACAGATGAGCATGGGGGAGCCCTCCCTTAGGGAACATCACAATCATTAATAATCAATTTCTCTTTGGACAAGAAGCTGTTTTCAAGAGTAAATGTAAATACATGCCTGATACATGAAGCAACATGGATGAATCTCACCAACATCATATTGAGTGAAAGAAGCCAGGAACAAAGCAATACAGATTCCATGATTATGTGAAATTCAGGATCAGGCAAAACTGATGACCACAGACATTGAAAGAGTGGTTTCCCCTGGAGGAGGAGTATGGGTGTTGAGGGAGGAGAAGGGAACCTGCATCTGGATCTGGGTGATGATTACATGGATGATATCAAAATCCATTGAATGGTGCACTTAAAATTAATTCATCTTACACACTTTACCATATATATACACCTCAATAAAAGAAGAAAAAAGAGCGAACCCAGCTTTTTCTAAAGTGTTCAGAACCAGTGGAGGTTAATAATCCAAGCCTGTGCTAATCTGCAGTCTTTCTTGCTTCCAAACACTTTTTGTGTATGACTTCACCTATTCATGGTAGACATTTCAGTTTTGCAGACCTCGTGGTGTGGGTACTCTTCTCTTCTTACCGTTCAGCTAGCAGTTGGTTGATGGTTAGATAGGCCCACAGTTTCTTGGTGAAATCAGGGTCTGCATGCTTGTCTTTCGATAGAAAATCCTGCAAGTCATCCATCTGGGCCAGGGTCTCCAAGACTAACTCCGTGTTAGCCTAGATGACGGAAGGGTCAGTTGAGAGACACCAGGGAACAGAATTATAGTTAATCAATTCACATTTTTAGTACCTGCTACAAATGCATGGGGAAAAAAAAAAAGAAATGGAAGGCAAAGGCTACTGAGGAAGCAAATGCATTCCTGTGCTTGGGACTGGGCTTGGGTGGAAAGGTAAGGATGTATGGAACAGCTGGGAAGATGGCAGAGATACTCTCCTGCCTTCTCCATCACTGACAGCTTCTGCTCTACACGTATGATTCCGCGCAGGCAGAACTGACATTCAAGAGGGACTGTATCTAGGGGCCAATTAGTAGAATAAGCCGATAAGAGGAAGTACCGAAGTCGCAGTGATAACGCTCTGTATTTGGTCCAATTTAGCAGGGTCAAATTTTCCCGCCACCACAATCTCTGAACCTCCAAAGTAGTTGTGGAAACTGTTTTGAGTGACGTCCGTGACTGCTGTCTGGGGATAGTTGAACTGAACGTTCCGGAGCAATGGAGTGGAGACCTGGTTGTAGAATTTCTGCAATTCACAGAGAGAGAGAGAGAGAGAGAGAGAGAGAGAGAGAGAGAGAGAGAGAGAGAGAGAGAAGAAATTATGTTTATACTGCTTTGTAGATCTAAAGCATTTTATATTTTATTTATTGATTTTTTTGTTTGTTTGTGTTGTTTTGTTTTGTTTGAAACGATGTCTTCCTCTGTTGCCCAGGCTAGAGTGCAGTGGTGTGATCTCGGCTCACTGCAACCTCCACCTCCCAGGTTCAAAGCAATTCTCCCACCTCAGCCCCTGGAGTAGTTGGGATTACAGGTGCCCGCCACCAAGCCCGGCTAATTTTTGTATTTTTATTAGAGATGGGGTTTCACCATGTTGGCCAGGCTCGTCTTGAACTCCTAGCCTTGTGATCTGCCCACCTCAGCCTCCGAAAGTGCTAAGATTACAGAGATTATGCTCCCAGCTGATCTGAAACATTTTACTCTGAGATTCTTTAAAGGATCAGCAGATACCTCTTAATTTATTCACACAGGACGTCTGGGGCAAGAGAAACTGCTCATAATTATCAGATTAAAAACGAAGAGAAAACAAAACAGAGAGAAAACTTGTTGAGAACATTACCTTTGATTTAAGAGCTCAACATTTTTTTCCCTTTCTGTTATGGTCAGTGTGAAAAAGTCATGGACAAACTTATGATAAAAGTCAGATGGAGGTTGGGTGCAGTGACTCACACCTATAATCCCAGCACTTTGGGAGGCTGAGGCAGGCAGATCACCTGAGGTCAGGAATTCGAAACCAGCCTGGCTAACATGGTGAAACCCTGTCTCTTCTAAAAATACAAAAATTAGCCAGGCATGGTAGCGTGTGCCTGTAGTCCTAGCTACTCAGGAGGCTGGGGCACGAGTATTGCTTGAACCTGAGAGGCAGAGGTTGCAGTGAGCCAAGATCACACCACTGCACTCCAGTCTGGGTGACAAAGCAAGACTCTATCTCAAATAATAATAATAATTAATTTTTTAAAAAAGTCAGCTGGGTTACTATTCCCCAAATTAGAATTTTATCTCTTACTTGTTCTCAGATTTAAATATGATGCCTGGTACTGACAAAGGGCGGGGAAGGATGTGTTCTTCTTTTCTTAGATCATTTTCTCATCTATTTAGTCAAAACAAACAAGTACTTTGTATCTTTTCTATATATATCCTTTAATTTTAAAATGTTTTATTTTTTGAACAGACAGATCTCACTATGTTGCCCAGGCTAGTCTTGAACTCCTGGGCTCAAGTGATCCTCCCACCTTGGCCTCCAAAGTTCTGGGGTTACAGGCATGAGCCACTGCATTCAACCTGTATCTTAATTAGTTAAGAAAATTTACATTGTGAAAAATCGATACCAAGATGCCAATGCACTTTAAAGGGAAACCCGCTGGCCACGATGACAAGGAGACCGATTGCCAGTGGGGCAGGAGCGCTGCAGGGAGCTTTGATAATGCTCAGAAGATTTCGTTCAGAGGGTAGGAAAGCTGTTCCCATCACCCGTCTGCCTCACACCTCACTGTGGCTGCAGAAACATGAGGGTGGAGGGAAACATGCGAGAAAGAAACTGAGCACTTCCCTGATCCTTGCAACCAAATATGGCTGAGATCATGACCATTTTGAGTTAAGCTCAGTTATGTCTCATGTATGCAACAGACATGGATAGTTAAATGATTTCCAGCGAAGAATAAAAAAAAGAACAGAAGAAAATGTTACCCTCAGCTGGGAAGATGTGTCCTGGTTTCCATAAATCCTTTGAGCAATTCCACGGTTTTCATTGGAGAGTCTCTTCAAAAAATCATAGTCCACGTCAAATCCCATGCCCAGGCTGAACAAGGAGATATTGTCCCGGATGTTCTCCTTCACGTTTTTCTGAATTTTTGACAGTTTTAGTTCACCTAAAGTTGGTGATGCAGAAAGGAAAAGAAGGAAGAAGTAACGTTATAAAGATTTTGGAAACTCTAGGGAGGGCAGTTTAGTAAAATTTGTCCAGATTAAAACTGCATTTCCCCTTTGACCCAGTAACACAATTTCTAGGAGTTTTTCTTAGAGATGCACTCATACATGTTGAAACGAAGTGTGGGTCATTACTTGGGAATAGCAACATTTTGGAAACAACATAAATATACACCAATGAGGGCGCTTGGTTAGATGATGGTACGTTCAAACTGTGAGATACTATGCAGTTATTAAACAGGACACAGCAAGTCTTTATGTATGTATACCAGACAATTTCAAGGACGTGTTTAGAGGAGAAAAAAAACAAGGTAGCTATCAGGGTACATAGAATGCATTTGCATGCATGCATGCGTATGTATGCATATACACACACATCTGCAAACATGTATATATAGTATACAGGCATGCATGAACTATCTGTGGAAAGATACATAAGAAACTGGCAACCAGTGACTGATTCCAGGGACAGGAACTGGATGGTTGAGAAACAGGAGTGAAAAACCATAATTAAACCAAATTATGGTTTATTTTTATTTTTATTTTTTTGAGATGGAGTGTCACTCTGTTGCCCAGGCTGGAGTGCAGTGGTGCGATCTCGGCTCACAACAACCTCTGCCTCTTGGGTTCAAGTGGTTCTCCTGTCTCAGCCTCCCAAAGTAGCTGTCATTATAGGTGCATGCCACCATGTCCAGCTAATTTTGAATTTTTAGTAGAGATGGGTTTTCACCATGTTGGCCAGGCTGTTCTTGAACTCCTGACATCAGGTGATCCACCCACCTTGGCCTCCCAAAGTGCTGGGATTACAGGTGTGAGCCATCGTGCCCAGCCAGTTTAATATTTTAAACTATATTTCCTTTTCTACCTTATGATTTTATTTAAAACTTGAATTTTAAAAGTAATCTGATCTGAGGGAAAAACACAGGCTCTACAACAAATACATAACAACGGCTCATTCTAGTCTGGTTATTAATAAGATGGTTGCTCTCTGGCTGCCATTGTTACCGCCTCGTGCGTTTTCATTCTGTTAGCTGTGTCAGGAGGTGTGAGACCCAGTCCTGGTCGGTATGACAGCATACTCAGGCAACACAACCTGGCATTCACTATTACTTACGGTGGCCAGAATAAAGACATGTAAAACGAAGATAGCTGGGCACAGTGGCTCACACCTGTAATCCCAACACTTTGGGAGGCTGAGGTAGGAGGACTGCTTGAGCCCAGGAGTTCAAGATCATCAAGATCAGCCTGAGCAACATAGTAGACTCCATCTCTCAAAACAAAAAAAAGTAAGAAAAGAAATTAGCTGAGTGTGGTGGTGCACACCTGTAGTCCCAGCCACTCAGGAAGCTGAAGCAGGAGGATCACTTGAGCACGGGAGGTTGAGGCTGCAGTGAGCTATGTGTGCCTCACTGCACTCCAGCCTGGGTGACAGAGCAAGACCCTGCCTCAAAAAATAAAACAAACAAAATAAAATAATGTAGCAAAAATAAAAGTAAATAACAGAAATAGGGAGATGTTGATGCCATTTTGTAGACAGAAAAATGTTTAACTTAAAGGTTGTGTCAGA
Organism: Aotus nancymaae; assembly: GCF_030222135.1. Lineage (NCBI taxonomy): Eukaryota > Metazoa > Chordata > Mammalia > Primates > Aotidae > Aotus > Aotus nancymaae. The sequence continues at coordinate 3,973,040 of NW_026988498.1, read as the reverse complement.
GAGCAGTCATTTCTCCAGCTACAGCTGGGAGAAGTGAGGAAAACAATGGGGGCCATGCCACTGTGGCCTCCAGAGGTACTGCTGGGAGATCTGGGGTCCATACTCATCATTCACCACCCCACACTCCATCTGCACATTGCTCAAGTTGAGGGAATAAATGCAGTTCCCTAGAACGCATCAGCAATCCTAGCCACACACTATTAAAATTCATACTCAAATTTCCGCATATTGTGGAGGTGAAACTGAGGCATTCCAGAGCACCCTTGCTGAAAGTGTCTGAGCAGTAGCTTATGGGGTGAGGGCTGCAGAATCAGAAGACCGCCTTTTGGAAGCATGCGTTTAAAATGTTCTAGAAACTCAGGCAAATGGCATTAGAGTCCCCCTTTTAGGCAAACCACCATTCTAAGGAACAAGAGTGAAAGTGTTTGTCGTGAGAAAGTTGAAGTGACACTTGCCCACTGTTGGATCTCCATCAGAAACCAGGATGATCAGCGAGACAGAGTTGGGGTCCAGCAGTCCCAAGTTATTGGCCTCATTCAAAATGAAGATGGCCCGCAGGAGGGCTTCGTTGATGTTTGTGCCTGTTGAGGTGGTATAATGAAATGTTGGCTATGCGTTCTCACCACACAGACAATCCCATCCTGGATTCAGACTCACATGTCTGCTGATCACTTATACATCGTTTATTCAATGCCAAAATCATTTGCTTGCTTTCTGAGTGACACAAGCTGTGCTCAGGCTGGTGGTACCTCAGTGCAGTGAAAGATTCACTTCCAAGTAAACTATCCCCTTAGAGATGAATTCGCCCTTTCAAAGCACAGACTGTTAGTTTGTTAAACACCAGATTAAAGTATCCAAATCAGCGTTGCCAAGATACTCTGAAGACAGTGACATTTTATGCTTTATGTAAGCAATTAAGAAGGCCAGTGTCACTGAACCTTTTTCTGATATAGATTAGAACGGTTCAAAGTTCGTGTGGGCTGGATTATAAATTATACTTTCACTACGAACTTAGCACTCATCCATTACCAATAAATGTATTATTTAAGGCAGGCCCTTGAAGACTGGGCAAAGACCACCGTGATGGGAATAATGCTTCTTAAGTGAATCATGATTTGAACCCAAAGGAAGTGTCTTTCTGGGCTTTAGCCCAACACACTCACCTCCACTGGGCTGGATTTTCTCGATATACCTCTTGGCATCTGCAACCTGTGTTTTAGTAGCTGAAATTAAATCATTTCTCCAAGTTCGAACGTTGTGGTTGAAGTCAATCACAGAGAAATGGTCTTCCGCTCTGAGGTCATCCAATATGGTCTTCATTGCTTCCACAGTCTATTTCAATAGAGAATAGAGACAGGTCCCTTTACAGAAAATCTGAGCCTCAGAGGAACTAGGAAGACCAAAACCTGGTCATCCTTCAAGTTCGACTCAAACTAAACTTCTTCCAGAAAACCTTTTGAGCCCACCTCAGTCAGTGCAGACCTATGCCTTATTTATTCTGAGCAGGTATTGTTGGCTTTTTGATACTTTTACTCTCTTATTTTGCTATGCACAACCAGTTTGATTAGTCTTTAAGTTAAGGATCATGAAGTTTGAGTGCCACCTTTTTGATGCCTGAAAATAAAATATATTTCTCAAATCCATCTACTCACCCAGTATCTTAAACTATTTCCTCATCTTTCTCTTTAAACCACCATCACCCTCTTTCTCTAGCTTATGTGTGATGACTTTGATTCCAACCCAACTCAGAAACTGAAGCAGACAGAAGAACATTCCCACAGACTCCCACTACCATAAAATCCCAACTAGCAATATTTGTACCCATGCATTTTTCTTTCCTACCTGGTAATAAAGAACAGCTAGCAGTATTTCCACCTAATGCAAACCCATCTACTCATGAACTAGATTTCATTCCCTCTCTTTGACGGAAGAACATGGCTCTAGCCATCGTCCTTTGCCACTTCAGTTCCCCTATTCTATTGGTACATTTCCATCAACATAAAAACATGTTATTTTTCAGCTTTTTACAAACCTCATGTGCATCTACTTCCTTCATTTCTCAGCTTTCTTCTGCAATAAAATTTCTTGACAGAATTGTCTAAAGACACCATCTCCAAGTCTTCTCTTCCTATTCTCTCATAAGCCCACTCCTTTCGGGTTTTCATCCCTGTCACTCTACTGAAACTGCCCTTGCCAAGGTCACCAGTGATGCTGATGTTGCTAAATCCAGTGGTCCATCTTCATTTCTCATGCAACTCAACCTGTCACCAGCAGATGCTCCCATCTCCCTCCTGAACACAAATTCCTCATTTGTCTTCCAGGGGCTCATCCTCTCTTGATTTTTCTCCCCCACTTATTTTTTTTTTATTAGTTTCTATCACCAGTTATCCTCTTCTTCCTAACTTCCCAATATGAAAATGCTGTGCTGTTTGATCTTAGCTCCCTTGTCCATCTACTCATTGGTGTTCTCATCTAGTTCCAATGCTGCCAATACCTTCTACATGCTGGTGGCTCCTAACTGTGAGTCTCCACGGCTTGCTTTCGAACACCGGGCCTGCGTGGCCAACGTGGATGTTTAATAGACATCTCAGACGTAGTGACATTCCCTGCCATGTCTGATTCCGTCTTAGTCTTTTCCAACTCATGGATGGCCACCCCATCCATCCTTCTAGTCGCTCAGGCTAAAGCCCTGGGGTACCCGTCAGTTCTCTTTTCTTCCCTTGCCTCACAGCTAACCCTTCAGGATAGACAGTTTACCCGACCTTCAGAACAGTTTGCGGGAGCTGGTTCTGCTAATGACTGAAAAGGCGTTCCATGAGCCACCTTGCCTCTTACGTCTCAGACCTCGTCTCCCACTGCCCTTCTCTAGTGGCACCTCTCTCTGTTCTTTGCACACTTTTGACTGAGAACCGTTTCACGGGCTGTTCATTGCATTGGCATTCCCCTAGGTATCTGCACAGCTTTCTCTTCACCTTCTAGGGATCTTGTCAGGGGTCTTCTCCAGGAAACCCCGTATTTAGATGACAAGCCTATTCAAAATTCCCTCCCCCTCCAATTGCCACTCTTGATTTCTAACATACTCTTCGATTTTTTAAAAAACTTTTATCATAATGCTGCCATTGGACATGCTTGTGCATTTGTATGTGTATGTGTATTGTTTATTTTCTGTCCCCTCTCCCCCAGATGTAAGTTTCATAAGCACCCTGAGGGCACGCATGAGTTTTTTTGTGTGGTTTCTGTTTTTACATGTTGGATCTGTTTTGCTTGCGGATGAACTAAGCGTATGACACATAGTAGGTGCTTCTTAAATATTTGTTGAATGAATGAATGATGGAAGGAAGGAAGCAGTGAATAACCTGTTGTATTAGGGCAGTGGTTCTCAACCAGGGACAATTACTCCCCACAGTGGACCCTTGGCAATGTCTGAAGTCATGTTTAATTGTTAGGATGCAGGGGAGGTTGTGCTACTGAAATTTAGCGAATAGACCGCAGACCATGCTGCTAAGTACCCTGCAATGCACCAGACAGCCCTCCCACAACAAGGAATGACCCCATCCAAAATATCAATAGGGCCACTGCTGAGAAACCCTGCCTGGGAGTACAGACCCAGACGGACAAGGTGTTTGAAAGACAGGGGCTTCTTTGAGGTTGCTTACAGATCTTAGGGTAGTAGTGAACTCTTAAGTGGTCAAAAATAGTTGCTGAATGATTGGTTAGATGGCTGTTCAACTTGGTTGAATGGATGGATGGACTGATGGGTAAATTAAGGTATATCTTTCTTTGGTCTTTAGAATTGCTTTTATACATCTCACTTATCACCGAGTAAGCCTATACTGAGCTCCGAGCTGAAAACATGAGACGGGATAGCTGCCCTCAAGGAATTACAATATAATTAGAAATAATACGCATATATAGATTTAATAGTTAAATGTGGACAATGACAAAATATTAAAATAAAATATTATGTAGAAGAGCAAAGAGAATGTGACTGTCATTGTAAGGAGAGGTTATAAGAAATTACATTTTTCAAAAAGGGGAGTTTTGAGACAATTTTTCAAGGAAATATTGGATAGAGAGTGGAAAGGAGGAAGACAGGGAAGAGGAAACAGGAAAGAGGGGGAAGAGAAGGAAGGGAATTTTACACTGGAGGAATGATTAGAAGATGGAGGTGTATGTCCTGTGAAACACAATAATCGCAAAATTTTGGGAAAGGTTTACACCCACAGTCAGTAACCACAGTTCCTGAGATTTAGCCCTAAGTAGGGAAGAGGGATAGAATGATTGCTTTCTTCCTTTTTTTTTTTTTTTTGAGGTGGAGTTTCACTCTCTCGCCCAGGCTGGAGTGCAGTAGGACAATCTTGGCTCACTGCAACCTCTGCCTCTTGGGTTCAAGCGATTCTCCTGCCTCAGCCTCCCAAGTAGCTAGGATTATAGGTGTGCACCACCACGCCCTGCTACTTTTTTTATTTTTAGTAGAGACGGGGTTTCACCATGTTGGCCAGGCTGGTCTCAAACTCCACACCTCAAGTGATCCGCTCACCTCTGCCTCCCAAACTGCTGGGATTACAGGCATGTGCCACCGCACCCAGCAGAATGATTGCGCATTTTTAGGAGGGGATCAAAGAATACAGGGAGTCCCTCCCCACACTGCAAATAAGGGACACTTACTTGTTTCATTTTAACTCCCCACATTGAGCCACTCACATCGATGACAAAGAGGATGTTTTTGGGAATTGGGTCCAGGTTGTCAGGAGCAAAGAAGTGGACAAAATATCCATTGAACACCTGAAAAATAGAACATATTTGTGAGTCAAATAATGATTCAAGTTTAGAAGGTCAGGAGATGGGGACCTGGGGACTCAGAGAGGAGAGGTGGGCTACAGTGAGGAGGAGGTGGAGCCTGATGTGCATTCACCTCCATATTTTCCTGCCTGCTCCCCAACATCCTCTGCTGTGAGGGTCCATGCTTTCCTAGCAGATCATTCCGCTACACTCCATGCCATGCCACTCCACTCCACTCCACTCCACGCCACTCCACTCCACTCCACTCCACTCCACTCCACTCCATGCCACTCCACTCCACTCCACTCCACTCCACACCACGCCACTCCACTCCACTCCGCGTCACTCCACTCCACTCTGCTCCAATCCACTCCATGCCTCACGGCTCCACGCCACTTCACTCCATGCCATGCCACTCTACTCTGCTCTGCTCCACTCCACACCATGCCACTCCACTCCATGCCCCACAGCTCCATGCCACTTCACTCCATGCCATGCCACTCTGCTCTGCTCCACGCTGCTCCACTCCACTCCATGCCACGCCATGCCACGCTACTCCATGTCACCCAGTCTTTACAGAGAGCCCCTGTTCCAGGTGCCTTGCTAGCCAGTGGTCAACCAGGCAAAGCCCCCGCCCTTAGGAGGCTCAGGACCAGCAGAGGATAAGGGTAAGTGGAGGCGATGTGCAGCACAGCGTGTTGATCATCATGATTAGGAAGTAAAAGGCTCAGCAAGAGCCAGCTGTGCCTCTTACGCACGCAGGGAACGCTTCTCTAGGAAACAGCGTCTCCACTGCAACCCGAGGATGAGCTCAGGCTTAGCCGTCCTCTTGAGAGCTGGGCCAGGTTGAGGGGGTGGGGAATGGGGAAGAGAGTTCCGGACAGCACAGCTCCGGAGATGAGAGAACATGGCATACTTGGGGCTCTATACATGGTTCAGCAAGATGGGGATGTAGAATCCAATAATTCAGGGAACTGGGTGGAGAATCAGAAGGACAGATCACGAAGGACGTGTATGGGCCACTTTAGAAAATTTGGATTTTTCTGGAAGTTAATGAAAGGCTACCCCAGCTGGACTCCTGACCACTCTGTGTCTTCTGCTGCAGGCTCGACAACTGGCTCGCCTAATTCTCTTTCCACTGCTCTTTGGCCACCTCTCTCCAGGACACCAGTGTCCAGGTGCAGGGTGTGTGCTCTGCTTGATGTCCCTAGAGAGACTCTTGGGGTTTGGGGTACGTTCTAAGGGTCCGTACCTTAGTACAAGGAAAGGGAGACACACATCTAAGGCATGACCAAAGGGGAAAGGAAACTTCCAGAAACCTCACGATAAACCTTGACCCTGAAATTTACCGCTGGCTCTGTATCTTTCTGGGCTGTGGATGTGCCTTCTTCCTCACCCCGTAATCTCTGTGCTTTCTTCGATTGTCTAATTGCAAAGGGCCTTGGGACCCTATTTTAAATTCCCATTCTGTAATTTTCCATTGCTCTTCATATGAGGCCCAGGAAGCCCCTCCTGGGACAGCGTGAGACCTGATGATGTTTTGCTCAGTTTGTAAGACACAGAAGATAATGCTTAGTGGTATATTTAAGGAATATGATCGTAGTCCCTTCTCGGCAGCAAGAAACACTTGCCCTGTCGGCTGGAAACCAACACGCCTGGGAGTTTTTTCAAAAGGGAGCAGCTCTTTGGCATGAGCTTGAACCGGAGACAGTCTGCACTCACCTCCAGTTCACCAGCCTTCTCTTCTCTGTTCACGTCATACAGCACCACCAGTTCCCCGTCTACCGCAGTCTCCCGGCAGCTGGGGCATATTCTCTGCTGTGCTACTGTGGGCTTGAAGGAGACATGTGCCTGGAAAGAACAGCGACGTCACAGCCTCTGCCTGTAGCCCCTTCCCAGTGAGAGTTTGGCGCAGCGCCTTCTTGAGGACACGGGGGAGAGGAGCAGCCCAGGGGACGTTCTGCATCCCGGCCACATCAGTGGGCCCATTACGGATGGGAAGGACAAGGCAGGGCTTTTGCAGGGAGCGTCTCCAGCCTGCCGTGCTCTTTGTGAGGTTTCAGGCCTTTTTAGAAGAAAGCCAATGAATTTCCTACATCCCCAATAGAAGGGCCAACTGTCCGCTTTGGAAAGAGTCTGTGAACAGTTCTAATGTTCTTAGAGGAGTCTGTCCTCACAGGAGTCATGGTTTGTTCTCATTGGCCATTGAGGCAGAGAGAGCTGAACATTTCTTGCTAGGGTTAATGAAGGAAAATCCACCATATAGGATATGAAAGCTGTCCTTTAGCTACTGCTCAAGTAGGTGACTTAGGGACAAAAAGGGACACTCCCTGGTCAAAATGGAAGGAAACCCTTGGGAGTGTTGATCTGTGTATCCTGGGGAGACCCTAGACTCTGCTGGGGGATCACCACTTCTTCAGACAGTGCCCTCAGCTCAACACAAGTCTGCTTTTCTATTCCGCAGAGCACAGGAAGAGAGCAGAACCCACGAGCCAGGGGCCCCGTGGATCCCTGGCAATGCGTAAGGCTAGGGTACCTTCTGTCGTCCCTTAGAAACGACCGGAACACCATCGAAATGGCCTTCAAATGTGTCAGCAACATGAAGAAATCTCATTCCCTGAGGTTCGACAACCCACACGTCTACCTAGAGATGTGAGAGAAAATTACCCAAAGCATTAAAAGTCTTTAAAGTCTTTTCAAGCAAGAAGTAAAATTACAGATGAGTCCCCTGATGCTTTTCTCCTCCGTAGGCTTTCCCAGCACAGCTCCATGATCTCTCCTGCAGGATCTGGAAGTTCCCCGTGATGGGATTCATCTCACCATGGAGGCTTAACTCCCTTCTGTCAACTCAGAACTCCCCTTCTACTGCCTGTCTCCCGCAGGAGTCAATTCCCCCTCTTCATTCTACTCTAGACTTTTTATTTATAAGAGCATTTGCGTTGTTAGGGGGGAAGAAAAGAAGAAAAGTCATTGTTAAATAGTACTGCATTTACTCTGTAGACCTGTCAAAAATAGACCATTTTCCCCAAATCTTGGGTTCTTTTATTTCTTCTCTGTCTTCTCGCTTTGAACAGAGCTCATCTGGGGAAATCCCCTTTGGTGATCCTTGACAAAACCATAGTCAGAGCTGCCATTTTTTTCTTTTTTAAATTTTATTCTATAATTTGTTTATTTATGTTTTCATGTATTTATTTTTTAAAATTTGTATAAATTTAAAGAGTACAAATGCAGTTTGGTTTCATGACTATATTGCACAAGGATGAAGTCTAGGCTTTTAGTGAAACCACCACCCAAGTAATGTACCTTGCACCCATTAAGTCATTTCTCATCCCTCACCCTATTCCCACCCTCCCACACTTCCAAATCTCCCCACTCCCACCCCCAACACTTCCGAGCCTCTAACATCTATCATTCTACACCCTATATCCAGTGTACACATTATTTAGCTACCTTTTACAAGTGAAAACACATGGTATTTGACCTTATGTTTCTGAGTTACTTAGCTGCTATTTTTTCTTTTTTTTTTGAAACAGGGTCTCATTTTGTCACCCAGCCTGGAGTGCAGTGGTGTGATCACAGCTAACTGTAGCCTCAACTGTTTTGGCTCAAGCTATCCTCTTGCCTCAGCCTCTCAACTAGGTGGGACTGCAGGGGTGTACCACCATGCCTGGCTAATTTACTTATTCATATTTTCAGGAGAGATGAGGTCTCGCTGTGTCGCCCAGGCTGTCACTCAGTTCTTACGAATATTGTTATTATCGACACTCTCCATGATTGTCTCATTCTAGGCTTAGATGCTAATCACATCTAACCATTGTTTCACATTATTTACCATGGGATTCACAGCATTGAGCAAGCGAATGTGGGTGACTGACACCCATCCATCATCACTACTGGAAAAACACCCAGCATCACATACTTAGCTGTACAGAGCATCTTGGCCAAGTCATGTGCCCTGGCATGGGGCCGCATTTGCCTGGAGGAAGGGCATTTTTATCAATTCCTGCAAAAGCACCGTCTGTGCTAGGAGTGACCCAGAAAGGAACTCAACAGCATAGACTCTGGCAGTGAAGTGATGCCAAACAGCGGGCATTATTTACCAGCCGTGCAGCTTTCCAAATGGGAATTACAGTTTCATCATGATTCATTCATTCCCTTTCATCTCCTGTGTCTCCAGGCAATTCACAACCTGTATGCATGCTGGCCAGTGTATCCTCGCAGGTTTTCTCTTGCCTAGCTCTGCCTCTTACACTAAATGCTCATATGATGTCACAAAGATTCGAGCAAAGAAAAGAGCAGTTTAGTCTTTACAGCAAGAGATGAAGAGAACAGCAGAGGTGAGTTCAGATGGATAGCAATGCAGCAGGTGCCCTAGGCACCGCTCCCCTGCGGTGATGATGGCTGGGGTGGCGGGGAGACAACCCCCTCAACCTTCATCGAGCGCCTGTCATTGCCATGTTACAGGAACAGGAAACCCAATACTGCATGTTACCACTTCTAAGTGCAAGCTGAACACTGAGTACACATGGACACAAAGAAGGGAACATTTGACACCAGGGCCTTCTCGAGGGTGAGGGAGGGAGGAGAGTAGGGATCAGAAAACTACCTCTCAGGTACTATGCTCAGTACCTGGGTGGTGAAATAATCTGTACACCAAACCCCCGTGATGTGGAGTTGACCTATATAACAAACCTGCACATGTGCCCCTGAACTTAAAATAAAAGTAAAAAAAAAGAACCGAGAAACGAAAGTCTGTTCAGTATTTTGTTTTTGTTTTTGAGACAGAGTCTTGCTCTGTCACCCAGGCTGGAATGCAGTGGCGCGATCTCCGTTCACTGCAACCTCCACCTCCCAGATTCAAGAAGTTCTCCTGCCTCAGCCCCTGGAGTAGCTGGGATTACAGGTGCCCACCACCAAGCCTGGCTAATTTTTGTATTTTCAGTAGAGACAGGATTTCACCATGTTGGCCAGGATGGTCTCGATCTCCTGACCTTGTGATCTGCCCGCCTCACCCTCCCAAGGTGCTGGGATTACAGGCATGAGCCACCGCACCCAGCTACAGTACTCTTTTCATAGATGAGGCAACAGAGACTCAGGATAACTTGTTCTTGGAGATTAGTGTCTTGGGTTGAATGGTGGCCTCCCGCTAAAGATATGTCCAACCCCTGGATCCTGTGAACATGAATGAAGAGTCCTTGCAGATGCAGTTAAGGATCTTGCGTTGAGACCATCCTGCACTGCCTGGTGGACCCCAGATCTAATAAGTGTTCTTGTGAGAGAAAGGCAGAGGGGCATTCGAGATGCTCAGAGGAGGAAAGGATGGGACCACCGAAGAAGAGATTGGAGTGACCTGACAAGGCAGAAGCCAAGGAATGCCAGCAGCTGCCAGACAGCAGGAAAAGCAAGGAACGGAGCCTCCAGAGACAGCGCAGCTCTACAGACACCTTGACTTCAGACTTCTGTGAGATAATCCATTTCTTTGTGTTAAGCTGTGCCGTTTGCTGTAACTTGTTATAGCAGTCCTTGGAAACCACCATAATATGGCTGCTAAGGAGATTGAGAGCTGTAAGGAAATGATGTGGCCAACTCCAAACTCACCATCTTTTCAACATATCCCACTGTCTTGCAGAGTTGAGTGGCATCCAACACCACAAGTGGTGGTGACAGCAGAACGTATAAATCAGGGTCAGGGACTATCAAGGGACAGTGTCACTGCCCACCCTACAGATCCATGCTTACTTCCAAGTGTTTGGCCAGCCGTCCAGGCTGCAGATAGATCCTGTGTTCGTAGGAGCCCAGCTTCCTCCACTTCGCCTCCTGGTAGTGAAGCTCGAACTCCACCTTTGCTCCTGGGAGGACGTTGACTTCTGTTCTGAAGTTTTCCATGTCAAGAGCCCTGCTCCTAAAGGTGAAAGCCCCCAACAAAAGTCAACAGATACATGATTGAGTGGCAAGACCCAGAATCTAGGCAGAGGGTGTGTAGACTTCCCTGGACGATCCGAACTGCTCAGTAGTTCACGAAAGTGAACGGTAGGCAAACTAGACATAAGTGCAGCTTCTACATCAGTTGAATCCCAGCAAGAGCTTCAGTCTCCTCTCCTGCCTGATCTGCTGCTCCCAGAGCTTCTTACTGACTTTAGTGTTGTCTGCAAAAAGCTTCCAGGGATTGGCCCCTATCCTGGGCCAGGAACTTGACATCTATCATCACTGATACTGCACCTCTGCCAGATGGAGATCATTACCCTGACTTTTCTGACGATAAAACGTCAGGCTTGTAACGTTAGGCTTGAGCAGGATTGGTCACCTGCTCAAGACCCTATATCCAGTCCACTGTGGGACCAGGACTCAAACCCAAGGTTGGAGGGTTCAAAGACAGCACACCCTTCCTATACTGCATTTCAGGCTCCCTGGAGGAGTTCTTGATATTTTTGAAGGTCTTCAAAAAGAAAAACTTTATTATTGCATCAAATTGAGTATGTTTCTCTCTGTCTCTCTCTTTCTCTTTTGAGCTGGAGTCTCGCTCTGCTGCTAGGCTGGAGTGCAGTGGTATGATCTTGGCTCACTGCAACCTCTGCCTCCAGGGCTCAAGCAATTCTCCTACCTCAGCCTCCTTAGTTACTGGGATTACAGGCTTTCGCCACCATGCCCGGCTAATTTTCGTATTTTTAGTTGAGTCAGGGTTTCACCATGTTGGCCAGGCTGGTCTTGAACATCTGACCTCAGATGATCCACCCACCTCGGCCTCTTAAAGTGTTGGGATTACAGGTGTGAGCCAACATGCCCGGCCTGAGTATGGTTTTCTATCATAAGGCCTTATTTTAATCACATACATACTGAGTTGAATGTGATCATTGATTTTGAGGTGTTTATGGTTTCCAACGAAAAACAGCAGAATTATCAAATCAGGGTGAGTCCAGTGTTAGAATAAACAAGGAATGATTTTTTAAAATGAAATAAGTAAATAGGTGGCTCATGCCTGGAATCCCAGCACTTTGAGAGGCTGAGGCAGGTGGATCACCTGAGGCCAGGAGTTCGAGACCAGCCTGACTGACATGGAGAAACCCCTCCTCTACTAAAATACAAAATTAGCCAGACGTGGTAGCGCATGCGTATAATCCCAGCTACTCAGGAGGCTGAGGCAGGAGAATCTCTTGAACCCAGGAGGCAGAGGTTGTGGTGAGCCGAGATCGTGCCATTGCACTCCAGCCTGGGTAACAAGAGTGAAACTCCATCTCAAAAAAACAAAACAACAACAACAAAAAAACCCAAAACAAAAACCCTATCACAGCCCAGCATGTTGGCTTAAGCTTGTAATCCTAGCACTTTGGGAGGCCAACGTGGGAGGATCGCTTAAAGCTAGCCTAGACGATGAAGAAAGGCCTTATCTCTACAAAAACTAAAAAAATTAGCCAGGCATGGCGGTGCACCCTAAGTCACAGCTACTTGGGAGGCTGAGGCATTCCTGCTTGTGGCCAGGAGTTCAAGGTCATAGTAAGCCAGGATCACACCACTGTATACTGGCCTGGGCAAAAAAGTAAGACCCCCATCTCAAAAGAAAAAAAAATGCAGAATAAATCATTAAGGCAAATTTCAAACTTTCCTTCCTCTCTTCACTCTTTAGAAAAATCGGTGTTTATTTACAGAACATCCATCTACCTGCAAGATAAGTGATGTAAGCACAACAAACGTGTGATCACCCAAAACCCATTGGTTGAAGAGGGACCTTTAGGCAAATAGAAACTGCACTGCCTAATTCTACCATCTGACCCCACGAGTTTGCCATCGGCTCAGGTGCTGTGCCTTTCTGGAGGCTGGTTTGCTGCTGCGGGAAGGAAACAGCAGAGGAAGCCACCATGGAGATGCAAGGGAAGCCCTGCCCACCCAGGCCTTACCTCACCAAGCCAGCCATCTTGCCTTTTGCTCTGGCCTGTGCATAGAGAGCTCGGCCCACAGTTTTCTCCTTAATAGAACTCCTAAATGTTGTGCCATCCACAGTCCTAGAAAATGACAGAAGGCAACCAGTTGGTCAGAATAGTAATCTTTTTTTTTTTTCTCAAGGCAGAGTGTTGTTCTGTGCCCAGGCTGGAGTGCACTGGTGCTATCTTGGCTCACTGCAACCTCTGCCTCCTGGGTTCAAGTGATTCTCCTGCCTCAGCCTCCTGAGTAGCTGGGACTACAGGTGTGCACCACCAAGCCCAGCTAATTTTTTGCATTTTTTAGCAGTGACGGGATTTCACCACGTTGGCCAGGCTGGTCTCGAACTGCTGACCTGGTGATCCACCTGCCTTGGCCTCCCAAAGTGTTGGGATTCATATGTGAGCCACCACGCCAGGACCAGAATAGTGATTATCAAAACAAACAAGAGCAAGCAAACAACCCACCAAGGCTGATTTAATGAATGAGGGCAGTGATAATTTCATGCCTATAAGAAATAAGAAGGGAGGCATATGACTCATCTGTAGACAGGACTTCCTTTATTGGACAGCGTGGCTTGAGAGGGGTTAGGTAGGCTTCCATCCGAAACCTTTCCCTCGTGTGCCGTTGTTTGTCTTTAGATTTTTCCTCATTTTTGAATTTCATCTTTTAGATTAAGCATGGTTCTCTTTGGATATCCCCTTCGAATGACAAATGTGACTAGGAGAGGTGACTGATAAATTCCGAGTTATATCGTTGCTTTTGGTTCATCAGGTCATTATGAGAGTTAAGGATATGGCATAGCTGGCTGGGTGCAGTGGCTCACGCCTGTAATCCCAGCACTTTGGGAGTCTGAAGTGGGCAGATCATGAGGTCAGGAGTTTGAGACCAGCCTGGTCAATATGGTGAAACCCTGTTTCTGCTAAAAATACAAAAAAAAAAAAAAAAATTAGCTGGGCATGGTGGTGCACACCTGTAGTCTCAGCTACTCGGGAGGTTGAGGCAGAAGAATCGCTTGAACCCAGGAGGCGGAGGTTGCAGTGAGCCAAGATCATGCCACTGCATTCCAGCCTCGTGAAAGAGTGAGACTCCATCTCAAAGAAAAAGAAAAAGAATTTGGCATAATAGCTGTGGGGTATGCAAGGGACTGAACGTTCATGTTCCCCCAAATGTGTACGTTGAACCTTACTTCCTAGTGCAATGGCATTAGGAGGTGGTCATGAGGGCCCTCCCCTCATGAGTAGCAGTTAGTGCTCTCACAAAAGAGACTTCGAAGAGTTCTCTCATCTCTTTCCATCCTGACGGAACCAGGAAACGGGCCCTCACCAAACATGAAATCTTCGGGCACCTTGATCTCAGACTTCCCAGCCTTCAGAACTGTGAGAAATCAATTTCTGCTGTTTTAAGCCGTCCATTTTATAGTACTAAGTCATAGCAGCCAGAGCTGATGAAGACAGAATATTATGCTCCTCTGCAAGGGTGGAAAAGAATAAAGAAAAACGGGGGAAGGTACTGGTGGGTCCCCTGCCAAGCTGGTGTTTATCTAGAAACCACCTCCCTTGGGGACCTCTGTCTTCTCTGTGTGTCTCATCTCTCTCCACCTTACTTTTAGCTGGCTAGCACCTCATCCTTACCAAGCAATGGCTGGTCAGAGCAGTAGAATCCGAAATTTTGGAAGTAAATGGGAACTTCTAGTACTCAAATAGTCAGTGTCTTTCCCAAGGAGCAATTTAGAAATGTGTGAAGTTTGGGTTTTTGAGAAGACCCGGAAGTGCGGCTGGCATTTGTGGGAGGGCACCAAGAATGTTAGTCACCCCGCAATGTGAGGGACAGCTCCACTGAAGAATTTTCCTGCCCCGAATGCCAACAGCACACGTGTTAAGGCACACTTCTGGGTTTGCCTCTTTGGATGAGAGACATCGGACCCCAGGAGACAGGTGACTCTTGCTCAAGGTCACACTGCTGGTCAAGGCCATCACGCTTCTATCAGATCATAACTAAGCCTCAAAGGCCAAGGAGGCTTTAGGACAAAAGAAATCACCTCCCATGGAATATTCGGGATCTTGATAAAAAAGTAGAAGGGATATTTTGGCTGGTACATCAGTCTACACAGCTCATTTTAAATTCTTCTCTGGTCTTAAAAATTCAGCCCAAAACAGAGGGAGATCAAAGTAATGCATGTTTCACGATTCTGTCCTTCATGCTTCAAATCTTCTGTGTAATGAGATAGTGAAGAAAGAAAAGAATGAAGGATGGAATACTATGCAGCCATAAAAAGGAATGAGCTCATGTTCTTTGCAGGGACATGGTTGGAGCTGAAAGCCATCATCCTCAGCAAACTAACACAGGAACAGAAAACCAAACACCACATGTTCTCACTCATAAGTGGGAGCTGAACAATGAGAACACGTGGACACAGGAAGGGGAATAACACACACTGGGGCCTGTTATGGGGTGGGAGACGAGAAGGGAGAGCATTAGGACACATAGCTAACACGTGCAGAGCTTAAAACCTAGATATGGGCTGATAGGTATAGCAAACCAACATGGTACACGTGTACCTATGTAACAAACCTGCACATCCTGCACTTGTATCCTGGAACTTAAAGTAAAAAAAAATAAAATGAAGGAAAACAGAAAAAAGAGATCTTTAGAGTAAGTTCTGATGATGTGGTTTAAAAATAGAAATTTATTAAAATAGTTTTCAATGTCATTTCTAGACATGGGATCATCTAATACCACTACAGAAAAGCCTTTCATTCTGCCTTTGTTTTGCAGAAAAGGCAGACAAAAGAAGTGATACATTAAAGACAATTCAAAGGATAACCATCAAAGTGACATGATGCCTTTTTCTGGCTACTTGGTTTCATTTAGAAAATAGAGTTCACATGACTGCCACTTTCAGCAGCCAGAGTGCGTGGTGGCTGAACCCTTTACTATTAATCCACAATGATCATTGATTACCTTGGCATATGAAAGACAAAAGCAGATGAGGCCCAGCACGGTCGCTCACGCCTGTAATCCCAGCACTTTGGGAGGCCGAGGCGGGCGGATCACCTGAGGTCGGGAGTTTGAGACCAGCTTGGCCAACATGGAGAAACCCCGTCTCTATTAAAAATACAAAATTAGCCAGGTATGGTGGCACATGCATGTGCTCCCAGCTACTTGGGAGGCTGAGGTAGGAGAATCGTTTGAACCCAGGAGGCGGAGGTTGCTGTGAGCTGAGACCGAGCCATTGCACTCCAGCCTGGGCAACAAGAGTGAGTGAAACTCCATCTCAAAAAAAAAAAAAAAAGAAAAAGAAAAAGTGGATGAGAAGTAATTCAACCTAACGTCTTCATAAAAAATAATAGCTAGGTTTTTTGCATGATTCTGTGCTGTGTTCTTGGCAACTTAAGAGGGACATTGACCACCTGGAATATACTCTGGGATGGCCGCCTTGATATTTGGACATAGAAATCATTTCAATCACTTGGAGGATCACAGAATATTTAACTTTGATACACAAAGCCTCCAAGTGGATAATTGGCATTAACTGTTTGGAAAGTATTGGCGTTAACTTTTTTACAATGAAAAATTACACACATAGAAAAGAGAGACTAATATGTGATGTCCATGAAGCCATCACTGATCTACACCATTATGAGGACTCAGCCAATCTTAATTGGAATATAGCCTCATGCTTTCCACCTCAGTTGTTAAGAAGCTAAGCTCAAAAAAAAAAAAAAAAAAAGAAGCTAAGCTCAGATGGCACATCATTTCATCTGTGAGCACTTCAATATGTATTTTGTAGAGAACTTTTAAAAAATTCTATGTGATTCTCACTAGAGTCACTGGGTAGAAAGTGGAAAATGTTTAAATTAAGTGTAAGAAATGACTCTAACAGGCTGTCAGCCATTGAGTTGATTGCCTTGGGAAACGGTGAGTTTATCATTAAGCAAATCATCACACACTTGTCAGGGGTGTTATGGAGGAGGTCAAGCACTGGATAAGTGATTGGATTTAATCTGTGGTTCTCAACTTATTTTTTCCCATAGAGAAACATATGGCAGATGACACTGACTGCTGACACATGCTTTTATGTGGTTTCCTATAAGCCAGAGCAACCCAGTATATTTTCCTCCTCCCAAGAAAGTATATTAAAACACAAGTAAGTGTGAGGTTGTTACCACAGAGATAGCCTCAAGTTTGCTTTTACTTATTAGAAATAAAAAGCAAATAATTCACAAAGTCTAATGCTTTGAACAGGCTCAAATTATTGCGACCGACCTCACAATGACCCCTGACATCCAGATGGTCCACAGCTCTGGAGGTGAGAGCCACTGGGACAGTTGACCGTGAAGGTCCATTCTAACTATGAGGGGTTTTGATTCTGTGAGTAGAGAACACACAATTTCTGGCTCTACACAGAAGTTACTCACATGGAGAAGTTGGAAATGAAGGCTCCTTTGGGAATCTGAACATCAAACACGACATTCTCAGGCTGCGGGGAGTTGTTCACCAGTTTGCTCTGGATCATGGTGGTGGCCATCCGAGAAGTAATGGTAGACTGGACTTTATAGCTATAAAGAGTTACTTGATCATCCTCTTCCTGAAATTGGCAAGAAAGCATAACTGTACTAATCGAAAATCACACAGAACTTCATCAGATGTAGTGCATTTGATGTTAACAGCACTGCATTTTACGTGTTTTACTAGCAGAACAATTCCAGGGCATTGGTAAGGACAGAACTCAGGTGTTATTAAGCATTCCTCTAACTTCTTGGAACACCCAATGAGCAGAAATCTGCCTTTGTTTCAAGATACCTTGAGCTAAAAGGCATTTTCAGCCCTAGGAATCTATAAATAATGATTTTTCAAAAATCATTAGAATACAAATAGAAAATGGTTATAGAAAGCCAGATTGGATTGAGGAAGTCCAGGAAATAGCTCCAAATGCAGGACCACCAGCTGGGGAAAGGATCCTGGACTGCGAGGTTGAAAGAGGACCCTGGTTGCATCTTCAGTAAGGTGCAGACAGAGGTGCTGTGGGGTGGAAACCCACATGTGACCCCTAGCAACCCTCCTTACAACTCTCTACCTCAATAGACAAGGCAATCTTGCCTATTAATTTGTAATAGACAAATTGAGATTGTATGGCTATTATAATTTCATCTGCAGTCCTTTTCTTCTCCCTCAAGTCAAACCAAGCTAGAACACTGATGGGTGTAAGCAAAGGACATTGATCTTGGGCAAGGCATTCCGATGCAGGTATCGGTCCAACACTCTGGACCTCCTTGCCCGATTGCTACTGATTTAAAGCAGTTCCAGTATAAAGAATCTCAAAGTATGCTGCTCAAAGGCAAAGTCCTAGAAACCCACATCTTTCAAGAGGTGCCCGAGAGCAGCAAGCTCCTTCAGGTCATGACAACTGTGGGACCCATTAGATTTTGTTTTTTTCTCCAAAAGAATTTACTTATCTCACCCTCAGGTCTCATTCCCCACACTTTGCAGTCCAACATTAAACCTTTCGACTCATTAACCATGCAGCTCACTTCAAGCTAAAATAAAATCCAGGCTAATCTACGTGTCCTTCCTCCCCACGAAGTGTGCACTTGTGGAGGTTTTCACCAGTTCAGGGCAGGAAGCACAACATAAATCACTTCCTCAGGCTGGCTGTTTTCTTGCCACAGGAAGGTC
Organism: Aotus nancymaae; assembly: GCF_030222135.1. Lineage (NCBI taxonomy): Eukaryota > Metazoa > Chordata > Mammalia > Primates > Aotidae > Aotus > Aotus nancymaae. The sequence goes on along the minus strand of NW_026988498.1, from coordinate 3,954,665 downwards.
TACTCTGAACATCTCAGGGAACTGGACCATTTTGTGTTTAAGATTTCCTTCCCATGGGCACTTTTTTATTCTCCAAAGCTGTCAGGTGTCATACTTTAAATCAAAATGGTGCCGGACTCGGTGGCTCACACCTGTGATCCCAGCACTTTGGGAGGCCGAGGTAGGTGGATCACCCAAGGTCAGGAGTTCAAGACCAGCCTGGCCAACATGGTGAAACCCTGTCTCTACTAAAAATACAGAAATCAGCTGGGTGTGGTGGTGCACGCCTGTAATCCCAGCTACTCAGGAGGCTGAGGCAGGAGAATTGCTTGAACCTGGATGTGGAGGTTGCAGTGAGCCTAGATTGCGCCACTGCACTCCAGCCTGGGTAACAAGAGCAAAACTCTTGTCTCAAAAAATAAATAAATAAAAATAAATACATAAATCAAAATGGTTAAGTTGGAATAAATACATAAATTTATATAGTGGGATGGAGCCTATGCTATGTGGCAAAACTCAAGAAGACAAAGAGAAGGGACCCCTCATTTCTTGGTGGCCTCTCTCCTGTCTGAAAAGACTGCACTCTTCAAAACTGAATTGTAGAAACACTGCCAAACAGTTGGGCAAGGCAGTATTTTGAAAGTCAGGTAAATACTTCATGACGAAGATAAAAGAGACACCCAGATTGATTTCCCAGCAATGGTTAACAGGAAAATCATTCAGTCTGTGACATCATCAAAGTCAACTTACCATGGTTTCTCCCGATTCTCCCGGAAGGCTTCTCTGTGAAAGGAAGTTAGAAAATCATTCTCCAACTGTATGTCACTTACTACCTTGAGGGCCAAAACCATTTCCTCAGTCAAAAAATTTTTTTTATTTTTTCTTCAATACTGAGCTGTTATTCATTCACTGGAGCTGAGACATAAATACTGAACATTCTTGAAAACTTTTCCCACTGGTGAGTTTCTCAACAAGTTTTGGTTGTCTGCATGTCATTCTTGGATATAATGCCAGAACAAATAACTTTTAAATAAAAATACCAACCAAATGCACCTTGGGTAGCGTGTGTCCCCTTGATGCTATTTGCTCCGTTTTTTATTCAGTTGAATGGAGACTTGGAAACTCCATTCTGCCATGAGGCTGTGGGTGTGCTGTTCCCACCGTCTGCCCTGCTCCCGCCAGGTTTCTCAACCCTCATAGAGAGAACTCCGACTCACTCTTCTGATCTCAGCTTCAGCAGAATTCCTCCAGTGAAAATCTCTCACGCCCCAAGACTAGGTCGGTCTCCTTTACTAAGAGTTTTTGCAGCAGCATATTCCTTCCTGCAGAGCTTGCTTCATAAAGATTCATTCTATTTGAGGGATTATTTGACTAACGTCTGTCTATTCCTTTAAACTAGGCTACATAAAAGCAGGGATTTTCATGTATTTCCTCTACAGTGTAACCCCAGAGCCAAGTACAGTGACTGGCACCTAGAAAATTCTATGGTCTTAACCACGATGCCAGGAGATTATCCACACACTTGACTGTCCTGTGGACATAGACAAAGGCGATTCCCTTGCCTTTGAAAGTGAGTGGCTTAAGAGTGGCGGGTGAACATGTAATGTCTGGTGAGATGCTAATAATAGGTCCAAGAGGGCTGGGTGCAGTGGCTCACGCCTGTAATCCCAGCACTTTGGGAGGTTGAGGTGGGTGGATCACCTGAGGCCAGGAGTTCGAGACCAGCCTGACCAACATGAAGAAACTCCATCTCTACCTAAAATACAAAATTAGCTGGGTGTGGTGGCGCGTGCCTGTAATCCCAGCTACTCGGGAGGCTGAGGCAGGAGAATCACTTGAACCCAGGAGGCGGAGGTTGTGGTGAGCCGAGATCACGCCATTGCACGCCAGCCTGGGCAACAAGAGCAAAACTCCACCTCAAAAAAAAAAAAAAAAAAAGGTCGAAGAAACCGGTTGTTGGATATAAGCTCAGCTTGCCTGATTTGGGGCGATCTGAGGTTCTAGTGAGTGTTGGGTGACATGGTGAGGTTGACCTCTTCTTGTAGACTTCTTGAATGCAATCCTCAATGATGAACTTTTCTGTCTTGTGGCTAAATAAGTTGCGACATGAAGTCTTGCTTATTGGGTTTTAATATTATTGGTCTACAAAAAAAAACCCTGGATTTTTAGAAAGTCAAAAGTTCATACCCATACAAAATAAGTCATTGATCAGCTTAGTGTTTGCTGCTTCTGTAAAACCTCCTTTCTCAGCATTTGGGCTCCACCAGGAAGAAGCCAAGCCTTTCCTGGTGTTCCGGAAAACTCACCCCATTAATTAGAAGGTTTTGTCTATACTGCTGCTGGTGGCCTCCAGGACTGCAGCTTCCAATGTGGCCAGTTCTCCTTCTCAGGTGCTCTCAGTAACCAGAGGAAGGAGAATGTGAGGCTGCCAGGGGAAGTGTCTGTCATCGCTAAAATAAGAAGGCCTTCCTAACAGGAAATCCTTCCTCATAAGGCAGGAAATAATGTCAGAATCTTACGTTTCGAAGAAAACAGCCGTGTATTCTTTTTTTTTTATTTAAATGGAGTGGGAACAGGGTCTCTCTCTGTTGCCCAGGTTGGTGCAATCATACCTCACTGCAGCCTTTAACTCCTGGGCTCAAGTGATCCTCCATCTCAGCTTCTCAAGCAGCTAGGACTACAGGTGCATGCCATTACACCCAGCAAATATATATATTAACTGGGTAGCGGAGATAGGGCCTCGCTATGTTACCCAGGCTGGTCTGGAACTCCTGGCCTCAAGCGATCCTCACTCCAAAAGTGCTGCAATTATAAGCAGGAGTCACTGTGCCTCGTCAGGTATTGTTTAAGGTACTAAGTTGACCATTATGGTGTGAAGGGTGCTGAGCAGCTGTGTGAATTTCTCTGTTTCTTTCACCTGGGTGATCTTTCCACCAGGGTATAAGGCCAATGGACTCTTCTCTGCTAAAAAACAAGCTCTTAAGAAAACCCAGCTGGGTGCGGTGGTTCACGCCTATAATCCCAGCACTTTGGGAGGCCGAGGCGGGTAGATCACGAGGTCAAGAGATGAGACCATCCTGGTCAACATGGTGAAACCCCGTCTCTACTAAAAATACAAAAATTAGCTGGGCATGGTGGTGCACGCCTGTAGTCCCAGCTACTCAGGAGGCTGAGGCAGGAGAATTGCCTGAACCCAGGAAGCAGAGGTTGCGGTGAGCCGAGATCGCGCCATTGCACTCCAGCCTGGGTAACAAGAGCGAAACTCCGTCTCAAAAAAAAAAAAAAAAAAAAAAAATCCAGCAGAAGGCATCTTAACACTTACCTTACTTCTTCTGCCATAATCTCTTTCATTTATTTTCCCTATTGGAAGTAAAGCTTACCATACCTGATATCTCTGGTTCTCTTCCACAAATTGAAATTTGCCTGGGGCCAGTTCCACCAGATCTTCATATTCTACAAACTTAAAAAAATGGGATTTTAATTTTTTTAAAAATAGATACTTAAAAAAGTATCCAGAGCTAAAGAGATAGCTGGTGGTATTCATCATTTTATATTCTTTTTTCTACCTCTTGACAATCACAATTTAGCATAAAATGATTTCTTCAATATATTTCTATTTACTGGTTATGTCTCAGAGGTGTCCAAATGGAAGGTAGCACCTTCACATTTGTTGGATGTGAAAATTCAGTTTTGAGTTTGCCCACAGTTGGTAAGACAGGGATCAGAACAACCCAGTGATTAGGTGGGTGTCTGGGGAAGTATCTGGGTAGACTGTGGAGGCATTTGCAGTGCCTGACTGGACAGACATAGACCATCCATCTCCCCAAGTTAAAAATGTAGGTATTTTATAAAAGGAATGCCAGTTAGAAACGACTGAAAAAGCACAAACGCATTCGGATGCCTTGGCTTCAATCTGAGATTTCCGACACACTCTGGTGGCTTTCAAGTGTTGGAAAATATGATAGTTTCAAGGCAGACAGAGTGATATTTTCCCTTTGTAAATATGCCATCATATTCTCTGGTATTTTTGTGGGTAATCCACTCTGCAAGTATTATAAGCCTTTGCATTTGCTGGGATATTCCTATAACACACTTCGCTTTTCTGGCATAAAAATAGCTCCTGTATGATTTTCAGAAACAGCCTTTCAGCCCAATACTTGCCTTATGTTGGAGATGGCTAGGGGACAACTGTGGAGAGCTACACTCTATGAGAATTATTCTTGTACTCTTCCATCCTGCTTGCCATCTTCCCCTTTAATAGGAATACTTAAAGTGCCCTTATTACGAATGTCATTGTTCACTTAGGTATGAAAAACAGTGTGCTTTGATAATGAATTTTCTTACACCCCTAGTAAAAGAGTGATAATATTTCTTCATCATCATAATAGCTAATAATTATTAAGCACTTATTCGTCCAGGTACTCTGCTAGATAGTTTACACTGTGTCATTTAATTCTCAAAGCAAACTTTGGGTTAGGTGTATTCTTACCCCCATTTTTTAGATGAGGAGTGAGTAGCTATGCTCCATAAATGCTACTCTCTGATGCCTGCCCATTGACCTTGACTTAATTCTCATGCAAAACCTGTTAATGCTTTAAAAGGCAAATAGACATTCCAGTAATTATAACAGTAAACACTTGCACTCAGATGAATTTTATCGTAAGTTTCCATTACACACAGAATAAGGCTATTGAATAGCAATTGCAATGGCCTATTTACTGAGCGCATGTACAGGACAGCAGCAAGGAGCGATCTGGAAGTACTTACTTCAGGAAGTCCATTCATGGGGATTTCAAAGCCTGGTACTTCAGAAAGAAAGAAGCAGATGAAAAAGCACGTGAGTTGTTTCATTTTGCTGGATGGTTTTGCCAAGCTCCCCAAAGCAGATGGTCTGGGGAGGATATCACTTCTTCCTACTGAACCAAGTTCAAAGGAACAGCAGAGGAGTACGGTTCGCTTTAAGAAAGAAGAAAAAAAGAGGAAAAAAAGCTCTCTAACTTTGTTCAAAACTGGGACAAATATTTGTTCTGGAGCTCAAACTTGAGCTGTGTAGGTGGATCGAACACCCAGAGGTTATTCAAACAGTAAAGTCAGAAGCAGTTGTTCAGTGTAAGGACAAGTCGGGGGCAGACAGATGTGCTATTTTTTTTTTTTTTTTTTTTTTTTGCTTTTGCTGATTTCTATTCATCTTAAAATCAGAGAGACTTAAAGATAATTGTCATCCTTTCTAAAGGTCCAAGTGCAGAACTATTCCAAGAAACAAAATCCTTTGATCTAAATTGAAGCAGAAAAGATTCGGAAAAAGCAGGAGAAGACACAGAGTGGTTTTTCTGAGCAAAGAATTCACTGTGCATGTTCCTCCTCTCTCTGACTGATTACCTGTCACCTATAAAGAACCAGGCAAGTTGCTGTGCAGGACACCAGGGCAGATCTTCAGTGAGGATGCTTCGTGAATGTCTTCGATTAAGGGAACAGTGTCGGTCCTGCTGCCCGCTTCAGCCGGGCTCAGGTCAGTGGCAAATCGGTACTCCCCAGTCTCAGAATTGGAGGAAGCCCAAGCTGGAAACATACTACATTATCCCTTCTCATTCATGGTCCAGACATCATAATAATGTCAGCTAAAATTTATTGAGCCCTTCCTGGTGTCTGGCACTTCTATGTACTTGTTTATCTTTAAATTTTTTTTTTTCTTTTTCCTATTTATTTATTTTTACAGACAGTGTCTTACTCTGTTGTCTAGGCTGGAGGGCAGTAGTGGTGTGCTCATAGCTCACTGCAACCTAGAACTCCTGGGCTCAAGCAATTCTCCTACCTTAGCCTCCTGAGTAGCTGGGACTACAGGCATGTGCCACCACACACAGCTATTTTTTGTTGTTGTTGTTGTTGTTTTTTTGGAGAGACAAGGTCTCACTATGTTGCCCAGGCTGGCCTTGAACTTCTGGCCTCAAGTGATCCTCCTGCCTGGCCTCCCATAGTGTTGAGATTATAGGTGTGAGCCACTGCATCTGGTTTTTTTTTTTTTTTTAATCTATTGAAGAACCATATGAAGTGTGTTAAATCATTACTTGACCTCAAGTGATCCACCTGCCTCAGCCTCACATAGTGTTGGAATTACAGGCATGAGCCACTGCGCTTGGGATCTTTTTAAGATCCCAAAGTCTTAAAAACAAAAACAAAACCAAACAAACAAAATCAACAACAGCATTTGCTCTCTCTCAATGTTCAGAAGCACAACAGAGTAGGCTGTGTATTCAGGCTACTGGGTATTGAACCTGAGATTTTCTCCCTTTGCACTCCCCACCCCACTGCCAACCCCTCCCATCATGCCTGGGCAGCTGTGACATGGTGAACTGAAAACATTCACTGTTACTTAAACACCTCTGATTTATAGGATGGAAATCACTACTATAAATGCCACAAGAATATTTACTTTCATGTATGTGAAAAACAGTAGGAAATCTATAAGAAAAAAAAATCTCACAATATTTCATAATGTTTGAACAAAGAGATAACATTTCGTACTCATTGGGAATTGCGACAAATACCAATAAACTTGAGATTCATCACTGAGTGTAAGTCACTGTGGCTTAGCTGCCTTGCATTCATAGCGTTCAGCTCCAGCCCTATCATTGTGAAAGAGCATGTTTGTAAAAGTCCAAAGTCAAAGCTGGATGAATTCACTGGAAAAATAGCTGTATTGGACCCTGACCTGCTTGTTTGGTGGGTCAGCTTGCACATAACATGGAGAAGGTCGGTTTTCTACACATATTTGAGCTGTGATGCCTTCCTTCTGATTGTAAAGACATTTTGTTTTAGCTTCTTTAAGGATGGTCTGTTTGAATTTCCAAAGATGACCTTTGATTACCCTGCTACATCTTTTGCCCTCTCTAATTCAGAGTTTTTTTGTTTCTGTTTTTTAATAGAGACAGGGTCTTACTCTGTCACCAACTGGAGTGCAGTGGTGCAGTCATGGCTCGCTGCAGCCTTGACCTCCAGGACTCAAGCAATCCTCCCATCTCAGCCTCCCAAGTAGCTGAAACTACTGGCACACACCACCACACCCACCACACTCAGCTAATTTGTGTGTGTGTGTATATTTTGTAGAGATGAGGTTTCATCATGTTGCCCAGGCTTGTCTTGAACTCTTGGACTCAATCCACCCATGTTGGCCTCCCAAAGTGTTGGGATTGCATGTGAGCCAGTGTGCCTGGCCAGGTGTGGGCTTATGTCATTTGGGGCCAGAAGATGAAGACATTTTAGAAGAAAAATATTTGAAACTGAATAGCAGTATCACAAGCCAAAAAAGGGAAGTTAGAGCGCAGGGAGTGGACTTTTTCATTGGTTCTTAAGCCATGGAAACTTGACTTTGCTGTTGAGCATTTCCGTTCTTTCCTCTTCTGTTTTCCTTGCCCCTGAAGTTCAAATTCAAATCCATTGCCAGAGTAGAGAAATCGAGAGTAGAGTAGACACGTGACCAGCCACGATAGGTCAATTCCAGTCTAGCAGCTTTTGCTGTTCTTCCCAGGGTGTCTGGGTGTTTTCTGGTGAGGGAAGAGTCCCATCTGGAAGTGGTCTCACCATCACACAAGATCCGGTGCTGGTATTTCAGGTACAGGATGGGAAGCAGCTTCACATGAGTAACCGTGGCTCCCTCCAAGGTGTAAACAGGGCGAAGGATGTGTTTGGATATCTGAGCCACCAGGGATGTGAGGGGTTATCTCGCTGAATCCTCTAGCTGAAAAGATGATGAAAGTGAGGCTCAGAGTGGTTAAGTCATGTGGCCAAGAGAGGGCAAAAGATGTAGCAATCAAGTGTCATCTTTGGAAATTAAAACAGACAATCGTTGAAGAAGCTGTAAGAAAACGTCTTTACAACTGGAAAGAAGGCATCAGAGCTCAAATATGTGTAGAAAACGGACTTTCTCCAGGCTATGTGTGCAGCCAGGCTGTGCCTGGGGAAGTGGGAAGGGTCAAGATGCAGGGCCCAGGTTGGTGGTGGCGATGGGACCTGGACTGAACGGCGTGATTCGACAGCCTCCCTGTCAACCCCTTACCTAGTCTGCCCCTCTGACTAATGAGCTGGCTTCGTGACTTTGGGAAAATCTCTGTGTGCCTCAATGTTCTCATCTGAAAAATGGGAATAATAAATATAATACTCACCTATGAGCATGTATGAAGGACTTAGAACAGTTTCTGGAATGCATTGTGTTAATTAATTGCTAGTTACTACTAGTAGTGTTAAAACAGTTCAGCACAGTGGCTCACACTTGTAATCCCAACACTTTGGGAGGTGAAGTCAGGAGGATCACTTGAGGCTGGAAGTTTGAGACCTGGGCAACATAGCCAGACCTCCTTGTCTCTACATTTTTTTTTTTTTTTTTTGGAGACAGAGTCACTCTGTTGCTCAGGCTGGAGTGCAGTGGTGCCATGTCAGCTCACTGCAGCCTCCGCCTCCCAGGTTCAAGCAATTCTCCTGCCTCAGCCTCCCAAGTAGCTGGGATTTCAGGTGCATGCCGCCATGCCCAACTAATTTTTGTATTTTCAGCAGAGACAAGATTTTTGCCATGTTGGTCAGGCTGGTCTTGAACTCCTGACCTCAGGTGATCTGCCCACCGTGGCTTCCCAAAATGCTGGGATTACAAGCATGAGCCACTGCACCCGGCCTGATGTCATTTAAATGAATTGTTTCCCAGACTAATTACACTGCAGGGCACAGAAAGAAGTTCTGAATTCAAAGTGCTTGTAAATGATGACTATTAGGTTACTTCAATTTTCAAAAAGGAAGAAATTTAGATTTCTGTAAATATAGATTGGCGAGCTTGTAGTAGACTTGATTTAAAAAATCACATGCAAGTAAAATGTATTACAAAAATAAAAAAAATCACATGCAGTGATTAAAAGGATGGTTTGAAAACACTTTTGAAAAGGAAGCAATTTGACACGTGTGTATGGGAGGGGTTTAACGACTGAGGCTCACTAGCTATGGGATGGGAACAAAGTGGGAAACTCACTGGGCACTGAGAGTAGCTGTGCGGTGGGAGGGTCTGCAGACCAACGAGGCCGGAGGAAGATCATCTGGGCCCCAAAGTCCAGGAGGTGGGGGCAAAGGGGGCAGAGAGTCTGGAAATAGAGCTAGGCAGAGAGGATGCAGTCAAGACCCTCTTATTTTTTTTTTTTTTGTAGAGACAGGATATCACTATGTTGTCCAGGCTGGTCTCAAACTTCTGGACTTAACAGAACCTCCTGCCCAGGCTTCCCATAGTGCTGGGATTATAGGCATGAGCCACTGCACCCTGCCAAGACCTTCATAAGGGTCTCAGGAGGCAGCAGGAACCACACCATCTTCAGGCATAACAGATGTTGGGCTTGAGTCCAAGCCAGAGACATAGGCCAGACCTCATCAGATTTTGAAAGGCAGACTAATTTTTCAGCAGACCCAGGAGCTGGTAACACACACGTAACCCATAAACACTTCCCATATGTCGTAGCCGGATTCTTCCCTTGGATTTTAGAGCTTGCAAATGGCAAGGGGCCATTTACTGCCTAAAGAATTGGTGATGATACAGTGCTTGGTTGAACATTAAGTCGAACTAATTTTACTTCTCTTTGCTGTGCTGTTTCTAAACCGGCAGATCCAGATTCGGCAAGCACAATCGACTGTAATGTGTTTATCACGGATGAGGTGGGAAATGAAATTGGAATGAATTTTCATCTGGTTAATTATACAACCAGTTGTTTGAACAAATCCAACCAGAAAAGCTCTGATGACTATAATGATGTTAACTAGAAGACATTAATTTAGTGGTAAGAAACAGGGCCCTAGAGTTCACTAAACTGGTTCAAATGAAATGTGCTTGAAATAAACACAAGTGATGGAAAAGGTGTGCTGAATATAAATTCTAGAAGTACTACAGTAAAATCTCAGTGCATTCTCCAGTGTAGACCATACCTAAAACATTGCATTCAATTCTGGGTGAAATATTATATAAAAGACTTTACTAAATTAGAGGCAAACCATTGAAGGCGGGTCAGGATAGAGATTCAAAACTGTTGTACAAGGATATGCTATTAATACACATTTCAGGAAAAATGTGTGGCCCTCACTCCAGAGGCCCAGGCTGAGAGAGGCATGGCATGTGGCAGGGAGCAGGGGAACATGGAGGACACATGGTGAAATGCTTCTACCTGGACGTGTGGCATGGTGTTTCCATTTGTAGTTCACTGGCCACCACAAGCCACATGGCCATGCTTAGTTTCAAGAGGGTGGGGGATTGTAGTCTTTCCTGTGCCTGGAAGTAGAAGGAAACTGGATCTTGGTATAGAATAACATCAGCCACTGGAGGAAAGTGCTGAGGTCAGGAGTTGAATGTGAAAGAAAGTCAATGTGACTGTGAGAATAAGCCCCAGAATTTGCAAGAAACTTGGGAGGGCCCTCAAACTTGGCAGTTCAGAATAGCATATTCAAATAACATTTGCATAGATAGCAAAGGTGAGTGACGTTAGCTGAGGAAGGGTCACTATGCATCAAACATTTGTACTTACTTTTTTTTTTTTCAACTTTTATTTTAAGTTCAGGGGTACATGTGCAGGGGTACATGTTCAGGATGTGCAGGTTTGTTACATAAGTAAATGTGTGCCATGGTGCTTTGCTGCACAGACCATCCCATCACCTAGGTATTAAGCCCAGCATCCATTAGCTATTCTTCCTGGTACTCTCCCTCCTCCCACGCCCCACCCTACGACAGGCCCCAGTGTGTGGTGTTCTCCTGGCCATGTGTCTGTGTGTTCTCATCATTCAGCTCCCACTTATGACTGAGAACATGCAGTATTTGGTTTTCTGTTCCTGCACTAGTTTGCTGAGGATAATGGCCTCCAGTTCCATCCATGTCCTGCAAAGGACATAGTCTTGTTCCTTTTTATGGTTGCATAGTATTCCATGGAATATATGTACCACACTTGCTTTATCCAGTCTATCACTGATGGATATTTAGGTTGATTCCATGTCTTTGCTATTGTAAATAGTGCTGCAATGAACATACACTTGCATGATTCTTTATAATAGAATTATTTATATTCCTTGTACACCAAGTAAGGGAACTGCTGGCTCAAACGGTATTTCTGCTCTGGGTCTTGAGAAATCAACACACTGTCTTCCACAATGGTTGAACTAATTTACACTCCCACCAGCACTGTAAAAGCATTCCTTTTTCTCCACAACCTTGACAGCATCTGTTTTGTTTGGTTTTTTGTCTTTTTAATAATTGCCATTCTGACTGGTGTGAGTTAATATCTCACTGTGATTTCTACTTGCATTTCTCTAATGATCAGTGATGTCAAACTTTTTTCATATGTTTTTTGGCCGAATGTATGTCTTCTTTTGAGAAGTGTCTTTTCATGTCCTTTGCCCGCTTTTTAACAGAGTTGCTTGTTTTTTCTTGTAAATTTGTTTAAGTGCCTTGTAGTTGCTGAGTGTTAGATGTTTGTCAGATGGATAGATTGCAAAATTTTTCTCCCATTCTGTAGGCTGTTTACTCTGATGATAGTTTCTTTCATTGTGCAGAAGCTCTTTAGTTTCATGAGATCCCATCACGACCTGCAGCCTCTCCGGAGGCACCAGGAGATGACCCTGACTCTGCCGGGAGCCCCTTCCTCATATAGTGCGGAAAGTAAGTCTTTGTGGTCAACGGATCAGGATCGTGCTCTTTTCTAGACTCACAGAGGGCGTTTTCCGTAGGAAGCTGCTATGGACTCAGGAACGAGGGGCAGCAACCTGGGAGAGTTTGGGAAAATAACTTTAGAGCAACCGCTTACTGGGGGAAAGACTCCCGTTTTATTCAGTTTCTGTTGTTACTTTCACGTGTAGCTCTGCTTGTGATTGTTGGAAGGTATCCACGGGAGGCTCCCATAGTTCAGCAATTCCCTTGAAATGGTCTTCAAAGTGCGTCTCCGCTAGATGGCGGGAGGTGCTCGCCTGTTTCCAGCTGATGGACCGAACCTGTGCTAAGGAAGGGGTCAGGACCTTGAAGATAAAACAGCGCCTCACGCTGGGGACTGATGAAATGTGCAGTTGGCGGATGTAAAGGACTAAGTCATGCTATAGTAATAATAATACAATAAGGGGCTTTATTGCAGTAGTATTAAATAAATACACACTCAATAGCACTAGAACCAATGATGTAGTTTTTCCTCTCCCAAAGCATAGTCATATATGAAAACTGTTATGGATTGATTCTGATACAAAATGTACAAACAGAATGAATAATAAGGGTGATTCATTTATAACATATTATTCAGAAACTGCACTTACGTAAGAGACAATGTAGACACTCATTTCAGGAAACTAAGCAGCCAATCAACCAATTGATAGTTACCGAATATTTCTGCGTGCAGTGTATGCTGTTAGACTGCACGGCCCATGAGACGGTGTACATTGTGGTTAAGAGTACAGGATTTGAGGCCAGACAGTCTGAGTTTGTATTACTCATTAGCTATGACCTTGGGCACCTTACTGCACCTTTCTGGGCATCAGTTTCCTTATCTGTGAAACGGGAATAATCATACCTATCTTATAGGGTTATTGTAAAGACTCAGTCTTTGTAAAGCATTTCAAATACAGTGTTGAACACAGTAAGTGATATATAAATGTCAGTCATCACTGTAATTGTTATGACATGGCTCTTTATAAAGGAACTCATTCACTGGATGGAACAAAACTGTGTCAAGTACCTATTATGTGCTAGACAAGGTATTGATCACTATGGATGGATCAAAGGACTATGAGAATGGCTAAGGGGTGGCTTCTGTCTTATAGGATCTAGGAATTTCTTTCTTTCTTTCTTTCTCTCTCTCTCTCTCTTTCTTTCTTTCTTTCTTTCTTTCTTTCTTTCTTTCTTTCTTTCTTTCTTTCTTTCTTTCTCTTCCTTCCTGCCTTCCTTCCTTCCTTTCTTCCTTTCTTCCATTTTATGCCAGCACTGTGCTGTTTTGGTTACTGTATCATCAGTAACAGAATTGTATCATCAGCAAAGAGAAATCGTTTGACTTCTTTTCCCATTTTGATGTCTTTTCTTTCTTTCTCTTGCCTTATTGCTCTGGCTAGGACTTCCAGTACTATGTTGAATAGGAGTGGTCAGAGGGGAATCCTTTGTTGTTCCAGTTCTCAAGGAGAATGTTTCCAGGTTTTGCCCATTCAGCATGATGTTGGTTGTGGGTCTGTCATAGAAGACTCTCATTGTTGAGGTATGTTCCTTCAATGTCTAGGTTGTTGAGGACTTTTAATCATGAGGGGATGCTAGATTTTATTGAAAGCTTTTTCTGCATCTATAGAGATAAACATATGGTTTTTGTTTTTAATTCTGTTTGTGTGGTGAATCACATTTATTAATTTCCACGTGTTGAACCAACCCTGCATCCCAGGAATAAACCATACTTGATCATGGTGTGAATTAGTTTTTTGGCATGCTGCTGGATTTGGTTCACTAGAATTTTGTGGAGGATTTTTGCATCTATATTCACCAGGGATATCCGCCTGTAGTTTTCTCTTCTTTTTTTCTTTCTTTATTATTTTATTTTTTTGTTGTTGTATATTTGCCAGATTTTGGTATGAGAATGATGCTGGCTTTGTAGAATGAGTTTTGTAATAGTTTCAGTAAAATAGGTATCAGGTCTTTGTAGAATTCTATGTCTGGTAGAATTCAAACGTGAATCCATCAGGTTCAGGGCTTTTTTTTGTTGGTAGATTTTTAAATTATAGATTCAATTTGGGAGCTAGATCTTGGTCTGCTCAGGATTTCAATTCCTGATCCAGTTTTGGGAGGCTGTTTGTTTCCAGGAATTTATCAATTTCTTCAAAACTTTCCAGTTTGTGTGCATGGAGATATGGAGATATTCATAATAGTCTCTGGGGAGCTTTTCTCTTTCTTTCTTTCTTTCCTTTCTTTTTCTTTCTTTCTTTTCTTTTTTCTTTCTTCTTTCTCTCTCTCTTTTTTTAAGAGACAGGGTCTTGCTCTGTTGCCCAGGCTAGAGTGCAATGGCATGACCTTGGCTCACGGCAGCCTTGATCTCCTGTGTTCAAGCGATCCTCTCACCTCAGCCTCCCAAGTAGCTAGGACTACAGGCATGCACCACCATGCCAAGCTAATTTTTGTAAATACATATATGTAGAGATGGGGCCTTATTTTGCTGCCCAGGCTTGTCTTGAACTCCTGGGCTCAAGTGATCCTCCTGTCTCAGTCTCCCAAAGCACTGGAATTACAGGTGTGAGCCAACATGTCCACCTGAATCCTTTGTATTTTTGTAACACAGACACATTGAAAAAGATCGTGTCATGTCATAAATTCTGAAACCTGACATTAAACAAATGCATGCATGTGCACACAGACACATAGGCTTAAATTCCTGGGACTTAAATAGTATTTTGGGAAGAACAAGTAAAACGAAGCAAGCCTACCTTGGGCTACCACTCATTAGCCATATGAACTTGGGCAAGTTCTTAACCTGCCTTTGTCTCTGCTTATCTGTAAAGTCAGGATAATCACAGCCTCTACCTTGTAGGGTTGTTGAGAGGATTAAATGAGTTTACTGTAAGTAAAGCACTTAGAACTATGCCTTGCATATGTAAGCAACATAGAAGGGCTTGCTATCATTAGCATGCAAGCTCTCCCTGCCTTTATTCTGTGGATGTAATTGATGCACACATTTAATTTCAATCAAAGTGCTTGGATACAGCCATATAGACCACTGTTAGGGTTTTTCTACATCTTAGGAATTAACATTGTCAACAAGACATTTAAGATATTTTAGTAGGATTACACATTTGCATCTGGGAATTGCAGGGGCAAATATCTTCGCTAAATTAAAAAATCTTGAACTGCTTTGAAGAATTCATTCCACAAAAGAACCATCTTCATCTGAAGAATGTTCAGGTCACCGAAGCTCATTATTGGCTGCTGCAAGCCCCTAATAGACGGGCTATCACTGTGGAGCTCAACCATCAAATTGTCTCAGAAAACACACTCTATTATTTTACAATTTTCTCTACATCTCCATCCCAGCCTACCTGCAATTGTTGCAAATTTTAAATTCCAAATTCCTGTGTCAGTTCACTGTATTAGTAGTATTGGAGTATGACAGGTTGGTTTTTCTTTTGTTTTTAAAAATAATTATTAAACATTGAGGCAAAATTTATATAACATCAAATTAACCATTTTATTCATTTTCATTTTTTAATTTTTAAAGTAAGATTTTTATTTTTTTGAGACAGGGTCTCGCTCTGTCACCCAGGCTGGGGTGCAGTGGCATGATCTCAGTCCACTGCAACCTCTGCCCCCTGGGTTCAAGCAATTCTCCTGCCTCAGCCTCCTGAGTAGCTGGGATTACAGGCGCCTGCCGCCACATCCCACTAATTTTTGTATTTTTAGTACAGACAGGGTTTCACCCTGTTGGCCAGGCTGGTCTTGAATTCCTGACCTCAAAGTGATCTGCCTGCCTCAGCCTCCCAAAGTGCTGGGGTTACAGGCATGAGCTACTGCACCAGCAAAAGTATGAATTTTTAATTTGCGATATTCCAGTTTTAAAATATTGGCAGTAATTACATTTTTATTTAATTTCTTGGAACTCTGAAGGCTGACCCTGTTTAGATAAAATAGATATGTCTTTGGGCATTATCTCTCTTTTAATATTTAGGTGGTACAAATGCAGGTTTTTTACATGTCTATATCGCATAGTGCAAATTACTCATTTCATTTAATTATTATTTTTTTTATTTTTTGAGAGATGGAGTCTTACTTTGTCTCCCAGGCTGGCATGCAGTGGCATGATCTCAGTAACCTCTGCTTCCCAGGTTCAAGCGATTCTTCTGACACAGCTTCCCAAGTAGCTGGGATTACAGGCAACTGTCACCACACCCAGCTAATTTTTTTTTTTTTTTTTTTTGTAGAGATGGGGTTTCATTATATATTAGCCAGGCTGATCTTGAACTCCTGACCTCAGGTGATCCGCCTGCCTCGGCCTCCCAAAGTGCTGAGATTACAGGTGTGAGCCACTGTGCCCAGGCAACAAGTTACTCATTTAAACTGAACGATTCAGGGGCATTTAGTATTTTCACAATGTGGTGCAGCCACCACCTCTACTGAGAATGGAGAAATTTAACACAGAATTCAGAAGCAGCCTTGTAGCTCCTGGAGTCCTTGGCTTATACACTGTCCAGCGTCGGGCTGGGAGCCCTCGGTGGGGGTGGGTGGGTCTCTTCTTTTTGGTCTGCTCACTCTGAGTCCTCGGTGTTGGAGGCAGGGCCTGCTGGGAGGCGCCTGGCTCATGACCCAGTGGATTTCGCATGAATGGATTAGTGCCATCCCCTTGGCACTGTCCAGCTCCTGCTCTGGCCATGTGATGCACCTTCTCCCCCTTTGCCTGCTCACGTCATTCAGACAAGCTGGGACACAGGAGCAGTCAGGAGGACAGAGGGGTCTGCTGAAGCTGGCCCGGTGGGGGTCACGGTCGGATTTGCCACAAAGGAGCGTTCCAAAGGCGGGTTAAGTGAGTTCCTGTAGTTCATTCAGCTGATGGAAGGCAGAAGGAACTCACCATGGTTTTAAGTTTCCTGGAGGCTCCTTAGAGGCCAAGCAGATGCCAGCATCACGCTTCCTGTATGGGCTGTGAGCCAATTAGACCTCTTTTCTTTATAAATTACCCAGTCTCAGGTATTTCTTTATAGCAGTGTGAGAATAGACTAATACACCAGACATGTTCTGTTGAGAAAGAGGAGAGGTGAAGACTGGGAAAGAACAGACACAACCTAGCACTGGGGGTGAGATGGTTAATTTTATGTGTCAACTTGACTGGGCCACATTGCCCAGATACTTGGTCAAACATTATTCTGTTTCTGTGAGGCTGGTTTTTGGGTGTGATTTACACTGAGATGGGTGGATTTTAGGAAAGCAGATTTCCCCTCATAATGTGGGTGGGCCTCATCCCATCAGTTGAATGCCTGAATAGGACAGAGACTGAACTCCCCTGAGCAAGAGGAAATTCTCCAGCAGATGGATGGCCTTTGGACAACACACAAGGCTGCCAAGAATATCAGGCACAGCAGAGAGAGACCCTTCTCTCCTCTCCCTGCCCACCTCCGTGTAGACTCCCATCTTCCACAAAGACATAGATATGAAAAACTTTACTTTTTAAAAATTTTATTTTCAGATGATTCTAGATTCATAGGAAGTTGCAAGACTAGTGCATAGAGGTTCCCTCTACCATTTACTCAGTTTCCCCTGGTAAAATCTTGCACAACTATAGCACAATATCAAAACCAGAGATATTGACATTGTATAATCTACAGACTTACTCAGGCTTCAGCAGTCTCAGGTGCACTCGTGTGTGTGTGTGTGTGTGTGTGTGTTGCTTAGTTCTATGCAATCTTATCACACTTGTAGGTTTGTATATCCAGTGCCACAGTCAAGATACACAACATTTCATCAATTCAGAGATCTTCATGCAAATACGCTTTGATAGCTTCACTCATCTTCCCTCCCTTCCTTCTCCCTGGCAAACGCTACTCTTGTTTCTATAATTTTGTTATTTAGAGAATGGTATACAAACAGAATCCTGCAGTAGGTAACCTTCTGGGATTGGTTATCTCCCTCAGCGTGATAACCTTGAGATGCATTCAAGTTGCTGCACATGTCGATGGTTTGTTCTTTTTTAATGCTGTGTGGTAGTCCACGGGTTCAATGTGCTACAGTTTGTTTAACCACTTACCCACTGAAGAACATTTCAGTTGTTTCAGATTTGGGGCTATTACAAATAAAGCTCCTATAAATATTTATGAACAGGAGAGGTGCATTGGCTCACACCTGTAATCCAGTACTTTGGGAGGCCAAGGGAGGAGGATTGCTTGCGTCCAGGAGTTTGAGATCAGCCTGGGCAACAGAGGGAGACCTCATCTCTACAAATAACAAAAATGTTAGCCAGGGATGGTGACATGTGCATGTGGTCCTAGCTACTTGGGAGGCTGAGGTGGGAGGATTACTTGAACCTTGGAGGTCAAGGCTGCAGTGAGCTGTGATTGCACCACTGCACTCCAGACTGGGGCAACAGAGCAAGACCCTGTTTCAGAGAGAAAAAAAATTAAATACAAGTTTTTATGTTGACCTGTTTTTATTTCTCTGGAATAAATGCCTAGAACTGGGATACCTGGGTCATATAGTAAGCATACGTTTAATTTTTAGGATTTTTTTCTTAAAGAAGCTACCAAATGATTTTCCAAAATGGCTGTGCCATTTTACATTTCCACTCTCAATTCTGAGAGATCCAGCTTTTTGTAGCCTCGCCAGCTTTTGCTATTGTCACTGCTTTTTATTTTAGTGGTTCTAACAGGTGTGTCGTGATGTTTTCATTGTGGTTTGCATTTGCATTTCCCTAACAGCTAAGAAGGTTCACCATCTTTCCATGTCTTTATTTGCCATCTGCCTATCTCCTCTGGTGAAATATCTGTTACCGTCTGTTGCCTATTTACTAATCAGACGGTTTATTTACAGTTGAATTTAGAGAGTTCTTTATAGTTTCTAGATAGGTGTCTTTTGTTAGATACATGGTTGAAAATATTTTCTTCCAGTTTGTAGCTTATGTTTTCGTCCTCTTGGCAGGGACTTTTATAAGCAAAAGTTTTAGATTTTGGTGAAGTCTGATTCATTGATTGTTTTCTTCTGTGGACTGCTTTTGGCCTCATGCCTGTGGACTCTAGACAAGCCCTCACTCCTGATGGAGAAGGAAGGAGCTCAGGTTCCCCTAGGTGACCAAGGAGGTGGAATGGGGTACAGAAAAGCCGCAGTTCTGGAGAGGTCTTGCAGGTGGACAGGGATAATCCTTATAACTGGGGGCCAGATGGGCACCTGAGTCACTGTGTAGAGTCCAGCACAGAGGCACACATGGTTCTAAACCAGATGTGATGGCGCACAGACCAGCGTGAACAGATTGTATTGGTCAGCTCAGCCTTCTATAACAAAACACCACAGACCCATGGCTTAAACTATAGACATTTCTGTCTCACAGTTTTGGCGGCTGGAAGTCCAAGATCAAGGCCCCAGCTAATTTTGCTCCTGGTGAGGGCTCTCTTCCAGGCTGGCAGTCAGCAGCCCTCTCTCGGTGGTAGGGGAATGGGCGAGGGAACAAAGAGAGTCAGAGACAGAGAGAGTGAGAATGACAGAGAGAAAGTGTGTGGACAAGAGAAAGAGAAAGTAAGTGAGAGAGAGAGAGAGACAGAGAGAGCGATCGAGCTCTTTGGTCCTCTCTTCCTCTTCTTATTAGGATGCTCATCCTATCATGAGGTCTCCGTCCCCCTGACCTCATCTAAACCTAATCACCTTCCCAAAGCCCCACCTCCTAACACCATCACAGTGGGGGTTAGAGCTTCAACATAGCAATTTGAGGAGGACACAAATATTCAGCCCATAACACAGGTGATGACAAGACCAGTGACTCCTCTCTCACCCCCAACCTATTCCCTGATGACTTCATGAAACTTAGAACCAACCCAATGGATAGGTGGGAAGGTGAGGAACCCTGAATTGACTAAGAAAGCAACACTTTGACTTTTGAGAAAACCCGTAGTGATGGTTTATCATGCACTGGCAAGAGTAAATTTTGTTCCGCTCAAGGGAATGCGAACTCTGTATGCAAATAACTCTGAGATATACGGGGAAAAAAGATTACATCTTTTGTTCAACAAGTCTGTTCCTGGGAGATGCAACCCTGCCACATATATTGTGTGAGAAGAGGCTTTCCTCCCCGCCCGCCGGGCAACCTGCCCATCGGCACCACCTGAAGAACCCGATGATGCCTCGTTGTCAGGGCTTGCTATCTCTCAGCATCAGCCACAAAACCAGCACTGCCTGACTTTAGCCAAAACCCTTCCAAAGACATGCCTGCTGCCTTTGGCAAAAACCCTCTGGAGATGCCCCAGCATCTGTCTGACACACCTGGCACTCTTCAGGGAGAAAACACACCCTGGGGATTAGCTTCATGGTTTTCTGGCTTCTCTGTCTTCATGCCACAGAGTCAAAGAAAGCACGAGGGTGGGGGCCTAGCGTGGGGTGTGGAGGCAGGTGGAGCGGAAGCTCTGGCTCACTCCACAGCATTAGCACACCCTCTGTTCTATCCCTGGTCTGCTGTGATCCCAGGTCAAAGCCCAGAAAACTAGGATGCAACTTGTTGCTCTCGGCATCTTTCCCAAAGAAATAAAAATGATTCTCGAATTTGGGCTAAGATTTTTTTTTTTCAGTATTTAAGTATTTCTGTAGAAACAAATCATTGCTTAACTGGTAAATATTTCTTCAGAACTGTTTGCCTGGCAGCAAATTACACATTAATTCAGAACAGCAAAGATGAAGGCAAATGCTGGCTTGTGTGTGTGTGTGTGTGTGTGTGCACTTTTAGGAAGTAAGGCAAAATTAATGCTAATTGTGCCTTTTGATGACTTCAGGAATATAATAAACATATTACTAAATATTATAAACCTTAAAATTTTTCAAGGGATAAATATCTTTAGTGTGTCTGGAGGATGGTTGTCCCAGTTTTTGAGAGCAGGTTTTTCAAAACGGGAAGATCCTTGTAGAGGCGAGCCTTTGGGATAGAAAAATAGAGATGACGAAGGGGAAATGCATGGATTGGAACTTGCTTCTTCTGCCACACAGAATTCAAGACCATGGGAACTCAGTATCCTAAGAAAAGATTAAGCATCGATACAGTATTACATTGAGTGTCTGAAATTCAGTTGCCTTTTTCCAGTTTTTGTAATTACAATTCCCACAAGTTGAATAAATAAAAAAGAGAGATGATTGTGTCCTGACATGTTTTTGGCAATGGAGGAGTCAATATTCTGCCGCTGTTTAAAAATACTCCCCTTTAGAGAGGGACACACTAGGTCTAAGGCTGCGCATCCAGCCAATGCCTGTGCAGGCCAGTGTTGCAGGAATTTCAAAGGAAATCACAACAGGAAAAGCACACTAAGTAAACTAAGTCTGAGTCTACTATACTAACTAAGTTTTCTTTATTCATTCAACAAACAGTTCCCAAGCTTAGGTACATGCTGAATGTGGACAAAGTACATAAAGGTGAAAAGAAGACAGAGCTGCCCTCCTCTGGGTCTTGGTTTAGTGAGAGACAGACACATAGACACAGAGCTGGGTGCTCTGTTGAAGGCACGAGCGGCATTTATCAACTTGATGAAATCTGGAACACACCCTGGAGGAGGTGACATTTGCAGGGTAGGGTGGGGAGGCAGAGGCAGACATTCTAGAAAAGAGAACAATCCATGCAAAGCAAGGGGCAAGAAGGAATGCGGGTGCTGAGGAAACCAGAAGGAGTTGAGCATGGCTGGCGTGTGTGTGTGTGTGTGTGTGTGTGTGTGTGCGCGCGCGCGCACGCGCACATGAGCCCAGGAGGGGTGGTTAGAAGAGGGGAGTGCAGGTCCCTCCCACTGTGAGCCACTGAGGTTTGTATCTACCCAGCAAACCCAAGAGAGATAAAGTCCTCAATAAGAGAGATCTGAGGGGTCAGGTGTTCCCCTCCTCCCCCTCCCCCTCCTCCCCCTCCCCCTCCTCCCCCTCCCCCTCCTCCCCCTCCTCCTTCTCTCCCTCCTCCTCCTCCTCTTCCTCCTCCACCTCCTCCTCCTCCTCCTCCACCTCCTCCTCCTTCTCCTCCACCTCCCCTTCCTCCACCACCTCCTCCTCCTCCTTTTCTTTCTCCTCTCCTTCCTTCTCCTCCTTCTCCTCCTTTCGTTCCTCCTCCTCCTTCTCTTCTTTTGGCTGTAGTTGTAAATAATTTATTAACCCTGAATACGTAGTACATTCACTGTGGTCAAAAATAATCAAATATTAAAATAACACAGTAAATATATAATACAGTAAAACAACAAAAGCAAACCCATCCCTTTCTGAGATCAGATCTGTCCTGTTCCCATCCTCTCACCACCTCATCCCCACAAATACTTTCCTTCGTGGTTTATGTTTCCTAGAATTTCTTTATGCAAAACATGTAAGCAAATATGAATATGCTTTCTTATTTTCTCTCTCTTTTACACTAAATGCAGCCTGCACTTTGCTCTTTCTTTCCTAATTACATGACACCTGCTATCTTTCTGTAGCTAGACACAGAAGGCTTCCTTATTCTTTCTCACAGCTTCATAGTACCACATTGTATCTAATGGGACTTCATAGTAACACACTGTATCTAATTTGACTTCATAGTACCACAATGTATCTAACCAGACTTCATAGTTACACATTGTATCTAACCATAGTAGCACATTGTATCTAACCAGGCTCCTGTTAATGAACCTTCGGGTTGTTTCCAATCTCTGGATATTACGAACAAATTCATGCTGTAATGTGTAATGTTGTACCCACACCTTTCTGTAGGTGAGCAGGTTCATTTGTATGACGAATTCTCCAAAGTGGGTTTCTTGGATCAAACAGTAGATGCTGGTGCAGAATTGATGAGATCACTGCCTGAGGCTTGCGTTCCTTTGGCGTTTCATATTAGGCATATTGCATAATCATATAGAGTTCTTGACATATATGACTATGGACAGGTGTCCCAGCCAGGATGAATAGTGGATAGAGAGCCCACAGCACTGATGTCACTTAAAAAGCACTCGTGTTCAACTACTCACTGGATAGTATTGGTGGTGGCAGCCAGCTTGGGTAACAGAAACAGTAATCGTTGTTACAAGTTGCATGTGTATGTTACTATAGTTGTGGGATGTGTGAGCAGGATTTCTGTATTATCAAGAAGGTTTCTTTTCCTTCCTTCCTTATTTTCTCTGTTTCTCTTTCTTTTCCTCCCATTCCCCCCTCCCCTTCCTTCCTGTCTGCCTGCCTCCTTCCCTCCTACCCTCCTTCCTGCTTTTCCTTCCCTCTTTCTCTTTCTTTCCCTCCCTCTCTTTTTTCCTTTTTTCCCTCCCTCCCTCCCTTCCTTCCTTCCTTTTTCTTTCTTGATGGGAGTCTTGCTATGTTGCTCAGGCTGGTTTTGAACTCCAAATCAGAGTCTAATTTGGGTCCCAAATCTGCAAGTGAATAATTAAAATATAGTAAGCATTACGCTCTGTGAACCTTGATGAGTTCAGCAATCACCAATCATAAATTACAAACTGCATTCTCTATTTCTTCCTTCACAAATCTCTGGACAAAACTCAATGCTTGGTGAAGCAGATGAAAAGGGGGTATGACTAGACTCCTGGCAGCTGTAACTGGGCTTCAGAGAAATTATCGAATCAAAGTCAAAAGGAACCCAGTTCCTCCCTAGTAGTCCCTCTAATCAAGAAAATTTAAAAAAAGCCAAGTTTGTAAAAAACTGTAGCAAGTCTACACAGTTGTCAGGGGGCCAAGAAACACACAAGGCCAGATAAGTAGATAAAAAAGGTGCAGAGCAAGGAGGAGGAGAAAGAGCTGGCCCAGAATAGAACAACGGCCTTTCAGAGGCTCAGAGGCGAGGATGGGAGCAGGGAGGAGGTGGAGGCCACAGGACTAGGCTGTGACTTGACTCTAACTATGGGGTGTCAGGGTGTAAAATCAAGGGAGAGGTTTACAAGAAAACAAACCCACAGCCTGCTTCCAACTCTTTAATCTCTTCGAGTCACGGTGGTGGTTGTTTTGAGACAGAGTTTCGCTCTCATTGCCCAGGTTGGAGTGCAGTGGCAAGATCTCGGCTCACTGCAGTCTCTGCCTCCCGGGTTCAAGCAATTATCTGCCCTCAGCCTCCGGTGTAGCTGGGATTACAGGCAAGCGCCACCACACCTGGCAAATTTTGTATTTTTAGTAGAGATGAGGTTTCTCCATATTGGTCAGCCTGGTCTCAAACTCCCGACCTTAGGTGATCTGCCCGCTTCGGCCTCCCAAAGTGCTGGGATTACAGGCATGAGCCACCATGCCTGGCCCTAAGTCAAGGTTGTTTTGACTCTGCTTTTGGGCCCATCCATTGGTAGTCTCCAGTGGGAGACCAGGATAAAGGGATAACTCTCACAAGTGTGATTAGATAATTCTGGAATACTTCAGTCCATCATTCAGTTGCTTGTGGGAATCATTTCCTAGAAATGGCATGGACAGAGCAGCATCTCTGGCCCAGGAGGAACAGCTCCTGTTCATTCTTGGACTCTGAGTCCCTTGTCGCTGAGCTCTGCACCTAGATCCTGTCTGTGAACACTGGGGCCCTTCCCTGCCATTTGTCACTCATGGCGTGTGGTGCTGTGAATGAACTGAGCTCTACATCCTGCAGGGCCTTTTCTAGCCTTGAGGTCTTATGTGTTCAGTAACTGGAAATTCAGCTCCTCCTGGAAGTAAAATGAGAAGTGGACTGAAAGAACAAATGTGTATGAGGACACCTTGGCCCTTATTCAAATATGTCCCCTTTTTTGGGGTGGGTTGATTTTTTTCAGCCGTATTTATAAGGCTGATATAAATCATTGCCTATACTTGTTGACAGTCTTGGAACACTTTCACTGGGTCTTATTTTTTATCACACCTATCTAGTTTTTAAAGGTCATCATACAGATACACAGGTGTCACATAGAATACTGAACTATTGCAGCTTGAGAATAATAGGAAGTTCAGAAGCTCTCTCAAGTCATATAGCTAGGCAGCAGTCAAGTTTGCACTATAGCCCAGCCCTGCCTGCCTGGCACAGCCTGGCTCTACCCTCCACACTCATTCCTCCCATCTACTAATCCCATTCATCAAAAGGCCGTTAACTGCTAACAATATATTTAGTACAGTGCTAGAAGTTGGGTGAGATGCTTGTCCTCAAAAACTGATCCAATTGGAGAAAATGGCCTTATATTAAACAAACAACACATTAGCACCACAGCCTAGAGTAGAATCAGAGGGCCCTCCCAGGTGAAGAAAATAAAACTGATTTTTCTCAACATCGGACTGCTGTAAATCCAGATAATATGACTCTGGGGAAAAAAATATCAGATATAAAGGCAAAAATAGCCTAATATGACCCCTTTCAGCATTTCAAGAGAAAGGGATGGTAGGGAAGGAAAGACAGTGGATGAAGGAAAGACAATGAGACCATGGAGTCTCTGTTCTGTTGCAATCATGGGATTGAAATAATGGCCGCTGTGTGGTTCCCTGTTTCAAGTAATCTGGCTTTGTCCACTTCAACTTCTGGTTCACAAATAGTTACTTTCCTCTCGAGGAAAAAATAGGCAAATCCTGATTCCAGAAGATTTGAAATGATCTTTCTTGGTTCCAAACAAGGACAGGACGGGCACACAATTTGTTTGCTGCCAGGCTTGTCAGTGGTTTTGCTGTGGAAACCTCGCTGGACCAACGACTATCGTTTCTTGTTGGTTGCGTGCTTTGCAGTCAGTGGTTAGGCTATTAAAGTATTGACTGCTAATTACAATAATTTTCCTTTCATTTATTTCACAGTAGCAGGTGTTTGTTTTTAACCTCTCCTAATTCGTTAAACAAACAGCATTTCAGCAAGAATAAATATTTTCGAGGATCTCACCACAAACTAACCTACCCACTGTTTTAATTTTTCTTTTCTTTTCTTTTTTTTTGAGATGGAGTCTCGCTCTGTCGCCCAGGCTGGAGTTCAGTGGTGGGATCTTGGCTCACTGCAACCTCCGCCTCCCGGTTCAAGCGATTCTCCTGCCTCAGCCTCCCGAGTAGCTTAATTTACAAGCGTGTGTCACCACGCCCAGTTAATTTTTGTATTTTTAGTAGAGACGGGGTTTTACTGTTAGCCAGGATGGTCTCAATCTCCCGATCTCGTGATCTGCCCACCTCAGCCTCCCAAAGTGCTGGGATTACAGGCATGAGCCACAGAGCCCTATCCTGTTTCTATTTTTCATTTTTTTTCTAGTTGTGTCCATCCATATGTATTTCCACCTAATTGCAATCATACAGTTGATACGATTTGGTGATGTGATTTTCTCTTTAGATTACACTGTCAGCATTCTCCATGCTTCCGGAGACGTGGCCCCATAGTATCCCACATGGAATAGAAATACTACAGGCTGTCAAGATGCTTCCCTCGTTTCTTTCTCCTTCGTCCAGAACATGAAGGCCGGCAGCCTGGCCAGTCCCTCCTGCGCTAGACAGCAGGTAGCATCCTTTATCCGGCCTGCTGAGCGTCTGTGGCCCGTGCGGAGGGGACGAGCTGCCGGCTTCAGGCTGGCAGGTGCGCGGTGGGCCGTGCGCTGAGGGCCAGGCAGGCCTTCCCGCGTCCTCTGGCGACAGAAATGAAGCAAGTCCGCAAAGAAGCGTCTTGCACTTTGAGGGCGAGGAAGAAAGAGACGGGGGTGGGGGCGGGCAGGGGGTGTTGGCAAGAAACGGAGTAGGAGGTTCGACAGAGGAGACTGGCCCTTGGCAAAGTGTCACAGCCGCAGGATGGGAGGGTGTGGGAGGGGTCTGTGGCGCCAGCACAGGTGGTCCCTGCTGTGCGCGGCGAGGCTGGCTTGGAGTGCCTTCTCCCCAGAACTGAACCAGCCCGGCGTGGGGGGCTGGGGAGGCTCTGGTGGGGCTGAGGCGGGGAAGGCGGTGGACGGGGCGGGGCCTGGTGTGGGGGCGCGCAGGGAGGCGGGGCCCGGGTTGGAGGTGGTGGCGGCAGGCGGGGTCCTGGAAAGCGGCCGTTGTGGAGACGGGGCCAGGGGAGGCGGGGCCGGGACTGGGGAGATGGGGGAAATTCGGCCGTGGAGAGGCGGGGCTTGGGGCTGGGGACCTGGGGAATCTGGGTCCTGACTGGGGCCCAGGGAGGCGAGGCCCGGGCTAGGGGTGTACAGGGAGGAAGGGTCTGGTCTGCGGGCAGGAAAGGAGGGTCTGGGATTGGGAAAGGGAATGGGGAAGGCGGGGCCCGGATTTCAGGGGCGGGGAGGTGGGGTCTGGGCTGGGGGTGGGAGAGTTGGAGTCCTGGAGGGGACCGCGGGGTGGGCGGGGTCCAGCAGGGAACCGCGGGGTGGGCGGGGTCCGGGCTGGGCTCGGGGTGGGCGGGGTCCGGGCCGGGACTGTGTGGTGGGCGTCCCGGAGCGCGTCCGGCAGTGGCCGGAGCCCTGGGTGCTGCAAAGAGCGTCCCGCACCCTCGCCCCGCCATGCTCCTGCTGCTGGGGCTGTGCCTGGGGCTGTCCCTGTGCGTGGGGTCGCAGGAAGAGGCGCGGAGCTGGGGCCACTCTTCGGAGCAAGTAAGTGGAGCCGCGGGGACCCGGGCCTGGGCGCGGCCGCCCCCTTCCCTCCGCCGCTCCGGCCTCGGGGCTTCTGCCCGGGCCCCCTTGGACCGTCGCCCAGGCCCCCACCCGAGGCCCAGGGGTCCCCTCTGTGGATCACTCTGCCCCCGCCTGAGGCTTCCTGCAGAGCTGTGTCCGGGACTCGTCCTGCGGAGCTTTCTTGGCTGCTGCTCATTGCGCAGATTTCTGTTGGTCGTTGTTAATTTCGGAGGCAGCTGCAAAAGTTTCTATAATTACAATGTTTCTTCCTTACCACGCGTGGGGGGCAGTCTGCTGTTACCATCATTCCCAGTGGATCCAGGGAGAAAGGCAGTCTGAGAGAAGTTCCAGACTCCTGGAAGACAACTTTTCCCGTCGGAAAACCGGGAGAACACGACTTTCCCGTTTAGTGACTACCAGTGGTTTAGCATTTAAGGGTGGCCAGCAGCGAGAACCAAAGCGTCTGGGTTCCTCCAGTTGCTGGTCTGTGCGTTTGTCAGGATTTGCGTTTTAAATGTCTCTTAACCTCACAGGCGAATAAAACCTGCAAATATCAAATGTCAATAAAATGATGAATAGACTGGCATTTTTGTCTTTAAAAAGTATGAATAGGGTTCACACCAATAGCATTGAGATCTAACGCGCCACATGGCCCCGTCACAAAGTAGAAGTGCTGTTCACACACATGCAATTTAAATATTTAAGCCGTTTAGCTCCCAGCGTGTTTGTGCAGGGTGGAAGATGCAAGTAGGCGGACCTCTTCTCCCTTTTCCAGCCCCTGTTTTTCAGAGCAGAGTTAAAGACCAACTGCCTAAACATGAAGACGGTTTCATGCTCTCTGTCCTGTGAATGTGCTTAATAGCAAAGTGGAAGTAATGGCACCTCTCTAGGGAGGGAATAGCTAATAAAAGTCCCAGGAGGCATGGTAGTGGTGTTGGAGAAGTGCAGGCTTTGGCTGCAAAGAGACAGGCTGAGCTCTACTTAGTCGTGTGTTCTGGGCAAGTCCGTTCATCTCTCAGAGCCTTCAAGTCCTCATTGGTCAGGGCAGGGAATACGGCTCTTTTTGAGCAAAGTTGTAAGGACTCAGCTAGTTTGTGTTAAGGACCTGGTATACAGCGGGAACTCAATAACTGGAGATGTTTTAGCAAGTGGCTGAAGGCATGTGCTTGGTGCTGGGACGTGTGGGGTTGATTCTTGCTTCTGTCACTTATCAGCTCTGGGACCCTGGGTAACTTCCTTTCGGCCTCACATTCCTCTTCTGTGAAATGTGGAGAAAGGATAGGGTTGTGAGGACTGAATGAACTATGACACCAGAAGGGCTGAAAACACTGTCAGCACGTAATGCTGGCCTTGGGCTTAGATTCATGCTGCTGAAGTGCTGAGTGAAGGAATTTAGGGTAAAGATCTTGAAACTTTTTTGGGGGCGTGGAGACAGGAGAGTGTGGGATGGATGGAAACAAAGATTCTGTGTATGAACTAGGAAGACTGTTTAAACTCTAACATCTACAAGGTCAAGTAGGCTTAACAATCCTGGGACTTTCTGTCATAGATAAACATGTGTTTGACCTCTTTTAGTGATTTCATGCTGTCTTCAATCCAAGACAATATTTATCTTGAAAATGATTAAATCAGGAAAAAAAAAAACCTAAAGTATAAAGTTCTATGAACTTGCAATTTTACCTTTTATCCCTAATCCATTCTTTTTTTATTTTGTTTTTGTGATATAGGGTTTGAGGACATGGGCTCAGCATCAATATTCTGGGTTCAAATCCTGGGTCTGCACTTACTGAGGAGTTACTTAATGTTTATGAGCCTCTATCTCTGTATGGGGATGATGCAGTTACTTAACTAGAATTTTGAAGAGTGAAACAATTCAAATACTTAACTCTTAGAGCAGAACCTGGGAATGTAATGAGTGCTCTATTCTCAATCATTATGGTCTTTAAAATTATATGTAAACTTAATTTTTAAAAATGGAAGTCTATGCAAATCTTATGAAATTTTTATGTTCAGCTTCCTGAGTCCCACTTCCGTTGGTTTAGATCCATTAGGATTGGGATGGGGCCCCGATGATTCTGGTGCAGGTGGTCCATGGACCACACTTTTTTATTTGAGACAGAATCTCACTGTGGTGTCACCCAGGCTGGAGTGCGGTGGTGGGATCTCTGCTCTCTGTAACCTCCCACTCCCAGGTTCAAGTGATTCACATGCCTCAGCCTCTGAAGCAGATGGGATTACAGGTGTGCTTCATCACTCCCAGCTAATTTTTGTATTTTTAATAGAGACGGGGTTTCATCACGCTGGCCAGGCTGATTTCAAACTCCTGAGCTCAAGTGATTCACCTGCCCTGGTCTCCCAAAGTGCTGGGATTACAGGCATAAGCCACTGCACCCAGCGGCACACTTCGAATAGCAGTATTTTAAAAGAATCTTTTTGGCAATTAGTATTTAAAAGAAAGTCCCTTGTAGAAAAACTGTCTGCTACAGTTACCTGTTTTGTTAGTTTAAATTATATGGTTTCTTTAAATAAAGATAGAGTTATATTCCCATTATTATCAAAGCAGTTTTAAATGGACAAAATAGTAAAAGCCATCAGTTATGGAGTATCCGTAATGTCCCAGTGTCGTGGAGAGTTTGCTAGGAGCTTTATGTGAAAATAATAAGAGAGAATAATGTGCTCTTATTGAGTACGCCATGTGGTGCCAGACTGCCTGGGTTCAAATCTGGGCCCCGTCACTTACTGGCTGTGTGTTCTTGGGCAAGTCACTTAACGTCTCTGGGTCTCAGTTTCATCATCTGAAAGATAGAATTGTTAATAATTCCTACTGCATAGGCAGGGGTGGATCCAGGCTTTGAGAGGAAAGTGAAGTTTACACAATTTTCAGGGCCCTCTTGAAGGAAAAAAGTATCAAATTATGACTACAAAATTAGGTACCAAAATGACCATTTATTTAGAATCACAAAGAAAGTACAACAAATTACACACTTTGGCATTCTGACAGCACCACAAATGTCACCCATTTTTAGGGGCTTGCACAAGTGAGGCATCCTGGAGCTTACGTTTTATTAACTTCTAGATAATAACTACATTTTCATAAAATAATAAACACATTTCTGCTTTTATGGTTGTTTGAAGATTAAATGAGTTAATTCGGGCAAAGCATTTGCATAAACTCTCAGGTAATCTTAGCTGCTTTTGCTATTTATGCACAGCCTAGTTAAGTCTCTGACTACCGCTGTAACACCTCAGTGTACTCATTTGACAAAGGACAACCAGGAAGTCCTTTCCAGGAAGTGACGGCTGCAACAACCTACTATGTGCAAAGCCTGGGTTGGAGTGTGGGCGTGCTGAACACAAAAGCTGGGGCTCTCAGCGCCTCCTTCAGACAGCAAGCCACATTCACTTTTGTAGTTTAATTGGATTTGTTTAAATGCGATTTGTATTCATAGCTCATGGCACATACGTGATGTGCAATACATGCTGGTTGTAAATCAAACATCCATTGTGGTGATACATTTCTAATTCCCTGAATTGGACATTTCCAGATTTAAATTTTTTTTGTACATTCTCACTCAGAACTAAATCTTTGCATTTGAGGGGAATAAACAACAACAATCAAGACAGCTATTTTTTTTTTTTTTTAACTCTTTAAGAAACAAAGCCAGTGAAAGATGCTGCAAGCTACAGGCCACTCAATCACGTCTCCATTATGTGCAGGGCTGGATTGTTGAAATTAGTTTGTAGGGCAGAGTGTGGAAGGAGTATACTGGGGAAGAAATTCCAGAGATTTGGTCACTCCCAAAGCAGCCACATGTCATTTCTTGGGGACGGAAAGGAAGGGTGGGGAAGTCCTGAGAGCTGAGTGATGAGCTGTGTGTGACTTAGTGTTCCTAACTAGCACTTTCCCCAAGTCCTTGGATGCTCAGATATAAGGAGATCTTGCTTATCTTGTCATCAGAGTTGCTGCTGGGAATGCTGGTCAGGTGTTTCTGGAACTAAGGAACAGTAGGGTAGGTTGATTTAGAAAGACGGGGGCCAGAGGATGAAGACCTGAGCTTTTTTTAGGAGGAGGGTTCTGAACCACTCATTATTTTCTCACAAGCAACATCCAGTTTCCTGATTTTTATTTTCTCTCTCTCTCTCTCTCTCTCTCTCTCTCTCTCTTTTGAAACAGTCTCACTCTGTCACCCAGGCTGGAGTGCAGTGGTGTGATCTCGGTTCACTGCAACCTCTGCCTCTTAGGTTCAAGCGATTGTA
The DNA here is from genome assembly GCF_030222135.1 of Aotus nancymaae. NCBI lineage: Eukaryota > Metazoa > Chordata > Mammalia > Primates > Aotidae > Aotus > Aotus nancymaae. The sequence goes on along the minus strand of NW_026988498.1, from coordinate 3,923,231 downwards.
CTGCCTCAGCCTCCCAAGTAGCTGGGACTACAAGCGTGCACCACCAAGCCTGGCTACTTTTTGTATTTTTGTAGAGATGGGGTTTCACCATGTTGGCCAGGCTGGTCTTGAACTCCTGATCTCAGATAATGGGCCTGCCTTGACTTCATAAACTGCTGGGATTACAGGCATGAGCCAACATGCCTGGCCCCTGATTTTTCATAAGTAAAGAAAAGATACAGGGTGACTTGCCCAATGCCAGTTGCTTTTAAAAAATTTTAATAGATCTGCTGGGATTACAGGCATGAACCATTATTCCATAACTGATTACAGGCACAATGATTCATGCCTGTAATCCCAGCAGTTTGGGAGGCTGAGGTGGGCAGATGGCTTGAGCCCAGGAGTTCAAGACCAGCCTGGACAACATGGTTGAAACCCCATGTCTACTAAAAATAGAAAAATTAGCTGGGCATGGTGGTGTGCACCTGTAGTCCCAGGTACTTGGGAGGCTGAGGTGGGAGGATCACCTGAGCCTGGGTAGTCAAGGCTGCAGTGAGCCGTGATTACACCGCTGCATTCCAGCCTGGGTGATGTGAGTTGAGTCTCAAAAAACACTTAAAAAAAAATTCCTGGAAATTGTTTGGATTTTAACTGGAATATCAAGTTTCTTCTTCCATTACCAAGGTGATAGGCATCCCAAATTGCAAATGGTTAATAGCTAAACAACTTACAGCAATATTACTTTCAAGGAAGAAAAATTTTGGGTAAGTGATATAGAATTACCCAAATGGGAATGTTCTCAGACTAACTGTTCTCAGCCGACATGATAAATGGGATCTCAGGTGACTTTCCAACAACTAGCCCTTGGTTCTGTTCCAGGTCCTATAGCAGACCTCTAAGGCAATTGGCCCTTTAGTTTCTGGGTTTTGGTTTCAGCATTTCAGAATGCTCTCAGAAGAATGGGGCCAGGTGATGGATAAATTCCTTGTACGGATCCCTGTAGGAACTCGCAAATTCAGTCATTTGAAGGTGTTTGGCTGAGGCTGGCGTAAGTGTAATGCCTCTTGGATCTGTTAAGGCAGCAGTCCCCAAACTTTTTAGCACCAGGAAGTGGTTTCATGAAAGACAAGTTTTCCATGGACTGAGGGTGTGAGGGATAGTTTTGGGATGAAATTGCTCCACCTCAAATCATCAGGCATTAGTAAGAATCTCGTAAGGAGCACGCAACCTGGATTCCTTGCATGCACAGTTTACAGTAGGCTTTGCCTCCTCTGAGAATCTAATGCCTGGAGCATTAGGAGGCGGAGCTCAGGTGGTAATGACGTCTCACACCCTGCTCACCTCCTGCTGTGTGGCCCAGTTCCTAACAGGCCACCAACTGGTACCTGTCCATGGCCCCGGGGATGGGGACACCTGTGTTGTGGGACCTGGAATCATGGATACAGTGTTACAGCTCAAAAGGAAGAGTGGAGGATCTGAACCTTGCCTTTGCATCTCTCTTTAAGTCAGTTGGGTCATTAAGGCATCCATACCAAAGGTGGAGTGTCTATGCTCAAGAATTAGGCTTTGTTTCTCTCCTCCTGCCTCCTGTTCTCAAGATGACTCAAGTATCTATCACTTTTCTTCCTCTATCATGATCTGATGCTGTGATGGATCTTGGGAAGAAAAACAGAACCTCTATTAGTCCAGGTTAAAACATTTAAGCAGCACTTGCAGGTTTTTTTCCCAATTGATAACCGGGTAGGTTTGGAGATTCCACACTCCACAGCTCTGATGATGTTACTGCCAAGCCTTGTGCTAAGGAAGACTTCACCTCACCTTCTATTACCTGGCAGTGACGTTGCTGGGTCCATTTGTGTTAGACGCAGGTGCGGATCTATGAAACTGATGATTTCTGAGGATCATTCCTGTGTCGAACCTGATTCTCTTTGATGATTTCTGAGGATCGTTCCTATGTCGAACCTGATTCTCTTTGATGATTTCTGAGGCTCGTTCCTGTGTCGAACCTGATTCTCTTTAACTGATGATTTCTGAGGATCGTTCCTGTGTCGAACCTGATTCTCTTTAACTGATGATTTCTGAGGATCGTTCCTGTGTCGAACCTGATTCTCTTTAACTTTCTCCTTGTCTTTCATCCCAGTCCAAGACACATCTCCACAGCTAGCTCCAGCCCTGTCTCCATCATAAAGCCTTTCACGGTTACTCAGGAACATAATGACCTCTTCTTTCATCTATTTCCTTTGTAACTTATAAAACTTCCTTTATCTACTGTGCTTTTGTTAGTACATATAGTTTGTGAAAATTAGATAGTATGGTCCTTGGTGGCAGAGATGGTGGCTTACATTTTTCTTAATAAACATCGTGGTCTGGATATCTTCTGTTCTGATGCTGGAAAAATAACCTCAGCTGGGTAGCACCATCTCTTAAGTCTGTGATTTGGGGCCTCAAGGAAGTCAGTGGAAGCTCTAAGATGACTATTTATGGTAGTTTTGCCCTGAAGCTGGAGGTCAGGACCTCCTTTTCTGTACCCAGACTCCACCTCTAGTTTCTTAAAAGGCACCGGGAAAACATTCAAACAATAAAAAGGATCAGGAATTCTCAACTAAAAACGATGATGATATTAATGGCATTTTCACTTCCAATCCTAGCTGGCACCAGCAATCTACGTGTACTGGGAAGTTTTGGTTCTGGGTCAAGCTGAGTTGAAACTTGGACTGAAGTATGGCCATAGTGGTCCCCTGAGACCTCAGATAGTCATCTCAAAAATGAAAAACCAGCTTCTCGTTTTCTCCTTGAAGCATGCTTATTTTCTCGGAAAATCTATTTTACAAAAGAGAAAACTTCAAAGAAAATACTTTAGATCAATCAGGAACTTAATACCTGAGAAGGGCTGGGCTTTCTTTCAGATCATAGTTTTTTTAAGTGGTCCCCAGGCTATCCCACAATTTAGGGAGGGAAGGGCCAGAGACGATCCTACAGGACTGATAAAGAACATGCCAAGGGTCCCTCTGATGGCCTTCCTTTGACAGTCTCTTGTACATCTCATCTCATTTTATTTTATTAATTCATTTATTAAAAAAAATTTTTTTTTGAGATGGAGTCTCACTTTGTTGCCCATGCTGGAGTGCAGTGGCATGATCTTGGCTCACTGCAACCTCCACCTCCCAGGTTCAAGCGATTCTCCTGCCTCAGCCTCCTGAGTAGCTGGGAGTACAGGCATGTGCCACCAGGCCCAGCTAATTTTTGTATTTTTTATCAAAGACAGGGTTTCACCATGTTGACCAGGTTGGCTTTGAACTCCTGACCTCAGGTGATCCGCCTGCCTTGGCCTCCTAGAGTGTTGGGTTTACAGGCATGAGCCACTGCGCCTGGCCTCACCTCATTTTAGAATTCCAGAATGGATATACTCCTAGGAGGGCTTGGTATGTAAACCAAGAATAAAATTTGAAGGCCCGCCAACCATCTGAATGGACTTCCTCCTCTAGGCCAGGGCCCCTCTAAGTTTAACCTGAAAGGCTGGTTCAGACCATCATGGGAAGTGGGGGTCCGGGAAGTGGGGGTTTCACATGCTTCCTTGTACCCCTACAGCATGAACAACATCAACACGGATCTGAAGTTCTGATGAGAAACATTTGCAGTTGATTCTCTCCAAAACCTGCTTGCTACCTGGAGGCTTCATCGGCACGATAAAATTCTGGTCTCCACAACCTTTTATTATGACCTAGACATTCCTGTCTATTGACAATAACTCTTTCAACCAATTGCAGATCAGAAAATTTTGAAATCTACGCACAACCTGGAACCCTCCACAACCTTCTGGTCATCCCCCCTTTCTAGACTGAACCAACATATATCTTAAATGTATTTAATTGATGTCTCATGTTTCCCTAAAATGTATAAAACCAAGCAGCTGAGCCCCGACATCTTGGGTGCATATTCTCAGGATCTCCTGAGGGCTGTGTCATGCACCACGGTCACTCATATTTGGCTCAGAATCAATCTCTTCAGATATTTTACAGAGTCTGACTCTTTCGTCGATAGGTTCTTACTTAGAGTCAGGGTGGATGTCAGCCTAATCCTGTACTGTTTTTCTCCATCCCATGTTCTGTTAAATAGGAGGCTCTGTAATGGCTTAGAATGGTAACTTACAATATATATATATTTTTGGGTGGGGAGGTAAAGCAGGGAATGGGGTTAAAACGGTTTCTGTTATACTTTCAGTCTTCAAAACAGAAATATCTTCATTTTGTCAGGACTTGAGGTAACGCAAAAAAGTTTAAAGAACAAAGTGTCAGTCATTCAAAGGTAGCAGCCATCGATTAGCACTTTGATGCACATTCTACACATGAAACATACTTACAAAAACGGGATAGTGTTACATATAGTGTTTTGTTACCTGATTTATTCACTTAAAATTGTGTCACAAATACATCTCTCAGGATAGACTAGGCTATGCTGTGGTACCCAACAAGCCCCAATTCTTGATGTCTTAAACAATAAAGTCTTACGTCTTGCGTATACACCTGGCCCGTCTTGGGTCAGCAGTGGGGCAGCTCTGCACCTGCTGGTCACTGTGAACTTGGCCTTCGTGGAGCAGCCATTGCCCCAAACATTGCTAATCACTATGCTGAATAAAAGGCAGTTCTGGGACATTGAACATTAACTTAATGCTTGACTCAGAAGTGACTAATGCTACTTAACATTCATAACTTATTGGCCAGGACTAGTCACGTGACCCTATCTACCCACAAGGAGTAATCCCTCTGGCAGAGAACTAGGAAAATGTCTGGAGAGCAACACTGAAGTCTAGTGAAATGAATGTTGATTCATGTTTGTAAATGTAGGTACAGGTCCTTATTTTCAGTAGCTGTGTTGTACTAATCATGTACATTTATCAATGTATCATAGTCTACTTACCTGAACCACATTTGCAGGGCCTTTGAGGCTATTTCTAATTATGAGCAATTGTTTTAAAAGTTGCCAAAAATTGGCTGGGCACGATGGCTCATGCCTGTAATCCCAGCACTTTGGAAGGCCGAGGCGGGCGGATCACAAGGTCAAGAGATCGAGACCATTCTGGCCAATGTGGTGAAACCCTGTCTCCACCAGAAAGTACAAAAATTAGCCAGGCATGGTGGTGCATGCCTGTAGTCACACAGTTACTCAGGAGGTTGAGGCAGAAGAATTGCTTGAATCCTGGGAGCGGAGGTTGCAGTGAGCCGAGATCGTGCCACTGCACTCCAGCCTGGCAACAGAGCAAGACTCCGTCTCAAAAAAAAAAAACAAAAAAAACATAGACATGAAGTCTAGGTATATTTTTTAATGTTTTTGATCGACATTGTAAAATTACCCTCCAGAAAGGAAGGAGAATGTATTACTCCCAGCAATAATAGTTTACACTTCTATTAGTTGATCAGATTTGCCATAAGTAGTTTACACTTCTATTAGTTGATCAGATTTGCCATAAGTAATGTCCAAACAACCAGCTAAGATTTTAAAATTAGTCCAGAGGGGCTGGTTAATTAATTATTAATGAGATTTTTTTTTAAAGATAATTTTTGGTTGGGTGCAGTGGCTCATGCCTATAATCTCAGCACTTTGATAGGCCGAGGTGAGAAGTTTGCTTGACCCTAGGAGTTTGAGACCAGTCTGGGCAACATAGTGAGACCCTGTCTTTACAAAAAATACAAACATGAGCCAGATGTGGTGGCTCGTGCCTTTAGTCCCAGCTACTTGGGAGGTTGGAGTGGGGGGAATCGCTTGAGCCAGAGAGGTTGAGCCTGCAGTGAGCTGTGATCCCACCACTGCACTCCAACCTGAGCAACAGAGTGAGACCATGTCAAAAAAAAAAAAAAAAAAGATGATTTGATTGATCACATTCCCACATCCCTCCTCTGCCTGTGGAAGAATATAAGAAATCTCCCAGAAAAGACCTGATAAAGAAAATTCAAAAAAAGTTCAGTTTTATTTCAGAGTTTCCTGGAATTTTAAGTTGAATAGTGAACCCAGTGGAGTTAAGACTGAATATCTTTTATTTATTGTAATAGACACAGTAGCAAAGAGTTTAACTTGAAGCCCCAAATAAAATGAAACAAAATACAAATACTCTAATTATCTTTTTGTTCTTGTCATTTCTTCCATTCTCCTCTTACAGATAGAAGGACACTCAGGTGATGAGGTCGTGTGACGTTTGGGTTAAGAGTCAACCAGGTCTGACAGGGCTGAATTCTAATTCTGTCCTGGAAACAGACTCCCTGATAAAAAGTCTAACTGCTTTTCAGGATAGAAAGGGCTTTTGGTGAATTTGAATAGATTTCAACTCCCTTGTATAACTCATTTAAGAATGACCTCACAACCATATTTCATGTCTCTTCTCCTTTTTAAAAATCACCTTTTTAACAGTCTCTTCTCTTTTATAGGTTGGACTCAGAGTCCCGAGGCAAGTCAGACTGCTGCAGAGGCTGGTAGGTGTATTCATGGTGTAGCTCCAAAGTTTCTTCCCTCACTCTTCTATTTATTTTGAACCGGGTGTCCATTTTGCTTGCAGATCCTCCAAAATATATAAAGTTGCTCGTACAAAAATTCTGAGATGAAACAGCATAGCTGAGTCTTTTATAAGGCTTTCTTTAAGTGGATTTTTTTTTTTTTTTTTCTGGAAAGAGATGATTATTTCAGTAGGACTAGAAACACAAAGGTCTTTGCAGGCTTGTTTTTTAAAGCCTAAATATAACTTTTATTTATTTTTGTGACATCCTTACCCAGGAAATAAGAGCTTTGTTGTAAAGTAAACAACTAAAGCAATCAAAGAATTCACATTTGTAGACTAAAGCATCACGTAATGAAAGTTGGACAGGCTCTCAGTGCATGCTGGAGGCTAAGAGATTGGAACTGGGCAAATGTTCAGAAACTCTAAGAGCTTATTTGAAACGACCTCAGTTCTTCCTTACTACTGTGCATGCAGTGAAATATCAAAATATAGAGCCATGCCTTTATTCAAGCCCTCCCTGCACCTGGCCAGTGTTGGAGTGGGTTCAGATTTCTTGTCATTACCAGTATCACAATCGTGACCATCTTTGTTTGGATTGGGATTTTGGATTAAAAAAAATTTTTTTTTCTTGGCTTTCTCATCTTCTTTCCCTCTTCTGATCCTCCCAATCTTGCCTCCCCATACCCCAAATTCATTAGCCTTGTATTCCTTCTTTCGTGTTTTTTCCATGTTCACATAATCCTAGACAAACATATATGTACATAAACATGTCAAGAACTGTGAAGAGGCTGAGATTTAAAGCTACTTACAAGCTAATAAATTAGTTACCATTTCATGGATGCTAGCAGAAAGCAGGAGACTCCTGGGTCAGAGACAAAGGACAATTGATTACTCACAGTAATAGCAGTAGTCAGAGCATGTGTGCCATTCCCCCAGCCCAGTTCCCATAAGGTGACAGAGGCGGCCAGGTGACGCCTGCCATGCAGTTGGTTTGCATTGCATGAAAGGAGCCCACCCTTAACTTAGGGCACTTGACTCTTTAATAATGAGCACTGAGCCTGCCTGGTCTTTGCTCCTGGAGGGAGATATTTTCTTTATTATTCTGCACGTTAAGCCAACCTGTCTTCTTCCCTGAAGGGAGATATCACCTGTCTTCCAAGGCTGTTCACTGTACATTTGTAAAGGTAGTTCCCAGCAAAGGCAGCTAGAGTCTCTGCTTGCAAATTGCACAGAAACACCAGAGATTCATGGAGAATAGCCTCCCAACAATACGTACATACACGTATTCATTCATTCACTCATTCAATCATTGAACAAATATTTTTTCAAGTACCTGCCACTTGCCCAGACTGTTCTAGGCATTGGAGATACAGCAATAAGAGAACAGACAAAAACGCCTTGTCTTTCATAGAGCTTGAACTCTAAAGGGGGCAGAGATAGATAAAAAACACAAAGTAAATAAATCAATCAATCGTAAGCATATTGATAATTGAGAAGATGGCAAGGGCCAGTGAGAAATAGAATGCAGCAGGGGAAGTTGGGGGCCTAAGGTACATTTGCACAAGAGGGACTACGGATCATTGCTCTAAAACCACGGGCGCATGTGACAGCTCATGTTGACCGAGTGCTTACTGCGTGCCAGGCATTGTTCTAGGTGCTTTATGTGTCATGACTCAATTACTCTTTTTTTTTTTTTTTTTGAGACAGAGTCTGGCCCTTGTTGCCCAGGCTGGAGTGCAGTGGTGGGTTCTCGGCTCACTGCTACCTCCTCCTCCCGGGTTCAAGCGATTCTCCTGCCTCAGCCTCCTGAGTAGCTGGGATTACAGGCACCCGCCACCACGCCTGGCTAATTTTTGTACTTTTAGTAGAGACAGGTTTTGCCATGTTGGCCAGCTGGTCTCGAAGTCCTGACCTCAGGTGATCTGCCCGTCTTGGCCTCCCAAAGTGCTGGAATTACAGGCGTGAGCCACCCTGCCCCGGCCATCAATTACTCTTATAACAATTCTTCGAGACATTTTACAGATGAGAAAACAGATTCAGAGAGAGTGAGTAACTTTCCCAAGACAACACAGCTGGGAAGAGGTGGTAGAGCCAGGATTTGAGTCTAATTCAAGGTCCAAGTCCAGGTTCTTAACTAATACACCAAATGGGCCTCTCAATTTTGTGTATTTCTGTCTGTATTTATATTTATATGTGTTATAATTTACTAAACATTCTTTTATTGATGAACTCTCAATTTATTAACAGGTTTTTTCACCCCGTATACAATGCTTCAATAAACACTTTCATTTCTTCTTTTATGCAGGTGCCTTTAATTCTACAACATATATTTTCAATAGGAGGATTACTGATTCAAAGTGCATATATATTTTAAATTTTGCTGGGCTTGGTGGCTTCATGCCTGCAATCCCAGCAGTTTGGGAGGCTGAGGCGGGTGAATCATCTGAGGTCCGTAGTTTGAGACCAGCCTGGCCAACATGGTGAAACCTTGTCTCTACTGAAAAATACAAAAATTAGTCGGGTGTGGTGGCACATGCCAATAATCCCAGCTACTCGGGAGGCTGAGGCAGGAAGATCATTTGAACCCGGGAGGCGGAGGTTGCAGTGAGTTGAGATCACGCCACTGCACTCCAGCTTGGGTGACAGAGCAATACTCTGTCCCCCTAAAAATTTTTTTTTGATAGATGTCAGATTAATTTTTGAATACTATTACTGTTAACACTATCTGTATTCATTCCATGTCTATCAGCAATGATGAATACACACATTTCTGCAAGCAATTGATAAAACTACTCTTTTTCTCTTTTTAATTTGCCAGTCTTTACTTAGGAAGTAATATCTCATTGTTCCTTTAACTTGCATTTCCCTGCCTGTGTATGAATTTGGAATTTTTTCTTTTATTGCTCAAACCAGTCTCCATAACAAGGATTTGAACATTTTAAGTTATGCTCGTTAGCCATCCACGGTCATTCTCCTGTGAGTTGCTTTTTAAAATAAAGTCCTTTGCCTTTCTTTCTCTTTCTTTCTTCTTTCTTTCTTTTCTTTCCTTCTTTCTCTCTCTTTCTTTCTCTCTTTCTGTCACTCTCTCTCTTTCTTTCTTACTTTTTATCTTCCTTTCCCTTCTGTCTTTTCTTTTCTCTTTTCTTTTTTGACAGAGTCTGGCTTTTGCCCAGGCTGCAGTGGTGCAATCTTGGCTCACTGCAACCTCTCCTCCCAGGTTCAAGTGATTCTCCTGCCTCAGCCTCCTAAGTAGCTGGGATTACAGGCACGTGCCACCATGCCCGGCTAATTGTTTGTATTTTTAGTAGAGACGGGGATTCACCGTGTTAGCCAGGATGGTCTCGTCTCCTGACCTCGTGATCCGCCCAGCTCGGCTGCCCATCTTTCTATTGTGTTTTTTATCCACCTCATTGTCAATTTATCAGAGAGCTTTGTATGTTATAGATACCTTCTCTCTTCTAAACTGGAAGTTTTCCTCTAGAAATCTGTCATTTATTAACTTTGTTTATGCTATATTTGCCACGTAAAAGTGCTCAGTTCCTAAGTAATAAATAGTTTATGTTTTCCTTTCTAGCCTCTAAGTGTACAAATATTTTCTTGACTCCCTGGCTTAGACCATTTTATAACCTCTTAGATTTTCTTAGAAACTTCTTAGAATTTTGAAAGTCTTACTTTTACAAGTATCATAGATTTTTAACACAAACTTTATTGACCACCCAGTCGATACTGGAATGATCTTTCCAGTAGTAGACCTGGCGCTTCACTCTTGCGTGAATGTCTTCAGTGAGTCCACATCCCCTGTGGGATAAACTCCAAGGACATGTGTGACCCTGTGTCCTGCGGCTCCTGCTTGCCTCTGGAGCTCAGTTCATCCTTTGAGTCTCCTTCTAGCCTGTGCTCTTGCCATCTCCCTCCAGTTGTCATTCTCTGAGTGTTCCGTGCTTGAATTAATGAACAGAATGTGAATGGCAACAGCTGGAACTCCCGTAACATTGCCAGGACCGCAGGAATTTATTTGATTTTATTCTGAATTAATTAGACACCCTTTTTATGAAGCTCCCTGGCATCACATACACACAAAATATTTACTCTTTGGAAAGCAGGGGGATCTTTGTGTGTGAGTTTCCATGGTGCTGAACAGATCCTGGCCTGGCTTTCCCAAGATCATTCACTGCCATCATTTAACCTCCTGACTGCAGGATCTGTCCTGGTGTCTGCTTTGCAGCAGGTATTCTACAGTTTTTACTCAGGATTTGTTTCCAGCGGGTGTGGTAAGACACACAGACACAGAAATGACTGATGTGAAGGAGGAAGCTCATACTCACAGATCCCTGGAGGCAGAGGCGGCAGCACACCACACCAGGCCACACCGGGAGGCACCTGGGTGGGTCAGGAGCAGAAGGTGCAGAGGACAGCACGTGTCTCAGAGCCTGCACTGGGGTTTTCATGGGAAGGACTGGGCGAGGCGGGGGTAGCGGGTAGGCTGAGGAGGGTTAGGATTGGCTCTGGGGTGGCCCCTAGTTATCTGCTACCTAGTCCTGGGGTGATTTGGGGAAGTATTGGCTTGGTGCATGAATTTGACTTTTTTTTTTTTTTTTGAGACACTCACTCACTCTGTGGCCCAGGCTGGAGTGCAGTGGCATGATCTCAGCTCACTACAACCTCCGCCTCCCAGGTTCAAGCGATTCTCGTGCCTCAGCCTCCCAAGTACCTGGGATTACAGGCACACATTGCCACGCCCAACTAATTTCCATAATTTTAGTAGAGACGGGTCTTGCCATACTGGCCAGGCTGGTCTCAAACTCCTGACCTCAGGTGATCACCTATCCTGGCCTCCCAAAGTGCTGGAATTACAGGCGTCAGCCACCACGCCCAGCTGAGGTGCATGAGTTTGATACGGGAGATGGTTGAATGTGTGGCTCTGGACTGATCAGTTTACATATCAAAGGTGTGCTTGCAGTGGGGTTGTCTGCTGTTCCTAGGAACGAGCCAGCCTGGGATGGAAGGTCTTTCCAGGATCAAAGCTCTAAATGTCAGAGCGTCAAGAACATAGAAAACAAGGAAACATGGCCAATACAGCCGGTGGCATGACTCTGGGCATCACACCTTGCTGAGGACTAGTCATGTGTGTGTCTGTGTGCCAGGTGCCCAACTGACCATCGTGCTGTCTCCTGTTCAGGAAGTGCATGGAATAGGGATGGTGTCTTTCATATATACAAATAAAAATGGCATTTTGTTTTCCTTCTCCTCTAAATATAACGAAACATCACTAAGTATTAGCACAAGTTGGTGATTCAGAACTGATGCCATTTCCTATCTACAGAAGGGTAAAATGATTCCCCCAAAGTGGTAAATCCAGCAGTCAGAGAAGTGCCTTTGTCTTATGTTTCATTCAATCACAACATGGGCTGTATTGTTTTTCTCAGAAAGGAGAAGCATTAAGGGTTAGTAAAGAGGTGGGACTTGGAGTCAGCCGACTGCCATGCTCCAGCCTTCTCTCTAAAACCAAGAGGAGCAGAGTTAGGTGATTTCTAGAGTTCCCTCCCACCTCCTTCTAATGGTCAATAAAGAATGGTTAGACTGAAATAAAGCAATGAAAGGTTAATTTTCTATGAAGAGGTGCTGTGGCCTGAGTGCTGGCAAAGGCAGTCCTAACCGTTCCTCCACTACATTTCCAGATGGCATCTTGGGTGACTCAGGATGTCCTTGGGTGGCTTGATTTTAAGTGCCTCACATGAGTCATACCCAAAGCTTTGGTCCCTTGAGCAATTAAGACACTCCCTGCCTCAAATGACTTTTCCATCTGTGTTGCCTTTGTAGGAAAAAATAATGAAGAAATTATCTATGTCACAGGAAGATTTTTTTTTTTTGCCACTATTTTCCAGCGGACATCCCAAAACAGAATTATTACTTAAATAGAAATATGGAAAGCATGTTGGATTTTTAAGAATCGTGCACTGGGAAAAAGTGAGGCCACTGTTTTACATCCTTCCTTTATGACACATTTTCACGAGCCTCTGCCATTCAAAGTTCTCGCTTTTTAGCACATTTCCTGTGCTACCTGCCTGTCCGATATTCTTCTCATAGCATGCTCTCCTTTCTAGTCATTGATCTGGGAGTGTGCTGTCATTCATTTCCACTTCTGTGTCTTCCGTGCTCTTAGAACGTTCTTTCTGTTCTCTTTCACCACATGCAAGTACTACATCTGTTTTAAAAACCTTTTCTTACTTTCACAGACCTCACTGATTTATCTTTCTTCTCAACACTGGAAAGTCTTGTAGTCAAGGTCTCTATCTATTCATCCATTAATCTATCCATTCACCCATTCCTATATCCCCCATATCTTTAGATATGAAATATTAAAATCCATATGTATTTTTAGTTTTTCTCTATCTTGGGACCTGCAGGTAAAAAAATAACACTGTGTTAAGCACTATTATGTCGCATGGTCTAAATAGAAACTGTTTCTAATGCAAAGAAGAAGGAGGAGGAGGAGGGGAAGGGGAAGAAGAAGGAGGAGGGGAAGAAGAAGGAGGAGGAAGAGGAGGGGAAGGGGAAGAAGAAGGAAGAAGGAGGAGGGGAAGGGGAAGAAGAAAAAGGGGGAAGAAAAAGAAGGAAGAAGGAGGAGGAGGAGGGGAAGGGGAAGAAGAAGGAGGAGGAGGAGGGGAAGGGGAAGAAGAAGGAGGAGGAGGAGGGGAAGGGGAAGAAGAAGGAGGAGGAGGAGGGGAAGGGGAAGAAGAAGGAGGAGGAGGGGAAGGGGAAGAAGAAGGAGGAGGAAGAGGAGGGGAAGGGGAAGAAGAAGGAAGAAGGAGGAGGGGAAGGGGAAGAAGAAAAAGGGAGAAGAAAAGGAAGAAGGAGGAGGAGGAGGGGAAGGGGAAGAAGAAAAAGGGGGAAGAAGAAAAGGAAGAAGGAGGAAGGGAAGGGGAAGAAGAAGAAGGGGGGGGAAGGGGAAGAAAGGAGGAGGAGGGGAAGAAGAAGGAGGAGGAGGAGGGGAAGGGGAAGAAGAAAAGGAAGAAGGAGGAGAAGGAAGAAGAAGAAAGAAGGAAGAAGAAGAGAAGGAAGAGAAGAAGGAGGGAGAAGAGGAAGGGGAAGGACAACAGGAAGAAGTAGCATTAACGGTTTCTGTTCTCCATGTTTACAGTCCCACAATCTACCAGGGCAGGGGTAAGGGCTGGCAACTGGGAGGGGGATGGACTTGTGCCTAATTGAATCTAGTAGATTCTGCACCAAGGGAACTGTAACAGAAGGACCAGGCTGTGGTATGTCAGTAACAGCAGGGGCTCCTGAGAGAATTGTAGCAGAAGCACAAAAACTAAAATAGTTTCTTGAACGTTTTTTCAGTCTGTCTCTTGGGCCCATAAACTATACTTCATATTTTTGATGTAATATTGTGGAAAATTCTACTAAATCTATACACTTAATTTAGATATAAGAAGATACTGTAATAAACTTAATATTGTCGTGTGTCTTATACTTTTCACATTTTAAATTTAATGAAATTATTTCTTATAAATAAGAACAAATCACCATCACATTAAAAATAGTCTCCAGCATACCAAGTGAAGATGATTTTGATTTGTTTTAAAAATAGTACTGAGCACAAACTATTAGCAGAAGGAGCTAAATTTTACTTGGAACATTGTGCAGCTAGAGCTGTACACTTCTGCTTGTCTAAGATGTAAACGTAATACTCTCCCCCATTAGTATTTTACTTTTATGTAAAAGAATTACATGCTAAGTTGACAAGAAGAATTTTTGAAAAGTGTCAGAATATGACTACAGCTCAGAGAATACATTCAGTTTAATGTCCTCTATCTTCAATGTGTACAATTTAATGGATGATAACTGAGGTTCACAAGTAACTTTTGAATTAGCACCAAAGACTGAATTCTATTTAGTATATATTTTATTGGTTATCAATTACCATTGCAAAAAGCCTTGAATTGGGCAAGTTGTCCCTGTGTTCTTTTTTGAAAGAGGCAGGATTGGAAATTGGGGCTTTAGATGGCCATTGGGGATTGACTATCTCTTACCTGTGTGACTTGGCAAAGTCACACAGTAAATGACTTTGGCCTATACTGGAAAAGTGAAGAGTTTAGATTTCAGAAGCTGTTGTTCTTTACAGTTTATCTTCATAATTTAACATTTTCCAAAAAATTTCAATGATATTTTTAATATGCTGAAAGTCTAGTTTACAAAATATAACAAAGTATGTAAAGATCAGAACTGGCATAGAGTTGGAAATAACTAAATAACTAAATTAACTAAAATTTAGTTAAATTCAGCAAGTCACACTGAAGTGGTGTTGCAAACTCAAATGTCTACAGAAACTAGGCAGGTATTCCAGTTTTCTATTGCTGCACAAACATTTTCCACAAAATTCAGTGGCTTAGAGCAACAACCATTTTATCACATTTGGTGGGGAAGGATTTCGGCAGGGCTCAGCTGGGTGATTCTTCTGGCCTGTGGTGTTGCTGAAGGTTGCTCTGGGGTGTTCAGTTGACAGATGGCTGCTCTGGAGGGGGCAGTGCAGCTTCCCTCATGGGCGGGCTCCTTGGCAAGAGCAGCTGAGCTCAGCTGAATTATTCTCTATTTTTTTCCTGACATTGTAGCAGAAAAGCAGCCATAGACAGTATGTAAATGAATGTGGCTGTGTTTCAATAAAACTTTATTTACAAAACAGTGTGGCCCACCTGACAAAGCTTGCCTACTCCTGCTACAGATGAATGAGAGAGCAGGGCCATCTGAAAGGACATTCCAAAAATGAAAAATGATTATAAAGTGTTGATGGATGATGGGGGAACTGGGTAATTAAAATTTAATGCATCCATACAATGTAATGCTATGCAGCTATTTTTAAAAAGGAAGGAGGTAGATTTTTTTTTCAGTGGCAGATTGTATTTTACAAAGATGGAGGCACTTCGATGTGCCATTCCTCCCATGGAGATGGGGGTCTGTGCCCTCCGTCTGTGAAACTGAGTGTGCTTTTGTGACTGCTTTGACCAGTAGAGTATGAGAGAAGTAATACATTGTGATTTTTGAGGTCAGGGCATGACAGGGCATCTAGCTTCCACCTCACTGTTGGGAAAGCTACCAGGTGACCAGCCTGACTCATGTGCAGTGGCCCATGCTGTGAGTTCATCTACACTTGTCCATTTGGAAGGACCATACAGAGGGGATTGGGGACAACATGAGATGGAGAGATGCCAGCCTTGGCTGCCTCAGCAACTCACAGTTCCAGCTTCAGCCACCCTCTGTAGAGATGCCAAACCACCCAGCCAAGCTCTTCTGAAATTCCTGACTCACAGAAACCCCGAGAGAAAACGTGAGGATTGCTGCTGTTTTAAACCACTGAGTTTTAGAGTGATTTGTTAAGCAGCATGAAATTGCTAAAACATAAAGATGAACTAACTATATATATCATTAGGTGAGATTAAGTCAATTAGCGTAGTATATATTTATGGAAGGATATACAAAAATTGTTAAATATTGTTTCTGGGGAATGGAACTGTGAATCCAGGGTGGGAGGGAGACTGCTATTTTCTTTTTTTATTCACCATAATTAGAAGTTTTTACCATGTGCATATGTTACTTGATAATTTTTTTAAAACTAGTTTAAATTTTAAAGCAGAGAATGATAAAGCTAGAATATGCTGAGTTCATAGGATTTTTCTAAAGCATTAGTTCCTATTTACTTTCCAAAGCATCTATAGAAATCAGAGCTGTGTGCAGTGGTATTTTAAATTCTTCACAAATGCACAACATCACAGCCGTGGGCCATTTCTTATATACCAGCTTAGATTTGGAGATAAAATAATATATTTAATCATGGATAATTTAGAAAGAAAACCTGTTTCCAGAAATAACACAGATCAAAGTAAACACTTCATGCCAATTCATGGTCTTAGTCACCTTGGGGTTCTTTTTTTTTTTTTTTTTTTTTTTGAAAGATAATGAGATACAAATTTTAACTTTAAAAAAACCCCACAGGTTGTCATGCTGCTAAGATCGCTGTCGTTACCACCCCCAGCCTAATCCTCATTGCCTTTACTGAAATGTATGGAATGTTTCTAATGAGATCCTTTCACAGAAACATTTGGTAAAACTACATGTTGAGTCTCTTTTTTAATCCTAATCGCTTTGGCGGAGAGAGATTTTGTCCTGAAGAGATTAGATTTCCATAAAATGATACTGTATAATCAAACTTCTCAATTCAGACATAATTTCCTAAACCTGAAGGTTTTATTCCTTAGTTTTAGCTTTGCCTTAAATCTGTGGATCACAGATGTGGATGTAATTTTAGTGATTTGTTTAAGCCCTCTTCACTTGCAGATGAAGAAACATATGTTTTAAAGTTCAATTACTTAAAAGAGTCATTCTCAGATTTGATCAGGCACTAGAATGATCTGGAGGGCTTGTTAAATCGCAGCTTACTGGGCCCACCCCCTGAGTTTCTGATTCTGTAGGTTTAGAGTGAGTCTGAGAAGCTCCAGCAAGTTTCCAGCTGATGGTAATGGAGTCTGAGAATCTCCAGCAAGTTTCCAGCTGATGGTAAAGGAGTCTGAGACTCTCCAGCAAGTTTCTAGGTGATGGTGATGCCCCTGGTCCGAGGACCACACTTTGAGAAGCGCTGCTTTGAAGTAAATCCTTCTCAGACCAAACTGGAAGGTTTCTTTTTCTCTTTTAGGCAAAAATATTCCCACTATGCTCAGATTTGTTTTTAACTTGGTCATTACTTAAATGAATTGTACATGTTTATTTCTTCTGGCTGTCTAAGAAAGATGCATATCCCCTAATACTTTCCTTAAGCTGTTCCATTTGTCTTTGGCTTTTTTCAGTCACTAAGACTGGAAGTTCTTGCACAACCTGCTACAAAGATGAACGGCCCTGACACTTTTGCATGGAGCACTTGCCCAATCTCTCCACTTGCGCATGTGCGTGGCTCCGACCCTTGCAGCTCCCTGTCTTATGGGTGTTTGAGTCCATCCTCAGCTGTGCTTTATATATATATATATATATAATTTTTTTTTGGGAGAGGATCTTGCTCTGTCACCCTGGCTGGAGAGCAGTGGCACAGTCTTGGCTCACTGCAACCTTTGCCTCCCTGCTTCGAGCAATTCTCCTGCCTCAGCCACCTGAGTAGCTGGGACTACACTCATGCACCATCACATGCAGCTAATTTTTGTATTTTTGGTAGAGATGGGGTTTTGCCATGTTGGCCAGGCTGGTCTTGAACTTCTGAACTCAGGTGATCTGCCCACCATGGCCTCCCAAAGTGTCAGAATTACAGGTGTGAGCCACCGCGCCCAGCCGGCGTGCTTGATATTTGTAGCCACTTCTCTAATACATCATAGAAAATATCTCTCAGACTTCGTGGTTTGCATGCAGAGCATGATTTGATGCAAACATTTTGAGTAAGTGTTTGTTTAAATAGAATAACCCTCTGTAGTAACCCTTTTGAAGCACGGTTTGTGATGATCTTTGTATGTCACAGCAGGAATATGTCTTTGATAGCAACAGGTCACAGCTTTATATCTGTTTTGAAAACAAACCTAAGGCTGTAAATAAATTAATAAAGCAGATGAGGGTTGAAATAAAAATTGCCTAGCTAGGCCACAGTTTCTGAAGGAGAGAGTAGAATCTTATTAGCATAAGCCAGTTGCATTCAGCATGTTTTGAGAGCCTGTGCCAAAGGCCAGGATGGGGTTGAGTACAGAATGATGAGTAGGGTCTGTCCACAGAGGGCAGCCAGGCAGCCTTGCATAATAATAGCCAGTGCAGACTTTGAAGTAAGTGGGATTGGCTTCAAGTCCCACGTCCATTGCTTGCTGGCATGGACCAATATGTGCCTTCGTTAAGCTTGACTTCCCTCCATCTATGAAATGGGAATAAAGTACCTACTGCACATGTCTTCAAAGAGTGTCACAGGGTAATGTCTTGTTTTAGTTTGCTTGGGCTTCTGTAACAAAAATTCTGTAGACCATGTGGTTTAAACAACGTGCATTTATTATCTCACAGTTCCAGAGGCTGGAAGTCCAAGACTAAGGTTCTGCAGGGCTTGGTTTTTGATGAGGGCTCTTGTCATGGCTTGCAGATGGCTGCCTTCTCAATGTGTGCTCACATGGTCTTTCTTGGTGCGTGCAGATGGAGAGAGACAGAGATAGAGAGAGCTCTCTTATGTCTCCTCTCTTAAGGGCATTAATCCCATCCTAGCGACCTCACCTTCATGGTCTCATCTAAATCTAATTACCCCCAGAGGCACCCACCTCCAAATACTGCCTTCCCCACACCCCACTGCCTCCCATAGTGGGTTAGGGCTTCCACGTGTGCGTTTTAGGAGGACACAGCCCATAATATGCTTGTCAATTGCTTGGCCAGTTCCTGATGTTAGATAATCGCTCTGTTAGTAGTGGCTTGTGGTTTTCCTTACAAATGTCTTCTTCCTTCTTCAGCCTTCTGCTACCAGCTGTCATCAGATGCAGCTCTGTTGTGAGGGCTAGAAAAAACCCTGCAGAGTTTTAACAGGCTTTTACATCACTTCTAGTTACTGCTCTTATCAGAGGCTTTTGGGATAAATTGAATTGGCACAGACTTAGGCTTTCCTTTTTCTGGGTTCTAATTCTCCAGATACTCTGCTGAGTTCAGTATTGATTCCTATTTCACAGTAACATGACTGTAATTCAGATAGGGAAGCTCGGGTGTATCAATTCTCTAAGTGGGCATTGAAACTAATTTTAAAACATGACAATTTTATTAGTCATATTTTGTTTTTTGGAACATTTCAGTAGTCCTGTAAATGTGACCTAAAAGTGTTAACAGAAGAATATTATATACAGTACATACTTTACTTCTAAAATTCGAATAATTGATTGAACTGTTTAAAGAATGTGTATTTTCTGCTAAATTCGACATCTTCACTGTGTTCCCTTGTTGAAGTTAGGTTAAAAGATTTGCTTATGTGTTGTTTATGCAGAACAACCAAGGTTGTTTTACAAAGGAAGGGAGTTAAAAATGGTGAAATCAGGACAAGATGAAGAAAGGAGACAGGAATCACATTCCAAAGGCTTCCAAACTGAAGATTATTTCCCTTGTGGAAAAAAGACGTTCTCCTACCACCAAAATGCTTTCATGCATCACCGATAATACTGTGTGTTTTCATTCCTACAGAAAACCAAACCCTTGATGACAGAATTCTCGGTGAAGTCTACCATCATATCCCGTTATGCCTTCACTACGGTTTCCTGCAAAATGCTGAACAGAGCTTCTGAGGACCAGGAGATTGAGTTTCAGATGCAGATTCCAGCAGCAGCGTTCATCACCAACTTCACCATGTAGGTGACACGCTGGTCAAGGACAAAGATTTCTGTGTGGAGTTGTCAGGGTGAGCCTGAGATGATGTGAGGTCCACAGCCTTGTGGCTGTGATGATTTATATTCCAGTAGATGGCATAGGGATCAGAAGGCCGACTCTTTTGTTTATTCATTGGTTGGTTCATTCATTTCCTTCCCTCCCTCCCTCTCTCCCTCCCTGCCTTCCTTCCTTCTCTTTCCCTCCCTCCTTCTCTCTCTGCCTTCCATTTTTTCTTTTTTCATTTTCTTTCTTTCTTTCCTCCTTCTTTTTCTCTTTCTTTCTTTCCCTCCTCCCTTGCAACAAATGAATGACCATTATGGGCCAGGTACTCTTCATGGAAATTGGTACACTTCTCTGTCACTGTGCTGTACAGATTCCAGTGGGGAGAAACAGTCAATAGATAAATGAACAAAGAATGAATGAGATGAATTTCAGATAGTTACAAATATTATAAAGATGGCAAGTCAGACCGAGAGGGGCATCTTCAGTTAGGGAGATCTGGGAGTAGCTTTGAGGAGGCCATGGTGAGGTTGAAGCCTGAAAGACAAGGCAGCGTGGAAACTTTGACATACTAGATCGGGTATCTTTCCTCCTTCTCTGAGCCAAGAAGAAAAGATACGCAAAACAGGGTAGGCGTTGGGTTTAATATTTGGTCCAGATCAGATGTAAGTGGGTGAATCTTCACGGGAGTGTGAGCAGATCTTGTGAGTTTTCTCCTAGAGAATCACAGTGGCACCGTGGGTTGGGTCTTGTTATTTGGACCTGCTGAAAATTGCCCTAGAGTGAAACGAATGATTCAAGGGTAGTGCCCTAGTCTGGAATGCATTCTTTCTACACATCCAAGAGGCAAATAAAAATATTTCCTGGGGTTGTCATGGTTATGAGATCCATGTCTGAATTTGTCTTGGAACTGCAAGCTGGTAGCACAGCTGTCTCTTGTGTTTCAGGCTTATTGGAGACAAGGTGTATCAGGGTGAAATTACAGAGAGAGAAAAGAAGAGTGACGATAGGGTAAAAGAGAAAAGGAATAAAACCACAGAAGAAAATGGGTAAGTACTGGTTAACTAAGGAATCAAAAACCCTTTTTAGCAAAGTGTCAGGTTTTCTACACCTTTGCCTACTCATCTTGCTACCTTCCTTTCCTCCAAGTATTTTTCCCTTTCTTTTTTATTTTTTATCAAAGTAATAAATATATCTGGTGAATAATATAGGAGATAAGTGTTTGTAACAAAAAGGAAAATTTTACCATACCTATCCCTCATTATCAGCTCTTAGACATATCCCCTTCTAATATTTCTATATGTAGTTTTCTTTTCTTTTCTTTTTGAATGAGGTCTCACTCTGTTGCCCAGGCTGGAGTGCAGTGGGGCAATCATAGCTCACTGCAACCTTAACCTCCTGGGCTCAAGCGATCCTCCCACCTCAGCCTCCCAAGTAACTGGGATTACAGGTGTCCACTACCACACCAAGTTAATTTTAATTTTTATTTTTTGTAGAGATGGGGTCTTGCTACATTGCCCAGGCTGATCTTAAACTTCTGGGCTCAAGCAGTCCTCCCACCACAGCCCTCTCAAAGTACTGGGATTATAGGTGTGAACCACTATGCCTGGCCTGTACGTGGTTTTCTTTGTAGTTACATCCCTAACTCTAAATATTATGATAGTCATACTTCAAAAAATTGTTTTTGACAAAAATAAGACATTATCTGTTGACTCTTCACTGTAAAGAAAGCGTATATAGCAAATTAACAAAACTTCAACTTTTACTCTGCATTCAGATTTTTATATGATTCTTTTATTTCTTCTTCCATCAGTTCAGCAGTGTTTAGACTGTCTTGGACCATCCCTACTATCTTGAATGATGACATTCCCTCTCCTAACCTCCACTGTCTCTCTCCTTTCTCATTTCATGATGTTACCTAATCATTGTTTGAGTTATTAGCGTCTTAATTCGGACTTGTAATACTTTTATTCTTTCTTTTGTCTGTAAACTGAATCTAAACATTGAAACTAAGACATAGCAATAGCTTTTTAATGACTATATAAATAACATGAACTGCATGGAGACCCACCTAGTACACTAAAAATATTTTTTCCTCTCACCCAGCCCAATGTGAAGGCCTTCATCCTGCTGGCAGAAAAGTGATCTTGATATCTAGATAACATGGTGTGAACCTGGTAACCCGATTTTCCTCATGAATAAAAAGGCATCATTTTGAGAAATTTAGTTCTCTAAAATTATAGACTGCCAGAAACTTTGCTGTTGGAAATTTTATTAGTGACAAGGGAGTGTCTCACTCTTGTCTGGAGGATGTGAGCCATGGGTCCACTTAGATACAGAAAAGCAACCAAGGTCCAGAGCTTCAGATAAGGGGTTTTCAGGCAGAAAATTCCAAGTTTATCTTAATGTCGTAGTTTCTAAGGACGCAGAGGATCTTGAGTCTGCTTCTCATTCCAGGCTGAAATGATGGTTTTACACACAGCCTCAGCTTTGAGTCTGTCCAAACACTGCTCTGTTTAACTTTAACCTGTCCTCCGTCCTTTCCCTAATCCTACAATAATCCTGTCTCTTCCTTTGTTTGATGAGTTGCCTCATGGTGCCTCTGGTAGGCGGTTTCCCTCGCTGTGGCAAGTTATTAAAACCTAACTCTGTTAGACCATAGCTTTGTCCGAAGTGATCTTTATCACAATTGTTCAGAATTATGCTGCGGTTAGTTTAGCTGAATCATGAAATACGTATTTATTTTTTCCTGGAGTTTCTAATTGCTTCTCTTTTTTCTTATTATATAACATCCAGCGAGACATATAACTCATTTCAAATGATAACAAAATGAACAGCTATGACCAAGTTTCTGCAATCACTGACATCCTTATCACTCCTGATATCTGGCCAACAGCAGTTGAAAGATATCACTGTTTGGGAGACATTGTGATTTCAGAGCTATTAAAACATATATGTCTTTAACCATAAAGCACTTTCCTTGTTTTTCAGCCTTGATGCAAAACTTTTACCCTGTATCTCTTTTCATTTTCTTTTGGGTCGGTTCTGTTATTTCATGTATTCCACGTTTTCCTCTTTCTTGGCTTTTGCCTTTACTTTGCAGAAGTTATATTCTGAGGTAACTTTCTCAGAATGGATGCATGAGAGGTAAACTTTCTGAGACCTTGATTAATATTTTGGCTGTGTATGACCTTAAGGTCAAAATACTTTCCTTTTGAACTTTAAGGGATTGCTCCAATGTCTTATAACATCCAGTATTATTGATGACATATCTAATGGGATCAGGTAACATCCCTTTTACGTGTTCTCTCTATGTGATGTTCTGAAGTTTTACAATGGTGGTTTTAGGTTCAGTCTCTTTTCATTCATTTTGCTCAGTGCTTGAACTTTTTCATTTCAACACTTGTGTCTTTTTCCAGTTCGGTGAAGGAGGAGTATAGAAAGCCTATCCGCTTAGTCATTCAGTCATGTTGGACTTGGAATTATGCTGTCTTTATTGGGTCTCTCTTCTCCCTTCTGTCTTATGGTGTCCGGAATTCAGAGCCTGCAGTCTTTCTAAGATTCTGCCACAGAGTTGGGTTCTCTCCTTGGCTGCAGTCCTTTCCTGCACATTCTGAGCTGTAAAGTTCTTGCTCTACTGAATACCCCAAACCTTCCAGAAACTTCTTGAAACATCTCACCTGCTAACGGTTACCACTCCCACTTATTCCTCTGGTGGCCAGGCCAGTCTGCCACTTTGAATCAGAGAACCCTCACTCTAAGTACTGAAAGCATCCAGAGTGTATTTTTTCTTTTGATCAACTTTGGAGTTCTTTGTTCCTTACATTTCCTACCAAACATGTCCACCAAACTTTACCAAGGTGTGAAAACCTGGTATATGAGCTATTTTAAAGTTATGTAAAATGCCAGGATTCATTGGCCATCCTTGTAAAGGAAGAGCACAACTCACAGCTTGACTCCAAAGCTGTCTCTTCTAGCCATTCACCTGCTCAATCTCCTTTCCCAACGCTCCTTTGGGTCTGTCTCAGGGAGAAGGAGAATGGGCCAGTATTCTTAGAGTCCTCTCCTGGTCAGTATTCTTTGACCCTTGGTGACCTTCCTCGAGCACGGGGTTTTACTTCTTCCAAAACTAATTTTCATTTTTCTTTTCTTAGGACCCACACTCACACCCGTGAGTCTCCCTGGCAGGCTGGTTGAGAGGGTATGGCTGGTGCCCTGTGGGGACTGAGGGAACCTGGCTCTATCCACCTCTGAACCTCCCTGAGGTCCTTTTTCTTTTTCCTGACAGAGAAAAGGGGACTGAAATATTCAGAGCTTCTGCACTGATTCCCAGCAAGGACAAAGCCGCCTTCTTCCTGAGTTACGAGGAGCTTCTGCAGAGGCGCCTGGGCAAGTATGAGCACAGCATCAGCGTGCGGCCCCAGCAGCTGGCCGGGAGGCTGAGCGTGGACGTGAATATCCTGGAGAGCGCGGGCATCGCATCCCTGGAGGTGCTGCCACTTCACAACAGCAGGCACAGGGGCAGCGGGCGTGGGGAAGGTGAGTCCTGCGTGCTGGGTCCGCTCAGATCTGCGGTGAAAACACCCAGCTGGTACTTGGCTTCAGAGAAATCTATAAGAGACGGCACCCCTTCCCTTCAGCAAAGCCTTTGCATCTTTGTAGGAATTGGAACGAGAGCTATGAAGCTAAGACAGCACCCTGTACATATATATATTTTTAAAGCCAAGCTCTACTAGGAGATGTAAAAATTTATGATTTATTGACACAGCAATACCACTTCTGGAAATCTATCCTAGGTAAAACATCTAAAATATTGGGAATGTCATATGCACAAGCTCGTTCGATAATATTTGTGGTAGCAAAAACATTTCATCAGCCTAAAGATTCAATTATATGGAAGAGATTAGTAAATTACAATTATAAGACAATTCAGTATGTGGCGGGGAAGAAAAGGCAAATCGTACATGCACTACAATGTTAAATATGAAGTTGACAAAATACTAGAAAGTTATAGAAAATAATCATTTTGTACTAAGGGTATGAGATTATAGGGCCATTTTCTAAAGTGTGTTTCTTAACATTCAGCAGTATGTTATAGTCTTTCTAAATATAAATAATGAAAAATACTTAGTATAGATGGAAGATACAGGCATCTTGATTCATTAACAGAATCATTCAGTTTAGGTTTTTCTCAAATTCTGATTTTTAAATTAGCTCTTCATTTATTGAAATGAAAAATAATCTAGTTTTAATCACCTTATTCCTTTTCTTGGGAGGGGGGTTTCTGGTTTTCACAAAATCTAAAAGAGTAACTTTAGTTACAATATTAATTTCAACTAATAGTATATATTAAACATGGACTTGTGTTGGGCTGTATGCTTAATATGCCAGTAAGCCTGGTCAGCGTTGAATCAGATGAGTCAGGTGTGTTCAAAAATTGCACCGGGATTGGAATGTCAAGATTTCAGAGAATTGTGACATTGAGGGTGGAGAAATGGTAGATGATGAGCAGAGAACGTGCAGAATCTGTGTTCAGTGCCTGCGGCTGCACGATCACAGGGTGGCCCAGGAAGGCTTCTTGGACCAGGGTACTTAGGGATGAGATTGGCAGGAGAGGAGAGAGAGATGCCTTGACAAGTGGAATCAGAATGTTGGTATTTAACATAATGCAAAAACAGCCGAGGCCTAGAACTGGTCTATGGAAGGGCAAACAGTGCGGAAAATATGCTTCCTCTCCCAGCATGCAGTTGAGTTAATGACTTGGTGAGAGGTTGTTCACTCTCACAGACTGAGTGCTTCCTGGCTCTGCCAGAGACCCAGGTCCTTTGTTATGTGTTGGGCTCAAGTCCTTTGTTCTGCATTGACTCCAAACAATGAGCTTGACATTCTTAATCCAGATCTAGCTAGTATCTAGAAAAAGCAAAAATATTGTCAAGGTACCTGGCATTTAGAAATGGCGTGGGATCCAGTACGCCATTCTTAGGTCATGCAGGTGGTAGTTATATGGTTAATGGATTTTAGTTCAGTTGTTAATTGGAACCTTGTAAAAAATGCAAGGCTGTAAGACTCAGCTTGTGTAAGACATCTGGGAAACAGGGTTAATAACTAGCTCATGGGTCACTGTGAAGTGCTCATGTATGTAAAGCCTGGCCCCAGAGTGAGAGCTTGAAAATTAAGTATACGCGGGAGGCTAAGGAGAATCACTTGAACCCTGGAGGCAGAGGTTGCAGTGAACCGAGATTGTACCACTGCACTCCAGCCTGGCGACAGAGCGAGACTCCGTCTAAAAAAAATAAAATAAAATAAAGTATTATTACTAGTGTCACATTTTATTTACTTCTTTGAAAGCAGGTCTGTGTCTGATTAACCTGTGTCTCCTTAGCACTTAACAGTACCTGTTAAATGGCAGGTAGCTAATTGAGTGTCTTTGAACTACAGAAGTAAAGCAGGCCAGGGATGGTGGCTCACACCTGTAATCCCAGCACTTTGGAAGGCCAAGGTGGGAGGATCACTGGGGCTCAGGAGTTCGAGACCAGCCTGGGCAACATAGTAAGACCTTATCTCTATGAAAGAAAAAAATTAAAAAGAAAAGCAAACAAGAATAACAAAGAATGTTTTAAAATTTCATTTCTCTCTAACCGTACCTTGGAAGAAAATTTTCTTGTGTGCAACTGTGGGAAGGAAGTATCTTTTCAGGGGGAAGAGTTGGCAGGATCTCATAAGAAGGGTAGAGTATCTGAGAAGCGTGTCTGGGATGAGAGCAGCGTTCAGTAGCTGTGTCAGTAGAAGGTTCGGAGGGGGTCCTGCTGCAGTAATGAAATATGTGTTTTGCCTAATTTCAGAACCATGATGACTCTTCAGAGATGTGTACATGTTGTGGGGTGTGTATGTGTTTCGTTTGGAGGGAGTATGAATTATGACTGTTAGCTAAAAAAGTTGCTTACTGTTTATATTCAGGGCCTGTTAGTATCTCAGAGGAATTTTTCCAAATGTTTGATCTCTTGGGATCTGTTTGTTTTTAAGGAAATTGTTTTCCTAGCTCCTTGTACCAAAGGACATCCAGAACACGAAGCTTTTACAAGTGTGTCCCAGAGCCAGGCGCAGTGGATGAACTGGCTTTTTGCTGATCCCCTCTTCTGTCTTTCAAACCTCAGTGGTCATTGTTTCTGCAAAATGGCAGCCTTAGCAGCTTGAAGCACAGGATGCTGTGATTTTGTCTGGACACCGCTGCATGTTTCCAGAAGAAATCCAGGCTAGAGATCAAACTGGAATTGGGCTCGCACCAGAACTATGATTGTGTGAATGAGGCCCAAGCCAGTACATTCCACAGACAGATCTGGCTGGGTTAAGAAATCTAACTTTTGGAATTTGTCTAAGTAAATCTCTCACCATGGACCCATTTTCATCTTCAGAGATGCAATTCTAGATAAGGGTAACTACTGTGTGCTAGATACTAGACTAACCACTTGCAGAGAGTATGATCTCATTCAATTTTATAACAACCCTCTTAGCTTGTATTTTTCAATCCCCATTTTAATTATGAAGAGGCTAAGAAACTTAGCCTTACTTACTGAAACAAAATAAAATACATTTTAAATAGGATCTAAAGTCCTATTCAAGGGCTTGTAAATATGAGACCTTGTCCATATGACTGAACCATGACTTTCAGAGGTTCAGTCATATGGACAAGGTCTCATATTTAATTATGGATAGAAATAGAATTTAAGCATAGATCTATTTGATTCCAAGTTATACATTAACCACTGCACCATCCACCTCCTCATTAAATAGACTGTACATTACCGGGGGTGGAGTCCAGATTCCAACTCTCTCCCTGAACACAAAAAGAAAAAGAAAGACTGAGAGCAATATAATCTACATTTGCCTCAGCTTACTTTTCTGGTGCATCAGGATTGAACTCACATTGGTTAAATTATAAATTAATGGGATTTGTCCCTGTGTAAAAGGCAATCCTGTGAGAAGTATTTTGGAAGCTGAAGCATTATAATTTCCGCTACTAAAAAACCTCTACTAAAAAAAAAAAGTACAAAAATTAGCTGGGCATGGTGGCACACACCTGTAATCCCAAGTGCTTGGGAGGCTGAGGCAGGAGAATCACTTGAACCCAGGAGGCAGAGGCTACAGTGAACCGAGATCCCACCATTGCACTCCAGCCAAGGTGACAGGGTCAGATTTGGTCTCAAAAAAAAGAAAAAGAAAAAAAAATTAAACAAGATTGTTTGTCAATTTCCTGGGGCCCTAGATTAGTCTGACTTCAGATCCTATTTAAAGTGTATTTTATTTTCTTTCTCTTTTCCACCAGCAAGTTTCCACTCTCAGATACAGGCCAGTGTAGAACTACGTGGTTGGTGGAAACAACCTCTTCCCCTCTCCTGCTTCTGCTCTTCCACGTGGAAACCTGGGATGGAGAAATCCCAGCAGGCAATCTCAGTGTGCCGGCGCAGTCTTTGTAATACAGTCTTAAGCTTGTTAAACTAGGTATCATCTTATTTTGGGTGTCAAAAAAGAGCTTCTTAAATGTACTTGAGGGCACGGTGGCTCACGCCTGTAATCCTAGCACTTTGGGAGGCTAAGGTGGGCAGATCACCTGAGGTCAGGAGATCAAGACCATCCTGGCCAGCATGCTGAAACCCTGTCTCTATTAAAATACAAAAAATTAGCCTGACGTGGTGGTGCTCACCTGTAGTCCCAGCTACTTGGGGGGCTGAGGCAGGGGAATCACTTGAACCTGGGAGGTGGAGGTTGCAGTGAGCTGAGATCGCACCACTGCACTCCAGCCTGGTGACGGAGTAAGACATTATCTCAAAAAAAAAAAAAAAACCAAGAATACTTGATTCCTTCTCTAGCTTCTTGGACTTGTGGGAATTGCCCCTCCTGCGGTCCTCCCACTCCAACCCCACCCCACGTTGAAAGAAGAGGCTCCAAGTCTGGCTTAGTGTCAGCCTTCATTCCCGCAGTTTGACAGCTCCATTGCCGTTCCCAGACTTTGCCGCCCATTAGAACCCTCAGGGAGCTTTTATAAATCTATAGCTCAAGCCTCACCCATGCCAATGATATCAAATAGCTGCGGATGGAAACTAGATGTCAGTATTTTTATTAAAAATGTCCCTGTGTAATTGCAACGGGTAATAAAGTTTGGGGTTTAGACGGCGATGTCCTGTTTTCTAGCAATATTTCACTTTGGTTTCTACCCCTTTGTTTCCTAAACTCTTTTTTTTTTTTCTGGGCTGCTGACTTTGTTTCCAAGCCACCACCTGGGGTTCCTGGGTAACTTCAATTCCTCATGTCTGTCAAAACTGAGGGACTTATGAGACCTTACGGGAACCTAACATTGAAAGGAAATCTTAACTTTAGGAATGGAGAGACCTTTGTAACTGTTTTCATCTTCTCCTGCCATCTGGTTTGTTACCGAGAAGTGTTTTGCACTTAAGAACACAGAAGAAAGAGATAGAATATCAGGTTATGCTCTTAAAAAAATACATTCTAAAAAGACAACCTACAGAATAGGAGAAAATGTTTGCAAATCATGTATTTGACAGGAGTCTAGTGTCCAGAAGATACAAAGAATCCTTACAACTCAACCACAAAGGGATAGACAACCCAATTAAAATATGAGCAAAGGACTTGAACAGACATTCTTCCAGAGAAGACATATGAGTGGCCAAAAGCGTCAGAAAAGGTGCTTGACATGATTAGTCACTAGGAATGCAAATCAAAACCAATTCACACACATTAGGATGACTATAATAAAACAAAGGAAAGTTACAAGCATTAGGAAGATGTGGAGAGATTGGGAACCTCCTCCGTTGCTGGTAGGAATGTAAAATGGAGTGGAAAAACATTTCAAGATTCCTCAGAAAGTTAAACTGAGCAAGATAAAAGATCTAGCAAGACCCAAGATGTGGCAAAATTTACCAATGTAAGCCAAGAAAGTGCTGAAAACCTAAAGGCACTGTCCTAACCAACAGTTATTTCCTCCTCAGTTCCTTGAACAAACACTGAACACACATTCTTTGCCAGGTATATTTTAAATTGTACACTTGAAATGAGTAAAGGTTATGGTGTGTCAACTAAACTTCCATAAAACTTTTTGAAAAAGCAAGGAATAGAAAGGATAAACCATGTAAGTCATACAACCTGTTGAGTGGCAGAAAAAATAGCATTATTCTTAACTTTACAAATAACTTAAAAAATTTAAAATTACTTATAGAGTTTTAAGTTTTTAATATACATTTATAGAATATCACATCCAAAAGTACAGCTCCCTAGCCCCACCCTAATAAATGCAAATTCGCTTGTCTAGAGTAGGGTAGGACTTGTCTAGGGTAGGTTGTCTGGAATTCTTTCTAAACCCCTCTGTGTTAGTAGATAGTATTGTCAGGATTGAGAGTCATTGATGTGAAGATTGAGCAAGTCCTTTGGGTATATGTTCAAAATAACTGAAGCAGGTACTTAAATACTTGTGCAGGAATGTCTACTGTAGCAGTATTGGCTGTAGCCCCAATGTGGAGACAATACAGATGCTCCTGAACAGGTGAATGGATAAACAAAGTGTGGTATATGCATACAAGAGAATATTATGCAGGCATGAAAAGAAACGAAATGCGGATACATGCCACAATATGGACACATGCTACAGCATAAGTACATGCTACAACATGGATACATATCACAAATTCCCCTGAACAGGTGAATGGATAAACAAAGTGTGGTATATGCACACAATAGAATATTATCATCCAGGCATGAAAAGGAACGAAACCTGGATACATGCCACAATACGGACACATGCTACAACATGGATGCATATTATAATGCAGACACATGCTACAACATGGTCATGTTACACGAACACATGCTAGAACATGAACACATGCTACAACATGAGCACATGCTATAACATGAACACATGCTACAACATGGATACATACCACAACATAGACACATGCT
Source organism: Aotus nancymaae (assembly GCF_030222135.1). Classification (NCBI taxonomy): domain Eukaryota; kingdom Metazoa; phylum Chordata; class Mammalia; order Primates; family Aotidae; genus Aotus; species Aotus nancymaae. Next base: position 3,892,444 of record NW_026988498.1, on the reverse strand, counting down.
ATGACATGTATACATGTAACACGAACACATGCTACACTGTGGATACATGCCACAACATGGACACATGCTACAACATGAGCACATGCCACAACGTGGACACATGCCACAACGTGGACACATGCCACAACATGGACACATGCTACAACATGGACACATGCTATAACATGAACATATGCTACAACATGGATATATGCCACAACATGGACACATGCCACAACATGGACACGTGCTATAACATGTATACATGCTGTAACATGAACACATGCTATACTGTGGATACATTCCACAACATGGACACATTCCACAATGCAAACACATGCTACAATGTGGATATATGCTAACGCTACAACATGGACACATGCTACAACATGGACACGTTACAACATGAACACATGCCACAACATGAACACATGCCACAACATGGATACATGCCACAACATGGACACATGCTACAACATGGATATGTGCTACAACATGGACACATCACAACATGGATTCATGCTAGAACATGGACACATGCTACAACATGGATAGCTGGCACAACATAAACACATGCTACAATGCAGTTACATGCCACAACACGGACACATGCTATGACATGGATACTTGCTATAATACGGACATATGCTACAGACAGATACATGCCACAACACGGATACGTGCTACAACATGAAGGAGCCTCGAAAACATTACTCTAAGTGAAAGAAGCCAAACGGAAAAGGTCACATGTGTATGACTCCTTTTAGTTGAAATGTCCAAACACACGAATCCGTAGAGACAGAAAGTCGATTGGTGGTTGCCTAGGGCTGGGAGGAGGGAGGAATGGAAAGCGGCTGCTTGATGGTTGCAGAGTTTCCTTGGGGTGATGATGATGTTTTTTGATAGAGGTGCTGGTTGTGCAACATTGTTAATGTACTAAATGCAATTTGTTTGTACACTTTAAAATGGTCAATTTTGGCCAGGCACGGTGGCTCACACCTATAATCCCAGCACTTTGGGAGGCCAAGGTTGGTAGATCACTTGAGGCCAGGAATTCAAGACCAGCCTGGCTAACATGGTGAAACCCCTCTCTACTGAAAATACAAAAATGAGCCAGGTGTGGTGGCGAGCGCCTGTAGTCCCAACTACTTGGGAGGCTGAGACAGGAGAATCACTTGAATCCGGCAGGTGGAGATTGCAGGGAGCTGAGATGGTACCACTGTACGCCAGCCTGGGAGACAGAGCAGTGAGACTCTGTCTTAAAAAAAAAAAGGAGGGGGCCGGGCACGGTGGCTCAAGCCTGTAATCCCAGCACTTTGGGAGGCCGAGATGGGTGGATCACGAGGTCAAGAGATTGAGACCATCCTGGTCAACATGGTGAAACCCCATCTCTACTAAAAATACAAAAAATTAGCTGGGCATGGTGGCGCGTGCCTGTAATCCCAGCTACTCAGGAGGCTGAGGCAGGAGAATTGCCTGAACCCAGGAGGCGGAGGTTGTGGTGAGCCAAGATCGCACCATTGCACTCCAGCCTGGGTAACAAAAGTGAAACTCCGTCTCAAAAAAAAAAGGTTAATTTCATATTCTTTGAGTTTCACCTTGATTTTTGTTAAAAATGAAAAAAATTACATTCTAGGTTGTTAGAATCCCATTCCCTCCACATGCCCTGGAAGCAAGTTTGCTGTGTTCTTTGGCAGTTATCTGTGAGTCCTTTACTTGTGTGGGAAGGCAAATAACAGGACTGGGTGTCACCCAATTTATGGCTTGACTGCTAATCATAGCACACCTATGTAAGTGTCCAATAAAATTTCAACCTTCAAATAATCCTGAGAACTAAGGAAGTATCATTGGAAAGAAGAGAACCACTGGAAGTACAGCTTTTAGGACCTTTTATTTTGGAAGACCGGGCGGCTGACACTACAGCTGTCTTTGAGGAGAGGCTACTGACCAGCCACACATCCTGCCTCGACCAGAGACTAGTACAGTGTCTCGATTTCAGTGGATGCCCAAGAAGGGGTTGAATTGAATCTGTTTAATTTTTTTTAACTTTATGTTCTTATTTTCTTTTTTCTTTAAGTTCTGGGATACATGTGCAGAACATGCAGGTTCGTTACATAGGTATACGTGTGCCATGGTGTTTTGCTGTACCCATCAAACCATCATCTAGGTTTTAAGCCCCTCATGCATTAGCTATTTGTCCCAATGCTCTTCCTCCCATTGTCCCCCATTCACTGTTTTAAAAATTGTTATGATGTTTCTCTTTGCTCTCTAAACATCATGATCCTGCCTTTGCAGTGAAGGTTTAGGGTTGTGTTCTTAGGCACTGGCATAGAATGGGTGCTCAGTAAGTGTTTGTTCAAGGAACTGAGGGGAGTAAGTGTTGGCTATGACAGTGCTAGTAGGTTTTCAGCACTTTCTTGGCTTATGCTGGTAAATTTTGCCAGATCTTGGGTCTAGCACTTATGTTGTTATGAAGCAGGGATTAAGAGACAGTATTAACTAACGTTGGTTCCAGAAGATTTAGGTTACAGAAAATCTAGATAAATCCCCCTTAGCTAGGGTTTCTAGATGAAATATAAGGTGCCCAGTTTCATTTGAATTCAGAGAAGCATTGTATCCTGTGCAATATTTAGGACATGGTGGTACTAAGAAATTATTCATTGTTTATCAGAAATTCAAATGTAACGGGCATTCTGTATTGTAATTTGCTAAATCGGGCAACTCTGTCTATTAAAGGCTGCATTGTGACTGGCTGTGAAACCCCCAGCTCCTGGGTCCCGGCCTGGGTCCAGTCTCCGCTCTGCAGCTGGAAGGGCAGGACCCTGTTTGGCCTCTGTGAAATCTCTGTACCTTTGCCAGGAAACAATCTGGTTGTTATGTGAGGGTTTCTGGCATTGTTCACGCAGAAATTATTCAGGTATGAATCATTTGGCCCCATAGTTGGTTTTGTTTTGATTTTTAATGCCAATATGAAAAACCATGTTATCCTGTTTGTTTTGACATCAGCTGTGGTTCGGTCAACCCAAGAGCATGGCACAGAGGTTTTGGCGTTTCTCTCTGGCCCAATACTGGTGAGCCACCTCCTTTTTACTGTGGGGCTTCACGTTTTTTCTTCCTTTTCCCCGCTGCCTTGGTGTGCTGTGGGAGGTGGATGTTCTCAGTGTGTATGACATGGGCCACCACAGCTGTGGCTGAACCAGAGGTGGGTCGGAGGATATGACGCCGATCACCAAAAGCATCTACCACACCCCTCGAACACTTTCGGGAAGAGAAACATCAGTTCCCTTGAAGGGCTCTCTGCCCACCTGCCCAGCTGCATGCTAATACGTTTAGTCATTTTCATCCTCAATGTTTGGCAAGCTTGAGGTTGAACTCTCACGTTCCTGGCGCTGTGCGAGGTTCCTCGAATCTACAGACGTCTAAGATGTTGTCACTGTCTTTGCAGAACTTAGAGTTGGCAGTTAAAAACATAAAAATTTTGAATTGTGATAAAAAGCACACAACATAAAATTTACCATCTTAGCCATTTCTTTTCCTTTTTTTTTCTTTTTTTTGAGACACAGTCTCACTCTGTCAGCCAGGCAAGAGTGCAGTGGTGCAGTCTCAGCTCATGGCAACCTCTGCCTTCCAAGTTTCAACAATTCTCCTGCCTTGGCCTCCACAGTAGCTGGGGTTACAGGTGTGCACCACCAGGACAGGCTAATTTTTGTATTCTCAGTAGAGACAGGATTTCACCATGTTAGCCAGGCTGGTCTCAAACTCCTGACATCAAGTGATCCACCTGCCTTGTCCTCCCAAAGTGCTGAGATTACAGGTGTGAACCACCACGCCTGGCCCATCTTAGTCATTTCTAAGTGCTTGGCAGAGTTAAGTCTATTCACATTGGTGTATAACCGATCTCCTGAACTTTTTCATCTCCCAAATGAAACTTTGTACCTACTAAACGCTGACTCCCCATCTCCGCTTCCGCCTGGTCCCAGATAACCAGGTTCTCCTTTCTGTCTCATCCACAAATTGGACAACTTTACATACCTCGTGTAAGCGGACTCGGACGGTATCCGTTCTTTTGTGTCTGGCTTATTTCACCTGACATGACATCCTCAACGTCTGTCCGTGTTGTACCTCCTGCCAACATTTCTCTTCTTTTAAAGGCTGAATTATATTGCACTGTGTGTCTGCATCACATTTTGTTTGTTTATTTACCTATCAATGGACATGAGTTTCCTTCACCTCTTGGATCTTGTGAATGATGCTGGTATTAGCATGGGCGTGCAAATATCTGGAAAAGTCCAGATCCTGCTTTCAGTTTTTGGCCATACACCCGGAGGTGGAACTGCTGGGTCCTATGGCAGTGCTATTTTTAGTTTTCTTGGGGGCCACCTCACTGTTTTCCACAGTGGCTGCACCGTTTTGCACTCCCACCAACAGTGCCCGAGAGTTCCATTTTCTTCGTATCCTCACCAAACACTTGTTATTTCCTGTTATTCTCTTTTGATAGTAGTCATCCTAATGGGTATGGAGAATTGGCAGTTTTGAATAATAAGAAGAAAAAGCTGTAAGATTGAATCTATGAAGTGCCGCTCCAATTTTCTCAGTTATAGACCCTGCTCTGCCTGTGTGCCAGAGAACCCTGTAAAGGAATTTAACAGAAGTCTCTCAGTCTCATATTCCTTTGCTGCTCTACCATTGTTTCTGGTGGGCTTCCATTTGGTCGAGTTTGAAATGCTTGGAGCAGGTAGCATTTGAGGTCAACATGATGGCAGAAAGGGATAATGCATATATATATATATATATGTATGTATGTACATATAAAATTTTTTCTTTGAGGCAGACTCTCGCTCTGTCACCCAGGCTGGAGTTCAGTGACACAATCTTGGCTCACTGCAACCTCTGACTCCTGGGTTCAAGTGATTCTCCTGCCTCAGCCTCCTTAGTATCTGGGACCAGAAGTGTGTGCCACCATGCCGGCTAATTTTTCTATTTTTAGTAGAGATGGGGTTTCACCATGTTGGCCAGGCTGGTCTGTAACTCCTGACCTCAGGTGAGCCACCTGCCTCAGCCTCCCAAAGTTCTGGGATTATAGAGGTGAGCCACCACGCCTGGCCCAATAATGCATATGTTTAAGGGTTAACTTCTAGAATGTGTGCCTGCTGCGTGAGGTAGTTGTACTTTTTTCATGCATAGTTCTCTCTTGGGAAATTTTTTCAGATATGGAAAACTGAGAGTCAGGAATCTATTCTTTGAGAAAGGAAGAGCATTGACTAAGCAGTGAAAAAAAATGGCTTTGCTAAGAAACCTGGGCAAACATCTACTTGACGATAAAATACTAGAGTTGAGTTTGAATCTCTTCAGCTATAAATTTGAATTAGTATTCTGCGCTGTGTGTTGCTCTCATATCTATATGATGCTGTTTTCCAAAAGGATTTAAAATACCAAACATTCACATAGGGGGAAGAAAAATCCTTTTCCAGAAGATAACCGTGAATAGTAAGAGACTTATGAAGGTATTGAACCAAATTCCTTCTCGTCTTCATTGCCTCTGTGTTGCCAGGTTTTCTTTGAGTCCTCTGCTGATCTGCTTGAATCTTATCTTCATTGCTCCCCTCATAGGGTAGTGTTCCAATTATTCACAGTATTTTTGACCGCCATATAGTTAAGAAATTGCCTCATTGCATCCCAGGTGAGCAGGGTTCATAAACAAACATAGACAAATTAAGCTTCTTTTTGCAGAGGAAATGAGCAGGCAGTGTGTGTTGGGAAACCCTTTTGTCAAAGCACCAGGTGTTGGCTGCTTTTCTCTGACAGCAGCCAAAGCCAGGCCCTCAGGAAACAGAGGCAGGAAATCTCTCTGCCCATCCACCCAGAGGGTGGCGCTTCCAGCCCATGGCTGTGAGGATGGTGCTCCGCTCCGCAGTGTTTTCCCCTTCAGACATTTGACATAGCAGCTGGCTTCCATTTTCCCCCATGTGATTGTCTAGGAAAAGATTGTTTGTGACTGATACCCCTATATCAGGACGTCACTAAGGACATACGTTTTGTTCTCTTCAACTCTGATGGACGAGATATAAAGTACTTTGTCATTACCCAATGGGATCAGTCAGAGGAATATTTAATAGCAGTTATAGGCATGGTTCTTAACTTTCTTTAGAGCCCTTGGAGGATGTGGCAAAATCAATGCATCCTTTCTTCAGAAAAAAATGTACATTTACACTTATGTGCAAAATTCTGCATATAATTTTAGGGGACTTTCAGACAGCTACTGGCTTCATTGCACTTTGTAAGGATTATTCTTTACATAAGTATGTTGACATGTATAATGTGTATATATATTGAATTCCCTGTTATGAATGTTGATTATGTGTCTGTCCTTTTGAAATATTGCTTGTTTTTATCAAGCTTTCAGTGGCATAGAGAAACCTGCTGTGACAAAACATGAACTGTGTGTTATCAAAGCACATTGTTTTTCTTTATAAGTTGTCTGTCATAATGGACAAAGAGTACAAGAAACTAATTCTGAAGGGAAAGAGGATGGAACTAGTATGTATTGAGCACCTACTATGTGCCAGGCACCACGCTGGGCACCTTACATATGAGATTCACTTCATCTCAGCAAGGATTCTGATTGTGGAATTGTTCCTATGTAGCAGATGTGGAAGCTCAGGAATATTAGGTCAGTCGTTTTGATTCAGTCACACTCGACAGCCCACTCTCTTTGGTATTCTGTAGTTTGCAAAGATAACACAAAGCACCTTGTCCAACAATACTGGGCTTTAGAAAAGAAGAGAGCTCCCTGGGAACCCTCGTGGCCTGAGAGGCAGGGAAGAGTCAGTGAGTGGAGGAAGAGCATGAGTAAATTTCCCAAGGGCAGGAGGGGCAGTTGTGTGCCCCTGGGATTGTCTTGTATGGGACCGCCAATGCCTGCATGGAGGCAGGAAGATGGCGTTCGAAGACATGGCCTCCCCCACATCGGAGCAGCTGCTCCAGCTCGCCCTGGGAGTGGGCAAGAAGGAGAGAACACGCAGGAGGAAAGAGATGTGGGTTCTCATTCGACAAGTGGGTCAGATTCTTCCTCTATTTAGGTCTGCACCAATCTCTTTACTTACAATCTGCATTATCCTGTGACTCTGAGGGCCCTGCGGGTGACGCTCATTGTGCCTAGGAAATATCTGCGGTGGTCAGCAGGGTGAGCAGCCGTTCACAGCAAGGGAAACGAAGTTGTGTTCCTCTGCTCCGGGATTTTGGTCAGTAACGGTGGAGCAGCCCATATAAACCTACTTAACAGATTTTTTTCTCCTCTAATAAAAAGATGATTCTATTTTCTAAAGATGCTCCTCTGGAACTGCTCCCAGTAAACTTAAAAAAAAATACGTAGTGGAAAATTTATTGGGTCACATTTACTGATTTACTGTCTGATTCTTATTGGGTGGTAGTTGGCGTCAGGAACCAGGCTCCTTGGTGAGTAACCACACTGAGGATCAACCCCCTCTTTGGGTGTGTAAAATAAGCCCATTTAGATGAATCTCATGAATTTTCATCATGAACTAGTAAAACCAGAGGTCACTAGGAAACCAAAATAAACATACAGTATCCTTCCTCATGGTCGATATCAAAGAGCCTAGTCAAATGAATTATGAAGAGAGAAATTATACTTTTTAATCCCCAGTGCTTTTATTCAGCCATGAATGGTATTAATTCAGGGCACTTGTAAAAATTATTTTCAAGAGGAGACTGGAAGCAAGACTAAGTAGGTACATGCCGGCAGCATAAAGAGAGTTGAATCTAATTATTGTAGAATCTTAGAGATAACCTAAGTGCTACCTAATTGCATACAACACATTTTATTGACTCTTTTCTGTGTGTAAGGTATATGCCTATTTTCTATGGGCAAAAACCAGAATCACCCAGAGGGCTCCTTAACACACAAATGGTGGAGTCCCATCCCCAGAGTTTCTGACTATGAGTTTCTGGGGTGGGCTTGAGAATTGGCATTTCTAGCAAGTTCCCAGGGTCTGCTGATGCTGCTGGTTCAAGATCATAGTGAGAACCGCTCTCCACCCTCGTGGGGTGGAAGGATTATTCCAGGGGTCACTTGAACCCTTCTAATGGGATGGGTTGTGGAAGCACCAATCCCAACAGGACAGCTTTCTTCGGATTCACTGACACTGCGCTGAAAAGTGCTCCCCAGAAACTCTCTCCCTGGTCCTAATTCTGTCAGCTGGAATTGCTCTGGACACACCTAATCCTCATTTAATAAATGCCCGTGCACATTCATCCTAAGAAAAAGGGCAGAGAGGGGTCTGTTTGGCAAATAACATTGTTATGTTCCATGCTGGGGAATGGCTGTGTAATCTACTTTGCTAACAATAAATTTAAACTTTAAAAACTGGGGTGTACATACACTATAAAGGGTACAAATCTTACGTATACAGCTTGATAAATTTTTACATATGTATACACCCATACAACTGCCTTTCACATCAAGACATGGATTATTTTCACCCTTCCTCAAAATTACCCTGTGCTCCTTCTGCTCAGGAGCTGCCCCTCAAAGGCCAGCACTGTTCTTCTCCAGTTGTCATAGATATTTCATGCTCCTCTTGAACTTTACGCAGATGGAAGCAGAGAGAACATGCCCTTTTGTGTCTGGTATTTTCACTGAAGACGACCGTGAGATTCAACCATGTTCTAAATAGCAGTATTCTTCTGTTTTTATTGTCTTGTGGTATCCCAAGTTTGACTTGTGTTTATAGTTGTATATTTAATTGCTCCTTCTATTTTTTTTTTCTGAGATAGAGTTTTGCTCTTTTTGCCTAGGCTGGAGTGCAATGGTGCCATTTGAGCTCACTGCATCCTCTGCCTCCCTGGTTCAAGCAATTCGCCCGCCTCAGCCTCCTGAGTAGCTGGGATTACAGATGCCTGCCACCACACCCGACTAATTTTTTGTATTTTTATTAGAGATGAGGTTTCACCGTGTTGGTCAGGCTGGTCTCGAACTCCTGACCTCAGGTGATCCACCCACCTTGGCCTCTCAAAGGATGACAGGCGTGAGCCCCCGCGCCTGGCCCCTCCTTCTATTTTATATAGTTAAGGTTGGAAATGGTTTGGCTCTGTATCTCCACCCAAATCACATCTGGAATTGTAATCCCCGTGTGTCAGAGGAGGGGCCTGGTGGGAGGTGATTGGATCACGGAGGTGAATTTCCCCCTTGCTGGTCTCATGATAGTGAGTGAGTTCTCATGAGATCTGATGGTTTAAAAGTCTGGCGCTTCCCCCTTCTCTCTCTGTCTCTCCTGCTGCCATGTAAGATGTGCCTGCTTCCCCTTCACTTTCCAAAATGATTGTAAGTTTCCTGAGGCCGCCTCAGCCATGTGGAACTGTGAGTCAATTAAACCTATTTTCTGTATAAATTACCCAGTTTCAGGTACTTCTTTATAGCAGTGTAAAAACAGACTAATATAGTAATGATATAAGCTAGCATGACTGCTGACTGTGAAATGGAAGGGTGTTAAGTACATGACATCACTTGATCTTTTCAATACTGTGAGATTGGTACTATCATTAATCCATTTTACAGATGAGATAACCAAGGCTCAGTAACTTGCTCAAAGCTTCACAGCTAATAAGAAGTGAAACCAATATTTAAATACAGGTCTCTGACCATGATCCTGTGCTCTTAGCTGATATATTATGATGCCTGTCACTCTGGGCGCTTTGACAATGACCATCAATGAGAGATTGACCCCGGACAGCATGCAGTTCCCTTTGATTTCAAGGACTTTTCCTTTTTCAGCACCCTCTTTCTCCTGTTTAATGGTTCTAAGGCATCTTCAACCATGCTGGTAGTGACCTGGATTGTGCCACCTCTCCATGTACTGTCTGGATTTTCCCAGCTCCTTCAGATGAGCAGATCTGTGGACGCATGTCCTCTCTTATGTAACTGTCTCCCTACGGGAATAAACTTTTCTCTTTGTTGGCTCTCTGATCACTTCCAAAATCCCTGCCCTTGATAAGTGCAAATAATAGAAGAATCTGTTGTACCTTGTGGTTCCTGTTAAGGTTACACCTAAATTGTCTCTGAAAAAAAAATTATCTGTTTTGTTAAAGGAAATGTTTAAACTTCCTTTGAATTTTGTGTCTAACCCTCAGCAGAAGGAAGTTTATTTTTAAGTACAAATTACTGTGGCCACTTAACGCCTCATTTCCTTTTTCATTCTGCTAATTGGAGATGGGAAACTGCTGGTCAGCCTATTTCGTGCTATCAACTTGAGTACACTTAAAAAGATAATCAGAGGCTTTGCAGCAGTTTTGAGTCTGGCTTTGATTCAGTATCTGGATAAAAAGCCTCCACATGCACTTATGATTAAGAATTCTTGTTTATATTTTCATATTCTCCACGGTGCATGCAGACCTCATCCTTTGGATTTTATTGCTAAATACATAGATACGGTGTTGTTTGGGTTATAAACGTGAGTCGTTTGCTAAATAATTCTCTGTGTTCTAATAGGAAATGCTGGACAGGAGTAAAAGGATGAAGTGCTTAAACTGTCATCACACTAGGTTTTCATAAATCACGTAACACCCATTTATCTGTTTATCTTTCTGTAATTCTAATTTCTACCCTAAAGTTCATGCTAAAAAGCTTTGAGGTTTTTTCTTTTAAATGAGCCATAGGCTGGGCATGGTGGCTCATGCCTGTACTCCTAGAATTTTGGGAGGCTGAGGCAAGGCAGATGGCTTGAGCCAAGGAGTTCAAGACTAGCCTGGGCAACATAGTGAGACCCTGTCTCTATAAAAAACAAAAAAATTACCCAGGTATGGTGGTGTGTGCCTGTAGTTCCAGCTAGTTGGGAGGCTGAGGTGAGAGGATCACTTGAGCCCAGGAGTTCGAGGCTGTAGTGAGCTGTGATTGCGCCACTGTACTCTGGGTGACAGAGTGAGACCCTGTCTCAAAAAAAAAAAAAAATACAGAATAAGAGATAGGACAAATGACCCGTGATCACATATATGTAGCATCAGAAAAGAGGTGGGGAAAAGACTAGAGAGTAAAAGAAGCAAGAAACAGAAATGAAATGTAACTGGGGACTCTGTTCTGATCCCGATTCAAACAAATCAACCATGTTAAGACCACTTTTTTTAGAGAATCAGAGAAATTGAAATACAAACTGAGAATTAGATAATAATAGGGCATTGAGCATTAATTTTGTTACTTGTGATAATGGTCTTGTGATTATGTTAGTGAAAGAGTTCTTATAGGTAAAGACACACACAGGAGTATTTAGGGATGAAATATGGTGTCTGGTATTTGTTTTAAAATACTCTACTAAAAAGTGGTGGGGGAATAGATAAAAACAGATACAAAAGATTGGTAACATGCCGATGATTGTTAAAGTTGGCTGATGGGTACATGGGGTTTATTTGACTATTCTCTCTACTTCCGTGTGTTTTAAAAATTTTCACGAGAAAAGGTCCAAAAGGAGGCATAAAAGGGAACAACATGATGACATATCTCTCGCATTGTGATATATGAGTACAATCTCAGAAGTTCCTGTGAAATACAAGCCTGTAATAAAGCAAAATCTAACCCTCTGTGTCTGCAAACAGTTCTTATTTCTTTTTGGAAAAATATATATTCAGTTATTAATTATGTTTCTATCTTGTTTGTAGATGATTCTGGGCCTCCTCCATCTACTGTCATCAACCAAAATGAAACGTTTGCCCACATCCTTTTTAAACCTAGTGTAGTACAGCAAGCCAAGATTGCCCAGAATGGAATTCTGGGAGACTTTATCATCAGATATGATGTCAATAGGGAACAGAGCATTGGGGACATCCAGGTAATGGGATCATTGTTGCTATTTCACGGTGGTTGGTTGATACTTTGGATAGACTCAGACTGTGGATTCCAATATTTACCTAAGGGAGAGAGAACTTTCTGCTTTTTAGTAAATTTGTTTTAACCCAAAATATTTCTTCAAGGAGACTACTGGTATTCTTTTGCTGAGGGCACCTATTTCTGGCTTCAGTAATCTGCAGAGCAAGTGAAATCTGTAATATAAGGCTCCCTGTGGTGTTTTAGATGAAATTAGATTTTAGTTCATGTTCCATTTTATTTTATTTTATTTTTGAGACTGAGTCTCACTCTGTCACCCAGGCTGGAGTGCAATGGATGATCTCGGCTCACTGCAACCTCCGCCTCCCAAGTTCAAGTGATTCTTGTGCCTCAGCCTCCTGAGTAGCTAGGATTATAGTCGCCCACTACCTTGCCCAGCTAATTTTTGTATTTTTAGTAGAGATGAGATTTCACCATGTTGGCCAGGCTGGTCTCAAACTCCTGACCTCAAGTGATCTGCCCGTCTCGGCCTCCCAAAGTGCTGGAATTACAGGCGTGAGCCACTGCGCCCGGCCCATGTTCCATTTTAATTAAAAGGGACTGCTCATTTCCCTTTAGCTCTTATTGTTCCAGAGACAGGGTGGGGATATTAAAACCTATTAATTTCATCCAGAATGTAGAGACTCTTGATGTCTCAACTTGTAAGATGTTTCGTAAAAAACAGATAATGAAGGAAACAGGATTCTCAAGTAGCAAAGGTCTGGGGGATGGATAATTAAACTTGAACTGGTAGTCATCACTGATCAATTTTAAAGGGAAGAGTCTACCCTTATGCAGATTAAATTAGCAATTAGTTCTCTTGGAGGGATCAGGGCCTTCGATAATTTTACTCCAGGTGTGGAGTCTGACCCTAGACCTGTATCATGCTTTAACTTTTAGAAATTCCATAGACTGACGCACTTTAGGTGTTTTTCCTCCCTACTCTAGGTACTAGCCTTAGTACTTTCTTTTCCCTCCACCAGGTTTTAAATGGCTATTTTGTGCACTACTTTGCACCTAAAGACCTTCCTCCTTTACCCAAGAATGTGGTCTTCGTGCTTGACAGCAGTGCGTCCATGGTGGGAACCAAACTCCGGCAGGTGAGTGAGTGCCAACCGCCCATTATTCCTCTCTCGCTTTTGCCTGGGACAATGACCTGCTTTGTGAATAAAGTTCAGTAGATGCCAAACATCAGCTTTACCATCCAGCAATTCCTGCCTGTGAACATTCCCGAGCAGATTCAGTTAAGTCATTGACATAAACTGTCATTTCAGCTGGTGGTTTTAAGAGAGCAGAGGGACATGCTGTAGAAACACCTTGAAATAAAGGGCGCTGGCAGATGAGACAGGAATACATCGACAGGGCCAGTCCTCAGCACTGTCATTGACGGGAGTTCTGTTCAGTGATGATTCCGCTGAGAACAGTGGAATGGAGTCATTGGAAGCCTCTGTGGCTTATCCTGAGAACAAAGAACTCAGGTCTCGGTAAATCAGGACTGATGTTGTCACAGAATTTAGGATGAATCTTAAAATCCAGGGTTGTGGCGAGACATTCAGGGGTCATGTACTTTATGCTGAAAAATTAAATTTCCTGAGAATATGACTATACTTTTCTTACAATCACTGGAAAAGATTATTTCTTACTTTATTCTGGTATCGTAAATGTCAGCATCTTGCATTTATGGTACATTTCAAACTCACATAATAGAAAACAGAGCTATTGGCTGACAGACCAGCTAATATCTCTACATTTATCGAAAACATAAATCTCCTAGTTTGTCTTTTAAAATTCATTATCAATTTAATTTTTTTTTTTGACATAGAGTTTTGCTCTCGTTGCCCAGGCTGGAGTGCAATGGCGCAATCTCAGCTCACTGCAACCTCTGCTTCCTGGATTCAAGAGATTCTCCTACCTCAGCCGCCCATGTAGCTGGGAGCACAGCCATGACCCACCACACCTGGCTAATTTTTGTATTTTTAGTAGAGACAGGGTTTTATCATGTTGGCCAGGCTGGTCTAGAACTCCTGGCTTTAGGTGATCCACCTGCCTCGGCCTCCCAAAGTGCTAGGATTACAGGCGTGAGCTACCATGCCCAGCCTACTTTATTTTTTTAATCAATTCACAATGCATTTGTGATTTAATGAGTGAGACACTATCTCCAATCTCATACAAACGATCCTACCTGCATCCACCTCTAGATCCCGCCTCACATGCACTTGAAACTACTCCGAGCTGATAAACTATTGCAACTATTTTCTCTCAATCTACTACTTTATACACGTCTTATTTGGTCATTTATATTTTAGAAACCCTGCAGTGAAATCTGTGTCTTCTGCATGGCATCTGGTTTTCCTTCATTCCAATAGAGCAAGAAATATATTCCAAAATATGATGTGAGACTAGGGTTTAACTGTTTTCTTTTAGAGCCGGGGTATTCAATCTTTTGGCTTCTCTGAGCCACATTGGAAGAAGAATTATCTTGAGCCACACATAAAATACACTCACACTAGCAATAGCTGATGAGCTAAAAAAAAAAAAAAAAATCACAAAAAAAACTCACAATACTTTAAGAAAGTTTATGAATCTGTGTTGGGCTGTATTCAAAGCCATCCTGGACTGCCTGCAGACTGCAGCAGACAAGCTTGTTTTAGAGGAAAGCCAAATGTAATGTCTAACTAATGTAGGGGGAGGATAACCTTGCCCTGTGAATCAGCTTCTAGTGGTTCTTTAGCATCACTTGCTCGTCCAGAGCTCAACCTGCCAACTGCTCCAAGTTTATGACTTTTTCTTCCTTCTGCCTTCCTGACTTTCCATCTGGGGTTCCTTTTCTTTTGCATGAAGAACATCCATGAGTATCTTTTTAAAAGATGGAATCTGCTGGTGAAGAATTCTCTACCTTTGTCTGAAAATGATTTATTTTACTTTTATTCTTTAAGGATCGTTTTTACTAGGTATGGTATTCTACATTGGCAGTGATCGAATGATGGACATAATATTTGAAAATCTGGGCCAGTGCGGTGGCTCACGCCTGTAATCCCAGCACTTTGGGAGGCCGAGGCGGGAGGATCATGAGGTCAGGAGTTCGAGACCGGCCTGGCCAGCATGGTGAAACCCCGTTTCTACTAAAAATACGAAAATGAGCTGGGCGTGGTGGTGTGTGTCTGTAGTCCCAGCTACTCAGGAGTCTGAGGCAGGAGAATCGCTTGACCCTGCGAGGTGGAGGTTGCAGTGAGCCAAGATCATGCCACTCACTGCACTCCAGCCTGGGTGACAGAACAAGACTCCGCCTCAAAAAAAAAAAAAAAAAATCTGTTTGTAGGAATAGTTTGAGGGCTGGGATGATGGTCTATTCCTCTAGAGAAGATTTGGGCTTGTTTCTGCCACGTACCTGGGGAATTAAATCCTGGGATTACTTTAGTCCATTTTCAGGGGTTGAGGTGTTTGGGCAGCCCAGATGGCTGGAAGCTGGACTGCAGTCCTTTTAAGAGCTGGTGTATTTCTGTTTTGCACACGGTGTAGAGGGTTTGCCAGAGTACCCTCCAAGCTACAAAGGGGATGCTCAGCCTCTCAGGTATCTCTTCGGCCTTGACAAACATCCTTTAGACACAAATGGTTCCGAATGCTGATCTCACCTCTTAAAATTTGCATCTTCTCTCAGATTTTTTTTTTTTTTTTTGACAGAGTCTCACTCTGTTGTCCAGGCTGGAGTGCAATGGCGCGATCTCAGCTCACTGCAACCTCCGCCTCATGGGTTCAAGCCATTCTCCTGCCTCAGCCTCCTAAGTAGCTGGGACTACAGGTGCATGCCACCATACCCGGCTAATTTTTGTATTTTTAGTAGAGATGGGGTTTCATCGTGTTAGCCAGGATGGTCTCAATCTCCTGACCTCTTGATCTGCTCACCTCGGCCTCCCAAAGTTCTGGGATTACAGGCGTGAGCCACTGTGCTCCCAGATTTTCTTCTTTCTCACTGTTTTGTTTGCTCTCTGTTACTTGAAAGAATTTTTTTTTAACCCCATTTGTTTAGCTTTTTTAGTTCTTACTGGGAAGCCAAAGAAAATATTTGTTTCAGTTCTTTTTCAAATCTCTGTGATGTTTTAGGGTTTTCAGTTTTTTACAAAGTTTTGAATCTTTTATATTTTCTCAAGCACAATAAACATGTGTTTATCTGTGTCTGCTAAATCCAGACTTGAGAGTCCCTTAGGGCTCAAATTACTTACAGGTTTCTCAAAGTTTTTCCCCAAAGTTTTCATCACACCAAAGTAAAGCATTCTCTTATAGTGGCTGATATGTATTGACATTTTAGAGGACACACCAGCCTTTCCTTCTTTATCAAATACCTTGTAAAGTTCTTTGCATTATGTGCTACAAGTTCTTTTTTTTTTTTTTTTTTTTTTTGAGATGGAGTCTTGCTCTGTCGCCCAGGCTGGAGTGCAGTGGTGTGATCTTGGCTCACTGCAACGTCTGCCTCCCGGGTTCAAGTGAGTCTCCTGCCTCAGCCTCCCGAGTAGCTGGGACTTTGTGTTTTTAGTAGAGATGGGATTTCACCATGTTGACTAGGCTGGTTTTGAACTCCTGACCTCAGGTGATCTGCCTATCTCAGCCTCACAAAGCGTTGGGATTACAGGTGTGAGCCATCACGCCTGGCCCTAAGTACTACAAGTTCCTAAATGCCATTTATTGACCAAGTTGTTTTGTGACTTTGATGGTTACATGATAGATATTGACAGAGGAATAATCATGGTTTCTTTTAAGACCACTGTGGGCCACAGAATACAGTGTTCATTAGGCTGACATGTGATCGGTATGATAATTCCCATTTGGATTTTGAATCACTTAACAGTTACTGGGTGGGTGCTATGTGCTAGGTTTCCCCTGGCTTCTCATTTAATTCCTAGATACCTATGAATCTTCAGATGTTCTTTCTTTTCCTTAAAAAAGAAAAAGCTTTTTGGGGGCACGGTTTCTATTTCCTCTGAACAAACACAACTTGCTGAAGATATTTATGATTAAATTGACTGACACCAGTCTGAATTCCTTGACCACCGAATAGTTGGTATTCTGGTGTTTTATTCACCACCATATCGTGAATACATCTTATGTTGTTAAATATTCTTTAAAAACCCGATTCTAATTGCCAGAGAGCACCACTGTTGAATAGAAGGTTCTGTGAGAGTGGGAATGTTTAACACACGTGCTGTCCAGTACAGCAGCCACTAGCCACACATGGGTGTTGAGCAAGTCAAGTTTGGCTAATGCAAGTGAGGAACGGAATTTTTAATATTATTTAAATTTATTAAAATTAATGGAATTTTTAATATTATTTAAATTTATTAAAATTAAATAACATTAAAAATTTAAATTTAAATTTAGCTATATGTGGCCAAATAGTTACCACATGGGAGTATGTAGCTGCAGAATATTTATTCACCCTACCTCCCATCAGAGACTTTTCAGCCATTTCCATTTTTTGCAGTTATAAACCCCATCGGTGTGACTGTCTTCATGTAGAAATCCCTGATGCATGCCCTGTCATTTTCGTAAATTAGATTCTAAAAATTGGAATTACTGGGGCAAAGAATATCAACACAGTTGTGGGTCTGGTACATATTTCAATAACATTTTCTAAAAAGTCTGTGCCAATTTATAGTATTTACAACTGTTACCAGACTAAGAATTCCAAACGGAGTAAGAGGCTAGAGGTAATCAATGAACCATACCCCAAAATATGTAAAAAAAAAAAAAAAATACAGGTGCCTATTTAACTGATTTTCAAGCGGGAGGAAACTTTCTAAGCCGAAAGCAGTATAATCACTTTGAAGCCTAAAAGCAATTACAAAGGGGAACATCAATAACTTTTGCTACATAAAAATTTTAAATTTTTGTTGTAAATTAAAAAAAAGTAAACAAAAGACTAGAAACTTGCAGGCAGGAAAAGGACAGAAGTGTATCATTAGTATATAAAGAACTGCTCCAGACTAATGAAAATTAATTCTATATAAGAAAATGGACTGGGCACGGTGGCTCACGCCTGTAATCCCAGCACTTTGGGAGGTTGAGGCAGGTGGATCACGAGGTCAGGAGTTCGAGACTAGTCTGGCCAACACAGTGAAACCCTGTCTCTACTAAAAATACAAAAAATTAGCCAAGTGTGGTGGTGTGCGCTTGTAATCCCAGCTACTCAGGAGGCTGAGGCAAGAGAATCGTGTGCACCGAGGAGAGGTTGCAGTGAGCCGAGATTGTGCCATTGCATTCCAGCCTGGGCAACAGAGCGAGACTCTGTCTCAAAAAAAAAAAAGAAAAAGAAAATGAGCAAAGGTTGTAAAACAAGCTACTAGAAAGAAATAAGAAGATTCAATAAAATTGTGAAAAAAATCATCAAGCATATAAGTAATTAAAGAAATGCATCTTCAGGTGCCAGAGTCACTTCAGGGTTTAACCCCAGACCTAGTCCAGTTCACTGCCCCAGTGTCATCTTCCACTTCCCATGGGAGAGTGATCAAGAATCTTCTTGCCAAATAACCCCCAGAAAGATAAATCTTGCTTCAACTTGTCCAGAGGAAAACTAATGAACTGAATCAGGGTCTCCTAAATGTACCTTTAATCATAAAATAATTCAGGCACTTCTTGAAAATGTGGCATGGGGCATTTCCAAAGTAGCTAAGATTATTGTGTGAATGATTTAATACAAGAATCTTTCATCTTTAAAATAATTTAGTGGTCATCCCCATTTTGCTGATGGAGAAACAGGCTTTGCAGAGGTAGGTAAGTTGGCTAATAAATGGTGGGGGCAGCCTTTAGTCCCAGATCTGAAGTCCGAGAACCGAGTCAGGCACCGTGCGAGTAACAGTGTGGTTGTGGTGAGGCAGCACACGTGTGCAGCTGGCAGAACCGCAAATGGATACAAGGTGAATGCGGTCTTAGATTTCACGACCCAGCTGAGAAGGCTGCATTGCAGAAGGCAGGGATTTCCTCGCATGATGCAAGAGCAATGTAATAACAGATGTCAGATCATTTGTTATTCTCCCCTCTTCCTTCATTCCTGGCTATTAAAATTCCATTCGTTGCTAGCCGCTGAGAGTCTGGCATGCACTCTGCTGGCTTCGAAGCTACAGCATGGCCTCTTTCCAGGAGAGCCACCCTCGACCAGCCAAACACATGTCTGACCAATTTCGAAAGCCCCTCGCTGCCTTGAGTGGTTTTGAAAACTGCTGACTATTGTTGCAATTCTCAGCTTCTCCAAGGCCACAGTGTTAAACGAAAAGCTTAGCTGGCTCTTTGAAGAGTCTTGTATGTGATGTTATGTCTCTTGGTGAAGAGGACAATTACCCCAAGCAGAGGGCTTCCATATTGTGTCAACAGGCTTGGCAACATGGGATGTTTGTCACACATCCACATGGGTTCTATTAAGAATCATTCACTGTTATTTCAGATGTACTTGGCCCCCCTCATCTTTGACAGGCCTGAAAGACTTCGCAGCACTTATTGCAATGCAGGACACATAGTTGGCATTTAATAATTACTTGAACCATTGATTTAGAAAAAGTTGTAAAGACCATTGCACCTTCAACAAGTATACTCGGTAAGGGGTATGTTGGCACCTGGGGAGCCGCCGAGGCATTTTCTGGTTCTTGTCCTAATCCCAGTGGGAACATGAACCTGGAAACCAGGACCTGCCCAGCCGGGGAACAGCAACAGAGCTGCCGGAGGTTCACTGGCATGTGGCTTCGCTGTTTTCCCTCCTGTGTGCTTTTGCAGATGAGTTTGTTGAGAGATGGCTCTGGGTTGGGTCAGGCAGGGTTTCTACCTCCTGAAGTCCAAGAACCAAGTTTTGAGCTTCTAAACTTCTCAGTGAGGATGGGAGCTGAGAAGAACACACACACACACACACACACACACACAAACACACACACACACAAAAGAGAAATGTAATCAGGGAAGGCTTGTTTTTTTCTTGTTAGTTGCAAGCTTAAAGCATTGACATTTGCTGACAGACATGTAGTCCTTGGGAGCATTAAGGAGAAACATGTTTTTCCTCTACCATAGTGTCCACTTTCTTGCCTTTCCTTTCCCTAATCTATAGAATTAGATCTACTACTTTCACATTCATGTTAAAAAACTTGGCTAAGGGACCCTCTTTGGCAACCAAGCAGTGATGATGGATCAGTTACCAGATGCTTTTCATGCTTTAATGGTCTCCAAACCTGTTCCCACACTGTGTCTGTCTGTGCCAATTCTAGGTTCCCATGTAGCTTTGAAGCTTGTCTTCCTTTCTCCATTTAATTTGGTTGACAATTTTATTTTTATTTATTTATTTTTTTTGAGACAGAGTCTCCCTCTGTTGCCCAGGCTGGAGTGCAGTGGCGCGATCTCGGCTTATTGCAACCTCCACCTCCCAGGTTCAAGCAATTCTCCTGTTTCAGCCTCCTAAGTAGCTGGGATTACAGGCACACGCCACCATGCCCGGCTAATTTTTGTATTTTTAGTAAAGACGGGGTTTCATCATGTTGGTCAGGCTGGTCTCGAACTCCTGACCTCATGATCCTCCCACCTCGGCCTCCCAAAGTGCTGGGATTACAGGTATGAGCCTCTGTGCCTGGCCGACAATTTTAGAGGGTAAAGAACAAGCATGTTTCTTTTCTATAATTGTCAAGTTAAAATGAGGTCAAACGTGAATTAACGAATGGAGGACTGTGATCTCCATGCCGATTTTGCTTCATTCACAGGCTTACTTTATACTCTAGGACATTGGTTTCTCCCTCTCTGTCCAAAACTGGGTTCCCAAGAGCTACTTGGATATTTCATGTGTAACCTTATAGGTGAATAATTTGTAAGCTCCGTGGACTTGGGGAGCATCTTGTGTTTGATCATTACAATATGCGTTCCCAGCTCTTCACACATGGTGGGTAATGACATTTGCTGCCAAACTACCAGCCCAAAAACGATATATGTATCTTGCATTTTTCTGAGGCACAGTAGTTACCATTGAGTGATCGGTGCATGTCAAGTGCTGTGAGAGTTTTATGTACATTTCTTCATTTAATCTTTCCATCATCCAGCGAAGTAGACATTGTTATCTCCATTTTATACATGGGAAGGTGGAGGCCAGAAAGATGATGTAATTATACTGAAATGCACAAAGTTATAAGTAGGAAAGTTAGGATTGAAGCCCAGTTCAGCCTTACTTAAAGCACTTCACCGTAACATCATATATGCACCATAACACAGTGGTGGCCTGTAGACTGCTTCTCAAGCTTTGAGGCTCTGCCTGTTCTTGTCACCAAGTAATGTGAAGGACAGTGCTGCCCATCTCAGGTGAGTGCACACAGATGTCACCTGGTCAAAGAGGTGCCAGCCAGCAGGCTGGCATTGTGAAAAATAGCTCATGAAGCTATTCTGCTTTGATTCATAGAATTATCAAGTAACATTTTATTATTTAACATTAAGCACACCTTGGGGGTGTATATGGTTGCAGACCATTTTTCCCTTTCATGATTTGGATTGGGCAGGTGAAGTCTGAGTGTGCAGATGGCAGAGATGTAGACTGTGGCAAGGCGGATAGGGCAAGCTGGGTGACTGTCAAGTCCGGTGATGTCCAAAAGTGTGACATTGTAGCTGCCCTCTTCAAACTATACAGATCTGCCAGATTTCAAAAGGGAGGATGAGGCCAGGTGTGCTGGCTGATGCCTGTAATCCCAGCTCTATGAGGGGCCGAGGAGGGAGGATGGCTTGAGCCCAGGAGTTTGAGACCAACCTGGGCAGCATAGTGGGACCTCATCTGTACAAAAAAGATAAACAAAATTAGCCAGGCGTTATGGTCCACACCTGTAGTCCCAGCTACTCAGGAGGCTGAGGCAGGAGGATGGCTTGAGCCCCGGAGATCAAGGCTGCAGTGAGCTATGATGGCGCCATTACCCTCCAGCCTGGGCAACAGAGTAAGACCTTGTCTCAAACAAACAAACAAAAATTAAAGGATGGAGATCAAAGAAGGCAATCAGGTTCACTGAACAGCCTGGAGGATAGCGTGGCATGGGCGGCGGGATCCAGAAGGGCCTCTGAGGGCTTGCTGTCTTGTTAGAGGAGAGAATTCCCTGAACAAATGGAGACACTCAGAAAGCAGGAGGATGCAAGCTTGCCAAATGAGAACAGGCCTGAAAGACTGTCGGGGAGGAGTCTCAGAAGGCAAGCGCTATGTGGCTATCACGCAAATAAAAATTGACAGCAGAGAGCATCAGGTCCACTCTTGCCTGTTCAAGTCTAGGCTTTGCGTAAGCGTCTGAAAGTAAGGTCCCAGGAAATATTACAAGAGTCTAGCTTTCCTTTCTGGCTTTCTGGAGCCAGTGTCATCAAACTCTTTTGGTAAAGGGACAGATGATAAACATCTTAAGTTTTGCAGGCCAAATGATTTCTCTTTCTTTTTTTTTTTTTTGGAATGGAGTTTCACTCTTGTTACCCAGGCTGGAGTGCAGTGGCACCATTTTGGCTCACTGCAACCTCCACCTCCCAGGTTCCAGCAATTCTCCTGCCTCAGCCTCCTGCGTAGCTGGGATTACAGGCATATGCCACCCCTCCTGGCTAATTTGTATTTTAAGTAGAGATAGGGTTTCACTATGTTGGCCAGGCTGGTCTCTAACTCCTGACCTCAGGTGATTCACCCACCGCAGCCTACCAAAATTTTGGGATTACAGGCGTGAGCCTTGGCGCCAGGCTGAAGATTCATTTTTCAAACTTTCCCCCTCCCCTCCCCTCCCCTCCCCTCCCCTCCCCTCCCCTCCCTTCCCGTTGTAGAGACTGGGTCTCACTATGTTACCCAGGCTGGTTTTGAACTCCTGGACTCAAACGATCCTCCCACCTTGGCTTCCAAAGTACTGGGATTACAGGAATGAGCCACCACGCCCGGCCCCCAGATGGTTTCTGTTGTAACCACTCAACTCTGCTGTTGGAGTGCAAGATCTTCTGTCTTCCTTGTGACAAGAGCACAGCCACAGGCAATATACAAAGACATGAGTGTGGTTTTGTTCCAGTAAAACCTTAGTAAGGAAAAGCAGGCAGCAGCGCGGCCCTGAGCCACAGTTTGCTGACACCTGTCTAGAGCAAGGACTCATCGAGACGGCCTCGAGTTACATGCCAGTTGCTTGTGTTTATTCTCATCTACTAAGCTGTCCTTGTCCAGATGTTACTACCAGCAGATGTATGTTTCAGGAAAACATTGCAAAACAGAGATCTGGGGCTTGAGGCAGGAAGCAGGAGACAGTGGGGAAAACTGGTTTTTGCCTCTGACTCAGAATATGAGGTAATAAATGATGGGCAGAGGGCAAAATATTTTTTCCCTAGTCTGTGAGTGAAAACTTGAATTTTTAGTTTCAAGAAAAGAATTGCTCCCCAACAATGATAATACAGACAATTTTAAATAAATTAGAGGCACCCATTTAAAAATGTATTGTTGTTGAAGTAGTTAAGATTTACCCAAATGAAGTATATCTTAAAGGTAAAATGAGGTTATGTTTGATTTATTTTTCCTTCAAACTTTTATTTTAGGTTCAAGAGGTACATACACAGATGGGTTATATGGGTCAATTGTGTGTTGAGGGGGTTTGGTGTACAGACTATTTCATCACCCAGCTAATAAACATAGTGTCTGATAGGTGGTTTTTGGACCCTCACCCTCCTCTCACCCTCCAGTACACCCCAGTATCTGTTGTTCCCTTCTTTGTGTCCATGTGTACGCAATGTTTAGCTCCCACTTACAAGTGAGAACACACAGTATTTGGTTTTCTGTTCCTGGGTTAATTTGCTTAGGATAATGGTTTCTAATTCCATCCATGTTGCTCCAAAGGATGTGATCTTGTTCTTTTTCACAGCTGCATAGTATTCCATGGTGTATTTGTACCACTTTATCCAATCCACCATTGATGGTCATTTATGTTGATTCCATGTCTTTGATCTTGAGAACAGTGCTGTAATGAACATATTCATGCGTGTGTCCTTATAGTAGAATGACTTCTATTCCTTTGGGTATATACCCAATAGTGGGATGACTGGATCGAATGAGAGCTCTGTTTCCAGTTCTTTGAGAAATTGCCAGACTGCTATCCACAGTGACAGAAGTAGTTTACATTCTTACCGGCAGTGTATAAGCATTCCCTTTTCTCTGCAACCTTGCCCGCATCTGTTATAAGATGAGGTCATGTTATTGAAATGTGGAGTATCTCTGAATGTGGGCACTCTGTGGCTGTCATACAAAGAGACGCTTGTCAGTATAGAGCTTGGGGTGCTCCTGCATCACCTGCTCAGATTGCAGCCTTGCCGTGAGCATCACAAAGTGTGGCGCCAGGAACTCACAGAAAAGCCTACTCTCCCCCTTTCTGGTTTCCTAGTTTTTCACTTAAGTCTCAAATCGGATTGGCAAACTTTTTCTGTAAAGGGCTAGATAGGGGCTGAAATGAAACTTTGCTACAAGTAACAGCGAAATGAACACTACAAGTCAAAGAGAATTAAGTGAGATAACAAATGTGGAAGTGCTTATCAGAGTGTCAGAACGCTCTGTCACTGGGCATTGTGTAGTCTTGGCTGGCTGATTGAAATTGCAACTGGGTAAAATTCCAAGGCATTGGTCGTGTCTGATAGCACAGCCACCCACTTCTTGGGTTCAGGACACCTGACTCTCACTCAGCTTCCCACTTTGGCTTTGACTCTAGACTTCAGATTCTCCAAACACAAAACAAATATGGGTTATAAGCTGTCAGGGAGCCGCTAGGTAGGGGGGATACAGGGATACATGAGACACAGCGTTTTCTCACAAGAAGCCCAGAGAAGAGAAAGTCAGGCAAAAATGATACAGAGAGTGTGCCGTGTAACAGGGCTCTATGAGAGGGTCAGGGGTTGGGGGGTGGCGATCAGTTCTTTTTAGTGGTGGGAGAGTAGGGGGTGGAGGAGGGCATAGTTGAGTGAGTCTCAAAGGCCTCTTAGAAGTTAATTGAGTGGGTGGCATGAGAAGAGGGGGATTGGATCCAAGCAGAATGAGGAAGATGCGTGACATGTGTGAAGCGTGGAGGAAGGAGAAAGCTTGTATCCAAGGGCATTAGCCCTAAGTCACTTTCACCAAGAACTTCAGAATTTTGCTGGGGAAAAGAAACACAGACTAGCCTGACCCCGGTGGCTCATGCCTGTAATCCCAGCACTTTGGGAGGCCGAGAGGGGCAGATCACCTGAGGTCAGGTGTTCGAGACCAGACTGGGCAATGTGGCAAAATCCCATCTCTACTAAAAACACAAAAATTAGCCTGGCATGGTGGTGGGTACCTAGAGTCCCAGCTACTCGGGAGGCTAAGGCAGGAGAATCGCTTGAACCTGGGAGGAGGAGGTTGGAGTGAGCCATGATCGCGCCACTGCACTCCCGCCTGGGTGACAGAGTGAGACTCTGTTTGGGAAAAAAGAAAGGAACATGGAGCAATCATGCATCATTCAAAGCTAACAGAGAGAGTGGAAAGGATTGTAGGGAAGAGAAAGAACTTGAGATAGTCAGGGAAAGATTAATTATGGAGGTGGAAAAGGAACTGGTCCTTGAAGATGGGATACAATTTTCTTGGCAGGAAAAGAAAGAGTGAATTCTTGGGTGGGGAAAACCATGAAGCATGCAAGAAGATTGAATATGCTATAGTGTGAAGGTCTGGGTAATGTTTTGGACTAGATGACTTGAAAACCTTCCTGGTACAAACATTTAGAAAAGGAGATAAATTGGAACAGGTCTTTTAAGTGCATAGCTGAGCTGGTAAGCAAGACACCACAGAATCTAACACCATCCTCTTCCTTCCTTCCTGTTAGAGCAGGCAGCCATGCCTGGGCATCACCTGGAGCAGCAGTTAGAGGTAGGCTGGGTTCTTGTCAAGGCTATCACGCCTATGTGCTAAGGCTGTCTTTCAGCTAGAATGAGAAGTACGGAATTGACAATGAATGTAAATCCTCCCAAGTACTGACCTTCCACATGAAGGCAAGTGGGAAAAAAATCTGTTTCTAGCCCTGAGTTATTTACACATCAAGTATAAAAAATGGATTTGCCTACTATGTCATAAAGAATAGCAGAAATGTTATTGGCAAAGAGCTTTTCAGAAAAACGTACAATGACATGATTAGGTATATGTTTGATACACTTGTGAAAGCAAAGTCCAAACATTAGGTAACTAATCTTAACATAAGCTGGAGGGTTAAGATGAAACAGTTCACTTCTCAAGTTAGAATATGTTATGCAAACACAAAGATTAATGGAATTAGTTTTGTTTATATTGCAAAAAATGTTTTAATATCTAAATCTATTCAGCCTTTTTAAGAAAACTTAAGGCTGACTTTAGCCAGAATTTAGTCTTTAACAATCTTTCTATTTTAGAACCAGTCATGAAATGGTATTGGTATTTAGAAACTTCACAATGAAAGTGCATTTTATCTTGCTATGAAGAAATAATTTGTTTATATTTTTACATAGATTAGGTAAACACATATGCAAATAAGTATTTCAAATCGGAGTTGTGATCTTATCTAGCACAGTGCTGCATTCAAAGAGCATTTGAAAGTAGTATTTAAGCAGTAAATGAAAGTGTAGTAGCTTAAAATAATATATTTTAAAAATAGGAGCTCTGTGATTTTGCTTAATTTAAGAAATATCTTTCTCTTGGCAGTGTGAACGTTAAAATGTTGAGACCAAAGAAAAGTGTTTTTGACATTTACTTCTAAGTGAAATTTCATTAAACCGTTTTAAAATTTTGGAAGATGTATGACTTGTATCCCAAATTTTCCATTTATATGAATAAAGCTAATTAGCTTCTGCCATTTCTCCAAAAAGAACATTTTGGCCAATAGAAAAATCATTCTAGTTTCTTTCAACAAAATTTCAATTTGACAGAGACACCTTTTTTGGTTATCTTCTGTTTGTTGTAATTGAAAATTTTTATTTTTAATATGAATTATATAATGTGGTTCATTTCAGGAGGTATTTATAGCAGAGGTTCAACAAAAGGAACTTGGCATTGCACGGGCATTGATTTCCTGTAGGCGTTTTCATAACCCCCTGAAGTGTTACTTACACTCTTGAACCATAGGCGGTGGAGTAGCATTATTTTGTAATGTTTTGATTTCTTCTTGGGAGCCAATCTGTTGCTAGATTTTTAAAAAGTGCAACAATGATATGGACCCGAATACATTATGGAGAACCGGTTCTTCCTACTCTGTTTATTGCCTTACTTCTAAGACTGAGATTAAAAAAAAAAAAAATCTGATTACTTGGTGTGTCAGTCACAATAAGATTTCAGAGAAGTTTCCTTCAAATTATTGAATGACTGGCAGAGTGTAACATAAGTTTATGCTACCTTTTATAGAATAGGTCTTTGTAATCTTGTAGTACTGTGGACTTGGAATCCCCCCAGTGAGGCTTAGTGGACACTCACGGCCTGGTGACGTCCCTTGGCAAGTCATGGCTACTCTGGGCTCAGCCATGATCATGACTCCAAGGTGACTTGGGACCATGCTGTGTACGGGTGTCTGTGGGGTGCAGAGGGGGGTGACAGATTTGAGGCTGGGAAGGTGGACATTTCCATTCTCCTCCCTGTGGGCTTAGGCAAGAAATTTCAGGTTGCAGCAAGAATCTGTTGTTGTGAACTCTGATGAAGTCAGGAATGGCTTTTTATTTTTGTTGGTTCTTTCAGATGGCATGATGACAGGGCCATACTGCCGCCCACCGAGGGGCACTGAGGACCTCCTGCCTGCCGAGTCAGGAAGGCCTAAGGACAGTACAGACATCTGCCCCCTCCCCACTGGTGTCCATGACCTCCACCCACCTTAGAAGGGACAAAGGCTGACCTGCCACTACAGCTTGTCTTGGGCATCTTTTATTTTCTAATATTACCTTGCAGAAACTTAGGGCTGTTTTCATGGTGTGTATTTGCTAATCATGATTCTCTTCCATGGTTCAAATCAGACTTTCAGAAGGTCTTTGATTTCTTTATTGGATTTTTTTTTTTTTTTTTTTTTTTTTGAGATGGAGTCTCACTCTGCACCCAGGCTGGAGTGCAGTGGCGCTATCTCCGCTCACTGCAACCTCTGCTTCCTGGGTTCATGTGATTCTTCTACCTCTGCCTCCTGAGTAGCTGGGATTACAGGCATGCATCACCATGCTCGGCTAATTTTTGTATTTTTATTAGAAATAGGGTTTCACAACGTTGGCCAGGCTGGCCTTGAACTCCTGACCTCAGGTGATCCTCCTGCCTCAACCTCCCAAAGTGCTGGGATTATAAGCATGAGCCACTGCACCTGACCTTTAGTGGATTATTTTAAGTTGCTCATCTTAGGCCTTTCTCTTTGGCTCATTCAAAAGGACTGTGTGGACCAACGAGAAGGAAAATGTCAACTCCCTGGTAAACATTTTAGACTGTGGCCAGTGATGGCGTCCCTTAGGAGAACAGCACGAGCATTGTGCTGGAGGCATGGAATGGCTAATGCCGAGTTCCCTTGAACTTGGATTCATCTGTGATGTCATGGCTTCTCCTCATCTTATGCCCCCAAACCTAGGGATTGTGGCACAAGAGCCTTTTGTGTGAGGGTTAGTGTCCATTGAGTATGGTTTGAGAAAAGCTGCCTCGTGGGTACCCGATGGAAGTGGGAGGAAGTGTGGGCCGCAGCGGGCTCTTCCATGGGCTCCCTGACTTCCCCTCTGAGGGTGTCACTAGACAGCGCTTCTCTTCTTGGAAATGTTTACTGGCCATTCATGGCATGGTGGTTAGCACAATGGAACACTTACCCCTTTGAGGATTGTGCCGAGAGCCTGAAGCTCCCTGGGCTCAGTTTTATAGGAAAGAGGGAGAGGAAGGGAAGGGAAGGCCCCATCTCTTGTTCCCAGCGCGGCTTCACGCAGGGCCTGTGATGCACAGGACAGACACCATTAAAGAGACTCTGCAGGCTGGGCTCGATGGCTCACGCCTGTAATCCCAGAACTTTGGGAGGGTGAGGCAGGTGGATCGCGAGGTCAGGAGATCAAGCCCATCCTGGCCAACATGGTGAAACCCCATTTCTATCAAAAATACAAAAAAATTAGCTGGACATAGTGGCTGATGTCTGTAATCCCAGCTACTCGGGAGGCTGAGGCAGGAGAATCGCTTGAACCTGGGAGGGGAGGTTGCAGTGAGCCGAAACTGTGCCATACTCCAGCCTGGGAACAGAGTGAGACTCTCTCAAAAAAAAAAAAAAAAAAAAAAAAAAAAAAAAGAAAAGAAAAAGAAAAAGAAAAAAGAAAAGAAAAAAAGAAGAGACTCTGTAATCTTCCTCCCCAAAGATCCACTAGAACAAGCAAGACCATTGCCAACTGTATTGAAGGGATGGAGAATCTGAAATAGAGTTTACTTGTATTTATGTCCCGCCTTGTGCCTGGAAGAATTTAAACAGACAGAGATTAAAGGATTTATTTAATAGTAAACCTAAGACAGAGCTGGAATGGACTTCTAAGATTGCGTTTTTGAAGCAAATAAGTTTTTGTTCTTTTAACCACAAGTGAACTATTTATAAGAAGGGGAATTCATTACCATGAAATAGTATTAAACAGACAGTGATCTCTGTCCTTTGTAACTCTAAATAACTAGGATTAGAAGGAATCTCATGTAACGCCTGCATCCAGGGCAAGGTATGTCTTCACTATCTGAATAGTAGGAAGTGTATTCTTTCCATTTGTTAAATGTATCTGGGTGCAATTTTCAAAATCTCCCTTCAGTTCAAACATCATCTGGTATTTTTTAAATGTTAATTTAATTAGTTAATTAATCAATGTATGTATGTATTTATTTTTTAGAGAGAGGGTCTCACTCTGTTGCCCAGGCTGAAGTGCAGTGGCATGATCATAGCTCACTGCAGCCTCAAACTCTTGGGCTCAAGTGATCCTCCTGCCTCAGCCTCTGGAATAGCTGGGACCACAGCCATTGCTCCTCACCTGAAATTTTTAAAAGATCTCTTCTGATGACATGTGGACCCATGTCTGCAGCTTGTCCTCTTGTGTTAGCAGAGATGACGCCTATTCACTATGGATCGTGCTTTTAGGAACAGGCATGGATCCCCCAGGGTAAACCCAAAGGGCCTCGTGCGCATTGGCCTCTGTGGGAACCCTGTTTTCACCAGGCATGGTGACTCACACCTCAGCACTTTGGGAGGCCGAGGGGGGCGGATCATGAGGTCAAGGGATCGAGACTCCCTACCAACATGGTGAAACCCTGTCTCTACTAAAAATACAAAAATTAGCTGGGTGTGGTGGCATGCACCTGTAGTCCCAGCTACTCGGGAGGCTAAGGCAGGAGAATTGCTTGAACCCAGGGGAGGAGGTTGCAGTGAGCTGAGATCATAACACTGCATTCTAGCCTGGGGACAGAGCAAGACTCCGTCTCAAAATAAAATTAAAAAAAAAAATAGGAAAGAGAAAAGAACACTGTTTTCCTTTTCAGTGAGGCCCCACAGGTGCCCCTTATTTTTCTTTCCCTAGGCACAGGTGTTTGGTTTTCCAGCCTATTCCTGATCCCCCACTCTCCCCTAGACTTGCTAACTCCTCCCCACTGGCTTCCCAGTCAGGAGTTGTCAGGCAGTGACCTGAGCTCCCTCCTCTTGGTTTCCACTCCAAATAGCCCCTGTCCTTATCCAAGAGAATAAAGACGAGGAGGATGTCTTGTTGGAAACTCTTCTTATGACCCCAAAGAGTGAGTGTGGCCTTCTAAAACCAGCCACTTAGTCCCCTCGCCAATCAGGCAGTCTGCAGGGGTGAGTGGAGTGGGTGCCTGCAGCTTGCAGGGGTGAGTGGGGCTGGGTGGCTACAGTCTGCAGGGCTGAGTGGGGCTGGGTGGCTACAGTCTGTGGGGGTGAGTGGGGTTGAGTGGCTTCAGTCTGCAGGGGTGAGTGGGGCTGGGTGGCTACAGTCTGTGGGGGTGAGTGAGGTTGAATGGCTTCAGTCTGCAGGGCTGAGTGGGACTGGGTGGCTTCAGTCTGCAGGGGTGAGTGGGGTTGAGTGGCTTCAGTCTGCAGGGGTGAGTGGGGCTGGGTGGCTACAGTCTGCGGGGGTGAGTGGGGTTGAGTGGCTTCAGTCTGCAGGGGTGAGTGGGGTTGAGTGGCTTCAGTCTGCAGGGCTGAGTGGGGCTGGGTGGCTACAGTCTGCAGGGGTGAGGGGTTGAGTGGCTTCAGTCTGCAGGGCTGAGTGGGGCTGGGTGGCTTCAGTCTGCAGGGGTGAGTGGGGTTGAGTGGCTTCAGTCTGCAGGGCTGAGTGGGGCTGGGTGGCTACAGTCTGCAGGGGTGAGTGGGGTTGAGTGGCTTCAGTCTGCAGGGCTGAGTGGGGCTGGGTGGCTTCAGTCTGCGGGGGTGAGTGGGGTTGAGTGGCTTCAGTCTGCAGGGCTGAGTGGGGCTGGGTGGCTTCAGTCTGCAGGGGTGAGTGGGGTTGAGTGGCTTCAGTCTGCAGGGGTGAGTGGGGCTGGGTGGCTCCAGTCTGCAGGGGTGAGTGAGGCTGGGTGGCTCCAGTCTGCAGGAGTTAGTGCCTGCAGTCTGCAAAGGTTAATGGAAGCTGTTGGCCCCTCTGGAATGAGGGCAGGAGTCCATCCACACAGCTCTCCTCCCAGTGGGAATGGAGCAACCGGGAGGGGCCTGGGCCGCCTTCTCTGGTGCAGGCAAGGACAAGTTGCAGCTGAGGCCTTACAAGGTCATAAGGAGCCTGTAGCTGCTGAGCTGAGGGAAGGAGGGTGGAGAGATTGAACAGCTCTTCCTAAAGCAGAATATCCATCACTGCGGGGGGGAAAAAATACCAGCTTAAGAGCCAGGCGGGTCCCTCTGGAGGTTCTTGGCACACTGTGAAGGGTCCCTCTGGAGGTTCTTGGCACACTGCGAAGGATCCCTGAGGATGCCAGCAGCTAAGGCAGTAGCTCTGCCATGGGTCCCCTCCCGGCAGGCCCCCAAACAGCCCGGCCACGCCGGGCCCAGCCGTCTGCAGCATGGAGTCTTGCAGGAGGACTTGAGAACCGGGCTCAGCACTGCCCCACCCTGGCCACTGTGTGCTGCTGTCCCTCCCATCCCAGCCGGCACCTCAGACCTTCCTGGGTCGGGACACCTGAATTGTGAGCGCCCGTCTGATGCTCACACAGGGTATGCTGGCTCTAAGTGAGAGGAGGGGCAGGGAGCCCAGGATGAACCAGGATGAGAAGGGCCCGGCGCCCTGGCTGAGGCCGCCCCTGCCTGTGCAGTGCAGTTCTCTGAGTCATTGATCGTCACTGCAGCTTGTCCATCAGGCAGCTCAGAGCTTCCTGCGTGTCCTCATTCTCCGTAGTGTCTGTCTTAGGTTCTCAAGGGCTGGGCTGTATCTCTCGTGCTTTGCATTAACCAACAAAACCTCTCTGTCTCTTTCTCTCCCCTCCCAGCCTCTATTTTCCTCCCCACCCCCGTTTTCCTCTTTCCCCCACTCTTTCTGTCTCTCTCGTTCTCTCTGTCCCCTCTTGAGTATTCTCTCTGTCTGTCTCTGACTCCTCTGTCTCTGTCCTTCTCTGTCTTTGTCTTATTTGTTTAATAATACAACAGATGTTTACCCTACAGTGTACACAATGCCACCACGTT
The DNA here is from genome assembly GCF_030222135.1 of Aotus nancymaae. Classification (NCBI taxonomy): domain Eukaryota; kingdom Metazoa; phylum Chordata; class Mammalia; order Primates; family Aotidae; genus Aotus; species Aotus nancymaae. The sequence continues at coordinate 3,859,987 of NW_026988498.1, read as the reverse complement.
GGGAGCAGGGAGCAGGGCAAGGGGATGGCTGTTTTCAGAACTCCCTGTCCAGTGTGACAGATGGGTCCTTTATTCACTGCTCACTTATTCAGGGCATATTTGTCCAGCATCTCCTATGCACCGGGCACTGCTGGGTATTAAATATAGAATAATAAATATACAATAATAAAACAGAAAAAGTGGCCAGGTATGGTGGCTTATGCCTGTAATCCTAGCACTTTGGGAGGCCGAGGCAGGCAGTTCATGAGGTCAAGAGATCAAGACCATCCTGGAGAACATAGTGAAATTTATCTCTACTAAAAATACAAAAATTAACTGGGTGTGGTGGCATGCACCTGTAGTCCCAGCTACTTGGGAGGCTGAGGCAGGAGAACTGCTTGAACCCAGGAGGCAGAGGTTGCAGTGAGCCAAGATCGCACCACTGCACTCCAGCCATGTAAACATAATAATAATAAAACAGAAAAAGCTCCTGCACACAGAAGCATAGAATGGAGATGGACAGACCAGTCAATGCACACAGAGAGGACATTCTGTCTATCAACATGAAGGGAGAACGCAGGGGCCCATGCTCTGGGGAATGGAGGGCAGGGCTGGGAGGCCGGGAAGGGCTCTCTTGGAAGAGTTGGGAATGAACCCAGCCTCAAGAGTGACAGCTGGCCCTGAAGCCTGTACTCTTCACCTTTGTAAAGATGCAAGGTGTCCTTTCATGGTAATTATGCAGTGGAAGTCCCTGACCTCCTACGCTGAGTCTCTTTTTTTTTTTTTTTTGAGACAGAGTTTCACTCTTGTTACCCAGGCTGGAGTGCAATGGCATGATCTCGGCTCACTGCAACCTCCGCCTCCTGGGTTCAGGCAATTCTCCTGCCTCATACGTTGAGCCTCTTTAAGCGTCTAACAACAGTGCTGCTTGGGAGGACAGTGTTCGCTCACACTATCTGAGGATTACTATAGAAACCTTTCCTAGGCTCCTAGAGTATTTCTGGTTTCAGGTCATATGGCTGCTTCTTTCCACGTGTCACAGCTGACTTTAGTGCACACTTGTTACCACTCAGCATCCTCGATCTCACCTGTATTACTTCCTGGCTTTGCTCAAACCTCCTTCCTTCTCTTCAGAATGCCCTCCCAAGCTGGGTGCAATGGCTCATGCCGATAGTCCTAAAGCTTTGAGAGGCTGAGACAGGTGGATTGTCTGAGCTCAGGAGTTTGAGACCACTCTGGCAACATGGTAAAACCTTGACTCTGCCAAAATACAAAAATTAGCTGGACGTGGTGGCACGCACCTGTAATCCCAGCTACTCAGGAAGCTGAGGCAGGAGAATTGGTTGAACCCAGGAGGCAGAGGTTGCAGCGAGCTGAGGTCGAGCCACTGCACTCTAGCCTGGGCGACAGAGTGAGAATCTGTCTCAAAAAAAAAAAAAAAAAAAAAAAGAACAAAAAGAAAAAAAAGAATGCCCTTCCAATTCTTTCAAGCTATTTTTTAAACCTCACCCTCAAATTCCTCTTTCTCTGTAAAGCCTCACATCACTCCAGTCCACAGTAATTTCATAATCTTTTCAATTCCCATGGTATTTATTATTTGGGCCATTAATTTTATAATTCATTAAACATTCATTCATTCATTCACCTGCCTCACCTTGGCCTAGCGCCCCCTGCGTGTCACTAGGTGATAGAGGAAGGAGACCCCCCTGCAAAGAGCTCACAACCCCGGAAGGGAAGGAGACAGAAGAATCATCATCATGGTGTCACGTGTGCTTTATAATAGGAATGTGCTGAGTGAGGGCTTTGCCAGCTTAAGGGAGGGAATGATCAGCTCTCTTTAGGGAAGTTAGAAACATTTCAAACGGAGAATTTGCACACTTGCCTGGGTTTTAAGAATGACAAGGGGCTTGTCAAGTGAAAGATGGAGGTAGGGCGGTGGGGAAGAACACGCGGGGTGAGGGAACAGCAATGGTGGAGATGTGGAGGCCTGAGGCACTGTGGCGGGTTTCAGCACGAGACATTTCATACATTCAGCGCTGATTCACTCGTGTCTACAACCATAACACCTTTATGCCACTTTTTTCCAGCCAGGTAACCAATTTCTTGACATTCAGCCAAGTGTCCTTTACAGAGTTGATGCTGACTTTGAACCCTGACGTTGTTCCTGGGTTGGGGGCAGTTTTCAGAACAGGGGGCGAGTGGACTCACGTGAGTGGCTGTGGCTGGTTTTGCTTTTGTGTTTGCCTAGACCAAGGATGCCCTCTTCACGATCCTCCATGACCTCCGACCCCAGGACCGTTTCAGTATCATTGGATTTTCCAACCGGATCAAAGTATGGAAGGACCACTTGATATCGGTCACTCCGGACAGCGTCAGGGATGGCAAAGTCTACATTCACCATATGTCACCCACTGGAGGTAAAGGTGACTCCTTCTTCTCACATTGGCTTGACTTTGACTTAATAATACTTTTTTTTTTTTTTTTTTTGCCAAGAGACAAGGATTTGAAAGCTGGGGTTGATGATGGGACAGGAAAGGAGGCAGCAGGTGACAGTTTTCTTAGCAGCTTACATTGCTCCGAATACCAGATCCGTGTTCTCCTTTCCCAGTCCCCAAACGAAGCTGGTCAAGTTCTGGGGGAAGATAACCTGACAGGTGTTTGGAGGCTTTCCTGGTTCATCTCATGGATCCCGTTACAATAAGTTTTGTTGCTACAAAAACAATACTGCTTTTGTAAGTTGTGGGGTGTCTCGAATTAAAGCCACAGGGACCAGCCAGCGTTTCATGCGCACCTTGGCCAGTGGCAAGCGGAACTGTTTTGCAAAATAAGGAGCCCTAAACGTGTGTCTGGGTGGCCCGGGAGGGCTGCGGAGGTCAAATGTGATGGGGAGGACGTAGGCTCTCAGCCACTGAATGCTTGTCTTGGGTGGTGCCCAGGCAAGGGTGCAGAATGTTAAGAGAGGAGAGAAAAGCTCATAAAGAATTCTGAGAAGACTAGAGAATCAGAGCAGTGTGCTACCCAGCTGTGCCAGATGTTAAGTTCTCTAACTAAGGCCCTGCGCCTTGCTCTTGCCATTCCCTGTATCACCCGTGCAGTGGACACAGAAGAGGTGCTTAGTAGTGGCGCATTTTACAGAACTGGACCTACTCCCTATTCCCTTCCTTACAGGCTCTGTACAGAGACACCACCTCCTGGTTGATTCCACTTCAGTAATCTGGAAACATACAAAACACTCTGTTGACTCTTCTCCCATCCGGGGTTTTCCATCTTTCATATATTCATGGTTTCCCAGTCCAAGACAAAGCCCTCATTTCCCAAATGGACTTAGTTTGGAACTTGATCTAGCTTGGCTGGTACTTTGCTTTACACTGGGATTTCCTACTAGTCTCTGAAACAGTGTAGTCCAGGAACTCTTTTGGTGTTTGATGGGAGAAACAGAAGATTAGATTTAATATGATAGTGATGCCCTCTTCTCTCAAGAAGTCCACAACACCCTAAAACCCTTGAAGGAAGAGATTCCTTTTCATGTTTACATAGTCCCGGCCTCCCTGCACGGTTCCTGACACAGAGGGCATGCTCTGTGGATATTTGTAGATTGGATTTATTTTAATGGTCCTGCTTACTAGAAGAATGACGTGTGTGTTCCAGTGGAATAGGGTTGTGGCGTAATAAACAGCTTTAGAAAATGGTTGGGCCGGGCATGGTGGCTCACCCCAGTAATCCCAGCACTTTGGGAGGCCGAGGGGGGCGGGTCACCTGAGGTCAGGAGTGCGAGACCAACCTGGCCAACATGGCAAAAACCTGTCTCTACTAAAATACAAAAAATTAGCTGGCGTGGTAGCAGGTGCCTGTAATCCCAGCTACTGGGAGTCTGAGGCAGGAGAGTTGTGTGAACCCAGGAGGCAGAGGTTCCAGTGAGCTGAGACTGCGTCATTGGACTCCAACCTGGGTGTCAGTGAGACTGTCTCAAAAAAAAAAAAAGATGACTGATGTAAGTACAGTCTTTTGGACTCCAAGCCTTAGAAACCCTATTGGTTTCCTTCATTTTTCTCGATGCCACGTTGCCTAAGCCTCTGCAGGTGCACTACAGATCAGCCTGCTTCTCGCTAAGACGTGCAGCATCAGGATTGTGAGCAAGGATTCCGAAGCCAGACTGCCTGGGTTTGAATCCAGCTTCACCTCTATGCCTCAGTTTCCTCATCTGTAGAATGAAGATAACAATGGAGTCAAATCAGGATGGAGTGAGTTGAAACATTTCAAGTGGCTAGACTGGTCCTGGCACATAGGAGGTCCTCTTTTAAGCATCAGATGTGGCCATTGTTTTAACCCACTTGGGTGATCCTTCTCACTGGTGCTCGTGAGTCCTTTGAGGACAGCTCCTCTCTATTTTCAGTGGGCAGGGGATGCCCCACTTAACGTGGGCTTGATGCCAATCCCTGCAGGGCCTCTGGTGTCTGTGTGCCATCAGGAAAGCTAATTCATACCTCTGCCTGGGCTCTCATTGGCTTTAAAGTGGAGTGAGAGGTTTGGCACCATTGCTAACTACAGACAAAAGAAAAAAAACAAATGTCAGTTTATCCTTACTCACACACCCAGAGGCACCAAGAAATTAGACTGGGCCTTAAGAAAGGCAAATTAGGCCTGGTGCGGTGGCTCACGCCTGTAATCCTAGCACTTTGGGAGGTCAAGGGGGCAGATTGCCTGAGCTCAGGAGTTCGAGACCAGCCTGGGAAACATAGTGAGAAACAGAAGGAAAAGGAAAGAAAACAGGAGAACACTTTTTTAAGGAAGCAGTAACCTGTAGTGTAATACAGCCACAGAAAAATGTATGTGTGGTAAGTGTGCAGCTTGACACGTTTTCATAAACTGGACAGAACCCAGACCCAGATTAAGAAACAGAACGTTTAGAACTCCAGAAGCCTGCTCATATTCTCACCCCATTTTTTCCATGGAAGTATCTATTCTAAAACATTTGAGAAATAAAGAAAATCATCAAAGAAAAGAGAGAAAAACCTCTTGCTATCCACAGATACCTGCTAATATCACGGGTATTTATTCTTCCATCGTTTCTCAGAGTTGAGATTTGTTTTCTGCTTTTGATCAGTTTTCTAAGCCACAGATTCCTGGTAAAGTTTTTCTTCCCTGTCGCCTCCAACTTTATTTTATTTATTCATTTATTTATTTATTTCATTTTTTTCTGTTGAGACAGGATCTTACTCTGTGACCTAGATTGGAGTGCAGTGGCTCAATCTTGGATCACTGCAACTTCTGCCTTCTGGGTTCAAGTGATTCTCCAACCTTAGCCTCGTGAGCACCTGGGAATACAGGCATGCATCACTACGCCCGGCTGATTTTTTTATTTTTGGTAGAGGTGGGCTTTTGCCATGTTGGCCAGTCTGGTCTCGAACTCCTGACCTCAGGTGATCTGCCTGCCTCAGCCTCCCCTGGGATTACAGGCATGAGCTACTGTGCCCAGCTGGCCCCCAACTTTAATCAGACCTGCTGCTGACAAATGCCTCTGGAGGAAAAAGGGGGGCCAGGAGGAGAAATATTTCATGCTCCCTCTCTTTGCGGAGTTCTAGCAAGCAGAGGTAACCTGAAAGGACAGGAAGCAAGGAAAGAAGAGATGATACAGGCAAGAAATTCACTCTTTCATCAGCACCGCCCAGCCCTGGACAACACTGGACGGCATCTGAGATGTCAGCAGCTACCTTCCTCCCGTCATATGCCCCCTCCTCCCTCTGCGGCTCTTTCTCCCTCCGAATTCCTGCTGTCTTGTATGCTCAGCACCTTCCTGCTCTTTTCAAAGCCATTCTAAGAAAAGGGCACAGAAGCCATTGAAGCTCAGGTAGTGGGGACTGCTAAGCTAAGGTGTCACCACACGCCTTCTGGAGAAGGTTTGTTACAGCGGGATAATCCCCAGTCACTTACGTGCACTTAGCAAACGCACACCAAGTTTCTGGATGTCCTCCATTGGGTGGTTGAGTGTGGGCTGCAGTTATGGAAGTAAATTCAGGCCTGGTACAGTGGCTCACACCTGTAATCCTAGCACTTTGGGAGGCCAAGGCAGGCAAATCGCGAGGTCACGAGTTTGAGACCTACCTGGCCAACATGGTCAACCCCGTTTCTACTAAAAATACAAAAATTAGCCAGGTGTGATGGTGCATGTCTGTAATCACAGCTACTCAAGAGGCTGAAGCTGGAGAATTGCTTGAACCTGGGAGGCGGAGTTTGCAGTGAGCGGAGGTTGTGCCATTTTACTCCAGTCTGGGTGACAGAGCGAGACTCCATCTCAAAAAAAAAAAAAGAAAGGAAGTGCCTTCAGAGTGGGGAGTTAAGTGCAGAGGCTTGAGCTGTCCCGTGTTGGTGTCCTGCAGGCACAGACATCAACGAGGCCCTACAGACGGCCATCAGGCTCCTCAACAAGTACATGGCCCACAGTGACAGTGGAGACCGGAGCGTGTCCCTCATCGTCTTCCTGACGGATGGGAAGCCCACGGTCGGGGAGACGCACACCCTCAAGATCCTCAACAACACCCGGGAGGCTGCCCGAGGCCAAGTCTGCATCTTCACCATCGGCATCGGCAACGACGTGGACTTCAGGCTGCTGGAGAAGCTGTCGCTGGAGAACTGCGGCCTCACGCGGCGTGTGCATGAGGAGGAGGACGCGGGCTCACAGCTCATCGGGTCTGTTGTCTGAGGCTGTCTGGGGTTGGCAGGGGTGTGGAGGGGTGACTGGTGGGAACTTGGGCAGGAGCGTGTTGCTGCACCCCAGCCTTGCGTCTGCTGACAACCATCACAGGTCATTGCACTGGGAGGTGTCACAATGTGTTTTGAAACCAGGCAGCTCAGAGTTCAAATTTTGGTCCTCTTTTGTGACTTTAGGCAAGATTTTAAGACTGTCTGTAGCCCCGTTTCCTCATCGCTAAAATGAGGATTATGGTTGGTTGCAGAATTTAATGAGAATATCGTGATATAAAAATGCTATTAAAGCAGTGGTACAGTGGCCATCCTATATTAAGTATTTAATGAGCTCTCATGGTTCATTAACATCTCAATATTTCAAAGCACTTTCTAGCAAGTTTACTTTTATTCTACCCTGTGAGTAAGTAGTGGAGTACTGTTATTTTCATTTTGAGTACTAGCTAAAAGATTTTATTTAGGAGTAAAACAACCAGATAAAACTGGCAAATCATCAGATTATTTTGAGGTGGAGAAGAAATGAGATCTTTCAAATGAGAGATGGAGAAAACTTAGATCTTTTAAAACAGAAATAGCTTCCCTCGGATCTCATGTTGCCACACACAGTCTGCCACTTTGCTGTTGACTGAGTGAAGAGCCAGCTCCCAGTTCAGCGTGAGGTGCTTTAATCTGCATCGTGGCATATATGGTATCTACTTAAAAGCAAAGGGGAGGTTTGGGTAGATTTGTAGGTGTTTAATAGCCATAATCAAAGGACATTTATTAATGATAAATGGAAGTGGAGGTCCCTAAGGTATGTAGTAAAGACAGGTCCTTGGTTTGGGATTAGCTACCGTTTTCTCGATTTCCTCCCATGCATTCTTTTTTTTTTTTTCAGACAGAGTCTTGCTCTGTCACAAGGCTGGAGTACAATGGCGTGATCTCGGCTCACTGCAACCTCTGCCTCCCAGGCTCAAGCAGTTCTTCTGCCTTAGCCTCCCGAGTAGCTGGGACTACAGGCTGACACCACCACACCCAGCTAATTTTTGTATTTTTAGTAGAGACGGGGTTTCACCATTTTGGTCAGGATGGTCTCGATCTCCTGACCTCATGATCTGCCTGCCTCAGCCTCCCAAAGTACTGGGACTATAGGCGTGAGCCACCGGCCTCCTGCCATGCATTTTAATGAAAGAGTTAAATGAAAACACAGATTTGCTTCCCACATTTTAAAAATTATTCAAAACTAGAGTTGAAGAGGGAGAATGTGATGCATTGGATAATAGAATTAAGATTCAATAAGGCATTCAGAAGAAAAAGCAATTATGCTGGAACAAGTCAACTGCACTGCCATCCCACTGAAACTATGATCAATACCTGACATTTGTGAGAACTTATGATACACTAGGAATTTCTGTATGAATTATCCCAGATGATCCTCACAGAAATCCTAGGAGATAGGAATATTAGGGTAAAGGCTAAGCTGCAATACAGAGATGATGAAAGGCAAAGGCTGAAATAAGACAGCCGTTTACTTCTCTATCCTATAATGGTAACGGGCTTGATCCTGCTCCACAAAGTCATTCAGGGACCCAGGTTCCTGCTCCATGAAGTCATTCAGGGACCCAGGTTTCTTCTGTTTCATTGCTCTGCTTTCCTCAAGTGCTGTCCTTAATGCTACAGGATTGAAATCTGGTCACTATCATTGTTTTCTAGCCACAAAAAGGGAGAGAGAAAAGAAAGCCAGCATAGATTTTAAACAAATATTGAGGAAACTGCACATCTCACTTCTACCCATATTCCATTGGGAAGACATAGTCACATGGCCATTTTTGGCCCCAATAGAGGCTAGGAAATGTGATTTGTATCTGGATGTCCATAGTCAATTCTCATGAAAGGAGGGGAAAATGGGCTTGTAGGGACAGCTAGCAGGTGACCAAAGAAGTACTGTTAACGTCCTGATTTTATATGTAAGGGAACAGAATTTCAGAGAGGTTAAGCCACATGTCCCAAGACACACAGCAAGGAACTGACAGAGATGGAAGTTCAACTCCACAGCCTATGCTTTCTAGATCTTTAGAAAGGGAATTTTAATAGTCTCCTTGTTTAGCAAGAAGGAACCATGTAACTTTACAAGAAAAGCAAATGCAAGCAAATGTTATATGCACAAACTCACACAAGGTCAGATTTCTCAAGTAGAATGTGCTGCTTAAAGCACATCTGGAATTTGTATTTGGTTTTAAGAAAAAGGTTTTAAGAGGCTCTTTGAGAAATGTAGGTATGCACAAAGGAAATTTACCAAGACTGGTGGGGAAATCTCAAAAGTGTATCACAGAAAGACTAGTTCATGAAACTGGGGATTGATCGGGCTTAAGGGAATGCACAGCGTTGGTGTTTTAAGCATCCAAATGTCTGTTGAAATGGATTAGACTAATTCTGTATTGTTCTGGAGGCAAAACTGAGACCAGTGGGTGGAAATTTTGGGGAGGAAGATTTTAATCTACTATAAGGATGTTCTTTCTCCTCATGAAAGCAGTTGAGACAAAGCTCAGAAGCCACATGAGAGAATGCATTCCCTCCCACCAGTGGTGTTGAACCTGCTGCCTAGTGACCTCCTGGCAGAAATATTGCGTGGAGTGCCATGTGGACTCAATTGCTTCTAAAATCGGATGCATCCCTCTGAGAGTCTGTGGTTTCCTTTCGGACTGTCCTGCCTGCTGTCGGAGCAGGCCCTGATCTCTCTCTCTCTCCCTGTTCCTCCACCACAGGTTCTACGATGAAATCAGGACCCCTCTCCTCTCTGACATCCGCGTCGATTATCCCCCCAGCTCAGTGGTGCAGGCCACCAAGACCCTGTTCCCCAACTACTTCAATGGCTCGGAGATCATCATCGCAGGGAAGCTGGTGGACAGGAAGCTGGATCACTTGCACGTGGAGGTCACCGCCAGCAACAGTAAGAAATTCATCATCCTGAAGACGGACGTGCCTGTGGGGCCTCAGAAGGTGGGGAAAGACGTCCTAGGAAGCCCCAGGCCTGAAGGTGATGGAGAAGGGGACGCCAACCACATCGAGCGTCTCTGGAGCTACCTCACCACAAAGGAGCTGCTGAGCTCCTGGCTGCAAAGTGACGATGGTCTGGAGAAGGAGCAGCTGCGGCAGCAGGCCCAGGCTCTGGCCATGAGCTACCGCTTCCTCACTCCCTTCACCTCCATGAAGCTGAGGGGGCCGAGCCCACGCACGGACGGCCTGGAGGAGGCCCACGGCATGTCGGCCGCCATGGGACCTGAACCAGTGGTGCAGAGTGTGCGAGGAGCTGGCACACAACCAGGTATGTGGCACCTGTGCCAGCCAGGTGTGGGGGACACGGGCCTGAGATGCCACTCACCTCTTCCACAGGAAGCTGTGTTAGTCCATCTTGCTATAATACTTACAAACAATAACCCAGGCCGGGTGCAGTGACTCACGCCTGTAATCCCAGCACTTTTGGAAGCTGAGGTGAGGATCACTTGAGGCCGTGAGTCCAATACCAGCCTGGGCAACACAGAGAGACCCTGTCTCTAAAAAAGAAAAAAAGTTAAATTATCTATGTATGGTGGTGTGCCTGTAGTCTCAGCTACTCAGGAGGCTGGGGAAGGAGCATCACTGGAGCCCAGGAGTTTGAAGCTGCAGTGAGCCGTGATCACACCACTGCTCTCCAGCCTGGGTGACAGAGCAAGACCCCGTCTCTTAAAAAACAACCAACCAAAAAGCAATAATATTATACACAGCTCATAATCAGAGAGTATTGTAGACTGTTGTATGCACATTGCTATACACTGTGGCTATCTAGAGAAATGAGGAAAAGGTGGCATTTGGTTCAGAAATGTCAGGCAGTGAGGTCAGTCCTTCAATAAACCATCAATAAACCATCAAGTGTTTGCCAGGTTTCAGGCATGAGCGGAAGCACTGAAATGAACATACCAATGCCCATTTTTCAGTGCCTTTCTATATTTCTAAGCACTTCAGAGTTATGTATTATAATGTGATTGTGTGCTTGACTTTATTTCCCCAAGAGCATGTGGGAAGGACCAAGGTACGGATTCTTGCAAGAATCTGGTCTTTACATGTCAGTCTCTGAGAATCTGAACAGAAGCAGGCACGGTCAGTCTCGGTGCCATGCTGATGGGGGGATGAGTAGGAACAAGAGCAAGAGACAGGAAACGCAGTGAAACCAAAGCAGAGCATTGGATTCTTGGCAGATTCGCTTGTGGAAAATCGCATTTCCTATGCATCACATTTTTATTAGGTTCCTGTCCAGTTCTGACTGCTAGGAGAGGGAACCAAGGTTAACCGGGCCCTACTCCGCACCCCACCAATGCTGTCTCATTCATTCCTCACACTCTACAGTGTTAGAAGGACCTGGGTGTAGAGAAAGCATGAAGTTAGGATTCACCAACCCTCGCTGTGAGGCTTGAGGCAGGTTTCTGAATCTCTCTGAGCTTCCATTTCCACTCTCCAGCCCTGAACATGAAGACAATACTAATTTCCCTCCAGGGCTGTTGTAAGGACTAAATATGGAATGCACAGGTGCACAGAGTCCTGCACAAATGCCAGACACACCTTCCGCTGAGGCACGGGATACCAGAAATTAATTGAAAAGTTCAGACCCTAATAGTAAGGTTGCAACTGACATGGCTATTTCAGAAAGGGTGGAGCTTGTCTTGGCAAACCTTATACAGTTTTCATTGTGATTGAAAGCAGGCAGCAGGATACTGTCACTTTCTACTTATGAGATCCATGCCACATCCAGGAAAAGTGACTTTTTGAATAAGATGTTGATTATAGGTCATCAGCGCAAATCTCTACAGCTTCAGGAGAGATCAGACCCAGATGATACAAAGACTCAGGGGGCCAGAATGACAGAGGAGATCACCAACTGATTACTCAAAAGGGTTTTTAAGTTTTTTTTGAAAGGGGATTCTTCCTTTCCTTAAGGCTCTGATGTTTCTAAATTTTAATGTTAATTTTTTTGAGAGCTGGCGGCAGCAGCCACTCCTCAAAGCAGTCATCTGGCCATCCCTCCTCTTTCCTGGCTAATCTGCATTCTGCCCAGGTCACGCTAGGCAAGACCAATATTGAGAAGGGAGTGCTTCAGAAACATTGAGATACCTCACTCTTTAATTTCTGTGAGCAGTAAAAGCCAAAGAAGAGGAGCACAATTTTTCTAGTACTAACAATTTGACCCAAGATACTGATTTTATTTATAGAAATTAATTACTTTTAGGTTTTTCATTGAATATTTATTGAAAGCACAAGTACTTTGAAATACAGAGTGTTTCAAAATCTTCTGCTGTGTGCATTCCACTGCACACATAGCTGCAGACACTGGATTATAACTATACCTCTTTTTTTTTTTTTACATTATTGTTTGTTTTTGTTTTTATTGTGAACATACAATTTACCATCTTAACTGTTTTTAAGTGTACAGTTCAATGCTGGTAAGTGATGTTAAGTATATTCACACTGTTGTGAAACAGATCTCTGGAACGTTTTCATCTTGCACATCTGAAATGCTACAGGCCCACTGAACAACAACTCATTTCTCCCTTCCCCTGTAAATATGTCTCAAGTGTGGCCAGGTGCAGTGGCTCACGCCTACACGCTCCTTCTCTGGTTCATCGTCACTTTGCAGTAATCCCAGTACTTTGGGAGGCTGAGGCGGGTGGATCATCTGAGGTCGGGAGTTTGAGACCAGCCTGACCAACATGGAGAAACCCTGTCTCTACTAAAAATGCAAAATTAGCTGGGTGTGGTGGCACATGCCTGTAATGCCAGCTACTTGGGAGGCTGAGGCAGGAGCATCGCTTGAACCTGGGAGGTGAAGGTTGCGGTGAGCCAAGATCACACCACTGCACTCCAGTCTGGGCAACAAGAGTGAAACTCCATCTCAAAATAAATAAATTAATTAATTAATAATAAATAAATCAGATGTGATAAAATATTTCCCCCTATAATATACACCAAAATCACAGAAAAGAATAGTATATAATTTATAGAAGAATAAAATAAATAATCCTCCACACTTTACACTCCACCTGTGTGGTTCTTTTTTTTCTTGTTTTTGAGACAGGGTCTCACTGTCACCCAGGCTGGAGTGGGAGTGCAGTGGTGTCATCATAGCTCACTGCAGCCTCAATCTCCTGGGCTCAAGTGATCCTCCCACCTCAGCCTCCCAAGTACCTGGGACTACAGATGCGTGCCACCTTGCTGGGCTGTTTTACTTTTTGTAGAGACGGGGTCTCACTATATTGCCCAGGCTGGTCTCGAACTCCTAGGCTCAAGCGATCCTCCCACCTTGGCCTCCCAAAGCACTGGGATTATAGACATGAGCCACCATGCCTGGCTGCACTTGTGTGTTTTGAAGCCAAGCTCCCTTTTTAAGACTGATGATGTTTTAAATGGTTTTTTGATTCTTTAAGCTGTTACAAATGTACCTAAAAGCTGTGTTTTAGTCATTTCTACTTTCTCCCTTTGTACCTCTCTCTTCATCTTTAATTAATGACCATGACATTCTTCTCCTTCTTTTTAGGACCTTCGCTTGAGAAGCCATACCAGCCAAGAATTAAAATCTCTAAAACATCAGGTAAAGAAAAGGATGCAGTTGTGTGTGGATTGAGAGTAAAAGATGTTTAAAAAGTATAAAACCAGGTCAGGTGCAGTGGCTGGCGCCTGTAATTCTAGCACTTTGGGAGGCCAAGGCAGGTGTGTTGCTTCAGGTCAGGAGTTCGAGACCAGCCTGGCCAACATAGTGAAACCTCATCTCTACTAAAAATACAAAAATTAGCTGGGTGTGGTGGTGGGTGCCTGTAGTCCCAGCTACTGGGGAGGCTGAGGCAGGAGAATCGCTTGAACCTGAGAGGTGGAAGTTGCAGTGAGCCGAGACCACACCACTGCACTCCAGCCTGGACTACGAGAGTGAAACTCTGTCTCAAACAAACAAACAAACAAAAAATATAAAATCAAGAATTCCTTGAAGCCAGTTAAAAAATACCAGCTCATACAGCAATATGTCAAGCCCACTGTGTGAGGCAGAGCCTGAGAACCACAGCTGTCATGAAACCATTCCATGAACACCGTGGAGAAAGCACAGTCCCCGGGAAGCCTGATGGGAGAATAGATGGGTGGCAGAGGCACATTCTGACCCTTCTTGAGTTTGGAAGACAATTTTTTTATCGATTCAGAACATGGATCCTTCCAGCCTCTGCTATTACAAATGTAAAATGGTGCAACCAAAATCAAAATGTCTGATGTGACAGGCAGGCTTTTTTTAATTTTTCCTCCAGTCTGTGGCTTCAGAAGGGGAGAACAGATTTTTTTCAAATATCATGAAATTTTCTTTTTCCAGCTTCCTGGGACTAGAATACAAGTTCAGAGGGAAGAACAGCCAATGGCTGTGTTTTGTTCTGCTGGGTCCACGTCAGCCTCTGGAAGTCTTTATTATTGCCTTTCTGCTGCTAGCTGTACGTGCAAATTCCTAAAGCCAAGGACATCCCAGAGATTAGCTGTGGATATAGAATCCACACGGTCTCCAGGAGACAGAATGTAATTCCTTCGAACACACACATAGGCTTTGTGGAATGCCAGAAAAGCTTCCTCTTGAGTGCTGCCTGGAGTAATGACTTTTCGACCCCTCTCGTCTTTTTTGGAGCAAGCGTTCTCTTTCCTTGTAAAGAGGTTTGCACGATTTCACTACAAATGGTGTGGTATGTGCACATGAAAACTCTCAGAAACCTGTCAGATTAGCTAGACAGTTGCCCTCTGTCTCCATGGGTCCCTCGTCCAAGGATAGAAGCACTAGCAGATGGAAAACACGTGAAGAAGGAATTGCATCTGGATTGAATGTGTACAGACTTCTTTTCTTGTCTCTATCCCTTAAACAATATAGTGTAACAACTATTTACATTGAATTTCCTTTGCATTAGGTATTATAAGTAACCTCGAGATGATTTAAAGTGTATGGAAAGGCTGTGTGTGGTGACTCATGCCTGTAATTGCAGCACTTTGGGAGGCCGAGGCAGGTGGATCATCTGAGGTCAGGAGTTTAAGACCAGCCTGACCAACATGGCGAAACCCCATCTATACTAAAAATACAAAAATTAGCCGGACATGGTGGTGCATGCCTGTAGTCCCAGCTACTCAGGAGGCTGAGGCAGGAGAATTGCCTGAACCCAGGAGGCAGAGGTTTCAGTGAGCCAAGACTGTGCCATTGCACTCCAGCCTGTGTAACAGAGTGAGCGTCCATCTCAAAATAATAATAATAATAATAATAATAATAATAAAGCATATGAAAGGCTGTGTGAAGATTATATACAGATACCACACCATTCTGTGTCAGGGACCTGAGTACGCATGGATTTCAGTATCCTCAGGGGTCCTGGAACTAATCCCCCAGGGACACCGAGAGACAACTGCATGCATGCCTCAAAAATGCCAGAAATGTAGATGAGAACTCTCATCTTTTCTGGGGATCATGTTTTCCCATCAGCAAAAGACCAACATTTTGAATTTCTTCGTATGTTGCAGTTTTCAGGGAAGGTGAAGCACTTCCCAGGGACGGCAGCCAGATCCTCTCAAGGGCCCTTTTCAGGGATGCTGGGGCAGAAAGGTTTCTCAGCAGGGAATGCAGCGATGTTAGTTTGCTGCAGCTTAAAAAGAGCAGTCTCCCTGTAATCCCAGCACATTGGGAGACTGAGGCGGGTGGATCACGAGGTCAGGAGTTTGAGACCAGCCTGGCCAACATAGTGAAACTGTCTCTATTAAAAATACAAAAATTAGCTGGGCATGGTGGCGCGGGCCTGTAATCCCAGCTACTTGGGAGGCTGAGGAAGGAGAATTGCTTGAACCGGGGAGGTGGAGGTTGCAGCGAGCTAAGATCATGCCACTGCACTCCAGCCTGGGTGACAGTGTGAGACTCCGTCTCACAAAAAAAAAAAAAAAAGAAGAGTGGACTCTGCCTGGCCCATGCCTACACTGTACACAGCATGCACGCAGACACGGCCATGTGCTCA
Organism: Aotus nancymaae; assembly: GCF_030222135.1. NCBI lineage: Eukaryota > Metazoa > Chordata > Mammalia > Primates > Aotidae > Aotus > Aotus nancymaae. Next base: position 3,844,283 of record NW_026988498.1, on the reverse strand, counting down.
TTAAGCAGAGGGGTATTCGAAAAACATGTTGTGAGCTGATGCGGTGGCTCATGCCTGTAATCCCAGCACTTTGGGAGGCTGAGGTTGATGGAATGCTTGAGCCCAGGAGTTTGAGACCGCCCTAGGCAACATAATGAGACTCTGTCCCTATAAAAAATTTAAAAAATTAGCTCAGCATGGTGGCATGTGCCTGTAGTCCCAGCTACTCAGAAGGCTGAGGCGGGAGGACCATTTGAGCTCAGGCGTTTGAGGCTGCAGTGAGCTGTGATTGCACTACTGTGCTCCAGCCTGAGCAACAGAGTGAGACCCTGTCTCAAAAAAAAAAAAAAAGAAAAAGAAAAAGAAAAGAAGAAACAAACTGCACTTGGAATATAAATTAGAGAGAAGCTAAATCTCCAATCCAGTGAGAGAATTGATGATTGATGTAGACGTCTTTTGAAGTCTTTCGTCTGTATAATAGAAGGAAAGGCTGTTCACCTTTAACAGAGGTGAAAATGAGGAGAACCGACAAGGAATGACTGTCAGCTGGACTTTGTGGCCTCATCTGTGCACAGAAATTTCAGAGCAGTAAAGTTAGTATGACCCAAAGGAGGGGTTTCTGCCAGCACCCTGCCTGTGCCTGGCACCCGCTCACTTTATGCTTCCCCTGCCCCTGCCTCTAAGCTGGGCATGGCTCTCAGCACTGTGGGCAGGGGTAGCATACAGCTGATGCTGCGAACGAGGCTGGGATAGCCTATGGCTTCCTGGGAGAAGAAGTGCCATAGACCTCTAGTCATAGGAGAGGAAAGTCCTCTGCATCTGTGCCATTAAAGGAGAAAGCAAATGGCAGGGGACGTCCACCCGGGAAATGGAAGCATGGGGACTCAGTATCAGTTCAGGGTGTGTGGGGGCTCTCCTTCCCCTCTCACCTCTCGGAGCTTAGTTCCTATACTGAGCTTAAGTATGATGAAAGGAGCATTACATTGGAACTTAGAAGACCCGAAGTCAAATGTTTACTGTGAACTCACTGAGTAATTCTGGGGAGTTGTTTCCCTCCTGCCCATCTTCCTCATCTGGAAATTGAGGACATCTCCTTTCAGTATCATTTTCAGGATTCAATCAAATCATTCATGAGAAAATAGAGAGTGGCACCTACGCAAGGAAGGTACTCAATAGGTGCCTTTCTTTTTCTCTCCTTTTTCTTCCGCCCTGGCAGTGGATGGCGATCCCCACTTTGTTGTGGATTTCCCCCTGAGCGGACTCACCGTGTGCTTCAACATTGATGGGGAACCCGGGGACATCCTCAGGCTGGTCTCTGATCACATGCACTCTGGTAAGTTCCACCCTCCACTGCAGCATCTGGCGAGGACCAGGTAGGTGTTGCACCCCGCTTGGTTCTTCGGATGGATGTCCAGTTATCTACGTGAGGGCCGCCTTACAGATGCTCAGTGAGTATTGTCGGTGGTTAAGGGAAGTGTGCTGCGCTCTGGACGTACACATCCAAATCCCTGCTTTATGATGAGTGTCGTGTGGCCTTGGGCACATGCCTTGGGAGCTGCGGTTGTTTCCCTTGTGAAATGGAGATAAGGACACTCTGTGGACCTCACAGGGCTATTATAAAGTGGATCAAATTAAACTGGATATGAAGTTGTTTTGTAAATGCTCAAGTGCTTTAGAAATCCACGATGTATTATTGTCATAATGTCTGTCCATTCAGAAGCTGTGATGCTGGGGAGGCCAGGGATCTAAACTCAGGTCAGTTCTTTGATGACTTAAGTGCGCTGCTCAGATGTCAATCCACAGCTCTGTCTGTGCCGTGAACGTGTATGTACAAAAGGGCTCTCTGGCCCCTGTGGCTCTGTAGAGGGGCTGGGTGAAAGAGATGAGCACAGAGAAAGCTTTTCGAGTTCAATGCAGGTAGCCAACAATGTCCAGCTCTGTGAGGACAAGCTTTGGAGTGGGCACCCCGGCACTTCTCACTGCTGAGAAACTGAGTGTCTCAGAATGTTGGGTTGCACGGGGTTGCCAGGTGGGTGACGTGTATGGTGTGATTATGTAGAGATCCTTCAACACCTTGTTTTCTTGTAGGACTTTTATAGCCTCTGAGCTAAATCTCATACTATTTCTTATTTTAAGGAGTCAGGAACAAGAGAGGGGCGTACCTGTACATGTCCTTGGAAATGCCCCCTATTCTAGGAGCCATTCCCATGGTTTCTGTATTCCATGAGACGTCCGTGATGGGAATTCAGTCCAAAGACGCTTAGAACTTTGGGGCTGGAAGTGCACAGGCTCTACTCACGCTGGGATTTCTCCTCTCCCCTGACCCCTTGCCCAGAGAAGGCCCATTTTTTTCCCACTTGAATGTCTAAGAAGTTGTTAGACAAGATTTATTGGGAAGATTATTCTCAAAGCTGAGAAAACAAGAGTTAATTATATAGCAATTTTTTGTTATTACAAATTGCTGCTTTTCACCCAAGAGCAAAACACATTTAACATGCATCGCCGAATTCAGCCCCAAACATCTGAAGTGCAACTGCCATCTGTCTGCTCTTCAGCCAGACAGCATGGAGCCCTGGGGCCTGGCTCACAGGCCTTGCTCAAGTCCAGAAAAGCCCCAGTGGTTTCACAATGATGAAGGAAAAAAGAACGGCGTTCTATTTGATAGCAGTTTATAACGTACACGAATGGGATCCTTACAAAAATTCTGTTGGGCTTTATATCTGCCCATCCATTTTACAGATAAGGAAATTGAAGCAGGCATTTTGTTTGTTTTTGTTTTTGAGATGGAGTGTCACTCTGTCACCCATGCTGGAGTGAAGTGGCACCATCTCAGCTCACTGCAACCTCCCGGGTTCAAGTGATTCTCCTGCCTCAGCTTCCCTAGTAACTGGGATTACAGAGTTTTATGTTTTGTTTTGTTTTAAATGACTTATCTAACAATGAACACCTAAGCGGAAGAACTTGAGTTTCTGGACTTAAAGTCTAACTTTGCATTCTCCCACACTGCTCAGTGGCATGACAAGATGTCCAAATTAGGATCAAGAACCCCTGGTAGATACAAAATACACATCAGTGTCACACAAGAGTTCTTATCACTACAGCCACACCGGAAGGAAGCCAAACGAACATGGTTAGCTGTGCATAGATGCACAATACTTAGCTTCATGCCTGCTTCTACAGTATCAGGACCCAAACCTACATCCTCCCTCCTCACCCCAAGATACAGGTCAGACAATAGTAAAAACTCCACACATAACTTCACACATTCACTCATTCACTCACTCACTTGGTAACCACTGAGTGGCCTCTGTGTGTAAGTCACACAATGTTTTTGGTACTAGACATACAAAGATAAGCCCAGAGAAGGAAGGAAATTTTAACTTGATGCATTGGGCAGGGATAGATTTTCTTTTCTTTTCTTCCCTTTTTTTTTTCTTTTTTTGTGAGATAGTGTCTCACTCTGTAGCCCAGGGTGGAGTGCAGTGGTACGATCCAGCTCACTGCAGCCTTGAACTTTTGGGCTCAAGGGAACTCCTGGGCTCAAGCAAACTAGCTGGGACTACAGGCGTGCAGCACCATGCCCAGCTAAATTTTTATTTTTAGTAGAGACAGGGTCTCTCTGTGTTGCCCAGGCTGGTCTTGAACTCCTGGGCTCAAGCAGTCTACCTGCCCTGGTGTCCCAGGTGTTGGGATTACAGACGTGAGCCGCCACTCCTGGCCTGATTTTCTAACCTTGTTCTTTTCCCCTCGGCCTTTTAGGTGTGACAGTGAACGGAGAGTTAATCGGGGCACCCGCCCCTCCAAATGGCCACAAGAAACAGCGCACTTACTTTCGCACCATCACCATCCTCGTCAACAAGCCAGAGAGGTCGTATCTCGAGGTCACACCAAGCAGAGTCATCCTGGATGGTGGGGACAGGCTGGTGCTCCCCTGCAACCAGAGTGTGGTGGTGGGGAGCCGGGGGCTGGAGGTGTCAGTGTCTGCCAACGCCAATGTCACCGTCACCATCCAGGGCTCCATAGCCTTTGTCATCCTCATCCACCTCTACAAAAAGCCGGCGCCCTTCCAGCGACACCACTTGGGTTTCTACATTGCCAAGAGCGAAGGCCTTTCCAGCAACTGCCACGGACTGCTAGGTAGGGAGCTGCGTTTTTCCTCACGCTGGGTTTAGAGGACAGAGTTAAAGTTCTCAAGCGAAGCTGGTATTGCCAATACCTTTAGTTAGATTGAGAAATTCAATAGGAATGTGGTTTTTATTATATATACAGTCTGCATATATATGTGTGTATGTATGTGTGTGTGTATATATATACACACACAGTCTATATATATACACATATACATAATGTATTATATGTTATACATATATCATGTATGTATATGTGTATTATATATACAGTCTGTGTATGTATGTATATGTGTATACAAAGACTGCATATGTATGTATATATAGTCTATATATATAAATCTATATCGTATATATTATATGCAGTCTATATATGTATGTGTACATATGGTCTGTATATGTATTTATGTTTGTGTATATATACAGTCTATACATATGTACATATATATATTATATATTATACATGTATATATGTATGATATATACAGTCTGTGTATGTATGTATATATGTACACACAGACTGTATGTATATATACAGTCTATACATACACATACATAATATGTCATATATCATATATAGGTGAGTGGGTATATATACAAACTGTGTATGTATGAATGGTGTGTGTATATATAGTCTGTATATGTGTGTGTGTGTATATATAGTCTGTGTATGTATGTATATATGTATACAGTCTGTATGTGTGTGAATATGTATACATATGTATGTGTACAGTCTGTGTATGTATGTATGGTGTGTATATACATGTATATATACGGTCTGTATATGTATGTGTGTGTATATATACAGTCTGTGTGTGTATGTGTGTGTATATATACACAGTCTGTATGTACATATGCATGGATAGAGTCTGTGTATGTATATATGCATGTATAGAGTCTGCGTATGTATGTATACATGCATGTATAGAGTGTATGTATGTATGAATTATTACACACACACACACACACACACACACACACACACACACAGAGTCATGCCTTGCCTAATGACAGGGATACATTCTGAGACATGCATCGTTAGGTGATTTAGTGGTTATGTGACCATCTAGAATATCCTTGAACAAACCTAGATAGCGTAGTCCTCTACCCACCCAGCTAGGCTATGTGGTATCTCCTATTGCTCCCAGCCCACAAACCTGTGCAGCAGTGACTGCATGGAATACTGTGGCAATTGCAACATGATGATAAGTATTAGTATCTAGACATGGAAAAGGTACACTGAAGATATTCAATCATAATCCTATGGGACCACCATCATATTTTCAGTCCATCATTGATTAAAATGTCCTGATGTGGTGCATGACTGTATATGTAACATGAAAATTTGATTTCTTCCTGGACTTCTGGGCTGGGAATGGGCTTTATAAACCAGCAATCTCTTTAGCCTTCTGGGAAAATGAACAAGGAATTGGAGTGTAGTCACCTGAGGGTCCAATTCCTTTGCTCTCAGCAAGAAGACCCAGGCATGGGGCAGCCCTGCCCAGCACCCAGCCTGAGCGACACCCCTCCAGGGAAGGTGCCCACATGACCACGTGCAGCAGGCAGGCCATTCTACTCAGCTTTCTTCAATGTGCAATTTCATGTGGGCCCCCTGCCCAAAAATAAAGAGCAAGTCATTGTCAGAACTCAGTTTAATAGGCAGGATTTCCTGGCTCTTGGGCTGGCCGCGTTTCGTGGAGCCCAGCAAGAGCTCCCTTTGCAGACACAGCTCTGTATGCCTGTGGCCCGAGCAGTGCCCCCGTCTGACCCGGAGAGTCCTAAGGATGAGGGTCAGAGAGGAGCTGAGCTGACTGCTTTCTACCCCCACCCGGCACAGACCTGGGACGGATAGAAAGGAGGCGGGCCTGTGATAGGGAGAGGACAGAGGGAAGATGGAACACTACTTGCCTCTTTACCTGCCCCATCCTGTCCACTGGACTCAGTAGGAGACTGTGGTTATTGCTGTTTGCAGGTTAGGCAACTTTCTAGCATTAGCAACTGGGAAGCTTTCAGCAGTGGCGGGTCACTGCGGACAAATCCTCGGCTCTCTCCTCCCTGCCCCCCAGAACACATGCTCTTCCATGACACCAGAGAATGTGTCAGCTCCTGCTGGGAGAGGCTGGTCTCGGGCTGTGGCCAGTTGTAAGCCTTCCCGCCACTGATAGCACCGAAGTTCGATTTCAGCACAAAGTTTCTGCATTTGACTGAGACTTGATTCCTCGCAGGTCAGTTCCTGAACCAGGATGCAAGACTCACAGAAGACGCTGCAGGGTCCAGCCAGAACCTCACTCACCCTCCACTCCTTCAGGTGGGAGAGGGCCCCGAGGCCGTCCTCACGGTGAAAGGCCATCGAGTCCCAGTGGTCTGGAAGCAAAGGAAGATTTACAACGGGGAAGAGCAGATAGACTGCTGGTTTGCCAGGAACAACGCCGCCAAACTGATTGACGGGGAGTACAAGGATTACCTGGCATCCCATCCGTTTGACACAGAGATGACACTTGGCCGGGGAACGTCCAGGGAGCTCTGAGGCTGGCAGCCTCAAGGACGTAAGTGCACGAAGGACGGTGATGTGGGGAGGCCGTGAAGCAGCTCTTTTCGTGGCTTGTACTTGCCTCAGCTCCTGGCAATTAGCTGGACTCCATGACCCACTCCTGGTGCGGCGTAGATCCGACGTCTGCCTGGGCAAAGGGGAAGGGTGGGAAGCCTGTGTGCAAATGCCATTTCCCCTGACTCCTTCTTCCTGCCTCTCCCCACCCTGCCCGCATCTGCAGAGGGGAGACCAGTCATCGCTAAATGCAACCAAAGTCTGTATCTTGTCCCAACCTGCTTATCCATGTTGTTAGCCTACCATAAAGTAAGACTTTCTGGTGAGGGAAGGTTGCTATGAATTTGTTTTCTGGGTGGAAATGGCCGAGTGTGGGCACTCTGCTTTTTGCCTTACACTCATGCTTAGAAAGCTGTGTTTTCAGTAGTGTTGCGCCCTCCAGAGGGCGGCCAGCCTCTACCGCAAAGGACTCTGTCACTGAGTTCAGGCCACCAGTCATGCAAATAGCTGAAACATTTGATCATTGTAAACCATTAAGTCTTTTCTTACGAGAGGTTTTTCTTCTGCTGTGGTCTCTTGCCCTTAAAAATTAGTTTTCATTAAAAAGAAATTTGATTGAAAATAGAAACATCTACAGCTCAGATACTGATCTCTTTCTAATGGGCTTTGTACACAGTTGACTTTGCTAATGGCTGTTCTCCAATTTGATCCGATAAGCGAAAGGCTTTTAACTCATAGGACAACTCCACGTGGTTGATTTTACTGGTGTGTCTTGGTGCTGGAGGGTTGGCCAAGTGAATGATGCATCTTTTACTTGGAGCTCTTCAGCCTTTGTCATGGTTCCCAGACCTTTTTTCCTTGTGGGCCTCCAGGAGGTGATCAATTACATGCGCACAGTGCTGGGATGGGAGGCAGAGCCGGCTCAGAGCAGGTTCACCAGGCCACATATAGCAAGGAAGTCCTTAGAAAATCTAGGACTTCCAGGTTCCCTCGTGTCAGATAGAAAAAAAGCCAGGAAACCAGCGTGAACAGGGGTTTTAGTTCCAAAACTTGGACAAACCTGATGCCCTAAGGAAAAGGTTAAGGCCAGAGGGGGCTTCCAGAGTCCATGAATGTCACCTGTCAGCAGACGGACACTGGGAGCACTTGGGCGAAACAGCAGAGAAAGAAAGACAGTGGTCAGGGAAGTGACATGTTTCGATGCAGGCCAGAGTTCAAGGCTCTGGGGCTGGCCTCATAGGAGGCTTCTTCCATGGGACTTGACACCAGAGCAGCCCCCGCATGAAATGCAAAGGCATGCTTAGCACTGGGAGGGAAACATGAGTTAAGAAAATTGTTGATCATGTTTGCCTTCCCTGGGGAAACACTCAGGCGGTAAAATGACATCCACATGTTCCTGTTGGATGCAGTGGCTTCGGGAACAAGTTCGTGCTGGGGGACTGTCCGGGCCCGTCTCTCTCTGCTTTGTGAACCCACCACACCAGCGCCTGTCTGCTGCGCTATTTATTTGACTTCCGTCTTCCCAAACTCAGCTGCCTGTGTTCATGCCAGAGGTGCAAAGGCTGCCAGCCCGTGCTGCTGACAGATGCTGTTAGATTGTAGAGCTCAGGGAAAGGAGCAGAAGCTAGAGGTAGCCAGGGGCTGGCCAGGCTCCCAGGGGCCTTCCTATCATGTTAATCATAGCCAGACAGATGGCCCCGGAGCCGGAGCCAGGTGGCCTCGTCCCCTGTGGAGCACTGGGGGCAGTGATCTGTTGTTCCAGGTGTAAGTCTCGACACTGTGGAGAAGAGGATGTTATTAGAACAGTTCCTACTGCTTGTGGTGCTACTTTATCTAAGAGCCGAGAAAAACATTCCAATGAGATACCCATCACTAACTGGCTTACTCAGAAAAAAATGCATTAAAAAATATCGAAGTGGAGCTTTTATTTTTAAAAATTATATTTTACTTTAGACGAGCATCACTTTTTCTCCTTCTCTTCTTTAGGTATAGATTTATTTTGTTTTTTATTTTTTGCAAATGGGATCAGTTTTAGCTGGGGATCAGTATCTGAAAGCCCTAAATCCCATACCAATGGTATAGTTAGGACCTTTGCATTTGATGGAAAAAAATATAGTATTTTCTATCATCCACATGTGTTGTGAGTAGCAAGCTCTTTAACGTAAATGCAGAGAAAGGGAGAAATTCTCTTCTCAGACAGGGAAACTAAGGCAGAGACTGCCATGGGGTGGTTTTTGCCAAGCTATACAAAATACTTAATGCAGGGCTACACGGAAGCTCCAGAAATCATTTTGTTTGCTTTGACACCGTTTCGCCGTCTGGGCAATCATTTATTCTCCTTGAGCATTTGTCAACCAGGGTGAGGTTCTTAGGAGGAGAAACCATCTAACGTTCCCATTCCCTCGGTGCCGCCGCTGTGCTGAGGAGGCCGCGACTGGGAACTGGAGTGGGCGCCTCTGTGTTTCTCTAGGGAGTAACATTCAACATTTAATTGAATCATGTATCCTGATCGGTGGATTAAGAACAGGATTCTTTCCTTTAAATTTATATTTTGGTTAAACCACATACCTTGGATTGAGTGTGTGTGTCTTGCCCAAATTCATATGTGGAAGCTTAAATCCTGAATGTGATGGTTCTTGGCACTGGGACCTTTGGGAGGAGATTAGATCTTGAGGGCAGAGCCTTCACGAATGGGATTAAGGCCCTTGTCAGAAGCAACATGGGAGAGATGGTCTTTTTTCCTCTCCACCATGTGGGGATACGAAGAGAAGTTGGCCACCAGCAAGCCAGGAAGACGGCCCTCACCAGACACCGTGTCTGCTGGTGCCTTGATCTTGGACTTCCCAGCCTCCAGAACTGTGAGAAATAAATGTTTGTTGTTTAAGCCACCCAAGTCTGTGGTATTCTTGTTAAGGCAGCCCAGGCCGACTAAGACAACAAATCATTCACAACATGAATGATTTTGATCTTTCGTGATGATCAAACATGATGAATGACCTTTTCCCGTTCTTTAAGCTTCCCAGAATGTACATAAACAATACTGTTACTAAAACTTAAAGGACTCTTGGAACCATAAGGACATGATCCAGCTAAAATAAACAGCAAATAAAGAAACGCAGCTAAGCAAATACTTATAAATGTAGCTTTAAATATTTATTTTAGTCAGTTTTAAAAAATTGGTAGGGTATGAGATAGTTCACATTCAAGAGACATTTTACTTAGACAAAAATTGTTGAGAGAACGATGAGTAAAAACAAACAACATATTGGTGTGTTTATTTTTCAGAGGGAAAATGAAATCAGGGCTGTTGATAATAAAACTTGATGAATCTAACTGCACTGCTTGTTTCTAGGCGTTTCTAAATTACACACAATGATATGTAAATGGAGTAGCGACACTGGAATAATAATGTTACAGTAACACAAATTATTCTAGAGAACAGCATATTCGCAGCAGTCATTCCTGTGCTCTTCTGAAACTGTCAGATAGAAACTTCAGCCTCTCAGTCCATTCCCGCCTGGGGCCTCTGGCATCCCAAACGCTGATCATTATTGGGACCAGTACATTATCGGGTACTCTCTCGCACGTACTTTGCCCACTGTCTTGACTGGCGCTGCTTCCACTGGGCTCAGGGTCATTTCCCCCCTAGGTGCCATTTCTAACTCATGGTTCTGGCATTCCTACCTCCAGTTCTGAGATCCAGTTTTACTGGTTCTCGTTTATATCTCAGTCGAGCTATAGTACAAGCTAAGTAGGGAAACACCTGCTTAGAACCAAAACAGACAGAGGACACAAAGGAGGCATCATTAGTGCGCCATAGTGAAGAGAAAACAAGTGAACAACCCATGTCAAGGTTGATTTATCTCCACTTTTGGCGTCTCCCGTAGCTTTAAAATGAAGGGACAGGCTCAGTGGCTCATGCCTGTAATTGTAGCACTTTGGGAGGCTGAGGTGGGTGGATCATTTGAGCTCAGGAGTTTGAGGCCAGCCTGGGCAACAGGGCAAAACCCTGTCTCTACAAAAAATTTAAAAAGAAAAATTAGTTGGGTGTGGTGCTGTGCACCTGTAGTCCCAGTTACCCAGGAGGCTGAGGTGGGAGGATCACCTGAGCCCAGGAGGGTGAGGCTACAGGCAGCTGTGATCATGCCACTGCACTCCAGCCTGGGTGATCAAGTGAAACTCTGTCTCGAAAAAATAAAATGAAGGAGCTGGAGTAGGTAACCTCTACAATTCTGTAATCTTTACCGTCTGCCTTCAGAAAAAGATGCTTTCTGAGCTGCCACAAGATAAATGCAAAATGATTCATTCAGTGACTCCAGTATGTATCCAGTTCCAGTGTGCCCGGCCCAGGGGTTCCAAGGAAAACAAAATTCATGCCTCTATAGAATCCTTAGTTTACAACAGGATATTGAAAGAATGCCAGCCTGGGCAACATCAGGAGACCCCATCTCTACAGAAATTTAAAACATAAGCTGGGCATGGTGATGTGCACATGTGGTCCCAGCCTCTTGGGAAGCTGAGGTGGGAGGAATGCTTGAGCCCAGGAGGTTGAGGCTGCAGTGAGCTGAGGTCACACCACTGCACTCCAGCCTGGGCAACAGAGTGAAACTCTGTCTTAAAAATAAATACCTAAATAAGAAAGAATGCAGATAGAAATAGTGTGGTCAATACTGTAAGAAAACTTGCCGAGGGCTGAGCTCAGAGGAGGGACAACTGTGAAGGTAGGAAGGGGTTCAGGAAACCGCTCCAAAGATGGAGAGTTCCATCAACTGCAAGGAAGAGGAGCCTGGACAGAGGCAGCCATGTATGTTTCTTATCACAGGAATATGATGTCAGGCAGCCAGGAACTTCTCCCACATTGAGGCAATCTTCTTATTCCATAGTTTCAGACATAGCACTGGTGAGCTGGTGGCCTCTGAGAGCCCACCAGAGAAAAGGCTTGGTGGAACCCTTGCCCCAAGCCAGATGGGTCTCCAATATGTCCCCATGCCTGGGGACAGTCAGAGAACTCTGCCACAGTCATTCCACCTCCATCCGCAGGGCTCCTGCCAGCATTAGGAAGAACTGATCATTTTTCTCTCTATGCATTGTCTCGATGGCCACTCCATTCCCCTTCAGCTGCCTATGCCACCGAGCCCTGTAGCTTCCCTCCATGGCCCTGCCTCCTGTTTTACTGAGAAAACTGAGGCAGGAACTCCCTCTTTACTCTTTCTCCTATCAAAGTGACTGTGTCTTCACGAGGCTCTATCATTTGGTATCCCCTTCCTTATTTATTCCCTCTAGTTCTCGCTTTTCACCAGGTGCTTCTCTCTTGATTACAGATACGGTTCCAAAAATGTCCTCTAGTCTGAAACTATTGTCCCTTGCTTGGACTCCCTTGGGGCTTCTACTTTCTCTTTTATTTCCTTGTCGGATTTGCTCTAGTGGTTGCTATGTGAGCCCTGATTATTTTTCCACCCTAGTCAGTTGCTTAAGTCATCAGATTCAGCTTCTGTCTTCACCCCATTAACAGAACCACATCTCAGACGTCACGCTGCCATCTCAATGTCCCCTCCAGCGACCAGTGCCTTCAGTGTCCACTACGTGACTCTGTTGAGTTGTTTGATCTTGTTTCCTCTGTTTCGTTTGTAGAGTGACTTTGTTTCTTTTTGATGAGATGCTGGATCCCTTTGCTTCTTTGGTGCGATTCTTTTTTTTTTTTGAGACAGAGTCTCACTCTGTCACCCAGGCTGGAGTGCAGTGGTGTGATCTTGGCTTACTGCAAACTCTGCCTCCTTAGTTCAAGTAATTTTTGTACCTCAGCCTCCCAAGTAGCTGGGATTACAGGCACCTACTACCACACCTGACTATTTTTGTATTTTTAGTAGAGACGAGGGTTTCACCATGTTGGCCAGGCTAGTCTCAAACTCCTGACCTCAGCTGATCTGCCTGCCTTGGTTTTTAAAAATCTTTCCTAGTCTCTCATGATAAATTTCTTTCCTCCTACCAGCCTAAAACGTGGGTGAGATCACTAAGGTTTCTCTTTGGTCCTCTGCACTTTCTCCCTTAGTGATCTCATCCACGTCTTGGTTTCCACGTCTGCCTCTGCGCGCACTGGTGGCTTTGAACATATATTTGCAGTGCTGACTTCTTTCAAAGTCACTTCCCTTTAGCTATTCTGGAATCACCGCAAACTTAGGAGTTAAAGCAAACTTTCCATCTTCAAAGTGACTATATTTATATTATAGGTATTTGGGGTTGAGGATCTGGGAGGCAAGGAAGGACACATTCCAGCACCATATTTTTCTATTTTGGATCTGCAAATAAAGGTGAAAAAATGCCTCTCTCCTCACACACACACACACACACACACACACGCACACACACACACATATATATATGTATGCATATATATGCATATACATGCATATATATATGCACATATATATGCATATGCATACATATATATATGGTGTATTTCATGGGAAGCCAACCCAAATTAATTTTTATTGACAGAGTGTTCTTCCTGAAAATTCTCTGTTAATCATATTATGTCCTCAAAACAACAGCTGTGTTTGTGCAAGAGAAAATCCAGTGTTCTGATGGCTCCCTGGGAATTTCTGGTTATATAAATTGAAAATTACATGTACTAAGTTCATTGACATGCCCATTAAATAACTCCATTGAACTATGAGTACAAAATTCACTGTACATGCCTTTTAGAATGCTTTTTAAAAAAATAACAAATTTCATTCTAAGGGAGTAAAGGCAATGTAGAAAATACAGAGCTGCAGATGTTTGAATGTGAAGGAAGGCCTGAATGCTCTATTCTTTTATTTGGTTCAATTTCCCACTGGAAGTTTGCCTCCGATTTCTTGAATTGTTCAGCCACGAAGTTAACATAAGCCCTATAAATGTTTAAAATGTCGTACAAGACCAAAGTCCAGCTTCTACTCTGAAGGTCCACAGGGAAAGTTACAGAAGAAAACAAACCTTTCCACGGGAAGGCAAAAATGATTTGAGGCTCAGCTCAAAACTAAGGGCTGGAGCCCAGGAGGTTGAGGCTGCAGTGAGCTGAGGGCTGGAGCCTAGGAATATTCTAGAAGCTGAAAGTTCTAGAACTTATAGATAGCAACTGCTTATCCTTTCAATTTCTTTGTCTGCTCGGGAAACTAAAATGGAGCACTTTGGACATTTATGATGAGAACAACATAGAATAAAACTGTGTGTTTTATTGAATGACAATAGCATTTTAAATTGTTCATGGAATTTTCCCAGCAGAGAAAATGCTTCAAAACGAACACATCCACTTATTCATCGATTCAACTAATCTTCAGCGGACACTATGTGGAGGGGACAGAGCATGCCTCCTGTCCTTCCCTCGAGATAATGTTTTGTGTAATTAGTTATGAGAAGAGGTGGACATCTGCCTGTCTCAGAGAGGTTGCGATAAAAGGATGGCGGTTTCAAAAGGAAGAGACTGTGCTCATCTGGGGCGCAAGAGGAGCTGGCCTTGGATCTGGGTCTCACAGCACTGGCCAGCTTTGGAGGGGAAGCACGTCTAGGAGCATTGAATCTAATAACTTATTTCTTCATCATAAAAACTCTCCAAGGAAAAGGAAAATAAACTGTATAGGGGACAAATACATCCCCTGCCCTCATCACAGAGCTAATATGCTGCTGACTATGAGATGTTTTCAAGGACGTCGTGTCTAAGGAAAAGAGAGAAACGTGAACTTGGAGCAGTCCTGGGTCTCCAGGCCTCCTGGAGTCTGAGGCACTAAGACAGCAAATGCAGACCCAGCAGAGAGCCCTGGCTGCCCGTCCAAAGCAGCCTGGCTGCGAGGCCTTTCCTCTTTTCATGACTCTGGGAGACTAAACAAGAGAACCTTCTAAGTGACTGCCGTGGGCTGCTGCACCCCGAGTCCAGGATCCCACCCGTGTCTACCCCCTGCGCATCCCAGGCCTTTCTTCACTCCAGGAGCAGTGGTTTCTGAGCTGCCTGTTTCCTTCTAAAAGTGGTGTCTGCTGTGGCCCATGCTGTTCTGCTTCTGCCAATGGCCGGGATGGGCGTGGGCAGGGATTCTTGATTGGGCCACCGTAGGAAGTCCATCAGTCCCTTTCCAGTGTTGGTTGTTGGACAAGGCTTTTTTTTTGGAAAGAAACCTGGATAGAGACGGGGAGAGTGTGGGGCCTGTGGTGGAAAAGCCTTGGCCAGGCAGCCAGGGCTCTCTGCTGGGCCTGCATTTGCTGTCTTGATGCCTCAGACCCCAGGAGGCCCGGAGACCCCAGGACCGCTCCAAGTTCACGTTTCTCCCTTTTCCTTAGATGCGACATCCTCGGAAACACCTCGTAGTCAGCAGCTTTCTGAAGCAAATCATTGCCAGTTGGAAGGACAATGGTGGGGTTGGGGGTGCAGAGCCTCCTGGGGGCGGAGGTGGGGTGGGTGCCACACCCAACCTGGGGGTGAGATAGAGACAGAACTCACAGGCACACTGAGTGGCTTCTCAGTGTCACTTGTCTTCCTGGGAGAGGCCTGGACAATGCAGCTATGGACGTGATTAATGAGCTGCCAGCTGCACCTGGCACAGCAGGGCAGGTAGAAGCCGGGAACTTCCTTTTCTCCCTGTCAGTTACCGCATGCTGAGCTGGGGATGTGCCCTGGTTTCTGCAGAGGAGATAAGCAAGTCCAGGGGAGAACATGGAGTTTGGCAGTTGGCAAGAAAGAAAGGAGGGGAAGGTAGACTCGAGATGACGCCCGGGCACAGGGGGATGAGCTCCTTCGGGCTGGAGAGAAGTGGGACGGGGAGGGTGCCACAGAGAACCCCAGGACCCAGAGGGGATGTCATTTCGGAAAAGTTTCCCAAGTCATTGCCCTTCCTCCTCTGCACATCCTCGGCCACCAGAGCTACTCAGATGAATTAAGCCTTCTAATCTGGCACTGCCTATCCTTGGGAAGGGTCGTCAATTTCTGAGGTTCACTGAGGATTGCTGGAAGCCTCCTGAGTTGAGTTTCCCCTGCGAGGCAGGTGTCCCCCGCCCCTGCCCTCCCTGTTCATTCTTTTGTGCCCGTTGTCTGGGAGATGGTGTAGATCCCATACCACTGGCCTGCTGGCTCATGCCCATCCGGGCACCTGGTCCTGGAGGACGGAATGCAGGGCAAAGGGCGATGGGAGGAAGGAGGGCAAGTTATGGATCACCAGGGCACAGAAGCCGAAGGGACCCTGGCAGATGACTGTGAGATGCTTAGCCCCTTTGAGTCCTGGACACTTTAAGCATCTGATGAAATACGAAATTTAGAGACTCCTCTCTCTCTATCTCTCTGTCTTTGAGATAGGGCCTTCCTCTGCTGCCCAGGCTGGAGGGCAATGGTGTGATCATGGCTCACTGTAACCTTGACCTCTGGGACTCAATCGATCCTCCCGTCTCAGCCTCCAAGGTAATTGTGACAGGTGTGTGCTATCATGCCCAACTAATTGTTTGTTTGTTTTTTTGTAGAGACGCAGGGGGTCTCACTATGTTGCTCAGACTGGTCTTGAACTCCTGGCCTTAAGTGATCTGCCTGCCTCGGCCTCCCAAAGTGCTGGGATAATAGGCATGAGCCACTGTGCCCAGCCAACTCTCTTTCTTAAAGAAAAAAAGAAAGGGCTAATTCTGAGGTGGAGGTCATGAGCCACACGATCTCCTCCTAAAGCCTCCACTGTAGAAAGTGCTTTGCTGCTGTGTCCCAGGGCAGCCAGGCTGTCCCACCAAGCCTCTGTCCCTCGTGCTGTGACTTGGGCCTGATTCATCCAGCTGGAGGCCTGGAATGACCCGCGCTCCAGGGTTACTCCCAACAGCCCACCCCTTGCAGTGAGCAGAGTTTTAGGCACAATATCCAGGATTGTTTTTTGGCTTTTGACCTCCTGTGGCCACTACTCTTCAATTCCTTTCCTCTGCAGGACTTTAACATTTACGCCAAAGCAGTTCTCAAGACCTCCCTGTGAGGTCAGGGAGAGGCGAGCCTATTCTTTCTCGCTTAGGGAGGGGGTCACGGGGAAGCTCACACCCAGTGACCCGCCACAGACCACAGGGTCAGCACAGAGCCAGGCCTGAGTGATCAGCTCCCAGGTGGGTTCAGTCCTCTCTGAAGCAAACACCTTGGTGCCCCTCTTTGGTGGCGCCTGCTAGGGTTA
Organism: Aotus nancymaae; assembly: GCF_030222135.1. Lineage (NCBI taxonomy): Eukaryota > Metazoa > Chordata > Mammalia > Primates > Aotidae > Aotus > Aotus nancymaae. The sequence continues at coordinate 3,827,478 of NW_026988498.1, read as the reverse complement.
CAGCTGAACAGGCTGGTAACTAAGAGAGTGAAACCCAGCAGGCTAAGTACAGCCAATTCCTGTCCCCATGCAGTAGGGGCTGGCCGCTGTCGCCACTGAGAGCTGGGAAAGAAAGGACCTTATTATGTGGGGCGGAGGGGCTGGCTGGGGAGGTGTTAAGCAGAGAAAACGGTTGAAATCCTACTCGAGGCGATGCTGCCAGCCTGGCGCCTGCTGTGAGACAGTCTGATGAACTCTGATAAACCCAGAGGCACCTTTTCCACACCCCATCCAGCCTGGAAACTTTAGCACCCTGTGGAGAGGGAAGGGCATGTGGGGAGGGGCACAGGGAGACGGGTGGCTGGAGAGGCAGTAGAAGAGGGAGGCCCAATTTACTTGGGATCCCCGAGGTCGGGCCGCTCAGCTACTGGCTCTGGGGACTTGGGGGGTCTGCAGGGGTAGGTGCAGCGTGAAGGGCCCTGATGCAGGGGTGAGAAGAGGAGGGAAGGAGTGGGCCTGGCTGAGGGAGGGCCCAGGTCCAGGATGCCGCCAATCAAACCGCTGCGGCCACGACCAGAGCCCTGGGATTGGACTCTGTGCAGGGACGTTGTCCCTGCCAACCACCCCCCAGACAAGCTGGTGAGAAACGTCCCCATGGGAGATCACAGCCAGCCTCACAAATGCCCCACATTTCCCTTTCCAGGCCTGGAGACTGGGGTGACAGCCCTTCTTGGTGTAATCGAAACTCATGTGGTTGATCTCAGTCCTTGGGGACCACACACAGCCACGTGAGTGTGCTTCTCCTCTATAACGAATTGTACGCTAAGGATGCTGACAGCATGGCCTTGTAGAGAGCCATGTACACCCACGTTCACAGCCACATTCTTTTATTATTATTATTATCGTACTTTAAGTTCTGGGGTATATTTGCTGATCCTGCAGGACTGTTACATAGGTATACACATGCCATGGTGATTTGCTGCATCCATCCCCCCGTCACCTACATTAGGTATTTCTCCTAATGTCATCCCTCCCCAATCTCCCTACCCCCTGCTATTCCTCCCCTAGCCCCCCCCCACCTCCAACAGGCCCCTGTGTCCATGTGTTCTCATTGTTCAACACTACTTATGAGTGAGAACATGCAGTGTTTGGTTTTCTGTTCTTGTGTCAGTTTGCTGAGAATGATGGTTTCTAGCTTTATCCATGTCCCTGCAAAGGACCTGAACTCATCCTTTTTCATGGCTGCATAGTATTCTATGGTGTATATGCATAGCAGCATTCTTTCAATTACCAAGAGATGGCAGCAACCCAAAGTCCATCAATGGAAAAATAGTAAGCAGATACAGTATGATGCAGACAGACAGTGGAATATTATTCTGCTTTAGAAAGGAAGGAAATTTCCATACATACCACAACATGGATGCACCTTGAGGACATCATCCCGAGGGAAATAAGCCAGTCACAAAAGGCAAATATTGCATGATTCCACAAACGTGAACCCCAGGATAGTGACAGACAGAAATTGCAATGATGGTGGCTGGTGATTTCGGGGAGAGCGAGAAGGAGAGTTACTGTTTAATGGATGCAGAGTTTCCTTTTTAAATGGCGAAAAGTAGAGATGTGTTGCACAAGAGTGTGAATGTGCTCAATGCCACTGAACTGTACACTTAAAAATGCTTCAGACGGGCCAGGTGTGTACAGACTCACACCTGTAATCCCGGAAATTTGGGAGGCCCAGGTGGGTGGATCACCTGAGGTCAGGAGTTCAAGATCAGCCTGGCCAACGTGGTGAAACCCCCCCGTCTCTACAAAAATACAAAAATTAGCAGGGCATGATGATGGGTGCCTGTAATCCCAACTACTTGAGAGGCTGAGGCAGGAGAATTGCTTGAGCCTGGTAGGCAGAGGCTGCAGTGAGCCGAGATCGCGCCGCTGCATTCCAGCCTGGGTGACAGAGCAAGACTCCATCTCAAAAGAAAAAAAAAAATGGTTAAGATGTTAAATTCTATGTTATATGGTTTTTACCACAATAAAAAAAAGTGAGCAGCATAGTGATAGTAAAACCTGACAAATTGTACAATGGGTAAAAATTACAGACAAAACCTATTTGTGAATATTGATGCAGTAACTACACTAAAAGAAAAACATACAGAAATGGTTAAAATGATCAACCGTATGTTGTGCATATTTTAGCACAATTAAAAAAGCCTTCTGAGTTCTTAACTCTCTGACCAGAATCCTCAGGGACTGAGCAGGACACAGGGAAGAGGGAAGCTGAGGACCAGGGCCACAACCACAGCTGTGTCTGCAGCCAGGGAAATCCCAGACTGGAGCTGCGAGAAGTTTCCAGCCCGTTCCATTAGGGCACAGCCTGGGATGGGCCGGCCCCCAGAGCTGCACACGCTGCCAGGATGTTGGTGATGCGTGGTTCAGCTTGGGCCCTAGATGGTGACCATCTGTCCAGGCCCTCAGTGAGAGAGAGGGGACCCTGCATTCCTCAATGTGGGGGCCTTGATCCTTAAACAGGGGCGGTCTTTGTTTCCTGAGAGGCCAGAGGCAAAGTGAAAAAGCACACAGGGATAACAGAACCAGAAATATGTGTTAAATTCTGAAGGGAAATACCTAGTTTCTCTGTAGGATGGGACAGGATAGTTCTTCTCTTTTCCTTCCTCTCCTAATGACATTCTCATGAAATCCTTGCAAACTGCACCTGCTCCCATCCTTCTTACAAAGTCACCCAAATGCTTGCACAGAAGCCATGTAGCATAATTTTTCAAATCTCTGCTTTTGTGATCTAGCCCAAAGGGCATGACTGAAGGCAAAGATCCCACGACATGTGTCCCTGGGACCTCCCGTTCTCACCTATAAACCCAGAAGACTAGGACCGCCTTCTCCCACAGCAAGAAGCTCAATGCTGATGAAAATCATCATTCAAAATAATCAAAATGGGCCAAATGATGATCTGAACATCAGATCATTGTTTCAATAATTTTACATCTTTTCTTTTTAAACATTTTTTCTTTTTAACTTTTTAAAACAAATTTTAAGTTCTGGGATACACGTGCTGAACATTTATTCCATAGGTATACATGTGCCATGGTGGTTTGCTGCACCTATCAACTCATCGTCTAGGTTTTAAGCTCCACATGCATTAGGTATTTGTCCTAATGCTCTCCCTCCCCTTCCCTCCCATGTGGAACCGAAAAGAAGCCCTTGTAGCCAAGACAATCCTAAGCAAAAAGAACAAAGCTAGAGGCATCATGCTACCTGACTTCAAACTATACCACAAAACTACAGTAACCAAAAGAGCATGGTACTGGGACTGAAACAGACATATAGACTGATGGAACAGAACAGAGGCCTCAGAAATAACACCACACATCTACAACCATCTGATCTTTAACCAACCTGACATGTTTTCTTTTGAAAGAAAGAGAGGAAGGTCCTGGACGGACATAGGTCTATGAGATGAGACCCACAAAATGTCTCTACTTCCAAAGTTGCTTCTAAAATTACAGTGCAAACATACCCTGCTTTCTATTCTAATACTGCAACAATGAAATGGACTTTGAAAAATGTGAAAGTGCTTTGTTCCTTGTATGAAAGACCTTGAATGAACATCCCTCATTAGGGAGCTTCAGGGTGAGCATTATATGAAGCAGGTGCCCCAAGGATGGTGGGGAGAGAGAACAAATTCTGAAATGCCACTCTGCTTCCAGTGGTAGCTGGGCTGATAGCCCTCTGATGTCAATCACAAACAAGCCACAACTTGTATCTGATTGCAAAATAATACATATTCATTGTTAAAAAAAAAAAAAAAAAGAAACCTTGGAAAATACAGATGACCACAAAGAGTCTATTTCTTTTTAATTCAGTGTTTTATCTTCTTTGAGTTTTTTTGGAAAAAGAAAAAAAGGTTTCAAAAGAGCCCCATTTCCAGATTATTGATAAGAAATAAAACACCTCTTCTGACAGTTTCAGTAAGCCATGCCAGTACCCAGCTAGAAAGTTATTCTCCGAGGTGAGACTCAGGACATTTCACCAAAATTGAGAAAAAGATTTGGTTCCCCGTGGTGCAGTATGACTGGATTTTCTGCCTACTAAGAAGGGAGCAGGATCCCACCCTCACAGGCGAACGTCTGTCTGATCCTCAGGAAAGACAATACGATGTCCGGTTGCCGGGAACACCCAATGGGGAATGAAGGCTCTGCATCGCAGTCTTGCTGGGCACAGTCCGACCATGTGACCTGGGAGTAAGACCCTAGTGACTGCCTCCCAGACATTGAGAGGAATCAATGACCCTCACAAGGGCAGGGTCTGGTGCTGGATCTGTCTGAGATCAAGTGTTTCAAACAGCCAGCCACCTATTCCATACCTGTTCCATCAGCTGAATTTCTCTACAAAGCAAACGTGTGCAAAAACCCTTTAAATCATCACTAAAGCTTCAGGGTAATGAGGATACTGGTTCCTAACTAACCTTTCTGAATAAGGCAACAAGGATGTGGGAAGGACCAAGGAGTGATCAGCTCACCCCCATGATCTTTTTTTTTTCTTTTTGACTTGGCCTCTGATGCCATGAGCCTACCTGGCGCTATCAGACTCTTGGGAAGCAGAGGATGGTGCAGATTGTGGGTGTGAGGAGGAAGCCTCGTCATGCTTCTGCCTTTCTGCGCTGTGGGATGCAAAGCATGGGACTCTCTGGGCCGCATGCAAGCAAGTTAGAATGTGCCTTTCTCCAGGATGGGAATGGCCACTTCCCTCTTGCATTGAGCTCTACGGGAGATTCTTTATCCACACACATTGTTCCTAACGATACTGCTGCCAGCAGGAGAAACCAAGATGCAGGGATATGATGGAGCGACCCCTTCGGTAATCAGCAAAGAAGAAACCAATCCAGCCTACCCCGTGCTCTAACGGAAAAGGGTGGGATGCATAGGGGCAGGGCATGAACGTGTGGACTGTGCCCCTCCTAGCTGTGCCTAACCTGGGGTGCAGCTAACCTCACCCCTTTCTATTGTTTGAGCTGAGTCACTGAACTCTTGTCTTTGTTCGGTCTCACAGTGGAGCTCCAGTGCCCCCATAAAATCCCTGCCTATTTCTCAGAGGCAATGCTGAGACTTTCTGATGAACTTTTGCTGTCTGGCTCATATGACTATAACTCAATCTCTGTATTCCTAAGTCCACATAATTCATGGAACAGTGAAATCGGCAGCATTTTAGGCAACCAACCATCAGAAGAAAGCTAGACTTCAGCTAGGAGTGAGGAGACTCGGACTCCTGTCGCGTCCACCAAAGCTATACGTGCTTTTAGGCAGGCCTGTGCTACAGGGTCCGCTGGGTTTCCCTGGCTCTGGAAGGAGAATACTAGGGTGACAGTAAATGTTTAAGAGCCTGACTACAAGTTGGTTATCACTATGAATAATAATAATAGTAATAATTCTATTACTTAATAATACTGTGAAGATCGGCCCCCGTCAGCGAAGAGGGGAGGAAAGTACATTGTTAGGGCCATAGATGACTTTTATTTCCTTTTTTTTTTTTTTGAGACAGGATTTTGCTTTTGTCACCCAGGCTGGAGTGCAATGGTGCAGTCTCAGCTCACTGCAACCTCTGTGTCCCAGGTTCAAGAGATTCTCCTGTCTCAGCCTCCCAAGTAGCTGGGATTACAGGTATGCACCACCATGCCTGGCTAATTTTTGCATTTTTAGTAGAGACAGGGTTTCACCATGTTGACCAGGCTGGTCTTGAAATCCTGACCTCAGGTGATCACCTCGGCCTCCCAAAGTGCTGGGATCACAGGTGTGAGTCACCGTGCCTGGCCCTATTTCTTTCTTCCTTCGTTCCTCCCTCCCTCCCTCCCTCCCTTCCTCCCTCCCTCCCTCCCTTCCTTCCTTCCTCTTTTTCTTCTTTCTTTTTTTTTTTTTTCATTTAGCAGTATGCGAAGTTTCTACAATGAATACATACTGCTCTTATAGGTGGATATGTAGAGATGTATAACTTTTAAAATAAATAATACAAACATAATTGCAGCCTGTCTGTATCCAGACACACGGATTATCACATGCTAACCAGCAGAAAGGATCATGTTTAGGGTCACATGGATGAGTCCATACCTGATTCTCTTCTTGGCTTGTGACTGATAGACTCTGCCTCCCGCCTGCACTGAGGATGGTTTGTCTTCTGTTTGTACTTTCTCAGGTTATCCTCCACCCAGCACACGATGGCCTCAAAAAAGAATACGACATTTAGTGTTGTTATTATTTGAGACAGAAAATGATTTTGAGCAAGACCCTGAAACTGGGTTGTGAAAGATGATGAAACGTTTTCCAATGTAAAGTTTTGGTAAGAGAAGGGGGCAGAAGGAACAGAGTGATTTTGTGCTTCTCTGTTCAGTGTCGCTTGTGCTCTGTCACCCGGCCAGGCTCATTTCCAACCCTCCCAACCTCTTGCTCCTGGTCATTGGATGACGCACCTCTGGGGAAAAAGGTCCCTGGTCATCAAGGGAAAGTAGGAAATAATGTGGGGAGCAATATTCAGGATGAAAACCTGACATTGTGTGGTGGTCAGGAGTTCAAGACCAGCCTGGCCAACATGATGAAACCCCGTCTCTACTAAAAATAACAAAAATTAGCTGGGCATGGTGGTGTGTATCTATATTCCCAGTTACTGGGAAGGCTGAGGCAGGAGAATTGTTGAACCGGGACCCAGGAGGCAGAGATTGCAGTGAGCTGAGATCGCATCATTGCACTCCTGCATAGGCTACAGAGCAAGATTCTGTCTCAAAAAAAAAAAAAAAAAAGAAAAAGAAAAAAGAAAACCAATTGGGGATGGGGGAGACAACGGGTATGGTGCCCAAAGCATCCACACATCCTACTAGGCTCAGGGTCATTCCGTTTCTATAATTGTTGCATTTGGGGTTCAAAGACAGATGAGTTTTCGGTCCGTCTTTTCAGTGCACCAAGTCAGTGACAGCCACCAGCCTTCTTATGGCCTCAACTTCCCCAGGTGCCTCCTTTATTCGGAGGCTGAATCTCAAGGATAGGTAGCATCGGAACAGAATTCCAAGTCACCAGGCTTTTCGGGTTGTTCCCAGAAAACTGGGAAAGGTGTGTGCCTTCCAGAGAATACCCTGACAAACAAGCAGAGCCAAACTCCTGCCTGGAGCATCTGAGATGCAGACCTCCTGCCGGCCGCCCTCTGCCTCGCAGACACAGGCAGTGTTCTCAGTCGGAAGGACGTATCATTTTATTGCTTTGAGGGCTCCTGAGGAAATCCAAATCTCCGAGAGAACCTTCTTTGTGAAGGATGACGCACAATCCTGTTTGCCTCCACCCCATCCTGAGCAGAGGGAGCTCCAAGGCCAGTTTCCTGCCCCAGCCTGCGTGTCTGCCTGGGCAACTCCATTCTGCTTTCAGAAACACTTCTGTTGAACAGGACAGGCACGCTCAGCATCCCAGGACCAGCTCCAGCTCAGGATCTGGGATGGAGTCCAATAAAGCCTCCTGACACGGTGGGGGCAAGAGTCACAATCACTACTTGACGACAGATCAGCATCAATCCTGGGTCCTAGGCACGGAGAAGCCCTCCCTCTGGGGAGCTGAAATCCCCTTGCACTTCCACCCATTATCAGGAAACATAAGGGAACCTGAACATTAAGGATATAGCTCGAAATCGTGCGTGGGAGAGGGAGGAGTGGGGCTTTGTGGGCAGTGAATGGAAATGCCGTGGAGGCGGCAGCGAAGGGTCTGTGGCCGTGGAGACAGGGCAGAGTCTCCAAGTCCACGAGATTCCTCCAGCCTCCCAGTGCGAAGGGAGCTCTAGTGAAGTTTCATTTTCTGCCCAGATACATGTTTTGCCAAAACTGCTTCAGGATGAGTAATATGGACAGGTTTATGTTCCTCTGGAGGACGAGAAAAATGACGCCACTGTCAATGACAGGTTAAATCCATGTAGTTGGTGCTTGGACAGCCAAGAGCTGGCTACACAGTCTTCCAACGTGGTCCCCACATAATTAATTACACGTAGGTTATGCCCTTGTTTCCGAAAGAGAGGGACACACACCTCCATTCTTTGAGGTTGTATACAGACACAAAAATCAACAACATGGGATCTCACTGTAAAGAAGTTATTCCCCATTCAATTATTTTTCAATCCCTCTGATTCTGACAAGGAAAAAGAAAAGTCCCAGATCATGTGACTGTGCATTTCACACTTCTCAAATGTCTACTTTAGTAAAGAAATCCCTGGACCTCTCCTCCAAAACCATCAGCAGGCCACAATATCCACCTTGCATCTAAGAAACGTTTTGTTTTTCAAACCGGTGAGATGAACAGGCGTACAGTAGTGATTTAAGTCTTCTTTGCATAACAAACATAAATTTTACTAAATCCACTTTGAGGAAAATATTGTCCATCATCGTCAGGGTGGTATAAGTTTATGGCAAGAAAAATTTGAGGGTGGCAGAGGGATGACTTCCGACTGGAAGTCAACCAGTCTGGATCTTTTTCTTCCTGATGCCGCCGGCCGCTCACCTGCGCTGGCCTGCCTCTCCAGGACTTGCCTGACCATTGCAGAAAGGTCAGGACACAAGCGGAAGACCAAGCCAGAGGTGGGCATGGCTCAGACAGATGCTTTCCCCATCCACACATCGTTTCTACACTACATCCTTGCACTGATGAGGCCAGTCTGTGGGTCACAGTGAAAACCTCGACCCCTCATTAGCTTTCCCTGGGGTTCCCTCACTTCACAATAAAACTCTGAGCCAGTCTCAGCTCTGTGGAATCTCATTCATCAGCAATTGCTCTAAGGCTAAGCAGGCCTCGGCCTGGGCCGCATGTGGGCAGATCAGATGTCTGGTGGCTGCTGATGTGGTGAACATCGGCACAGAGAGACATGGGACTTAAGGTCTCAGGAAAGAGCTGGAGGGTTCCATTATCCTGGGCTTCCTGGGTAATGCAATCTGAAAATCAATTCTCATTAAACACAAGTGATTCTAATACCTCTGACAGGTTACATCTTAAGTGATAATTAAGAGCATATTTCCTGACACTTGGCTGCTATGAACTGCAGCCCTATTTAAGGCACAGAGGAGGCCTCACACCGAGTCCCCGTGGACAGCTCCCCCAGGAAGCCTCCGAGGTCCTGGATTGTCACTCATTATTTTAATCTGATTTTCTTTACTCAAGTGAAATAGAACCTGGCATTGGTGCTTTCTTTCACCACTTCCACCAGTGGTCCTTAAAAAACAGTTAATGTTGCCATAAGCCAAGGAATGGAGACTTCATCTTGCACTAACGCAGTCTTCAGTTCTAGACATAGTGCTTATTAATCAGCAGCTGCATCCCACTAAGTTTTATAAACCTCTACAATTCATGAGAGCCGTGGCAGCTGAGATGAGCCATCCTGATTTGAGCATCATGGTGGAAAGGATCTCTGTGTCTGGAGCCATGGAGTGAGAAGTGGAGCTGCAGAGGCCTCGTGGACACAGACTGGCAAGTAAGTGTCAGAAGTTTACAGTGGCCAGTCACAGTTACTGATTTGGCACTTTTGGTATCAAAATGTCAAATTTTATCTCAAAACTCTCTATTGGGGATAATGGGAAAGTTCAATGTCTCCTACATTTGAACTGGACTTACTGATCATTACAACATATCATTAGGTCAGAGGAATAAGCAACCAGACCCAGACAAGAAAAAACACATCCATTCTACGTTACATTAGCTTCCCAGGGCTGCCAAAACAAAGTACCACAAACGTGGTGGCTGAAAAATAGCAGAAATTGATTGTCTCACAGTCTGGAGGCCAGAAGTCTGCAATCGAGGTGTTGGCAAGGTCGTGCTTTCTCTGAGGCCTCTAGAGAGGATGCTTCCTGCCTCCTCCAGCTCCTGGTTGCCCCACGCATTCCCTGGCTTCTCACATCACTCCAGTCTCTGCCTTTGTTTTAACCTGACCGTCTTCACCAACTTCCCTCTGTGTCTTTTCTTCTTCTTAAAAGACACCAATCATCTTGAATTAGGGACCCACCCACCCAGTATGACCTCATCTTACCTAATTACATCCTTTTTTTAGCCTCACTCTGTCCCCCAGGCTGGAGTTCAGTGACACAATCTCAGCTCACTGCAACCTCCGCCTCCCAGGTTCAAGCAATTTTCCTGCCTCAGCCTCCTGGGTAGCTGAGATTGAGGCACCCACCACCACACCTGCTTAACTTTTGTATTTTAGTAGAGATGGGGTTTCACTATGTTGATCAGGCTGGTCTTGAACTCCTGACCTCAGGTGATCTGCCTGCCTCAGCCTCCCAAACTGCTGGGATTACAGGCATGAGCCACCATGCCTGGCCAACTAATTACATCCTTAACCACACTATTTCTAAATAAGGTCACATTCCCGGCTGGGTGCTGTGGCTCCCACCTGTAATGCTAGCATGTTGGGAGGCTGAGATGGGTGGATCACTTGAGGCCAGGGGTTTAAAACCAGCCTGGCCAACATGGTGAAACCCCATCTCTACTAAATATACAAATATTTGCCAGTTATGGTGGTGCATGCCTGTAGTCCCAGCTACTGGAGAGGCTAAGGCATGAGAATTTCTTGAGTCCAGGATGGGGAGGTTACAGTGAGCCAAGATCATGCCACAGCACTCCAGCCTGGGCTACAGAGTGAGACTCTGTCTCAAAATAAATAATTAAATAAAATAAAAATAAGGTCACATGGTGAGTTATTGGAGATTAGGATATTAACATATCTTTTTAGGTGACACAATTCAACCCATAAGACAGGTGGAAAGAGAGATTAGTTGATAAATGATATTGGGACAACTGGATAACCTTTTAATCACTGGAGGAGGGGGACACTCCTTACACTGAAATGCCAAATGGATCCAGGTTTTAAATGTGAAATCAATCATGAATGTGTTAGAATGAGAACAGCCAGCTCATAAGACTTATGGGCTGCCATGGTGTGAAAGGGCTTTACGTATGTCAAAGCTGAACGTCACAACTACCTTGCTCTTATCTCCACTTTACAGCTGAGGAAACTGAGGTAGGGAGAAGTTACATAATTTGCTTAGATCACACAGCTGGGGAGTGCTATAGCTGAGTTCAAACAATGGCAGTCTGTGCTCCTGATCAATTCCATGCGGTGAGAACAATCTCGGAGGAAGGCAGCTCTCGTGTCTGGTACTTACTTTATGCTCTATGTAGTGCCTGGAAATCTTATAATGCATGTGGGTTACTGGAAAATTTATAAGAAAATAACTTGCACACTCTCTTTCCTCTTCCTGCTGCCCACCACGGCCTTCCTTCCCAGGCAGCCACTTGGCAGGGCCTATTGAGATGGTTGATCTGCCCCAGACCTGCAGCTGGAGGAGCCTAATAGCTTCTATGATGAAACTTGCGTTGGAACTACACCCGATTTCCATACCCTTCTGGAATTTTCTATTGACATGGTTTGGCCGTGTCCCCACCCTAATCTCATCTTGAATTGTACTCCCATAATTCCCACATGTTGTGGGAGGGACCCAGTGGGAGATCATTTGAATCATGGGGGTGGTTTGCTCCATACTGTTCTTGTGGTAGTGAATAAGTCTCATGAGATCTGATGGTTTATCAGGTGTTCTGCTTTTGCATCTTCCTCATTTTCTCTTACTGCGGCCATGTAAGAAATGCCTTTTGCCTCCCGCCATGATTCTGAGGCCTCCTCAGCCATGTAGAACTGTAAGTCCAATTAAACCACTTTTGCTTCCCAGTCTCATATCAGCAACATGAAAACAGACTAATACATCTTCTGTTTTATCTGTGGTGCTGAACCAAACAGCTGGCTGTGACTGGGGCAAATGCACACTCCCTTTCCAGGGTCTGCAGACGGCTGCCTGGGCTTTGGTCTCCACCAGTCTTCTCAAAGGCGGAAGTGCTTGTGAGTCACCTGGAGGATGTGGTGCCATGTCAATTCTGGTGTTGGGGGTGGGACATGAATCTGAGATCCTCTGTTTCTGACACTCCCCCAAGGGAGGCCCTGTGGACTGTGCTTGGAGTAGCGAATATCTAAATCTCTCCTCTCCATGAGTTCTAGCTGAGACATCTACGTCCTTCTGAAAATCAGGGCCACAGACCTTTAACTAAAAAGACCAAAGGATAAGGCTGAAATGCTCTCCTAAAAATCTGTCTTTCCTAATGTGCTCTTAGGAGCACGCCCCAGGGAAGGAGAAAAAGAAGCTTTGAGCTGCCACGCTTTCTTCAACTTGCTGAGACTTGGCCTCAAGAAATAAACCCTGCCAAAGCTTCCATGTGGAGGCAGGACTCTTAAAGTCAGGGAGTCTCCACAGTTAGGCATTTGCCCAAAAAGGCCAAGTGGCCAAAAAATGATGCACCACTACACTGACAGTTTGGGAGTTATCTGCTAAGTGTAAGTCCTTGTGCCAGAGACACATTTATTTTGTTAATAACAGTAGAGAAATGGGATAGTGCTCTGGGGTCTTAGAGCATGCTTTTCTTCTGAGATCACGAAGTGCTTTAAAGATAATACTTATCCCTATGCACAAAACAGCCATCTCTCCCTCTTGCCAGAGGAAAGAAACTAGCAAATGATGTCTTCATGATCACCTAAGTGCAATGGCAGTCACAGCCAATAACTAAGGCTCCAGACCCTCACTTCTGTGAGTGCTTATTGCTAGGTTCTCATTAGCAGGGAAAGAAAAGGTGCTAGCACGTGTCGAACCCCATCCACCAGGCACTTTGTCAGGCCCTTTGTATAGGGATTGCATCAGAGTAAACAAGGGACCAGAATCAAACTACTAACTCAGCCTACTGACATTCAAAGTAAATATTGATTACAGATATAAAAAGTCATTATTCTGTATAGTCTATGAGGACAGTGGGTCATCGCAGGGAAAACACCGTCTATGTGGTCATTGAAAAGTTCCTGCAAGATTAGGGATTCTGAAATGGCAGCTTTGATACCTTTTTGGTATATGTCCACGACTGCAGACACCAAGATATTTGTTTTATGCGATTTAAACAGATACCTGCCGCATACTTGTTAGGTAAGCGCAAAGCCTGTTAGTTAGGAGACATGGACACGGGCAAGAACGATGTCTGTCCTCACGGAACCTACCGTTCGGTAGAAAGATAAATAGGCAGGTGTGTAATAATGTTATCATTTACCAGCTGGGAAAGTTTGAAAATGGTATTTAGATATCCTCTCTGTTTTAGGAAGTAGAATGGATCATGGAGGCTGCCGGGAGGAATGGGGGAGGGAAGATGAGATGGGGTCGCTTGGGGTAGAGGATGCCACCTGCACACTGAGGAGTGGCACACGTGGGCTCCAGCAGCTGGGCAAACCCAGCTGTACTCACTCGTTCTGACCCTGTCTCCCTAGAAGCCCGTCTCTGCAGTAGGTAGACTTTGCAGCCAGTGGGAGGACTCCCAACAGCTCCATCAAGGTTTTCACCAGTTCTGAGTAAGGAGCAGTAGTGAATTTTGTTTCCTGGGTCTCCAGGAACTCCAGTAGAATAGCTGATTAAAATGGGCTGTGAGACCACCCGGGGATTCCAGGCCACGCTGCCACACTCTGCTCATGCCAGAGTGGACTCTCTTTTCAATGACACACACAGCTCTCAGATGGTGGGTGGCCTACCACTGCCAAGAAATCAAAGATCCCAAAAACTCCACTTCAAATTAAGTTTCTGATTCCTTTGTGTTCTTTTGTAGACAGAGTAGAGACGTTTGCAAATCTCTTCCTGAACTCTTGACCCATAGGAGTTAACCCATGCAGGTCCACTGGTCTTATTTAATACTCCCCTTATTCTGATTCCACCCCCTACAGCTCCTGGAATCTCCCGGATGCGCGAATCCCTGCAGCCCAAACATTCAGAATGCCCTGCAAACTCCCAAAGCCCTGCTGAAAAGACAGTGGGAAGAGAGCGTCCAGGGCTTTCCCTTTTGGATCTTGGGCCTGTGTTTGTGTAGGTTCTGGTTTTAGCCGAGTTAAACTCTCACACGAAAAACCCAGAATTCCAATCCCACAGGGTCCTTGATCCCGCTCCAGCCTGTCTCGCCTCATGCCAGGCAAACGGTCCAAGCTGGCCTGCTGGGGATGTGGGCTGGCTGTGTTATGGAAACACTGCCTGGGGCCATGGCAACAGCCCCGTCCGCCCCGCCTGGCAGACACCAACCCCGATGACTGCACACAGGACCAGCCGCCTGCACAGGCCACCTTATTCTAACAAGGAATGAGCCTCCGTGGCCTCTGCACAGTGAGTGACTCCACAGGTCCCACCAGCCATACCTAGGGGTACAGTCGTGGGATACAAAGAAGGAAACAGACATACGTGTTTCAGCTCCATCTTCCTCTGAATAGGATAGTTTTGCTTTTTGGATAAGGAAGAGAATTTATGTCGACCTTTCACTCCTTTCTTTGTATGTGACATTAATCAGTCCTCTCCACACACGCACATGTTGTTTGCATGCTGTTGGATGACAAGCCGGGGGGTTTTCTGCCAGGAAACCAGCTGTCTCTGTCCTCAGGGAGTTCACCATCAGAAGTGAAAAAAACACCAAATGAGGCTTCTTTTTGAACTTCAACCTTTGCTTTAAAAATATAAAGGGAGTGAAATGGTGCAACCAGCATGCTACCATAAATTTATTTTTCACCCAGCCAATTACATAGCTGTTACTTGTCACCTGAGGTTGAAAACAAGAATCTGTTATCTGTGAATGGAGACTTGGTGGCCAGTGACTGGTGGCGTCCACTTGCTTCTCTTCTAACCCTAACATCTTTCCAGAGTGCGTTTTACTGTCACAAATTGGTGACGGATTTAGACAATCAATACAAAGTAATCGTAAGATTAAGTTATTAGAACACAATTTGGAAAGGATAGCTTGGCAAGAAAACAACATTTCATATTGTAAACCAAAAAGTGGATTGTCCCCTTTTTGGATGTCTGATATAATGGTTCCAGTCCTCTGCATTCTCTCTCTCTCTCTCTCTCTCTCTCTTTTTTTTTTTGAAGGCAGAGTCTTGCTCTGTCACCCAGGCTGGAGTGCAGTGGTGTGATCTCAGCTTACTGCAACCTCCGCCTCCTGGGTTCAGCAATTCTCTTGACTCAGCCTCCCGAGGAGCTGGGATTACAGGTGCACACCACCATGCCTGGCTAATGTTTTGTATTTTTAGTAGAGACGGGGTTTCGCCATGTAGACCAGGCTGGTCTCGAACTTCTGACCTCAGGTGATCTGCCTGTCTCAGCCTCCCAAGGCGCTGGCATTATAGGCACCAGCCCCCTTTCCTTTTTATCTCCAGGGTGTCCACAGCTGCTGAGCACATCTTGAAGTCTGCTTTGTGCTTCTAATCAAGGCACATTCTTCAAGATTTTGGGGGTGGAGGGAGGGTCCACTACTCCCTCTGCCAAGGGTGGTCCTGAAGCCAGCTGGGAGCAGGCGTTGTAAGCAAGGAGATGGGAGGGGAACAAACACAGATTCTCTCCCCACTGGACTGTGCAGATTAAGAAGATACATAAACTCCAGTCCACTGGGAAAACAGCGTAAGTTCATAGAAATTGCCTGTGACAAATCAGCCGTATTGCATTAGATGAGCAGGAGTGTTTTGAAGGAAGGACTTTTAAACTTCTTTCAAAAAATAAACCCCAAGGCTCACTCTCAGTCACTTCACTAATTTTAAACAGATAACTTGACCTGATAGAGACTTAATTCCCACCCACTCCCAGTTTTTGGAGCAACTTGGAATAGCCCTTCCTTGCACCCTCCCACCATCTGCTCTTCTTCCACACAAAGGCACAAAATGAGGAGGACCCAACCAGATTCCATGGATTCTCACCCTTCCCAGCTTCTCTGTTTTTCACTGCACCCTGAGTTCAACGCCTTAGTGTGTTTTATGCTTACCTCTAAGCAATTATGAAACCAATTCTTTCCACCCCCAGAGGTATGAAGCCATGAATGCGTGAGGATCAGAAAAACAAGACCAAATCTGATGTTTATTTTCCTATCTTTGAAGGGCAGCTGAGCATTCCAGTGAGGAGATGTCACATTTTTCTAATAGGTCAGGGGACTGCTGTTTTCCTCCATGTTGACATGCAGCCCAGGGACACTAACTCTACAGTGATGTCATGAATGTATAATCGAATCAAGAACATGAATTGAATGCCCACTCTATGCATGACACGGTGAGAGATGCCAAGGGCTTATTATCTGGTTTTCAGGCATGCAAGGAAATTAACTCATGAGAGGGGGACATCTATCAAGGCTCTGTCAGTGCTCTAGGAAGTAAAAGTTCAGAGAAGAGAAAGAATATTGTGAACTAGAGTAGCTAGAGGAGGCGTGGGGTTGAGGATATGGCTGACAGAGGCCAAGGGGAGTGACAGAGATGCCGGACACTCACTGTGAAAGACAGCCCTTCCTGGGACAGATGGAAGGCTGGCATTGGAGAGGGGTGAGACATCATATCATGGTGACAAAGGTCATCAGCTCTTCAAAGTGTCCAACTTCCATAACGAATAAATCATATGGCTTTCTGGGGCAATCCCACACAATGGATTCTGAGGCCAGTTGCATTTTCCAGAAAGGAACACTGCACTATTTCTAGTCCCACATGCTCTTCTGCACCTTGGCATTATGCCCAGCAAGAGGTAGAGTCTATTTCCCCATTCCATTGAATTTGGATGGGCCTAACTAACTGCTTATATTTCTAATTCTTTTCTAAATCAGTATTTGTATGGGAACAGGCTGAGGCTTCAGACCCTTGCCACGGCACTTGTGGGGTTTATCCCCCACACCTTTGTGTTCATCTCAAGGAGTAGATGGCAGTGGAAGTGACGATGCTGCCTGGCTCTTGAGACAGGCCATAGGCAGTGATACACCTGCTGTCCTCTCTCTCTCAGGACACTCATCACTGGAATCCAGCCGCCATGTTGTGAGGAAGCTCAGGACACGTGGTGAGGCCATGTGTAGCTGTCCGGCAGACAAGCCTAGCTCAGGTCCTAGCCAAAAGTCAGTGTGAATCACCGGGCATGTGAATGAATGAGCTTCAGATGACTTTAGCCCCCTGCCTTTGAACTGTCCCGGCTGACAGTGAGCAGAGAGAGACAAGCTTTCCCTGCCAAGCCCTGCCTGAATTGCAGATTCAAGCAAAAGAAATGTTTTTGTTGTTGTCTCTACATTTGGGGATAGTTTGTTACACAGTACTTGATAAATGGAACAGATTCCATATCAACCTCTTACGTAGTTCTACTAAAACTTCAGCAGGAAATCGGAGTATCTGAAAATTCAGCCACGTTAAAGTAACACTGTGGTTGAATCCATATTCCCTTTTTGTTTCAATGATGCTGATAAACTTGTTTTTTGGGTTCAATTTTCTACTTAGGCTGCATTAGGAGAATGCTTTACTTCTCTTTTTCTGAACTTTTCTTCTTGATCCTGTAGCTCAGTGACGAGTGGTGGCTTAGAGCTTTGTCTGCGTTACTGCTGTAGCCTCTCCAACAAGCCAGTTTCTAAGACTTTGGAGACAGAGACACCTAGCTTCACTAAAAGCAAACGAACAAAAAATCCTTCCAGCCGCAAGTCTCTGTGATATCCGCGTTCTGACATGCTGATGCCTGACCAGTTGCAAACATTCATTATCCCTTGTCATTTAAGTAAGGTGAGCATAAAACGGCAGCAAGGTCAAATGTCAGCATGGTGTTGGCGAGTGTCATGGAGCCATCCCTGATCGATAAGGTCTGTGTGGGCAGCTGGAAATTAACTTATACTCAGTCCCCACCTAAAATAACAGGAGGTGCCAGAATCCCCTTTCCATCCAGGGCTTCCCTACATGGAGTTCACTCCTGGGCCTGCTGAGTTTCCCGTTATCCACTCCCTAGAGCTCTATAAATTTTCTTCTTGTTTTGCTATTTGACCCTCTTGATTTAACAACTACAGAAAAAAGGCAACAAACTCCAAAGGAGTGTTTAAGGAAGCTCAAATTAATACTTTTCAAATGGAGCTACAAATAGGAAATAGGGTGGCACCATGGTTAAGGACTTGGAAGTTAGAGCCCCAGGTGGCTCTGAGCCCTGGTGCCTTAGCCCTGGCCAAATTATGTAGCCTGGGAGAGCCTGGCTTCCTTCATCTTTAAGACGGGGGTAGGACAACTCCAACCCATTGGATTGCTGTGAAGCTTGAATGAGAAAATACCACGTGAAAACACCAGGCCTGGCTACCAGTGGATGTGAGTGACTGTTGCATTGAACTAGAGAGGAGTCACTAGGATTCTTCAGGTCTTTTGTAACTTTCTAGAAGTCTACTTTAATATCTAGTAAAACCAGTGTGACACAGGGTAAGTAAATATCAGTGTATTTCAGGGATGCAATCACAATTTAGCCAAACCCTAACCAGATGATAGAGTTGGAAGTATTCTCTGAAAGATCTTGTCAGGGTAATTGTGATGGAAGTGCTCCCTTCATAGGGATGATATTAAAAACAAACTCATCTTTCTGTCTTAGTGCAAAGTTTATCACAAAGAAAAACAAAACTACGTTCAAGCCCTGGAAAATTGCAGTAGAGTGAACTCTTTGGTCCTCTACCTTAGGACCATGGCTCTCGTCGTTTGGTGGCATCAGGTACGTCACGGAACACACAGATCCATCGCCCTCCTCCAGACCTACTGAATCTGATTCCCCAGGCATCCAGTTTCTGCAGTTCCAGAGGCGATTCACGCCATAGGCTACTAACTAACACTGTGCCAGGATCTCCAAGGAATTTGATTGAGGTATTGTTTCCTAACAAGATTTGTGGTCATTCTCCAAGGGAAAGCAAGGCTTTGAGGGATGGGCATTGCTTTCAGGGATGGAAGATCCTTGAGTCAAAATGGGCCTATAGGCAAGAGTTCATGATCCTCCTGTCACATCTCACCTGTTAGAGCATCAGTGATTCATTCATTTCTTCATTCGTTCATTCTTGTGTACATTCAACAAGTGCTTGAGTGACTACTTCATTTCTCCAAGCAAGAAAGAATTCTGTTGGCAAACGACATTTGAATCGAATCTCCACCATTAGCTCTCCTGGGTCTCCGGCCTGCAGACCCAGCCTGAGGATTTCAGACTTGTCAAACCTCCATCACTGTGCGAGATACTTCCTTATAATAAATCTCTCTCTCTCTCTCTACACACACACACACACACACACATACACACACATGTGTGCACATTCTTTTTCTCTGGAGAACTGGAATACAAGGCACGTAATACCTAATTCAAGTCACCTAAAATGGAATTCACATTCCACCATCAGTAGCAATTGCCAGGGACTCGAATTCTGAAATGACCTGGGGAGGGGAGGTAATGAAGGGTGCACGCAGCAGAAACAGTCTCATGCAGGGTGGCCTGCAGGCAGGCGGCTCTCTGCTTCTTGGTGGCCCGTTTCTGCTGTGTGGCTTTGGGCGGCAGCCTAGAGTGTCTTCAATTTCTCCAGTCCCCGCAGTGATGCTGGGAGTCATTGAAGAGCCGGTAATCAATCCTCCTCGGCGTAACTAGCCAGGGCAGACTCTGCTCTCTGCAAGTGAACCCTGACCAGACAGCACATTGGTCATTGCAGTTCCCGAAGCTCCTATTGTTACCTGAACACAGGAGCTGCGGCGATCCAACAAAGAACCTTCTATGGAGGCCCACACTGTGAGAAATTAAGTGGAAGCTCTGAGCGCACAGAAACTGCACACCAGCGAATCCTTCTATGACACGGAGGCTGAGTCCCCCAGGCTGGATTTCCTGGGTCGCTTCCCATCCTCTCCACACTCCTAAATAAAGAATCATCCCCACATGCCACCATCCAGAAGGCTAATCTCACTCCCGACAGTATGGTGGCATCCCACAGTGGCATCCAGGACAAACATCATCAGGGATCTGGGCAAAGGGCAAGGGGAAGAGGAGCTGTTACTCAAACGCACGTGGGCTTTGCCCATCGCGAAGGACTCATAAGACTGTCTCCGTGGTGGGAAACATGGCCTCTCTTTCTCTGGCTTCATCTCCTCCAAACCTTGAAAAATTCAAGGCTTCAGGGTGACTGTAGTCCACAATGACTTAATTTTACATTTTAAAATAACTAAAATGGTATAACTGGATTGTTTGGAACAAAATGGGTACACGCTTGAGGGGGTGGATACCCCATTCTCCATGATGTGATTATTACACATTACATGCCTGGATCGAAACGTCTCATGTACCCCATAAATATATACACCTACTATGTACTCACAAAATCAAAATAAAAAATTACAAAATTAAAAAAAATTAATAAGAAATACTGACATGAGGTGAGAATGCAGTGGCGCGATCCCCACTCACTGCAACCTCTGCCTCCCGAGTTCAAGTGATTCTACTGCCTCGGCCTCCCAAGTAGCTGGGACTACAGGCACATGCCACCACGCTCAGCTAATTTTTTGTATTTTTAATAGAGATGTGGTTTCACCATGTTGGCCAGGATGGTCTCAATCTCCTGACCTCAGGTGATCCATCTGCCTCAGCCTCCCAAAGTGCTGGGATTACAGGCATGAGCCACTGCGCCTGGCCTACCCTTTCACTCACTCTGCTGTTTTCATAGCTTCTTAACGTAGAAAGATAAGGAACAAAACCCATATTATTTACTTGTGTGTCACTGGAAGTGAGTTCCTTCCTGGGGCTATTGGCCTATTCTGTAAAAGGTGTTATGAACACCAACCTGGCAATTCTAGACCTCTAGGATTGGTGCTGTCCCCTCAGAAAGGATGAGGATTCCACCACACGGGGCACTTCGCTTGGGTGTCGAGGCAGGAACGTCCTTCTGCTCTTACTCAGATACCACAAATCCCTGGGCGCTAAGACCTCCAGCAAGGCGTCCGTCCACGTGTTCCCTGCACTGCAGTTGGGGGAACTTTTTTTTGAGCAATATAGTTTGTTATACTTTAAGTTCTGGGGTACATGTACAGAAGGTACAGGTTTGTTACATAGGTATACACATGCCATGGTGGTTTGCTGCATCCATCACCCCATCATCCACATTAGGTATTTCTCCTAATGCTGTCTATCTCTCCCCTATCCCCCCACAACCCCCAGCCTTCCACCCCTGCGACAGGCCCAGGTATGTGATGTTCCCCTCCCTGTGTTCATGTGTTCATGTGTTCTCATTGTTCAACACCCACTTATGAGTGAGAACATGCAGTGTTTGGTTTTCTGTTCTTGTGTCAGTTTGCTGATAATGATGGTTTTCAGCTTTATCAATGTCCCTGCAAGACCTAACACCATACAAACCCTAGAAGAAGACCTAGGTAATACCATTCAGCACATAGGCACGGCCAAGGACTTCATGACTAAAACACCAAAAGCAATGGCAACAAAAGCCAAAATAGACAAATGGGATCTAATTAAACTAAAGAGCTTCTGCACAACAAAAACTATCATTAGAGTGAACCAACAACCAACAGAATGGGAAAAAATTTTTGCAATCTACCCATCTGACACAGGGATCTTTTCTAAATCCGAGTCTCAGCACGTCTTTGCTCCTTCCAGAGTCATTCCTACAAGGCCTTCCATCGCTTGATTTCTGCCCCCTTTCTTTTCTAATCTTGCCCCAAACCATGCCTCTCCTCTTCCTTCTCATCCTCTTTGCTCCCATCCACGTCTGGTTCTCAGTGTGGGTGGGGAAGGCTTCTCTCCCCTCTGTGCAGACTCGGCCCTTCCTCCACCCCCAGATCCCAGGCTCATCATCATCCCTGCCCTTCCCACTCCCCCAGGACCCGCGGCCCCTGCCTGTGCCTCTCCCTCATGGCACCTGCCTGTGCCTCTCCCTCACAGCACTTGTCATGGGTGTTGCTCTGCATTTGGGCTCCTTTGATAATGCCTTTCTCTCCCTCTGAAGTACAAACTCCCGGAGCAGGAACCAGATCTGGTTCTGTTCCTTGTTTTGGCCCTGGAATCGTGCAGCACTGTGCCTGGCACAGAGTGGATACTAAGAGAGACTTATTGAATGAGTGAATGAATGAATGAATTTAAAAAGGGAAGAATGCTGAGAAATCCAGTAAGCTTAGAAGTAAACAGAAAAGGACAGAGCCTAGCCTACGACAGGCGGGAGAATCGGGTGTCTATATTTTTCACGAAGCCAAAAGCAGACGGCAGAAACTAATTACTTTCTATGTGTCCCACACCCAGCACAGTATCTGGTATGTAGTGGTAGGTACCCATCAATATTTGTCGAATCAAATGCAATTGTGCCAGCTGGTCTCATTTCTGATAACCGCCCTCTCTCCAGTAGCTTTAAAATAAACTGACCAATTCATTTTTACAGATCAAAGGCAAAATGCAATGCAGCATATCCAGTGAAAATGAATGGAGCTGTTTCCCAAATACATCTTCATTTAATATTATAGACTGTCAGGTAAAGACTGAAGAAAAAAAATCTTATCACCATGACATCAGGTTGTCCTGCTTAAAAATTTCCATGGTGGCAAAGGCTGGAATATCAATTACGGATTCATTCGGCAATGCTAATTGCTACCTAGGGCCAATTTTCAGCTGTTTAGCAATAAATGAAAGCTAAGTATATTATACATATTTATTTATATGGAAAATTCCATTAATTTTGTTTACAAGGGTGATGGCGTGTTTCAGAGATGGAGTCTGCATGCTGGCCTGAAAGATCCGACAGCAATATGTCAGAGAAATCTATGGGAACACCTTGTATTGCTCGTTCTGGGGTTGCATAGAGCCTTAGAAATAGGTTTTTTTCAATGCCGTAATTTTACATCTCTAGTCTACACTGTACTATTCTGTATCGTACAACTGCAAATGCATTTGATTCTAGGTCTTGCACATGTGCAGGCATTTAGAGATAAGAAAGAGAAGCCTGGCTCAGTGGCTCACGCCTGTCATCCCAACACTTTGGGAGGCTGAAGCAGAGGATTGCTTGAGGTCAGGAGTTCGAGACCAGCCTGGGAACATAGTGAAACCTCATCTCTATAAAAAAATTAAAGATTAGCCAGGCATGGTGGCATGTGCCTGTGGTCTTAGCTACTCAGGAACTTAGCTACTCAGCTACTGAGGCAGGAGGATGGCTGGAGCCCAGGAGGTGGGGGTTGCAGTGAGTCGCGATGGCGCCACTGCAGTCCAGCCTGGGTGACAGAGTGAGACCCTCCCTGTCTCAAAAAAAAATGGTAAAATATATATTATGGTTACCTATGTTAGGGTCCCCAATTTCCGGGGCCTGTTAGGAACCGGGCTGCACAGCAGGGGTGAGTGGCTGGCAAGCCAGCAATTGATTACACCTGAGCTCTCCCTCCTGTTAGAGCCGCGTTGGTGCTGGATTCTCATAGGAGCGCCAGTCCCACTGTGAAGGGTCTAAGTGGTGTGCTTCTTGTGAGAATCTAATGCCTGATGATTTGAGGTGGAACAGTTTCATATGGAAACCATCCCCCCAACCTTCTACCCACCTCCCCTTCCCTCTCCTCCCCCTCCCCCGTGGAAAAATTGTCTTCCACAAAACTGGTCCCTGGTGCCAGAAAGGCTGGGACTGCCTGACCTACGTGTTATGATTTTTGTCTGCCGCAGTGACTTCCATGGAGAAATTAAATTGCAATATTTATATTTTAATTATTTTCACGGTAACTTTGATCATAAGTAATGCCATTTTATTTTCACAAGATGAGGAAATTAAGATGGAGAGAATTTAAGAATGTCTTGAGACGAAGCCGAACAGTGGATAAACCAGAAATCTGGACATTTATATACCTAAACCAATGGTGTTTTAAAAATAAGCCGAAGTTAAAGAAAACGAATTAAGCGTTTCTGAAATAGTTTTATGCTTTTTGTACAAATTAGGTTTATCTCATTTGACTTTCATGCGTGGTGTATAACAGGAATAAGAACAATTTGTTTTGTGATAAGGCTATTTTATCAACTAAGAAGGATTATCCCCCACTGTGTGTCATATTGGAATATTCAGGAGTAAAAATCAGTATGAGTACAAGTTATCATTGGTCAAAACATCAAGAAACTGGTGAAATCTTTCTATCCTCTTCCATTTCACATATTGACTGGAAGTGGTAAAATCTAACCAGATTCTCCGAGGACGTTGTCTTTCTTTGTTTGGTTCCTTAAGATGTTATGCTAGAAGAGAAGGAAAAAAAATTCAGAATCCCACAGCAACGCTTTCAGATCTACTGAGGAGGGAAAAGTCACGGATGAGGATGCAAAAAAGAAAGCTCCGAACCTAGACCCTGAGCTTTTGCAGAGTCTTTTTCTTCCTGTTATTAATCACAAGAGCAAAACCTTTGAAGCGAGCTCCATTTTCTCCCCCGGGGGCACTTCCAGAGCCTCCCTGGTTACTGAGATTCTCCTGGAGGCCTGATCGGTTTCAGTAACAGTATCTGAAGCGTGTGGCATTGTCATCAAGTGAGCCCCGTGTCCCTAAACCAGTTTACAACACAGCAAATCTGTTGTTTGGAGGGTCCTTTTCAGAAAGCAGAAGGGCTAAGTGGACCTAGTTTTAATTAATCGGTATTATTTTTAAAGTGGTTTATTCAGGGCAAGTCTGCAGACCTTCAGGATGCATTCATCACTGGATGGGTCTAAGACCACTAGAAACAGCCCATTTTCTAACGTGACCACACGGTGAGTATTTTAGTTTCTGATCAATAGAGCCTTCCCGTCAAAGTAGCCTGCATTCCCCCACAGCCCATTGCCAGGCAGAGAGCTCTTGGGGATACTCAACTTGCCCCTCAAGGGGTCCCTGGAAATGGGGACATGCACAGCATCCCCAGGAGATGTCTAAAGACATATTCTGCCACTTACAGGAAGCATAAATGCCGCCTTCATGTTCTGTCTCTAAATTCCGTATTCCCTGCCTTGTTGCCACAGTTTAGGGAGAAAAGTCTCTGTTCCCACAGCGGCCTCCGTCTTTCCCAGACCCAGCACTGTCCACATTCCCCGCAGCAGCAGGCTGAGCTATCTCAGGCCAGAGGAGGAAGAAATAAGCTAATTTCACCAAAAATAGGCAAACTGCTTGCCCAGGTAAACTAATGAATTTCTCTACGAGGTAAACTAATAAATCATGCTTGCCTTTCTTTGGATTACCTTTATGAAAAATAAACTGGAATATAAAGTCTAGCTATTCATCTATTTGTCTACGTATCTATCTATCTATCTCTATCATCTATTATCTATCTATCTATCTCTATTATCTATCACTATTACCTATCTATCATCTATCATCTGTCTATATATCTCTATCTATCTATCAATATCTATCTATTTATCATCTTCTATAGATACACACCTGGGACACTGTGTGTGTCCCCATTTCCAGGAACCCCTTGAGGGACAAGTTGAATATCCCCAAGAATGCTCTGCCCGGAAATGGGCTGTCAAGGAACGTAGGCTACTTTGATGGGGAAGCTCTTTTGTTCAGAAATTAAAGTACTCAACATGAGGTTACATTAGAAAATTCTCTCGGTTAATTTTTCTACCTATCATCTGCCTATCAATCATCTATGTATCTATCTTCTATCATCTGTCACTCATCTATCTTTTATTATCTGTGAGCTACCTATCAATCATCTATCATCTATCAGTCATCTATGTATCTTCTATCATCTATCAATGATCTTTTATTATTTGTCAGCTACTTACCAATCATCTATCATCTGTCTTCTATTTTCCTCTATCTATTTATCTATATCTATCTCTCCCATCTATCTATTCTCATCTGTCTTGCTACCATCTGTTTTGTTAAATAAAACAACACACTCAATTTTCTCTTCCAGTACCTTTACTTAGGCTAGAAGTAAAGTTACTTTGCTTAGGCTAGAAAACCCCAGCCACACACAGCCCTTCCTACCTCCCCACACCCCTCTCTCCTCTTCAACTTAAAAAAATAAAGCCTGTTCTGGAAGCAACCTGAATGAGCACTCTTAGAAAATGTGGGCCATGTCTGCCCAATGAATGTAACGAGTATTGTAAAGGCCCCTAAATAGCAGAAAGTGGGGGCGCTGTGGAGATGGTTTCTGGAGGCCACCTAGGAAGGGGCGTGGTGTGCTTGCCTGACTTTTTCATCCTCAGAGCCTCGACATTCCCTTTCGAGGAGCCAAGCACCACCACCATGATAACACTGATTTTAATGGAAGTGGACACACATCAGGGTGGTCTGGGGAAAGTTGTCACCTGCATCTCATCAGCCGGGTGACAGCACAAGGGAGCAACCTTCCTTGGCCTTGGTGACCTCCTCTGACCCTCACTTCCAGGGTCAGAGGCAGTCACAGGCACTGAGGGCTCTGGCAACTCACAACCCACCAGGGAACAGGCTCTGTTCTCTGTGAATCTGAGGAAACTCTTCCCTATATACCCCCCCACAATAGATACAATCCGCACAATATATACATCCCACACAATATATACATTCCCCCACAATGTTTCCACTCCCTCACACAATATATACAATCCCCACAATATATACACCCCACAAAATATATACATCCCTCTCCACAATATATACATTCTCCCCACAGTATATACAACCCACACAATATATACATCCCACACACAATATATATATGCCTTCCACAATAGATAAACTCCCCCACAATATATACACCCCATGAAATATATACATCCTTCTCCACAATATATACATTCTCCCCACAGTATATACAACCCACACAATATATACATCCCACACACTATATATATATATATATATATGCCTTCCACAATAGATAAACTCCCCCACAATATATATACTCCCCCAGACAATATAGGCACTCCCCCAAATATATATACCTTCCACAATATATACACTCTTCACAATATATACATCCCCCTCCACACAATATATACACCCCGCACACGAATCATTTAATTTTAGAGGAAAATGTGAAAGGCACAAAAGGCAGACTCTACAGAAATGAAGTGATGGGCCGTTCTGGTGCGAGTCACAGAGTAGGTAAGAGCAGGAGGGAAAGGGGGTGCAGGGACCAGGGAGCTGGGAAGAAAGGCCTGGCAGGCCCAGCAGCGGGGCTGAGGGTGGCGGGACGGGTGGGCTCGGCTGCCAGGACACCTCCATGTGCCCATCACCACTCCCTGTGCCCACTCTCGCCCTCCGAGTTCAAACCCAGGGAAGGGCCTTGAAACATGACGACCGTTCCCCAAAGGTGACATCGGTGTTTCCGAAAGTGGCTTTTATGACTTCCAGATGACAGAGGGGATCTTCCCAGACTCCCAGGAGCAGTGTCTCTTCTGTGCCTCCACCCGAAATGCCCCACAACCGGAATCCTCATGTCATGAAGAGTGATCGAGCACGAATAAAGGCCGCAGATCTGAGCCGTGTTTTCCAGGCAGCAGCAGGGCGGGATGAGGAGTGCAGAGGGGTTTGCACGAGGCAGCCTTCCCTGGGTTCCTCGTGCCCACCTTCGCCTTTTTCTTTTTCCTTGTACTGAGGGGACTGTGTGTACCCACGTTTGGTGGCAAAGCTCCCTCACAGCTCTTATTTCCTTGCTGCAAGCTGAGACTTGAAACTTGAAGTCTGGGACCTTCATAGACATATTCTCCTCAGAGGGATTTTTTAAAGCGTTTTTCTCTCCCCGCTCTTAAATCCATGTCATTTCTAAGGAAATCTTGCCCTCTAGCTTCCAAATCTTAAACTTGAGCTCAACCTGGTGACAGAGCCGCACAGTGGCAGATAAACGGACAACGGGCGCCATCTAGTGGGTCGTTGTCATAGTCTCCCTCAATACAAGGAAAAAGAAAACGCTAACAGAAAGGGCTGATGGATTCTCTCATGTGTTGGGATAACGCTGGTAGATGTATATTTTCGCCGTCAGTAGATTTCCTATTTCGCCTATTTCTAGTAGAGCTACTTTCTTTTTGCGTCATCTATAGTTTCCTCCCCTCTCGATAAAAGACAGTTGTCACTCATGAAGATCACACGAGATCTCCAACAGATGTTTAAACTTCATTCATTTGTCAGAAAATTGCAAAGCAGCCACTCCTCATCTTCTCAGCAACTCCCGCTGGGAAGAAGGGAGAAGGGAGATTGCAGAAAGGTGTGCCTACTTAAGACACAGCCCAAATTGGTGACTCCATCTGATCAGCTCCTGGAATAGCAGGAACGCAGGTGGGCTCGGGATCAGCGACTGTCGGGTTGCATTGAAGGTGCCGTGAAGGCAAGCAGGTCAGCCTCGGACGGACACCCACTTGCCCACTGCGAATTCAGGTGACTTGACTCCACCATTCAGAAAATGGCATGAATTATGACATGTGAGTAAAGGTAGAGACCACATTCATTCCTAGTCTTGAAAATCCATTGTGGGAGTTGGGAAAAATGCAACAATTTTGTAACCTGGCTGGGGATAGACAATCAGGGTGAGTTGAACCTGCTGTTTTGTTCAAAATTTAATAACGACGGTTGCCAGTGTGGGGCAACGGGGGCGGGGGGCATTTCATTTCATACCTTCTTATCTAATTTTGAAAGGTGGGTCATGTAAATGTATTATTATTATTATCATTATTAACATTTTGAGGCAGAGTCGCCCTCTGTCACCCAGGCCGGAGTGCAGTAGTGTAATCTCGGCTCACTGCAACCTCTCCCTCCTGGGTTCGAGAGAGTCTTCTGCCTCAGCCTCCCGAGTAGCTGAGACTGTAGGAGTGTACCACTGCACATGGCTAATTTTTATATTTTTAGTAGAAACGGAGTTTTGCTGTGTTGGTCAGACTGGTCTTGAATTCCTGGCCTCAGGTGTGCCTGCCTCAGCCTCCCAAAGTGCTGGGATTACAGGCATGAGCCACCACGCCCAACTGTATTATGTATTTTTTAAAGAAGGATACTGCTGGCACATGGCATGTGTTTGGTTAATTCTGTGGATAGAATGGATTTGTGAATGAACATAAGAATTGTTGTTGTTGTTGTTGTTGTTGTTGTTGTTGTTATTTTGAGACAGAGTCTCTGTTGCTCAGGCTGGAGTGCAGTGGCACGATCTCAGCTCACTGCAACCTCTGCCTCCTGGGTTCAAGCGATTGTCTTGTCTCAGCCTCTCAAGTAGCTGGGATTACAGGCGGGCGCCACCACGCCAGGCTAATTCTTAGAGTTTTTGTAGAGACGAGGTTTCGTCCTTGAATGTAATATTTTGATAGTGACAAATGATAGACATGTTGAGGCTGCTGGGGTGGCCCTGGAGGAAGAACAGACACCTCACTCAGCCTGAGGGGTGATGGTCCCTCATGAGTCAGCCTTCTAAAGAGCGTTCTAATTGGAGTTTTCCCTGCTCTGGATGGGAGGGTCTTCAGGTGAGGGGCCGCTAGGCATTCATTCATTCATCCCATAAATACTTCCTAGGTGTTGCTCTGTGCAGGGTGCTGCACTCAGTACCACGGGTATAAAAGAGAACAAGGCAGATACGGTCCCTGCCCTCAGGGAGCTTACTGTCTTAGGAAGACTGAATTCTTGGGTGTCTCATGGGGCGGCTCCCCTCAGTTTTTCTTCTCGCCCAGCTCTCTTTTGGGACTGTCCTGGGGACAAGGGTGTGCTAATCAGGAAATCACACACAAGTCACAGCTCTACAGTGTCCAGTGTAAAGTTGTGAACATGGGGTCCAGCAGGACTCCTGGATTCTCTTACCTCTCACTTTTTTCACTTATAGGAAAAAGAAACTTCCAGGTCATAGAGAACAGATAAGAAGCACCCTGGTGACAATGTTTGGGTCCTCTAAGTGGCAGTAAAACAGATGTGGTTTTTCTGGGGTAAAGGGGTAGCAACGTGGAGATCACCTATTGTTTTTGACATTTTGCAAAGCACCCCATCCCATCCATATCCCTCCCCCCGTGTCTGCTTTGGGCTCTGGAGGGGAGTTTGACAGTGACAGTCCAGTGGTCTTCCCAGCTTGTGCGGCACGAAATACGGTTTGTTACTGTTTATTGTAAACTAATTGAACTCTTGAGATGATAACCTAGAAAACATGTCAACTCACTCAACCTGTATCTTCCAAAAATAAAAAAGATTTATGTGCTCAGATTAAAACTGGCCTTCTACTAAAGATATGTGTCTGAGACTAATCAAAAAACTGTAGCAGTAGTCCTGATATGATGGAAAGCTTCCAGGAGCCTCCGAAGCTCATTTATAGAAACAGACTTAGCTACCAGCTCAGCTGCAAAGCAAGAATGCAGGTAGGAAAAGACGGTAGAGAGAGAGATGGCTCTACTCATGACACTGCAGATCTCTTACTCACCCAGACAGAGCAAATCCAATGTTAAAACACTCCTTTCCATCCTAAGTCATTCCCTTGGTGACCCAAAGCCCAAGAAATGACCAAAATCAGTAACAATATTTCCAACAATAATTACTAACTTACAGTTTAAAGTGCTCAGATATTCCATTTATGTTTGCATGAGTCCTGTGAGGAGACGTCATCGCCCCATGTTAACAGGAGCCACAGCTCTGCGCCTTGGCTTGGGTGGCAGTGCTCACAGGTGAGGGAGTTAGAGCTCCCACTAAACCTTTTGGCACCAAATCTGCACGTTCCACCATGCACATGGGGGAATCTCAGAACAGCCCCCCGTTTGGGAACTCTCCTCCGCCTCTCACTGCACTCACTCATAACGAAGGCCACCATGTGTACGTATTCAGAACTTTGAACTTGACCTGATGTAGATGTGCAGGCGGCAACCTGGGCAGTGAGAATACAGATGTGAAAAGCAGTCCAAAGCAAATTGTTTTGGATAAAGAAACAGGTTCAGAGGGCTGAAGTGGTTTTCTTAAAGTCACACAGGTGGTGACCAGCTTTGCATAAAGTCACGGTATCGTAAACCTTCCATGAGCACTCCCGTTCGGACGGGCTCTCTCCCGCACCAGAATGTGAGCTTCCAATGGACAGAGATCATCCCTAACTCATGGGCTGTTGAGCAACCTGCCTAGAACATGGGCAGATTCTAAAAAATAAACTCCAATACTCACAAATGACTTGGGAGTGTAAGTTGTTTATTGGGTTATATGGGGTTAAATAGAATGTGAGCGAGAGAGGAGACCTAGAGAAACAGATTCTCCATGGTGTCTTCACTATGCTTATTTATACCTCAGCTCATCCCCAGAGTGGACTAAAAGAAATTATTCTGTGCTTTCTCCCAGAGTAATGTGGCTTGGTATCATAGGGAGCAATCATCTCGTTTAACTTTCACGGCATGTGACTGTACTGCATCCTGCAGGCAATTGCCACACAGTGGTGAGCGTTTGTGTATCTAAACACATCTAAGCATAGAAAAAGGACAGTAAAAATCCAGTATTATAATCTTATGGGACCACCAACATATATGCGCTCCATCACCTATATGTCGTTATGTGGTGTGTGGCTGTACAACTCCAGAGAGGTGTTATGATCCTCTTAACCAGCCTCTTGAGGGATGAATATGTTGTTGTCATTGTTTTGGATAAAGAAATGAATTCAGGGCCGGGTGCAGTGGCTCACGCCTGTAATCCCAGCACTTTGGGAGGCCAAGGTGGTTGTATCACTTGAGGCCAGGAGTTTGAGACTAGCCTGTTCAACATGGCGAAATCCTGCCTCTACTACAAATGCAAAAATTAGCTGGGCATGGTGGTGTGTGCCTGCAGTCCCAGCTACTTGGCAGGCCCCGAAGCAGGAGAACTGCTTGAGCCTGGGAGGTGAAGGCTGCAGGATCATGCCATTGTACTTCAGCCTGGGTGACAGAGTGAGAGGAAAGAAAGAAAGAGAGAGAGAGGGAGGGAGGAAGGAAAGGAAGAAAAGAAGAAAGGAAGGAAGGGAGAAAGAAAGAAAAAAGAGAAAGGAAGGGAGGAAGGGAGGGAGGGTGAGAAAAAGAAAAAAGGAAAGAAAGGAGGGAGGGAAGGAGGGAAGGAAGGAAGGGAAGGGAAAGGAAGGAAAGAAGGAAGGAAGGAAGGAAGGAAAAGAGAGGGGTTCAGAGGGATGAGGTGGTTTTCCCTAAGCCACGCAGGTGGTGAACATTTAGCTGGACTGACCCAGAGTCTGTTGAGTAAATCAGTGCTCCTGGCACTCCTTCTCACTGCTTCTCCATCCGGGACTTTGGAGACAAAACATCACAGCCTCCTGTTGGTAGGTGAGTGGGGAGCTGAGTGACAATGGAGGGACCTCCACCCGGCCCATGGGCAGGAGAGCTCACAGGGCTGTGAGTGGCCCCTGGAGGTTTACGAAGACCCGGGGCTCAGGTCACCTCCCAAGGTGTTGCCAGCGGCAAGCCACAGGCTGCGCACCTGCTGTTGATACAGTCGAGTAAAGAGGCCGAAGCTAATGATGTGTTGCCTTGTTAAGCAGCGCTTGCCGCGCCTCATTAGATGTAAAAGAGTTATCTGAGACAGGGTAATTATCAGAGACTGTAAAACTCTTGTATCAGAAGATAGAAAAGCCAGTATCAAAGAGAAATAATTAACTGCTTAATAGGGCATGTGTGGAGTGGCTTGGTCCCTGGAATGAGACTCTGAGAGGCTGCAGGGGGCCTTTCAGCGGGGTGGGGTCTCCACAACCTGAGCCACTTGGGATCACACCTTCTAACTGGACTTTGAGTGTGGACTGTTAGCAAAGGAGGGAAGCCACATGAGAAAAACCAAGGTTATCCCACATAAACTATATTGATGGGAACTTCAATTTCTTTTTTTCATTTTGTTTCTTTTTTTTTTTTTTTTTGAGACAGAGTCTTGCTCTGTCACCAGGCTAGAGTACAGTTGTGCGATCTTGGCTCACTGCAACCTCCCCTTCCTGGGTTCAAGTGATTCTCCTGCCTCAGCCTCCTGAGTAGCTGGGACTACAGGCACGCACCACCATGCCCAGATAATTTTTGTATTTTTAGTAGAGACGGAGTTTCACCATCTTGGCCAGGATGGTCTCAATCTCTTGACCTTGTGATCCACCCACCTCGACCTCCCAAAGCGCTAAGAGTATGGGCATGAGCCACCGAGCCCGGCCGTACCTCAATTTCTTTTAACTCATGTATTTGTTAGTAATCTTCTGAATGATTAGAGGTAAGTGAAGCTGTTCGTCTATGTCTTAGAGCCCTCGGTCTCAGCAGGAGGCTGGTTAAGAGAATCAAAGGATCTCTGTGAGGCTGTACACTCAGGCACTGCATAACCGTGCCTTAGTTAGTGATGGGCAGCATATTTGATGGTGGTCCCATAGGATGATGACACGTGTTTGTACTGTACCTATTCTATGCTTAGCTACGCAAATGCTTACCCTAGTGTTACAGTGCCTACAGTATTCAGTGCGGCCACATGCTGTATAGATTTGTAGTCTGGGAGCAAGAGGCTATGCTCTGTAGCCTCGGTGTGTAGGAGGCTGTACCATCTAGGTTTGTGCGAGTTCACTCTGCAGTGTTCTCAGAGCAACAAAATCACTGGACAATGCATTTCTCAGAATGTTTCCCCACCATGAAGTAACGTATGAATGTATTTATTACCCGGGAAGCTACCTACTGAATCATTTTTTATGAAAAGAAATGCCAGCCAGGCGAGGTGACTCACACATGTAATCCCAGCACTTTGGGAGGCCGAGGTGAGTGGATCACTTGAGGTCAGGAGTTCAAGACCAGCCTGGGAAACATGCTGAAACCCCATCTCTACTAAAAATATAAAAATTAGCCAGATATGGTGGTGCACACCTGTAATCCCAGCTACTCAAGAGGCTTGAGGCATGAGAATAATCACTTGAACCTGGGAGTCAGAAGTTGTAGTGAGCCAAGATTGTGCCACTGCACTCCAGCCTAGGTGACAAAGTGAGATTCTGTCTCAAAAAAAAAAAAAAAAAGAAAGAAAGAAAGAAAAAAGAAATGACATCAAGTTGGCTTGTTTCTGTGAAGCCCTTGTCACAAGTAAGTAGCTAACCAAAGGAGGCTATACACTCTTGTTTCATATCATTTTTACGATTTAATTAATTCTTGCTTTAGAGATGGGATCTTGCTCTGTTGCCCAGGCTGAAGTGCGGTAATGCAAGTATGGCTCACTGCAGCCTTGAACTCCTTGGGCTCAAGTGATCCTCCCTCCTCAGGCTCCTGCAGCGCTGGGATCACAGGCATGAGCTACCACAGAGGCTGCTGCTCACTTTCCCCTCCCTTCCTCCCTTCCTTTCTCTTTCTCTTCTTTGTCTCTTTTATTGACTAATTTTGTAGCTAGTAGAAGAGGAAACTTCCTGGGATGGATTATAAATTGTATTGCTCTGTATTTATCAGATTATTTCATTAGAACTCTGTATTTACACAATTTCTGTCAACGTTCTTCCCAGAGGCATTATTTCATACACTTAACCTCAGTAAAAATTCAAAACTGGTGAACAGGGCCAGGCACGGTGGCTCAGGCCTGTAATCTCAGCATTTTAGGAGGCTGAGGCGGGCGGATCACTTGAGGTCAGGGGTTCGAGACCAGCCTGGCCAACGTGGTGAAACCATGTCTCTACTAAAAATACAAAAATTAGCTGGGTGTGGTGGTGTGTGCCTGGAATCCCAGCTACTTGGGAGGCTGAAGTAGGAGAATTGCTTGAACCCGGGAGGCAGAGGTTGCAGTGAGCCAAGATGGCGCCATGGCACTCCAGCCTGGGTGCCAAGAGGGAAAGTGTCTCAAACAAAACAAAAGTGGTGAAAAGAAAGGGAGAGGGAGGGAGAAAAACAAGCGTTCAAACGCTGCACAATAGTGGCATGACTGGTGGCTCATGAAAGACGGTTATAGTATTTTCGTTTGTTTGCTTGGTAAAGAAAGAAGAAACATAGAACTATGTTTCCAAAAGACATTTAATCCAAAAAGGAGAGGTTCAAGGCCCCGTGATATTTACAGTCTTGTATAACTTCATTTTACAAAGGGATTAAAAAAAAAAAGACTAATAAATGTAGCATGTTAACATTTTACCAAATAGGTCACAGGAGATTCTTAGTACAAAAGCACAAAGGATTTCCTGAGCCTGGTAAAAGCTCCGGTCAAAACTTTTACAAAGCTGACATTTTAGAAATGTAGATGTTTTTGAAGCCTAGGTTTGTACAGTTCAAATGAAGACCTTAGTTCAGTTCAAGAAATTTAGCTAAGACAGAAAAAAAAAGAAATCCTATATTCTCAACGAGTCACGCCCCACAGACTAATACCCAGAACAGTGACAGTGATTCCTGCGCTTTTCAAGTCATGATCTCCTTGAAGAACAGGATTTCTTAAAACTATTTTTAAATTGAAATTTCGGCCAGGTGTGGTGGTTCACACCTATAATCTTTGGGAGGCCGACATGGGTGGATCACTTGAGGTCAAGAGTTCGAGACTAGCCTGGCAAACACGGTGAAACCCCAAGTCTACTAAAAGTACAAAAGTTAGCTGGGCATGGTGGAGGATGCCTGTAATCCCATCTGCTCGGGAGGCTGAGGCAGAGAAATGCTTTAAACCCGGTGGGGCAGAGGTTGCAGTGAGCCAAGATTTCAACACGGCACTCCAGCCTGGGAGACGGAGCAAGACTCCATCTCAGAAAAAAAAAAAAAAAAAAAAATTCTGCCAGGTTAGAAAAAAATCACAAATATAGACATATACATGAAGTCTTTTTAACTCTTCAAATGATTCAAAAACTATGTTATACCATTCGGAAAAAAACAATAAGCTCTCTAGTTAAAGTCCATAAACCTCAGGTTAAGAAATGTTAGCCTAGAGGCCAGGTGCAGTGGCTCACACCTGTAATCTCAGCACTCTGGAAGGCCGAGGCGGGCAGATCACTTGAGGTCAGGAATTCAAGACCAGCTTGGCTAACATGGAGATGCCCCATCTTTATCAAACTCTCTCTCTCTCTCTCTCTCTCTCTCTCTCTCTCTCTCTCTCACTCTCTCTCACTCACTCTAGCTGGGTGTGGTGGTGGCACCTGCCTGTAGTCCCAGCTACTTGCTACTCAGGAGGCTGAAGCAGCAGAATTTCTTTGACCCAGAAGGTGGAAGTTGCAGTGAGCCCAGACCCAGTCATTGCAATCCAGCCTGGGTGACAGGCCGAGACTCTGTTTCAAAAAAAAAAAAAAAGAAATGTTAACTTAGAAATATCCAAAAAGACGGTAGTAAATAAATCCATATTTCATTCTGTCGTTTAAAATTCATCAAGAGTTGAGCACAAATAAGGAGAGATAAGGTTTTATTTAAAGTAAAATTAATTTTATTCAGTTAATTTATTTTAGGACCTTGGTGCAGAATTTCCATCTCTGGTTGGATACAATAATTTGATTTTTGAAGCAGAACAAATGAGTCGAGTTTCTGTCTCGTAAACATGGTAAAGAAAGCTGCTTCCCATTCACTGCTTTCTGTTTAATGTTTTGGGAACAGCAGCTTGAAAGACTGGAAACCCTCGAGCTAAAAATGAGCTTTCAGAAAACAGTCCTCTTCCGCCTTCATTTCACTTCTAGGGAGCAAGGAAGAGAGAGTGATATTTCCCAAATGGGAATGCTGTGAAAGATGATGAGCTGGCGGGGAACGCTTTCAAGAGCTGGATTTTATTGGTGACTCCTACAGTTTTCCTTATACATCTTCTCAGCCCTCATATTTTCCCATTACAAATTGCAGCGTTTTGGAAAAAGTATCTTATTCCCTTGAACATATCCATTGCAAATTGTAAGTTGGGTTTAAATTTATGCCATTTGTCCTAAGGGAAAGGAAACCAGAAATCAGACAATGTTAACACTCCAAAGCCCGACCCACCGAATTCAACCTCTTCTTATTTTTACAGACGAGGCAAGTGAGATGGAATGAATCCTCAAGGTTGTGCATTCGCTTCATGTCAGGGCTGGGATTGATATCTAGGGCGGCCCCACTTTCTTTTTCTCCTTCCTCTCTTTCTTTCTCCCAAAGTGCCAGTATTACAGGTGTGAGCCACTGCGCCTGGCCAGGTGGCCCCACTTTCCATATTGTTTTCACAGAGATGCCGGATCCAGTCCAGGGCAGGGGCCAGCAGCAGTGAATTCTACAGACTAAGTTCATCAGAAAGTATATTTGCTCGTTCCTCAGTCTCCCCATATACAAAATGACAACCCAGACAAGGACCGTGGTCACAGCATGAGGTTTATTCATACAAAAATACTGCTCATGCCTGCTGGAAAACACTTTGATTTGTAACTGGTGGTGAGAAATCACTTGATAAGCTTTCTTGGGGGCTGTTGTCATGGTTAAGGTAAACGCAGTCCCACGTGGAGGCGTGGAGGCGTGGAGGCTGAAGAACCCACCCACACTGGCTCTCTGAAACTGATTAAGCCTAGAAGCCGCGAAGAAACAGGATGAGAGGGCAATTGATTTACATGGAATCTCATTTTCTGAATCATTGCCAGGCGGCTCCAAATTTTCCTTTGAGTCTTCACCCTTTGACATCAGCCTCGTGCAAACCAGGAGAGAGGAAAAGAAGGAAGGAGCGGACGTTTTCAGAACGCGGGAAAGGAAACGTCTCTTGTCCCCACAATGTAATACACTTATAACCAGAGAAAACCAGGGTGTGAGGAGAGTTTCCTTTTTTTCTCCTGCCTGAGAATGCGCTGGAACTGTTGTGCCTGAGCTTTCAAATCCGTTCCTGAGCTATCAGCGAGGAGGAGCTGGAGGGCCTCAGTGGAGCCCTGTGGCCACGTTGCCCTCTGCAAGATAGACCCCTATGTTACTCCTCCTCAAAGCCTCAAAGCCCAGCCCTGATCAGCCTCACAGCCAGGAGCGCCAGATAGGAGGTGCAGTCCCCACGGCTCCCAGTCATTAAAGGACATTAACAAGCTGGAAATTAGGCATACCTATCATTTGTTTGAGAACCACTGAAAAAAATCGCCAGCACAGTCCATGTCCTTCATCATGGCTTTGTCTTGTCCTTTTAATTTAAGATTGTGGAGAAATGGATTTAGGGAAGACATATCAGCTCCTCCTCCCTGGAGACACTGATATTGACTAACACCGAAAAAGCAAATAGTATCAGATAACCTACTAAAATAAAGCAGGGAAAGTCATTATACTTTTACTTTATTGATCCAGTTCCTGGCTACATGGGGGAAAAAAAAAACAACTTACATTGTTGAAACTGGAAATCTCTAAGGCTACAACAACATGTTGTTAAAAAGTGGTACATTTATCTGCACACCAGTAACACATTATACTGAGCAGGAGCTGTGTTAAATAGTCCAGGGACATGCCTGACACTAAATAAGCAGTGCTGGGCTTGGCGAGAAGGGAAAATAACCTCCTGAAGATGGGACGCGTGCATTTTAAAAAACCGTCGGACAGGTTTTCTGAATAGATCAAAATACACTTCAGAGGCATTCTTTTGATTTTGTGTTAATGACTTCCAAATACATTTCTATGATAGCAACATCTTTTAAATAGGTCTTGAGAACAGGATCCATGCCAGCCTTGTTCAGTCTTGAACTAACTTCATTCAGTATTTGCGCGTAAATGAATGGTACCGATTAAGTTCATATATCTAACTTTGATAACTGGACTAATTTATAAATCATTACTAGGGAAAAGGAAAACATGAAAAGTTGCAAGGATTAACATTTTTCTAGTCTACACACATGCATACATATATGCCTATATGTATATACATATACGAACACACATGCATACATGTGTATATATACACACTACATATATATTGCTGCAAAGACATTTTTGTTTGACAACCTCCTAGTTGTACATTCGACATTTGCAAAGAAATACATTTGCCAGGAAAAATAATTTGGATTCAATTACTTTCATAAAGTCACAGTTTCCTTTGTGGTATTTAAGATAGTGTTAGTACAAAGGTTTTCACAGGCTAGCAGCTTCTCATTCTTTTTCACAAGAACTTTCCCAATCAATCAATTAACTAACAAGCATGTATTAAGGCAGGGGTCCCCATCCCCTGGGCCATGAACCACTACCGGACTAGTGGCCTGTTGGGAACCAGGCTGCACAGCAGGAGGTGAGTGGTGAGTGAGCTTCGTCTCTATTTACAGCCACTCCCCATCACTCATGTTACCGCCCAAGCTCCGTCTCCTGTCCCTGAGAACCCCCACTCGACTTCCTGCCATGGAACAACACACAGGCTTGCAGCTGCATCCCTCCTATTTCTTTCTTCCTTTCTGTGGCAATGGACAAGGTGTCCTTTATCCCTCCGAGGAAACTGTCCACCTGCACCTCCTGCCTAATCAGCCAGAAGCATTAGATTCCCATAGGAGCTCAGACCCTATTTGTGACCTGCACATACGAGGGATCCAGGTTGTGTGCTTCTTATGAGAATCTAATGCCTGATGATCTGTCACTGTCTCCCGTCACCCCCAGATGGGACTGTCTAGTTGCAGGAAAACAAGCTCAGGGCTCCCACTGATTCTACATTATGATGAGTTGTAGAATTATTTCATTATATATTACAATGAAATACATGTATTTCCAGCTCCTCTGCACCCCTGATTCATGGGCCTATCCTGCAGACACAGGCAGCCCCTCACCCAGCAGCTCATTTCCCATCTGGAGGGGTTCTTCCTTTAGAGAGATGAGAGCGGGTGTCTGCCGATGTACAGACTAGCAGTTTCCACATTTCCTGAGGTGCAGGGGACAGTGCTGGCTGCTCTGGGGCATTAAAAACTTAAGAGATGACATGACTCCTGCCGTGAAAGAATTTACCATCTGGTGAGAGGCCTGCAAGCAGTGCCCTGCGATGGTGCAGGAGCTTGTTCTCGCTCATGCTGGAAGCTCCTTGCTGGGTGCTGCAAAGAGAAGGGTCCTGCCCTGGAGGAGGAATTTAGAACATTGTGAACCAAGGAGAGATTGTAAATGAGGTTAATCGGTAACTTCTCAGAGAAAATATGGATTCGAGCCAAGCAGAAGCTGAAATCTTGGCCCAACATTAGCAAAACTGAAATCACACTTTGGAGATGCATTACTTTTTAAAAAGTATTTATTTATTTAATGCAGCCACTAAATTTATAATTTAAAACTAATTATAAATTTTATAATTCTATTTTTATATTTTTATATTTTAAATTTTTTATATTTTTTATATCTTTATATATTTTTTAAATTTTTTTATAATTGATTTTTTCATGTATTATAATTGTGTAATTTCATTTTTATTGACAGGGTCTTGCTCTGTTGCCCAGGCTGGAGTATAGTGGTGCAATGATAACTCGCTGCAGCTTCAAACTCCTGGGCTCAAGCGATCCTCCCACCTCCGCCTCCTGAGTAGCTAGTATTACAGGTGTGTGCCACCACATCTGGCTAATTTTTAAAATTTTTGTAGAGATAGGAGTCTCACTATGTTGCCCAGGCTGGTCTTGAACTCCTGTCCTCAAGCTGTCCTCCCATCTTGGCTTCCCAAAGTGCTTGGGATTATAGGTGTGAGCCACTGTGCTGGCCAGCATGACTTTATTAAATAAACGGTTCTGAGTTACCAGCGGGGCTGCACAATGGCTATGCATGTGAATGGCCACAGTCCAAGGACAGGAGTCAACACGGAGTTTCTTTCTTTTTTTTTTTTTTTAACTATAAATTCAAGGGATGCGGGTGGGTCACATGGGTGTATTGTGTGTTGCTGGGGTCTGGGCTTTTAGTGAACCTATCACCCTAAAAGTGAACATAGTGCCTGGTAGTTAATTTCTCCAGCCCTTGCCACCTCCCTCCCTCTCCCCTTTCAGGGCCCCCCCACCCCCCAACTCCCCCATCCCCCTACCCCCCTCCGTGTCTATTGCTCCCATTTTTATGGTCATGTGTGTCCATTGTTTAGCTCCCACTTATAAATGAGAACATGCGGTATTTGATTTTCTTCAAGAGGAAGTGTCTGTGGGGTTAAAGCAGCTCTGCTTCCACAGGCCTAGGGCCAACTGCCTTCTTCATTTTCTGTTTCCAGTCCACTGGGAGTGGTGAGCAGAGGAAAGAGGCCTGGGAAATTCCAGGTGGTGCTTTGGTATTTTTCCGAGTGAATAAAATGATTACTTGCCACAAAAATGTACCACGAAAAGGAGAGAGTGCCTCAGTGAATCTTTTTCTCCCCACTTTTCAACTTCCCTTTGCTGTCACAACTTTTTCAATGTACTTTCCAAGCATTTAATAGAGTCTTTTGAGAAACAAGCAGGTCAAAGACTTGAAGAAACATATGCCAATACCACTTAGCAAATTTCCTTCCCAGACATCCACTTCCAACCCAACCATCTGCTGCTCTGTCAGCCCAAGTATTTATAGCCTGGTTCTTTGTCCCCATTACCAGGCCTTGCTGCTAGTGCAGTGATTCCAGCTTTGTCTCCCTCCTCTTTGGAAGAAAGAACAAGACAGAGATAACTTCTAACCGTCGTACCATTTTCTTCTGCTCCAGAGAGTATGACAAGATTTGTGTTACCTCTGATGAAGAATTTGCCGGCTTTTCCACCTCCATGGAACCAAAATCACTTCTTGATGTCTCTCTTCTCATTCCAAGAGACCCTCTCAGATGGACTTGGTAATCAGAGTTAAGAACAGTGTCTATGAAGCCACTGGCATGCAGTCCTATTTTTAAAAGGACAACTTGGGAAATAATATCATTGACCTAGAAAATCACAGGACTCAGAACAAGAGATGCGGATGCTTACGACAACAAAGGCAATCAGATCTATTCATCCTGGCCTAACTAGGAGGCTCTCATCTCTAAAAAGAGCTCATCCCCCTCCATTTAGGCCTGACCCGAGGGCCACACGTCTGTGGTCCTTTGTAGAAACACTTCCTGGCAACATCAACGTCTCCATTCACATCACAGACCAGCTGGTGGATTCAAGACCCTTGACAAGGAGTTGGCTTCCAGATCCAGACCTCCCTCTGCTGGAATCCTAAAGAGGCCAGGTTCTGCCGTTCTCATGCCATCCATTCTTCCTCACTTGATCAAAGGGAAACTTGCCAAGTAGCACCCTCCCCCTTGCCCCACTGCTTACATGACTGCCACCCCTGCTGTTCCCCTAATCCTAATGGAACCAGTGGCACTTTAGGAACATGGAAACACACTTGCAAACATCGCATGTCTAGGTCAAACTCATATGACCTTGCAGACCAGTGTTCCAGTGTTTGGGGTTTTAAATGAACAATTCTTCTCCCCTCCCTTCCACCAAGACAAGAAAGCAAACAGGAACTCTGTACTTAGGCGTCAAGGTACTGGAAGGCCCCACAGCCGAGAGGGCTGGCAAGGTGGCTGCGGATTCTCAGGTGGGGACATAGAGGTTGGTGTCCACCTGCTTGGGAGAGACAGGTGAACAGGAGGGGAAGCCCCACAGGTCTGAGAGTGCCGACATGGGCCCCAGTCGGTGGTAGGTAAAGACCCCTGGGCCCCAGGGGGTGATGGGTAGAGGCCTCTGGGCCCCAGGGGCTTGTGGGTAGAGGCTCCTGGGCTCCAGGAACACTCAGGCCTATGCTTGGAGAGCAGGGACACACAAACTTGAAGGGTCTTGGGACATCCTTCTGTAGCTGGCCCACGCAGCCATAGGAGCAGGATCTCTGAGATGAGGGGACCACAGAAGTGATCATGGATGTGGTGCTGGGGCAGTCTGGGGGCATGGAAACCCATAGAGGGCTACAGGGGTGAACCCCAAAATGCTGGGCAGACCTAGGACCCCACAATAAGAGTCCACAACATCCTGAATAACAAGCCTGAAAAATGTTTTTTCCCTCTATCCCAGCCATCCTACTTTGGGAACACGTGCAAAGCAAAAGAGACATGGTGATTTACGACATTTCAATACATCGCAGCAAGTCATGGCATACTGAGAAGTGTAAAATGTTTTTGTATGATTTTTGTTGATGTGGGGGAAAACCACAATGTGATATTAAGTGATCAACATGGCACACTCTGGACTACAAAGCATGATGCCAGTGATGGGCTTAGAAAAGAAGGCTGGAAAAAAATGCCACCTGAGCCTCCCGGTATTCCAGAAACTCTGCTTGGCCTCAGTTGTAAGGGATGTGGGG
The DNA here is from genome assembly GCF_030222135.1 of Aotus nancymaae. Classification (NCBI taxonomy): domain Eukaryota; kingdom Metazoa; phylum Chordata; class Mammalia; order Primates; family Aotidae; genus Aotus; species Aotus nancymaae. The sequence goes on along the minus strand of NW_026988498.1, from coordinate 3,784,598 downwards.
GTTATAGTCTGTATTTGCTAAACTTTCTACAGTGAATTACGTTTATAATTGGAAAACAGGATGTTGAAACTCTTTCTGTTTCTATCATCACCGTCAATGTCATCAAAACGTATAACTTGTAATAACTGACTTTCCATTACTAAGGAACCTTGATGTTCATGACTGAATTTATACACAAGGACTTCAGTGTGGACCAGGCGGAGGTGCGGAACCACAGGATATCATATGCTGAGCACCCCAAATCACCCTGGATCCCATGACATTGGATTTGAACCTTTAGGGGGATTAACCAAGGCGCTTTATAAAGAAAACATGCTGGCCGGGCACAGTGGCTCATGCCTATAATCCCAGCACTTTGGGAGGTGGGAGTTTAAGACCAGCCTGGCCAACATGGAGAAACTCCATCTCTATATTAAAAAAAAAAAAAAAAAATTAGCCAGTCATGCTGGTGCACATCTGTAATCCCAGCTACTCAGAAGGCTGAGGCAGGAGACTCACTTGAACCCGGAGGTGGAGGTTGCAGTGAGCTGAGATCATGCCACTGCACTTCAGCCTGGGTGACACAGTATGACTCTGTCTCAAAAAAAAAAAAAAAAGGTGGAGGAAACATGCTTTCAGTTTCCGTTAGTGATTTACATCGTTTAAATCAGAGTGTTACTGAAATGTGAGCAGCATAAACTATTCCTGTGGTATGTCAACAATCATAAAGCCAAAGTTTATAAATTCACTGCAATGAAAATGAAAACGAACCAAAAAACCTAGTTCGAATTCCAGCTCTGCCACTGCTGCTTGGTGACCTTCTGCACACGGTTAATCCTCCCTCAGCCTGTTTCTCTCTGGGTCAAATGCCATATTAATGAGAGTACTGACGTGTCCTTTTTGAAGGTTAAATGATATGATGTTTGGTGGACTCATTATGCATCACTGTTCTGCAGAACCTCAAATGCTGGACGCCAGGAGAGGGAGGATTTCTCAGCCTGTCCATTCAGAGCGAGGCTGAATCGCCGTGCTGAGCCAGATAAAGCCTTCGCATAATTCTGAGGATTGTTTAATCTTTAATCAAAATGAAACTATGTGTCCCAAGGGAAGTTCAAGCCGCTTTCCTTCTTCGACCTCGTGTTTAGGTTGTCCTACTTTGGCATGGTTTGGAATCCACAGTTTTAGCCTCTTTCCTCTTTGTACAGAAGTTCCCATAGAGGTTGCAAATTGTTGTTATTCAAGTAATGTCTGAAGGGGAAATTGGAGGAATGAGAGGAAGTAAGGCAAATTACTTGGTATACATCTTATGAGGAGCTTCCTTGTGGAGCTAAGACATGGCTGTCGTCGTAGCTGTGAAGTCTGGGGAAGATCACTGACCGCTGTTGCCTTGCTGAGGCCACCAAGCTCAGGCGAGTAGCCTGTCTTTACCCTCATGCCCCAGGCTCATGCCTCCAGCCGAGATCACAAGGTCCTGCTCAGTGCCACTAAATTTACTGAGCGTAAATTTTGTGCAATTTTTGCTCTGTTTTATGAAAGAAACAACACAACAGAACTCATGGGACAGAAGGGATTTCCAGCATTTAAAAGAAAATAGCTTACAAATCCATGCATCTATAACAAATAAAGATTAGAAGAACATTGGGAAAAAATAGAGAAAAAGATATGGGTTAAGGAATTCAAAAAGAGTGAAAAAACAGAAAAAGCTAAAAAAAAATATGGAAAGAACACCTGCCTTTTGGACTTTGGGGACTTAAAAATGTGTTTCAGACCAGTTCCTTGGTTTGATATTGACACAAACTTGTAAATTTAGTCCAACAGAAATTATCTTCATGATCTCCATCTCTGCGATGTAGGGAGATAAAGTCATTTGACCAAAGTCAACCCACTCACTGACTCACGTGCACACAAAATGCCATCAGGAGAGACCTGAAGCCGGGCGTCTCAACTTCCAATCTGCTTTACTACGACAAGGAGCTGGCTTGCAAGGAAAGAGAGAAAAGAGTTTCTGAAAGTCCCTGGGGGCTGTGCCTGAGCCTGTACAAGTTTATAATCTCTGGCTGGCAGGGACGTACAGGTTAATGCTGTATTATAGATTTCTTCCCTGGCTTATCAAAATCCTTGGGTCCTCCTAAATAAGCACATGCTAATTTATACACCAAAGCTTCCTCTGCCGCATCTGCTCTGCATCAGCTCCTTGCAGTGTGCCCAGAGATTTGCTTTAAAGCCACAGATCAGCAATTTCATTGTGTATACATTCATTTATTTGCTCAACAAATATTTATTGGGTTCCTAACATATGCCAGACACTGTGCTAGTTCCCTGGTATATAATGAGGCAACAAGACAGATTCACTCCTCATTGTGGTTTAGGGGGATTGGGAGTGCTGTCATGCACAGAAACTCTGCAAGTTGGTTGTGGGAGGGCCCTTTCTGAGCCAGCTTCTCTCCTTGCTGTTGCTCCTGTCGCCCTGCCATGGCAGGGATCTCCACCCAGCCTCTTGGACTCTCCTGCACGGGGCCCATTGAATCCTGCCTTCCTGTAGTAAGTTACGGTAGCTTGCTAATGGGGCGACTCCCTTGCCTCTTGTGTGTGGACACTGCAGTGGGTGTTTGCACCAGGAAGTTAGCAACAGTCCCCTCTTTGCTCCTGCATCCGAATTCAGGAGCTCTTCAGCTCTCCAGCCAGGCGATTGGAAGAGACTGAGTCCCCCACACCATCCCCTAAAAGAAATGATGTCCTGCCAGGGATTTTAGCTCGAGCACCTAAAAGCTGTCATCGTCGTCTTCTTCTTCTTTTTTTTGAGACAGAATCTTGCTCTGTTGCCAGGCTGGAGTGCAGTGGTGCAATCTCGGCTCACTGCAAACCCCACCTCCCAGGTTCAAGTGATTCTCCTGCCTTAGCCTCTGGAGTAGATGGGACTACAGGTACGCGGCACCACGCCCAACTAGTTTTTTTGTATTTAGTAGAGATTGGGTTTCACCGTGTTGACCAGGATGGTCTCGATCCCCTGACCTCGTGATCCACCCGCCTTGGCCTCCCACAGTGCTGGGATTACAGGTGTGAGCCACTGCGCCAGCCCAAAAGCTGTCTTTTTATCTCACATCTGCCAAATCCCAAATGAGGATCACGGTGCTCCTAGTTCACTGAGCCTCTTCCTTTTCTCCATTAGTAGAGCAATGTGGAATGTAGGGGTAGAGAGGAGTTGAAGGTTGCGGATTTACGACACGTTAGGCTTGCACTTCCCAGGTTAAATGCTGACCTTTGTATTTGTGATGTGGTACTCATTGGTGGGGAGACAATGGGATCATAGAGCATACAAGGACATGGAGACAGACGGCGTCCTCTCCCTCAGCCCCTCTGAGACATCCAGTGCTGTGTGAGGTGAGGAGTCACAGCTCGACAACCTGAGATAAATCCTTTTGCTCTTCAGAGCTAAGTAAGAGTGTGTAGGCAAGAATTTCTCTTTAAGAACAGTTGGGGCTCACTGGTGCCAGGATGACTGTTTAGGGTTAGAAGAGAAAATAAATGTGACTATTTGTGCTATTCACTGGAGCTGCAAAACTTCTGTTTTTCATGCAAAAACTTTAATAAATCCCTTCCACGTGTCAGACACTATGCTAGGTGCCAGGAATGCAAAGAATAATAAGATATAAACCTCTTCCTTGGGGTCTTACGATCCAGCTTAGATTCTGGGAAAGGCATTCGTGATGGAAAAATAAGTAAATATTTAAAGAGTTTTTCAGTAAAATTGCTATAAAGCTACTTAGAAAAGCAGATGTCCTTGCTGGGACAAATGAGTGATTACGTATCTGGGAAACTGTAAAGGATGCATTTGGAGCCCACTGGAGTGTGGTGAGCCTGTGAGCTGGGGGGCAGCCTGGACCTCATGATTTCCAGAAGCAGAGTTTCCCCTTTTAGGTAGTATCAGGGAGTCAGAGAGCAAGCGGGGGAGTGTCATTAGGAAGGAGGATGGTGTCAGCGACCGCGTGACCCTTCCAGAGTCAGACTTCCAGAGCTTGTAGGGGAAGAATTTAGAGGCAAAGCTGTTTCCATTTTTTGTGTGTGTGATTCCACATTACTCTTGGTGAGCAGGGATTGAAGAAAGCTCTGGTGAATAGAAAGCAGTTGAGGCCGGGCACCGTGGCTCATGCTTGTAATCCTAGCACTTTGGGAGGTCAAGGCTGGCAGATTGCCTGAGCTCGGGAGTTCGAGACCAGCCTGGGCAACACTATGAAACCTCGTCTCCACTAAAATACAAAAAATTAGCCGGGCATAGAGATGTGTGCCTGTAGTCTCAGCTATTCAGGAGGCTGAGGCAGGAGAATAGCTTGAACCTGGGAGGCAGAGGTTGCAGTGAGCTGAGATCGCACCACTGCACTCCAGCCTGGGCAACAGAGCAAGTCTCCATCTCCAAAAAAAATAAAGCAAGTTGGCTAATTTCCCTTTCTTGGAAATCTGAGTGGCAAATCACAAAGGGTGTGAGTAAAAAGAAATGAGCATTTTTTTTTTTTTAAATCAAAGAAAGTTTAAAACAGTGTTGCTCTTGTTCATTTCATAATACAAAAGCTGTCATCATACTTCGTATGAGTAAGTACAGATGTAAAGCCATTGACATTCAGTTAGAGGGCAACAGAGAGCAGATTTTTGGGTTAGTTAAAATTAGATTTGGTCACCCATAACAGAAAACCACAAAGCAACCAGTTGCTTAGGCAAGGTAGAGGTTCACTTCTCTGTCACGTAACTGTAATACTGGCTGGCAAGGGTGTCCTTATAAATCCATGCTCTGATCTTTTCACGCTGACATTTTCAGTGCATGGATGGCTTTTGTTTCCAAGACCACCCCAAGGTCCAAAATAACTGCCTTTCAAGAAATCTGTGCCTTTCAAGAAAACTTTCTGGAAGATTCTTACTTCGCATTTTTATTTACATTGTATGGACCCCAGCTTAGTCACATGGCCATGCCAAGCTGCCAGGAAATGTAATGTTTAGTGTCCAGGTGAAAAGAGAAGTTTGGTCTTTAAGAAGCGGGGAATGGATGGATATTAGGTAATATATGACAGTCTCTACTGCAAGGTTATTTTTTTCTTTTCTCCCTTGTCCTTCTATCTTTAGAGTCTAGGCCTCTTGTCTTTCCCTCTAACTTCCAATCCCACCCCGTTCATGGGAGAAATAACTTAAAACAGCTTTCTTTTTTTTAGCTTGGGGCCTCTCCTGCCGGATTGGGCTTTTGGAGGCAGCTTTCTAATTGACTAGATAGATATATAGAGAGAGACAGAGAAAGATTAGATAGATAGATATATAGATAGAGATTGATTGATTGATTGAAAGGAATATCCAATATTGCCCATGAGATCCTGGAGGCTGAGAAACTTCATAATTTTTCATCTACAACCTAGAGACTCAAGAGAGCCCATGGTGTAATTCATTCCAGGTCTGAAGGCCTAAGAAGCTGGGAAACCGATGGTGTAAATCCCAGTCTAAAGTAAGGAGAAGAGGAGATGAGGTGTCTCAGCTCAAGCAGTGAGGCAGAAAAAAGGAGGCAAATTCCTCCTTCCTCTGCCTTTTTGTTCTATTCAGGTCCTCCATGGATTGAATGGGGCCCACCCACACTGGGGAGGTCCATCTGCTTTACTCAGTTCATCCAAAGGCTAATCTCATCTGGAAACATTCTTACAGACACACCCAGAAACAGTGCTTAATCTGGGCACCCCACAGCCTAGTCAAGTGGACACATGAAATTAACCATCACACCCCGCCCATGAAAGTCACATGCCCTCAACAGAGCATGTCCTAGACATTCAGATGTGTGTGGAGATTTAACAAACCCCTCCGAAGCACACACTGTGTCCTAAGCACTACACAAGGCACTTCTGTGTCCCTTGTTCTCCCCTTGTTCTCAGGGATATATTGTGAGAGAATCTGGCTCACCAGATACAATACTACTCTAGACAGGCTGTGTCTTATTCATCTTTTTACTTCGCACGTTGGGGCCACTTACGAAGGCAGATATCAGGAACTCTCACGCATCCTCCTTCTTGCTCTTTTTCTCTCGCTCCATTCTTTCTCCTCCTTAGAAGCAGAGGAAAATGGAACTGAAGTGGTCCTGATAAAGCATTTCAATTTTCCAACCTGGTCTTAATATTTTTGTGCAGGTTTTGGTATCTCTCAGCAGTAACCAGAGCCCAACACAAACCTGCAAATAGACAAAGTTAGTCTTTATTTCCCTTGGGGTTTCCCCTGCTGCCCTCTCTTTCCTGGTGCAAGGGGCTGACTAAGTGTTGGGATGTGTGTTGAGATTTTGCTGAACAGAGCCTTTTTTTTTTTTTTTTTTTTTTTGAGACGGGCTCCCGCTCTGTCGCCCAGGCTGGAGTGCACTGCTGTAATTTTGGCTCACTGCAACCTCTGCCTCCCGGGTTCAAGCTATTCTCCTGCCTCAGCCTACCATGTAGCTGAGATTACAGGTGCATGCCACTACACCCAGCTAATTTTTGTATTTTAGTAGAGATAGGGTTTCACCATGTTGGCCAGGCTGGTCTCAAACTCCTGACCTCAAGTGATCCACCTGCCTCGGCATCCCAAAGTGCTGGGATTACAGGCATGAGCCACCGTGCCCGACCTGAGCAGTCTTTGTTTTCTCTGCTGTCTCCTTATGCCTGGCTCATAGTGAACATGCCTGGGTCAGAGGTCAGGGACGCCAACTTCGCCAAAAGCAAAGGTGTATATAAAGCTATTTCATATGGTACACCAAGTGGAGCTTATGAACTAAGGCCTCTTAGCCTCTCCTCTCCCTGAGATCCAGTCTTGTGAGAAGTAGAAATCTAATTTTACTTGGATTACTACCATGATAACATTTCTCTGCCTTAAACTATTCAAGCTTCAGGCAAGATAGTGTTGCCGACACTTTTCCCTATAACTCTCCCAAAATTACATCCAAGTGAGTGAATAATTTTCACTGCTTTATTTTTTTCAAAATTTTGAATCTCCCACAAGAATACTTAGAAATAGTTGTGTGGTAGGCCCTCCTTACTACAAGCAATAACAGTACATACCTAAGTAAGAACAAAAGATATAAAAGAAAAAATAAAGAGGGAAAGACAGGCAATTATGAGGCTATCTGTGTAGATTTAGCTCACCATTTTTGTTAACAGGTCTATATATTAAATTGAGCCTCTACCAAAAAAATATGGACATGTATTTTTTTTTAACTTATAATGTGGAGAGTAAAAATTGCAGAAATGATTAACTCTTCAAATGATCTATGTACTAATAATTTTGAGTTGTTTTCTAACACATAGAATGTATAGTAGCCCGAAGACCATAGAGAAGAATTTTCTAATGCCCACAGTTGAAAGTTCTTAAAGCCAAAGTGTTGCTTCAAAATGGCCTTTCCTATTTAACCTGAAAGGTTGGGTGGAATAGCAAAGCCTTCAGAAAGATTTCTGTGTTCAGTTTCCCTTTGAGGTTGTCAAACCCTCCCAACTCTACCCCATCCCGCCAAATCCCCGTGTGACTTTAGGGTTTATTCTATCTTGGTCCTGTGATGCCACAGGCCCTTCTGCCACAAGGCAAAACCTCCACTCCCATAGAAAGAGACGCCTTGGTGAGGTGGATCCAACCCAGAAGTGGGGAGTCAGGAAATTTGAATTCTAACACCTGCTAATTACCTATACCCTTATGCCCAAGGTGTCTATAAAATGAGGAAGCTGGACAGATGACCTCTCAGGTCCTTCCTAGCTCAGGATTCAGATTCTACTTTCTCCTATCTGAGATTCTGCAACAAGAAGTTTCCATCTTTGCCTTAACATAAATGCCCATGAAGGGATAGCATATTAATACATTTTTAGGGGTTTATATTTTAGTGTGAATTGTTTTAAGAATTGTGATCAAGCTGTAAAACCGTAATTTCAGTCTCATCACTGCTAATATAGGTAAGTTTACAAAGAATCGCTGATTGTGTGTTGTTTTTCTTTTAATCTTTTACCAAGTGACGATTCTCCTCACACTGTTGCTTGGACGGCTTGCATGGCTCTCTGCAGCCTAATTGCTTCAGAAACAGTGAAGTATAATTACCAGCTCTTCCATGTTTTCTCTGATTTTAGGCTTCGTTCCTGGGTAGATTGATTTCAAAGTACACCTTTGAAGATTAATCTCTTCTACTGAGCCACAGTTAGGAAACAAGATTATGGCAATGGCAGCCAAAGCAACAGCTGTTTTTTGTTTTTTTAGAAAAAGATTCACAAGTTGCTGCACACTGTACTTTTTAATGGAAAAATCTCTGCATTTGAGCTCTTGTTATATTTTCTGTGGTATCTTGAAAATTCTCTTGAACGTGAGCCATCTGGATTTTTCTGCAGCCCTCTCAAGTTTCAAAATAGTGATACTTAGAACGTGTTTTGCAGGGTTTCCATCGGTCAAGGGCATGCAGTTCTGAAGGTCTCGTGCTGTGAGGCTGGACAGGACTGCTGGCCGTCTGCCGTGAGACTTGGATTGTTTGCCTTTTTAACTCACAGCCCTGGAAACGCTGTTGGTGTCCTCCTCAGCTTCACTGGTTTTCTGAGCATCTGCCCCTTTGCCTACTTAAAGTTCTGAGTCCCGGCTAGTGTAGCCTTTAGGAGTTCCCAATTTCTTGCTTCACAGGTTACTAAAAATGAATGTATCGGCTGAGTGTCGCTCACCTCAAGAGACCAAAACATAATCCTAGGGCAGGATGTCTGGAAAGGAAGTCTCACCCATCTTGCAGCATAATACAGGCTAGCAAGTATTGGCTTTGGAATTAAACTTAAATCCTTTCATTGCTAAATGGCTTTGGGAAGGTCGCATTCTCTAGTTGCACTTCAGTTTTATCTTTTGTAAAATATTCATGTGAATATCTACCTTGCTGGTTTGTTGTGATGCTTAGAGATTGTGTCTAAAATGCAATATATATATATATTTAAAGCAACCTTTAAAAATTGCCCCTCTGTTGTCAGATACTTTAGTTGTTTTTGGTGACTCCCAATTATAAATATAAATATAAACCGTCTTATGAGAGAGGTTCTTCTATGCAAAGGCGCCCGGGTCACCTAAGCTCTGACAGGACAGGATCTTAGGTGACCCGGGCGCCTTTGCATAGAAGAACCTCAGGGCCCCTCAGAACATCTCTGTCTACAGTAACCAGCAGCGCATTTCTCCTTTGGTTACAGTGTGCAGGAATGAGGGGAGAGACTGGGAAACATATTAGGGGACATTCCAGTGGCATGAGAGGTGTAAGTCCAGAGTCTTTTCATGCAACACGAAACCTCCATGCTGCGGCTTTTGTTCAGTGGCTGACGTCCACTCTCTCTGCTATCTGTGCTCTGGCATTTTTCCATTGCAGAACAAGGACATGACTTTAACAGCAAATCAGACCATAAACCTCTTATTTCATGCTAGCCTGTGTCTTTTTATTGGTCTTAGTGTCCCTGTTTGTAGTTGTGCAGACTTGTCATCTATCCCTTTAAAGGGACTTTTGGAAGACATGTGATCCAGCACACAGCTGCGTCAGTCCCGTGAGAGGTGAATAAAATCGACGGGGTGATAGTTGAGGAAGATCCAGGATGGTAGGTATGCAGTGACCTTTGAGCAAACAAACAAACAGCACAAAACAAAACCCAGCACCTATTAACTCCAGGGAAAACAAAAAGCTGTGTAGGGAAGGAAAAGTAATCATAGCTTACTACTCACGGCAGCAACAAATGGCATTTACACAGACACAAAAGGTAAACACCAAATCTAAACAAAATTATGATATAACTACATTGGGAAGACAAGGAACCAGGGAACCAGGGTGTGTGCGTGTGTGTGTGTGTGTGTGCGCGGTGAGAGAAGCAGAGAGGGTGAGAGAGAATATTATATACTAAATTTCTAAAGTTAGAAACCAACACAGCAAAACCGGAAAAATAAAAAAGCAACAGTATAAACATTTTACTAGAAATGTAAAACTAATTCCAAAAGAAATAGGTGAAAAGAATGGAAAGTAGTTGCTTCCAGGGAGTAGGATGTTCTAAATTGTTTGCCTGTATAATTTTAATAAAAATTAAAATGACAGGAAAAAAGCAACCAAGGAAGAAATATCAATTATAATACTTCTCAAGTAAATGTCCTTTTAAAAATGAAATTCTTCCTTTAAAAATGAAGTTGCACTTTACTTATGTGACATGAATTTCATTTCTCTGTAAAACAATGACTCTCAGTAGGAAAAGGCTTCCTAACCCTAAAAATAACGCAACTAAGTCAAGATTTAATAATAAACTGTGATACACACTGATAGCTTTCATTTCTTCATTAATTTACATACAAAAAAAATCCATTTAAATGGCTTCTTGATTTGTATCTGTGCAGTCTCAGCCACAACGAAGACATAAAGGATGGGGTGTTCTCTCCAGCACCACATATACTAGAATTGTAAAGATTCAGGGAAGATTAACATGATGACTGTGCAAGGATGACTTGCAAATTTGTGATGCATTCCATGTTTTAGTAACTCAGAAAGAGAAAGTCAGATACTGCATGTTCTCATTGAAGAATAGGTACACATGGACAGATGGTGTGGAAAAATAGGTGCTGGAGACTCCAAAAGGTGGGAAGATGGGATGGGTGTGAGGGATGAGAATTAACCCACCAGGTGCAATGTACACTTTTCAGGGGATGGTGACACTAAAAGCACAGACTTCCCCACTATGCAATCTATCCGTGCAGCTAAAATGCATTTGTATTCCCTAAATCCAGGATGTACCACCAGCATTTCCACCATCCCAAGTTCCTTTCACACTGTCTCCAGTGGTGCCCGTCCCCAGTCCCGGACAGCCCTTGCTCACTTGCTGTTCCTTTAGATTCGATTTGCGTTTTCTGGAGTTTCACAGACATGAGCTGGAATGTGTAGGAGGGACTCCTTTGTGTCGGGATTCTCTCTAATGCATCTGAGTTTCATTCCTGTTCCTGCATGTGTGTGCTGTTCCTTTTATTACCGATTCGTAACCTATTGGGTGCATTTGCCGTAATTTGTTTATCTAGGATAGAATGCTTTGGCAAACCTTTGGATAGCTTTTTTTTTTTTTTTTAATTCCTTAAGTCTTTAAGAGCTCTTCCCCCTACCAGGCAAACTCTGTCCATGGTCAATTATCAGAAGGGAGCAGGTAACTTGTCAGTGGAGTCCGCTTCTGCCTGGTAACCCAGCTTGGTTGCTTAGCAACAAACAGAACTGTATTAGTTTAGTGGATTCTGAACAAAAAGGTAATCATCTTTTATCCCCAGATAGACAGGAGATGATGTTATTCTAAGTGAAGTGGGGGAAACATAAAAGCCATAAAAATGGTAAGAAAACACATCTTGTAAATAGACACGATGATACCTTCCATAATCACACCAAGTGTGCTATGAAGACCCCAAAATCCCCAGTTAGACAAAATACCATGGTGTTAGGCGCTGCTGTGCAAAATATTTTAAAATTTGCAAATAACTGGTACCAGACATTAATAACTCATGACTGAAATAAAGAGAAACAGGTTAACCTTTATTGGCATGAATTCTGCAAAGGATCCATCTAAGATGAGGAAGAAACCTCGGCCCCTCTCCATGCCCCTCAGAACAGAAGACAAGAACTCCAGGAGATGTTCTTCCTTTCGCCAAATTGAGTAACTGTTTTCCAGAGTAAATGTGATTGACTGATGTTCGTTCGCTGGATTCCTTAATCTCAAAAAGAATGGCATCCATTTTGCAGGCAATGTTGCTGACAAAAGTTTTTTTTTTGTTTTGTTTTTTTAACTTCCTTGGGAGTTTTGCCAACTTGCGACGGCCGCTTCCTTCTCGTTATCAGCACCTCCCTCCCAGCACCCAACAATATCAACTAGCAGAAATAGCTCTGCTAAGAATCACAGATTTAATAAGTAGACTATCCTTCAGCCATGGAACGCAAAGTGTTTAATAATCAGAGATCGGGCTCACTTAGGTTTACAGGGTTGAAAGGGAGACAAAAACCCTTCACCATCACTTCTCAGCTATTCCTGGAGCGGTTCCCCACTTCCTTCCTGATGACAGATTTCTTGGTTTAAATCATGCCCCCAGGGAATGGGTGTGAAGCCGTGGTCCTGCAGTTCGCTGTCAGTGCCTGGGTAGCTGGTTAAAGACAGCTTTGCTGTTTCACTTATTGGAGGGGCAAAGTTGACTGCCAAATAATTGGGTTGAGACTCTCCTGACTACCCTCTACTTTTCTTGGGATTGTAAGGCTCACTTCTCCCCATAAACGTATTCAATTGCAGCCTTCCAGAGGAAAGAGATAGAGGAACACATCTTTCAGAGCTGCTGTTTTTTTGTTTGTTTGTTTGTTTAAATTTTCAGACTACTTAAAAATGTTCTGGTCTTTTCTGGTTTTGAATTATAAAAGACACACACTTGTCCTCTGCATTGTGTGTGTGAGAGAGAGCACACCCGGACAGAGGAACAGGAAGGCAGAGTCTGCAAAAGAGCTTGCAAAACCAAAACACATCCTGGGGCCCCACGCAGTCAGTGAAAATCTTGCTGCTACACAGCGCTGGCAAATGCAGCTGCCACTGTAGAGCCGCGGTGTAAAAACTTTGAGCTACTAAGTGCTTGCAGCATTGCGCTCTCTGCTTGCGACATTTGTGGTGGTGGTTTCTGCTTGGGAGAGATTTATCAGTTCAAAGAATAGACTCGATGGAAAAGTGCCGTTTTGCACATAAACAGACTGTGGTTCACAACCGTCACATTGACGGCAGTTTACTGAAATTAATTCTCCTTTGAGTTAAAAGACTTAAGGCTCCCAAAGAATAAATCCATGTCTAATATTTTTTAAACATACAAAAGAAGAGCTAAATCACTTACTGCTTAATTTACTTAGTGTTTCTGAGGGATAATAAAAAATAGCTAAAAGCTTTGGACCAGAGAAATGTTTCGTTGTTGTTGTTTTAATTCGGATTTGGGGCCAGCAGCAACGCCGAGGTTTTGCTTGGATTCCATCTCATCCCTTCTTTCTCTGAGTTTTGTTTTCTTTTTTCCTCTCTGCTATAAATTTCTGGTGAAACAGCAAGAAACTACAGTGATAAGAAAAAGTAAGAAACAGCTCCGTGTAGCAGTAATGATGGAAGCTAAAAAATCACTGCACAGCTGAGACGTGCCAATTATAACACAGAGAAATACGATGCCATGACATTTGTCGAGCCTGTTGATTGCCAAATCGAGGTGGAAAATATTTGTCGAGCATCTCCTGTGTGTAAGGCATCCTAGACACCCATTCGTGGACCTCAAGACATTGCTAGTAGAGAAAATGTATTTTGAACGGCAATTCTCAAAAAACTTTGAGGATCCTCCAAGGAGAGCTATTTGAGTCAGAGGCTCCTAGGGAACGAACAGGGAGTGAATGAGATGCGTGGGGAGTGGCTCAGGTGTCCTGAGTGGTCAGGCCAGGGCCTGGAGGTGACACAGGGCAGGAGAGCCAACCTTTTCAGACCAGTCACTAGAAACGTTTCCATAATGGTTTTGAGGATTGACGGCCATGCTGGGAGGGGACTAGATGGGCCCTGGCTCTGCCGTCATGGAGTGTCTGGTCTGGGATGTGGACTAACCGTAGATATTGTTCACGATGGTTATGAAGACAGAGATTGGAGGTTGAGGAAAGAGCATGGAGGTATAATAAATGGCTGCAAGTCGAGAACGACATGGGAATGGAGCAGGCGGTACGCAGGGGAGTGCTGGGACTGCACCCTGCCCGTCCAGAGGGGAGTTGAGCAGTGAGTGGGTAAGGGGCTGATGAAGCCCGGCCAGAATGTCCTTGTTCACGGGGGCTGGGCCCTGACCGGGTGGAGTGAAAGCCAATGACTGCCATGTGCCGGAAGCTTTAGCCTGGGCCAAGCCTGCCTACGGTGGTCAGACATTTCCAAAGCATTTTCTGTGGGCTGCACTGGACCGGCTTCAAGTCTCTGCAACCCTGACTACCCCGGGGGCCAAGATACCTTTCAGTGGAATCTGAGGCCTGAGACAGAAAGTGGTTTCTTGAGTGCACAGAAACAGCAGCTTTGTCGCTGCCTACTAGATGCCAGTGCCACCCCCCTTCCCCCAAGCTGTGAAAGCCCAAATTATCTCCAGACATTGCCTGCCATCTCCCAGGGAGGCAAAATCGCCCCTGGTTAGAAACCACTGCTGTGGTGTGTCTGTAAACGTGGTGGTGTTGGTCCCCACTCTGTGTGACAGGTGTCCCCAAGGCCAGGATGAAGCTGCTGAGGCCAGGCTGACCTAAGGCTGGTGTGAAAAAGAAGCTTGAGTCTGGTGTCACACAGGACTGAAGTCCAAAGAACAGACTTTTTGTCCTGGTCCTGATGGCCATGGGAAAAAAATCACTGAATCCGTCTCACCATGGCGTTCCTCGTGTCTATTGGATGGAGATCACCTTTATTTTATTGATTGTTTGTAGAGATGGGGTCTTGCTCTGTTACCTAGGCTGGTCTCAAACTTCTAGCCTCAAGTGATCCTCCTCCTCAGCCTCCTAAAGTGCTGGGATTACAGGTGTGAGCCACAGAGCCTGCCTGAATTGAGATCAGTGTTAATTCTCACATCCTACTGTGAAGGTAAGATGGCCTTGTCCTGCAGTTCTCTGTCTGAAGGCACCAGACAGGAGAAAAGGCAGTCAAGTCCCTGGGACTGTCATCACCAGCTGGCTGGAGACCCAGAGTATGAGCCCAGAAGGAAGGAATAACAGCAGATGCTGGAAAGTGAGCCAGTGAGCGGGGCTCTGAATGTCAGTGCTTCCTGCCCTCTCTCCTTCTCTTCTTCCTCTTCATCCCCTTTCCTTCCCTTTCCCTCTTCTTTCATTCATTAAGTGGTGAGACAACCAGAGAGCACTGCTGGAGGAAACAGAGAGACGGTGACGATCCACAGAGCGCGGTGTCATGTTGACATTCCAGGCAGTCAGTATGATTCAAAGATCCAAAGATTTCACCCAGCATGTTGGACATGCACACACACACATACCTACATGCATGCACACGCGTAAGTTTCCAGTACTTATCTACACGAAGTAGTGAATCCACAATGCTAAAGAATTTCTTCTTTTCAGTAGCTGTTTGTGATGGGAAGCAATGCACATTCCACTGCATTTTCGCATCAGATTATGGGAGGGGAATGTCATCACCAAAGGCATGTCCTCTTCCTATAAAGATTTCATTCAAATAGAAAGAGTTCTGCATCTGATAGCAAAAAAAAAAAAAAAAAAAAAAAAAAAAAAAGACAGTTTCTTTGCCAATGAAAATGCCCCCCTATGAAGGCAAAGGGGCCTATTTCAAATAAGGATTAGGAAAAATTCGACAAGAGAAGCGATGCTTTAAGTATATTAACTTGCAAAAGGAAGAACCCTGTTTCCTCTTTTCTAAGAAGAAGACAACTCCTTTTGCTTTGATCAGAGTGCCACCTGAGTGGCCAGAACTGACAAGCTTGGCAGAAGTGATGAGCTGAGAATTAAGGGCAGCGTCTGGGCCTGTAGGAGGTGCAGTACATGGGCTCACAGCCACTGAACCTTGATCTCCTTTGCACACCTCCATGTAATTTATAAATCAGCAGTATTCACTGCGCCAAGAGGAAGTCTACAAAAAAGAAATGTGCTTGGCACTCCTGGAAATGCTTTTACTTTGGGGAAAAAGCAGTGTACACTTTGAATGGAAATAAGCAGGCTGAAGCCACAGAGGGCATTTATATGCAGCAGCGCGAAGCAGGCAGGAGAGCAGAGGCCTCCTTAAAGGTACAGATCCCTGTGAAGCCTCATCCCTCTCCATGCTCCATAGGGGAAGACCCTGACTAGGCTTGGGTCTTGTTTGATAACTGGGTCATAACGTTTAAACATACTTAAAAACATTCTTGACTGGACATGGTGGCTCATACCTATAATCCCAGCACTCTGGGAGGCTGAGATGGGTGGATCAGGAGTTTGAGACCAGCCTGTCCAACATGGTGAAACCGTTTCTCTACTAAAAATACAAAAACTAGCCAGGCGTGGTGACGGGTGCTTGTAATCCCAGCTACTTGGGAGGTTGAGGCAGGAGAATTGCTTGAACCTGGGAAGCGGAGGTTGCAGTGAGACAAGATCGTGCCACTGCACTCCAGCCTGGACGACGAGACCAAAACTCCATCTCAAAAAAAAAAAAAATCCTTAAAATCAATTCATTAAAACTTCTAACTCTGAAGCAAAGGGTTAAAATAGGTCCTGGGTTACCCACAAGGATTGTTGTCAGAATAAAATGAGATGACCTAGTTACAATACCCATTGAAGGCATTCTTACTAAGACATGCTCTGTATGCTTGAAGAGATAGAATTCAGAGCTACATTCTCAACCTTGCCCATCTGAACACTGCCTATCAGGATCAGAGTGACAGTCACAAGACCCCCTCAATTACAAAGCTGGTCCTCCCCACCTGGTTCATGTTGGATTTTGACCCTTCTCTTTACTCATTCTTGCAATTTCCAACATCATGTTTTCCGAATCCCAGCTTCTTCCTTCACTGGCTGTGTGACCACAAGAAGTTACTACACTTCTCTGAGCTTCTGTTTCCTTGTCTGTAGAAGGGGTAACAGTACCTCCTTCAGCTACAGAACACCCCACATCAGCTGGTTGACAACATGCCCTTGATTTCTCTTGGTTTTTCTCTCTCACTTTTTACTCCCCTCACCACCCTTTCCCATCTTGGGTCCCTTCTATATCTCATGACTGAACAGTGCATCACTTTTCTCCTCTCTCGAGCCACAAGACAAAAAAAATGATAATAAGACTGATGATGTGAATCAGAGGCTGATGCAGTATTCCAGAGCCCACAGTTAAGACTCTCCAGGGATGTTTCTGAATAGGAACCACATCAATGAGGAACTCCACGATTCACCAAATTACAGCACATCACATCCAAACGCCCCCACTTCTTGCTTCACCACACCAAGGAACGGGGTCGTATGAATTTGGAGAGCTAGAGTCGACTTTCTCCTCCTGTCACTGCCTCTCTGCAGTTTTATCCACAGGAAAAAGAGAAACAGTGACTCTTGGCTACATGAATTAATTAATACCTCTTGTCTTATTTTTTTCCCCTGGTACTTTTTTGTTGTTGTTGTTGTTTTGAGACAGAGTCTCATTCTGTCACCCAGGCTGGAGTGCAGTGGCATGATCTTGGCTCACTGCAGTCTTTGCCTCCCGGGTTCAAGCGATTCTCCTGCCTCAGTGTCCTAAGTAGCTGGGATTACAGGCATGAGCCACTATGTCTGGCTAATTTTTGTATTTTTAGTAGAGAGGGGGTTTTGTCATGTTGGCCAGGCTGGTCTTGAACTCCTGACCTCAGGTGATCCACCTGCCTTGGCATCCCAAAGTGTTGGGATTACAGGCATGAACCACTGCACCTGGCTCTTGGTACTTTTAAATAACTTAAATAATACAGGCAAGTCTAAGGCAAGATGGAAATAGCTTTAAAACAAATTTTATTCTGAGATAAAATGTCTGCTTTATTTTTCTACAAGGAGAATGGTTTCATAATTGATAACTTTCAGTATAACTGAAATTTAAAGGTGGTTTGGCGATGGATTTGTCTTTGTTTTAGTGTATGTTGCTTTAGGTCTCCATGTCTTTTAAGTATTTGATTTCTAAGTGCTATGGTATTTCATTTCCTTTTTTTTTTTTTTTTTTTTTTTTTGAGACGGAGTTTCGCTCTTGATACCCAGGCTGGAGCGCAATGGCGCGATCTCGGCTCACCGCAATCTCCGCCTCCTGGGTTCAGGCAATTCTCCTGCCTCAGCCTCCTGAGTAGCTAGGCTTACAGGCACGCGCCACCGTGCCCAGCTAATTTTTTGTATTAGTAGAGACGGGGTTTCACCATGTTGACCAGGATGGTCTCGATCTCTTGACCTCGTGATCCACCCGCCTCGGCCTCCCAAAGTGCTGGGATTACAGGCTTGAGCCACCGCGCCCGGCCTAATGTGTCTTCTTAAAAATGAAAGTATGTGATTATATAATCTTAGGCAGATGAACTACTTTCTAGCTACATCAAAGGACTAACCTACAACAGAAAATATCTCAACACATGACTAAACAAATACATTTTAAATGTCTATCAATAAATAATATTTCATATATAAAATTCAGAGGCACACAACTAGGTAGGAGAAGGTAACTTTCAAGTGTGTGAGAATCAAGTTTAATATCCTGCCAGGCGGTAGGGGCAGCACCTGCAGTCCCAGTTACTCAGGAGGCTGAGATGGAAGGCTCGCTTGAGCCCAGGAGCTTGAATCTGGCCTGGACAACATAGTGACACACTGCCTTAAAAAAAGCCAAAAGCCAAAAACCAAAACCAAAACAAGAGAGAGAGAAAGAGAGAGAGAGAGGAGAGAGAGAGAGAGAGAGCGCACGCTCAACAAATCAAAAAGATATGAATGAGCATTTAAATAGAAGAAAATGAATAAAAGACACGAATAAGCATTTCATACTGGAAGAAAACAGGCTGAGCACTAAATACAGGAAAGTATGTGCAATTCCGGGCATCAAAGAAATCTAAATGAATATGAGGAAACAACATTTTTAATTACTTTAATTGGCAGAGTTGTTTCTTTTTTCAGTAGTCAACCTAATGTTGGTAAGGATGCAAAAAACAGAAATGTTCAGACATCCCACTGCTGGGAATGAAATGCACAAATGATGCTAATTTTTTTGACCCAGAGTTTCTCGTCTGATGCAATCCTATTTGATTGCATATTTGACCTTAAGGAAATATTTGCAAAGATTTAGTGGAATGATATTTAATATAGTGTTCTTTATTAATAGAGTAGTTAAGAAATAGAAGTATCTTAATATCTAACCAAAAAGGAATTGATTACATGGATTATGGTATGTTTATACACTAGAAAACTAGGCAGCTATTAAAATGACTATGATTTTCTTAGTCAATGCTCTTCAGGTGAAATCGACTTGAATGAGTAAGGTAAGTAAAAAGGCAAATTACTGAAAAGTCAAAACAAGCAAACTCATGAACGCCTGAGATGAGAAGTTCGGCCAGTCCACATGGGGCGTGGAGCAGGTGTTAGGGCTGCCCACTGTCTCATCCAGGGACGCCATTGGCATCTTGTGCCTGCCTCTGTCCACAGGTCTACTCTAATTTTCTGCTTCTCTTTTTAGATCATCTCACTTGGCCTACTCATGCTGTCTCTACTCGCTCATAAATTCCCTTTGCATGGAGCACATCCTTTAGATTTTAGCAGTGCCTGCCAAGACGCTGCTCAACTGTGCAGCATGTGGGCCTTCATCATGGTCTAAGGGACTCAGCCTTGCATGTCTGTCTCAGTCAGTTCTGGCTGCTGTAACAAAATACCATAAACTGAAAGCTTATAAACAGCAGAATTTTATCCCTCGCAGTTCTGGAGGCTGGGAAGTCCAAGATCAAGGTGTCAGCAAACTCAGCGTCTAGTGAGGGCTCACCTCCTGGTTAACAGGCAGCCATCTCTCTGTTTCCCCACATGGTGAAAGGGGTGAGGAATTTCCCTGGGGCCTCTCTTATAAGGACCCCAATCCCAGTCCTGGGAGCTTCATCCTCATGACTAATCACCTCCCAAAAGCCTCACCTCCTAATACTATCCCACTGAGGAAAGAGGTTTCAACTTACGAATTTAAGGAAACACAAACACTCAGGCCCTAGCAACAGCCCTATTCCAAATTACTGGGAGAGAGAATCTGATTGGCCCAATTTGAGTCTGACCTGGTCCAATCAGGGGCGTGGGGAGGGTATGTGGGGGGAGTAAGTTAAGAGATGTCCCTAGTTGGGATCACATGACACATAGGGTCAACTCTTCCAGTTAGATTCAGGGAAAAGGATAGAGTCTAGAGATGGATTTGGCATGTCTATCACACAGAAGAATATTGAACATTAGAAAAAATACACTCTACTAAATGACAAAAAAAAGTTTGCACCATAGTGTGATTCTAATTTTTTTAAAAAAATATGTATATATACACATATATATGCAGAGAATAAGTTACTGAGGGAGTTCCTTGTCATGCACTTATGAAATATTTTTCTTTTCTTTTTTGAGAGACTCTCACTCTGTTGCCCAGGCTGGAGTGGCTCGATCTCAGCTCACTGTAAACTCTGCCTCCCAAGTTTAGGAAATTCTCCTGCCTCAACCTCCAAAGTAGCTGAGATTACAGGTGTATGCCACCACGTCCGGCTAATTTATTGCATTTTTAGTAGAGATAGGGTTTTGCCATGTTGGCCAGGCTGGTCTTAAACTCCTGTCCTCAGATGATCTGCCTGCCTCAGCCTCTTAAAGTGCTAGGATAGTGAATGTGAGCTACCGTGCCCAGCCAAAAAGATTTTTCTTATTTATAATTTCTGTTTTCTAAATTTTCTGTAATAAACTAGCATGGTGTTTAAGTCATAAGGAAAAATGTACATTTTCATAAAGAGAAAACAAATACAGTAAGGGCACACATATTTTTCAATTTTGTTTTTTATATTTAAATTTTATTATTATTTTGTAGATACAGGCTGGTCTGGAATTCCTGGCCTCAGTCTCTCAAAGCGCTAGGATTACAGATGTGAACCACCACTCATTTTAAATTAAAAAAAAAAAGAGCATAGAATTCTAGATTAACCCTTATTGAAAGATAATTATTCATAATAATGGGACACGATTTATAGCAGGGCAGACAACAATATCACATGGGTAATATTGGGGGTACCTTAAGGCAAGGAGCCCCTTCGCCTTAAAATTCATTGTGTTGGTCAGGCGCAGTGGCACATGCCTGTAATCCCAGCACTATGGGAGGCCAAGGCGGGTGGATCACGAGGTGAAGAGATGGAGACTATCTTGGCCAACATGGTGAAACCCCATCTCTACTAAAAATACAAAAATTAGCTGGGCGTGGTGGCATGCAGCACTATGGGAGGCCAAGGCGAGTGGATCACGAGGTGAAGAGATGGAGACTATCTTGGCCAACATGGTGAAACCCCATCTCTACTAAAAATACAAAAATTAGCTGGGCGTGGTGGCATGCGTCTGTAGTCCCGGCTACTCAGGAGGCTGAGGCAGGAGAATCGCTTGAACTCTGGAGGTGGAGGTTGCAGTGAGCCAAGATCCTGCAACTGCACTCCAGCCTGGTGACAGAGCAAGACTCCTTCTCAAAAAAAAAAAAAAAAAAAAAAAAAAAAATTAATTGTGTTTCTATTTGGTGGATGTGGGCAGTGAGAGTTTAAGAATACATTTAATCTATAGGAAAGCTATCAATACTGATATGAGTTTTTAAAATGTTTATATGCCTATTAAAGGTAGTACACCAAAAAAATACTGAGAAAATGTATGATTTTGGAAGAAATGGAGAACTTGGAAAAATGCGGCAGCAGTTGGGACATGACCCTTAGTCTCAGGAACTAGCTGTGCTCTCTGAAAAAAGCTCCTTTCAGCTCCTTCCCTGTGTGTTTGCTCTTGAGCCAATGAGTGTCTGCGCTGCCCTGAACATCTGCTTCCTAAGAGCCTGTTGCATTCTTCCAACACACATTTCAGTTGGCCAGCGAGAATGAGAGTGGCCTTGCATGAGGAGAAATGAAATTCTCATCATTTTATCTCAAAACGAAATTTCAAAAGATGCTGAAAGCTCCCACCTCCACTCCATCCGTTCTAGAAAAGAAATAGCCCTTACAGATTTACTTCTCGGAGTGACAGTCATGTCTAGAAGCCAGTATTTAAAATGCAAACATCCCTGTACAAGAATACATGCAACCATAAACACTTGAGCGTGAATGCTTTGGTCAGGGTTAGCTCTGCAGTCCCCTGGATCGGGGGAAGGAGGGAGACAGGTGGCCTTTAAAAGAGAAGAATGCAAGGGCTGAATGGTTGCTAGGCCGCCCCTGGGAAGAAACAGCTGGGAAGGCACCAGACTCTTGGTAGGAAATGGCTCTGCTCTGGTGAGAGACCCAGGAGCAAAGGCTCAGGGCAGAATAGCGGAAGTGTTGATTCAGTGCAGGGCTGGTCCTGGCTGTTCCCAAGAGGTGGCCCCTATCTTTCCATTGACTGTCTGCAGTTTCTGACTACCACACTTCAGGTAAATCCTGAGCAGTTGGTGACCAAGAGCACTATCCTCACCCTAGGGTGGACCAGGATGGGGGGCAACCCTTGGGCTCCTTGGCTGCCTGTGCGATCTCCCTGGCCCAGGGCCAGTTGTTCCTGCCAAGAGTCATAAATCAGCAGTTGTAACCTGTTGCAGTGAAGGTAGAATCCAGTTATTCTTCCTGTAGTCCCCAGCTGGGATCCTGGTTAATTAGGCTCCGAGGAGCCTGTGAATGATTGCATTTGCCCCAACGCGTCACCAGAACATACTGTTCTGATTTGCTACATCTGAGATTTTGTGTTTGAATATTTTGCTGCCTAGTTTAAGCCAATAATATTTAAAATATTGTTCTTCTTTAACTCACATCTGCAATGAATGCTTGGTAATATTCCTACAACCAAGTCCAGTAAGAAAGGTTTCATGTTCAATCCAGGTCCAGGTCTTTCAGGCAAGTCCAGGGAGGGTAGATTAGGGAGGCAGAATAGAATACAGGGACAGTGGCAGAGATGAGGAAAACAGAGAAACCACAGAAAAAAGGCCATCATCTAAAGGAGGTGACTGCCTGAGGTCAGGAGTTCAAGACCAGCCTGGCTAACATGATGAAACTCTGTCTCTACTAAAAATACAAAAAATAGCTGGGCTTGGTGGTGGGTGCCTGTAGTCCCAGCTACTTGGGAAGCTGAGGCAGGAGAATCACTTGAACCTGGAGGCAGAGGTTGCAGTGAGCCGAGGTCGCACCACTGCACTCCAGCCTGGCGTCTGGTGACGGAGTGAGACTCTGTCTCAGAAAAAAAGAAAGAAAAAATACGAAAATCAGCACACTGCTGGGACTCTCATATCACATTCTGCTACAGCCATCTGCACGTGGAGGGGAAAGAGAAATCCATTCAAATAATTAGAGATGTCCTGGACTCATCGGGACCACTCAGGTGTTGCCTGTTCTAAGAGTATTTAGAACTTTCAGCGAAATTTCCAAATAGAAGAAGAAGGGGGTCTGCAATTAATTATCCATCCCTTTGGGATATTGGAAAAATGCCCTCGGGTTAGCCATTACCCTCTGTTAATCAAGACATACTAGATTATTCCATGACAATAAACAAGGCCCCAGATCTCATTGGTTTAAAACAGCAAATGGGCTGGGCATAGTGGCTCATGTCTGTAATCCCAGCACTTTGGGAGGCCAAGGTGGGCAGATCACCTGAGGTCAGAAGTTTGAGACCATCCTGGCCAACATGGCAAAACCCCATCTCTACTAAAAATAAAAACAAACAAACAAATAAATAAATTAGCTGGGTGTGGTGGCAACACTACTCCCAGCTATTCTGGAGGCTGAGGCAGGAGAATTACTTGAACCAGGGAGATGGAGGTTGCAGTGAGCCAGGATCGTGCCATTGCACTCCACCCTGGGTGACAAGAGTGAAACTCCATCTCAAAAAAACATAAAAAATTAAAAAATAAAATAAAACAGCAAATATCCGTTTCTCATTCATGCCACATGGCCATCACAGGTTAGCTGGTGTGTGCTCTGCTGGGGCACCAAGGTCCTCCCCATTCCTCCCTCCCCGCAGCCCCTGGCAACTGCTAATCTACCTTCCGTCTCTGTGGATTTGCCTATTCTGGACATTGCATATAAATGGAATCATATAGTATGTGGCTTTCAGTGCCTGACTTTTTTCCCTGAGCATGGTGTTTCCAAGGTTCATTCATGTCATACCATGTCTTAATTCATTCCTTTCGATGGCTGGATAATATTCCATTGTTTGAATATACCACATTTTGTTTATCCATTCATCATTTAATGGTCTTTGAATTATTTCCATTTTTTTGTCTATTATGAAAAATGCTGCTATGAGCATTCATGGGCAAGTTGTTGCATGAACATACATTTTCAGCTCTCTTGAGATACACTTAGGAGTGAAATTGTTGGGTCATATGATAACGCTATGTTTAACTCTTTTCAACAGTGGCTGTATCATTTGCATTTTACCTGTATGATTTGGGGCCGTATCATTGCTCCCACCAGCAATGTATGAGGTCCAATTTCTCTACAAGCTCACCAACATTTGTTATTTTCTGCTCCTATGAATGTGAATTATATTTCATGGAGGTTTCAATTTGCATTTCCCTAATGCTAATGATGCTGAGCATCTTTTTATCTGCCTATTGGCCATTTATAAACCATTTTTGGAGAAATGTCTATGATGTCCTTTGCTTATTTGAAAAATCAGGTTGTTTTTTCAATGTAAATGTACTTAATGCCACTGAACTACACCCTTTAAAATGGTTAGGATGCTTAATTATATATATGTTATTTATATTTTACCACAATTAAAAAAATTAAAAATTGGTTATTTCCTTCTTTAAATTGAGTTGTAAAAGTTCTCAGTATATTCTGGGTAAAGGACCCTCATCAAACACATAATTTGCAAATGTTTTCTCTCATTCTGAGAATAGTCTTTGCACCATCTTGATAGTGTTCTTTCATGCAGAAAATTTGACAATTTTCATGAAGTTTGATTTATCAATTTTATATTATGTTGCTTATAATTTTGGTGTCATATTTGAAACTGTTACCCAATCTAAGGCCATGAAGATTTGTACCTATGTTTCCTTCTGTGTTGGAAAGTTTTAGGTCTTGCATTTAGGTCTTTGATCCAATGTGAGTTAACTTTTGTATATGGTATAAGGTAGAGATCCAAACTCATTCTTTTGATGTGGAAATCGAGTTGTCACAGTACCATCTGTTGTAAGAACTGTTCTTTTCTCATTGGTACACTTGTCAAAAATCAATTGACCATAGATGCATGTGTTTACTTCTCGCTTCTCAAATTTATTCTATTTATCTTTATGCCTATCCTTGTGCCAATACTATGCTGTTTTGGTTACTGTCGTTTTGTAGTAAACTTTGAAGTCAGGAAGTCTGAGTCCTCCTACTTGGTTCTTCTTCTTTCAGGACTATCTGGTTATTCATGGTCCCTTATAATTCCATATAAATTTTAGGACTGGCTTATTCATTTCTACAAAAAAGGAAGATTAGAATTGTGAATGCACTTGCATTGAATCGATAAAATTCATTGTTGAAAGTTTTTTTTTTTTTTAAGTAACTCAGTCTCCATACTTGTTATAGGCTATTCAGGTTTTCTTCTTCTTCTTGAACGAGTTTTAACAGTTTGTGTGTTTTCGGGAATTTGCCCATTTCATCTAAGTTATGTAATTTGTTGGCATGCAACTCTTCATGGTACAATCTTATAACCCTTTTTATTTTTGTAAGGTCAGTAGTAATCGTCTCACTTTCCTTTCCGATTTTATTAACTTGAGCTCTCTCTGCTTTTTCCTTGTTCAGTTTATCCGAAATTTATCTATTTTTTTTTGTTCTCAAAAAACAGCTTGGGGCTTTATTGATTCTTTCCCTTGTCTTTCTATTCTTTATTTCATTTATCTCCACTCTAATCTTTAGTATTTCCTTTCTTCTGCCTGCTGTGGCTTCAGTTTGCTCTTCTTTTTCCAGTTTTTTAAGGTAGAAGATCGGTTTATTGACTTGAAACTTTTATCCTTTATAAATGTAGGCATTTACAGCTATATGTTTCCCTCAGAGAACTGCTTTTTTGGTATTCCATACGTTTATGTATGTCGTATTTTCATTTTCATTCATCTCTAAGTATCTTCAAATTTCCCTTCTGGTTTTTTCTTTGATTCATTGGTTATTAGGAATGTATTGTTTAATTCCACATATTTGTGATTTTCTCAAATCTCTCTGCTATTGATTTTGAGTTTCATGTGAAACTTTCCACGGTTGTTGATTTTGCATAAATCTACCAGAAGTTGACATTGTGGACAATTCAACGTGACCCCCATATTGACCACTGCTAGTTTCTAAGTGCTTGATGAATTTGCAAACTTGTGTTTTATTCTTCTTTCTTTCCTTTTACTTTTTTAAGAGACATATGATGCAGATGCATGTGTGGGCTTATTAGTTCCCCATTTGCGTTAGAATAAAGACCGCCCCCAAGAGATGTCCATATATCAGGGCCTGGAACCTGTGAATCTGTTACCTTATGTGGCAAAGGGGCTTTGCACATGTGATTGAGTTAAGGAACTTGATATGGGGAGATTATTGCAGATTATTCAGTGGGATGCAATGTCATCACAAGGGTCCCGATAAGAGAATGGCGGGAGAGTCGGGGTGAGAAAGGAGATGTGACGACAAAATTAGAGGGTGTAGTGATGAGCTTCGAGGTTGGAGGAGGGGCACCAGCTAACAAATGCAGGTGGCCTTTAGAAGCTGCAAAAGGGAAAGAAATAGCTTTTCCTCTGGAGCCTCAAGAAGGAGTGAAGCTCTGCCGATACTTTGATTTTAGCCCCAACCTCTGGTCTTCAAAACTGTAAGTAAATAAATTTGTGTTATTTTAAAAGTCACTAAATTTTTGGCAGTTTGTTACAGTGACAATAGAAAAGAAATACACCCAGGAATGGATGATTTCATTTTGCAGTTTTTTATAATTTTGGCAGTTTAGCAAAAGAGAGTAAGGTCTACACACCTGGCTTATGGAGTCAGATGACCTGAATCCAAACTCTGATGAGAAGCTTTACAAATTGGGCATATTACTTAACTTGCTTGCATTTCAATGTACATTTTTGATAAAAATGAATCCATCTCAAAAGATTGTTGTAAGGATTAAATAAGTTAATACAGGTAATACTGTTACAATAGTGTCTGGCTCACAGTAAACGCTCAACAAATTTTAGTTGATTTATGTAACATGTTGCACATTTCAGCAAATACTACAGCTAGGAAGTAGAATTGTGTTGAGAATTCTGCATTGCTGCTGTCACAGCCATACTAATTGCTTAAAATCGGAGAATGAGCATTCTGAGCAGCTCTACCCAACACATGCTCCCAGACTGTAGAGTGCCTGCAGCACTCAGGGAAAGCCCCGACGGCCCCCAGCTGCTGCACCTGCTCCCTTGGGAAGGAGTCTCTCTTTTGTTCCTCTTTCAGTTTCTGAAGAGAACAGGACATTTGTGCCATCTGGTTTGGGTTGTTATTTAAACCCAGTTTCATTTCTGTTTATAAAAGTATTAAGTTACTCCAGGCTATATTTGAAACAGTTTCAGGATCAGCATGACTGTACTGTTCCTGACTTACCCCGAGAGGTTGCTGTTCCCAGTGACTATATAAGCCGAAGCACATGTAGGATTTGAAGAGACTGATTCAGGCTTTGTGAGTGGCTGCAACCACGCTGTATGTGTGCATGTGTGTTCACACCGTCTAAGCAGGTGTACACACATTTCAGCTGCAGCATGAGTTGTGTTACAAGGCTAGCATAGGCAGCCTTACCTATTGCAAGAGCGATGTGTGAAGTGTGAAACAGATCTTTAACGCTGTGTGAAGCAGGCTCTTTTAAGGTCAACCAGACCATTTCTGGTGAAAACGAAACTATTGCCTAACCCTTCAGGTCACGGAGACTTATGTTGTTGTATCTTTCTCAGTTTTACAGTTTTAGCTCCTACCTTTAGGTCTTTGATTCCTTTTGAGTTAATTGTTATAGATAGTGAGAAGCAGGGGTTCAAATACCTTTTTTTTTTTTTTTTTGTATCAAGATACCCAGTTGTCCCAGAATCATTTGTTGAAAAAACTCTTCTTTCCCCCATTGGATTGTCTTAGCACATTTTTCTAACATTACCCAACTATAAATATAAGGTTGCCTGGGCAACAGGAGCAAAACTCCATCTCAAAAAAAAAAATGCTATTCTGCTTGGTAGGACAATGGAAATCATCTTCTATTTTCTGGTATTTTATCTATGTCAGCTACTTATCCTAAATTGTGATATCAAATGGAAGATTTTTTGATGAAATGTATTTTTTATTTTTATTTTTTGAGACTGAGTCTTGCCCTGTCACCAGGCTGGAGTGCAGTGGCGTGATCTCAGCTCACTGCAACGTCTGCCTCTCAGGTTCAAGCAATTTTCCTGCCTCAGTCTCCTGAATAGCTGGGACTATAGGCAGGCTCAACCACACCCAGCTAATTTTTGTATTTTTAGTAGAGACGGGGTTTCACAGTGTTGGCCAGGATGATCTCAATCTTTTGACCTTGTGATCCGCCCGCCTCAGCCTCCCAAAGTGCTGGGATTACAGGCAAGAGCCACCATGCCCAGTCGATGAAATGTCTTATTAAAGTGGTTTCTTGCTTATCCTTCCTAGTCTCTAAATGTCTCTGTGTAACATTTTACTGTGTTTAGCTTCCTCAAAACATTTTAGAACCTGACAATGCCTCTGCAATTATCTAAGCTTCTTGTAAGCAGGAGGAAACTGAGGCACGGGATACTTCAGGGTCTGCTGTGTCTCTGCCCACGGGTCTTACTCCCCTGCTGTCTGTTCCGCCTCCTGTCTCTGCTCTCCCCAGCACCCACGCTGCTGGCGGTGTGTCACTCAACCCAGGGCTCCAAGTTCTAATTATTACAAATTAATCATCCACATGGAATGCTATACCTAATTATATCAATGTGTTCTATGTGTAATTACTAAGAACATCTGGTTTTTCCTTCCTTCCTTCCTTCCTCCCTCCCCTTCCTTCCTTCCTTCCTCCACTTCCTTCCTTCGTTCCTCCCCTTCCTTCCTTCCTTCCTCCCCTTCCTTCCCTTCCTTCCTTCCTCCCCTTCCTTCCTTCCTTCCCTTCCTTCCTTCCTTCCTTCCCTCCCTTCTGTCCTTCCTTCCTTCCTTCCCTTCCTTCCTTCCTTCCTCTCCTTCCTTCCTCCCCTTCCTTCCTCCCCTTCCTTCCTTCCTCTCCTCCCTTCCTCTCCTTCCTTCCTTCTTTCCTTCCTTCCTTCCTCCCCTTCCTTCCTTCCTTCCCTCCCTTCTGTCCTTCCTTCCTTCCTTCCCTTCCTTCCTTCCTTCCTCTCCTTCCTTCCTCCCCTTCCTTCCTCCCCTTCCTTCCTTCCTCCCCTCCCTTCCTCTCCTTCCTTCCTTCTTTCCTTCCTTCCTTCCTTCCTTCCTCCCTCCCCTTCCTTCCTTTCCTCCCTCCCTCCCTCCCTCCATTCCTTCTTTCCTTTTTGAGACTGGGTCTCTCCCTGTCACCCAGGCTGGAGTGCAGTGGCATGATCATAACTCACTGTAACCTCAAGCTCCTGGACTCAAGCGATCCTCCCATCTTGGCCTCTTAAGTAGCTGGGACTACAGGTGTGCACTGCCATACCTGGCTAATATTTTTTACTTTGTCATAGAGACAGAGTCCCACCATGTTGTCCAGCCTGTTCTTGAACTCCTGGGCTCAAGCGAGCCCATCATCTCCGCCTCCTAAAGTGCTGGGTTTACAGGCATGAGGCACCGCACTTGGCCAGAATATCTTTTTCCTGACTGTCTTAGGTAAGAGAGTCATTCCTTTTTTTGTTGTTTGTTTCTTCAGGGGTGTCTACTGGGCTACTTTTATTCCAAAACAATAAAAAGGCAACTATGATGATACAGCAATCGATGGCTTATTCTCTTCAGTTTCATTTGCTGTGAATGAGTGTCCACTACATTCAAGGCCTTGTGATGGCTCCTTAGAGCTACAGAAGTGGCTGGAAAGGGATTTTATTGTTAACAAGGCGGCTAATAGGCTCTCTTTGCCCTTCCCCATGGTACTATCATCCAGTTCATTCCGTGGAGCGAGTTTTTCTGAAAAGAAATGGAAGATACCACCTAAAAGTGGGAGGACATACTGTAGTAGAGGAAGGCCTGGCTGGCCCACCTGTCACGTCTGCCCACCCAGCCTGGAGGGTGGTCAAAGTCTGGAACACACCACTGCTATGGGATATTGCACTTGCGCCGCCCGTTCACCAAAGCTAAGTTTTCCCACTTGTCCTTGAAGCTGAAATTCCAACGAAAGCATTTTCATTATATCAGAGTCCCATTTTCTTTATTTTTTTAAATTATACTTTAAGTTCTGGGGTATATTTGCTGATCTTGCAGGATTGTTACATAGGTATACACATGCCATGGTGGTTTGCTGCATCCATCCCCCCATCATCTACATTAGGTGTTTCTCCTAATGCTATCCCTCCCCTATCCCCTCACCCCCGCTATCCCTCCCTTAGCTCCCCACCCCCCAGGCCCTGGTATGTGATGTTCCCCTCCCTGTGTCCATGTGTTCTCATTGGTCAACACCCACTTATGAGTGAGAACATGCGGTGTTTGGTTTTCCTTTCTTGTGTCAGTTTACTGAGAATGATGGTTTCCAGCTTCATCCATGTCCCTGAAAAGGCAGAGTCCCATTTTCAATGGGGAGCCAGCTCAGCCAGGTGACATCTAAAGTCACCAAATAACCAAAATGGTGACAATTGCATTTAGTTGGTCACAGAGATAGATCCCTAAGGTTATTTCAATACCACGCCAAGTTTTAAAAGCCCCCAAGAGGTAGGAATCTATGCAACATAAACCACAAAGACCTTGTCTGGACTTGCAGGAGAGAACTGAGGGGCGGCCTGAGGCTCTGTGTCCAGTGCCTCGGATGGCCTAGGATTATAAAGGTCAGTGACACTGTGAGTCCATTGACGAAGGGTCCATGGTCCCGCTGAGTGGCAGGCACATGTCACATTCCTGAAGACTGCAAATTGGAAACAGGGAGAGTCTTCATGATAAAATCTAGGTTACAGCATTATAAAATGCTCCCAATTATCTTGACAAATGGAACTTGGTGTGAATGATTTACGAGAACATGATATTGTAGAGAAGGGAGAGTTCCAGCAATAGGAATGAGCTGTGCCTCGCCCTTGGGAAACCTCACCTCGGTTCTGGGGTGTTAGGTTGCTATGGAATGGCAAGTTTTGATCGCTGTTGATGTAAGGAAAATCCCATTCCTACATTCCCATGGCTAAGGGAATAAAGTAGAGAAAATGCAGTAAGCAACCATCCCAGAAAACCGATGCTCATAACAGTGCTTGCTATTGGACACTGATTTTGGCTTCATGTCAGTCAGTAAAATGGTGTTAGCTGCTTTGTTGCTTCGTGTATTTATCTGATAAATATTTATTGAATGCATATTGTGTGAAGCATTGTTCTAAACTCTGGCTATAACAAAGTGGAAAAAGGAAAATCCCTGATCTCATTGAGTTTTCTAAATAAATATAAATCCATTTTGACCTTTGCATATTTTTATTTTAGTATATCAAGTGGTCCTGGGATGGAATAAAGTACAACATGGATATGAGAACTTGGTTTATATCCTGCAGACTGATGAATTAGAGCACTTTCTAAAAGGTATCTGGAGTACCACTGAAAGCCTCACATCTGTTTCTTGGTAAATGCAAATCAAGTGATAATACTATTTATACAACGTGATCTCATTTTGCTAAAATATATATACATGAGGGAGAAAAGCACCGAAAGCCTGTACACTTAAAATTTTAAAACTGCCATGGGATAATGAGGACATTTTATTTTTCTCTTCGGGTTTGTCTCTGTTTTCCAGGTTTAATATGCTGAACAAGCTTTGCTTTTAACCACAAAACACTCTTTAAAGGCTGTAGTTTTTGTTTATTAATTTAAAAATGACATTTAGCATTTGCAAATAGTCTCCAGATTATGACTCATTCCCTACCAGTTCCCTCAAATATTGAGTAAGTAAGATGGCCCTGATGTGCTGGTTCATGCACCAGAACCATGAACAGAACTGGAATTCACAAGCCTAAAAATATTAGGCTGCCCACGTTATTCATTCAACTACATTCTTCCCATTGAGCGAAATGAATGCTAACTTCCTTCTGTGGATCTGGCCTCTTGCAATAGCAGGGCACTATGGCAAGGGTTTGTTTTAAGTCGTTTATTTGGAAAGCGATCCTGGCAAGTACAGTGAAGGAGTGGGAAGGAAGTGGGAAGGAAGGAAAGCAAGGAAGAGAGGGCTACCACTCTGGGCAACTAGGCACAGTCCTGCTGCGGAGCAAATATGCAGAGAGTATCTGACAAGTGTCTCCCCACAGTAGGGGAGACATCCTTTGTTGATTGGGGGCTGGTCCTAAAGGCATTAATTCCTTAGCACTTCCTGTCTGTCCCATGAGCAGGATAAGCAATCCGTTATAACCAGAGAAAGACTTATGATATATAAGAGTTTGATATCATAATAGAAATAGGCATCACTCCAAAGCTTTGTTTATTTCAGAAAAACAACAACAACACTGAGTGATGATTGCCTGTCAGGTGAGTGAAACCATGACCGTGGTAAATGGAGAACCCTCCACAGGGAGAGACCTAGTCCTTGAGAAGGGCCTTCAGCCACAGACTGAAGCTTCAGGAGACCTCTCCAGTGAACTAAAGGGACGTGAATTAGAGACGCTGCTGTAATAAATACCTCTAAAGGCTGGGTGCAGTGGCTCACACCTATAATGCCAGCACTTTGGAAGGCCGAGGTGGGCGGATCGCTTGAGATCAGGAATTCGAGACCAGTTGGTCAACATGGTGAAACCCCATCTCTACTAAAAATACAAAAATTAGCCAAGCATGGTGGCAGGCACCTATAATCCCAGCTACTCAGGAGGCTGAGGCAGGAGGATCGCTTGAACCCAGGAGGCAGATGTTGCAGCGAGCCAAGATCGTGCCACTGGACTCCAGCCTGGGCAACAGACCGAAACTCTGTCTCAAAACAAAACAAACCTCCAAAGTTGCAGTGGCTTACATCATAACATTTTCTTTTTTGCTCGTATAAACTGCTTTGCAGGTCCCGCAATTTTACAGGACAGCTCTACCTCAAATTTTGTCTATGTTCTCCTATCTTGGGGTCCTCTGCTTCTTAGAGAAAAGAGGTTGTGGAAGGATTTGGGCTAAAGTCATTTAAAGGATAGGGATACAACGTAGGATATTGTGTGGCCCAGTCTGGCAGTGAGGATGCCACTTAGACACATATTCCATTTCCCAAAACTCATTCATGAGTCCCTAGCTAACTGCATGGGAAGTCTGGCCTTTCCACGTGCTCAAGAAGAGAAGAAAGTTGGGGAGCCTGTAGCGGTACCCTGAGGGGCTCCCTGTTGCTGTGTCTGAACACATGGAGCTCTGGACACATCTGTTACTTACTGGATACTATATTGATTAGAAAATGAGTTTTTATGTAACTGATTTCAGGTGCAAATTGTTCATACTGAGGCACACGGGAGAGACACCATGGTACCCTGTAGCACGTGCTTTGACCTGAGAGTCAGAACAACCAAGACTGAATTCTGGACCCACTCTCAACAGAGTATGTGATTTGGGACATGATAGCCTCTTGATCTGAAAAATAATAGTCTCTTTTGTTATCATAGTCCATGATTGTTAAATATTTTTAAAAGAGTATATATTTTTACACATATATATACATACACAACACACATGCCAGCGTAAGAAGCTACATGCATGTAACAAGGCCAGGTGCAATTAGAACTGGAAGTAGGATTTGCTCTTCTGAGCATTTTGTTGTCTTGTTGAACTCCTGTTTCTATCAATCTTTGCATTATCTTTCTCCCATCTTGGAAAAGCAGCGCATTAGTGCTGTGGCTCTCTCGTGGGCCAGGCAGGTGTGTATCGTCAGAGGTGAGTGAATGCTGGCAGCAGCTGTGGGTGAAATCCTGTTATAGGTAGGCTGGGGTAGAAGAAACAACACAGGTCTTGTTGTGAAATCCAGAGAAATCGCAGACCTGTAGTCAATCTCGTCTCACCCGCAGGCCATAAGCATTTCTAAGTTCTAATGTTTCTCGGGTGAGAGGGGCTTTCGGCTGTTTAATAGACACTGGAGACCAGTAAAGTGCATACCGGTTAGAAGGCTGCATTTTCTAGCTAACAAAACATCGCACAGGGCCAAAGAACAGGAAAGTCTTGTTTCAGCGAGGTTTGGACAATCAAAGAAGTAGAGTGAAGGACGATGATTTCAGAAAACTCAGCTGAAAGAATTGGAGACTATTACAGAAAGAGTTGTCTATCCACAGCCTCATTTATTTCAGAAAAAAGACTAAATGATGGTTTCCTATCAGGTATGTGAAACAATGGGCATGTTAAATGGTTTCGGGGACTTTTTTATTCTTCCTTTATGTATTTATGTGTTTGTTTTTCTGAGATTTACTGATTTACTGGTCACAGGTCAGAATTTATGTTAGACATTGGGTCACCTCTCCTGGCGGCTTCTATCTGGTCAGAGGAAGCCCATTAGGTCCAGCCAGCCCACAAGAATGCCTGCCATGTGTTCACCTGGATTGTTCTGAGTAACTGTTGATAAAACAAGGACCCACTGGATTTCTATCTCCAGAGTCACTGTTTTCTGAATTAGAGCAATAATAGTGGAAACTAAGTTTCTGTCTTTTAGGTGTCGCAGATGACCAAAATCTGCAATGATTTCCTGTCACTCAACAGGAGGTTATGAGATCCAATGAGGAATAAAGAGCTGACATAGATTTAGCACGTGCTAAGTGCTCTTCTAAACATTTTATATACGTTAACTCATTTATTTCTTCCAACCTCACTATAGGGCAGGCACTATTATAGTTCCCATTCCATTCCATAGAAATGGAAACAGGTGAGACCAAGTAACTTTCCTAGAGGAACTACTTAATCTTCCTGTATTAATAAATTGCCATTTCATGTTATTGCATTGAAAAGAGCACTACCTAGGCCGGGCATGGTGGCTCACGCCTGTAATCCCAGCACTTTGGGAGGCCGAGGTGGGTTGATCACCTGAGGTCAGGAGCTTGAAACCAGCCTGGCCCACATGGCAAAACCCCATCTCTACTAAAAATACAAAAATTAGCCCACCTTCATGGTAGGCACCTGTAATCCCAGCTACTCGGGAGGCTGAGGCAGAAGAATCGCTTGAACCTGGGAGGTGAAGGTTGCAGTGAGCCCAGATTGCACCACTGCACTGCAGTCTGGGCTGCAGAGTAAGACTCTGTCCCAAAAAAAGAAAGAAAAGGAAACAGCACTACCTAAAAGAGAATGATTTTTTTTTTCACCAAAGCATTGAAGAGTTTGGAGTCACGAAATTTGATCAAAAGTATACGGAGACTCTAGTCAGATCACAGTGATTGATATACAGGAAGACTTTCATTTACTCTTTTCATCAAAATGTAATAATTATCTACCCTGTACTGGTGTCTGAGATGCAGGGATGAATATGCTTCAAGGAGCTGTTGGGCAGTAGGAAAAAAAACTGTAAATGAACCTTATGGTCAGGTGTCGTGGCTCACATCTGTTACTCCTGCACCCTGCATTTGGGAGGCTAGAGGGGAAGATCCTCTGAGCCCAGGAGTCTGAGACCAGCCTTCGCAACATAGTGAAACCCCATCTCTATTATTTATTTACTGTGAAATAGAGTAAAAGCGACAAATAAAATATGTGGAAGGTAGGGAGGGGCAGAGTGGAGGATTGATAGTAATAGCTGGCCCTTATCACTTACTCTAGGTTAATCCTTTCAACCCTTACAAAGCCTCTATGATGCAGGTACTATGATTAGCCCAACTTAAGACCCAAGGAAACTGAGGTAGCAAGAAGTTCAGTAGTAGGTCCAGGGCTCCCGGAGAGACGATCCACCGTGGCCCTGAGTGTCTCTTCCTCACCCTGTGGGTGTGCCTGCCTGATGGCCCTTTACCTGAGCTGTGTCTCCGGGTTGCAGCAGGCAACTTTGAAGGATGATGTAGCATTTCCCCCCTGGACAAAGAGAAGGTTTTGTTTCACCTTTAAAAATTTTATTTTTATAGATTCAGGGGTATGTGTGCAGGTTTGTTACATGGATATATTATTTAATGCAAGGTTTGAGTTTCTAGTGTACCCATCACCCAAATAGTGAACACTGTACCCAACAGGTAATTTTTCAACCCTCATCCCCCATCCTGCCCGCCTCTCTTGGGGTCCTCAATATATTATTTACCTTTGTGTACTCATGTGTACCCTTTGTTTAGCTCCTACTTACAAGTGATAGCATTCAATATTTGACTTTCTGATGCTTAGTTACTTCACCTAGGACAATGGCCTTCAGCTCCATCCACATTGCTTCAAAAGACATGATCTTATTCTTTTTTATGGCTGCATAGTATTCCATTGTGTATATGTACCACATTTTCTTTTCTTTTCTTTTCTTTTTTTTTACTTTTAAGTTCAGGGGTACATGTGCAGCTTTGTTACATAGGTAAATTTGTGTTATGGGAGTTTATGGTACAGATTATTTCATTACATCTAATATCCATTAGTTATTTTTCCTGATCCTCTCCTCCTCCAGCCTTCCACCCTCCAATAGGCCCCAGTGTCTGTTGTTACCCTCTTTGTGTCCATGTCTCATCTCTTAGCTCCTGCTTATAAGTAAGAACATGCAGTATGTGATTTTCTGTTCCTGCATCAGTTTGCTAAGAGTAATGGCCTCCAGCTCCAGCCATGTCCCTGCAGAGGACATTATCTCATTATTTTTTTATGGCTGCATAGTATTCAATGGTGTGAATTATGCCACATTTTCCTTATCCCGTCTATTACTGATTGGTATTTATAATTCATTCATTCATCCATGGACTTAGGTTGATTCCATACCTTTGCTATTGTGAATAGTGCTGTGATACACATATGAGAGAAACTGACTTTTTGATATAACAATTTATTTTCCTTTGGGTAGATACCCAGTGGTGAGATTGCCAGGTTGAATGGTAGCTCTGTTTTTAGTTCTTTGAGAAACTGCCACAGAGGTTGTACTAATTTACATTCCCACCAACAGTGTATAAATGTTCCCCTTTCTCCACAGGGAAGTCTTTTTATTCCACTTATTATAAAAGTGGTGATTTCCCAAGCTCAAGCTCCGGGTTCCTCTCCTGTAAGGTGACCGGCCTTGTGCACAGGTATCCACGAGGAGCTGTCTGCATCTCCATCATAAGACTTGGGGGCACAGGGAACCAGCAATCGTGCAGCTCTGTCTACTGCTTTGGTCATGATTAGCAAAGTCCTTTGTCTCTGACCCAGGAGTTCCGTGCCTTCTGCCAGCACCTATGAAACAGTAACAGCGAACTAGATAGCTTGTGTGTGAAATAGAATATCAAACTCTGCATAGTTCTTGACAAGGCCACATAGCCAGTAAGTGGTGGAACCTGACTTTCAACCTGGACAGTTTGACTTAGAAACTCACCATCTTAAACACTATGAATAAATAAAGCATCAAAGATAGACAACTAATTTCCTGGTAGAGTAAAAACAGATTTTTAAAGACAATGGTGTGTTTGGAGGGAATTTTGAAGCATAAATGGGAATTTAGCAGAAGAATAAAGGAGAAAGGACATTCCAGGTAGAAGGAGTGAGGTGCACAAAGGCTGGAAGCCAGGAAGCACACACATGTTCTGGACACTGCAAGAAGGGAGTCCTAAGACTGCAGCACCCGGTAGAATTTTGCTGGGGACTGGGGTGAGAGATGAGGTTGGAGAGACAGGCAGAGGCCAGAATAAGATGGGTATGTGTGCCCACTCATCTTGTAGAAAGCTTTTTAAGAATTATAGGCAGGCTGGGTGCAGTGACTCACCCCTGTAATCCCAGCACTTTGAAAGCCTGAGGTGGGTGGATCACTTGAGGTCAGGAGTTCAAGACCAGCCTGGCCAACATGGCGAAACCCCATCTTTACTAAAAATACAAAAATTAGCCTGGTGCGGTGGCAGGAGTGTGTAATCCCAGCTACTCAGGAGGCTGATGCAGGAGAATCTCTTGAACCCAGAAGGCAGAGATTGGGTTCAAGTGATTCTCCAGCCTGGGAGACAGAGTGAGACTCTGTCTCTTAAAAAAAATTATAGGCAAGAAAGTGACACTATCAGATTTGTGTTTTTGAAAGACCCCTTGGGAATGTTGTGAAAGATGAATTGGAGAAGTCAGGGAGATCAGGTTAGAAGCAATTGAAGTGATCTAAGTAAGATGTGATGAGGGCCTGAACTTTGTAGCGTGTACAATTTAAGTGCTGATATTTTAATTTAATGCCTAATGATAGCAGTAATTAGCTTGCAATTACTCCAGCCAGAGAAGTTGTATTTTTAATTCCCAAGTCTTGATCTTTTTACTTTGTACAAGAAGTAGGAGAAGGTCAATTGAGTAAAGTGATCTTATTTCTTTTAATTTTAGACAAGAGACTAATGAGGAGGAGCTGAGTGTCTGCCGCCCTAAGACTGAGGTAAGCACCCATGATGCTAAGAAATCTTTATTCATTATCTTTCCTCATTATGGCAAAGAAGAATGGAAAATGCTAATAGGAATTCCCATCCAAAGCAGAGATTCTCGATCCTTTCTGAGCTCAGCCCTCTTGGATAGAGTATCATATCTCATAAGCACACACAACTTGCTTTTTCTTCCTCTCCTTCTTAAGGAAAAACTCTATGAACAACAAGGATCATTATGGACACAGGTTTAGGGATATTGGCGATGGTGGTGAGGATGGCGACTTCATCCGCTTTGGTGATGAGATGCGGATAATCTGTTCTTGGTTCGCAGTGTTCACAGTCTTTAAGTTTAGTTATTGGAAATTACAGTTCAAAGTATTGCTGGTGAAGATATGCTTCACTACACATGGTGGGCTTAGCCAAACAATCCACCGTAAATGAAATTGATGATGATGAAACTAAACAAACTGTGATTTGTTAAAAAGCAATGATATCAGCCATTGGAAAATTTAACTTGGGCAGGATACCCTAAATTGCCTAACATCCATGAACTCTTCCTCCTTCCTAACAGAACCCAGTTTATTGAGAAATATATTCTCTTCCACACAACCAAGCCTCTTGAGAGAGGCTAGCCTGTCCCTAGCTCCATGCAGTAGATTCTAGTTTGTCTGAATAATCCAATTCTCCTTGATGGTGACTAGCTTAGGAATGGCCAGGTGACAAAAACTCTTCTTCTGAACATTGCTGTGTCTAAACATAATGCCTGGAAATGCCTTATCTATCTTGCAACCTTGAGAGGTGCTGGCCTTAAGGACAAAGCGGGTGCAGAGAGGAGAAAGGGCCAAGGGAGACCCAGAGAAGCAGAGCTACTATAACCTTGGACTTAAGTATTGTGTATGTGAAAGGAAGGTTTAAAAGCCGAAGGATGGGTGTCCATCTTTAGATCATCTCTTGGCAGAGGGTAGAGTCTAAACAACATTTTAAAAAGCATTGCCCTGAGGCCAGGCATGATGGCTTACACCTGTAATCCCAGCACTTTGGGAAGCCAAGGTGGGCAGATCACCTGAGGTCAGGAGTTCAAGACCAGCCTGGCCAAGATGGTGAAACTGCATCCCTACTAAAACTACAAAAATTAGCCAGGTATGGTGGCAGGCACCTGCAATTCCAGCTACTCAGGAGGCTGAGACAGAAGAATGGCTTGAACTTGGGAAGTGGAGGTTGCAGTGAGCCGAGATGGTGCCACTACACTCCAGCCTGGGTGACAGAGTGAAACCCTGTCTCGAAAAAAAAACAAAAGCATTTCCCTGAAAATGACTGATGACACCTCACCCCTGCAGAGTGGCTGGTGGGCAGAATATCCTATGGTAAGTATTCCCAGTAATAGCTACATTGCTATTTGTTGAACACAAGCTATAGAAAAAACACACTGCTAAATGATGACTACCAGGGGACAGGTTATTATAATTATGGCAATTTAGAAAAGACTCTCATGAACTTACCTCAGCTTAGAACGCAGAAACAAGTGAAAAACCCCTTACTGTCCTTTTCTCAATTTCCCTCTGTTGACTTTCACCCAGGACACCTGTCTACATTCTACATTAAAAATGTGGACTGTTCTACATTAAAAATGTGGACTGTCTCATCAAAGCCAACAATCTGTTCTTCAATTTTTATCAACCAGTGGGTGGTATTTCATTCTCTCTTTGCATTATCACCGGAGAGAATTTGTGAAAATTTACATGCCTGGAGGTCCAGGATCCTGGGAAGCCATTGGCACTCTTTTCCTCTGTTGAGCTGTCTAGTTGTCTTCTCTCTTTTTTAATATTAAATGTTTGTGAAATGTCCCAAAATCTTAGGAGAGAAGCCATCCTGTCTAAAGGAATTATAT
The DNA here is from genome assembly GCF_030222135.1 of Aotus nancymaae. Lineage (NCBI taxonomy): Eukaryota > Metazoa > Chordata > Mammalia > Primates > Aotidae > Aotus > Aotus nancymaae. The sequence goes on along the minus strand of NW_026988498.1, from coordinate 3,744,536 downwards.
TGTTGGCTCTTTCTGGTTGCGAGACATAGAGACTTTCTCTTATTTCAGGTAATGACTTGTCATTTAAAAGAAAAAGAACAGAAAATAGAGGAATCAAGAAAGTATATCAGTAGCTAAGCAGCCACAGCCACTGCTTAACAGAAGAAAGAACAATGGCTTCTTATCATCAGGACACACCACCAGCATTAATGACCTATCAGGAACTCTGGGGACCAGACATCTTTTTGTGCCCTCGGAATTGGACATCTGTCACTCCCTATGCATGATTGCCACACTGTGACTTTGTTTCTTTTATATCTGGTTTGCCCATCTGCTGCCTCTGAAAGGTAGTTGTCCTTTATCTGTGGAGGATACATTCCAAGACCCCCAGTGGATGCCTGAAACCACAGATAGTACCGAACCCTACAAGCACTGTTATTTTTTAAATCTGATAACCAAGAGAGCTACTAAGTGACTAGCAGGCAGGTATCATAGACTGTAAATATGCTAGACAAAAGGATGACTCACATCCTAGGCAGGAAGGAGCAGGACAGTGTGAAATTTCTTCCCACTACTTAGAACAGCACATGATTTAAAACCTATGGATTGTTTATTTCTGGAATTTTCCATTTCATAACTTCAGACTGCAGTGACCTTGGGTATCTGAAACCTTGGAAAGCAAAACCATAGACAAAGGGCGACTACTGTATATAGAATTCTAGGTTGATAGTGGTTTTTTCTCTTAATAATTTAAAGTTATCATTTCATTGTCTTCTGACTTGCATTATTTCTGATAGGAAGTCAGTTGTTAATCTCATTATTGACACCACATTGTTTTTACTATTTTTTTTCAAACTCTAACTTAGTTGAATAGTTTCTATTGACCTGTGTTCAGGTTTGCTAATGCTTTCTTTTGAAAATTCAAACTGCTGTTAATGTCATCCAGTGAATGTTTTATCACAGACATTGCATTTTATCATCCTAGAATTTCCACTTTGTCTTTTTTTTAGAGTTCTCTTTTCTCATCTGACATATCCCTATCTCTTACCCATTAGATCCACATTTTTCTATAAATTTGTTTAAAATGTATATAATAATTGCTTAAATAATCTTGCTGCTAGTTCCAGTAACTGGGTTTAACTATGGGTCTGCTTCTATTGACTATGTGTTCTTTTAGTTATCAGTGAGTATGTATTATATCTCTACATGCCTCATAATTTTTTATTATACCTAAGATATGCATATAAAAATACAATGAAGATTGAAATATAATAATGTTTTGATGTTTTTCCAAAGAGAACATAAGCTCTTTCCCTCTGTCTAACAGGGAGGAGGACTAATTATTCATATTCCTTTTAGAGTCGAATTGGCTGAATCTTTAATTAGATTGAGATCTCTTATGCTTAGATCAACCCTCACTCTCATACTACTACTATCTTTTAGATATTACCAATATTTGAGTGGATGAGCTTCCATTTTAGCTATTTTTAACTTACTTTGGATTCCCAGTTACAAAAGAGGCTGAGGTGGGAGAATCACTTGAGCCCAGGAGGTTGAGGCTACAGTGAGCTGTGATTGTGCCACTGCATTCCAGCCTGGGCAACAGAATGAGACCCTGTCCTCCAAAAAAAAAAAAAAAAAGTCAAGGACCCATGTGAGTTTCATAAATAAAAAGAGTAGGTTATCACTATGTTATGAAATAGGACATTAGCAATGTATATTACTCACAGACTTGTATTCATGATCATTGTTAGCCCCCAGGAAAGTATAATTTTTATTTTTTTCGAGTTTTTCTTGACATTACCATGGGAACAAAAGGCTTTTATGCCCTTCTGAAGTGAAAGTCTGAACCAAACATTTAAACTTAAAAACCATAAAATCACTAGAAGAAAATATGGCATCTTTTTAAAAAATAATCTTAGAACAAAAAGTCCTTTCAGACCACATAACATTCCCTTTGAATATTCTTGGAATCCAAGCATTGTGAAAGTACATGGGTCTTTGTAGTTTTGCCCTGCATCTTTGCCCTTTCTTCACTGACACTTTTTTTGTCAAAGTTTGAGCATAGTGGTGGTGATGTGAAAGTGATTGGCCTAACTTGTTTTTGCAGTTAGGATACTCTTATATTGAACTCTACACATCCAGGCTGCACTGTCATGTATAGTTCAGCTGATTTTTTCTCCTCCTTGCAAATGTCTGCCTAGGCCAACCCTTACATGCCTAGATTAGAAACTCTTGTCAGGAATGGAAGAGGAACGGAAGCTGTCCTGGGTTTCTCTTTGCCAACGAAGGGCTCATGTTTCCAAAATTCAGTTCATTAAGTCTTCTTTTGACTCCTGATCTTTGTTAGCCCCATGGGAAAGTATAATTTCTAGTTTTTCTGAGTTTTCCTTGACGTTACCATGGGAACAAAACGCTTTCATGCCCTTCCGAAGTGAAAATCTGAACCAAACATTTAAACTTAAAAAAAACCCCATAAAATCACTAGAAGAAAATATGGCAGATTTTAAAAGAGTAATCTTAGAACAAAAAAAAAAGTCCTTTTTGAGCAAGACACAAGCCTCAGAAGCCATAAGAAAAATAATTTAATCAATCTTTATCTTTTTTATCCCTTTCTCTCTCTATATGTACATGTTATAGATATATATATTTATCTTAAACTTGGTCAGGTGCAGTGACTCATGTCCTTTAATCCCAGCACTTTGGAAGGCCAAGGTGGGTGGATCACTTGAGGTTAGGAGTTTGAGACTAGTATGGCCAACATGGTAAAAATGCAAAAATTAGCTGGGCGTGGTGGCACACTCCTGCAGTCCCAGCTACTCTGGAGGCTGAGGCAGGGGAATCACTTGAACCCAGAAGGCGGAGGTTGCAGTGAGCTGAGATCACGCCACTGCACTCCAGCCTCAGCAACAGTGAGACCCTCCCATCTCAAAAAATAATAAATAAATAAATAATATATACATACCTTAAACTTGAACATGGTACAATATATTAAAGCCACAGGACGAACTGAGAAAAAAATTGCAACACAAAGGATAAAGATTACCTTATAAAACTTATTAAGATATTTTTGTAAATAATAAAAAAATGAACAAAGGCAGGTAGGTAACATAAAAATCATTATATACAGAATTCCAGGATGAAAAGATGCTCAAACATGCTGACAATTAAGAACTACAAATGGAACCGAGACATGGTTTTTTTTAACCAGTCACCTTGACAAAGTTAGGTGCTAGCAAGTGCATGAGGAACCAGCACACGCACACACGGTAGATGAGAGTGTAAATTAGCACAGCTTCCTTGCACGTGTTTGTTTCATGTTAAGACAGAGTGTTATTTGGTGATATCTAACAAAATTAGAAAATGAATACACCCTTTGACCCAGCAATTTCAGTTTTAGGAATTTATTCTGCAAAAATGCTGAAAATGCACATAAAGATGTATGTAAAAGCAAAGCCACTGCCGCACTGTTTGCCATGGCAAGAACAGATACTGAAAATAACATGAATATCCATAATCAAGGGCTGGTTAAAATGTAGAGCACATCATTCCAGTGGAATACTCCAGAACTGGCAGGAAATGAATAGAGCTGTGTGTGCTGATACAGAAAGATTGTCGAGGTGACATATACATAGAATAATATGACTTATATGTCCCCATTTGTATTGAAAAGCAGATCTATGTTGTGTGTCTGCAGGGATACTATCTGGAAGGTACACCAGGAACTGCTGAGGAGTGGGACTAGGATTCTGAGATGAAGGGGATTTGCTTTTCATTTTAAGTGGTATTATTACTTGAATTTTTAAAAAATCAAGGACCAGCCAGGTGTGATGGCTCATGCCTGTAATCTTAGCACTTTGGAAGCCTGAGGTGGGTGGATCAGTTGAGTCTAGGAGTTTGAGACCAGCATGGGCAACATAATAAGATGCTGTCTCTACAAAACAAAACAAAAAAGGCTGGGAGTGGTGATATGCTCCTGTGGTCCCAGCTACTCAAGAGGCTGAGATGGGAGGATCACTTGAGCCCAGAAAATTGAGGCTACAGTGAGCAGAGATTATGCCACTGCACTTCAGCCAGGACAAGAGAGTGAGACCCTGTCCTACAAAAAAAAAGTCAAGGGTCACATGATTTTCCTAAATAAAGGGAGTAGGTTATCTCTAGGTCACAGAATAGGACATTTAGCAATGTTTGTTACTCACTGACTTATATTCATGGCAGACCATATCACACTGCCTTTGAATATTCGTACTGAGCCTGTTACAAAGCATTTCACATAGGAAAAGCGTGTGCGAAATCAACAAGCAAATGAAACTGTGAATTTATTGACAGTATCCATGAGATATGCAGAGTCTTCTGATAACCTCAGAATGCTGATAAATTTAGCAAACCTCAGTCTTAAAGTTGGCCAGATAACTACTTATTTTGCTGAAGTCAACAAAAAAGCTAAGACTTGTGAAACCTTTGAAAAAGTGTCAATGAACTTTTACTTTCAGATGGGGCCGAGCTGTTGTTCTAGAAGGAAAAAGGATGTCTTGTCCTGTGTAAACCAGAACAGTGCTTCCGAAGTCAAGGAGCGAGGCCCAGAGAACCGAGCCTGTGTTCTGTTGTTTCCGCTTCCTCATTAATGAGCACTGGCCTTCGGTGAGTTCCTTTTCCTTGCTGGGTTTCATTTGTAAAATGTTGACTGATGGCTAAGGGTGTTTATTCGGCAAAATCACCTAATTAGAAGAGAAAAAAGGAAAAAAGGGCGGGCGCGGTGACTCACGCTTGTAATCCCAGCACTTTGGGAGGTCGAGGTGGGCAGATCACGAGGTCAGGCATTTGAGACCAGCCTGGCCAGCAGGGTGAAACCCCGTCTCTACTGAAAAAAAAAAAAAAAATATATATATATATATACACAAAAATTAGCTGGGTGAGGTGGTGCGCACCTGTAATCCCAGCTACACAGGAGGCTGACACAGGAGAATAATTGAAACCGGGAGGCGGAGGTTGCAGTGAGCTGAGATCCTGCCATTGCACTCCAGCCTGGGTGATAGAGTGAGACTTCATCTCAAAAAAAAAAAAAAAAGAAAAAGGAAAATACGAAACAAAATTAAACATAAGCAGCACATTCCACATTTTAGACTTACTTAGATTCCTATCTTTGTACCACAATCCTAATGTTAATTCACTTTCTCAAAGGTGTCCAGCTAGGATGGGTTTTGATCATCCATGGAATTGCTGGTTCTATAAGCTTTGGTTACTTTGATGACTGGAGGTATAGAAGGTCAGAGACATGCATTAAATACATGTTTCTGATTTTCCCACATGACGTGTGGATAGATAGGTGCCTCTATATATTTTGTTTCAAATTTCATCTCATTCATTTAGTTGCAGAAATATTTATCTGATGGGTTCACTGGGTTAATAATTTAGAACTCCTGAACTTTTAAGAAAAAGAATTTGGACTTTCTTATAGCTTTTGCTAAACTTCAAATAAGGTTCCCCAGTAAGTCTGGGATAGGCCATGGCATTGTCAGAAAAGCCATTCTGCATCTGTGTCTGGGGGGTTCCTGCACGTCACTGCCTAACAGCCAATTTGCTGTGAATACCATCAATCGTCTGATTTGCAAGGCTCTGCACTGGGGACACGGTGAAGATGAACCGTGGTTCATTCCAGGGGTTAGTCAAGTTCTGGAACTGGAAAGTGAACGACCATTTATCAGTCAGCAAAACAGGACTGTGCTGAAACACAGCCAGCGGGAGTTCAATTAGGCAGAGACAAATCGTGGGGAAAGGAAGAGATGGCATTCTGCACGGGCACAGGCACCAGCTCCTTAGAAACGGCTGCTGCAAAGCCACCGAAGTGAAGGCTCTGCTGAGCCTGTCCCCAGCCCCACCCAGTGGAGAAGCCATCCACCGAGGGACAAAGCCAGGAAACCAAGACAGCTTTCTCTGCCACAGAAAGTGAGCTTGTAGCAGCAAGCCTGGTTTAAATTCATCTCAGGACAGAAATAGGGAAGCTTCTTGGGGAGCTGTTCCGTGTTCTTGGCTTGTTTGATTGTTTGGCAAGAAATACAATGGAAAAGCCTCTCCTATCAAACACACAGGATGTTTTTATTAAGTCGTCCTTCCTTTTCACTGGATCAAATGGTTTTTAAAAATGGGATTTCTGATTCAATTAAACGATGTGGGGGAAACTTGGGAGTGTCCATTAAGCTTATTTTTCTCTGGTCCTTTAAAATTTCCTTCCCCCATTTTTTGGATGTTTCATAATGCACCTAGTGTATTAATACAATAGGGCATGATCATTCTCTTTAAATAAATAATTATGAATTTAATGGGGAGCTTAGGCTTGATTATTTTTATTTTATTGTTTTTTACATGTAAAGATATGAGACAATAAAACATTTTGGAGGCCAGGTGTGGTGGCTGGTGCCTGTAATCCCAGCACATAAGAAGGCTAAAGCAGGAGGATTGCTTGAGTCCAGAAGTTTGAGGTCAGTCTGAGCAACATAGCAAGACCTTTGTCTTAAAAAAAAAAAAAAAAAAAGAAATTAAATTAAAACATTAGGCCGGAGGAGGTGGCTTATGCCTGTAATCCCAGCACTTTGGGAGGCTGAGGCCAGTGGATCACCTGAAGTCAGGAGTTTGAGACGAGCCTGACCAACATGGAGAAACCCCGTCTCTACTAAAAATACAAAATTAGCTGGGTGTGGTGGTGCATGCCTGTAATTCAGGCTACTTGGGAGGTTGAGACAGGAGAATTGCTTGAACCTGGGAAGGAGAGATTGCAGTGAGCTGAGATCGTGCCATTGCACTCCAGCCTGGGCAACAAGAGCAAAACTCCGTCTCAAAAAAATAATAATGAAAAATAAAAATAAAATAAAACATTAGCCAGACATGGTGGTACGCGCCTGTTGTTCCAGCTGCCTGGGAGGCAGGGGTGGGAGGACCACCTGAGCTCAGCAGTTTAAGGCTGCAGTGGGTTGTGATCGTCCCACCATACGTCAGCCTTGGGTGACAGAACAAGACCTTGTCTCCAAAAATAAAAATAAAATTGGAGACCATTACTTTAGAATTTAGAGTCAGAAACACAGCTTCTACCACTTGTTCCTTCCTACTTAAGAAGTGACATTCAAAGACAAGGACTCTCTGGATACTGTAATAACTGGAGCACTGTGATAGCCCAGACAAGTGTTATGACGTGTTTTGATAGAAAAATACAAAAATAAGAGTTCAAGGGGAGTAAAAAGAAAGATTCAATGCAAGTTATGAGTATAAGCATGTAAAGTAAGAATGGGAATTAAAACAGTTTTACATTTCAGGTTATGTAACTATTTACTCATAAAATGTTTTTTAAAAATTACCCATTTTCCTGTAGACAACACTTGTGTGTGACATCCCTCGACACTCCACCATTGCTCCCAGTTTCCTTTATGAAACAGAAGTTGCTGTGATTAAAAGTGATAATTAACATAAGTGGTTACAGTTATACTAAGAATAATAGTGACAGGGAAATACAAACTGTAATTGTTTTTGTTTTTCAAGGAAAAGGAGTAGTTTTTTAGTGGCTTTCAAACATTTTGGTCTGTGTCACCTTTAAACTCGTAAAATATTATTCACAATCCTAGAGCTTTTTTTGTGTATGTGTTGATATTTGCCATGTTAAAAATTAGCACCAAGATTTAAAAATTACCCATTTTATGGGGTGGAGAGGTCCCCACGTCTTGGATTCCAATTCCTACCTCTGCTCTGTGCTCCTGCAGAGAACCCTGGAGTGGCTGAGTGCAGGGCATGTTCAGCTTGCAAATGGCTTGCCCAACCCCACCAGCCATGCCTCACCTCCAATTCATCTCACTTTCAGGTTGTTGTTTGACTTGTTTGTTGAACAGGGTATTTTTATACTGAATTCTTCTTGGACTATGGAGGGAAATCAATTATGGATTGTGCAGCGCCGGGACATGCGTGGCCTGTGGATGAGCCGACTCATGGCTCAGCACAGAGTCAGCTGTCTACGTGGCGTGAGTGAAGCTTCACTGTGGGAGCGCACTCAGGCCCCAGGTATTTCCTCCTTTCATGTGTCGTGGGACCCAGGTCCCCTCCAGCCTGCTGCTTCCTGTGCTGACTTACCAAGCTTGAATCTCAGGCTTGGTTCCCCCAAGAGGTGTGAGGTGTGCTCCTCTGCTCCCACCCCACTCCCTGCAGCCACTCCTCCTTCCTCTCTCGAGTTCAAGGGCCGCCTAAGCTGCAAGCTCATTGAGTAGTTCCAGAAAAGCTTAAGTGGGAAGAACAATCAGAGGGAGGCGGAATACCTGCTTGCAAACTGAAACGTGTTTCCTTTAGAGACTCTGAATACATGGCGCTCTGGTCACTGCCTGGGCATGGAGACCGGGCAGAGAATCGGATGGGAAATACAGTAACAAAGTCAAATCACTGTGCATTTAAAGAAAGGGGATGATTCAGCCAGCTAGGATGAGGGGCGGTCCCCAGATCCCGGATCCCAGAGGCACTGACCACGCCTACTACATGAGATGCAAGGAGGTGTCCTGCGTGCTCCCTTAGCCAGCGCGGCCAGACCAGGTGTCTGGGCTTTGCCTTGCTGCTTCTGAAACTCAACCTACAATCCTGGAGAAATCTCCCTGCAGGCTTACTGTTCGGCTATGATAGACTGATCCATGGTCCTCAGATGTGGTGCTATTTCATTTCCAGTTTATCACATATTAGTATTTTACACATTATGGGGAATCCTGGAATGAGTGCTGTTCTAGGCACACAGGAAAGTCACAGTTAATCTGTTGAAGCTGTTCTAGCAGCTTTTGGAGCTTTGGTTTCTAAAAGATTAAAGTGCTCAGTGGACTGCAGTTACCTGAAACAGTGAGGATTTTTTTTTTCCTTGTAAACACAAGGAAATGATTTTTGTTTTCAAGTGGGAATCCATTTTTCAAAAGAGCTACTTTGAGTTGTGAGCAGATGCAAACCTTGGATGGAATCTCCTGCACCGATTCCGTCCTTCTCTTGTGATCGCTAAGAATTCCAAGCAGCACAAATAAGTCCAGGATATTGCAGGCACGCGCTGAAAGCCGGAGCAACATGGGAAGAGCAAGAACGTAATTTTTCTTCCCTGCCACCCTCTCCATTTTCCCCGGATGCTCCTGTGGACTGAAAGCATAGATTGCACTGGTCAGCCTCTGATGGATCACTTCACAGCTGGGACCAGGAGGATGGAGGGAGGGTCCCCACAATCTCCTTTTCTCAGGCTCTGTTCCAATTTCATCTTTATCCCATTTTACCAACTCTTCCCTCGCTTCCTAATCACAGTTTCCTCTGTAATGGGTGCCGCTGCTTTTCCACTGCAAAAGCAAGCCAGGAAATTTGCTTTAGAGGCTGGAGCAAAGGTCTGAGGAGCGGAGACAGCAAAAAATCCCAGGGCAGTGTGTAAGTGCAGCTTCTCCAGCCCCAGCCTGTTGCAGGCAGCGTGCCGTCTCCTATGCCCACAGGTGTTTTTCTGTTTTGCTTTGTTTGTTTTGTTTTTGTTTTTGAGTGTAGCTCTGTCACCCAGGCTGCAGTGCGGTGGTACCATCTCCACTCGCCGTGACCTCCGCCTCCTGGGTTCAAGCAATTCCTCTGCCTCTGCCTCCGAAGTAGCTGGGATTCCAGGCGTGAGCCCCCTCGCCTGGCCAGAGGCGTGTTCTTCTTTGTGATTGTTGCTTCCATCAGGTGATGACCGCCAGGCATTTTCATGACTTAGGCAGCACACCGCACTCTGAGCGACAGCGTCCTGGAAAGAACATGAGCCTCCAGAGTCCGTCTCAGCTTTGAGTCCCAGATTCTGTCACGTATTAGCAGACAAGTCAATTGGTTTCTCTAAGCCTTCAATTTCTGTTTCTTAAAATGAGGATAAAAGGACCCACCTCACAGAGATGCTGGAAGGGTTGTGTTAGGGGTGCCAGGCACATTCTGGGTTTCCAAACAATGAGCTAGTCCAATGTTCAGACTCTTAAACTACGATGGGTTAAAAAAATAGTAAATCAGTTTTTTTTTCCTTTAAAAACTTTTTTTTTTTTTTTAGATATAGAGTTACCCAGGCTGGAGTGCAGTGGTGTGATCATGGCTCATTGCAGTCTCATACACAAGTGATCCTCCCACCTCAGCCTCCCAAGTAGCTGGGACTATACAGGCATGTGCCACCATGCCCGGCTTAATTGATTTTATTTTTGTTTTTTGTAGATATGGGGTCTCACTGTGTTGCCCAGGCTGGTCTTGAACTCCTGGCCTCAAGCTATCCTCCCACCTCAGCCTCCCAAAGTGCTGAGATTGTAGAGGTGAGCCACCATGCCCAGCCTGAAAGGATTATTTTGATGAAATATATTACTGAAAGATTGGCTTCTACCCTCCCTAGTCTTTGAATGTCTTTGTGTGATATTTTACTCTCTTCAGGTTCCCCATACATTTTAGAACCTGAAAATTCCTCTGCAATTATCTAACCATCCTATATGCAGGAGGAAACTGAGGCACAGGACACTTCAGGGTCAGCTGCGTCTCTGCCCACGGGCCTTGCTCCCCTGCTGTCTGTTCCGCCTCCTGCCTCTTCTCTCCCCAGCACCCACACTGCTGGCTGTGTGTCACTTGATCCAGGGATTCCGCATTCTAACTGTCGCAAAGTAGTAATCCACATGGAATGCCACACCTAACTACATCAATGCACTCCATGTGTAGTTACTACGAACGTTTCATTTCCTGGCCAGGTTAGAGAAGAGGGTAATTGCTATTTTGTTTTGTTTCCTTAGGACTGTAGTAGTGTGCTACTCCTGCCTTGGCCTTCCAAAGCACTGGAATTATAGACTTGAGACACTGTACCTACATGGTCAGATTTTTTTTTTCTTTTAGTGGGAGGGCAAATAAGAAGGAGGAGCTGACCAGGGGTGGTGGCTCATGCCTGTAATTCTAGCACTTTGGGAGGCCGAGGTGAGTGGATCACCTACGGTCAGGAGTTCTGGACCAGCCTGGCCAACATGGTGAAACCTCGTCTCTACTAAAAATACAAAAATTAGCTGGGTGTGGTGGCGCACATCTGTAATCTCCACTACTCAGGAGGCTGAGGCAGGAGAATTGCTTGAACCTTGGAGGTGGAGGTTGCAGTGAGTTGAGATTGAGCCATTGCACTCCAGTCTGGGTGCCAGAGCGAGACTCTGTCTTAAAAGAAGAAGAAGAAAGAGGAGGAGGAGGAGGAAGAGGTAGAGGAGGAGGAGGAGGAGAAGAAAGAGAAGGAGAAGGAGAAGGAGAAGGAGGAGCTACGAGGCCAGGCGAGGTGGCTCACACCTGTAACCCCACTTTGTAATCCCAACACTTTGGGAGGCTGAGGCAGAAAGATCACTTCAGCCCAGGAGTTCAGGACTACCCTGGGCAGCACTTCTACAAAAGTTTCTACAATAAGTTTAAAGATGAGCTGAAAGTGGTGGTGTGCACCTGTAATCCCAGCTGCTTGGTGCAGGGCTGAGAAGGGAGAATCACTTAAGCCCAGGAAGTTGAGGCTGCAGTGAGATGAGATTGCACCACTGCACTCTAGCCTAAATGACAAGCAAGATCCTGTCTCAAAATAAAAAATAGAAATAAATAAAAGGAGGAGGAGCTGATATACTGTTGGATTAATAATTTCAGGGCTTAGACAAGGCTACAGTTTGAGTATGTGATGAACAGATCTCCCCGTCAGCAGAATCCAGGATACCTAAGAAGTGCCCCATGTTTTGTGATCATCGTCCTTCCTAGGGCTCCTGTGTTCACCCAGTGGAGAGACAAAGGCCCACATGTGACAAATTAACAAATAAAATTCAAAGTTCCTTGGCTACTGTGATAGCCCCTGCCAACGTTTCAAGACACAAAATGAGAAAAACACACACACACACACACACCTTGCCAAGGCTTATAAAAACTGTGCAGTAGTTACAGAAAGTTTCCAAGCAAGAAATTTCTCATAACACAAATTATTTGTGAGGGTTAAAAAAAAAAACAGAAAATATGTTTCTTGCTTGAACCAATTCCCATGTTAAACGTCTGCCTTCATCACTCATTTTTATTACCAGTCTAAACACAGACTGTTTCAATGGAGGCCATTTACAGCATACAATAAAACGGATTCATTATTCATTTTCCTCTTATTATCTTTCAATTGCTCTAGCTCTCAGCACTGCGTAAAGTGGACATTAGGCCCAAGTAGCCAGTGCATTACAGGATGGCAATTGATGGCAATCCCTGACACCCTTAAGCACACAGACACTGGAGACGCTCTGTCCCTGATCCGTTCCCTTGCACCGCTTTTTATCACACTTATTCTATTTTCATCTCATTAAACTTCCCATTTTTCACAGGAAGTTCTCCCTCTGCTATTCGATACGTCTCTCCCTCTGTCTGTGATCGTCCCAGGACGCCCCCACCCTACGAAGTTTGCTAAAGCCATTTCCTCTTAAAAAAAAATGCACGTGCAAACACCCACCACATTACTCATGCAATTAAGTATAATTTCTCCAGAAACAAGCTGACAACAACCATTAAACATGGAGTTGGAGATTGAATCTCGGTTCGGCCTACAAGTGATAGCATTTTGGGTGACAGTCAATGGTTATGTCATAATCCGAACAGAGATAAGAGCCCCAGATGATGTGCTGGCATTTATTGCATGGATTAGTACCATCTCTCCAAGCCACCTCCACCTTCCTCTGGGTTGACACCATGACATTCATCAGGGCACTATTTCTATACTTCAGTGTGGTTGCTAAAATTGGAATTAATTGGCTGGGCTTAGAAGTGCAGGCCTGCAATCCCAGCTACTAGGGAGGCTGAGGCAGGAGAATCACTTGAACCTGGAAGGCAGAGGTTGCAGTGAGCCGAGATTGTGCCACTGAACTCCAGTCTGGGTGACGGGGTGAGAATCAGTCTCAAAAAAAAAAAAAAAAAGAATTTAAAATTGGAATGAATGAATTTCGGAAAAGTAGAGTCTGGAGAAGAAAAAAAACCCCAGTGGCTCTGGTAATCTGAGTTAATGCCACTTTACTTATAGATAAAAATATTTGGTTTTATTGATAATAAACATCTGGCAGCTTTCTCTGTGATGCTCTAAGTCATTTATAATCTCATGGCTCCCGTGGGTTTGTTCCTGATGTATATAACTAACATAGGAGTCTTACACAACCCTGGCTTGGATCTGAGTCCCCATCTACCACTCAGCATCTGTGGGACCCTGACTAGGTCCTGCCGTCTCTCTGTGTTTCGTTTCCTGGTAGGTCAAATGAGCATAATGATACCCAGTCTTTCAGGTTGTTGAGAGGAACAGAAAGATAATGCCCATAAAACACTTACTTCAGTGCCCAGAGCTTATTACGTGCTTCATAAACATTAGCTATTGTGTCTGTTCGCCCTAGTTATTAGGTGGCCATTATGTGACGAGAGCTTTTATGTGATGTCTTTATTAATTCTCACAATACTGTACAGTTGGCATTTGTAACATTATTCCCATGTTACAAATGGGAAAACCAGCAAGAAGAAGTCAATTTCTAGTATGTGTCGGGCGCAGATCTGCCCATCTCCATGCCTCTGATCTTCTTAGCAGAGCACCGTGCATGCAGGAAGCCGAACCTTGGGTTTGGAAGACATTGAAGTCTATGCTATAAATATCTGTTCCTACTCCGTGTTTTAGTCTGTAGAGGCCATGTCCAGGCATTTCTGAGTCCCCTTCCAGTCAATGGTAGGGCAGGACTGTCCCAGAGACAGCCTGGAGCAACGGAAGGGGCTCATCCAAGTGGAAACTATGCATTAGTGGTTAAAGTAATAGGAGACTCTGTGCAAGTTTCCAAGGGAAGTACTCTGAGGTCTTGGGTGATTTATAATATTCGGGGAGGAAGAGGAGGCGTTAACAACAGAAAGCACATACAATGATGTTGATAGAAATGATTGTACGTCAGAGCAAAAGATACTGTCGGGGTCAGCTTCAGTCATGCAACTTAATTCTGCGTTTTCATGATAGAAGTTGAGTTTTAGAAATGTGGCAGGGATTTAAAATGATTTAAACATTCATTTCCTTAAAAGGTTGGTTTCCTGTGTCAAAAAGTTAACCTAGCTTTGATTTCCATTCTTGAATAAATCTTTACAGATGAGATCACACTCAAAAATTCAAACTGTGCACACATGAACAGCGAGTCATTTTGAATGGAAGGGACATCTGGCAGCGTTTGGATTTAGAGCATCCCTCTAGAAATATCACTGACTTAATGACTCATCATTTGAAAGCAATGCAGTTGGGTCAGATGGAGTTTTAGCAGCTTGTGTGAGCAACTGATCCTATTTTATAGGAAGTGGAAAGGGGAACGAAAGGGGAAGAAAAAATAAAAGGAAGAGTTGGGAGAGTCTACTGTAAAAATCCAGGCTACATTCCTTTACATTATCTCATCTAATTCTTTCGTCTGCCTCGCCTGCCAACATCACTTTAAGCTACTGCACTAGTCTTAGTTCTGCTCTTGTTTCTCTGCTTAGGCTCATCTTTTGGAGCATATCTTGCTGCATGGATTTGACATATATGGTTGTCTTCCCAGCGACACAATGAACTCTTCTCAGATTGCTCCACTCATCCTTCTGTCATCTCAAACTCCACTCTCGACTTCGCCTGCTGCCCTCCCACTAACCCCTCCCCCAGCTGGTCCACCCTATCTCCTAACTGGGAGCTGCTCTGCAAGGCCCATTGCTGCTTGCCTGTTCTGAGCCTTGAGAATGACCAAGATGACACCTCTGCAGCTCAGCAGGGAAAGCGAAGCTCAGAGGCGTTAAAAAAGAGAAGAAAGAAAGAAAGTTGCCAAGGCCACATAGCTAGTTTTGGAGCCAGAATGCAAATCTTGAATTCATGTGTTCGGATTAGTTAGCTAGCTAATTAACATATAAATAAAAGCCTTTCTGATTCTAAAACTCATGCTTTTAAAATTATATCCCACAAAGCACAGGAAACATGTGCTGATTGAATCCTCCTGTGGTAATTCTGACCCAAGGTTTCTTCCTTCAACTCTTCCTCTGGGCTTAGGGCCATTGTAGGTGCTGATAGAAGTAGCTGATGAGAATGTGATTGCCATTAGTGGTGGCCATTACGAGTTCCAGTTTAAGGAAGAAAACACTTCTACTGGCAAATATATAATGAACTGAAATATACCAAAGATAAAAAATAGGGAAGAGGGCTGGGTGCAGTGGCTCACGCCTGTAATCCCAACACTTTGGGAGGCTGAGGCGGTCAGATCACCTTAGGTCAGAAGTTTGAGACCAGCCTGGCCAACATAGAAAAACCCTGTCTCTACTAAAATGATAAAAATTAGGTGGGCATGGTGGCACACACCTGTAATTCCAGCTACTTGGGAGGCTGAAGTTCAAGAATGGCTTGAACCCAGAAAGTGGAGGTTGCGGTGAGCTGAGATCATTTCCATTGCACTCCAGCCTGGGCGACAGAGCAAGATCCTGTCTCAAAAACAAAAAAAAGAGGAAGAAAGGTCTGACTTTCAATTATCCTTAAATTAAAAATCTATGAAGTTGAATATCTAAAGAGAAACAATTAATGTTAACTCTGTATCCACTATTCTTATTTCCCCACCTCTAAAACTCATATTTCCATTTTCAAGTTAAATGTAGGCCTTCATATTGAGCCAATTCTCTTGATACTTTTATTTAATCAGCTATTCTCTCTGAAGAATGGGAGGCATCCAGGTGGTATTGGTGCAGTCAATAAATACTAGATGTTCTGAACAGAGTGTTATGGGACTGGTACAGTTCAGGGAGGATTGTTCCTCAGGCTGGTCCCTGCCTTTGTTGGGTCTCCTGTTATTTAGCCTTTTTTCTCATCCACTCCTGAGTGCCAGCCTTCCTACCTGGGTTCCCCAGGAGGGGAGCATGTGGTAGGGGAGTACCAGTCTGCATTCACGAAGAAGAGGGTTTTGCCATCCCGAAGATACCAGCTCATCTGACAGTGCCTTTTCCTAGTTGTGTGGCCTTGAGTGAGTTACTAAACCTCACTCACTCTTTGTGTCTTCAACTAGAAAAATGCACATAATAACTACCTCTCATGGTTTGGGGGAGAATTCAATAAATGAGTGCTTGCAAACACTCTTGGCTTTCACAAACACACAAGGACAATGTAGTTGGTTTTTAACACATTTGTTTCCTGCTTTCTTTCTTTCTTTCGAAATCCAACATAGCGAGAGAGACAAATGTTCTCTAATCCCAAAATGAAAACTTATACTAGAGGTCGGGTGCAGTGGCTCACTGCACTGTAATCCCCGCACTGTGAGAGGCTGAGGCGGCAGATCAACTTGAGGTCAGGAGTTTGAGACCAGCCTGGCCAACATGGCAAAACCCCATCTCTACTAAAAATACAAAAATTAGTTAGATGTGATGGCAGGTACCTGTAATCCCAGCTACTCGGGAGGCTGAGGCAGAAGAATCATGTGAATCTGGGAGATGGAGATTCCAGTGAGCCCCAGCCTGGGCAACAGAGTGAGACTTAGTCTCAAAAAAAAAAAAAAAAAGAAAGAAAAAGAAGACCGAAAAAGAAAACACATGCTTAAGAACTCACAGAGCTGTCACACAGTGGCAGCATGCAGATATAAACATAATCATATGTCCTGGCTAGCCCAGTATCTTTTAATAATATATTTTATGCCTAACTCAGCAAGGGAGTCTTGGAGAGTGAATCAATTTCTCTTTATGATACCCTTACCAAAGGAGTCTGTGGAAAATAGGGTCACATATTTCCCCGAGTGTAACCAGAATGTGGAAACAAAAGTGGACTGTTAGGAAGAAAAATGAAGATTAAAACCAGCCAGATTCCTACCTGCCTTTAGGATTTCAAACTTTATTAACCAAATCATTTTCTTAATTGCATACCTTGTTAGAGAACGGCAGGAGTTATTTATAAAACCCGTAGGTCTGTTTTTTAACACGGCAAGGATACGTCTGCAACATGCCAATCGGTGTGCACATTTTCACGGGATCTGCTGGTCACTTCAACAAGGAACACATTTGTTCTCTTCTTTTCAAATGCAAATATCTGCATCGGCTTCTCTTGAGCTTCCCTAGTAGAGTTGGGCTGCTCTCTCTTTGTTTATGCTAATGTAATAAACTGTCCCTAGGGAGTTCTGGTTAAACATAATATTAAATAGTCAGCAACGTAATCAATTATTTTACCAGCAGGAATGGCTTGTTTACTTAATGTCTCTTTTAAAAACAGTCATTTCGCAAAAGGCGTTTAATACCTTACTTATTTTGACAGCGTCAGGAAACTCCATTGTTAAACAGAAGTGGGTTCAATCAAATAGACCTACATAGAGGCAACAGCCGAGACATGTCAGCTGGATTGACTTTTACAGCATAAAGCCGTAAAAACATTTTATAGGAGGGAAAACTGTGGGCAGCCCTGGAAGTGGCACTGTGTGGACAGAAGCTCAACCCGGATGAATCAAAGACAGAATCGGGCATTAAAGAGCCAATTTCATTTTAATGCACTATTTTTATAGGACAGGAGTACTTGGAAATTAAACACTAATGATGGGAAAGAGTATTAAGAATTAATGAATATAGAGAAAACATTAAAAGCCAGAGATTCTGAATCACTAAGTGTATTGGTTGATTGATTTTGACAGGTGCCGTTGAGTTTTAATGATTTCAAATAACATTTCATAGTGGGATACTAAAAATCCCACTGTGTGGGGATGTGTGCATGGTAATAAATCTTGGCAACATGAGTTTCACTATAAGTTGTAGTAGCTAATCTTTCTTAAGAGTAAGTTGTTCTTCGGATTTGTAGATCAGCGAACTGAAACTATACAGGTCTGTCTACTGCTTGATTTAATTTCTTGATCATCATTATTTAGCTCACATTTAGAATACAATTTCTTTCTGAAGAGAGCACTGAGGACTTTGTCTTCTGGATAATAATTCAACCTCTGGTCCCATTTTTTTATATGTGACTTTGATATGTCAGTGAGTTTTTTTGCCTCAGTTTCCCAAGGACAAAAAATAGGGAGAACAATTTCCAGATGAGAGAGTTAATTAACATCTGCAAAGAACTTTAAGATCTCCTTATGAAAGAACTCTTCATGAGGGAAAATGTTATGTGTTATGCCATATGAGATAAAAGAGAAATGACTGAAGATTTCAAACACTGTGGAAGTTATTGAAGAATAAAAAAATGCCAGAGGGAGATAATTATCTTCAGAAGGACATATATCACCAGACAGGCTCTATTATAGTGATGGAAGAGAGATTAAAAGGGACTTGGATGAAGCCTTCAGGGATTTGGGTCCCATGTCATCAGCAAGACTCCCGGGGCACTTCTATTGTAAAATGCTAAATCAAATATGATCCAGAAGAGTGAATGAAATATCAGTAAATCGAAATCTAAAATGTGAGGCTGGCCAGGTACGGTGGCTCACACCTGTAATTTCAGCACCTTTGGAGCTATCCAGGCAATTGGATTGCTTGAGCCCAGAAGTTCAAAACCAGCCTAGGCAACATGGTGAAACCCTGTCTCTTCAAAACACACACACACACACACACACACACACTAGCCAGGTGTGGTATGGCGAATGCCTGTGGTCCCAGCTACTTAGGAGGCTGAGGAGGTGGGAGGATCACTTGAGCCCAGGAGGTCGGGGCTGCAGCAAGCCATGATTGTGTCACTGCACTCTAGCCTGAGAGACAGAGCAAGACCCTGTCTCTATAAAAAATAAATAAAAATAAATTTAAAACATAAAATGTAAAGCCTCTAGTCATCTCCCCAAACCTTTTCATGGCTTCTGTTTTCTTTGGGCCTCTAATGCCTCTTCTGTGTACCATAATTGGTGCTTAATTCTTGATTCAGACACCTTTTTCCATCCTTCCTTACAGATTTGAATGGCCAAACAATTAAGGAAGGTGTGTCGAATTCCTCTCTCCATCACTCTGTCCCTCCTTGGTAATAGAGGAACATTCCACATGTGGTTGTCTATATAAGTTTGGTTTAAATAGAACTTCTATCTTCTCACTCTACTTCGTGCGTGGGAACCACTTTTGCTCACAAGATGGCTTGGTGTTTCATAAATACACAACCCACTCTATGCAGAAAGCATCAAACTTTCATCAAGTATTGGGCAACATCATGTTTCACATTGTTGAGGAATAACAGAAGCCAAAAGATATTTTCTGAAGAGGACCCCGAGAGCTCTGCTCCTGGGTGGGAATTCCAACTCAATGGCTCCTTCCCCCAGTGGCGTCAACAGATCCTTTTATGAAGACTTGGACAGCTACCCACTTGGGAGACTCGTGTTCAAATTGGTTCATGTGGTCTAGGGAATGCCTCAGACTTTGCATTTTTTTTCCCAGTAATGCTGATCATTTTCTAGCTATAGGAAATTAGAAATCAAATAATCACCTGGTTAAACTAAAAATAGAAATCAAATAATAAGTCACCTGAGCAAGAAAAAATATTCTTTTGAATAAATCCTGGATGAGGATAATTGATTTTAGAAACTCGAAACTCGTGGCCAATTCAAGAGGTACTGAATGAGTACTCAGAGCGGCAATGTAATTGAAAGTGCTGGGCACACACTAAGAGCTCAAAAAATACTGCCAGAGTCATTTGTGTTGAAAGAAAGAGACCCGTACACACTGTTACATGATATGGCCAAATCCAACAAGATTCTCTTATGCAATCTGAATGTGCATTCAGGTTACCAGAGTTGTATATCAACCACCATTACTAAAAATTCAGCCTTGATACAGGCTAACAAATACCGCATTTTTCAGGCTGAGTGTTTTTTTTTTTTTTTTGAGATGGAGTTTTGCTCTTATTGCCCAGGCTGGAGTGCAATGGCATGATCTCGGCTCACTGCAACCTCTGCCTCCTGGGTCCAAGCAATTCTCCTGCCTCAGCCTCCTGAGTAGCTGAGATTACAGGCATGCACCACCACGCCTGGTTAATTTTGTATTTTTTTGAGTAGAGATGGGGTTTCTCCATGTTAATCAGGCTGGTCTTGAACTCCTGACCTCAGGTGATCTGCCCACCTTGGCATCCCAAAGTGCTGGGATTATAGGCATGAAACACCACCATGCCTGGCCCAGCCTGAGTATTGTATACAATTATGCTCTCTAAGCATACAGGGAGTGATGTCCGTTTTCAATCTGTGTCTAAATACATAATCATTAACCCCTCCCAAGGCATTAGAAGTGAGACCAGTCCAGTTTAAAAATGCTCTAATTACTTTATCTCTCCCATGGATGGAAATATACATGTTTCTTCTTCGAAAAGAAAAAAAAAATTATTCTAATAAATACCTAGCTGATTTGCAACTGTTTGGAACATCAATTGAGAAATTGAAATGATGGATAATCATAATGTAGAGCTAAGCTGGTGCATTTAACATTCATATTTTTAGAAGAGGATTACATTTTAAATATGGCAGTAATTATCATAACATGGAGAAGACAGCCTAAAAAAAATTTTTTTTCTTGCAGTTGCACTTGAGAATTGGAGGAAAAAAGTTAATGTTAGGAAAATTACACTTACTAAGGGAATACATTTTCCCAAGGGATAGTGAGAGTCTGTGGGGATAAGCAGGCTGGGCATATATTAATTACGGAGTTCAACTGATTACGCAGAAGCCAAAGTTATTCCCCATTTCTGTATCATTGTAATTCCACTTAACAGCCACACACATTATTAACACACACAATGATCAGCGTAAAACAACATGTAAAACAATTTTGTATTTGTCTGGTCCTAGTTTCCCCTTTGGATTTTAATCTGGTCTGTATCAAGAATTCGCCCTGTGGCCGGGCATGGTGGCTCACGCCTGTAATCCTAGCACTTTGGGAAGCTAAGGTGGGTGAATCACCAGAGGTCAGGAGCTCAAGACCAGCCTAACTGACATGGAGGAAGCCCGTCTCTGCTAATGATACAAAAATTAGCTGGGCATAGTGGCTGCATGCCTGTAGTCCCAGCTACTTGGAAGGCTGAAGCAGGGGCAACTGCTTGAACCCAGGAGACGGAGGTTGCAGTGAGCTGAGATGGCGCCACAGCACTCCAGCTTGGGTGACAGAGGGAGACTCCATCTCAAAAAAAAAAAAAAAAAATCACCATGTGAGCTTAGCTCCTTTATTGCACTGTGTCTTCATCGTTAAAGTAAGAAAATTAAAATAGACCACTGTTTCTCAAACTTTCATGTTCATTTGAACCATCTGGGGATCTCACTAAAATGTGGGCTTGAATTCAGGGGGGCCCTGGGTTGGGGTGCAAGAGTCTGCATTTTCACCCAGCTCCAAAGTGATGCTAATGATGCCAGTCTGAGGGTCACATTTTGGGTCATAATAGTAATTCATAAGTTTCCTTTCATCTCGATATTTCTTTTCTTCTTCTTTTGTTTTTTCTGAGATGGAATTTCACTCTTGTTGCCCAGGCTGGAGTACAATGGCGTGATCTCGTCCCACTGCAACCTCTGTCTCCCGGGTTCAAGCAACTCTCCTGCCTCAGCCTCCTGAGTAGCTGGGATTACAGGCACATGCCACCACACCCAGCTAATTTTTTTTTTTTTTTTTTTGTATTTTTAGTAGAGACAGGGTTTCACCATGTTGGTCAGGCTGGTCTCGAACTCCTGACCTCATGATCTGCCCTCCTCGGCCTCTCAAAGTGCTGGGATTACAGGCGTGAGCCACTGTGCCTGGCCTCTCAAAGTGCTGGGATTACAGGCGTGAGCCACCATGCCTGGCCTCATCTTGGTATTTCTTTAGATGACACAGGGATTGTTATTTTTGTCATCACGTTGTTTGAATTGTTCATGGAGTTTAGCTCACTACTTCTCATCTTGCCTTCTCTTATCACCCTGCAAAAGGCCCGCCTTAGGTTTTGCTTTTAATTGTTTATCAGCTGTCTTTGGCATCACTATCAGACGCTGGACACAGTCAATTTTTAATGAAAGCCACAAGCTTGGAAAATAATAAATTCAACTCACCCAAGTTGAAGGCCACAGACCGAAGCATTTACCCACTTGCCTCACTCTCTAGCCACATTCCCTGTGATACCTTTCCATGTTCTTTGAGTACTTGATCAACAGCCATGAAATGAAAAATAGTCACTGTGTTTCCTTTCTGTCACTTGGACTGTAGTTGTTGCCTGCAAATGAGGCAGCTCTGGAAAGTTTTCAGGTGAAAGAGTATGGCCAGAGCAGGGCTGAGATTCAGAGCTCTTAGCTCCACTGGGGATGTAAGATCATTCTCTTAGGCACGATAATAGCGGAGCATGCCTTATTAAAGCAATGGGTCTATTTTTATTTATGCACTTTCAGATGCCTAGTTGAAAGGTACTGGGTTACTGATATAGGACTGGGCTGCCTGGACCTGGGACCCAGCTTAGTTCTCTCTCCTATGGGATGATCTTGGGCAAATTATTAGGGTGGTGCAGAAAAAAAAGGGCAAAAACTGCAATTACTTTTGCACCAACCTAATGCTTATTCTCTGTGTGCCTTGGTTTCCTTATCTGTGAAACAGGAACATTTTTCGCAGGACTGTTAAGAAGATTAAGTGGGTTAATTCCTGTCAAGTGCTGAGAAGTGAACTTAGCACACAGTGAGTGCAATACAAGCATTGGCTAACGTTACAGTTCAAGATCCAAGTATTGCGTCTTGTTTCAGACTATATCACATATTTTTCCATGCAGCAAGTATATATTTCCTGCTTGCTGCATACAAACTATTAACAATTACAATCATCCCTTAAATCTTGATAAATTACAAATATTAGAAATTAAAATTTTATAACTATTATATTCTATGTAGGCAGTGTGGGGGATGTAAAATTGTGTTGCACCTCAAAAAAGGTGCTGTCTGGACAGGTGAGGGGGCTCACACCTGTAATCCCAGCACTTTGGGAGGCTGAGGCAGATGAATCACTTGAGGTCAGGAGTTCGAGACCAGCCTGGCCAACATGGTGAAACCCCATCTCCACTGAAAATACAAAAATTAGCTGGGCATGGTGGTGCACGCCTGTAATCCCAGCTACTTGGGAAGTTGCGACAGGAGGATCACTTGAACCTGGGAGGTGGAGGTTGCAGTGAGTGGAGATCAAGCCACTGCACTCCAGTCCCGGTGACAGAGCTAGACTCCATGTCAAAAAAAAAAAAAAAAAAAGAAAGTACAGTCTGCCAGGCACCATGCTTACACCTGTAATCCTAGCACTTCGGGAGACTGAGGCAGGCAGATCATCTGAGGTCAGGAGTTCGAGACCAACCTGGCCAACACAATGAAACCCTGTCTCTACTAAAAATACAAAACATTAGCAGGGCATGGTAGTTTGGGCCTGCAGTCCCAGCTACTCGGGACGCTGAGGCAGGAGAATTGGTTGAACCCGGGAGGTGGAGATTGCAGTGAGCAGAGACTGCACCACTGCACTCCAGCCTGGGCAACAGAGTGAGACTCTGTTTAAAAAATAAAAATAAAAATAAAAAAGTGGAGTCTAGGCCTTGTAATCCTGGCTACTAGGGTGGCTGAGGCGGGAGGGTCACTTGAACCCAGGAATTTAAGACCAGCCTAGGCAACAGAGTACGACCCTGTCTCTTAAAAAGAAAATTATAATCTTATGGGGGAGAAAAGAACATAAATGTAATATAATAATAATAAAGAAAGGCTATTACCTACTAAGGAGGTGGGTAACACACTTGGTATTTCCTGTTCACTGCTCTGTCACAAAACAAAACAGAAAATTCAAGTAGTTATATTATTGTTTCAGTCCTTCCATTTTACTTAACACCTAAAGACTTAATTTTAATCTGGTAGAAATTATTTTTTTCAAAATGGAACTACTATTATAGTTTTTCTGATAATAAAAGCAATATAGGGATAAACATAGACTATCTCAGGAAGATGAGGGAAGACAGAAGTAACACTGATTACCTTCTGGAAGGGACTATGGGAAGAGGGAGGCTTAATTGTTATCAGTTTCTCCCATGCTCATGTACAAGAGCCTTCCTAAGCAGCAGTACACGCCCTCTCTTCTCACTCAAGTGTTCAGAAGGCATGTTGCACTTGAATACGCTCCTGCTTTATGTACAAATGTAGATTATATGAAATCCATCATTTATGCAAAACATTCATTTCAGCCTTATTCAGAGATAGGCTTTGTGTTTGTGGCATTTCTTTTCTCTTTTATTCAACAAATATTTACTAAGCACCTACTGTGAGCTGGATCATTTTCTATGGGTTGTGGATACAGCTATAAATAAGAGTCCCTACTCTCATGGTGCTATTTTCTTTTCTTTTCTTTTTCTTTTTCTTTTTTTTTTTTTTGAGACACAGTCTTCCTTTGTCACCACACTGGAGTGTAGTGATGTGATCTCGGCTCACTGCAGCCTCCACCTCCTGGGTTCAAGCAATTCTCCTGCCTCAGCCTCCCAAGTAGCTGGGACTACAGGTGCCTGCCACCACATCCAGCTAATTGCTGTATTTTTAGTAGACACGGGGTTTCATCATGTTGGCCAGGATGGTCTGGATCTCTTGATCTCGTGATCTGCCCACCTCGGCCTCCCAAAGTGCTGGGATTACAGGCATGAGCCACGGTGCCCGGCCTGATGGTGCTATTGCAGTGGGAGAGACAGAGTTAATAAGGAAAAACCAACATGATACTGGTGAAAAGTACCAGGCAGAAAAATAGAGCAGGGTATAGGGCCCTGGGGAATGAGTGTTTGGAAATACAGAGTGATCAGAGAAGCTGAAACCTGAAGGGGACAGAGGAATAAGCAAGCCAGCATCTTGAGCAAGAGTGTCCCAGGCACAGAAGGCAGCCGAGGGCTCTGAGGGCTCTGAGAAAGGAGCACACTCCGCCTGTGCAAGGAACAGCATTAGGCCTTGACTGGAGTGGCCCCAGCAGCGCCAGGGAGCAAGTTTACTAGACGAAGCAGCTGGAGAGGAAGTGGGCGTGGCACGCAAACAGGCTGTTCTGAGGACCTCAGCCCCACCTCCAGTCAGATGGGAGCAGAGTTTTGAGAAGGGACTGGTGTGATTTGACTCAGGTTTTGAGAGCTTGCCTCTGTGTCATGAACCAAGGGTAGCATGGGAGAGTGGACTCAGGGATCCCAGTGAGGAGGTGCCTGCCATGAGCTCATCTGAGTCTGGGATGCTTGGTGACTTGGTCCCGAGGGGAGCAGTGCTCAGAAGGTAATAACTCAAACATTCAGCACGTGTGTGAAGGTGGAGCTGAAAAACACCCTGCAGCGTCTGTTGAATAGGGCACCACCGTCTATTTACTGAAACAAGACTGGAATGCACAAAAAATAGGAAATTGTCAGAAATTGTTACTGAACTATAGTTGTCACTGGTGTGGCAGTTTATAAATATATTGATCAATAAAAAAAGATACCTGTCTTTGGTGACTAATAATAAAAGAATATGGTATAACATACTACAAAGAAATATCAGAGCCGAAAACTGGGATCGAGTGGGCCAGTGATTGTGTTGGGGTTCACCCCCTCAATCCAGCAATATTAAGGATATTGGGCACGGTTCACATTGCAGTGGCTCTTTGAAGCTGGCAAAGCTGCAGAGTTGGTCGTGAGAGCGGCTTTGAGGTCTTTCCTTCCACGCCAAGGGTTCTCCAGTTGCAGAGTCTCCAGGCAAGCCCCAGCATCCCCCAGATTCTTACGTCACTAAAATTCAGTTGATGAAAATAGCCTTCTTATTCGAAGCATCTGCAGCTCACCCCTGCAGCTGCCCCCCAGCGGGATGTCTCCTGTTCCAGAATGACAAAACTCAAAGTCAATAAACCCAGGAGTGCAAGCAAAGGGTTTGTGGAGCCCATCAGTCACTCAGAAGCTACACCAACAACATTTGCTTTCGGAAAACAAAATCTTCATCACCCCTTTCCTTCCAAGAAGCTAAGAAAGTGGTGGAACTGTAATGACTTTGAAACCATCTTTCCGAAAGTGTGCACGTGGTACCGTCACTCTCGTCTACAGAAAGGGAGAAGGAGATGCATCACCAGGCAGTAGTTTCATTCGGGTCAATGCCAAAGCCAGGACCTAAATCTGCAAATAATCAAGGAGCTCATTCTATGTACCAATGACTGTAGTATATCAGATTCAGGTTCTAATTTCCAGACATGTATGTTTTCACTACTAAGAAATTGCTAACCTTTTTTTTCTTAGTTGGCAAAAGGAATGAAGAAAAAAACACCTGGTATTTTTTTAAACTGGAAAACATTGGCTCATTCAACATGGTTTATATATTTAGAGACAAGAGAAAAAGAGATGGAGATATTTCTGTCTCACATAATTTCCTCGCTTTCCAAATTTTCCTTCCTTCATCCTCCCCCTCTTCCTTTCCTTCTCCTTCTCCTCCTTCTTTGATTTAGAAGCTAAAGACACACCAACAAAAGACTCAAGAGAAATGCCAGCCACACCTTACATTTCTGCGGCTCTGTCCTTCCTAGGAGCCCAAAGCAGTTGGAAACAAGAGAACACTCATGAAAGCCAACAGTGTCTAGCACGATGATTGGAATAAAGCAGTAATAACTTGCAATGACCCCGATGGTAGCACTGGCTTACAGCATGCCCCAGGTAGAAAGGCACCAATGTAACCATCATTATCAGTGTCCCTTTTCCTGGGGACTGTCTTTGACAAAAATAGATTAAGTTCTTTGTCCAAATTCACATGAATCAAGATTCAATCTGGGTCTTGAGACTTTTGCTAGACTCTTCCATTCTGAATTCTAGGTTAGCCTGTTCCTATGGGCTAGAATTGGAAACATAGTTTATTGTTAAAGGGAGAGTGAAACAATGTTTTTTAGTACCCAACTCTCAATGCTCTGCTCTCCTTACTGGGCATATTGCACCCTCCTAATTCCTCTCAATCCTATAAAGTAAGAGGTTCTTCCTTTTTTTTTTTTTTTTTTTTTTTGAGATGGAGTCTCGTTTTGTCACCCAGGCTGGAGTATGTTGGCATGATCTAGGCTCACTGCAACCTCCGCCTCCCGGGTTCAAGTGATTCTCCTGCCTCAGCCTCCAGAGTAGCTGGGATTACAGGCACACACCACCATGCCCAGCTAATTTTTGTGTTTTTGGTAGAGACAGGGTTTCATTATGCTGGCCAGGCTGGTCTTTAACTCCTGACCTCATGATCTGCTTGTCTCAGCCTCCCAAAGTGTTGGGATTACAGGCGTGAGCCACCATATCTGGCCAGTAAGAGATTATTCTGTCCATTTCGCTGATGGCCAATCTGAGGTTTAGATAAATCCATTGACTTGCAAATAGTCTATTTAGCGGCACTATGGAATTTGAATCCAGGTCTCTTCATTCTTTATTCCTTCGTTCACTACTCTGGGCTGCAGTATTATTCTATAACTACTCATTTCATGGGATTTTTTTTTTTTTTTAAGAGATAGGGTCTTGCTGTGTCACCTAGGCCTAGTGCAGTGGTATAATCACAGCTCACTGAAGCCTCAAACTCCTAGGCTCAAGTGATCCTCCTGCCTCAGCCTCCCAGGTAGCTGGGATTACAGACGCAAGCCACCATGCCTGGCATCATGTGAATTTATAACAATTTGTTTAGGAATATGCTGTTAGTCCTATTGTCTGCTTTTCGTATTGGCCATTAAAATTCACTATCCTTTTAGGGTTTGACAAAGATTAAGTTTCATGAAAGTAATAAAGCATTGGGAGGCATAGGCCACAGTGAGCCAAGATCGTGCCACTGCACTCCAGCCTGGGCAACAAAGAGAGAGACTCTGTATTAAAAAAAAAAAAGAAAAAAAGAAAAAAAAGAAAGGAATGAAAGGTGAGTGAGAGCACTTAAATACTGGGATCTTTCAGTTGCGTGAACTACTCTGTTTCTATTGGTTTAAAGATACAGAGAAAACACAGCTCCCATCCTGTACTTGAGTTTTTATGTAGGTGAGATCAGAGTGATGAATGATGATGGCTGGATTCATTTCAAGTCCATCACAGAGCCAGCTTTACATGGACATTTACATGGGGTTCCTGATCACAGAGGCCACTGTCTAGTGAGGAATAGGAAGAGGGCGACACTTTTGCCTTCCCCCATTGCCATGCAAGCCACCCAAACACTGCAGAACAGAGAAATGGCTTCAGTTCAGTGTAAAGATGAATTTGCCAAGAGGAGTCAATGATGGAATGAGCTGTCTCTGGAGGGAGCGAGCAGGTGTTGAAACAGACTGCATGGTCATTTGCAGGGATAATGATACTCTTTGGCTGTGTCCCTACCCACGTGTCATCTTGAATTATAATCCCCATAATCCCCATGTACTGAAGGAGGGAACTCAGTGGGAGGTGATTGGATCATGGGAGCAGTTTCCCCCAGGTTGTTCTAGTGATAGTGAGTGACTTCTCACGAGATCTGATGGTTTTATAAGGCGGTCTTCCCCCTTCGCTTCCCACACAATGCTCTCTCTTTCTCTCACTCTCTCTTTCTGTCTCTCCTGCCACCACATAAGATGTGCCTCTTCCCCTTCGTCCATGATTTTAAGTTTCTTGAGGCCTCCCCAGCCATGCAGAACTGTGCGTCAATTATACCTCCTTCCTTTATAAATCAATTGCCCAGTATCACGTATGTCTTTATGACAGTGTGAAAAGAGACTAATATAGATAATGTAGAGAGGAGTTGGGCATGAGAGGGATGGTAGACCAGGTGACCTTTGTGGCTTATTCAACCTAAGAATCTAATTAAATTCAGGGAATCTGGGTTTGATCCCTTGGGGAATGCGTGGATTCGTTGTACGTGTTTGAACTGACCACTCTGTGTTGTGGTTTCCCATTTGGGAATACTGGCACTTCTTGCTTAAGTTAGAAGTTAATAGCTTATGCCTGTGGTGTTAAATATCATCAAATTTTTATATAATTTATTCTTTCTTTCAAATGGAGCCGAGACAATATCAGGGTCTTTGCACTTATTGTTCCCACTGTCTGGAACTCTCCGTTCAAATGCCTCTTCCCTGACCCGCTCTGATACAAAATTCATCTTCCCCCAACGCCACACTCGTCAGTGTCACCTCCTGTGCCTCCCCCTGCTTTACATCCACATTGTTCACATTAGATATTCATTTCTTTGGTGTTGATCTCTCCTTGATGAACTGTAAGTGCTGTGGAACAGGGTTTCATCTGTCTTTTCCACTGTATTTCAGATCCCACAGCAGTGCTTGGCACATAGCAGGTCCTCAATAAATATTTGTTGAATGAGAAAAATGTAAGCAGAGATTTGTTTTTATTTTGGATTAATTTTTCTCTATATCTAATTTATGTGAACTTCTCTTCAAGAAATTGGTTTAGGAAACCTTGACAAATCTTTGAATATCCCCCACGCACAACATATGAAATTAAAATGAAAATCTCCAAGAATTCAACAATGCTATTCATTTCAGAGGCACTTAAACAAGTGTAAAAAAAAAAAAATCAGTCTTTAAAGGGATGAGAAAAAATCATAGTGCTATATTAAAAACTAGTTTAAGTGACTCATTTTAAAAAATGAAAGCAATGTTACTTTTCAAAGAAACATGTAAGTACTCTTTATGTCTTGTTAACATTCAAAGGATAAATGATTTGATGTGAATATAATTCAGCTTATTTATAGCTAGAGCTTCTAAGTCATCATCTGTAATCAAATGTAGTAAGAACCTAGTTCTTCCCTTACCACTAGTACCTATATTCTTCAACGCTCTTTATTAAAACAACAACAAAAACTATCTAAAAAATCTGAAAGCAAGTCATTGTGTGTTTCCAGCAGATGGCACTGCAAATCTAGTCTTTGTAGATCTAATAACTATCACTCCTTTGATCGTGATAATAATGATTTATTCTGTACTGAAATCATCTAAAGTCACTTACACAGTGAAAATAAATAGGATGGAAATTCTGAAGGTACAATAAAGCTGAGACAGTTCAGCTCCTAAAACTGGTCTCTCTCCTCTTGTATATCATAGTGGGCACTTATTAAAGCAGTGGGTGAATGTAACAGATTGCCCACTGCGCTTATTCATGAAACTGCTTTTTCGATGTGGGATTTCTGGTTGCTTGTTTTAGTCTCTTTAGTCTATTTTGCAATACAAGTTCAATGGGGCTCTTAATGCTTTTACACTGTGTCAAATTCAACCTCATTCAGGCTGGTTATCATTCACAGAGGAAATACTGCTCTAGGGTCACAGACCCACATCCCTGACCTGCACTGTGTTTATTGTTGTTTGTTCATTTGTTTTTTGAGACATGGTCTTGCTCTGTCACCCAGGCTGGAGTGCAGTGGCGTGATCATAGTTCACTGCAGTCTCAACTGCCTGGGCTCAGGCAATCCTCTTGCCTCAGCCTCCTGAGGAGTTGGGGCTACAGGTGCATGCCAACCATGCCCAGCAATTTTTTTATTTTTTGTAGAGACAAGATCTGGATATGTTGCTCAGGCTGGTCTCCACCTCCTGGGCTCAAGCGATTCTCCTCCTCAGTCTCCCAAAGTGCTGGTATTACAGGTGTGAGCCACCACACCCAGTTGATTTGTGTGTGTGCGTGTGTCTATGTTTGGGTGTTATTGCCAGTAGATACCCTCAGATCATAAGGGGGTTAAATTAGAAAGCGTAAATGGTTCCAGACAATTCAAGTTCTACCAGAAAAAACCAAGACACAACCTGTGTTTCGATGACAGTGACAGTGGATGAGGACTCAGCTTTATGTGTAAAGGAATATACATTTAAAACATATTTTTGCCTGTAATCCCAGCACTTTGGGAGGCCGAGGCGGGTGGATCACGAGGTCAAGAGATCGAGCCCATCCTGGTCAACATGGTGAAACCCCATCTCTACTAAAAATACAAAAAATTAGCTGGGCACGGTGGTGCGTGCCTGTAATCCCAGCTACTCAGGAGGCTGAGGCAGGAGAATTGCCTGAACCCAGGAGGCGGAGGTTGTGGTCAGCCGAGATCACGCCATTGAACTCCAGCCTGGGTAACAAGAGCAAACCTTCTTCTCAAAACAAAACAAAACAAAACAAAAAACCACATATTTTTAAGCCATTTAAAAGGGATGTTACACATAATATAGACTAGGAGTTATGAAATGTTATATGTAAAAAATACCTGGAATAGTGTCTGGAACAAAGTAGGTACTAAATAAATCCTCTGTCTCCTTTTTGCTGGCTTTAATAGGGCCTGAGAGCCTGGCCCTGCTCTGTAACTCTGTCCTTTAAAAGGCCTCTGTCATTTAAACTCTCTGGACTGCAGCTCTTGAAAGGTCCAGAAATGAGTCCACAAAATCTAAAATATTAGGCCTAATACACAGTAAGATTCACAGGTGAAGGATGTGACACTGTCTGCATCCAAATGTACAAGCCAGTAGCTGCAGAAGTTGGGAGTGGTTTTTGTCAGGATATTCTTCTCAGTGGAGAAAGAAGCCATTAGTCAAAACTGGCACATCCACAAGCAAACCGTCTCGGTTGTTTCAATAAACGTCCTAGCAGAGTTCAGACATCATGTACTTTTAAAAATGTACCCTGCACCCTATTCTTTTTTTCTCTTGTTGTCAAGGAAGCTTGAAATTTCTTCAAATTATACAAGAGTCAATTGCAATAGTGTGTTTCTGAGATTTCTAGAAATGTATGAGAAAGTGCTCTGTTAGGTGGTGATATTTTGTGAACCAATACACATCACTCCACTCAGTAAGAACTCTAGCTATTTTCACAAGCCATCTCAACAACACCAGACTTTTCACAGAAGGACCGTCAGAATACTCTCACCAGAGCCCCCACAATTTTATGGGCAATGAAAAATCCATACACAAATGCAAAACCACAATAATAATCAAAAGAAGGCAGAAATACGACCTGAACGATACTTTCACTGAAGGACAGGCAGTAAGGCAGAGAAGGCCCTGACACCCTTTCCCTACAGATTCCTTTACTTTTTATTATTATTTTTCTATCTCTGTGACCTCAGAATGTGACTGCTATACCAGATTGGCAGAATACCATATAAAGCAATTTATGGCTTTGGGGTGGGGTAGATCGCTCAGCACTGTTTAGAGTCTGAAAGAACCTCATAGAACATCTAGTCCAATCCCCTCATTTTACCCAAGAGGAAAGAACGCTTCAGAGAGATCACTGGACTTACAGAGGACAGACAGATAATTAGTGCTGCAGCAGTAACTGAGGTCATTGGACTCCCAACACATTAGCCATAAGTGCCTTAACTGGGGATAGAAGATAAGGAAAAAAGGTGAAAAAATAAAAGAGAGAATGTATTTAGATTTTTTGTGACCTCAGGAGGCTGATGAAAAAATACAAGTTTTGGTTTAAAGGCTCCAGTAAAGAGAAGGTTGTACAAAGTCTTCAAATATTTGGTTCTGGCCTCTTTTCTCTCCTCCTGCTTTTCTGTTAAGCTAGTATGATTAATAGTTCATTAGAGAGTCTCTATATTAAGAAAGCATAATGGTCTATCTTGTATCTTCTTTGGTTCATTTCCTTTTCCCAGTGGGAAGTGCTAACATAAACATGGAATAGGTATGAACAAATTGAACGTTTTTCTTGGTATGACTAGTGCAACAAGATTTAAATAATCACGTCCTAAATATAAAGAAATTAAATAGTACACATATTCTTTTTCAACTTTTCTGCAATCGTTTTTGTGAAGTAATACTTAGGAATACACAGAAAATGAGACAGAAACTTTTCAATTGGTATTTTATATTCCTAATTTGTGCTGTATCATTAGACAAATGGAATAGCATCTAAATATTTTACAATTATCCAATCAGCCTCATTTATGTTAAAGAATTCCAAAGTCCCTTTGAAGGCAAAACTTGACCTGTAGAGTGATGAAATTCATGGCTTAAACAAAAGTTCAGGAATGAAATAGCATCTATAGTTAGTGTGATCAAAGGCTTATTTTTGCCAATGTTTTTAGTAAATATTAACAATATAGAGAGAAATCGTGTGTTGATCGTGAGATGTACGTGACTCTGTTGGAGTGCTTAAGCCTTCCCTGCTTTGAAAAAGCAGCCACAGTGTTTGTCAGTGGTTTATCCTTTGCTGACTATGTGGAATTTATTCCCCTATCTTTAATTGATTTAGGGTGCAACCTACATCTGGGTACCCATATCCCTGAAGTGTCTGGTTCTGAAATAAAAATGAAAGTGGAAAAGTATTGAAGTGGGATGAAGGGGCCACTTTAATTGCCTCAGGGAATCTCGAAACCAATTTTCATTTGCCTCATTGGTGCCCTTGAATAAAAGAGAATGGAGGTCGGTAGCAGAAAAGAAAATCAAGGAATCTTCAAAAAATCACGCGCGAAAAGCAACACGAAAGTAGGAGGGAGATTTTTTTTACAATAACAATGCCACCATTGTGTGCTGCGACTTCTTGATGATTTTATTTCTTAATCACGATAGGTAACCCTCCCCCAAAGTCACCATTTTGTAACCCAGGAGCAAAGTTATACGGGGTCTGCCTACCCAAAACATTAAAAAAATTCAACTTCTTCGGAGTAATCAGGTACGATAATGAATCCACAGCCATACACCGTTTGGGATCAGGTGTTCTTTTGATTTGCTTTTATTTGAATGAAACAATGTTTCCTGCATAATAATGACTTAAAACTGGTAAACAAGCCTGCAGAGAGCGCGGTGACTGGCTGCAGCTCGCGTCTCCACGACTCGTGCAGAAGGAAAATGCGTTCTCCCCTCACTCCCCCGACCCTAAGCCGCCGGTAAGCCCCGCTCTGGCACCGGGGCAAGCGCGTGTCGGCTTCCGGGAGCTGAGCGAGGCCGTGCGGTCTGGGACGCACGAGGGAGGGCGCCGTCGCTGTTGCCCGGCGGGGCCACTGGGTGGGCGCAGGGCGGGCCACGAGCAGGAGGCTCACGGGAGGGGGTTCGCACTCTGGGCCGTTCCTGCCGCGGTGCGCCCTGCCTGCGCTTCAGTAGTGCTCAGGGTGGGGACCCCTCGAGGACAGTGGTGCGCCAAGGAGTCTCCCGGCCCTCCCTCCCCACAGGCCCCGCTGTGTAGCGAAGGAGCCAGAAGAGGTGCCTGGGGTGTGGAGACCCGGGGTCTGAACGGTGGAGAGTGTCCGGAGCCCACACTCCAGATTCCTGGACGCCGCGGTCCGTCCGGCAGGTTCCACCTGGAGCCGCCTCGGGGCTCACGGGGGAGGCGGCGGGGTGCGGGCGAGAGGGTTATTGTGCCGGGTTCTGTTGGTTTGAGGAATCTCTGCTTTATGCGACCCACAGGGAAAAGAGCCCGGGGCTTCAGCTTGGCGTCCCCAGTGGCTGGGGACTGGAGAGCTGGCGGGGCCGCAGACTCGGGCTAGAGTTTAAAGTGTGCCGCGCGGCGAGTCGCTGGATGCTTCTGGGTCTCACGTGGCTCCGGTGTCACTTAGAGTGACAGGCCGGTGGAAGGCGCTTCTGTCGTCGCCAGGCGTTCTCCAAGGTGTAAGGAGGCAGGATTTCCCCATACTGGCGGCGCAGGGGTCCTCCCGGCCGCCAGCGCCCGCCCTGATCTCTCGGCTCGGCGGATCCTCTGGGTGGAGGGGCGCCCTCCAGGGTCGCGGCGGGGCGAGCGCGGCTTCCCGGCAAGTCTTTCTGTTTCTTTAGATTAGCTCCGGCCCCGCCGTCCGGAGACGGCCCGCTGAGGACCCCTGCCCTTGCCGCGCTCTTGCCGCTGAGGATCCCTGCCCTTGCCCCGGTCCCCTCACTCGATGGCCGGCCCCCAGCCCTTCCGAGCGGTAACCTGTCCTCGGAGGTGCAGGGCGAGGGAGGGCGGGTGGAGCTGCCAGCCTACGGGAACCTGGAAGACCTCTTGGCCCCCTGGGGAGGAGGACTGTGAGATGTGAGAGGGGTTCACGGACACGGAATGGGGGCACTGGGTGGCAACCATAAGAACCCTGAGCGGACTTGTCCATTCGCGATTTCGAAGAAATACACAATGCAGGCCCACACCCCCATGTCCTCGCGGCCCCCTAGTTAAGGGCGCAGCGTTCTTCGCAGGCTCTTGGTCTTGCCTACGAGGGCGTCTCCGGCTCTTCCGCACTGAGGACGTTTCGTTCGGGCTCTGCTCGGCCACTGCACCCAAGGCCCTAGGAACTCCGCGTTCCTCCCCAGGCGCCCCGGACAAGGTGCCCGTGGGCTCCGCAGACGCCCAGCTCAGCCTGGGGCTCACGGCCGCCGGAGCTCTCCAACGGACCGCCGGGGCCACCTTTCACCAGGACGAGAGCGACGATTCTTTTCCCGCCCTCTGAGAACCGGACTAGCCAGGTGCTCCCCGAGACGCCGTGGCGAGCTTGGCGACCTGGCAGCTCGCCGCGGCAACCCCAACTTCATTTCCTTCCCCTGGGGGCACATTTCCCTGGAAAAGCTCTCCTTGGCCCCTCCTGCCCTCCCCGAGGGGCCTGGACGTGTTCGCAGCTACAAGAAAGGGCTCTATTTAAGCTCAGGGTGGGGTGGGGCTGGCGGGGCCGAGGTTGCTCTGGGGGTTGAACTTCTCTCCGCCCCCAGCGATCCCCGGCGGATGAAGCGCAAGTTTGTGCCCTCGGTCTGCTGAGCCATTGGAAACCCAGCGTACGAACCGCGGCCAGGGAAGCGCGGAGTTTGCCCAGTTGTCCTTGCGGAGGGCTGTGCGGAAACGCCCGCGAGGGAAACTTTCTGAGATCGAGTATGAAGGGAGCTTACAGAAAGGAGGAAGGGGAGCGCGGCGGAAAGGGGGCGGCGTGGGCGTGGACGGTGCCGGGGTTCGAGGGTGCCCCCCTGCCTTTTCCCCGGGGGGCGGCGCGGCGCGGGCGGAGGAAGGAGCCGACCAAGTCTCGCAGGCTAATTGGCTTAAGAAATTTTGCAAGCGCTGGAAAAGGTCGTTGAAGGAGTTCGCTGCACGCGCGCGCGCGCACACACACACACGCGCACACACACGCGCGCGCGCACACACAATCTTAGAAGAAAAAAAAGCGCGGAGCATGCGCACAGAGAGGATGCCATATTGGAATGAGGCTGTAGTGGGAGCCGGAGGACCGGAGCGGGCGCGCGAGGGAGGCGGCGGGCGGGGAGCGAGCGGGCAAGGGCGGGCAAGCGAGCGAGCGAGGCCGGCGCCCTCCCGGGCGGCGCCCGGGACCTGGGTCCACGCCGAGGGCAGGACGCACTTCAGCAGGTAGGACGCCGAGCCGGCCAGTGTCCCGGCGCCCCGCCTGGCCCGCGAGCAACCCTCCAGCCCGCAGGTTGAGTGCGCTGGGCAGGGGCTTTTTCCAGCCAAGGAAAAAAAAAAAAAAGGGAAGCCCAACCGAGCAGGGGTTGGAGGTGGGGGTTGGGGGAAGGCCAGGGACGGTGCTGGGGAGCGAAAGAGAAGGGCAGGAGGAGAAAGCGGCTGCACTTGAGCGAAGCCTCAAACTCCTCTGTGCGCTCCAGGTTGTCATTTTTGCTTCCCGGGTCCCCTTCGCCTCGGAAGAGCCGGGCCTTGCGGGACTCGGTCTGGAGTTGCAAAGTGTCCTCCTCCCCCGGGCGCAGCCAGTCGCCTTCCGCCGCCCACCCTCCTCGTTTCTGCGCTCATTTTAGCCACGCAGCGCCGCGGCTACCTACCCCGCGCTGCCGCGTCTCCTCCGCGCTGGGGTCTCCCCTTTCTTTTGGTTTGGGTGGGAGAAAAAGATGGAGGGGACAGGGGATCGAAGACCGGCTGGGGGTAACAACACATCGTGCAGACATTCAGAATCGCCCCCTTGGAAACATTTGCCCGAACAACTGAAATGAAATAGGCAGTAGTAGTTTCGGAGCGTGCTCCAGCGAGGATGGTCTTTTTGTTCATTTTTTTTTTTCTCTTTAAAGTAATATCCTGTCACTTGGGCGCTTTCCGGTTGTCTCCTCTTACCCGACCGTCTTTCAAAATTACTCACTTGAGCCGGCTCTGGAGTTAATTTTTTTAATATGCGAGCGTGGGTATGTGCATGTGTGTGTGTGTTTTGCAGAAATCCGCCAAAATGCAACTGTAGGAACTGCTAGATGGATTTATTGATTTTGACTCGGGGAGGTGGGAGGGGCTGGCCGGAGCTGCGGGATCCTGGGGGGTGGGAAGTGACTGATTCTTGGTGGCCGGACGCACGTCCAGAGCCAGATCCGTACTCGTGTTTTCTTGGAAGCGCCACAACTGCGGGGAAGGTCTTTAGACACTGTGCTAGTTTCAATATGGCGGGCTAAGGTGGCTTTTAAAAACTGAAAATAAAGGTTTTGAGGTGGGAAAAAACCCAGCTGAAGTTTCCACCCCTTAGTTTCGACTCTCTTTGGCTACCCTAGGAAGCGCTTTAGCGAATTAAGTGGGAAAACAGAGAAGGAATGGGCTGCCCGGTTTTTTTTTCCCGTGGTTGGAGTCTGTGTGTCAAGTACATTGCTAGGGAGGAAAGGGATGGAGAGGTGTCGGACAAGGGCACCGAAACGCAACTGCCGTTCGTGCCTGTGGATTCGTGTGCAGGCCTGTGTGTGCGCAGTGTTTTTGAGGGTGTGTGTGTGTCAAAGACAACTGCCCCGAATGTGTGTGTGCGTCTTGGAACCAGACCTTGCCATGATTTGACGTGACAAACTGCGGACACGTGGTGCGAAATACATGAGGGCAGAGGGAGTGATTTATTTTGGCTTTCTCGGAGATGAGCTAGATCTCGCCTTGTGTGTGCTGGATCTTGCGCGTGTAGATCCCCGAGTAGGTGGGGCGAGAAGGTGCTTATTAAAAGGACTGACTGTCCCGGGTATTGGGTGAAACGGGGCTGCAGAAGCCAGCGGGATTTCATGTGTGCAGGGGGCGCGCTGCACTTCCTGGTGGGCTCCTGCTTCCTCCATGCGAAGCTAGGGTGGGAGATGGGGGACCAGGACCGAGACTTGGAGAAGACCGAAGTGGTGGTGGCGGTGGTGATGGCGGGGGTAGTGGGTGGGGCAGAAGGGCGGGAGAGGCGGAACTCTGCAGACCCTCACGTAGCGTGGAGGCGAGGGTTGCCCTCCTTACTTTTGGGTTTCGCACTCTAGGGAATGTGGACAGCGTTTTGGGAAGAAATCGTCCCTTGCTGTGCTTAGGAACCCCCTCGGCGCTTCGGAGAGGAACATCTCATCTTGTCGGGCATGGAGGCCGGGTGGTAGCCTGGGGGTGTGAGTGGGCGGCGAAGTGCGGAGGGGAAAAGGTCGGTGTTGCAGGGAGGGGAGGATTTGGGAGTGGACTTTGGAGACAAAATCAGGGTCAGGCAGAGGAGCGGGAGGGAAAGCCAGCAAATGCGAGCTCGGGTGAGAGCCATCGGATTGCGGGAACGCAGCTTAGCTGGGAACAGGGGTTCCCGACAGGGGTCGCCCGTGGCCAGGACGCGGCCGCTGAACAGAGGTCCCGTGGTGGTGTCTGCCCCAGGGACCTCGGGGGCGGGGGCCACGCGGGGACCGCGCACGGTCCCTGGGGCTGGCGAGGGCAGGTGGGGGGACCTTCTCGGGGCCCGCAAACCCGACCGCGGAGTGGCAAGTGCCGGGAGGCATTTTTAAATGACAGGGGTACAAAGATGTGTTGACCAGGTCTGTAGTTAGCGTAGCAACGTGGTTTGCAGGAGCGCAGAGCGAGGCTGGACAGGGTCACTCAGACGCCACGCTGTTGGTGGGTGGGGGCTGGGGGTAAGCGGCACTGGCTTGGAGACCCCCGGCTGGTTACCCCTCCCACCTGGGCGGCTGGGCTGAGCGATGGCGACTTGCTGGCCAGGACGCATCCCTGGCTCCTCCAGCTTGCGCTTGGGCGCGCCCTCCCTGTGCCAGCTTTCCCGTGGGCCACGCGAGGTGGGGAGCGGCTTAAAATGGCTCTGTGCTGGGAAGCTGCAGTTTCAGCCGCGAACCCCTCCCCTCGTCCTCCTGACGTCGCTGCTGACAAGCGCACAATTTACTCCAACGCCCCAAAACCCGCGATTTTGCACCCAGCCGTGCGGTGGAAGCGGATGTACAGTTGATTACAAAGAAGATTCCACAGGATTCTCGCAGGGCCCGTTTTTCCTTCTGGTGGGGAGGAGGGAGGAGCTGAGACGCAGCAGGAGCCTGGTCGACCCCTGCCCTGGCCCCCAGGGACTCGGGGCGCATCGGGGGCGGGGGACCTGGATGCGTGAAAAGCCCGAGGGAGTTCCGGGGATGCGGATGGGGACCCTGCGGGGCGATGGCCATGGACTCCGGTGCTTGTTCTTGATGACGTTTGCGGTGTCCAAGAATCCTGGACGACGCCGGCAAGCCTGGGAGACCGTTCCCAAACTTCTAGAGACCAGATAGCAGTTTCGCTTTCGGAATTTTCAGGATCTTTGGGCTTTTAGAGTTGGGTGGGATCCGAGAAGGCAAGGCGACGCTCATGCCCCTGACGATCTATCGGGCGCCCGATTTCTTGCCCACCCCAGCGTTCCCCACTTTGCCTCCCTGGACCTCGCCGCCTGGAGCCGAGTTTGGGGTTCTAGGGCTCTGTTGCGCCGCCCCTGGCCGCGTCCTGAGGGCTCCCGTGGTGCAGCCGCGGCTGATCCGAGCCCATTGGTGGGAAACCGCTTTCGACGAGGCCGACCCCTCTTGAATCTGGCTGGGTTGCCGCTGCCCTCCACTCTCCGAGCCCCCTCCACCCTTGCACTGTAGAGAAGGGAATTGGGAGACCCACTGGCGTGTCTACACCAAGGGAATGGACCCAGGTTCCACCAGGTCGGAGAAAAGGCGAAAACAGGCTTAAATGTGGCCTTGTTTCCTGGGGAGGCTGTTGGGGGTGGGGAGGGAGTTGAGCAGTAAGGGGGATGGGGGAGGGGATGGGCCTTGTTGTCAGAAGGAATTGTTCGCTAAGCCCTCCCTGGAGAGAGGAGGTCTGCTACTTTTTCCCTACTAAGCATTAAATTTGCACACACTCTGCTTTCTCCCTTCCATAAATAAATATTATCTCAGATCTTATCTTTACTCTTGCTGGGACCAAGCTGCTTGCCTGCAAGAGAGTGGGAGGTACCCACGCACCACCCCCCCCCACCCCGCGCCCCGTCTTCCCTCCTGCCGACCCTCTAGGTCCCCACCAAAGAGTTTACTGCTTGCAGGACCCATTCCTGGGCCAGTGTAGAACACTCCCTGTGGCAGGGGGTCTCGCAGTCCCCATCCTGGAGAAGAGAGTGGTCACCCAATCTGTTTTGATGTGTGTTCCTCTAGAAGTGCTGGGGGAGGCCTGCTGAGGTGGGAACCGTTTCCCATTTCCCATTGGGATGTGTCCATCCTGAACCTCAGGCAGCCCGTCCTGCTGGTGGACGCGTTTCAGTAATCATGGGAGTAATACATCGCAGAGACTTTGTCCTCTTCCTGTGTTCTTACAGGCATTATAGACTAATTTTTTTTTAACGTTGCTTGTTATAAATAACTGGCTTCATGATTCTTGACTTAAAAAAGCCGGAAAAGGTTCCTGACTCTTCCTTGTTTTGTTTTTATCATAAAGCTTTCCTGGGAATGCTAGACATTTATCCATTTTTCCATTGTGCCCACTCTAGCTAAGGTGGCATTTTTTTCCACCACTGCCCACAAAAAGACTCCCAAATTTGAGAAGAGATACTGAGTGAGGGAAGCATTGCTTTGAGCAGTAAGAAAATGAGGTTCCATGTAATTAATATAGGATGCTTTTGGGATCTAAGAAGTCCATAAAAGAAATTCCCCCTCTCCAGGCCCCATACTTACGCCTAAACGTTTTTTTGTCAGATTATCAGTTTTTGTCGTCTTCTTCTTCTTCTTCTTTTTTTTTTTTTTAATAATTTGAACAAAACTAGTTCACTGCGGGACTTGAATGACCTACAGTTCTGCAGTTCTAGTATACTAGGTTTGGACATTTC
Organism: Aotus nancymaae; assembly: GCF_030222135.1. NCBI lineage: Eukaryota > Metazoa > Chordata > Mammalia > Primates > Aotidae > Aotus > Aotus nancymaae. The sequence continues at coordinate 3,703,743 of NW_026988498.1, read as the reverse complement.
TCTCTTTCTGTTTTCTTACTCTGAATTTTTGAGGTTCATGGAACAGTGCAGTGGTCAGAAGGAATTTTTACCCTGCTCTAAAGTAAGAACTCATAAAGGCTTTTGTACCAAAATGACATTGGGATCTGTAATTCAGGATGCATTTTGCGGTTTTTCTAACCATTCTGACATCTATGTTGCCTCAGCAGCAACTTATTGCCCCCATTCTACAAATAAAAAAAGATGTAGGGAAATTATACTGTCACAACAAACCAGGAAGTCAATGTGTGTATTCAGTTTGGTGATCCAGGATCTGTCAACTGGTAAGAAAAATTCCTGATGGTGAGGGGGTGGGGATCAGGCCTAGGTTCTAGGTGGAGATGGTTCTGTTCAGCTGTGGGATCTGAGACAAGTGTCATCTTTCTCAGCCTCAACCTCCTTATCTACAAAATAAAGGTGCTGGCCTGGAATTTCACTGAAAGATCTCTGTGCTTCTATTTGGGAGGAATACATCTGCAGTTCGATACATTTATGCAGATAGTCCCAAGAGCTTCATCTTTCAGACTCATGTCCCCGCTAAAGGATGGTGAAAACATGACTGGCCTTAGGTGGCATCCATATGCAATCATGCTTGTGAAGCAGCAGGTGAGCTGAGGTTCCCTGTTGCAGAGTAAAGTGCTGTTGTAAAGTGAGGTAAGCTCCACAGGGGTCATGTTTTTATCTGTGCTCTGGAAAAGGCGAGAGATAGGGAATATGGAGGCTTATACATATGTGGCCTTCCCACATAACTCCATAAAGGTATGGGCTAGGTTAGAGCAGCTTGCCTTTGAAAACAAGCCGTGAAGAAACACCTGATGTCATCTTGTTCTAATAATTTCCAGGACTCAAAGAGACTCTTCCAGATAGCACAGTGTACCCCCACGATTCCAGATGAGGGGTGCTAGGACCTCACGGGTCCATGTTTATGATGTAATGATGACTGCAGCCCTCTGGTAGCCAGCGAGTGGGTGAAAGCGTCCACTCTGAAGTTCAAGGTTTTCCATGCCTAGGCTTTATGTTTGGCCATTGGGCAGTACTTCCTCTCTTTGTTAGACTAAAAACTTCTGGGACAATTCCTAAGAAAAATACTCTTCTTGTTCCTAAGAAAATAAAGCGTTGGCTGTGTTTAAGTCAAGTGTAAACAAGATGTTTACAAGATTGTTGTAAGGAAGGGAAGATACTCTGCTTAGAACTTTCAGTATAAGAAAGAATGTGTCACATGATTCGTGTAAGATTTCCAAGTAAAGTCCTTTGGAATTGGTTTTGCATGATCAGTTCATCATGGTGCTGATGAAAAGGTGCCACCTTAACGCTGCCCATCTGGTTGGCCTGTAGTAAATTTTAAAGAGCCAAAGCAATAATACATCAACCATACACTGAGGGTTAGCGTCCCTCATGTTATTGATGAGATGACACGTATAGGCTTCCATTCATGTGATGAGATAGATGTCGTTGACTTTGATTAAAGAAAGAATCCATTGTGCTTTTCTGTTTCATTCCTTTCTGGTTTTCTGAAAAAAATGACATATTTGATAGCTCCAGGGCTTGCTAAAGCATTTGGTGACTTCTGCAAAGTAGGACAAATAACGTTAGCAACTGTGATTAGACAAGAAGTGTATGGAGGTATGGGACACGGGGGAGAAGGGTCAGGTTTTCATCTTGTGAGTTTTTCCCTGAAGTTTTATTGGCCAAGAAAAAGATATCTTACAGATATTAAGGTTTGCCTTCCCTGCTTTCTGCCAAGTTTGGCAAGCTGTTTCTTTCCCCTCCATTTCAATCAACACTAATATATGAACGGAGTCACTTTAAGGTGTGATACCAGAGTTTGAAATTCTATCTGCAAGTTCCTATGAAGTCTCGTTTTAAATATAACTTAAATGAGCACTTATAAGTAATGGGACTTTTGGATTGTAGGTCTAGAGATTTAGCAATGAAATTAATTGCGAATTAATCTGCTGTAAAGTTACCAGTTTACTCCAAATATTCTTTATTTAAAAAATATTTATAGATTTTTAAAAAACTTTTTATGGATACATGCTAATGGTACATATGTATGGGGCGCATGTGATATTTTGATACAAGCATATAGTGTGGAATGATCAAATCAGGGTCACTGTGATATCCATCACCTCAAGCAGGTATCATTTCTTTGTGTTAGTAGCATTCCAATCCAGTCCTTCAAATACTTCTAAAAATGGCTCACGCCTGTAATTCCAGCACTTTGGGAGGCCGAGGTGGGTGGGTCACCTGAGGTCGGAAGTTTGAGACTAGCCTGACCAATGTGGAGAAACCCCGTCTCTACTAAGAACACAAAATTAGCCAGGCATGGTGGCGCATGCCTGTAATCCCAGCTACTGGGGAGGCTGATGCAGGAGAATCTCTTGAACCCGGGAAGTGGAGGTTGCGGTGAGCTGAGATTGTGTCGTTGCACTCCAGGCTGGGCAACAACAGCAAAACTCTGTCTTAAAAAAAAAAAAAATCTGCTTAGTTAAATATCTGCTATTGGCCAGTGACTCTTCTTATTGCTTTATATTTATATTTTGTCTATTTTAGGAGAGTTTTTCATCCTCATTTTACAGAGGAGACAGGCTTTAGAGAGCTTGAGTTACTTGCCCAGAACGCCAGCCAGCAGGAGAGAGAGCTGGATTTGGAATCCTCCTCTTACACGTTGTGTTAAGATTGTAACTGCTATCTCTTGATTGCTTACTACTGTGTGTGAGACACTTGACTCGCACTTTATTTATTTATTTACTTTGAGACAGAGTTTCCCTCTGTCACCCAGGCTGGAGTGCAGTGGTGTGATCTCCGCTTGTTGCAACCTCTGCCTCCTGGGTTCAAGCGATTTTCCTACCTCAGCCTCCCAAGTAGCTGAGACTATAGGCATGCGCCACCACGTCTGGTTGACTTTATGGTTTTATTGGAGATGGGGTTTCACCATGTTGGTCAGGCTGGTCTCGAACTCCTGACCTCAAGTGAGTCTCCCACCTCAGCCTCCCAAAGTGCTGGGATTACAGGCATAAACCACCATGCTTGGTCTTGCCTAGCACTTTAAACCATTCGCTTATTTAATTTTTGTAGGTGGGGGCTGTTAAATTTACTTTCTGGATAAGGAAATGGGGTCTTCGGAGAGGTTATAGAGGGTCATTCTAATAGGGTTTGTGTTTAGTAGTTAAGTTTGAAATGGAGTAAGACTAGATCATTTTTTTCTTTTTGAATTTAGTTCAGATGGTTGTGGGAGAGCAGAGCTTTTCAATGAAGCTTACATTACTGTTTTTAAATGTATAAGTGCAGATGTTCAGTTAGGACAGAATGTTCTTTACTGTTGTATAAATAAGATTTGAAAAGTGTTGAATTCTGAAATTTCATCTTGATTAGAAAATAATTGGTTTTAATATAAATCAGTTTTCTCTCCCTAAATGTAGGCAAGGATATGTTTTAAATTCAAGTTGTTGGTAGAAATGAAAAAGGCACTATTGAAAGCTGGGAGAAGAGAGCTAGAATTTTCCCTTCTAAGCAGTGTTGGCCGTTGATGAGGACAGTCGTTTAGAGTGAATTTCAGTTTTGGGTCTTTTATTGGATGATTTCCTTTTCATATAGAAAACTGAGGACAGACATGACAGCTGCTTTTTTTGGGAGTCCCAGGTACACGTGGTCTTGTCCCTCCTTGGTCTTGCCAGCTGGTGGTAAACTACCCCTGTCCTGCTACTGTTGGCCTGGGACTATGAAGGTGGAGAATCAACGGCCCTTGCTCTATATTGGTGGAAATTAACTGCATCTCTTTTAACGCACCAGGGAAAAAGTCCAATTTTGCCAAACTGAAGTGGCTGAATTTTCACAGTTGGCATTATTTTTAGAAAGTGCACTAAATATGGGATATTATAAATAAACCATAGTTTGATGCTTAGAGTGAACCAAGTCCTGGGAATTCAGAAACCCCATTTCTGGTTCAGGGCATTTGGGTGTGACCCCAGCTAATCCCTTTCATCTTCACCTTCCTCTATATTTGATTTTTCCTGTGATGGATGGCAGAATAGAATGTTTGTGAGGCACAAATATAGTTTAAAAACCTGCTTTAAAAGGTGAAAGACATGTTTAGTTAAGCTTTCGGCTTTATGACAAATATACTATCTTTTTATTAGAGATAAAGCTCTCTGACCCTTTTACAAGGTACACACTTCACAATTGCAGAGGAAGCATTTGTGTGTGCAGTCATTTTTCTTTTATCCCATCTTCAGATTGGAAAGGACATTTCTTTCCAGGTGGGCTTGGTTTTTTCTTTTTTACTGTTACATACTCAGTAGTGATCATCTTGCCTGTGTACTAAACAGAACTACTCCCTGGCCTGGCAATGCAAGAGCTTTCTGTCTTCTGGTTGCATTGTATCTGTCACTGGATATAAATGGTACCAATTGGTGTGTGGCTTAGGTTACAGTTCTTCAATTAAAGACAGACATGCGTAGGAGACCATTGTAAATAGCCTGCAGTTGGTCTTCCGTAGGAATGAGATGCATGGCTTGTGTGGAACGCCTGGAGAAGCGTCCCATGGAATGGCGTGCCGTGGAGATAGCCACAGAAAAAGTCAAGGGCATAGAATGAAAAGCACATTGCCAAAATTTAGGTTGGATCATGGTGGTGTTTGCATTTGTACCTGCAGGAAGAGACGAAGTTCACCTTTCTAAGGACAGAGAAGTGGGAAAAAAGGAGGCTTTGGAAGGAGGTTTTAGGGAGGAAGATCAGGTTTGATCCTGAGCCCATCACTCTGCGCATGTCTGAACCAGAGGAAAGAGGTCATGAATATGCATGAGGAAATCAGAGGGCAGCGTTTACTTTCCAGGCAGCCTCCTTATTGTTGGTTGTAACTCCCTAAGTTAAACTTTGTCTGCCTGCGGAGATGCTTTAATCATAGTTGTTCTTTAGGAATACATATTATAATATTTATAAACAAACAGGAGGTGTAAGATCACTCCTCTGGCCCTGGCTGTGTGCTGGAAGCTGTGGGTTGAATCCTGGTGTGTCCTTTGGCCTGGGTTTATTTACTCAGAGAAAGTCAACATGAATGTCTTGGTTAGAGGTGTAGTCTGTATCCTACACATTCGGTCTTTCCTCATCTCACTTGCAACCTCAGCTTTAATTTTCCCATTGACACAATGAAAAGGAGGCTTTTAAGGTCTCAAGTGCGTAAAAAGGTGTGTGCTTGAGAGACTTACCACCCTGGCACTTTTTGGAGGGGATGATTTTTGAGATGTTTGTTCTGTGGCAGGTGAGATCCTTGGGCCTTTCCAAGAAGAGGGCTTTTCTAACCGAGTGGTGGAGGCAGCAGAGGAGGCCCCAAGCCAGGCAAACTCTTCTGAGAAGCATTCTCATGTCCCCGTGCTAATTAAAAAGGAAAAGAAGTTCGGCAGAATGCAGCTGCCAGGGCTTCCTATTGAAACTGACAGGTTTCAAGAGCCTGGGAGGCCTGATGCCCTGGAGGAGCTAATTCCTGCCAAGCCTGTGCCCCCGCCTTTAGGTGAGTAGATGCCAACCTCTGGATGCCATCAACTTCATAGAAGCTGACAGCTGTGGAGCAACTTGGCATTTTTCTCTTCTTGCCTTCTCCCTAATCCACTCTCTGTGGGACGATTATTGAAAGATAGCCAACCCTGGAATGAGAGATGCCATCGCAGCCCTCCATGCTCCCGCTTGGAGAAGGACATGGCCCTTGTACAATAACAGACGGTGTTTATGGCAAAGCTTGGGATTTGGTCCTTGTCATTCATTGCCTTCAAAACTGACTGAACTGTGCTGTGCTCTTCCCAGAGAGCTGTAAAGAGCAGGGCATCCTCTTTCCCTCTTCCTCCCTCTGCCACTGTAAACTTCAGTGGCTTTGTGCAAGTGATGAGATTAGGTCTTTGAATAGCCAGCTGGGCACTCAGGGCCACGTGTCAACTGGCTATTTCATATTTGTTGGGTTCTCCTGCCCATTTCCCAGTGCAGGCTCTGGGACCAGAGAGGCTGAGCTCACCCTGCCTCCCCGTTAGCCAGGGGGAACCTGCCATTCCTCTGGCTTGTTCAAACATCACAGTTTCCTCCAGGCCCAGCTCAGATTTACCTTTGTCATGAAAGCTTTTGTGATCTGGCTCAGACCATGGTGACTGTTCCCTTCTTTCAGTCTCTGTTCCATCCTAGTGGATGCTCTTATCTCCTCCTACTGCATCCTCTTGGTTTTAACAAGGAAGGAAAGTGGAAACCTACATTCGCTGACATGCTTGGGTGGGAGATGAGAGTAAGGAAGCTTCTAGGATAGTCTCTTCCCTTTGCAGCTGAGAACAGTGTTCCTTGGGGCAGTTAAAGGCCAGGAGCACATTCTGGTGCCCGATAAGGTGTTACTATATGGACGCAGCTTTCCTGCAGAGTCCTGCACATTTTCCGAGTTCTTTACTGACCTTAGGAAGTGAGGGTATTTTAATTTACTTTGCATAATGATTTTCAGGTAGACACTAGTAAACTTCCTTTATCCACTTAAATGATATAATTTATAAAATTTGGTGGATAGGTCAGGCACAGTGCCTCACACCTGTAATCCCAGCACTCTGGGAGGCCAAGGCAGGCAGATCACTTGAGGTTGGGAGTTTGAGACCAGCCTGGCCAACATGGTGAAACCCCGTCTCTACTAAAAATACAAAAATTAGCTGAGTGTGGTGGTGGACGCCTATAATCCCAGCTACTCGGGAGGCTGAGGCAGGAGAATCGCTTGAACCTGGGGGGCAGGTGTTGCAGTGAACCAAAATCGTGCCACTGCACTCCAGCCTGGTGACAGAGTGAAACTCTGTCTCAAAAAAAATTTGCTGGATGGGATATATCTATGCACACCAGTTGTAGGAATTTCCAGCTAGAATGCAGGGCTCCACAGGCGAGGCTTTCCCGCTGGCTGATACCTCCACGGTGTTGGGACTCTTCATCTCTTCATTATTGGTATTTTGGTTGACAGTGGGAGGATAACTTCTTGTGTTGTTTTGAACTTTGTGGCACCTCTCAAGCATTATTGCTGTGCATTTGTTTGGCTTGAAGTGATCAATTCATAAAATCCACCCAGAAAATTAGGCCCTAATTAGGCATTATCCATACATCCCTGGCTTACAGAAACTTTCCTTGTAAGTTTCTTTACTTTTTGAGTTTTGGGACTGTTTGGACCACACATGATCTACTTAAAATGATGAATATGCATTTGTATGTAATGCAACACACAAATCTATCAGGGAATAAAAGGTTTACTTTGTTACAAACTTGATTTATTCCTTTTAATATTTATAAGGGACAGGGAAATCCTGTATGTGGGGTTTGTCCAACAGGTTTGAACCCAGTGTGACTACAGCTGTGCTAATTCTAAAACTCCTGCATTTTAAATAAAGCCCGATTTACACCATGTACCCACAAAAATTAAAAACAAAAAGGCCCTATGACCAAATTCGGTCTCTGCTTAGCTAAGCATGGGGATTGCCTTTGTAGCTCGGGTGTGAATTTCTGGTACAAGAAATACCTTGATGCGAAGACCTGTTGTGTAGCAGTATCTAATTGGGTATTGCAAAAACTTCACCCTTCTTTATAGTAAATAAATAATTTGTTGATAAAGAGTAAAGAGACGTAGTAAATAAATAATTTGTCGATAAAGAGTAAAGAGACGTACTTTCAAGATGGTGCACTTAGAATTTTTTCTCCTCCTGGGCAACTCACATGGAAACCTCTTTTGTCATTTTGCACATGCCTATTTTTGAATGACTGATTTGTTCACCTTCGGCTCTTGGGCAATATATGCTATTGGTTGGGAGGTTAAGAGGTGACAGTGAAAACCGTGAATTAGAAGACGTAGAATGTTACTGTGTGAATAGGAGGTATTTACTCCTCGAGTGCCTATTATCCCCAGCAGATCGTATTTCCTAGTATTGAGGCATGAATCTGATTTAAAAAATTAGCATTTCTTATGCCAGGGCAGCAATTTGTGTCAGATTTCAATCTATTTTGAGTGAAAACCAATGTGAGCCTGGTTGAAAAATGGTGAGTAAATTGCTGTCCTAATCAAGGTAAATCAAGCTCTGAGCATATGGCGGATGGCAAGATGAACCTTCTGCCCTGAACAATCAGCTCGTCTCACTTGATGATGGGATGAGGCAGGGCTTGTCTCTTCTTAGAAAGGCTGTGTGTTGGCTGGTGAGGGTGGGGAAGAGATGTACTTAGTCAGGTATTATTAGCAGAGTGACCCGGGTGACAAGGCGAATATAAATAGAAGAAAGCTCCTGTTGACAATGGCGCTTGGCACTTAACACCGCTTTTCATCTTCAAAGCCATTTACAGATGCAGTTCTTTCTGGGACTGCTGCGATTCTGGGCTGTTGTTTGTGTGCTGCTTCTCAGGAACATGGAAGCAGTGATTTTCAGAAACCAAGATTCGTCCCAAAATTTGGAGATACCTCCTTTCAGAATCCTTTGAGATTTTTCCATTTTGATCGAAATATCTTGAAAGGTCTCAGCGTAGATGCCTGTGCTCATTTGGAAATTCCTGGAGTGTGAAATGAGACAGCTTTTTCGGTGATTTAGATGTGCTAGATTTTCAAGGGTGGCTACAGTGTGTCTGGAATTTCGCAAGCTTTTCGCTTAGACCTTCACATTTTATTTTCGATAGGGAGAATATTACATTTTCTGAGTCATTTAAAAACAAACAACTGCAAGCCCTTTCCCTTTGCAGGGTGGCCAGCCTGCAATTGAGCATGTTATTATTTAGCACAAATGCAACTTTCTTGGATGACTTGAAGGCAGATCAGTTTGGAAGGTCTGAGTCATTGGTGGCTTTTACTGTAGTGAGTCCTTCCTAAGCAGAGAGGCTTGGGAGCCTGCCTTGATGGATGGAGATGAGAATGATTTCTAATGCTTACGTAGCTTTGTTATCGCAGTTTAAAGTTTCACTTTTTCACTTGAGTTCGGACAGCTCCAGTTGCATGATGACAGTTTTACATTTCTTGTGTCTAATAAGACAAAAGCAAGGTGGAAATGCTATATTAGAATTAGCGTAAGGGAAGAAGAGAATTTATTGACTCTTACAATTGGAAATCTGAAATTGGAATGGGACTCATCTTTATTACTTGGAATTTAACAGGGAGATCTTTTTTCTAGCGAAGTTTGCCTAATATTGGGAAAGAAACTGATTGTGTCTGTTTGGCATGCCAGATTCTAAATCAGTGATGGTAGGTGGGAAACGGTAAGCATTAATGTACTGGAAAATGAGGAATTCTTTTCTGTGTAATTGGACTAAACTAAGAGAAAAAACTTAAACTCACTATTGGGGTTTCCTCTCTAGATGACCCGGCAGATCTCTGTACATTGATTTCCCTAGTTAACAACCTCCACCATGTACTCAGAGATACCAGTCAGGATTTTTTTTTTTTTTTTTTTTCTTGAGACAGAGTCTTGCTCTATTGCCCAGGCTGGAGTGCAGTGGCACAATCTCGAATCTTGGCTCACTGCAACCTCCATCTCCCAGGTTCAAGCAATTCTCCTGCCTCAGCCTCCCGAGTAGCTGGAATTACAGGCACCCACCACCACGCCTGGCTAATTTTTGTACTTTTAGTAGATACAGGGTTTAGTCATGTTGTCCAGGCTGGTCTCGAACTCCTGACTTCAGCCGATCCACGTGCCTCGGTCTCCCAAAGTGCTGAGATTACACGTGTGAGCCACTGCGCCTTGCCCAGTCAGCCTTTTAACTCCCTACACACTGCAACATCAGGAAACATCTAAGAATTTCTAGACTTCTGAGGGATGCAGTAATATAAAAGTAGACACCAAAACTAACAGAGAGAAAAATAACTTCTATGAAGGAGAGAAGAAAATCTAAAAAAAATTCATAGCCTCAGGGATATAATAGAAAATTTTGCATCTACATAACAAGAACAGGATAGGGTGAAAACAGACTATTGTGAACATTAAAAAAAAAGAGCTTTTAGAAATTAAAATGTAAAGTGGGGAGGCGAGAGAAGGGCAGGAGATGACTGGGTTTGTTATTTGGTGGGGTGAATGTCGATGCGCAGGACTTATAGACAATATCTGGCTTTCAAAATTATATGCAGACATAATTCTGATACAAAAAATCATCTCATTAGGCATGCTGGCTCACACCTGTAATCCTAGCACTTTGAGAGGCCGAAGTGGGAGGATTGCTTGAGCCTGTGAGTTTGAGACCAGCCTGGGCAACATGGAGAAACCCTATCTCTACTAAAAATACAGAGATTAGTTGAGCGTCGTGGTATGTGCCTGTAATTCCAGCTACTTGGGAGGCTGAGTTGGGAGGATCACTTGAACCCAGGAGGTAGAGGCAGTGAGCCGAGATCGAACCACTGTATTCCAGCCTGGGCAACAGAGGGAGATCCTTCCTCAAATTAAAAAAAAAAAAAAAAAAAAAAAAAAAAAAAGACACAACACTTCTAGGATATAGTTGTTAGGATTTGGGATTGGTTGTGTATCGCGACCCAAAGTTAGAGTGGCATCAACGGGAGAGTGGCTTATTTTCCTCTGATGTGGCAGCCTGAAGCTGGCGGAGCAGCCTCGTAGTCTCAGAACCAAGCTCCCTGTATCTTTTGCTTCACTGTTCATGGGACAATCAACTGGGTGATCCCAGGTTTAGGGGTCGGAGGGCAAAGGCATATACCCCCTCCACCCTGTAGCTGAACACGTGAATCCTGCACAACTCCCATTAGCAGAACTTAGTGATTTGAATTCATCTAACTTTTCTTATTGAATGAAAGTTTGGTGAAATGAAATATAGCCCTGTACGTGTAAGAATATAACATATGAGGCTGAGCACGGTGGCTCACACCTGTAATCCCAGTACTTTGAGAGCTTGAGGTGGGTGGATCACTTGAGGGTCAGGAGTTTGAGAACAGTCTGACCAACAAGGTAAAACCCATCTCTACTAAAAATACAAAAATTAGCCAGCCATGGTGGCATGCACCTGTAACTAGCTACTCGGGAGGCGGAGGCTGAAGAATCGTTTAAACCCTGGAGGCTGAGGTTGAGTGAGCTGAGACTGTGCCACTCCAGCCTGGGCAACAGAGTGAGACTCTATCTCAAAAAAAAAAAAAAAAGAATATATGGTAAAGACAGGATATAAACATCTAATGGGATAGAAACGGATTACTAATTATGAAGAGGATGAGCTGAGAGGTGCAACTGACAAAATATTTGAGTGTAAATTCCCCGTATGTTAAAACAGTGAATGTAAGACTTGAAATCCCAAAGAAATTAGACTTCGGGTATCTTAGAGTGGGGAAGACCTTTTACAAGTTTTAGAAGAAATAAGCAAATTGATAGGATCTGACTAAGTTGAAAAAGAAAACATTCTTTCTTGTCAAAAGTAACCATGAAAAGGAAAGCTGGGAAAAATATTTGCAGTAGTTGTGTGAGATAAAATAATCTAGATCTCTTAAAAATTCATCACAGATGCCAACAAAGTTTAAATATGGGAAGGAAGTGAAAGAGGTATCAACATGCAAATTGCAAATTACAGTGGCAGGATACTGTATATATACATATATATATATATATATATTTTTTTTTTTTTTTTTTTCTCTTTGAGATGGAGTCTTGCTCTTTGTCCAGGCTGGAGTGCAGTGGCACAATTCTCAGCTCACTGCATCTTCCACCTCCCGGGTTCAAGCGATTCTCCTGCCTCAGCCTCCTGAGTAGCTGGGACTACAGGTGTGTGCCACCACATCCAGCTAATGTTTGCATTTTTAGTAGAGACGATTTCACCATGTTGCCCAGACTAGTCTCAAATTCCTGAGCTCAAGTGATCTGCCTGCCTCGGCCTCCCAAAGTGCTGGGATTACAGGCATGAGCCACCTTGCCCAGCCAGGATATTAGTTTTTGATTGTCAAATGGAAAAAAGGTGTAATGGGTTTAGACCTTTTCTCCCACCCTGCTAGTAAACAAGCCTAGCAGACTAGGGAGAGCATGTTTTCAGGGGTGTCATGAGCCTCAACTATGTCCCTATATTTTTGATCCTATAATTTAACTTCTGAGATTCTACATTAAGGAGACATCAGACATGTAGGATTTCTGACTGAGAATTGTGACTAGAATGCTATTGATCATGCTGAAAAAATAAGAATATAAACAACTTTAGCAGGTGGCAGCAGATGCATGGTCAATAAATGACCTTATTCATGTTATAATAAAAATTATACAACCATTTCAAGTCATGTTTTCAAAGAATCGTAATGACATGGGAAATGCCCTCTATGTAATGCAAAATGAAAAATAGATTAGAATTCCTAATTCTAGATGAACTAAAAAAAAAAATCCACAGAGAAACTGTCAGGAGGAGATACTATAGAAACGTGGAATTGATTATCACTGGGTGTTAGCATTACAAATGATTTTAATTTATTTATTTATAATTTTACTTTTCAAGATTTCTACAAAGAGTGTGTCTATCTCTTATAAGAGGGAAAAAAACTAAACGTTGTTGAGAAAGTCAGAGTGGGACACTTCATTTGCCAAAGCGAATCAGTTTCGCAGCCACCTGGGTGGACATAAGGGAAGTCTCCGAGTGACACTGCCATTGCCTTCCAGAGTCATAGGAGCTTTCACTCTGCTACCCTTTCTTGTTGGTCTCTGTATTGTCACTCTTGAGTTCTATTTATTTATTTATTTTTTGAGTCAGAGTCTCACTCTGTTGCCCAGGCTGGAGTGCGGTGGCACGATCTTGGCTCACTGCAACCTCTGCCTCCCAGGTTCAAGTGATTCTCCTGCCTCAGCCTCCTGAGTAGCTGGGACTACAGACATGCACCACTATGATGCCCTGCTAATTTTTGTATTTTTAGTGGAGATGGCATTTCACCATGTTGGCCAGGCTGGTCTTGAACTTCTGACCTGAAGTGATCCATCTGCTTTGGCCTTCCAAAGTGCTGGGATTATAGGTGTGAGCCATGGCGCCTGGTCTTGAGTTCTATTTAAATGATCGATTTGGTGCATTTAAATTTTACAGTCTCAGATTACTGTTCTTTAGTGTCTGGTTAGAGGTAAATGGATAATGAGGAGTCGTAAGACTTGAGCAAACTTTACCCCTTTAATAAGTGTCCTCTAAGCCACTGACACTTCTTTGATTTATTAGTAGTTACATTCATGGACTTTTGTTTTTCTTTAAGAAAAACTTGGTACATGACTACATTTTTGAGGTGGAATGATTTTCTCGAATTTATAAATGAATGAGAAAAAAAGAAAATAGTCTTTGTATGACACACGTTAACAGTTTTTTAGGTGTTTCTCCTTTGACATTTTCCATTGATATAAAAATGCAGCTTATTTAATAAAAACCTATGCCGTGTTAGGAAGTTTGCTGTGAATCATTTGTGGGATATTAGGGGGAAATTGTTAAGTCTCCTTTTGAAGTTTCTTAGATTTAAAAATTCATGAGTTTTAACTAGCTTGACATTATTACATTAAAACTTTTGAGAGAGCCAAGAATTGATGATTTAGGACGGGTTCCAAGCTCTCAAATACAGCTCACCAGTGCAGCCTTTTCGCTCGGCTGTCCCCCTCCTACCCACATGTGCCCAGTTCAATTCAAGTTCATGAAAATTAAAATTAAGGTCCTCAACAGTACTAGACAGGTTTCCAGTCCACGGTAGCCACGTGTGGCTGGTGATTACTGTACTGGAACAAGCAGATACAGATCAGGCAGTGCTGGTCTAGATACATTCAACATAGATAATGAGCCCCAGTTATTTTTGGCTAGGTGAAGAGTAATATCTACTGAGTGTTCTTCCTCATTCACGTTCTTCTTAATGAGGCTTTGCTTAGCCTCATTAAGGAAAGATAGGAAAGATAGAGTTGAGAGGGGAAGATGCTTATTGTATTAAATTTGGTTCAGATATAAACAGATAATCTGACTGTAGAAAATGTACAGTGAATCTTAAAAACACCTGGATTGATAAAAGGGCTATTGATTGTGCCTCATCAAGGCTTCTGATTGAACTGATGAGAAATTCGGGGAACAGAGAGGTTAAGTAATTTGCTTATGTCACACAGCTACATAGTGGCCTTGTTACTCCCTTACTCTGCAAGTTCTCTGTTCTTTTCACTGGGCCAAGGCAACTCTCGTAAGAAGTTCCAGTACTAGAATTCTGTTGTGCAATAGCTTTACAGACAAAAGGAGCCAATTATAGTAGAATTAACTTTGCATAAAACCACAAAGTGTATTGTATAAAACAGGAAGTCACCTTTTATAAGGCCAGTCTTCTGAACCTTTTTTATATTGTCTTTGGAAAAAAATATTGCTTTAGTTAATAGACACTTTAACCTTGTTCTTGAAATTACATATAGTTTTAAGAAACAAAAGGAAATATGCTTTCTTTTAATAATAGTCTTTTGGGGGGAGTTAGGGTGTTGTAGTTAGGAAAGGGCTTTGCTTTTTAAAAATATCCCGTTTCTATTTTGCAAAGCTTATGGGAGGATCAGTTGTTATCACCAGGATTAGCCCTTCTATCCCCCTAAAAAATCCCTTTGAAAGTAAATAGAAATTTCTGTGAAGTGGGTTATTATTCTCATATTTAATAGATTTCCCCAAGAATTATCTATTTCCACAGACACTGCATAGGTTGCATGAGTTGCTGTGGAAAGTGAAGTAATTTATTCTAGGAACCATGACTGCATGTTGTGAAAAGACTGCATTTTGTTAGCATAATTTCTACGATGCTCTGTTGATGGGGCCTCTCAAATACTTCTTGGACCTGTTCCTTTCATTTCTTCTCCACTGTTTTAGTTCAGACCGTCGCCTGCACTTCCGTGGTTTTAGTCTGCTTCCATTCATCCGTCTTGCACACGGCTCCCTGAGCGATTCTTCTGAAACAAACCCGATCATGTCACTTCCTGGAACAATGCCCTGCCGTGTCCGCTGTGTCTGCAGAGCGACGTGCAGGGCTTGGGTGGTACTGTGGTAAATGGTCTCTTCTCATTTGGGCTTGGCGAACCTCTCTGTTCTCACCCCAAGTCTTTGTTCAAATATCACATCCTGAGGTCTTGCCTGACTGTCATCTAAATAATTATCATCCTTCTGGCCGGGCGTGGTGGGTCACGCCTGTAATCTCAGCACTTTGGGAGCCAGAGGCAGGCAGATCACTTGAGGCCATGAGTTCAACACCAGCCTGGCCAACATAGTGAAACCCCATCTCTACTAAAAATTAAAAAAAATAAAAAATTAGCTGGCTATGTTTGCAGGCACCTGTAATCCCAGCTACTTGGGAGGCTGAGGCAGGAAAATCACTGGAACCTGGGAGGCAGAGGTTGTGGTGAGCTGAGATCATGCCATTGCACTCCAGCTTGGGCAACAAGGGTGAAACTTTGTCTCCAAATAGTAATAAGAATCATCATCATCATCATCATCATCCTTCTTTGTTTGTCTGATCTTTTCTGCTTTGTTTTTCCCTATAGCAGTTATCACCATTTAACAGGCTATATTATCTACTAATTAAAAAAAAAAAAACCTCCATTAGCTCTTTCCCCTAATTAGGATGAGATCTCTGCCAGCGCAGGAATTTTGTTTTGTTTTGTTGCAGATGCCTTCCTGTGCCTGGAACAGTGCCTGACACAGAATGGGGGATCAGTACATATTTGGGGATGAATGGGCGTGATACCGCTTGCCCCACAGTCCTGTCTCCTGCCCTCTCCCTTTAGGCGTCTTGACTTTCCCCAAGGGTCTACCATGCTGTTTGCTGCTGGTACTTCCATGTTTAAAACCATTCCTACCTTCCTGAGTCTCTGAAGCCTGTGCTCCTATTTGCTCCTTTGGTTTCCTCTTTTTTTTTTCTTAATTTTTTCTTTTCGAAACAGTCTTGCTCTGTCACCCAGGCTGGAGTGCAATGGGAGCTATCTCAACTCACTGCAACATCCACCTCCCAGGTTCAAACGATTCTCCTGCCTCAGCCTCCCGAGTAGCTGGGATTACAGGTGCATGCGACCATATCCAGCTAATTTTTTTTTTTTTTTTGTATTTTTAGTAGAGGTTTTGCCATGTTGGCCAGGCTGGTCTCAAACTCCTGGCCTCAAGTGATCTGCCCACCTTGGCCTCCCAAAGTGCTGGGATTACAGGCATGAGCCACTGTACCTGGCCTCTTTGTTTTCTTATCCTCAGCTTCTCCGGGCAGTTCTGCTTGAGCCTCTCCTAATTTTCTGTTCCACTTTGAGGCACCCTGGCCCACCCAAGCTCGCCTTCTTATCCTTCTTGATATTTGCCTTTTGTCCTTCCTGGGTTTCCAGGTGCATTCTCAGTGGACCTGGTGGTGGTTGGGTGTGCGGTGTGATGGACAGACTTGTTTTCAGGAGTCACTTGTCCTTGCTGGCAGCCGCTGGTATTTATATGTCTGTCCCCAGTGGCCAAGGTAGTGTCTGGTATAAATACATCAGATGTTCCTTTAAGACATACACAAGAAAATTGCATAGTTATCAGCGCTTGTTTAAAATTATATATGTCTTAGAATTTGCTAAGAAAAGTTTATTATAAGCTGTTGAGGGCAGCTTTTCAGGAGGAATTAATCTGGAAAAAAAAGATCCATGCCTAGGAGTGTTGATTGCTTCGTGGGCAGATGACTCTGTGTGGGGCTCCCGCCACTCCTTAGTTTAGCATTATTTCTTTTCATTGCCTTTTCCCCATAATAGATGCTCAGTTATTAAAAATCGATGATTTAAGAAAAAATATAAAAGTCATAACTGCATTGTGGGAAATGTGGATAATGGGGGAAAGGGAACTGTAATTGACTGGTTAGGGCATGGGTTCTGGAGCCAGTCGTGTGAGTTCAAATCCCAGCTCCACCACTAGCAGCTGTGTGACGCTGGGCAAGTGACTTCATCTTTCAGGTTGCTTATCTGTAAGATGGGAACAGTAATAGCACCTACATCCTAGAGTTCTTACGAGGGTGAAATAAGTGCATATTTGTTAAGTACTTAGTAATCACTGTAAGTGTTGGTAAAATAAACATAAATGCATGCTTACCATGCTAACACTTCCTTTTCTTCTGTTTGGGGGGACAGAAGCTCCTCCTCTTACCGACAGGTTTAGGTTCCCGACTGCTGAGAAGTTCACTTTAAGTCCAAATGACCTGACGGATGACCAGTGGGTACACATACACAGATTTTTTTTTTTCCTCTGTCTTCTAGGTTGGAGTGTAATGGTGCCATCTCAGCTCACTGCAACCTCTGCCTCCCGGGTTCAAGCAATTCTCATACCTCAACCTCCCGAATAGCTGGGATTACAGGCATGTGCCAGCATGCCTGGCTAATTTTTGTATTTTTAGTAGAGACAGGGTTTCACCATGTTGACCAGGCTGGTCTTGAACACCTGGCCTCAGGTGATCTGCCCACCTTGGCCTCCTAAAGCACTGGGATTGTGAGCCACCATGCCTGGCCTACCTACACAGATTTTTTTTTTTTTTTTTTTTTTTTTTTTTTTAAGGCAGAGTCTCGCTCTGTCACCCAGGCTAGAGTGCAGTGGCATAATCTCGGCTCACCACAACCTCTGCCTCCTGGGTTCAAGTGATTCTCGTGCCTCAACTTCCCGAATAGCTGGGATTACAGGCATGTGCCACCATGCCTGGCTAATTTTTGTATTTTTAGTAGAGACAGGGTTTCACCATGTTGTCCAGGCTGGTCTTGAACACCTGGCCTCAGGTGATCTGCCCACCTTGGCCTCCTAAAGTGCTGGGATTGTGAGCCACCATGCCTGGCCCACATACACAGAATTTTTTATTTTTTTTAAGGCAGAGTCTCGCTCTGTCACCCAGGTTAGAGTGTAGTGGTGTAATCTCAGCTCACCACAACCTCTGGCTCCTGGGTTCAAGCGATTCTCCTACCTCAGCCTCCTGAGTAGCTGGGATTACAGGCACCATCACACCCGGCTAATTTTTGTATTTTTAGTGGAGATGTGGTTCCACCATGTTGGTCAGGCTGATCTTGAACTCCTGACCTCGCGATTCACCTGCCTCAGCCTCCCAAAGTGCTGGGATTACAGGTGTGAGCCATCGCACTCAGCCCAGAATTTTAATTTTTTCCCCACCATAAGCCTCTGTCTCTTCTCACTAGGACACTGCTATTGCTTTTGCACTTACTGGACAAGATGGAGTTAATTGTGTCCCTTAAACATCTCAAAAGTAAGCACACATCCACAAAGTGCACATGTACACACAGCACTGGGAAGCCTGAGCGTGAGCTGGAACCTGAGAGGGCCAGGCTGAACTGTGGATCATGAAACACCGCTTGCCTTTTATTATTTTTTCCTGGACCGTGGTTTTGCTGTTATCTGTGAAAGTTTGACATCTGAGAGCTTGTAAGGAGCGGGGCTTTCGTACTGGAACTGCTGGCAGCCTTGGCTCGTTTGGACATTCTCTGTGTGCCCTTCGCATGTTTGCACTCCTGTGTTCATAGCCCTGAGCTTCTTTTCATGGAGCTGTGTGTTTTGTTATGATCGTCGTTTCTGGGGCTCCATAATATGCCTTCGAGGCCCCTTTCTCCTGGATACATTCCGGGATTGTCTCCTCCCTTTTTCTTCCCTGGTTTACCTTTGTTTGCTCCAGATGTTTTAGTTCTTTCCTTCCATTGAGCACCCTTCTCCCCTCCAAATTCCCAGTATTTTCCCCCGAGGGAGCAGTGGAGGGAGAGCTGGGAGGGGAGAGCTTTCCACAGTGGGCTGCCGCCCTCTCCTCCTCTCCAAGCCCATACCACCTGTGGCTTCTGGAGTCGGTGGACTTTGTGTCCCAGACTCAGTGACCAAGTGACCCTGTAATCTCATAACCGCACTTCCTTACATGGGGTAGGGTGAAGGGTAGAGGGTGTGTATCTTACCCTCCGTAATGTGCCAGGTGCCCTGTAAACATTCTCGGGGGCCGCTTGTGCATTTGGTAGGATGGATGCACTTGCTTATCAACAAGTAGTTTGTTTACAGAGTGCCTCAGCGCTCCCTCCCTACATGCCAGGGGCAATCCAGGTGAACTGGGGGTCCTGCTACCCACTGTAAGCTCCAGGTGTAGCACAGAAGACCATAGAGTGCCCCTGGCAGCCAGCCTTTCCTCTGCTGTGTGCAGCCCATGGGAGGAAATCTCTGGAACCTTCTGAGACGAGGTGCAGGCACATGAGTTCAGTGTTAGGTGATGTTTAGTTCTGCACCTGCTAATGCAGTGCGTTGGTTCATTGTTGAGAAAGAGGTTGTTCCTATGCACAAATTTTTGTGTCGCTGTCGTCCTGGGAATCTGGAAGGCTTGCTCTTAGGAGAATGAGTTCCATCCATCGTTTGTTGGGTTATTTTAGCAAACTGATATCCACAGGGTAAAATGTAGCCAGCCTTCATAGTAAATTGCTCAGTTTGCCAATGTCCTCAAAAAAAATCTTAGAACCCCTCTAGCTATGAAAAGATTCCTTCATGTGGTGTTATTTCCAGCTAAGCTTTCAGAAACTAAGCTCATAACATTGCAGATGATTCACTGGGGATATAAGAGAACTTCATTTTTTTAAAATTAAAAAAGCCTTTGTTTTCATTGTTAAAAACTATTAAAAAAGGATTTCACTATTTAAAAAATTTCATTTTCATTATGAATAAAGCAAGCCCAGTTTGTATGTTGGTTCAGGTCATTGCTGTATGTAACGTATTTTCTTACACTACCTGCCTTAGATTTGCACATCTAGGAGACCGTGGTTAGGATTGTGTTCACTTGCTTCCTCTGTGGGGCCCCGCATGGTGCCACAGTGAGCACGTCACGTCCACAGGTCTTCAGGAGAGGGATTTGCTTGTCCTTTCTGTGATTTTTTTTTTTTTTTGATACGGAATTTCACTCTTGTTGCCCAGGCTGGAGTGCAGTGTCACGATCTTGGCTCATCGCAACCTCCACCTCCTGGGTTCAAGCGATTCTCCTGCCTCAGCCTCCCAAGTAGCTGGGATTATGGGTGTGTGCCACCACGCCCAGCTAATTTTATATTTTTAGTAGGGATGGGGTTTCTCCATATTGGCCAGGCTGGTCCTGAATTCCCGACCTCAGGTGATCTGCCCACCTCCGCTTCCGAAAGTGTTGGGATTACAGGCATGAGCCACTGTGCCAGCCTTTCTATGATTCTAAAACAAGCTGAAGAAACTGTTTTGGACCCAGTACACTGCATTTTACCCAGACTACTCACATTTTAAATCAGGTCCTGGTTTAAGTTATTTGTATCATTGATGTTGACGTCTACACCTCAAACCATGTGCCCTCATTTTTGCCTCAGAAAACATACGGCCCTGTGCTGAGAATTTTGAGTGAAGGAGCGATAATCTTTCATTGCCAGGGGACTTCTCTCTTGCACTCTTGCCCTTGGCTTAGTCATGAACTTGTCTATGTAATAGCAAAATGCCTAGGTTACTGTTTGCCGACCCACTCTGGATAGTTTTCTAGTTCGTACTCTGAAATAGGTATTTTCTTTCTTTGTAGTGTGATTGAGAAATAGCTTTCTGTCCTCTCCAGAGTGTCTGGGATAGTACTTTAGCTACAGCAGGTGGATAATTCAATGCACATTGAATTAAATTTCAGTGCTATGTACCTTTTCTATCTCTTCCTAGGTACATTTCCTATCTCTTCCTACTTGTTTCTGGCATAAGTTTCCAGCTTTTTCTCTACCATTGCACAAATGGGTAACATCCTCTTTCATGAACCTTCTTTTTTTTTTTTTTTGAGATGGGGGTCTCACTACATTGCCCAGGCTGACCATGAATGCCTGAGCTCAAATGATCCTCCCTCCTCACCCTCCCAAGTAGCTGGGATGACAGGTGCAGGTAGACCACCCACTGCACCTGGCGTGAACCTTCAGTTTTGACAAAACCTCCAAATATTTGTTTGTTTGTTTTTGAGACAGAGTCTCACTCTGTTGCCCAGCTTGGATTGCAGTGGTGCGATCGCAGCTCACTGCAACCTCCACCTCCCAGGTTCAAGCGATTCTCTTGCTTCAGCCTCCCAAGTAACTAGGATTAGAGGCGCCTGCACCACACCTGGCTAATTTTTGTATTTTTAGTAGAGGTGAGGTTTCACCATGCTGGCCAGGCTGGTCTCAAACTCCTGACTTCAGATGATCCACCCGCCTTGGCCTCCCAAAGTGCTGGGATTACAGGTGTGAGCCACTGCGCCTGGCCCCAAGTGTTTTTTTAAAGATATTTTACCAGTATGTGAGTCACAAAATATCCCATTGGTAGATATAGGTGCACTATATTCTTTTATTTCTTCATCTCTACTTGCCTGTTAGCTGATTTAAACTTCTGTCTACATGTGAAATAAAAGAGAACATTGAATGAATGAGAGACACCGGGAGTAATCGCAACCAAGGAGCAGCCGTAACTGGCTCTGATGCTCAGACACAGCCATGCGATGTTTTTAAACCACCACGGCCATGTGGTGTTTCTCTCATTCATTCAGACTGGTCTTGAACTCCTGACTTCAAGTGATCCACCCCCTCTCAGCCTCCCAAAGTGCTGGGATTACAGGCAGGAGCCACTGCGGCCAGCTGCATTAGTCTTTATTCCTGGTATTTTCTGTTATCAACATTACCTTGCATCCTGAAAGTTATAATGAAATGGTAGCAACACTAATAGGGTTCTGTTATTTATAAACAATTAAAAAATAAGTTAATACTAATATGATTAAACTGCTCTGATTTTTTTTTTTGATTGCTCTTAGGTAATTTTTTCTGCAGGATGAATTAAGAGAAGAGACACTTCCTCATCAGGAATGGAGAGTACTTTGTCAGCTTCCAATATGCAAGACCCTTCATCTTCGCCCTTGGAAAAGTGTCTGGGCTCAGCTAATGGAAATGGAGACCTTGACTCTGGTAGGATTTTGTTTTCTAGATTCATCTGGCTTTTTGATGACAGCATCTAATACGTTGAGCATGCCTAGCAGAAAAGCCTACAATGTGAAGGAAGTGAGGTCATGAGGACTGGTAGGAAAGTGTGTCTCCCTTCCACAAATCTGAAAAACAGAACAGCTCCCTCCTCTGACTCACAGCCGTCGATTCTATTTTATTTATTGACTGATTGATTGAGACAGGATCTCACCTGTTGCCCAGGCTGGAGTGTGGTGGCACAATCATGGCTCACTGCAGCCTTGACCTCCTGGGCCCAAGTGATCCTCCTACCTCAGCCTCCACAATACCTGGGACTACAGGTGTGTGCTGCTGTGCCTGCTGATTTTTAAATTTTTTGTGGAGATAGGATCTCACTGAGTTGTCTAGGCTTGTCTTGAACTGTTGGGCTCAAGTGATCCTCCTGCCTTGGCCTCCCAAAGTGCTGGGATTACAAGTATGAGCCACCACACCTAGTCTTGATTGAATTTCAATTATTTAACTAATGAAGTTATAAGTGCTTAAATGCATCTTTTTCTAAATACTTAGGCAACAAAGCGTTTATTTAAAAAGGATGCTTTTTTTTTTTAAAGGGTTACATTGTTTCTACATACCAGCAAATTAATTAAGGGACAGTTTAGCCCTCTAAATTGTAAACATTTGCTATGGTAAATTCCTGTAAAAAATGTTGCTTATCAAGTCAGCAGGTCATTTGACCATGGTCCAAAGAAGTCACAAAGTTTGTCTTCACATTTTGATGAGACCTCCATCAATGACAGATTACAGATTGCTCCACATCACTGAATTTATTAGATTACGTTTATAAAATTATATCTTTATGTGGAAGAATACCCGGAAAACCTCACATGGGTGAAGGCCTTGCTGTGTTGAAAGATGTTAATGTCTGTTTCCAAATCAGCTCAGTTGTCCCTCTTTCAGATTTTTCTACACATAGCCAGATGTGGGAAAACTTCTCCCACAAGTAGAGCTGAATCATTGTTTCTTCCTGGAAACATGGAAATTATTTTCTGAGAAGGTGTAAGTGTATAGGCTGAAAGTTCATCCTAATTATTTTGTTTTATTTAAATACAGATTTACCTGTTTAAAAAGTCTTTCTTATGTTTGCTGAGTGAAGTTATTTTTCCACTTTTGGAGTTCCTGAGCTTTCAGGGTATTTTTATAGTGTATCATCTGCACACATCAGAAGAATATTACTGCTTCGTTTCTCATGGTGTTTTCAAACCTGTTTAAAACAAACAGCAACTGTGTATTGGCTTTTCATGTGCACATAGTTGCAGTGTATCTCTCTTAAGTAGATTCTGAAACTCATTAATGATCATCTGGTGTCAGGAAAATGATTTGTACCAACTTCATTGAGGGTGGTTCTATGGACGGCAAGTGTGAGAGTGAGAATCATTATATCCTTGGCTGGGGGAGTCCATGCAGAAAGCCCATATAGGAAGCCCACATATATTCACATCACAATTGGTTCCTTGCTCTTGTGTGGGGGATGGCCTAAATCATACACAATGTTCAGCTCTTTAATGGATATACTATTTCTAAATGGTTCTAAATTATCTTAACAGTTTTCAGATATAGGCCCAGATTTTTTTCCACCCCCATGTGGCTAATCTGTCCTTTCTCCTTGAGATTTCTGTGTTTACTTGTGCAGCGAGGAGAGTTTTAGATGACTCTACAGACAGACTCTTTAAAGAGGATACAAATTTAAAGCAGAGTCTCAGACTTTACAGAGGACAGTGGCTGGATTCACTCTAGAAACTCAAATCTAGTTTTGAGCATTTTGATTCTACAAGTAGTTTATTATTATTTTTTACTAAAATCTAGTTTTGAGCATTTAAACTATTAAGTATGCTTCTACAAGCAGTTTATTATTATTTTTTCCAAGCTGCTAACCCACAAAGTATTTCCATTCCTGGAATCACTTGGTGAGGTATTTGGTTCTGGGGCCAGCTGGGACAGGCTTGGGTTGTGCAGAATCCTAGTGCTGAGGGTCTTCTCCTGGGAAGCATTTTCAGATGGGATTTACTCATCCCACGTACAGGAGGAGGTAAACCCAGTGTTCTTCAGCTGGTTCTGAATGGACTTGTGACAATAGGTATATGAGCACCAGTTCAGACTGTGTAGCAGGCACAGAAAATTTTAAGGTCTTTGCATGTGTTATTTCACCTAATCTTTCAACAGCCCACTGGCATAGCTGCTTTTATCGTCCCCATTTACAGATGAGGAGACTGAACAACAAGGTGAAATGACTTGGGCCCTGTGTTAGCAGCAAGATTTAATCTCAGGCCTTGTGAGGCTGTGGGTTTGGTGCTCCAAAACTCTGGGGAATATGTGCCCCTTCAAGTGCACAGATGAGTCATCAGGAAATCCTGACACTTAAACCCACACTCACACCTACCCCACAGCTACACACACACACACACACACACTCACACTCATCCATCCACCCATCCACTCACACCCACACTCACACCCATCCACACCCACACTCCCACCCATTCACATACACACCCATATTCATACCCACCCATTCATCCCCACATACACACCCACCCACCCACCCACCCATACACACACACCCACAGACATACACACACCCACAGACACACGCAAGTTTGGGGGCACAGACACAGCTTAGATTCTTTGTTGTTCTTTCCTACTCTTTCCTCCTGTGCCACCTCCCCGTGTCCCGTGATACACTACTACAGGGGTTCCCAACCCCCCAACCATAGCTTGGTACTGGTCTGTGGCCTGTTAGGAACCAGGCCACACAGCAGGAGGTGAGTTGCAGGCCAGTGAGCTAAGTTTCATCTGTATTTACAGCCGCTCCCCATGGCTCACATTACTGCCTGAGCTCTGCCTCCTGTCAGATCCACGGTGGCATTAGATTCTCATAGGAGTGCCAACCCTATTGTGAACTGTGCATTTGAGGGATCTAGGCTGTGTGCTCCTTGTGAAATCGAATGCCTGATGATCTGTCACAGTCTCCCATCACCCCCACGTGGGACTGTCTAGTTGCAGGAAAACAAGCCCAGGATTCCCACTGATTCTATATTATGGTGAGATACAGAATTATTTCATTATATAGTACAATGTAATAATAATAGAGATAAAGTGCACAATAAATGTAATGCATTTGAATCATCCCAAAACCATCCTCCCATCCCCTGTGTCTGTGGAAAAATTGTCTTCTATGAATATGGGAATTCACTCAGGTTGGTGGAAAAATATTAATGTAAAAATAGTAGAGAAAGTTACAGAATATAGTCTCAAACCATTTTGGAAGTCCTAAGGTAATTTCTGTAGAAGTTTCAGCTGAAGGTAGCCTAAATCCCCTTTACATTTAGTTAATAAGTAAAGCAAATAGCTAGGGTATGTGGGGGAGTTTATCTGAATAGCTTGTTTACTTATGTGGTCTCAAAACTAAACTTTGAGCCGGATGGCACCCTTGTGGGGAGGTTGACCAGGGATATTACCCTCTAATGGTGTTTGCTTGGGGCATTGGAACCTGTGCTTTAGTCTTCAACCTCTAGTGATGTTGACTGAACCCTTTGTCAATTAAACTTTACTAACTAAATGTGAGTCTCACTGACCGGTGGTTGCAACTGTAACAAACAGCACTCTCCAGGGAGTCTGTAAGCTACCTGGTCCCTCGGCTGAACTGACAAAGCATAATATCTGTGTGTCAGTGTGCTTTATTGCTGAGTCAGGGTCTGCAGGACAGACTCCTGCAGGTAGTGACCCCGACAGTGGCGCCCAGCGTCGGGCGACTCCACGAGTGGTGCTGAAACCGGTACCTAATTGTCTTCTACAAAACCAGTTCCTGGTGCCAAGAAGGTTGGGGACCGCTGTGTTACTCTCTCCCTAACAAGTGACTACACTCAAGGGACTAAAGTTTTTCCTTGAGAAAATTATGGGGTGGTGTTTTCTCTTATGTTTAGTTTTTGCCACTGCCCATCCCCAGATGCTATG
Organism: Aotus nancymaae; assembly: GCF_030222135.1. Lineage (NCBI taxonomy): Eukaryota > Metazoa > Chordata > Mammalia > Primates > Aotidae > Aotus > Aotus nancymaae. The sequence continues at coordinate 3,677,860 of NW_026988498.1, read as the reverse complement.
ATGCTATGTTTCCTTGCAGTGATGCTCCCTGTGAAAGGAAGACTTCTGCTGGCCTCAGTCTTATTACCAGTTTTTTTTTTTTTTTTTTTTTTTTTTTGGTGGTGGGGGGCCTTTTTCTAAGGAAAGCTTAAATCACAGTTGAGATCAATAACCAACACCCAAGTCCTATAAATGAAATAGGCACAATATAAAATTACTCCTTCTCCCAGGAACACCGAATATGTGACTAGAACAAGCCCAGGGAGACGAAATAGCCCTGGACTGGCAGCCTCCCCAGCAGATGCCACAGACAGCATCATCCTGGGCACACCAAGAAGGAAGTGCGTGGAAATTCCAAGACTGGGATTCCAGGCATTGTCAGTTGCCATGATAAAACAAGCAGAGCAATATGCTGACATAGTCTTCAGTAGATTCCTTGACATTATTTTTATGTGCCTGCTAAATGAAATTTCCTGATGAAGTCTATAGATAAAGTGGCGTTGCACATTTAGACAGAGCGAGCCTCGGTAGAGAGAATTACGCTGAAAATGTGGGCTTGATTCTTTTTCTTGGCATTTGGAATATATTAACCGGAAAACCACAGGCTCTTCTATTTCTGAAGGAAAGGAGTCAACATTTTTCTTAGAATAAATCAGGCCTCACTCTTCACACTGGGAACTGGTCCTGTGTGACTCAGTGGTATTCTCTTTTTTTTCCTAATCCTCCTTTGAATAGTTGTGGCTTCTCCTGGCTAGGGGATTTTTATGTGTTTTTTCCCCCTAGAATAACTCTGGCCATCGGGTAATCAGATGAGTCAGGAGGACCTTTGTGCCATGAGGACTGTCTCAGCCTGCGGGGTAGCTCTGCAGTTGTGAGCTCAGATTCTAGGCAGGTGGCCACGGTTCCTTTCTGAGTTGTTTGCACTGGTGCTTCTGATGAAAATATTCAAGGTGGAACTATTTTCTAAATCTTATGATAGTATAAAATGACTGTCAGTATTTACAAGAAGAAAGACTTAATGCCTTCTTTCTTTCTCTTTCCACATTAAAAAAAAATATCTTGCATCTAAGAAGGTGCCAGTAAGCATTCACCCTGAATCTGCCAATCCCCAGCTCCTTTATTGGTGTAGTGGATGCAGGCTTTAATATTCAGCCTAGTAAAGTTAGCCTTGTTCCACATTGTAAAGTTGTACAAACCCAAGATTTTATTACTTAAACAAAGATGTATGGGCCGTTTGTTTCTTCCATTTTTTCACTCCAATGTCACTTGTACCCCAGCTTCTAGTAAGGTATAGTAAGGTATTCTTTTCATGTTTGTTATGAAATATTTTTGTCTCATAAATAGCTTTCTGTTTTCTAAACCTGGATTGCTGCTAATGAACACGTCTGTTTTCTTTTAAATGGTGAAATTTTCTTAGTGGCTTTTCCTAGTCGGTTTTCATGACATCATGGGGAAATACCTCCCACGGGTTCATTTGCAGCGGAGGGAGATTGTCAGAATTTCCTTGATAAAATGTTTATGGGTTTAAGAGGTTTATGAATCAGCTATAAATATTTGCTCTGGGTTTATGAGACCTCTCCCCATAAACATTTTGTATGTTTTTCTGTTGCTCATTGAAATGTCTTTGGAGAATCGGCTCCTTGGGGCACATAGGCCTGGGGAAGGGTTGTATGTGACAGATTTTTAAAAGGCTGTATTGTGAGTAACTCCTACATTTTGTTCATGACTTTGTTATAACAGCACAGTTCAAGTCATCAGTGCTGGGCATGCAGGTTTGATTTTTTTTTTAAATCCCATTCTGAGTCTGACTTTTGGTTACCCTTTAAAGTGTTTTCCTTAGACCAGCAGAGAGTGACGGAACTTACTGTTCTACTGATTCCTGCAGGGGAGACACAGTGGCACCCTCTGACCTTCTGGTTAACTTGACTGAATGAAGCAGTGTGCACTGGTCTGTAGAACCCGTTATATTGGGAAATGTAATGAATGAAGATTTGATGGAAGCAAAACTTTTCATAAAATTCTGATAACATAGATTAGAATTATGTGAAATAAACAACTGTAACTAGTGATCTCAGTGTTGAGGTTGAAAATTGTAGGCTCTGGTCTCTCCTGATCTGAAGTGATGGAATCATCGAATCTCCATGGGTAATGTGAGGGTTTACCAAAGCCTCTCATCCCAGGTGCTGGTGACAGCAGGCAGTTTTTGAGGGTTCCGCCTTGATATGCATGTTTCTTTTGTTTTGTTTTGTTTTTTGAGATGGAGTCTTGCTCTGTGACCCAGACTAGAGTGCAGTGGCACGATCTCAGCTCACTGCAACCTCCACCTCCTGGGTTCAAGTGATTCTCCTGCCCCAGCCTCTTGAGTAGCTGGAATTATAGGTGCATGCCACCATGCCCGGCTAATTGGTGTATTTTTAGTAGAAATGGGGTTTCACCATGTTGGCCAGGCTGGAGAACTCCTGACCTCAAGTGATCCACCTGCCTTGGCCTCCAAAGTGCTGGGATTACAGGGTGAGCATTGCGCTCGGCCTTGATTTGCATGTTTCTGATATGCAGGAATGAGCCACTCAGGACAACCTGTTCCATTTGTCAGCAGCCGTCATTCTCAGAGTCCTACCCAGAACCTCGTGCCTCCTTTGGCCCCGGACTGAGTTTCATGCTGACGTCTCCTCCTCAGGTCCTCTTCTTCCTCACACAGGTTCTGGGAGCTCAATCCTTCTCCCCTCCACAGGTGGCCATGGCTTCCTGTGTCTTCCCTTTTCCTGCTTTTTTGGCTGTAGACTGTTTCAGGGTTCACCAGCATGGGGAGAGAGACTTGTCACTTCGAAACCTCCCTAGGATTCTCCAGAGAGACACAGGGGTGGCGGTGGTGGTTTCTGGTGCATGATACAGGTGGGAGAAGGAGGGGGTAAGTACTTCACAAGAGCTCCAGCTTTGGACTCCTAACCCTGAGGCTGGACAGCAGTGGCTCAGGGTGATTGCCTGTCCTTTCTGAGCTCTCAAGATTGCCCCTGTGAGTATCCCTCCATGATGGTTCTTGGAAGGATTGTGAGGCAATGCCTATACAGCATTGTCTTAGTCTGTTTCGTGTTCCTGTAACAGAATACCTGAGGCTGCATAATTTATAAAGAAAAGAGGTGTATTCAACTCCTGATTCTGGTGGTGTTATGGGACAAGCTGTGGACAAAACCCCTCAGACACCAGAGTGAGGAAGGAAGAGACTTTATTTGGCCATGGAGCATCGGCAGACTTGTGTCCCAAAAACCAAGCTCCCCGAAGAGCAGTTCCTTTCCCTTTTAAAGGGCTTAAACTCTAAAGGGGGAGCAGGGGTGAAACTGTGTTATTGCCCATTGGCTGGGCAGCTGACCTCACAGTCTTTGGCTTTCACTGATTTGCTAATTTGTATTTGGCGTGCACATGAAGGGAAAAAAAGGAAGGGTTACAGGAGTTGAACAAAGGCAGTAAATCACCTGGTGGCAGATGCAACTCTAAGGGAGGTTCTGGATTGTACAAACATGGAGTACATGACTGGGGGCAGGTTCCTGGGTCAGAGGGAGAACATTCCTCTGCCACATTCTCAAGGTTTATAGATAACATAGACACTAGTTACAGAAGGGGAGTTATTTTCCCAGCCCTCAGGCCTCACTGCGGCAAGGCCACTGGCGTCAGCTAATCACCTGACAGCTGACTTCAGCTTCTTGCTATTTTACTTTTTCTACCAGCAAGCAACAGGCAGGAAATAAATGGCTTCCCCTCACAGTGGTTGCAGTCTAAGGTGGGTGGCTTCATCTGGTGAGGGCCTCAGGCTGCTTCCACTCTTGGCAGAAACAGGAAGGGGAGCAGGTGTGTGCAGAGAGATATGGCGAGAAGAAGCAAGAGAGAAACCAAGGAAGCCAGACTTAACAACCCACTCTTGAGGGAACTCGTCCATTCTTTCAAGAGCCAGAACTCACTCCTGAGGGAGGGCATTCATCTATTCATGAGGTATCTGCCCCCATGACCTAGACACACCCTACTAGACCTCAGCTCCCAACACTGCCACGTTGGGGATCAGATTGCAACATGACTTTTGGAGGGGACAGACCACAGTCAAACCACAGCAAGCCTGTAGCAGAGAGGTGACACCCAAACACAGCAGAACTCTTGGGATGTTCCTGGGAGGGCGATGGCTGCTTTGTAGAGCTGGAAGTTGCTGACAGGCTAGGGAAGGCGGGGGGCTGCAAGATGGTCTGGTTCAAGTTGAGTCCAGACAAGGGGGATGGAAAGAAGCTCTGGACTTTCTCTGCAGCAGGTTTGCTGTCCTTAGATACTGCATCAGGATGCTGGGGCAGATCCATAGTGCTGAGCTCATGCCTCTGACCAGTGCACTGGAAAGCAGATTTGGTATAGATACTGCATCAGGATGCTGGGGCAGATCCGTAGTGCTGAGCTGATGCCTCTGACCAGTGCACTGGAAAGCAGATTTGGTACGAGGTACCCAGTGCTGTTGGGAGGCAGGGGATTGTCAGCAGAGCCACCAGGTGCCACCCTGTGGTGTTTTCCAGAAGATGACTGCTTTCTCTCTAATTCACTTCACTGTGTCTTTGAAGCTCTAATCTTGGTGTCATTCATCTTCCCTGGAGGCTATAGGACCCCTTGACTTTTTTTTCAGGAAGCGTATTTCTGCTTGAAGGGCTTCAGCCCCTGGGTGGGACCGAATGTTAGAGAGCCACCAAGGAAAGGTTTTCTCTCCTGATGGCTTTTTCTTTTTTGGATGTTTCACTATAAGTCACTTGATCGAAGTAAAAGTCGAGGAGGCCATTCTAAGCAACTTGGACTTAGAAGGAGAGGGTTTAAGATAGCCTTTCAATTCTGCCTCTTTGACTTTACAAAAACGATCCTCTTCCTTCAATTTCTGTGAGTTTATAAAGTATTAGGAGAGATTTAATTTTCCTACTTAATAATTTAAAAATTTCAAGAAGGCCGGGTGTGGTGGCTCACGCCTGCAATCCCAGCACTTTGGGAGGCTGAGGAAGGAGGATCACGTGAGGTTGGGAATTCAAGACCAGCCCTGGCTAACATGGAGAAACCCATCTCTACTAAATATACAAAAATTAGCTGGGCATGGTGGCACAAGCCTATAATCCTAGCTATTCGAGATTACAGGAGATTCACTGGAACCCGTGAGACAGAGATTGCGGTGAGCCGAGATTGCACCACTGCACTCCAGCCTGGAGGACAGAGCAAGATTCTGTCTCAAAAACAAAAATAAAAATAAAAATTTCAAGTAGACAAAAAGCAGCGATAGTCTCCAGAAGAAGGCATTCTTATTCGATCCCACTTCCCATGGCCCATCTGTTAGGATCAGATATCAGTTCTGCACAAGCCACGAGAGGGAAAGCAGTATTTACTCTTGGCCAGTGACATAGGCTCTTGTTTCTTGAAGATAAATGGGTTGAACATCAGTATCCATTGGACGTTATTGCAGGAAGATAATCTAAAGTTCTGAAACTCTTGTGTGCATTTTAGACAGCTCTTTCTGTTGTATGTTCTTTTCTTATCATGACCTTGCCAATTGGTTCAAATTTATGCTATGTGTACATTAAGATGCGTTATTTGATGCTTTTTGACTATACAAGTTTTATCTTACACATAGCCTTAAATGTTTGGGGAATTGCTTGATTTCCTTCAAGCCTGGGTGTGTGGGTTTGTGAAATTCAAATAGTTATGATTTTGGCCAGGCGTAGTGGCTCACGCCTGTAATCCCAGCACTTTGGGAGGCCGAGGTGGGCAGATCACCTGAAGTCAGGAGTTTGAGACCAGCCTGGCTGACATGTAGTGAAACCCGATCTCTACTAAAAAATACAAAAATTAGCTGGGCGTGGTGGCACGCACCTGTAGTCTAAGCTACTTGGGAGACTACTCACGCCTGTAATCCCAGCACTTTGGGAGGTCGAGGGGGAAGGATCACCTGAGGATCATGCCACTGCACTCCAGCCTGGGCAACAGAGCAAAACTCCGTCTCTTAAAAAAACAGAAGAAACCATCCCCCTCACCCCCCACAAATAGTTACGATTTTAAGAGCCCTGCTGTGCATTTGATGGTATTTCTCTTTATTCCTTGTGGTTGGAGACACACAACTCTGTTGGTTTCTGTTCTCGCAGTAGGCTGGAGTTGGGAGCCCCGGACTGGCTAGGCATCGGGCTGCAGGCAGCTGGTTGGTTTGTGCTGTTGACTGGCTGGATGGCCCCACCCCGGACTGGCTGGGCATCGGGCTGCAGGCAGCTGGTTGGTTTGTGCTGTTGACTGGCTGGATGGCCCCACCCCGGACTGGCTGGGCATCGGGCTGCAGGCAACTGGTTGGTTTGTGTTGTTGACTGGCTGGATGGCCCCACCCCGGACTGGCTGGGCATCGGGCTGCAGGCAGCTGGTTGGTTTGTGCTGTTGACTGGCTGGATGGCCCCACCCCGGACTGGCTAGGCATCGGGCTGCAGGCAGCTGGTTGGTTTGTGTTGTTGACTGGCTGGATGGCCCCACCCCGGACTGGCTGGGCATCCGGCTGCAGGCAGCTGGTTGGTTTGTACTGTTGACTGGCTGGATGGCCCCACACACTCCAGCAGTTCTTTTGGGCCTCTTTTTCTTTTTTTCCCCTTAAAATGACGCCAGAGGCAGTGCTTTATCTGTATAACAATTAGTGCTGTTCTTCGTACACATCACAGTCCTTTCTCAGTGCTCGATGGTTTCTTTCACCTTGTCCTCCAGCCTCCCTGCAGGCTGCGGTGTCCACTGAAGCTGATTTGAAGTGAATACATGAACATGTAGCAAGTAAGCGTTGAAACAAGCCTCATGTTATTCACCCCAGAGAACCCAGTGTCCCTCTTGATTTCATCATTACGGTCACAGTGGAATGTCCTGTGTTTTCCTTTCTTCAGTCAACACTTCTAAGTGGACTGAAGCTTTGCAAAAAATGCAGCCATATTCTTCTAAACTGTGGAATTAGCTTGTGTCTTGCATGAAGGATTTTCTGGTCTCAGTTGCAGGCCAGCACCTTTCTGTTCTCCACTCCAGAACTGATACTCTGTTCTTTTGTTTTTATACAGAAGAAGGCTCAAGCTTGGAGGAAACTGGCTTCAACTGGGGAGAATATTTGGAAGAGACAGGAGCAAGTGCTGCTCCTCACACATCATTCAAACACGTATGTAAAGCAGCTTGTGTCCTCTGCTCTGTGTCTAGAAGGTGGGAAGGGGAGGAATCTACAGGGAAAAGCCAGAGAACCCAATGGAAGGAGGGCAATGGAAAGAGGGAAATTTGTGGCCAGGCACAGCAACTCACACCTGTAATCCCAGCACTTTCAGAGGCTGAGGCAGGTGGATCACTTGAGTCTAGGAGCTCAAGACCAGACTGGGCAACATGGCAAAATCCCATCTCTACAAAAATTAGCTGGGCATAGTGGCGCATGCCTGTAGTCCCAGCTACTTGGGAGGCTGAGGTGGGAGAGTTGCTTGAGCCCAGGAAGTGGAGATTGCAGTGAGCTGAGATTGCGCCACGGCACTCCGGCCTGGGTGATGGTGTGAAACCCTGTTTCAAACAAAAAGGAAAGAGGGAAATTCAGCCAAAATTTCTTAGGAAGGAGGAGGAGACCTGGAAGTTAGTTTGGTTTCCCAGGATAGCTACAGGGAAAATAGACCACAGGTAAGGTCAGTTTGAGTAAGTAAAGAGCCAGAAAACTAAACAAGTAGGTGAAATATATTCTTAGTAGGTATAATGACTATATGTTCAATTAATGTTTTGATTTTGAAAAAGCTCACAAAAGATTTCCAGCCACTCATGGGCAGATGAGTCAGATTAGAGGAACTAACCGTAAATTTCATGAAAACATTTGGATCTAACCAAACAAACCATTTTCATTAATAATCTTTATTTGAATAATGCAAATAACATGCCTAGCAGTGGGCAAGTCCCAGAAAATTTTTAAAAAAAAGTGAGTTTTTATCAGGTTTTCGCTTTGGTGTAAGATATTGGTAATATATAATATCATTAGCAGGGAAAAGACTAACTCACATGGGTTCTAAGAACTTGGGCCCTGGAAATTTAGTCTTTAATTGTTTTTTTTAAAGGAAATGGAAATGGAGATATAACTCTGAGAAACATTTTTCACTTTGTCCATACAGGACAAAGATTCATCCTGAGTTTCATAAGCAAATCGGGGCGCTTTCTTAACCTGTTCTTCCTTTTGGCGCCTTGGCTGAATGAGGAAGCCAGAACTTTGATTCCTTATTTTTATTTATGTATTTTCTATGAGCTGGGTCTCACCATGTTGCCCAGGTTGGCCTCGAACTCCTGGGCTCAAGCAATCCTCCTACCTTAGCCTCTCGAGTAGCTGGGATTACAGGCATGCACCACCATGCCCGATTGGATTCCATATTTTAATACAACATTTATTCTTTTTGGAGGTGAAGTGTCCTTTCAAAAGGAATTTAAGATTTTTATTAGATTTCTGTGACTGTGCAAAGGTAGATCATGTTCCCATTTCTCTTTATACTCATCATGCTATGTTTACTAGTTCATTCTGAATGTGACTGTAGCTATTTAGTGAAACCAAGAGCTAAATATTAAAACATAGCAAAGCTTTCAAGTGTACGATGTGGTTACTGTTCCACAAAAGCCATTTAACATTTATATCTTAAGATGCTGCGATGATTTGGCAGCTGTTTTAGGCAGTTTAGGAAAGAGACATTGATCACAACTTTTTCCCTTCCTTTCTGTACTGAGAAGTTATCAATTTCTCTCTGTAGGGAGTCACTCCCACTTTCTTTGATTCAGTCAATCCTCCCACCTCCCTTTTAATCACAATATAGTGTCCTGAGGGGCAGAGCTGGCGTCTGTCCCTCAGGATGCAGAAGTCTCCAGATCTGTGTGCCAGGTTTAAAGGAAAAGTAGCCTCAGACCCATGCAAGTGTGATTGATTATTCTGTCATCTCCTTTAAGCAACAGGCTGCTTGTAGACAGTGGATATGTCAGCTTTGGAATGTTAAGATCCACCAGGCTGGAAAGCTTTTCCTGGGGGTGGGGGCTGGTAAATATCAATAGACTATAACCCTTAATTAAAGATCAAATCCATTTTCTAGGGCTATGCTGTTCATGGAATAGCCACTATCCTGTGGTCCTTGTGAGCCCTTGAAATGTTTGTAGTCCACACTGAGACATTCAGCTGTGCTCTGAGTGTAGATACACACCAGGTTCTGGAGGCTTTATTCAAAAAGAAGAAAGTTGGTCATTCCATTAATGTTTTTTATGTTGATTACATGTTGAGATGATAATGTTTTGGACATATTGGGTTAAAATATATTGTTAGAATTAAATTAATTTTTTTTTTAACGTGGCTGGCTGTAAATGTAATGTTTAGCATTACATTTGTGGCTTCCATCGTATGTTATTTAGACAAATGTACTCCTGTTTTAGAGCCACAGGAATATTGTTTGTAAGTGCCATACGTTTTAGTGGTTTTTGTAATCTTCTGGATGCAGGTGTCTAGCATAGTAACGGGTTTTCTGTATTTCTGATTCCTTAAGGTTGAAATCAGCATTCAGAGCAATTTCCAGCCAGGAATGAAATTGGAAGTGGCCAATAAGAACAACCCGGACACATACTGGGTGGCCACGATCATTACCACGTGTGGACAGCTGCTGCTTCTGCGCTACTGCGGTTACGGGGAGGACCGCAGGGCCGACTTCTGGTGTGATGTGGTCATAGCGGACTTGCACCCCGTGGGGTGGTGCACTCAGAACAACAAGGTGTTGATGCCCCCGGACGGTGAGCCCCTGTTTCGAAGGCTTCCATTTATAAGCTGTCATCCTTTACGATGCCTGTAGTTTTGCAAGGAGCAGAGAGAACCCTGCATAGAATCCCTAATGATCTTAGTGCCAAGGTCTCCCAGTTCTTTTAGAACTGTTTCTCACAGGCTTCGTTAGCTGGAGGGAAGTCCATGCATTTTCAGATGTTGGAGCTGGTCCTGACAGTGGAGCCAACCCTGGCCTTTAGGAACTGAAAGTGCGCCTAATCCTGAAATTGCTTTTGGAGGGTAAGAAAGGAAGGCTGAAGGGACACTAGGAATTGAGGTCTTCTGTTTGGCGATTGGCCATGTTGCTTTTCTTCTGCTTCAGCAAGTCGACGTTTTGAACGGTACCTGAAGAGCGTCTTAAGCAGGCGTCTCTAATAACTTTTCATCTGTCTTGTGGGGAGGCTGTCAGGGTGTCCGGCTTTTAGAAAACCATACAGATGAGAGAAATGACATTGCTCTCAAGGGAATGGTCAAAGCCCATATAGACATAGTGAATTTAGTTGCTACAAAGCCGCTATTCTCTACTGGGGCAGTTTTACCCTAACCCCAGGGGACACCTGGCAATGTCTGGAGTCATTTTTGATCGGAGGCCCTTGGAGTTGTGCTCCTGGCATTTAGTGGGTGGAGGGCGGCAATGCTGCTAACCCCCCGCAATGCACAAGGCAGCCCGATAACCGGTGATTACCAGGCTCAGCCCGCCAGCAGTGCTGAGAGGAGAGAGCGTGCTGTGAAAGAATGGGCTGCACATGATCAATGCACTGAAGGCCTTCGTCTGATCCCATAAGTGAGAAAATTGAGGGCAGTCTAATACGTGAATCTCAACACCCCACTCTCTGTTTTATTTTGTGATAATGGCAGCAGGGATACTTGCAGGCTCTGGATGCCACCTTGCAAACATGTGTGGTGTCCTCTTCGTAGCTAGCTGCCTGTTTTCATCTTGAAGTGATGCATAAACTTGGAGAGGTGAAATCCCCAGGTTCATTCCGTCCGTGGTATTAGCAGTTGCGTTACTTAGCCTTTCACAGTATTGGAGCTTTATCTCTTTTTTTTTTAGGTTATGACATACTGCTTTTCTGATTATTGGGAATGGCCTGTGGTTTTTAACTACCCTTTGTTATGTGTGATTGATGGCCTGCTAAGAAGGGGGTCATAAAAGTGGCTGGAGCTAAGAGTTGCATTTGTGTGACGTTTGTCAGGATCGACCCGTTGCCATGGGCTTAGCTGACATTTTGACCCTTTGTTGTCTCGGAAGAAAGAGAAAAAGTGTCTTCCTTCTGTCTTTCCTGCTTTGGATCTTTGCACCTGCTCGTTCCTATGCCGAGAACCTCCTTCCTTTCTGTGTCCTCCTCCTCCTGCAGCTGTCAGCGTAGCTCCTCTTCCTCCTGCACCGAGGTTGACTGGCCAGGTCACACCCTGTCTGCACCACGTGGCTGCCTGGCCCTTCAGTGTTCATCACGGTTGCAGTCGTGCTTTCTTGTTTTTTTCTTTTTAAGATCTAATTCTCATGCCATAATATTCACTACTTTAAAGTGTACAGTTCAGTGATTTTTTTAGTATATTCATGAGGCTGTGCAACCATTATCACTAATTCCAGAACATTCTTTTTATCACCTCCAAAGTCACTCCCCCAGCAAACCCCTGGCAATCACTAATGTACTTTCTGTAGATTTTCCTGTTCTGGGCATTTTACATGTGTGGAATCCTGGGCTGTGTGGCCTTTTGTGTTTGGCTTATCCCACAAGCATAGTGTCCTCAGGGCTCATCCCCACGGTAGCTTGCATCAGAATTTCCTTCCCTTTTTTTTTTTTTTTTTTTTAAGACTAGTCAAGTGCAGTAGTGAGAAGCGGGGAAAGAGTAGAAAAGGAGTTCGATCTGTAACTGACTGTGAACAATCAATTGAGGTAACTCACTACCTTCGGACCAGCCAGAATTTCCTTCCTTTTTAAGGCAGAATCATATTCTCTGGCACGGATCAATCACATTTTGTTCTCCATTTATCAGTGGGTGGGCATTTAGATGCAGCTGTACTTTCACTTGGGTGGTTTTTTGAACAGAGTGCACTTTGTCTCCCCGGAGAGTAAGCTGCATGGCGTGAGCCCACTCACCTGTGTCCACCAGCTCTGGCACGCGCTGCCTGTGTTTGAGGAATTCGCAGTAAAGCTTCATCGAGTAATTGAGTGATCTAGTAAAGAAGGTGAAAGTGCGGCTCACATGGTAGTCTGAAATAGCAAGGAAAAGAACGGTTGCTGTTACCAAGGCAGGAAGCGTGTGTGCCCTACTTCACCTTCCTTCCTTGTGCTGTCAGTAGTGCCGTGTGTACCTTCTCTCTGGAACTGCAAGCCTGGATTTCCAGCCTCTCTATTCAGGTGCGTGCTGGAGAACAGCTGTTATTAAGTCAGGTTTTATCTTTAGTTCCCACTCCAGCTCTGAATAAGCAAATTGTAGGGTCAGGAGGCACACCTCGGGAGGCACAGTGCATGCTCATGCTTTTGGTAATGTCTGATTCACTCAGCCCGAGACCCAGCCTAAATGAGTCCTGAGTGACATTGTTAGAACTGCCTTTGAATTAAAACCACCACTGAGGTGAGAGGCTACGGGGTAATGTTTGATTAATTTACCTATGATTTCTGATCTGTTGTGAAATAAATCAGCCTTGACGGATAAATTATACTGATGGAATATTGGGGAAATATCAGGTCTAGTTAGAGATTTAGAGACTTTCCTCCTACCCCCAACTCTGCACGCAGGTGCCACACGTTTATGCCCCTGTATACTCGGGAGGTGCGTTTATGCTGGAGGGCCATGTACGCGCTTGGGTGCGCCAGGAGACGGGTACACAGAGGGGGCACATAGAGGGGGTGGGAGCCTCAGGCCCTGTCGTCGCTGAGGGTTTTACCATCACATTCATGACTCACGACTCAAGTTTGACACTTGAGTCTTGAAAGGCCCTTGGAAAGCATGTAAGATGGTTTCATTTTGTAATAGCTTCTCTAGTGAATAGTTTTAGAGACAAGTTCTGGGGTCTTGAATCTTAAGACTCTAAGAGCTAATGGATTCCCTTGGTAAAAATCCATGCTGTTGCTTGAGAAAGAGTGTAGAGTTTATTAATCAATTCTTCCTTCTCCCTCAGAAGACAAATGTGGCAGCAGTCAGACTCTGGGAAACACCATCAAATTTGTATCCTACTGACTTTGTGCTATTAGGCAAGACACAGCCACACTTAAAATGACAAGTTTGAAAAGAAAAATGAGAAAACCTTGGAAAAAGTGAAACCATGAATGTGATGGAAATATTTAAAGTCTTCTCAATTGGTAACAACGTATGCTAATTTGAGGAATTCTTCACTGATATTTTTTAAAGGACTCAAAAAAATTTAGTAGGTGATCAATATGACTTGGAAATCTTTAGTATGGAGAGCAAAGTCAGGAAATAGCAGGATCATGGGGCAAGAGGTTTTATTGATTGCTGTAGGACAGAATAATTATTGCTTTGTAGCCACAGGCGGCAGTTGTTCCAGAGGGAATAGTAGAATCTATTTTTTGAACAAGGATTCTTGTTCGTGTGGTTTTTTTTCCTGTGTTAGAGAGCTGATACTATTTAAATTTTGTAACGGTACCTGGTCGATCTTTACTGTGGTTAAACTTGAAAGGCACTGCAGTATATGAACAGGAGTTATAGCAGTCTGTGATGCATAATGTTTCTGTTTGGGAGGCTTCTTGGTGAGAGGGAGATTTTTTTTACCAATTCCAGGAGTCAGAGTGGTATAAAGGGAGGGGCCTGTGGTTGCAGCCCAAGATCTGAGTTCTTACCTTGCCTTTGCCATTAACTTAGCTCCATGGGCGAGTCCCCTTCTTGGGGTTCTCATCTTTGGATGATGGGTATGTTAGTCTGTTCTCACACTGCTAATAAAGACATACCGGAGACTGGTAATTTATAAAGAAAAAGAGGTTTAATGGGTCTCCCTCGTGACATGTGAGGATTATGGGAGCTACAAATCAAGATGAGATTTGGGTGGGGACCCAGCCAGACCATATGAAGGGAGTTGTGGTATAGAATCTCTAAAGAGCTTTCCAGTCTGAAATGTCTTGGTTTGTGATCCCTGTGAAGGGAGACAGGAAGGAGGGTGTGAGTGCTAGTGTTCCTGTTTAATGCACAAGGAGTGGAGTTTCTTTTAGAGTGAAGATCTGTGAACATCTAGCCCAGGAGTCTGTCCTAAGCACAGACATCAAGTTTCTGAATTACTGTTGGAGGTGAGGACAGTTTAACAGATTGGGAGACACTGTCATTAGGTCGGGAAGTTACGGTAAGTACCTGGGTAGAATTTTCCCCCATGAAGAACTGTAGAACCCGGTTCCCCATTGGAATCAGAGAACTGAGAGTTTTTAGTCCTCAACTGAGTAATCCGTGGAAGCTGAGTCAAGTCAGTTGGTTGTGGATAGCAGCCCGGGAGTGTTTGGGAATTCTGCCCTTGTTTCATGGGAGAAGGGAGAGAATGCCTTTGCTTGTCAGGCTGAGGTTGCAGAGTTCCAGATCTTCAAGGACACTTTGGGATTGTCCAGAGTAGTCTTCTAGCACCTGAAGTCACTGCACTGAAAGAGATCGGTTTTATTATTTTAGGTAATAGCATTACAGAGCACATAGGACTCTTTGCAGTCCCATGTTTTCCTGCGTTGCCATTTTAAATTAATGTAAGCTGTGAATTAATGCAAGCCATCATTATTCTGTTAAATGGTCCAAGGAAGGAGAAACAGCATGGCGGCAGCTCCAGGAGATGTCATCACCAGGGGATTCAGATCAGCAGGCAGAGAGCTCCGTTAATAAGGACGCGTTTAGAGACCGGGGCCCAGTGGCCAATTGGCCGTTCAGAGAGCAGCGTGCCTGCTTGTGAGCTAATCGGGGCTAATCTTTCATATTAAAAGTATTAAGGAACATGCTACATTAAAGCGTCACTCAGTGCTGCGGAGGATTATAGCTCTTATTAGTGGAGCAAACTGTAAAACGTTTTGGTTTAGTAAATCAATAAGGCTTGATTTATTCATAAGCACACGCAATGCTCGCAAAGGGCAGCTGCCACATAATTATTGTTTATGGTGAGAATGTACGGAAATCATTTAATCCACTGACGACTTCATTGTTATTTATTGAAAAGCGGCGACGTTACCTTTTAATGTCTGGGGATGGGGAGCTTTGGAGATTTAGCTGGTGCCTGCGGAGCACCCAAAAGGATGCTTGAGGAAGATTGCAGGTAAGTACGTGTGACGATGCGGCTCCAAATAACACCCCTTGGCTTGTAAATGGAGACGTATTTATGAGCGCTTTCTACTGTTGCAATAAAAGTATTGGAATTATATAGTGCCTTAGGAGACCTGCTGCTAATTTTTATTTCCCCCATTATTAAAATTTCTGTCATTTGAGTTGAGTACTCTGCAGTCTTGCCAGAATGACTCGATTTACCATTCAACGTTAAATCAAAATTAGTGGAGTTAGTTAATATACAACTCATTTGCATAAAGGAATGTTTATTCATGAAGTGTGAGGAGAAAGTGTGAAGATGGCCTTATGTTTATGTGGGCAGCTCCTGCCAAGTTTGAAAGCCTGGTTTTAGGACTGTTTTTGGGAATTGCTGTTTTTACTGTAGTTGATTGGAGAGGAAAAGATGCTGGCAGGTGGCACATGGGACGGGAAAGGGACCGTACAAGAGGACTTATCTGGCTGTGACCACAGCTCAACTGTGGACTCCGAGAAGTGAATTAGGTGGTGTGTTTATGAGACTGTCCGTTTTTAAAATTTATATTTTATAATGTAAATGACATTTCAGTAATATGAAGGGAACATAAACAATCACATTATTTTCTTTGGTTATCTGACATTGTAACTGGAGTTCTGTTTGTTTATCAATAAGAAAATTTAGTATATGTGCTTAAAAGTCAAGGAGCAAAATGAATCCTAACTGAGCACCCGGGGTTGAGGGAAGCAGAGAGAGACTCATTAAATATTAGATAACTTGGTATAAAGAGAGCAAAACACATTGGTATAAGAAAGGGTAAGATTATTTGACAAGTATGTCTGTAAATAACCCAAAAGCCATAGTTAGATATTTTATTTAAAAATGTTTGAATATTTAAAAAACATTAAATAAATATTTTAAAAAGCCAGCTAATATTGTATTGTCAAAAAGCCATTTTTGATGATGGTGTTTGAAAGAGTCACTTGGGAAACAAAGTAACCTGTGCTCTAGAACTGAGTGGACCTGTTAAAACAATTCAGATGGTTTTGAATTCTATCTGATCGGGTGGAGAGCCTTTGTACACATTCATGGTGGTGTAGACCAGAATGGACTTGGCTTGTAGATGTGTGTGAGAGAGATTTTATATATGTGTGTTTGTAACTTTTGGTGTAAATGATATTTAATTTTAGTATCTCATTTACACATCACATCATAAAAGAGTCCTCATATAAATCAAAACCCTTCATATATAGGTAGTGGTGGATAACTCTTTGTTTATGAGTAAAAAAATGAATAGTTTTTTTCCCCCAGAAATCCCTTTTGGGTGTTTGCATTTGTTTTTCGCTACTCACAATATGCCACACACTCTCTTTTTTATTTTTATTTCCTTTGAGACAGGGTCTCACTCTGTAACCAGTCTGGAGTGCAGTGGCATCATTTTGGCTCATTGCAACTTCCACCTCCTGCACTCAAGCTATCCTTCTGCCTCAGCCTCCAGAGTAGCTGGAACTACAGGCACGCACCACCATGGCTGGCTAATTTTGTATGTTTTGCAGAGATGGGGGGTCTCCCCGTGTTGCCCAGACTGGTCTTGAACTCCTGAACTCAAACGAGCTGCCTACGTTGGCCTCCCAGCCACCGTACCTGGCCCCACACACTCTCTTTACGGTTATCTTGAACAATAAATGAATAGATCATGAATTTTATTCTGTTTGTGTCATAGATCTCCAATTAGAAAATATTTTCGTATGTTCCTCCTGTGGTACCAGGTAATGACATTAAATCCTGTCAATCCTCAGAGTATCCTTGTGAAGCGGATGGTATTTTTCTTATTTTATAGTTGAAGAAAGTGTGTATGTTCTCAGATCAGGCAGTTTGAAGTAGATTTTAAGCTAAGAGGATTCTGGCCAGTTCTGAAATCTATGCTTTCAAAATAGCAAGGGGTCTATAAATATTTGTTTATTGATTAGATCGTATCAATAAGACTTCAGATGAGAATGGTCAGACTGAAAATATCACTGAGAAAAGTTGTAGAGTTGGCTGCTTGGTAATTTTTAAGAGTAGGGTAGAAAGCTGCTGTCCAGAATATTGTCCAATTTGTCTTTTTGGCGGCAAATAAATGGAAGAGATGTGGTCTGGAAGTTCTTTGCCGAATGGTAACCATGAGATTATGTAAAGTTATGTAAATTGCATCAGATGCTATTTGGGTTTTTCTGCGCTACATGAAAACTGTAAGCATGAAGCAGTGACTAGAAGGTTTTCCTTTTGAGTGCTAGTCATAAATGAATTTATTTTCTCCTGCTTCTCAACCCAGCAACATATGTAATTTAAGTCAAGCATGTGTTTGATTCTGAGTGGAATTCAAGGGGGAGTTGGTGCTCTGTGTTTCCATGGCCTTGTGTCTCATTTTTGCCTCTGTGTTAACTCCTTCACTTCTGTAATTGTCAGAGCCTCAGTCTCATCTGGCCCCTCCTCGCTTGACACCCCACCTCCCCTTGTAGGGATCCTGGCCCTGGCCTGCTCCAGAAGCAGCTAAGATGGTGATGACCTCGGGTGCCTGGAGGGCTCAGCTCCCATCCGGCCCTGTTCCTGCTCCGGGTGGACCCTTGAATGTCCTGAATGATCCTCGGGCATCACTTGCAAGGGAAGCCCCAGGGTACCTTTGCACAGACAAGACCCCCTGGACTTGCCTGTAGGACGTCTGGCTGCTCCAGACCTGACCCTGCCTCGTTGACCTTCTTTTATCCCCCCTCCAGCTCCATCTGTTTACTCTTCCTCGTGCCGCTGATTGTCCTCTAGTTTGTTGGACAGGGGAGCTTGTCCCACTCTGCTCTCTGCTCTGGCCTCCTGTATAAGCCTCTGACTCCCCTGCTGCCTCTTACTAAGTGTCCTATTGTGGCTCCATGTTCCAGGGCATATGTCCATTCCAGGGCCATGCAGGTGTTCTAGAGCCATGCCTCCATTCCAGGGCCATGCAGGTGTTCTAGAGCCACGCCTCCATTCCAGGCTCATGCAGGTGTTCTAGAGCCACGCCTCCATTCCAGGCCCATGCAGGTGTTCTAGAGCCACGCCTCCATTCCAGGGCCATGCAGGTGTTCTAGAGCCATGCCTCCATTCGAGGCCCATGCAGGTGTTCTAAAGCCACGCCTCCATTCCCGGCTTATGCAGGTGTTCTAGAGCCACGCCTCCACTCCAGGCCCATGCAGGTGTTCTAGAGCCACGCCTCCATTCCAGGGCCATGCCAGGTTCTATTGAGTTTCACTCTAGGGCTGTGCCAACTTTCCAGAGCCATGCCAGTTGTCTTGTCTCCAGCTTGAGTCCTTCAGTTCTTCCAGTCATTAGGGAGAGTCTGCCTTTTTGAGCCCGGCTCTCAGGGAATGGTTGGTTTGTGCATAGCTTGTCTCCTGAGTCTAGAATCATGTTAAAGCTTGGTCAATATGACCTTCAGTTCAAAGTCTTGGGAACTTAGATGGCGTGATTCAGAGGTGAATTTGGAATTGTATTGGTCAGGGTTTTCCAGAGAAGTAAACCTGATAGGATCGGTACATACGTAGCAAGAGATTTTGTGTTTAGGAATATGTGATTGTGGATGATGGGTGAGCCCAAAATCTGATGGGGAAGATCTATAGGCTGGGCACTTAGGAAACATCTGTAGTTTGAGTCTGAAAGCCATCTCCTATAGAAGCAGGGGGAGCTAATGTTGCAAATGAAGTCTGAAGGCCGCCTGCTGGAGAATCCCCTCTGGCTTGGGGGAGGTCAGCCTTTCGATCTTTTCAGGCCTTCGACTGATTAGATGAGGCCCACCCACACGCGGGAGGACAATTTGCCCCTCAGGGTATACTAGTATAAATGTTACTCTCATCCAACAACACCTTCACAGAAACACCCAGAGTAACGTGTGACCAGATGTCTGGGCACCGTGGCCCAGCCAAGTTGATGCATAAAATTAACCCTCCCAGGCATGCCTTCAGAGCTGGATCAGAATCACCCCCTTGCTGTGCCCTGGCGTCATCTTAATGCCTTCTGGAGAGGCAGGACATTTTGTGTACACTTGCAATCACTGTGCTAGTTTTTGCTTTAACAGGCAATGTTCAGTTGATATTTCTGAATATAGATGCCCTTAACGGAAAGTGCTGGTAGGAATCCGAGAGATTGTGAAGTAAATGCATGGATTATCTTTACTTCTGTGAAAGTATAAATGTCAGGGTCACAGGTCCGAGATTCTCTTGAAAACCAGTACGAAGTGGGTAGGAAGAAGAGGCAGAGACATTTCACCTACGTTATAGGCTCACTGCCTGCTGCTCAGTAGGGCCACCGTGATTTGTTTGAGTTCAGTGTCAATTTCCATAACTTCTTCTCGCTCTACAGGTGCCCACTGGGATTAGTTACAAGGGATTTTGCTAATGAGGATGTACTTCTGGATACAGGGTTCTGTGGCATGCATTTAAAAAGGCAGTAGCTGGCTGCGTGTGGTGACTCATGCCTGTAATATAATGCCAGCACTTTGGGAGGCTGAGGAGGGAGGATCACTTGAAGCCAGGAGTTTAAGACCAGCCTGGCCAAAATGGCTGTCTCTATTCAAAAATACAAAAATTAGCCAGGCATGGTGGCACATGCCTATAGTCCCTACTCGGGAGGCTGAGGCAAGAGAAGTGCTTGAACCCTGGAGGCAGAGGTTGCAGTGAGCCAAGATCACCCCACTGCACTCCAACCTGGGTGATGGAGTGAGACTCTCTGTCTCCGAAAAAAGAAAAGAAAAGAAAAGGCAGTAGCTAATGTGCCTTCATCATGGGTCGCCTTGAACTCCTTTGAGGGCCTGCAGCTTAATCATTATGTGGCCTGTCCTCAACCCTGAGAAAAAACAAACACGTGAGCAGCCTTTGAGGTTAGCATTACACTTACAGTAGGGCAAGAGGGGCCTCCAGCCTGGGGTGTGCCTTTTAGAGAACACAGAGGATCACACGCACAGACAACTGCGTGTCTTTAGGAGCACGGAGCTGCCTCTCCCTCAGGTCCTGTGTCCAGGACTGGTCTCCAGCACCCCGTACCTACACATCAGGCTCAAACGGAAAGATTCTCCACATCTCTCATGCCCTTGGGAAAAAACAGCTGTGTCTGAATGCTGGGTTGTTTTTTTTTATTTTTTTTATTTTGTGGGTTGTGGTGTTGCCACTGTCAGAGTAAAAGATAAATTAACGATCAAATTACTTCTTTCAGAAAGCACAAGTATAATAAATTTTTTACATGGTGAAGAATCACTTTGCAATAATGCTGAGCAGTTTCTATTCTAGAGGAAATTAGTACGGAATTTCCAACAGTTGTATACATTGACTGGGGAATATTTTTAAATATTAAACAATATTAACTTTGTTTTAGAAAATGAAAACAAAATATTTTACCATACAAATTCACACTGCTGTCACACATGGTTATCTGGAGCCCTAGATGTGCCATGGATGAAGCCGATGTTGATTTTTTTGCATTGGTAGCTGAGTGAACGTTGAATGCTAGAACTGTGGGTAGTTTCATTTACTTATAAACCCGCTCAATGAGATTAAATGCTGACAAAGTACATAAAATATTTAATTTTGTTTTAATATTTTAAATTAAAATGTTTGATATTCACTAATTTTAATTTACATTTTGCCTATTAATTTTAGTAGCTACTTTAGAATCTTAGAGTAGTTGGACATTTGGAATCATAGAATATTTAGAAGGAAAATAGCATTATTGAAAATAAAATGATTAAAAAATTTGAATTTGGCATTTTCTTCAATTTACGTATTTTGATGAAAAGAATTAAGATGAAGTAGACTGAGAATAATGATATTTTATCTTTTCCTCTGTTAGGTGATTTCTGTGACTAGAACATTTATGTGAAAATCTAAATTTTTAACTAAATAATTTTGCTGAAAGGAAGGCCAAATAGATAAAGATGTAATCATTCATGGCTTATGTAAGTCTTGATTTGATTACTCATGTAAACATTGCTGGCCCATCCACAGAACACCCAGACTCGTGATGTAATAATTGAATTTAGTCATCCCTGGCATTTTGCCAACTTCTGTCGTCTATGAACTACTGCTTTTCCAGACTTTTTGATTGACATTATGAAGATATATTTGTCAGTGTAGGAGGACAGAGCATACTTTACTTAAAAGCCTGTTTGCTTGATTAATAACTTGTAAATCTTAAACACATGCTACGTGAGCTACATTTGTATTCGCACCTGGTATGTCTGGGCCTATTCTAGGGTTCAAATAGAGCCCCTGTGAACTAGGAGTCTTTCTAAGGGTGACTCGGGCACATGTGGATTTAGGGAGCCAGTTTCTACATCCACCAGTTCTGTCTCTTCCGTGAGACTGATCTGCCTGAGAACAGACCAGGCTGTCGTTTCCCACCT
Organism: Aotus nancymaae; assembly: GCF_030222135.1. Lineage (NCBI taxonomy): Eukaryota > Metazoa > Chordata > Mammalia > Primates > Aotidae > Aotus > Aotus nancymaae. The sequence goes on along the minus strand of NW_026988498.1, from coordinate 3,656,431 downwards.
GTCCTGGCCTCTCTCCCACTCTTCCCGCTCCCACGTTGGTTGAGAAGAATGTCACCATCTGAGGTATCGAGCTTTCATACCCACTGTGCCAGCCATGACATCCAGACACACCAGTTTATCTTTTTATGTTTAATCATGACACTGCCATGTTACTTATGTTGTTTTGATCAAGACTAATGACAATTTTAATAATGTAAGCCCAAAGAAAATTTTTCTTTTATGGTCAATGAAATTTTTTAAGATGTTTAATTATACACTGCTTATTTTTTGTTATTGTTGCAGAAAAATTGGATGAGATAATATGAGACTGTTGGGATAAGAGTCTGGGGGATATAGGCTGATTCTATAACTTCAGGGAAGAAAAAGAACTCTATACAGGCTGTTAAAGTTGTACTTATTCATATATATTTTTATTTGTTTATTCATTCATTCAGTCATTTATTTTTTGTAGAGGGAGTCCTGCTCTGTCACCCAGGCTGGAGTGCAGTGGCACAATCTCAGCTCACTGCAACCTCCACCTCCCAGGCTCAAGCAATTCTCCTGCCTCAGCCTCCCAAATAGCTGAGATTACAAGCACACATCACCATACCTGGCTAATTTTTTGTATTTTTAGTAGAGATGGGGTTTCGCTCTGTTGCACTGGTTGGTCTTGAACTCCTGACCTCATGTGATCCACCTGCCTTGGCCTCGCAAAGTGCTGTGATTATAGGCATAAGCCACTGCATCCAGCCTATTACGTATGTTTTTAAATAGGATGGAAGGTATCAGATCATTTACTGAATATATTTATGGGAGTAATATAAGAGTTTTATTCCAAATGTCATAGTTGCAGTACACAGGAAATTGCATCCTTTGTGACTATTGAAATAAATGAAACATTTCTCAATGCCAAATTGAAAATGCATGATGGGAGGATGTGAGTTTTTCAGAATTCTTGTATGGGGGTGTATATGAACCATAAAGTTTGAGGACCAGTTTTCACAGATGGTACTCAACCACAGCCCTTAGCATTCACCCATTAAGACTTTTTTTCCTTATGATTTAGATGCTTAGACGTTCTCAGGACTTTGGAAAGATTTATCATAATTGAGCATTTGCTGAGTTTCTATTTCCGTCATTGGATTCCTTTGGTAATATATTTGCAAGTCTTTCTCTGAGTTCTTTGCTAATAGGAAGACGAGAACTGACAGGAAGATCTTGGGTTGATGGGTAAAAATGGCTGCCGGCTGCTGTTTTGGTCCACTGTATCACCATATTACTGTCGCCATAGAAATGGAAACATTTAATATCAATCGGTGCGTACTGAGGTTCTACTCTGTGCCTGGTGTGTTTTGGGTGGGGGAATATACGCTATGGTTGTTATTAAGAATTTTATATTGAAGCACATTGGTAATACAGTCAACTTTTGGCTGATGGTGTGCACTCAGCGATGAACTCAATTTTGGCAATGGGTGTTTTCCGTGGTGGCCCCCAGTGTACTTATTTATTTGTTGGCCATTTCTGCCTTACTCTTGAGTCTCTCACTCTGGCTTACCAAGAGGCGTTGGGAGCTGATTTGAAACTCTGATCTCTGGAAGTATGGGGAGTATGGCTCTTCTAGTCTAGGTGGGAACTTCTCTGAGATAGCATTTCTTTTCTTTTGTTTTTTAAAATGTGTCTGTCTAAGCCTGAGCAACATATCAAGATACCATCTCTCATAAAAAAAAATTAACCAGGTGTGGTGGTGCATGCCTGTAGTCCCAGCTACTCGGGAGGCTGAAGCAAGAGGATTGGTTGAGCCCAGGAGGTCGAGGCTACAGTGAGCTGTGATTGAGCCACTGCATTCCAGCCTGGGTGACAGAGTGAGATGCTGTCTCAACATGTCTTTATCCTCAACATTTTCAACTGCTGTAGAAACTTACAAGAGCCACGTGCAGACCTGACATTGGGACTTGGAGCACTCCTGGGGGAATCTGCCTGTGGATGAATAGAAAGATCCCTGCTCTCTGCTGGTACTGAAATAAAACACTGGCATCTCTGGAACTCAGTTCCATATAGTAAGTGGCTCCTCCAGCCAGCATACAGGATTGAGAAGTGTTGGTGTGAGTCACGTAGCCTGAACTAGGGCTGCAGGCCTCCCTGGCCACTGAAAAGAGCCCGGAAAAAAGCTGTTTGACCTGCTTGCATCACACTGTCCTCATCTTCACAGTGACCAATGGACATGACCTTGCTCTCACTTTGATGGCCAGTGCTCTCTGTAACCTCATGTGGGAAGTTCCCTTCTCATCAGATTTTTTCTTTTTCTTTCCTTTTTTTTAATGTAAGAGGCTTTAATAGGCTTTGACAAAGGGCGCTATGCATAGAGAAGTATCTGTGCCCTAATAGAGGGCACTTGAAATACAGCCACAGGGCACAGTGTCTTCCCTTTAGCCAGTAACTCCTCACTCGGCCACGTCCACTGTCCAGGATACTGTCAAAGAATTGCCTTTTTATCCCCTGTAAGCTCAGAGAATTTTGATCATACTGCCTTTAAAATGATTATTTTTGCCGTGTGCTATCATTGTTTCTGGGTACCTGATCTCAGCCATTTGCTTATGGAAGTAAGGCTGTGTGAATGTTTTGTTAATCAGAAATACACATTTTGGATCCTAATGCCACCACTTAATTCAATGCGTGAACCTGGGCTAGGTATCTTCCCTCTCAACTTTGTGACCTTCAGTATTCCCATGTGTAAACTGAACGTAATGAGACCTGCCTTACAGGATTGTTTTGTGCATTAAATGGGATTTGTATAAACTACTCAGAGCAGTGCTAAGAATGAAGGTGGTAATGAGAAATGCAATTTTCATCCATCCTCATTCTTCTGGTTAAGGATGGTATTTTATTCACCTTTTGATTTCTTACAACGCCTTGCACATGGTTAAAGCTCAGCAGTTGTTAAATGAATAAAAAACAAAGCCTCCATGCAAAAACACCACCACATAAAAGTAATTAGTACTAGTGTATGTGTATTATTCACTGGAGGGCCTTTTCAAATCCTGCCACATTTATAGACGACAGTCACGTTATTTGATTTTGAGGCCCAGTGCGTGTTGGCAGCAGAAAATTAGAAGGTGGATCATATGTTAGTCATGCATATTGATATCACAAATAAATGATAATGGGCCACCCAATTGCAAGGAAGGAGATAGAGGAGCTGGGAAAAGTGGGATCAACATCAGAGCAATCTAATGCCATTTAGCGCAGGAGCAGATAGCCCCATCCACAGATCCAAAGGGTGTGTGGTTACTGCCATGGGAATTGCCAGCTATTGCACAGTGAAGCAGAATAATTGACGTATGTCACTCAATCCTCCAAAAAGTTGTGAATGTCTTTGATATCTACCAAGTAGGTGGCAATAGCAAAGGCTAACCTCAGGGGGATTTGGCATGGAGGAAAACAAGATTGTAAAGACCTGCTGTTCTAGGGGTTGAAATCTATTATTATTACAGCTATGGTAGAACCCTTCTTTTTTTGTCATGCAGACTTAAAGTATAAAACAGTCTTTATTCCAGCCGTAAACCAACACAGTGAGCCTGGAGCAATGACCAGCTACACAAAAATTAAACATACTTGTATTTCAAGATGTTTCGAGCTATCATGGCCAGTTCATAGCCACTTTGGGAAGGCATTTGGCAGGGGGAAGCAGGATGGCACTAAAGTATGGTAGAGGACAGATACTGGAGTCAGCATGGGTGCAGAATAAGGCTGCCCCAGAAGGATGGCTGGGTGGGGGCAGAGCTGATAGTTCAGATATCTTTTGCTATGGATTTTCTAATTTTCTAAGATGAAGTGTTAAGGTCCCAGCATGTGGATGGTGCCTCCAGATGGACAATTCAGGTCGCATGCCCCAGACCTGGGGATTGGGACTGGCCAGAACAGACAAGACACCATCCGCAGGATGGACACCATGGAAAAAAAATTAGGAACTAGGATGTGATTGGGCAGGAAGCTGGGAAACTTAAGAGGAAGGATCAAGGCTGACTTTGCCACCGTGATCCAGCCATGAACACGATGGGAGGAGGGCTGTGGGCAGCACTTGCTGAGGGCCTGAACGAAGCAGACTTGGAGAGGGAGCTGGTTTGGTGTGTGGGTCTCAGTGGCTTATTTAATGTCAGCATGGGCCTATGAGGTTGTTAAAACTGCAAAAGCTATAAACCAACACGGTGAGCCTGGAGCAATGACCAGCTACACAAAAATTAAACATATTTGTATTTCAACATGTAGCGAGCTATCATGGCCTGTGATAGGTGCTGATGTAGCCTTCTTGCTTTGAGAGTTGGCTTCCCCTAGAGACATCCTAGACACTGGATGATTTTTAAAAATTTTTAATTTAATTAATTATTATTATTTTTAAGACAGAGTTTCACTATTGTTGCCCAGGCTGGAGTGCAATGGTGCGATCTTGGCTCACTGCAACCTCTGCCTCCAGGGTTCAAGCAATTCTCCTGACTCAGCCTCCTAGTAGCTGGGATTACAGGCATGTGCCACTGTGCCTAGCTAATTTTGTATTTTTAGTAGAGACGGGGTTGGTTTTTCCATGTTGGTCAGGCTGGTCTCGAACTCCCGACCTCAGGTGATCCCCCCACCTTGGCCTCCCAAAGTGCTGGGATTAAAGGCATGAGCCACCGTGCCCAACTGACACTGGATGATTTTTACATCGGCATCATCAGTCCATCAGATATGGTCCTTGAAATCCCAGTGTCCTCAGTTGCTGATAGGCAGGGGACAGACATCCATGGTCTTGCTCTGAGGGTCTTAGGAAGGCCAGAGGTGGATACAAGAGTCAGGGATTGAAAGTGAGAGGATCTAAACCACATCCTGCCCTTCCCATAGGGTGTTCTGTCTACTTTAAGTCTGAGGCAGTGGTTCTGGACCAAGCCTGAGACTGTGTTGGGATGAAATTCCAGAGGCCACAGAGTTAGGCAGTCTGTGTTGAGCATTTCACCACATGTGCCATTCCACACCATTTGGAGATCAAGCAGAACAGCATTAATTGATGGCAAGTCATTTTGTTTCAGAGCATTTTCACATTTATGATCTCTGGCATTGCAGAAGTGGTCTGTGATTCTTGTGATTTCAAGAGAGGGGATTTAAACATGGATAGGGAGGTTCGTCACAGATTCTTGAGACTTAGGAGTGAGAAGGAAAGCGGAGTGGGAGAGGTGGAGTGACCATCCTTGACTTGAGATCTCCGTCACCAGGATTCTCTCCATTTCTCATTGAAGTGTCCTTTGTGGAGGTCTCATCCTTCTCATGGTGGTGACAAGACACGGAACTTACTGCTTCTAAGCACTTGAACACCCTGAGAGCCAGAGGCTGCAGAAATGACCACGGCGGGTTTCCTGCCATTCATGGCAACTGGACTGTACCAAAGAGCTCATGTCCAGGCCAAACAGCGATTGTGCTGGAGAAGTTGTCTTTCCCTCAGAAAGGAAGGAGGGGAAATGGTTTTTAAAAAAAATCCACCTGCTTTCTGAAGATTGACACAAATCTGGTTACATCCAACAAAAGATAGAATGATCATACAACGTGAGGCTTAAATGTTTGTCTTTTAAAATGTTCTTAGGGTATGCCGCAAGAATTACCGGTAGCCAACCTGTATTTCTAAGGAGATTTAATCAGAGGAAGTATCAAAGAACTGGAGATTAGTATGATTTTAAGGGTTTTCCTAATTATTTTTCTGATGATCTCTTATCAACTAACAGAGCTATTAAACAGAGTTAATTAAACAATGTCAATTTTTTGAAAAGCCCTTAATTACATATTTACACAGTGGTTACCAAGAGCCCCCCAAAGCCCATCATGGATTATAGGAACAAGTTATAGTCATTAAAATGATCTGTAATTATTATTTTTTTCATAGCAGAGAGTGACGTCATGTCTTTAGCTTCTGTTCGGCATATTTCTTAGAAAAGTATGTCTCAAAAGTTCTTCCTTGGAGACCGTCATGAAGTGAAACAACTAACTTCCCCATCACCCTCAGATATAAACCAACCCAGCTAACTTCCCCGCCACCCTCAGACGTAAACCAACCCAGCTAACTTCCCCGCCACCCTCAGACGTAAACCAACCCAGCTAACTTCCCCGCCACCCTCAGACGTAAACCAACCCAGCTAACTTCCCCGCCACCCTCAGACGTAAACCAACCCAAACTCTTTGAAAAGCTCCAAAGAAAATAAAATGTTTTTTAAAACTTCTTTTCTTGTTCAAATGTTTTATTGACTCATAGAGATGAAGGAATGGTGATGATTTATATGCCTGGTGTAGTATTAGTTGGAGTAATATTTCATTAGATTTGTTCTGTGAAATGAAGAAAGCAGTACGTACTTTGCATTTTTCATCTGTACATCTAATGTGCAGTTTGTTAGCCCATCAAAATTAATTTTAGATCCCAAATGGATCTTTAGATTTATAAGTGCCGTTAATGGTTTTTTCTCAGTTAAGTGTATGTATTTATGTGCCCTTCTTGGGTGAATTTCTGTGAAGGATTCTGAAGGGTGAATGATAAATAACTAACCAGCAAATAAGTGCCAATTAAAAATTCTTTTACCATAACTGGCCGTGGCCCTTTCTCATCAAAGTACAGTATGTTTAGATCAGATTTAATTTTTTTGAGACGCTTGCCTGCTTAGTTTCCCAATTTAGCTCCTTTTTCTGCTAGCAAAAGAAACTGTTTTCCATTTAGAGGAGCATGTTTCTAATCTACCCACATGTGAATACTGTGTTCAAACACTACAAAGATTTTTAAGTGGTTTTTAAAAACAAAAAGATTTGGTCATTTTGGGGGGTTTCTTTGTTCCTTCTAAATGTCATGGTCCCTTTTATCCTTTCTTCCTGGATTCTCTATTCTTCTTTCTCAAAATTTCTTTTTTCCTGAGTGATTTTTGCTTCCAGCTGATGTGAGGGCTTTGATGGTGTGGTTTATGTGTTAGGATTACAACTGCTGTTTCCAAAAGGCCCTAAAATGCTGTGGCTCAAGTTAATTTAGAAGTTTACTACTCTTTCTTCCAAATTCCATGTCTGCATGCTAGAAGGCTGGTTTTCCTCCAGGTTCTCCAGCAAGAAAGATGGAAAGGGAGAGGCTGGGACAGCAGCTTACCTCCCACTGGCAAAACTCGATCTCCTGGGATTCCACCAGCCCTTGCCTGGTTACAAAGAGACTGGGAAAGGTACTCCCTAGCTGTGGGGCTCCTCTTAGCTAAAATCTCTGGGGTGGGGAGGATGCTTTTCCTAAAACAAAGAAGGGAGGGAAGAATCCCTAGGGAACCGTCTCTGTCACAACTCATTTAGCTACACATTTTTGTTTTGTTTTATTTTGAGACAGAGTCTGGTTTTGTTGCCCAGGCTAGAGTGCAGTGGTGCAATCTCAGCTCACTGTAACCTTCGCCTCCTGGGTTCAAGTGATTCTCCTGCGTCAGCTTCCCTGTCACCATGCCTGGCTTTTTTTTTTTTTTTCCTTTAAATCTTTAGTAGAGATGAGGGTTTCACCATGTTGTCCAGGCTGGTCTCAAACTCCTGACCTCAAGTGATCCTCCTGCATTGGCCTCTCAAAATGCTGGGATTATAGGCGTGCACCACCTCGCCAGACCTACAAAAAATTTTTAAAGGTAACTATTTCGTCTTTGGAAAACACATAAAGGAAAATGTAAAAGTGTTAAAACACAAAACAGAATGGCTTTTTTTCTTCATTTGGGAGTCAGAATGTATTGTCTATAGTTGATACAGCACTGTCAATTTTTAACATGTGATCTTTGCGTTGAGGAACTAGGTATACACTTTCCCTTGTATTAATGTTTAGAGAGACAAATGTTACATGTGCACAATATTTGTAAGAGATGGTTCTAAAAGGTTTGTTTTAAAAATTACCTGTGTCTTGCTCACATCCTTTACCATGTCCTCTGTTTCAATCTGCTTTTTACTCTTTAAGATGAATGCAAGCAATTGCCAAGACACAGCATCATAAAATTTTAGAACACTGGGGTCAGAAAGATCCTACAAGTGTCCAGAAGTAAAATAAAAACACAACAGATTATGAACAAGGCTGGTGATTAAAACTTTTTGATTCAATCACTTTGCACAGGGCGGTAAAAGCAAAAATCATACCATGTGTATTACAGGATGCATATAGTCAGATGCAGGCTCAAAATTAGGCCAGTAGCTTCTGCTGCTTGGACTTTAATCTTGAAGCAAGGAAGAATGAGGGAATTCAGGGATGTGGGGGCAACAGAGTTAAGGTGTTCAGTGCTTTCATTTTGTCTTAAACGTGGTAGCAACTGAGTGCTCTGCTAAATAGAGGTGTCCATTATTTCAGAGTCAGGGATTGTTCTTGGCACTCGAAGTGGAATTTGAAATGGAAGTTTTGCCTGTCATAGGATTTCCTTTCCAGTTAGCGGCTGTGTCCCTGTGAAGATGTGGAGGAAGGGAGAATGCCATTTATGCAAGAGATAGAACACTAGGCTAAGACGGTCTGTTGATGGATCCAGGAGAAGGGAAGGACAGACTTCTGTGTTTGTGGCTATTTGCTGATGGACAGCTTGTTGGTACTCCAACTGTTCTGTGGTTTTAGACTTGGCCATAGAATAAAGGATGTAAAAAAGATCTTTGGAGTTATTAGTTTATTAAACTGTAGTTTTCTTATTTCTGTAGGAGAGGTCTTTTGAAGCTACAAGGTCTGGGATGTGGAACTGGTCTTTTATAAGCCCTGGCACCTGCAGACCCCAGGGAAGCTGTTCGGTGTCTGATTCTGTAGCGATTTCTGTTCCCTCCACAGAGATTCCTGGCTCCATCTCTCTGTGAAGCCCTCTCAGGGTTCCTTCTCTTTCCCTGCTTGTCTCCGTTTTCTCCTGATTACCTGAGATCACATTACAACTCTCTTGTATACTCTTTATCCATGTGCCATAGCCCTTAAAACAAGTGATAAATTATCAACAGAACAACCAAATGAGAACTTTCTGGATTCTCTTTCTTCTTTCATGGTGGTTGTATTAGTCAGTTCTTATGCTACTAATAAAGACATATCTAAGACTGGGTAATTTATCAAGAAAAAAGAGTTTAATGGACTCACAATTCCACGTGGATGGGGAAGCCTCACAATTATGGCAGAAGGCAAAGGAGGAGAAAGGCATTTCTTACATGGTGGCGGGCAAGAGAGCTTGTTCAGGGGAACGCTCCTTTATAAAACAATCAGGTCTTGTGAGACTTACTGTCAGGAGAACATTATATGGGGAAACTGCCCCCACGATTCAGTTATCTTCATCTGGCCCCACCTTTGACACGTGGGGATTATCACAATTTTAGGTGAGATTTGGGTGGGGACACAGCCAAACCATGTCAGTTGTTCACCCACACACGGAACTCACATTCCTAATCCATAAAATGCAAAAATGCTTAATGCTTGAGTGTTAGGGATATAAGAAGACAGAAAAAATCTTTCCTCTCTTCCCCTATGAAGCTGACTTGTGCATGCACAAATGATACAAGGGATTAAACCAGGAAGGCACGAAAGAGTCCTTGACTACTTCAGTCAAATTATAGCTTACTCTGGCATCTTTCAGAGCATATGAATAATTGTGAATTGGCCTATGATCTTTGGGCCAGTGGAAGGGCATAATATTAGGGATGAATATTTTCTCTTCTCATGTTACCTGAACTTTCAGGGGATGCTATCCGACAACCCTGCCAAGATTCTTGTCTTTCTCAGAGGATCAGCCAGTGTAGACATTGTAGTGATAACGTTACATTTTCTACCCCCTCAAACCCAAAGTCCCCGTGGTCTTAATGGTTTGCCCTTAAGTTAGAACGATCAGCTTATTCCACCAACATCAGTTGGTTTTCTTGTGTAGACAGATTTCTAAAAAAATGGGCAAAGGGCATGAATAGATACTTCCTGAAAGAAAACATACATGTGGCCAATAATCATATGGGAAAATGCTCACTATCATTAATTATTAGGGAAATGCCAATCAAAACCACAATGAGACACCATCTCACACCAGTCAGAATGGCCACTTGTAGAAATTCATAAAAGAACAGATGCTGGTGAGGTCGTGGAGAAAAGAGAATGCTTAAACACTGCTAGTGGTAATGTAAGTTAGTTCAGCCACTGGGGAAAACACTCTGGAGATTTCTCAAAGAACTCAAGTTAGAACTACCATTCAACTCAGCAGCCCCTTACTGGCAGTACCCAGAGGAACAGAAATCATTCTACCATAAAGACACGTGCACACTGTGTTCACCAAAGCACAATTCACAATAGCAAAGACATGGAATCAACCTCAGTGCCCATCAACAGCAGACTGGATAAAGGAAATGTGTTACACATATACCATGGAATACTACACTGCCACTAAAAAAAAAAACAACAAGATCACTTTGGGAGGCTGAGGCGGGTGGATCACAAGGTCAAGAGATTGGGATCATCCCGGCCAACGTGGTAAAAACCCCATCTCTACTAAAAATACAAAAATTAGCCGGGCATGGTGGCACCTGCCTGTAGTCCCAGCTACTCGGGAGGCTGAGGCAGGAGAATCACTTAGGCCTGGGAGGTGGATGTTGCCATGAGCCAAGATTGCATCACAGCACTCCAGCCTGGTGTCAGAGTGAGACTCTGTCTCAAACAAAACAAAACAAAACAAAAACAAGATCACGTCCTTTACAGCAACATGAATGCCCCTGGAGGCCATCCTAAGCAAACTAACGCAGGAACAGAAAACCAGATACTGCACGTTCTCACTTATAAGTGGGAACTAAACACTGAGTACAAATGGACATAAAGATGGGAATCGTGGACATGGGGGTCTCCTTGAAAGTGGGTGGTGGGAAGAGGGTAAAGATTTAAAAACTACCTATTGGATACTAGGCTATCTGGGTGACAAAAATTACCTGTACGCCAAACTCCTGTCTCACCCTGACACACATATATCTCCTCCTTCTCCCCACAAAAATGGCTAATAAAGTTCCTCAGAAGACATGGAAATGTTAGTAACGTTGCTTTAGACGGTTTTTGAATCAAAGTGGTTTATGTTTTGATTCGTTTTCCAGTTGTTTCTTGATAGTTTTGGGTAAAACAAAGGAAGTATGGACATGAGTGATTACATTTTCTAATCCTGGAGTTGGGTAAATAACCTTTCTTTGGTGATTGAAAGACCCACTGCAGTGCGATACCTAAATTCTGTAGGCTGTCCTTCTCTTCTAGAAGGATATTCTGGTTCCCCCATCCATTCAATCTATGAGTCAAATTTGCACAGGCATGTATGCTTATGTGGGCTTAACATTGGCGGTAGGTCAATAAATGTGCTGTAAACTCACATAATACCTGTTTGCTTGTTGTAAACAGACACATATATATTGGAGTTCTCTTTAGCACCAATTTGCTGGTATTTGGGTTGTTTTACTTGGAGACCTTGGAGCCTTCACAATGAACACATGGTAAATTTTTTTTTTTTTAATGAGGCAGTGAGCTGTGGACCAAGTAGATTTAAGAAAGAAAAAGGAATTAATGACAGGTCTTCAACTTCTCAACTCTTCATTGGCACACTCAACTAAAAACCGAAGCTCAAATAGTTATTTGCTCTGGTTTGCAGCTTTTCTTTTGCTAAAAGATTGGCAAAATGCCCCTCCATTCTGCTTTGAAAACTTTTTTATTATGAGAAACTCACACATAACCAATAGTAGATGGAATATATAGTGAACTTCATATGCTCATTACCCAACTTCAGCCATGAGCTGTTCAAAGCCAGCCTTGTTTAATCAATATTACCACCCTCTTTTTCCAGACTCTATTGTTTTGAAGCAACTCCTAGACATCATATCATTTCATCTGTAAATATTTTAGTATATGTCTCTACAAGAAAATTCTGCACATGTGTGTGTAGAATAATTGCAAAGCTTTGGTATTTAAAGAGAGTCTTTGTTTACAAAATGACTGCTACAACGTGGATCAAAAAATACCCTCCTAGTGGAAGTTAAATGCAATGTATCTTCTTCTATCTCCTCGAAAATTTGTTGAATGAATAAAAACTAAAATTAAAGCAGCATGCCTCTTCCTCTCCAAACATAAACAAAACAAGAAAAAGGGATGCTTTTCTTTTTATATTTCAAATGATGTCTTGGGAACAGAGAATTTGCATTTCTCTTCTAGTGGAACCAGCATGAACGTTAGACTGAAATGTCGTAGGTTTGGGGTTGACTGTGGTGGTGAAAATGGTATTGTGTTACCGAATAGCTGTAGCCGTCCCATGTTTTGCGTTTTCACATGTCCAGTCAAGTGAGCACTAATCCTAAGGGTCCAGGACGGGAACATTCCTGCTCTGCTCCTGAAGTGAGCCTGGTGGCCGTGAGCCCCGAGGAAGTTCACTGATTGCCTTGGGTGAATTGGTTACATGCTAATATTGGGATTACTCTTTGTAATGGCTTTTCTGTAGAGACATATTTAGGTGTTGAAAACATGGAGCGGCCCTCTGGTGCTTAGCATTTCCTGCTGCAGAAAAGATGAGCTTGATCTGTCCGGGGTGCTTTGAAACTGGCATCTGGTTCCGTAGAGTGCTCCTGGTTATTATCTGCCTGGGCTTTGTTTTTCAGCTGGAGTGATTGTTAATTCATGCTCTTCCCTGGACATGCCTTTAGTTTCTCCGTACCCCCAAAATCCCTGCAGTTCTGTGCTAGTTACTTTGTTTGTTAACTTCTTTCCTGCCTTCCTGCCTCCCTGCCTCCCTGCTTCCCTGCTTCCCTCCCTCCCTCCCTTCCTTCCTACCTTCCTTCCTTCCTGTCACTGACTGCTGGGACCTCGCACTGGTTGGCAGTGTGTTCCCATCTGCTGTCTTCAAGCTGAGGTCACAGATGGGCTCCTAAGGATGTGACACCTCATATAATGACTACTCAGAAGCTATCGTTTTGCAGTTTTCTGGTTTTATTTTGTTTTTTGAGATAGGGTCTTGCTCTTTTGCCCAGGCTGGAGTGCAGTGGCAGGATCATCATGGCTCACTGCACCCTCTACTTCCTGGGCTCAAGCCATCATCCTGCATTGCTTGAGCCTGCTGGTTGTAACATTGAGAGATAGAATAACCTGGGAAGAGTGCAGAGTGCATGTAGTACTGACTTCAGGAGGATGTGTCTGCTGGGGAATGGGGATGGAGCAGACTCAGAAGATGTGAGCATCTTAAAAACAACTACAGTTGACCCTTGAACAACATGAGTTTCAACTGCGCGAGTCACTTATATGTGGCTTTTCTTCGCCTTTGCTACCCCTGCGACAGCAGGACCAACTCCTCCTCCTCGCCTACTCAGCGTGAAGACAATAAGGATGAAAACCTTTGTGATGATCCACTTTCACTTAATGAATACTCAGTGTGTTTTCACTTCCTTATGATTTTCTGAATAGCATTTTCTTTTCTCTGGTGTATTTGATGGTAAGAAGACCGTACATAATACATAGAATGTACAAAATATGTATTCATTAACTGCTATCAGCAAGGCTTCGGGTCAACAGTAGAGTTTCAGTAGTTCAGTTTTGGGGGAGTCAAAATTTATATGCAGATGTTGACTTTTGGCGGGTTCAGTAGGAAAACTGGAATTTCAGTTTTACAGGATCAACTGTAATTCCCATGGAGTTCATGCACAGGTTACTCATTTTTGGAGGTATGGCAGAAGTGATTCTCTTAGGGCAGATGTGGTCTTTGTGAGATGAATGAATTTTCCCTCTTGGTGGATTTCCTCACTGGTTAGCCCAGAGCAGGACAAGCCAGCTTATTGTTATGTTTCCCGTTAGTTTCTGTCATTTCCGTACCGTGGAAGACAACAAGAGCAGTCGGGTTGGTTTAGGAGGGCACATGTCTGGAGGGCTGGGTTAGCATGGATCATGGAGACACGGAGGTGTTAACAGCCTTAGTGAAAATCTCTGAGTCAGCAGATAGTGCAGCAGAGTTTGCTGTGAGGTGAGGAAGAGCTGTGTTTTGGGAGCCAGGCTGGCAAGGACTGGTGCTCCAGAAAGTATTTGAAGATTAATTTGAATTGAACTGGAAGCATGAGTTGTGATGGTCCAGGTGTTACAGACTGAACCTGCCATTTTTGTCCTCAGTTGATTCTGGGGTAGGTACACAGGGCCTGATAGGAGGTGGGACAGGAGCTCTGATGGTCTTGAGGGCCTGAATTAGTCCCATTTCTCCCCTGCTACAAAGAAATATCCAGGACTGGGTAATTTTTTTTTTTTTGAGACGGAGTCTCACTCTGTCACCCAGGCTAGAGTGCAGTGGCATGATCTTACTGCAACCTCTGCCTACCAGGTTCCAGCGATTCTCTTACCTCAGCCTCGAGTAGCTGGGACTACAGGCATGTGCCACCATGCCCAGCTAATTTTTGTATTTTTTTTTTAGTAGAAATGGGGTTTCACCATATTGGACAGGCTGGTCTTGAACTCCTGACAATGTGATCCGCCTGCCTTGGCCTTCCAAAGTACTGGGATTACAAGCATGAGCCACCCAGCCAGGACTGGGTAATTTATAAAGAAAAGAGGTGTAACTGGCTCGTGGTTCCACAGGATGTACAGGAAGCGTGGCTGGGGGGACTCAGGAAACTAACAATCGTGGTGGAAGGTGGAAGGGAAGGAGGCATGTTTCACGTAGCTGGAGAAAGAGGAAGAGAGAGAAGGGGAAGAAGCTACACATGTTTAAACAACCAGATCTCGTGAGAACTCACTTTGCCACGACAAGACCGAGGAGGATGGTGTTAAACCATTAGAAACTGCCTGCACGATCCAGTCACTGCTCACCGGGCTCTACCTTCAACACTGAGGATTACAATTGTACATGAGATTTGGGTGGGGACACAGATCCAAACCGTTTCAAGGTGGGACCTTGGAATAGAGTAACATGATGCTCTTGCAAAGAAACCCTGTCCTCATGCAGGGGAGCAGCCTGCATTTTCTTTGGGCCTAATAGCATCAGCGTTGAACAGATATCCATGCATTTAATAGGACATTTGAACACCATGCCATTTTGCGTCCTTGTAAGCTTTCATATAAACCACAGTTTTGTGAAAGCTTCTCTTAGGAATAGAGACACTCCCTCATTAAATCACTGTACATATTAAGTCAGTGCACACATTAAGTCATGGTGCATCTTATCAATGAAAAGAAATGGGGCGTTTTATTCTTTTCACTGGGTTAAATCTTACTGGCGACTAGAAAGTAGTCCAGCAGTTAATACTGTAAATAGTTGTGTCTGATGGTACCTTGCCTGTCTTGGTTCCTTGAATTTATCTTATTGGACACCCTCTGTCTCTGTTCTCTCTTCACACACTTTATTCCTGGTCCGTAATTTTCTCTCCATTGTTGTGCTAAAATTGCATGTTCTGTCACTAGCAGCTCACGTAGTGTGAAATTCAGTGGCCTTTCCCTGTTAACCTTCTCATAGATTTGTTGCATTTTTCATTTGATTACTCCTCAGTTCCCCCAACTTTCTTCTTTTAGTTCCCTGCTCATTTACTATCCTGATGTCTCTGAATGATTGATTGATTGATTGATTAAGACAGGGTCTTGCTGTGTCTCTTAGGCTGGAGTGCAGTGGCACAATCATAGCTCACTGCATCCTTGAACTCCTGGGCTCAGTCTCCCAAAGTGCTGGAGTTACAGGTGTGAGCCACTGCGCTCAGCTTTAGCCTGATATCTCCTTACACCTAATTTCCAGTGATTCTTCATTCTTCTGCCTCATTTTAATTTGCTTGTATGATGCAAGATAAAATGAAATTTTTCTCCAAAAGTTGCCTTCAAGTTTGGCGGTGTGGCTCTGCCATTAAAACCCATGAGTGCTGCTTTTCTTAGGCCTGCCAGTCTAGGAATTCTGTGGTCAGCTATGAGCTTTTGCTGTTGGTAAAACTCTTGCATCAGCCAAGTATTATTATTGTATCCAGATAGAATCCTAGCTCATTCTAGTGTAAAGAAATCAGTGAGGAGTAAAGTAAAACATAATTATTCAGGAAAGTAGGCTTTTATGACTCAATTAACATATTTTACAGTGTTTTATTATTTCAAGGCAATATTTAATTTATAAGTGATTTAAGATTTTAAAAACTGTTGGAACTGAGTTAAGACGGGTTGAAGTATTAAGTGCTTCAGTTTTTCTGTGTTGCCTGATACTTTGTAGTAGCAGGTAAAATATTTGTTAAAGAAGTCTTTGTCCTTCCTTTGAGGTATTTTCTTTTTTTTTTCTGGTTAGTGACTGAGAGTCTATTGGAAGGGCCTTAGTTATGCATTGTGCCATATGGTATTAGAGACAAAAAATGTTTTGAGGATAGATTTAATAACTCAGACAATCAGGTTAGAAGACCATAGTGCAGAATGCTTGGCCAGTTGCTTTCAGATTTAATCCTTTGTTATGTTATAGTCCAAAGAATGTAGTGTCTTTTGCCTGATATGCAGAAACTGTCATTTCTGATGTGGATTGGATTTTGGCTCATTTAGAGGACATTACCAATCCTATACGACAGAGCAGGTTGGATTTCTTTTCTAAGTTAATGTGAAGTGTTCTGTGAAATTTATGTATATGTGGGGTGTGTCTGTGTGTGTGTGTGTTTGTGTTTGTGTTTCTGAATATCTTTTAAGGGTGTTACTTTTTTGAGAAAAAGAAATTTATTTGACGTTTTAATTGTGGTGGTCTACAGATTCTCTGTAGCAACCAGGGGGTGCAGGCTTACTCCAGAAGCAAATGGCAGTTGGGGTCACCAAGTAATGCTGATCTACAGATTATACCGGTGAGCTGTGTCTCTATTTCATGCCTCCTAAGACAGTGTGTCATGGTTGGATTGCAAGAAATTGAGTCATGGTGGTTTTTTTTTGGGATTTTAAAAATTGTCAGATGTAACATACAGTTTGCCATGTGGCTCATTTTTAATTGTACAGTTTGGTGGCATTAATTCTATTCACGTTGTTGTCCATCACTATGGGTTATCTCCAGAGTGTTTTCTTTCCTCGCCCCCATCTGAAACTCTCTACATATCGAACGTGGTTCCCAGTCCTTTCCCCTCCTCCACCCTGAGCAACCACCATTCTGTCTTCTCTTTCTATGAATTTGACCACTTCAGAAAAAGATCAGTTTCTCCCAAACTTTGCCTAAATCCCCAAATAGATTCCTTCCCGCCCCCACCCCCCAGCTTCTTTTGAACATTAAAGCATCCTGGTGATTTATGCTCCTGCCTCAATTCCTCCCTGGCTTCTGTCTGGCTGTATTAGACCTTCTGCTCTATTTCAGGTGTCTATTTCTGTGTTCATTTTCCTGGTACACTGCTGGATGGCAGGTTCTAGGTTTTATTCCTGCCGTGCTGGAATCCCACGCTTGTCTCTGATGCGGTACAGGGCTCAGCTCAGTAGGGAGGTGAACAGATGAAGCTGAGTTCCACAGGCAGCCCCAAACACTGAGTTTCAACTACAGATGGTGGGAAATGGCAATTTGGAGGAAGAGCGCTGGGACCCTGGGCCTGGTTTGTGCTAGCGTGTTTGTCAAGAGCCACAGAAATCCTTTCACCCTGCCTCTGATGGAATAATGCTTTAGTTAATGTCTGTATCGGTGACAGGTCCTGCTTTTAATGAGCAGCTCGGTTTTTTTTTTGTTTTTTTTTTTTGAGACGGAGTTTCACACTTGTTACCCAGGCTGGAGTGCAATGGTGCGATCTCGGGTCACTGCAACCTCTGCCTCTCGGGTTCAGGCAATTCTCCTGCCTCAGCCTCCTGAGTAGCTGGGATTACGGGCACGCGCCACCGAGCAGCTCGGTTTTAAGGTCTGAGGATGATCAGGAACCTTTAGCAACACCCTGTTGTGGTCCTGGGTGTGGGAGTCAGGAACACAGTGCTCTAGTCCCGGTTGAAGGACACATCTTTTTTCCTATACTGTTCCATTTTAGTACAGTTAAAGATTGGGAACTGATTCCAAAGAGGTTTCATTAGCTGTGATGCGGAGCTGATGAAAAGGTAGCCTCATAGACATGGGAGGCAGCACGCAGCAGGGCGAACTGTGGGTCTGAGCATCAGGGGCCTGGTGGTGGCTTTGGCTCTGTCACTGGGAAGGTGGAGGGGTGGCCCCTCGGAGGCTGCATAGTGGGTTTCTGAGACTGCTTCTCCAGGCCAGGTGGATGTGATGGTGCCTGGCTGCTGGTGGCTGGGATGCCGCTTGCCTTTGTCCTTATGATAGGCCATTGCATTGCTCCCATCATCAGATGGGAGATGAGCCCCCCGTCGCAGGAGGCTGAGGCGGAGGCATCGCGTAGCACATCCAGTGTGTGTGTCTGGTTTGTCAGGCCCACTGCACAAAATATGTTTCAAGTACGAAGTTTCCCCAGATGCACTGTGAAGGGTGAACAGGGCTTTAGATGAGTGCTTTCCCCAGATTTTATTTACTTATTCATTCCCAAACATTTCCTGCCTTCCCGTGTTTTTGTAACACCAACGCTTCCTATTGTGAGCTTAAAGAAAAACGAGATTTTTTTTAAAAAAAAGAAGGGAAGAAAGGAAAGAAAGTGGGAGTTGGGGAGAGGCAGGCCTTGCAGAGAGTTGGGGAGAGAAAGTGGGGAGGTGGTGTGGGGAGTGCGGGAGACAGAGAAAGCCATGTGGAATGTGATTTTAAAACGTTTTTCTTTATAAATGACCCGGTCTTGGGTATGTCTTTATTAGCAGTGTGAGAGAACACTAATACAACACCCTGTCTCTACCAAAAAAAAAAAAAAAAGAGAGAGAAGAAAAGAAAAGAAGAATTAGCAAATTAGCTAGGCGTGGTGGTGCACACCTGTAGTCTCAGCTACTCTGGAGACTGAGGCAAAAGGATTGCTTGAGTCCAGGAATTCGAGGTGGCAGTGAGCTATGATCCTGCCACTGTACTCCAGCATGGGTGACAAAGTGAGACCCTATCTCTTATAAAAAAGATAAGCCTCAAAGTTGTCCTCATCCACCAGATATTTGCTAGCTGCTTGTGATGTGCCAGGCATTATGGTGTGTCCTTAAACCTTTATTTGAAGAAGTTACTGGGCTCAAAAGATATTTGAATTGTTTTACCCATATTTTATTTGTGCCAGTCTTCCATTTTCCTTTATCTCTCAAGTTGATAAAGTTCTCATGAAGCTAAAGTAGGATCAGAAAAGCTTGTTTCTGGCCAGGTGCAGTGACTCACACCTGTAATCCCAGCAATTTGGGAGGCCAAGGCGGGTGGATTGCCTGAGGTCAGCAGTTCAAGACCAGCCTGGTCACGTGGAGAAACCCCATCTCTACTAAAAAATACAAAAATTAGTTGGGCATGGTGGCATGCACCTGTAATCCCAGTTTCTTGGGAGGCCGAGGCAGGAGAATCACTTGAACCCAGGAGGTGGAGGTTGCAGTAAGCCGAGATCATGTGACTGTCTGGGTGCGACAGAGTGAGACTCCATCTCAAAAACACCAAAAAGGAAAAACTCATCTCCGCTAATTTCTCTTTGAGCTAATCTGAGTTCCTTTGTTAAGGCTTCCAAGGTGCTGCCGTTGCCCAGTGCTGGGTTGTGAGTAGTGACCTTGGACCGGTTCTTTGTGTTTGTTATTGCAATTCTGTCATAGACCTTAATGGAAATATTTAGGTTTTAGTGAAATAGTTTTTTTTCCCTAGGAGAATGAAATCAATGGACCCAGTAGACTTGTTTTCACTTTGACTTGTTTTAATAAAAGCATTTTTATAAGCTGGGTGGTGGAAAAAGTGAACATTGTAAAAATTTCTCAAACATTTGTTATTTTACAAGGGCAAATATGTTTGTTTAATTTAAAAGTGAACTTATTGAACAATTCCTAATTTTTCTGCACCTTTCCTCCCCAGTTAGGGCAAACTGTTAAAGAATATGCATAAACAGTAGAGCTTTTAATTGCTATTGGTGAATAGCACTGTTTTAAATTCACGTCAAGCCTTGGGAGAGCCCTGTTTTTATTGTGCCAACACACATTTGTAGCATCCTCTCTCATTTGGATGTAGATTTAGATGCCCTTGTAGCCACTCTTACCAACCTTATTAAAGTTCATCCACTGGAAACATTTGCAAGAAATAGAATAAAGTAGAAAAGTCTCAGCTATACACACCTCCAGTAAAGTGCAGTTACACAGAAACGCAGTGGCTTATTTGTACCAAGAGCCAATACCAGCAGCCTCCATAGGTGATCACCACTCTGCAGCTAACACTGGTGGGAGATGACTTATAGTTCTGGAATAGCTGTAACCATCACTTTTTTTTTTTTTATTTGAGGTGGAGTTTTGCTCTTGTTGCCCAGGCTGGAGTGCAGTGGCACGATCTCGGCTCACCACAACCTCTGCCTCTCAGATTCAAGTGATTCTCCTGCCTCAGCCTCCCGAGTAGCTGTGACTATAGGTGTGCACCACAATGCCTGGCTAATTTTTGTATTTTCAGTAGAGACGGGGTTTCTCCATGTCAGTCAGGCTGGTCTCGAACTCCTGACCGCAGGTGATCTGCCCGCCTCGGCCTCCCAAAGTCCTGAGATTACAGGTGTCGGTGAGTGAGCCACCATGGCCTTTTTTTTTTTTTTTTTTTTTTTTGAGACAGAGTCTTGTTCTGTCTCCCAGGAGGCTGGAGTGCAATGTCGTGATGATCTCGGCTCACTGCAACCTGCGCGTCTCAGGTTCAGGCGATTCTCATGCCTCAGCCTCCTGGGTAGCTGAGATTACAGGCGTGTGCCACCACGCGTGGCTGATTTTTGTATTTTTTAGTAGAGATGAGGTTTCACCATATTGGCTAGGCTACTTTTGAACTCCTGACCTCAGGTGATCCACCTGCCTTGGCCTCCCAGAGTGCTGGGATTACAGGTGTGATGTGCACAGGGTCCCACGAGAAGCCTAAGTCACACTTCTCTGGGTGTCAATCACCTCACCTGTGACGTGAGTAGATGTGACTAGCTTGCAGGTGCTCAGTGTTAGGAGTGCAGGAAGAGGGGAAGGATCTTTATCACCACAGTGGACAGGGCGGCAGCGGTGGGTGTGGGAGACACGTGCTCTTAAAGCTCTCCGCGTGGGGAAGCCTTCTAGTCTCTGATCCTCTCCTGGGAAATGCCTGGGTTTCATCAACTAAAATGACTTTCTGACTCTGACATCCTCCTGTCTTTATAAGGTAAAGACCATGAGATTCAGGAGGATAATTGGATACATATGTTTAAAGGTTGCCTTTCAAGATTATTGTATTGATCACAGTTTTCACCTGGCTTTCCTGTCCCAGCGGATAGTGAGAATGATTTCCCTATTAAAAAATGACCCATCGACAGACTCCTGGTTAGACAGTGTGTTGAGAATTAATTGTGTGTGCCACCAAGTGATGAAAGGCAGAAGAAGGTGGGGGAATTCTTAGCTAGAGCTCACAATATAATTTTTACTTTTGTACAATGACATAGTTTATAATGAAGCCTTGGTAGGCTGGAGGACTTGTGTCAGAATACAAGTACCAGAGAAGTCACAGAGGAATATTAACTGAGAAGGCTTTTAAGAAAAAAAAATACCTTCCCTTGTACTGGGCCAGGCATTGAGGGAGGGTCAGATGCCTGCCTCCATCAAGGCATCCTGATCTGCCTTGGAGCTGGAGGGTAGCGGGGCTTGAAGATGACCTCCAGCTGCTTCCAGACCCCTCCCAGGGAGGACGCTACAGCGGGATGAATCGGAAAGGGGAAGAAGCATCAGAAGTCAGATGAGAGACCTTCTCTTTGTTCCTCTGTTTTCTGACAGCAGCGAAGGTTTTAATCAGAGGTAGGTTTTGTGGAAATGTAATAGTGAAAATTAAAGAAGCACATCTGGGCCGGACTCGGTGGCTCATGCCCGTAATCCTAACACTTTGGGAGGCCCAGGCAGGTGGATCACAAGGTCAGGAGTTCCATACCCGCCTGACCAATCTGGTGAAACCCCGTCTCTACTAAAAAAACAAAAAAATTAGCCGGGCATGTGGCGCATGCCTATAATCCCAGCTACGCAGGAGGCTGAGGCAGGAGAATTGCTTGAATGTGGGAGACAGAGGTTGCAGTGAGCTGAGATAGCACTACTGCACTCCAGCCTGGGCAACAGAGCGAGACTCTGTCTCAAAGAAAAAAAAAAGCACATTTGACTTGAAAAGGGGCATATTATATGGGAAGTGAGAGAGAAGGAGTGATGGGGAATAGAGATGGATGGAGAGAGATGGGAGGAAAAGAAGGGCAGAGAGAGAGGGAGAAAGAGAGAGACAGAGAGCTGGAACTGCTTCAGCTAAGGTGGCTTGGTGGAGTTTTTCTTGCTTGTGTAATTATGGCGATTATTAGTTTAAAGCTTGTCCTCCCCGAGTGATGCAGGTACGTGCTTGTGGACCATCCTGTGCTGAGGTTGCCCTGCTGAACGGATGACAGGGTGGGTGGTGTGTGTCCCTAAGGCCACCAGGGGTGGTTTACTCAGCTCACATGCTTCCTCCACCTGGGACAAGAGTGGTTAATTAATGTTTGATCCTATGAAGTCAGGTGATGTGATTCAAATTAATTATGGGGTTGTGCTGAAGCGCGGGTGGACCTTAGGAGCTGATTTTAACGGGTGTCTCAAAATAGCAGCCTTGGAACTAGCTGGATTAGTTATTTTTAAAAATAATTAGAAATGTTATAAAGTTAGCTGAAGGTATTGATTTACCTTTCAGGTTGTTCAGAAACAGGATCTTGAGAAATAGCCTGCTATGCAGTTGTATGGGGGATAAGAAAGACTTCACAACCCAATCTTTGGGCAGATTGAGAAGAGATTTTTGGCAGCTGAGAAGGGACCCCAGGGGCCACAGGCTGTCTTAGGCCATCTCCATCAGTTCCTAGAAACTGGGCAAAGGGTTTCTTCAGGGGCTTCTGAGACCTGTAACAGCAGTGTTAAAATCTGGCTCTAGAATTCTTTGATATGTCTTGTATTGAGGGATGAGATCCATGTTCTCTCTCCTTGAAATCTGGGTGGCCTTGGGACTTTTGGGTCCAGTAGAGAACAGGCAGAATGACCCTGGGTGACTTCTAAGGCCAAGTGAGAGAAGGTGACACAGCAGCCACCTCATCTGCTGGAACCCTTGTCCTGGGCACGTGAGTCATGGGGGCACAAGTGTGGTTCTATGCTGTGGGGCTGCTATGCTGCATGAATGGCCATGTGTAGGCACTCTGACCAGCAGTCCCAGCCTTCCCAGCCAAGGCCCCGGTTATTGTGGAGCAGAGACGAGCCTGCCCTGCTGTGTCCCTTCGGGATTTCTGACTGTGGAATCTGTGAGCATCAGCAAATGGTGTTTTGGCCCCTGGGCGTGGGGGCAGTTTGTGACTCAGCAGTGATACCTGCCACAGCAGTGGTGCCTCCTCTTAGGCTCCAGCTCGTGCCCCTTGCAGAACTCACCATACACATTTGCTCAGTTCCTTCACCGCTCTTGTGGTTGTGGGGATGTCTTTAGAACCCATGCTGTGCTGAGCTGATGGCTGCTAAGGACTGGGCCCAGCACCTAAGCTCGGCTCGTGAGAACCTCCAGGCAGAACGGGGCCCCTAGAGCCAGAACGGAGGCTCTTCCTTCTGCTTCCATCCTTGGGGAGAAACACACGCCAGGCATCATTGATGTTGTTGTCATCATCGTCATCATCATTCACTTTTGGTCTTTTCCATCCATCCACTGTCATTTTAGTCTCAGGCGTGACGTTTCTTAGTCTGTGAAATGCTACTGGGATTATACTGTTATTTGAGGTAGTTCTTTTGGATTTTGTTAACCCCAGTATATCTGTTGCTTAAAAAATAACAAGAGCCACATGCTCATACGATAGCAGTGAAGGTTCCATGTCTGGCAGCCTCGTGTGAATTCAGGAGCAGGCAGGGAATTCGGGAGAGAAGTAAGGCAAGCTCTCAAGTTTTCCAAGCCTCGTGGGCTGCTCGGATCTCACAAATAATGCCTGGATTTAAATCGCCAGGAAAGGCAGCCTTCTTCTCCTGTGTAGTAGAAATGAGTCCCAGGCTTGAGAGGCTTCAAGTTTCAACTTAGTCACCTTGTTCTTACACTTTTTTTTTGGTACAAATGTCTTTGCACACAGAGAAGCTTTTGTATTTTAAGCATAAAAGAAAGGATGACCGCAGAAAGTGAGTTCTGTCTGGGACTATTATTATTCCAGCACTTACTTTATCAAAGAGCAAATTGTTTTATGTAGAATCCTACAGTGGGGTGACCATGTGCAAAAAATTAAAAGTGGTTGTAACACATTATGTAAAAATTATCTCTTTAACAGATTGTAGATCTAGATGTAAAACAAATCTATAAAATGTTTAGAAGAGGACATGGGAGAACGTGTGTGTATATGAGTTGGGATTAGACAAGAGTTCATAGATGTGAGAGCAGAAAACATTGATAAAGTGGACTTCATCAAAATGAAAAATTTTCCTATGTGAAAGAGTTAAAAGAATGAAAAAAGTACAAATATAGAATGAGAGAAAATATTTGCAAATCACATACCTGATAAAGGTCTTGTTGTATCTAGAATAAAAAAGGACTCTAAAAACTCAACAGGAAGAAAAAATGATCGAATTACAAATGGACAAAAGATGTAAAAAGGTACTTCACCAAAGAAGATATACAGATAACAGATGAGCATGTGCAAAGATGTTAGTATCATTTACCACTAGAGAATTGCGAATTAGAGCTACAGTGAATATTACTACACACCTATTATAATTAGTAACATAAAAACTACTGACAATATTAAGTGTCGGCAAAGGATGTGGAGCCACTGGAACTCTTGTACATTGCTAGAGGTGCGATCCCATGGAAGATGGGAAAGCCAATTGGAAAAACAGTTTGGCAGTTCTTATAACTTTAAACATACGCTTACTGTATGACCCAGCAATTGTACTCCTGTGTATTTGCCCTTGAGACATGAAAACTTTTGTTCACATAAAACCTGGGTACAGATGTTTATAGCAGCCCTATTCATAGTTGCCAGAAAGTGGAAACAGCCCAGATGTCTTTAAGCAGTGAATGGACAAATGACAAATGAATTCATTCAGGTAATGAAACTGGCTCAGCAAAAAAGTTGAAAGAGCTGTTGATACGTTGATACAACCATGGAGAAGAATCTCAAAGGCATTATGGTGGGGGCAAAATGCTAGTCTCAAAGGTTGCATGCTGTTAGCTTCCATTTATATGGCATTCTCTCTTTTTTTTTTTTTTTTTGAGTTGGAGTCCCACTCTGTCTCCCAGGCTGGAGTGCAATGGCATGATGTTGGCTCACTGCAACCTCCAGCTCCCGGGTTCAAGTGATTCTACTACCTCAGCATTCTGAGTAGCTGGGGTTACAGGCTCATGCCACCATACCTGGCTAATTTTTATATTTTTAGTAGAGATAGGGTTTCACCATGTTAGCTAGGCTAGTCTTGAACTCCTGACCTCAAGTGATCCACCCACCTTGACCTCCCAGAGTTCTGGTATTACAGGGCAAAACTTTAGATCAGAGGTTGCCAGGGGGTTGAGGTGGAGGGAGGGTGTGACTATGAAGATAAACAAATGGAGGGGTTGGTTTTTTTTTTTTTTTTTTTGAGGAGGGATGAAACTGTCTGTATCCTGATGGTGGTGGTGGGAATGGAAATTTATACATGTGTTAAAATTCATAAAACTATATACCCAAGAAAGGTCAACTTTATTGCATAATAGAAACAAAAAAGAAAGGTAAACAATCTTAGTATTTTTTTTGTTGTTGATACAAGAGAGGAATGGGGAGAACATTTTCTTTTTCAAGGAAGACCTGGTTTCCCCCTAGCATGTGGTGGCCCAAATTAGAGTGACATGAAGGAATGCACTGGGTAGCAAAAGACCCTTGTATGAAGGACAGCAGGGAGGGGACACTGCCTTTCATGGTAGTCCACAGGGCATGGTGACATCCCTAGACTTGTCTTTTATATACAATGACTTTCCTAAAATACAAAGAATTGCATGAAGAAATTACAGTGCAACCCCTTTCCCCAAGGGGAACACCAAAAGGGAATCTAGTTTGGTTTTAAGGGCACCCTTGGAAGCAAAGGGCGGTTGCTTTGGGACCAGGAAACAAAGGCTTGACTTGAAATGATTAGAAAGAGCCAGAGATTTGAGATTTTCATTTTCCAGTGAACTTTGTAGAGATTTAACTGCACTGCTCAAAACGGAGGCCACTCAGAGCCGCACAATTAAATTACCATGCACCGCTCAGAAAATTAAAGGGTAAACTCGATAGTCTGTGTGATTTGGAGGATTTATTTTGAGACAATGTACACGGCTATTATTAGTATTTGTATTACTGATAATCTTTACATGGGATGTCAGAAGTGTTGTGGGTCTTTGGAACAGTAGCTGCCTAAGCTGATTTCAGAGATGAATATAGAGCCAAAGCTATTAAATGAGAGGGTCCAGTGGTCTCCAGGGTCTGCTTTTGCAGCTTAGGGGCTTTTGGGAATGTGGGGGGGAGTTATTGATGGGCAGGTGCCACTGGCATTTCCTGGGCAGGGGCTAAGGGTGCCAAATGTCCCACAGTGCCTGGCAGAGTCCCATACAATGAATAATTGTTCCTGGTGATCTTGAAATGTTCTGCCAGACATGAAGGTGAAAATTCTGCGTGCAGTGAATGGAGCTTGGAACCTAATTCCAACTCTAATTGTTTTTGTATGGTTTGTATGGTTTTAACATTGTCTGAATTTTTCAAGAATACAGCTGCCTGGTAAATCAAAGGAAGATGGCTCTTTCGTTTGGATCCTTAACAAGAGAAAATCGGGGACTACAGTATCCCTGTTGATATTTCAATATGGGCAACACACTCATATCAATGTACATTTATTTGTTCTGGTTGCATGCTGAACAATTTTACACATGACTATTCTTGTCCTGAATTCAAAATACCAGAAAGAAAAGAGTGTCAATAATATTCAGTTTAATACCGTTTTATTTTTTTCTTAACATATTGAGATATAATTTACATACTGTGCAATTCACCCACTTAAAGTGTACAATTCAGTGGTTTCATGTATTCAGAGTTTTGCAACCACCACCAAAAGCTAGATTTAGAATATTTTCATCATCCCAAAGAGTAAACGCCTACCTGATAGCAGTCACTTCCACCCTGATACTATCCTCTGTCAAATCCCCACTTATTTATTAAGTAGATAAAAGATTTGACTGCCACATTCTGCCTTCTGGTAGAGTTGTACCTGAGCCTGTACCTACTTAAGTGTGCTTTATTTTCTTACAAATTACACTTTTTTTTTTATCTCTCAAATTTGAACATTTTACAACTTTAAAACAGTTATATGTGAGGGTAGGTTTTGTTATCTCTGAATGTATTTAGAGGAAGAGAAGTCATTGGCTCTGACTGGACTGAGCAGACGACCATGGGTCTTCCTTAGACGGAAGTGATGGCTGAGCAGCAGCACAGCAGACAGCTTGAGATACTAGAAGTATTTTACACTTCTCCAAGCACAGCTTTATTATTTCATCTATTTTCTACCTTTAATATCGGTTATGGACTGAATGTTTGTGACCTTCCCAAATTCCTGTGTTGAAGCCCTGACCCCCAGTGTGGCTGTGTTTGAAAGTGGGGCTGTAGGCTAGGCGTGGTGACTCACACCTATAATCCCAACTCTTTGGGTGGCTGAGACAGGTGGGTCACCTGAGGTCAGGAGTTTGAGACCAGCCTGGCCAACATAGTGAAACCCTGTCTCTACTAAAAATACAAATATTAGCCGGGCATGGTGGCAGGTGCCTGTAATCCCAGCTACTTGGGAGGCTGAGGCAGGAGAATGGCTTGAAGCCAGGAGGTGGAGGTTGTAGTGAGCCAAGATTGAGCCACTGCATTCCAGCCTGGACAACCAAGTGAGTCTCTGTCTCAAAACAAACAGAAAAATAAAGTGGGACCTCTAAGGAAGTAATTAAGGCTCAATGAGGACATAAGGCTGGGTCGTTAATCCTCTAGGATTACGGTCCTTAAAAGAAGAGACACCAGAGAACTCATACACTCTATCTCTGCCTCCATCCTCTGCCCTGAGCACACAAAGAGGTCATGTGAACACATAGCAAGATGGCGGCCACCTGCAAACCAGGAGGAGAGGCCTCGGAGTGAAACTGACCGTGCTGCCACCTTGATCTTGGACTTCCCAGCCTCCAGAACTGTGAGATACGTTTCTAAGACCCCCAGTCTATGCTGTTCTGACGGAGTAGCCCAAGCAAACCCGTATACATTCTAAGTTTCTTTTAGCTGGTAAGAACGACCATTCGCTTGGGATCGTAGTGAAAGTGAGCGCCGCCGTATCTGACTTTGAGTCAACTCTGACTATGAGGAGAGACTCGGTGAACTCAGACCAGACCGGGGTGGAGCCACAAGACCCCTCTGCTGCAGTTTGGGCTCTACCTCTTGTTTTTCAGAGCTTCCCTGCCTGGTCTCCCCGTCTCTTCTCTATTTTCACTTCTGGCCCTCTCCTCGGCACCATCACCTCTTAACTCCTCATTCCATTCGTTTTCGGCATTGCATTGTTGCTGAACTGCAGTGTTTAGCAAACTTGTATTTTTTCATCAGCTGAATATGCGGGGGAGAGAGGAGTTTCCCACAAACATACCAGAAAAGTGTGTGCGTGTGTGTGTGTGTGTGTGTGATTATAGTAATTATTCACATTTATAGCAGAACATTCATTTGATTCAGCAAAGGACAAAAGGTAAATAAAATGTTCAGAAATACCACAAGTATAGAGCTAGATGCTCTTATCATTTTGGGACTATCTAGATAACTTTCTGTGTGCATAGGTTATATGTTTACACAGGCATATACTTTTACATTCATAGAGTTCTACCATATTCACTAAACTGCTTTATAACAGTTTTTGTTGATGTTTTTGGCAATAAATGCATATGAAGTATAACATTTTAAATAGCAACATAGAATTTCATTTTATAAATGTACTAGGATGCTTGTAACCTGAGGGCCTTTGGGATATACCCCTGTGTCTGCCTCTGTCTCTGTCTCTATGATAGAGTCTTTGTATACTTCTGATTAGCTCTGTACTATATACATTGTTCCAAGGAAGTTTTTATCAATGTATACTTTCTTTCCTTAAAAATATTGAAAAAAAATTTTTATTTTTGGACATATCAAACCTAAAGAAAAAGTACAGAGGTAAAATAAAAATCTGCACAGTGCCTCCACAGCTCTATCAAATTCTAATACTTTGACATATTTTAGATTGAAAAAACTACTATAGTTGAAACCCCATGTAATATTGGCCCATTTCCAACACTTTTTCTCTTCTATTGCAACCGCTGTCCTGAATTTGGTGTTCATTTTTCCTATTTATTTATCTTTTGAGACAGAGTTCTGCTCTGTTGCCCAGACTGGAGTTCAGTGGCATGATCTTGGCTCTCTGCAACCTCTGCCTCTGGGGTTCAAGCAATTCTCCTGTCTCAGTCTCCCCCATAGCTGGGACTACAGGTGCATGCCACCATGCCCTGCTAATTTTTTGTATTTTTAGTAGAGATGGAGTTTCACCATATTGGTCAGGCTGGTCTTGAACTCCTGACCTCAGGTGATCCACCTGCCTTGGCCTGCGAAAGTGTTGGGATTATAGGCATGAACCACGGTGCCCAGCTGCATTTATGTTTTATATTGCATATATATCTCACCATAAATATTTAGTATTGTTTTTACCTGTTTTCAGACTTTCCATGAATGGTATCAATACAAATAATTTTTCAGTTTGCTCTCTGCTTATTCCACAGCTTACTATTTTCTTCACGTTAGACATTTATGTTTTTTTTTTTTTTTTTTTTGGCAAATTTTCACTGTTAACAAACAGAGCTATGAAGAATACTCTTGGGTGAATGTTCTGGTTTACATATGACAGCATTTCTCTGATGATAATGAGACAGTCATTTTCCACAGTGGTTATCCTCTAACCAGCAGCATGCAGTAATGCAAATTTTCCCATGCCCTGGTCAGTGCTTCATTTTTGGCCCAGGGCTAGATGTGAAATGCTGTCTTTCTGTGGTTTTCATCCATTTTCTGTGATTTCTACTATGGTTTTGTGTCTTTTCCTAGCAATGAGGGTTTCCTTTGCCCATTCTCCTCCCCACTGTCCTCTCTCCCATTTCAGCATAGTCTGTTTATTCAACCTTTTTTTGTGCTGTGTTTGTGTGTATGTGTGTGTGTGTGTTTTCTATAAGCTTTCTTCATTCCAAGTTCATAAAAATTTTCTTGCATATTTCTTATAGAATTTCTAAAATATTAAAGATCTTTATCTGTAATTGATGACTGTGTATAGGGCAGTCATTGTTCAGGGCCAGTGGCTTTCAGCTGGGAGCTTCCTTTTTCAGCACAGGTGTAAGTGCAAACAGGACCATTTTCCTTGTGTACTGTATCAGTCCATTTTCATACTGCTATGAAGAAATAACCAAGACTGGGTAATTTGTAAATAAATAAGAGGTTTAATTAACTCAGTTTCACGTGGCTGGGGAGGTCTCACAATCATGGCAAAGGTGAAGGAGGAACAAAGACATGACTTACATGGTGGCAGGCAAGAGAGCCTGTGCAGGGAACTCTCGTGTATAAAACCATCAGATTTCGTGAGAGTTACTCACTATCAATAGAACAGTACTTTGGGAAAAACCCACCCCCGTGATTCAATGACCTCCTACCAGGTTCCTCCCGTGGGACGCGTGGGGGTTATTTACAATTCGAGGTGAGATGTGAGTGGGTCACAGAGCCAAACCGTGTGGTTTTGTACCCTGGTATGAAAACGCTCAGGAAGTGCTGGTCCTATTTGTCATTCTTTGACTTTCTGCATAAATTTCGAGGTCAAATTTGTCAAGTTTTGATTGGAGTTGCGTAAAACTTATTAACTGGGGAAATGAGTTCAGTTTGCATTTTCTAACAAATGCATTGCAAATGTAAGCAATTATATTTTAATGGATAGACTCAGTGCTGAGTGCTGAAAAGCATCCCAGGTAAGTAGTAAAGCCCTACCCTCAAGTAGTTCATAGTTTAAAGCCATATGCTTGGAAGTGGACAAGGCAGAGTTACAAAATATTGGAGGTATTAATGTAACATTTTGACTATACTAAGAATATACAGACTCACATGTTAAAGAATTCAAAGGAAGAAGAGACCATATCAGTGTGTCAGTTTTCTTTCTTTCTTTCTTTTTTTTTTTTTTGGTTTGAGACCAAGTCTTGCTTTGTTGCCCAGGCTGGAGTGCAGTGGCATGATACAGGCTCACTGCAACCTCTGCCTCCCAGGTTCAAGCAATTCTCCTGCCTCGGCCTCCCCAGTAGCTGGGATTACAGGCATTCGCCACCGTACCCAGCTAATTTTTTTTTTGTATTTTTTAGTAGAGAAGGGGTTTCCCCATGTTGGCCAGGCTGGTCTCGAACTCCTGACCTCATGATCTGCCTGCTCCAGCCTCCCAAAGTGCTGGGATTACAGGCGAGAACCACCGCGCCCAGCCCAGTTTTCTTAATGATTTGGTGAGTACTTCCGTTGTGTGCCTTAGGATGGGATATTTCTTCCCTGACATTATTTTACCCTGAATCACTGTTAGAATGCTCTTAAATGCCTCAGTGAAACTTAGGATTATCCTCTCCTTTTCAAAGGAGAGATCCACATTTTCTTTTTCAACTGAGTCTTCCTCTTCTTCCTGTGCAGAAAGATGGTTAATTTGCTTTATATCAGAGGAATCCTGTAATATGCCGTGTCATATTATTAATTAAAAAGAACACATGCTGGGCCCTGAGGGATCTCAACATGGAGAAAAGCAGCCACTGAAATTTTAACAGGAGTGTTTTTTTAGGTGATTTATTTAATTATCTTTACTGTTCCGAGCAGTGGAGGAGCTGGGCCATTGGCAGGCCCGTTACGGGCTCGGAAGGGAATTGCTCTCTTGTAACAGGCAGTTTAGAGCCACAGAGTCAGTAATTTTAATCTCTCAGTGGAAAGTGGCATTTGGAATTGGGCTTGAATAGTGGAAGATGTGGGTAGTGGAGAGTCGGAAAGACCCCAGCCTTGAATCTCCGTCAGCCCCCAAAACACTGAGGTTAGACCCTTTAAGCTTTACTTTCTTGATCTGAAAAATGAAGGTACTTACTATTACTGAACCTCCCAGAATGGTGGTAAGAATGAAAAGGAATTCCATGTATTGGCTCTCAGCAGGTATGACTCTCCAGTTCTCTGCAATTGTTGATCATACTTCCTATAGTGAAATGGTTCCTTTGATAAAAAAATACTCCAGTGATTCTCCCAGAAAAAAAAAACGAAGGTAAGAAGATTTCAGAGGATAGGCTCATTTCTTCCAGTCACAGGGAAGCAGCATCTCTGCCCTGGTTCTCTTCTCTGAATTGGAGAATGAGCGGCTGTAACCCTCTGGCCCTCCAGCTTGTCTCATTTATACCGCGGGGCAAGATGTTAGAGGACACTTATCACACGACTGGAAGTCCTTTGAGGAAGAACTAGATAAAAGTGAGTCGTTAATTAATTTTTAAGAGTCAGCAGCTGCACACTCAGGCATCTCATTTGATAGGAAGGGAAACAACTTGAGTGAATTTAAATCGCCTTGCGTGTATGACAGTGTATTCAAGTAATGAGGGCAATTCATCTTGCCAAGTTGGGGTTGTCAAGCTTTGACTTCTCTCTCTCTCTCTCTCCCTCTTTGGCTCTCTCTTTGGTAACAGTTTACTTCCTGTAGCTTATATGTTACAAAAAGATTCAAACAAACAAAATGCAACTTCATGATATGCCATAACTGATACCTGTGACTCTGGGACTTTCTTTTTTTTTTCTTTCTTTCTTTCTTTTTTTTTTTTTTTGAGACAGAGTCTTGCTCTGTCTTGAGGCTAGAGTACAATGACACGATCTTGGCTCACTGCAACCTCCACCTCCCAGGATCAAGCGATTCTTCTGCCTCAGCTTCCCAAGTAGCTGGGACTACAGGTGCGCACCACCACGCCCAGCTAGCGTTTGTATTTTTAGTAGAGATGAGGTTTCACCATGTTGGCCAGGATGGTCTCAATCTCTTGACCAGGTGATCTGCCTGCCTCCGGCTCCCAAAGTGCTGGAATTACAGGTGTAAGCCAGCATGCCCAGCCTTTTTTTAACTTTTTTTTTTTTAGACAAGATCTCTCTCTGTCACGCAGTCACGGGGGAGTTAATTGCTGCTAGGATTTGAAGAAAGACAGCTTGCATAGTTCCTCACTTTGTATTTTTCCCCTAGGAGTACTGCCAGCTTGATGATTTTGGTTGAATGACTTCTATACCAACGGACTTACGTTTTTTGTTTGCATGTTGACTGCTTTGCCTAGGTGTTCTGAGGGACACAGTTTAAAGATGCCTTTCAGTGCACCTGGTTAACGAATCCACCCGTGGAAACTCTACCTCAGCGTCTCCGACTTTGTCTTCCGCAATCCGTTTTGTGACTCTGCTCCAGTGGTATTGGGCTTAGCTTCTGTCCCTTTCCTCAGACATCCCAAGTTGGTTTATGGCCCAGGACCTTTGCACAGGCTGCCCTCTCTGCCTGGAACGCCTTCTCTCAGATAATTGCATGGCTTATTCTCATTTTGTTTAAGTGTCTGCTAAAGTGTCATTTTTCCATGAGGATTTGAAGAATTGTGTACAAATATAATCAGCCCCACCCTGGCAGATTTATTTCCCTTTTTAGCAGGTTTTATTGTCTGGTAACATATCTGCCACTTGACCATTCCTCTGTCTTAGCCCGGAATGGAAGACGCGGAGACACAAACCTTTATTATTTTCTCGTTCCAGTTCCCTTAGCATTTAGGCTGTGTATTTACTGAAGGATTGAATGGATATTCTTCTATCAATATGACGGATGTGTCATATTATGGCTCAAGGAATATTTAACAGAGTCACTGTGTTAAATTCCTGCTAATGAAAGGTAAATGTTATTTCACTCATTCAAGCCATAAAATTCTTGACTGAGCCCAGGTGCCTGTTACAAGTACAAGTAATTGGGCATTGGCTGACCTGGGAATTCAAGCTGTGCATTTCTAAGTGGGGACAATATCACCTCCAAAGAGGTGAAAAAAAAATCATGCTTTTAAAATGTGCGAAGTACAGATGTCAGTATAACACATAAAGAGATATAGGCTGGGCACAGTGGTTCATGCCTGTAATCCTAGCACTTTGGGAGGCTGAGGCTGGTAGATCATTTGAGGTCAAAAGTTCAAGAGTAGCCTGACTAATATTGTGAAACTCCATCTCTACTTAAAAAAAAAATACAAAATTAGCCCGGCATAGTGGCACACACCTGTAATCTCAGTTACTTGGGAAGCTGAGGTGGGACAATGGGAGAATCCTTGAACCCAGGAGGTGGAGGTTGCAGTGAGCCCAGATCATGCCATTGCACTCCAGCCTGGGCAACAAGGCGAAACTCAAAAAGAAAAAAAAAAAAAAAGAAGATATGAAGGGTATCTGTAGTTTTACAATTTCATGACGGGGTGATTAGAACAAATATCCAAAAGAGCTTCTTAGGGGCGTGATGATGAGAGGAAATAAAGGTTGCGATACCCTGGTCTAGGGCAGAGTACCAGTGAAAACAGGCAAGAACGTTCTGGCAGAATGCCTCCTGTGTCCCCATGAATTTACCACTTTCTCTCCTTCTAGCGTAAGCCAGAATTTCATGGTCAGACCTGCAAGTACCAGTTCTAATGGACACTTCTGTGTAGCAGTTAATTCTCTCCACTCAATATTCCTTAGAGTTCTCAGAAAAAGCCCTTTTCTCTTCAGACGTGCATGTCTTTGCAGTGTGCAGCCACTGCCTTCGACTGTCCTCCAGTGTGGTTAGGATAATACTGGACCATGGTGTTCTTTGACTTGCTGATCTTTGGGAATTTATAACAAAATCAAATATCTTTTTCCATCCAGAGGTACACTTTTGTCTTCCAAATGACACTCACTAGAGGTTTCTGTGCATTTTCTTGCTAGTTTAATAGAATTTGAAACCTAGTATTTGATGCCATTTTGATACGTAAATCAGTGTTTTCCTTAGCAGGTTTGCACAGTGATCTGACTCAGATCTTTTACCTTTTGTGTCACTGTAATAGGTGCCCTGACACATGACCAGAAGCTTCTAGAAACAAACACTGCTGCTAGAAGGGAAAGCGTTTTGGAAAAGCAGAGGGTATTCTAAATTAGCACTAGAGAGTTAATAAATATGGAAGTTCTTCCGTGGTATCAGCCACAGCAAAAACAATGAAAGTCATCTGCAAAGCTAAGCATTAATGACTGTATTATTAGGTACCGAAGTGCCTGATTCCTTGTTGATCTTGGCATGAATACATTTAAGTATCTGCAGAATTACTTGAAGGAATTCTATATTTAGTTCCCATTTCCCACTTGGTCCATACATGATACGTCTTTTTTTTTTTTTTCTTTTTTTGGTGGGAGGAGGGGGAAGGGAGTCTCACTCTGTCATCTAGGCTGGAGTGCAGTGGTGCGATCTTGGCTCGCTCCAGTCTCTGCCTCCCAGGTTCAAGCTCTTCTTTCTCAGCCTCCCGAGTAGCTGGGATTACAGATGCCCACCAACACTCCTGGGTAGATTTTGTATTTTTAGTAGATTCAACGTTTCACCATGCTGGCCAGGCTGGTCTCGAACTTCTGACCTCGTGGTCTGCCCTCCTTGGCCTCCCAAAGTGCTGGGATTACAGGTATGAGCCACCACACCTGGCCATGATATATCTTTGCTTGCAATTTAGAGCAGATGCTTTTATTACAAATAAGGATCTTAAATTCTGTAGTTTTTTTTTTTTTTTCATTAAGCTGCCTCTATTTTCGAATGATTAGAGTGATAAAACCATGTGGCTTCCCACAGCTGCCCACATGGGTCCTGCCCATGGATTTAGCACGGGCCAGTCCTCTGAGCGGGCTCACACACTCACTACGTGACCCTGGGGGAGGGGAAGCAAGGACAAAGCCTTCTCCTG
Source organism: Aotus nancymaae (assembly GCF_030222135.1). NCBI lineage: Eukaryota > Metazoa > Chordata > Mammalia > Primates > Aotidae > Aotus > Aotus nancymaae. The sequence goes on along the minus strand of NW_026988498.1, from coordinate 3,620,471 downwards.
AAGGAGCAGTGCTTTCTACTGGCAAAGCCCTGCAAAGACTGGAACTGATGAAGGGGACAGGACCAGAATTTTAGAAGGAAGAACATGCTCATTTAATACATGGTTGTGAGCTCTGCCACACACACTAGATACCACATTTATCAATAGAGAAACAAATAGATCTAGTCCCTGAGTTTGAGGACTTTACAGGCATGTACATGCTTTTGTGTGGTTTGCATGTGTGTGGGGGGAGGGGGGTTATCATGTTCACCACCAGCCTACATGGCCATATAACATCAAGAGGTTCATGGGAATGTCAAATAGGGGATCTTTTTCAGAGGCGTTGATCCCGGAGAAATCCTCGAAGTGAGCACGCGTGCTAGACCATCCTGGCAGGCCAGAAAGGGGAAGCTCCTCGTTTTCAGGCACCATGCTAGTGACTTTGAGACTTCTCTTCATATTTTGTGTTGAATGGAAGAGAACTGAACAGAGGGCTTGAGTGGCTTGTCCTGTGCATGGTGGATTGAGGTTTTAAATTCACTTGCACAGGAGAATGATGTCCTCCAGGTTGCGAGCTTCCTTGGGAACCCCCTGGCTGGTCTGACGTCCTCTGTGTAGTTCATGCCATCCTTGCTCTCATCTGAGTGTTCCCTGTGCTGCTCTCCAGCCTGGCGGGGCCCATCACTGACCTGTGGGCGTTCCCTTTCCTGGGTGTGCTGGGCCGATCAGCCTCCACCCGGCCGCTCACCTGCCTGCTCATATGGCTTCGGGGTGCGCTCACTGCCCATCCCAGCCCAGCTAGCTGGGTCCCTTGGCCGTAGCGTCTTTTGTGCTGGACTCTGCTCCCAGCTTTGTTTCTGGTCTGGACTGCTCTGAGCCCTTCTAACTGCCCTAGCCCTGCTGTGAACATTGCTGTCTTTCTTGCCATGCTGATAACAGCCAACTCAACCCATTCACTAATTAGAACACGGCATGAACATGAGTCCTGTTGAGGGAGGTCATGCGTTTTGGCTCTTGGAAGTTCCCTGTCTGTTCTCAGCGTGGTCTTTGTGTCTCTTCCCTCTGTGATGAAGCAGACCAAGCTCAGCTTCCAGTCGTTCCGGGAACTCAGAAATTTTAGTGTTCCTGATACTTCCAGTTTTTCCTGTGTTGTATAAATTAGCTTTATCTGTGCCTGAACTTCTTAATAACAGCAAATATTCACAAAGGGCTGACTTTGTCTCGGGTGCTGTTGTACAGGTTTTACATATAAGGGTTCCAGCAAGCCTGTGAGGTGGAGACTCTTCTTGTTTCTGTGGAAACTGAGGATCAGAGAGGCAGCGTAACTTGCTGAAGGTCACACAGCTCATAACTGGCGTATCTGGGACTTGAACAGTCTGTGTTAGTAACAGATTGAAGTTATTTGGCATATGGACTAGTCAGAGTTCTCCAGAAACAAGAAAGCAGTAGGATGGTGAGATTGAGAGATTTGTTCCAAGGATTTGGCCTGTGATGATGGAGGCTGACAAGTCCCTAGATCTGCCGTTGGCAGGCTGGACACCCAGGAGAGCCGAATGTGGAAGATGGTGTCATTTCCAGTCCTAGTTTAAGGCCTGAGAACCAGAGGAACTGGTGGAATGGTTCCCTTCTGAAGACTGCCAGGCTTAAGACCCACAAAGAGCCAATATTTCAGATAGAGTAGAAAGGTGGGAAAAAGCCGTCATCCCATCCCAAAGGCAGTGAGGCAGGAGGGATCTCCCCTCACTTGGGGGTGGGTCAGCCTCTTGTTCTATACAGGCCTGTGATGGGTTGGTTGTGGCCCACCCATAGCATCTATTCTACTCAATCTACTGATTCAAATGCTAATGTCATCCAGAAACACCCCAAGAAACACCCAGAATAACGTTTGACCAAATATCCGGGCAGCATGGCTCAGGCACATTGACACACACAATGGACCCTCACAGGGGATCGTGACATTTTACTCTTGTGCTGATGAATTGGGTCTGGTTCTTTTTTCTCTTTCTTTTCTTTTCTTTTTTACACATAGTCTCACTCTGTTGCCCAGGCCAGAGTGCAGTGGCACAATCTCAGCTCACTGCAGTCTCTGCCTCCTGTGTTCAAGAGATTCTCCTGCCTCAGCTTCCCAAATAGTTGGGATTACAGGCATCTGCTACCACACCCAGATAATTTTTGTATTTTTAGCAGAGACAGTGTTTCACCGTGTTGGCCAGGCTAGTCTCGACCTCCTGACCTCAGGTGATCCACATGCCTTGGCTTCCCAAAGTGCTGGTGTGAGCCACTGTGCCTGACCAGGTCTGGTTCTTTATGCATGGTTTAGCTGTAATGCCTTTGTCCTTCCAAAGAGCTGTAATCACAGAAAGGCTGGGATAATAAACCAACATCTTATACCAAGTGTGCTTGAGCTATAAATCCCAGAGATCATGTAATCGTTAAGAAATGTTACAGGTAGGGCTTGTTCATTCTTCCGGGATCTCTTGTTTGGTTTGCACAGCTGCCTGGCAGTTCAGCATTTGGATTTGCCATTTCGTAGCAGTAATGCAGTGGTAGACTTGTTGCTGTTAATGCTTTGTGGATTTTTCTGTAACTCGTACATAAGTGAGCAGATTTAGTCATTTTACGAGGCAGCAAATGGAAATAACGGAACGGTCTGGTGTCACATTTTGATTAGCATTGTGTCATCTGCCTCTCATTTAAGGGCTTGCCCCTCTGTTTTCTGTTGAAGGAAAATGCTAGTTTAGATGTAAGAGTAAATCCTAATGTGCAATGATTCTAAGGCTCTCCCGAAATGTTCTGACTAGGGAGTGTTTGAATCAGTAATAATTTCAGTAGGGGTTAGTGCTATTTTTTCATTACTTTTTAAAATGACAAAAGTAACTTGGAAATGAAAATAGCATGAAGATAAATATATAAGGTAAAATGTGAAAGTCCTCCTTCCTCTCCCTGCTTCAAACTCAATTCTCGGAAATAACTGCAGAAAAGCTGTGCATTTTTCTGGATATTATCCTATTTCTATAAAGATACTCTTATGAAGGTATTTTTACATTAGAAATTTAGATGAGAAAAGTGGTGTCGTGCCAAACACACAGTCCTGAGACATGTTCTTTTCACTCAACCATCTTACAACCTGGCTGGACGTGGTGGCTCACACCTGTAATCCCAGCACTTTGGGAGCTGAGGCAAGAGGACCACTTAAGCCCAGGAGTTCAAGCCCAGCCTGGGCAACAAAGTGAGACCCCTATCTCTAAACAAAACAAGAAAGCAAAACAAACAGAGCACTCCAGTCGTTTGTTTGGCTGGGTGTGGTAGCTCATGCCTGAAATCTCAGCACCTTGGAAGGCCAAGGTAGGCCTGGGCCTTCAAGATCGCTTGAACCCAGGAGTTGGAGACCAGCCTAGGCAACATGGCAAAACCTTGTCTGTAGAGAAAACACAAAAACTATCCAGGAGTGGTGGGGTGCACCTGCAGTCCCAGCAACTTGGGAGGCTGAGGTGGGCGGATTGCTTGAACCTGGGAGGTTGAGCTGCAGTGAGCTGCGACTGTGCCACCTAATTTCACTTCGTCACTGCTGTGCAGCATGGATGTGTCACATCATTTATTTAGTCAACATTGAATATTATATTTGTCCCTTCTGAGTTTTTACCATACACAGTGCAATTGTATTGTAGAACAATACAATCAAAAACAATTGTATTATATTTATTATATAAATAATGTTATGTATTATTATATGTAATATAGTTATATATTATTAAGTATAACAGTTGTATCATATGGAGTATAATACAATTGGGAACAATTACATTATCCTCTTTGTGTTTTGAAATTTGTTTTCTTCATCACTTGTAAGATGTACAGGTTCTGGGCCCAGCATCTTGCATGGAGGTGGCGGGTCTGTGAGGATAACACTACTGGGTATTCTGGGTGCAGGTCAGATTTGGGAGCAGAGCTCGGTGCTGTATTTAGTTCACCAGAGGTGGGTGGAGCACTCCCATCTTATCATTGCAGTCCTTTGGCAGAGCCAAACCTGGAAGCATCCCCAATCCCAGAAAATCTGTCTAGTTTTTACTCAAATGCTGTCTCTCTCCTTCTGGAATTAGGTTATATCATCTGTTTACCTGGTAAGTAATTAAAATCTCAGTTTGAGGGCTTTGTAATTAACCAAAGGGGAAAAAATAACTCCAGCATAACTTTCTGTTTTGAAGGGTTCAGTAAACACCATTGTGATTCGCTGACGCCCCTTAGGAAGACCACTAATAGCTATAAACGAAACAGACCATTAAGCTGAAGACAGAGGTCTCCAAGCAGCCGCAGTCTACTGTTTTGCTAATTATTGATGGGTATTTATGTGAGCACGTACAGTTAAAGCCCCTGTGAGTGGGTTAAACACGAGGCTGTTTCTGGCTGGTGTCCAGTATGTGGGATCTAAAGCAAAATTTCTGGATTCTCATAATTCTCTTTTCCTCTATTTTATTCCGTATTTTACCTCTGGCTTCAGCGTTCCTGTTCCCCGTCACCTGTGCTGCCGCCTGGTGCTTTATTTTTATCTGGTGAAGATGTAGATGATGGTGTGCTGGACTCATCACATGCTCGTGCTGTTCACCGGTTGGTAGTTTGGCTGCATTGGGTGGTGGCCACGACTCCCTCGGACCTCCAGAGCCCCATTGATACTGGTACTACTCCTGCAAGCCTATGGCTTATGCCTTAATATCGTGCAATTTTTGTAAGTGCTTAGAAAAAAAACATTCTGGGCCAGGGAAATGAAAAGATTTTTAGTTTCTGTGTTCTAGCGTGAAAAGAAAGAGTTTGAGTGAGTTACAAATGACCTTTTCAGGAGTTGTTGCACGGGCCTTTCTTCAATTGCCCACTAACTCCGGCACTTCAATAATCCCCCCTTTTTTAGAGGCATTAAAAAGGGCTGTGACAAGTGTAGTTACAGCAGATAAATTTAGCTCATGTGTTCTATCTACATAATCTGATTGTAATTTATATATCTTCAGCCTAGATAAAGGAAAGCCATTTCTTATTACCAAATTTTTCTTTTTGTCAACATGATGTGAATAGGATATTGACTTTAACTGAAGGGTGGTGATTAATCATAGCAGCTTGCAGGGAGATCATTTATTGCTCTGTGTAGCTGAAGGACTGCTGGCAGAGTTGTAAGTCAATCAAGATAAACCCAAGTGGGTTAGTCACTCTTGGATGACGATGGAGGATGTGATAGATTTATTAGCCAAGTTCTCCTTTAAAAATCACTTTACATTCTTAGCAAGTGAATTTGCAGATAGGAAAATACCGAGTCGCCGTCAGTGGAAGAATCTGTTAGTTTGCAAAGTAGAGTATAGCCGTCGAAATGTCACAGTGAAAGATGAACTGCTGAGATAGCCATTGGAAATGTTTAGTTCTAGATTAATCTTGTTAAGTTCAAAGAGGGCAATTATGTTCTTAGTAATTCAGGTGCTTGATAGACTGGGGAGAAGAGATTTGTTCTGTATACAGTTACATGGATTGTATAATGGGATGTATTAAGATTTAGAATGAAACTGTTTTTTTTTCCTGGGGAAACTTTGTAACCCTGGCTGAATTTTTTTTTTTTTTTTTTTTTTGAGGTGGAGTTTTGCTCTTGTTGTCCAGACTGGAGTGCAATGGTGAGACCTTGGCTCACTGGAACCTCCGCCTCCTGAGTTCAAGCGATTCTCCTCCCTCAGCCTCCTGAGTAGCTGGGATTACAGGCATGAGCCACCACACCCAGCTAATTTTTTGTATTTTTAGTAGAGACAAGGTTTCACCAAGTTGGCCAGGCTAGTCTCAAACTTCGGACCTCAGATGATCCACCCGCCTCAGCCTCCTAGAGTGCTGGAATTACAAGTGTCAGCCACTGTGCCTGGCCCTGGCTGACATTTTTTACACACGAAGTCTTTTTGTCAAACCCACCTATTTCCTCTACAGAGCTAGCATGTAGTCAGAAAATGCACAGCAACTTCATATGAGCCTCAGCAAAAGAAAATTCTGAGGAAGATCCATTTAGGACGAAAAAAATCAGGCAGACTTTGCTGAAAGTAAATGTCAGTGATTCCTGAATTATCCACTCCTTTCATCAATTTCGTCACTATTTTTTTTCATTAGAACAGATAGAGAATGGGCTACTGTATTAAAATGTTTAGATGTACCGTTTATCACTGTCTGTTTCTTTCATTGCTTTGGGAGGTAGGACAGCAATAATGCTCACCTTTCAGCTCAGGAAGGCAAGTGCCTTGGGCATGGGGTGCGCTAACCATGGCGTGAGATCCCAGCAGTTGGAACCAGCATCTTGGGACGTGGGGTTCTCAGTGCCTGGCATTTGCACCTGGTTTTGCATCTTGTTCCAGTTTGGGCGTTTCCTCTCTGGCGTGGAACAGCATGATGTGTCCTTGGTCGGAGAGGTCTTTCTATGTACAGAATCAACCTGTGGCATTTGGCTAGACAGCGGTCGCATCGAGTTAATATAGATGTTTGAAACTGTTCACCAGGTGCTCTGTCTAAACCAGTGGTTCTCGACGGAGGAGGATTTTGCTCCCCAGGTTATATTTGGCAATATCTGGAGACAAGTTTGGTTGTCACAGCTGGAGGGAATATTATTGGAGTTGGTGTGTAGGGGCCAGGGGTGCTGCTAAATATCTGCAGTGTGCAGCACCATCCCCAACAGCAGAGTGATGTGGTCCAAAGTGTCAATAGTGCTGATGCTGTTAAGAAACCCTGGTCTAAACTGGAGCCATCTCTGGGCTTGCTAAGGGCAGATTTAGGTCTTTTGGTTTTTGCTGGGTTTTCTGGCTGAATTGTCTTTGGGTTTTGATTGTTACAGACACCCGCCTCTTCCTCCTCCTTTTTTGGAAGGATTATTATGGACGTAAGAGGCTGTATGTAGGACACTTAATGAATTACTATTTTAACACGAGAGTAAGGCTTGGATATATGTTTCGTCGTAAAAGTGTAGTAACAAGGGCAGGTCCCAGGAGCCTTGAGAGCTGCTGCAACAAACGGATCAACAGATCTCAGGGCCTGATGCTGTGATGTTTAATTTTGTTGATTCTCTCACAGTCCAGTGTGAGGGACAGACAACTCTTCCTATACACCCCCATTCCGTGTGCCAGCTATCTTCTGTCCTGGGGCCCTGCCATCTTTGTCAGGCCACGTCCTCCTCTGCATTCTGCTGGAAATAGGAAAGAAAGAGCCTGGAGAAAGCACAGCTTCACTTTTCATGGGCAAGAACCAGCCTTGTGGCTTTCGCCCAGATGCAGCAGACCTGGGCAGTGTGTACCTGGCTGATGAGACTATAAATCTCTGACATGGATTATGTGAACAGATATTGGTCAGTCAACAAATGTTTATGTAGCCCCTTCATAACAGTGACAAAGACTGATGTCTTGCTCAAGCAGTCAGGCAGAAGGAGGTCCCCGTTTCTTGTAGGGAAAAGGTGAGCCCTTTGCTCTATGCTGTTCTTTAACTGATTAGATGAGGTCCATCCATACGATGGAGAGCTATCCACTTTACTCAGTCTACGAATTCAAATGTTAGCAGAAACACCCTTGCAGATGTACCCAGAATAATGTTGGGCCGAATATATGGGCACCCCATGGTCCAGTCAAGTTGACACATAAAATTAACCATCATGGCCATTGAACTTGAGGATGCTTTCACATGTTTTCTAGCCATTTGGATATTTGTTTCTGGGAAGTGCTTAAGTGTCTTTGCTCATTTTTCTTTTTTCTATTGATTTGTAGTTCTTTATTGATCCTGCATTAGTTATGTGTTGTAAAATTGGTTGATCGTTTACAGTGCAAACTTCTGTAGTGTGAGGGAGTTCATGTGTAGCTGGTAAGTAGAGCATTCATGTCTGCATAATGTAAAAGTGGGCCCAGTTTCCCTGTAGCTTCCCCAGCATGTTAATGTTTTACATCAAGTAATAGCCGCCGATTACCAGCTACCTTAGCACAGCTGAAATGAGTGAGCTGCAGGGGCGCCAGGACTGTCACACTGCCATTCACCTCACATTCTTTCTGTTGGCGACCTTCGGCCATATGCTTTTTCTTGGAGGTTTTATGTCCCTGTCCCCTCCATTCTTGGACATTTGTCCTTGTCCCCATTAATGTGGTGTTCTCAATCCTTCCTTATATTTCTCTCCAAGAAGTGACCTCCACCTTTCCATTTTATTTTTTTTAAGGATAAGGTCTAACTTTACTTTAGTATTTGTTAGGTGTGTAACGTGTCTTTTAAATAGGTACTAAATTTTTGCTGTTCGTTTGTTTGTTTTTTGAGATGGGGTCTCTCTCCATTGTCCTGGAGAGTACAGTGGTGCAATCATAGCTCATTGCAGCCTCTACTTCCTGGGCTCAAAATGATCTGCTGGCCTCAGCCTCTTGAGTAGCTGGGACTGTAGGCATGTAGCACTAGGCCTGGCTAATTAAAAAAAAATGTTTTTATAGAGAGGGGGTCTTGCTCTGTTGCCCAGGCTGGTCTCAAACCCCTGGACTGAAGCAGTCCTTCCTTCTGCGTCAGCCTCCTGAGTCTCAGGTATCATAGGCACGAGCCGCTGTGCCTGGCTTACATGCTAATGTTATGGTTAGGATTATTACTATTTTTGTAAGTTATGTGGCTTTGAGAATTCTTCCCTAAACCTTGGTTTTCATAAGCTCCCTTATTTTTAGTTCTCACATTTGCAAAATGGGACACTTTTCAGGAACAGATATATTACGGCAGAAATGCCTGCTTTTAGTAGTTTGCAGCTTGTAGTTTTGTTTTCTTTTTAATGACTTTTTAGTAAATGGACATGCTTAATTTTACTAAGCTGATTTTATTGATCTTTTGTGCTTTCCGTGTCTCTAGTAAGAAATCTTTTTCTCTTCCACATGGATGGCAAAAACGTATTCTCCATTCTTGTTCTCCAACAGCTTTGTAGTTTTGCGTTTCACATGAAAGTCCTTAGTTCAACTGGAATTAATTTTCAGGTAGAGCAGGTGGCAGAAGACTAACTTCATTTTTCTCCGTATGGATAAACCAGTTGTCCCAGAACCTTTTATCAGAACGTCTGTTCTCTCCCCACTGATATATGGAGCCAGCTCTAACCATTCATCAAGTTTGTCTATTTGTTTGACTTCTCTATTTCATTTCATTACTTTGCCTATTCTCTTTATCAATACCGTATCTTTAAAGTTGTTTTTGTATGATTGCTTTTGCCATCTGTATGGCAGTGTCCCTAATTTGTTGGTGTTCTTGAAGGGTATTTTGGCTCTTGTTGGGACACTTTACTTCCACATAATTTTTAGAATCAGGGTTATCTAGTTCTACAAAGCGAATATGTTGGGAATTCGATTGGAATGGTGTCGACTAGATCATTTTAAGGAAAATGTCCATCTTTATAATACTGAGTTCTCTAATCCATGAATATGGTATATATTTCCTTTGTTTACAACTTCTTTTATGTATTTCTGTAAAGCATTGTAGTTTTCTATGTAAGCATTTTCTACCTTTTATAAGATTTATTCTTATATATTGTATGTGTTTTAAAGCTTAGGTAAATGATATCTTTTAAAATTTATATTTTTCTAAGTGCTGTTTGCATGAGTATTTTTGTGTAAATAGACTTAAAGGAATGACATATTTACTACCCATGGTTATCAGGGATGCTTTGGCATGAGGGTGGTGGCTTGGTGATTTTAGTATTGCCTCTCTCCCCATACCTAATAGAAATGACTTGCATTTTTAACTTCAGCCAGTGTGGTAACACACTAATTGATCATCTAGAAGTTGCTAGCATTGCACGGAACATCCTGGAGCAGGGACAATGTTTTCTGTTTTCTTCTTTGTCATTTGTCATAGCATTTTCTCTTTTCTTCCTTTTTTTCCCTTTTCTTGGCTTCATCTTCTGTATCGCTTTTTTCCCTGTTATTTGCTATTTGTGGCATATATTATTTTTGTAGATGATTGTTAATTCTTTTAAAGCACCCTTGATTTGATGTATTACAGGTATTATCTTAATCCATCATATCCCACTCTTTTAATACCTGCTGCTTCTGGAAACTCTGTAGCGGGGGTTAGCGAACTTCTGTAAAAGGCCAGATAGTAAATATTTTAGGCTTTGTGGGCCATCTGGTTCCTGTTGCCACCACTCAGTTCACTGTTGTGGCATGAGAGCAGCCGCGAGCAATACATAAATGAATGAGCATGGCTGTGATCCAATCAACTTTATTTACGGACACAAAAATTTGAATTTCATTCAATGTTCGTATGTCATGAAATACTGACTTTCCCAACCATTTAAAAACATGAAAAACACTCTTGGCTTCTAAGCTTTGCAAACACAGGCAAGTCAGTCGGGGGGATTTGGCCTGAAAGCCATGCACAGTTCACTGAAGCCTGCCGGAGAGCACCCTGTGTGTGCCTCTAACTGAATACTTACTACACGCACTTGTCATTGACTGGGGCGTTGTTAATGCCTTATTTTTGACCCCTATGAACATAAATTGAATCTTTGTAACATTAAGGTACAGGTATGGTTTAATGATAGACTGTCTTTCTAAGTCAGTTGGAAAATGAGTCAATTTTAAGTTGATCAGAAAGACTTAGAGTTATATCAAATATATGTAACACTGAAGGCTAATTTCTTTCAAATTCTTAGAATTGTGTTCCAGTAATTGGGGCAACCCGTAGAGATGGTTTTGTTTCACTTCCCCACATCACTCCTGCTGTGCTCTGAATGAAGAAGCATGGATTTGGAAAGGTTAAGCATTTCACTGGAGTCACAAAATGTGCGGAACTTGGAACATAACCAGTTCAATCCAGTGTCATTCTTACTTTTATCGCATTGTCTCTCCTGCATTCTTGTAGATAATTTGAGTCTTCCAAAAGGGCAGACCTTTGCTAAGTCAGGGGTGCAGTATTGATGAGGCTTCCCCAGACTGCCAGTGAGGTATCTGTTTTTCCCATTTTCTGTCTGGATGATCTTCCTTCCTGGCTAGACAGGGGCCAGTTTTCCTGTTTCCTTGCATCTTGCCTACCATAGTGGTGCACCTTGGGAATATTTCCTTGTTCAATGCTTACTGAATACTCTGCAAGTCAGAGACAGCTTTTTTGAACTACGCCTAATGTGAAAAAATTGTTTTTTTTTCTTGCTAGGGGGCTGGAGGGAGGCCCAATAAAATATCATCCCTGTTCTCACAGGAGTTGATAATATAGAGGAGGACCCACAGGTATTTAACTAATAATGAGATATAGGAACTCGGGGAGGGAGACACTGATGATTTCTTGTTTGAGGATGGAGAAAGCTGACATAAAGGAACTTAAATATCATTTATAGAACATAGAACACTGGCTTCAGTGCTGATAGACTGTCATTTAATCATCAGGCCAAGTACTTTGCAAGTGGAAAGGAGAGAATTGCAGGTGATGTTGCCTCTCTAATTGTAGGTTGATTCTTGAAGGTGTATTTGAGATTCAGTAATGACCTGAGTAAGTAGCATGGGTATAATTTTTTGCAATGCATTTTTTCACAGTTTTGCTAAAGGAACTTGCGGTTTAATACTTGGCACTAATAAACACAGGCACTCTTTTTGTAGAAGGAGAGAGACTCTGAGCTAGGAGCTGATGCTCCTGTTATCACTCTGAAGAGAAAAGTGAGGAAGGTAAATCTGCTAGTCCTCCTGCCATGCCGTTTCTGGAGCCTCTCCTCCCACGGGTGCAACTGACCTGTTTCTTCTCACATAATTCGGAGGTGACAGACATGGAACCTGTCTCCTTTAGGCACAGGGTGGGACCTGCCTTATTCCCAAATGTAAATTTAGTAGTATTTTGGTACCTGTGGTGTTTGTCCCTCTTCTCTGTCCAGACAAGAGATTTCCTTCTGCTTTCCTGGATTTGTTTTTTGACATGACTCTCTGGAGTCAGAAGTTTTCTCTCTGATGGATGGCATCGATAGGATCATTAGGCGTAGTTCAAATCATATTCAGTATATTTCATATCTGTGGAGTCTAAGGGCCTGGCCAGCCATTCCTCACTGAGCTATTGCTGTTACCCAAATGAGTTCGGGAGTTCTGACACTGATTTGTTAAAGGTCCCTTGGAACATAATTCGTTTGTTAAGTTAGGGACTCCTTGTAACCATAAGGAGAAAAACAAGCCCCTTAGTGAGTGTATTAGTCCATTTTCATTCTGATATGAAGAAATACCCAAGATTGGGTAATTTATTAAAAAAAGAAAAGAAGTTTAATGGACTCACAGTTCCACATGGCTGGGGCGGCTTCACAATCGTGGTGGAAGGTGAAGGGGAACAAAGGCACATCTTACATGGTGGCAGGCAAGAGCACATGTACAGGGGAACTCCCCTTTATATTTTCAAGTTCATTCATAGGCCAACAACTATAATTGATAGAATTGAGATTATTAAGAGAGTATTTAAGTTTGCTTACTCAGCCATTTTACCTCCTCATACCTATGTTCATAAATCGCTGACTATTTTCAACCAACCCATAAACAGATAGGTTTGGTCCTAGCCTTAAACCATCAGATCTTGTGAGACTTATTCACTATCACAAAAGCAGCATGGGAAAGACCCACCCCCATGATTTACTTACCTCCCACTGGCTCCCTCCCAAGGCACATGGGAATCGTGGGAGCTATGATTCAAGATGACATTTGGGTGGCGACACAGCCAAACCATGTGAGTGAGTGATTTGCTTGGGTTCATTCTGTTTCACTGCTCCCTGTACGGAAGAGCTGTCTACGTGGCCCACCTCGCCTGTGCACAGAGCACTTCACTAATCACAGGCTCCTGCCTTTCAGCTGGCACCTCCTCTCAGGCCTCGCAGGGTCCTCAGTAACGTGCGGGAAAGGAAATGAGAGGAAAGAACAATGAAATAATCTCTGATTTTCTCCACTCCTATGTGCCTAACTTATTATGTGGTCCAGCAAGATAAGTTTCTATCCAGCGTAAATATGTGTGTCTGCGTTTATATCCCTGCTTACAAAATCATTCTAACATGGCAGTGAAATGTTGCTTCTGCCTTTTTCTTCATGCAGAAAATATTCTAAAGAAATAAGAATTTTGATGAGGAGTGGTTATCGAAAGGGGCATTTTGGACTGGTTTTAAATCTCAGTAGTTTATTTTATTGGGGTTATCGAAATGCTGGGTATACTGACAAAAATCACCAAGAGCTTATGATTATTGGGTAAGTGAAATCTAGGTTGTGGTTAGATTGTCTAAATAAGGCCTTATTTTATTACACCACCCTTTCTCTCTCTCTCTCAAATCTCAGATTACCCCATCTTTCTGTGGTGGAAAGAATAATGGTTGCAAAATGAGTAGGAAATTTATTTCTCACTATTCATTTGACATGAATTGTTTGTTTTACATAAGTTGATGAATTACTGCTTCTAAGGCTGACATAATAGTTTTTATTTTATTAAACAACTATAAATTTCATCTAATACAGTCTTAGTGTTAACAGGAAGAAAACCATAAGTTAATATCTGCTATATTTCATTGCTTAAAAATAATTGTTAGTAGTAAAGCTTCATTTTCACAAACATAATTTGATCTCGTGTAATTGATAGAAAAATTCAGGGAATTTGTTCAGGGTCTGTTTACAACTGACATTTTCTTTTTTTTTTTCTTTTTTTTTTTTTTGAGACGGAGTCTCGCTCTTGTTACCGAGTCTGGAGTTCAATGGCGCGATCTCGGCTCACCGCAACCTCCGCCTCCTGGGTTCAAGCAATTCTCCTGCCTCAGCCTCCTAAGTAGCTGGGATTACAGGCATTCACCACCATGCCCAGCTAATTTTTTGTATTTTTAGTAGAGACGGGGTTTCACCATGTTGACCAGGATGGTCTCGATCTCTTGACCTTGTGATCCACCCGCCTCGGCCTCCCAAAGTGCTGGGATTACAGGTGTGAGCCACCACACCCAGCCCTACAACTGACATTTTCAAGAACTGCCACACGCAATAGTCTAAATGCATTCCGTTCATGAAATAAAGCAGGTAGAACTTACAGTCAGCACTCAAAATGAATTATGGACAGCTACAGGTGTAGCATTTGTATTTACATATTCTGACTCCTTTGCAAAGTTTTTATTGAAATGTTTTATGATATACTGTGATAGTGTTTTTGATTTGTCTGTTTGAAGAATCATAGAAGACAAAACCTTAGGAACTTTACTTATTCTAAATTTCCCGTTCTCTTATTGCTAAGAAGGAAAAAGAGAGAGAGGGAGTCAGATATTCAAATACACCTCTTTTCATTTCTACTGGTGCTTACAAGCCAAATGCAGCTTGTATTTTAGGCACAGGGATTGCTCAGCTCCGCCTACACTGAGGAGGGAAAGGCATGCCATAATTTTTGTTCTTTCTCGACAGTTTTTCTTTAATAACAACCTGATTTATGATGTTGAATCACGATTCTTGCACTTTGGAATGCTGCTTGTAATCAATCACTTTTACTAGACCTTCTTTCTCATAAAAACAAGAATCAAGCCCGTTAATTGCCCAGGCATGCATCTCTGCTTACAGTATAGTCATGGAAACCCTGGCTTGTCATGTTCAGATCTTCCCCTGGATTACACCAGGGGTCAGGGGTTGATGCCACAGCCACATTTGGAGCTGTGAGCTCCCACTCTGCTCCCCAGCATGTGGAGTGACATTTATTCTCTTCGTGGCTAACTAGTTAATGTTAATTTCCACAGCATGGCTATTGAAGCAAATACTATGACTGGGACAATAGTAATATTTTGAAGATGAATTCAGACTAGAAAAACGGAATTTGTTGCTGAAATATTTCAACTACATGAGAGAAGAGGGAGAGTGCCTTGTCTTCTTATCAGACGAGTAACTATCTGGTTGTAGGTTGTACAGGGACTTTGGGAAAAAGGAGGGCAGCTGCGGACACAGGCATGAAGGTTGAGGTTGGAATTAAGAGGGCATTTTCCACAAGTGGAGAAATGAAAGCGAGTTATCAAGGTAGGTCATGGATTCCCTGCCAGAGGATTCGTGTTGTTTTCTGTTGTTATCTGGTTGGAATTGTGGGCCTATGACTGGGACCCTATTGAGGCTTATGCTAGTCTCTGTGCTTCCCTGAGTCCTTAACTCCCCTGTCCCTTTGGGTCAGTGGAGGTTCTAGTCTGCATAATGATACTAGGTTAACTCCTGAGGTCTCCCACCCCTGAATGATTTTTTTAAAAATTCTAAATCAGTGATTTTTTTTCCCCCTTTGATAGTCTAGAGTCACTCAGTTAGCCTCCCTTCACTTTCAGCAGCCCCAGGAAAGGCCGGGACGGGGACTCCTAGCGTTCATAGAGAGGCATGGGTCTCACACTAGGCGACTTATGGGGCATGTGTCAAGAAATGCCAGTTTCTGCATCTTAGAAGAGCAAATGGCCCACCTTGGAAGCTACAGCTCCTCCCCTCTCATTGCAATTCCTAGTGTATCCTGTGGAGGCACCGCAGATTCCCCTGGCTCGTGTGCTACGACTTCACCTGTCCTGGGTCCTGCCCCCACTGCCTCAGTGCAGCGCGCATCCCTAACTGCTAATGACTAAGTGTACAGATACAGCCCGGGCCCCTTCACGCCTGCGGGCCTCTGTGCCTGGACTTGGTTCCAGTCCCTTCTGGGAGGCCTCCCTCCTTGGGTTTCCTGAGCTCTCTCACGAGTTCAGGCTTTCTTCATTTCTCACTTGATGATTGGAAGAGCTGCTTGACCCATCAGCCTTTTGGTGGCGTCTCTCCTTTTAGAATGATCCCTGTAGAGGGACGGGTAATGCGTCCATAGTGTCTTGCTAGTTACTAGTGTCTCAGGCTGATTTGCACATGACATAAAGACACTAATAACTGCCTCTCGCTGATTTGCACACCACGTTCTTTATACTATTCCCTTCTCCAAGTCTTTTGGCGAAGGAACTTCTGTTCCTTGAAGGCACAGTTCTCATATTGCCTCCATCAGGAAGCATCCTGCACCCGGCCCCAGGGCTTCCACAGTATCTGGGGTTCAGTCCTTCCCTCTCCAAGTTACCTGCTTACATTCCTGTCTTCCTTGTGGAACTTCTGAACATAAGGACTGTGTCTTAATGATCTTTATTTTCTCTCCAATATCTGGACTTTTGTGCGACACAAAGGAAAACAGTCAGCCTGTGTGTTTCCAGTGGAAGCAATTTATCACCTTTCTAACCGTACAATACTAGATTCCAGAGAGTCTAAGCAGCTCTCTTGGAGTTTGCAGCTAATGACAGAAATAGTCCAGAAAGTTATTTAACCCTTAATCCAGTGCTCTGTCTCACTAAATATAAAACATTCTTAAAAATACATTTGTGCCTTTGCCAAGTGTTTATTGGATTTCTGCTCAGTGCCAGAGACTATGCCGGGCCCAAGGGAGAAAGTCTGAACAAGAGTAATGCTTTTCCATCCTCACGGAGTGCCGTGGGCTGTCAGAAGCAGAGGGAACAGCTGGGCAGATACTGTGATGTGTGACATGGGAGGGAATTCCCAGGCTGGGTGGGTGGGCATTGGGGAGGATCTTTTAAAGAACATGTTAAGGAGGCAGTGTAAAATGCAGGCACGCTGAATGAGAAGCCTGAGTGTTGACCAGGAATGTTGTCAAAAGACACCTTGGAAGCTGGAGTGAAAGACTCGGGCCCCATGAAATGAGAGTGGGAGTCCATCACCCATCTGTTGGAGATGGGTGTTGCACCCTGGGATATGTGTAACAGTGTGAGTGTAGCCTGCTTAGTCTCTTTTAGTCTTTTTTTTTTCTTTATTTCTTAAAAAAAAAAAAACAAAACTGTATACATGTGTGGAACGTGCAGGTTTGTTACATAGGTTACGTGTGCCATGGTGCTTTGCTGCACCTACTGTCCCGCCCTCTAAGTTCCCTCCCCTCACCCCTCAACCCTGGAATAGGCCCTGGTGTGTGATGTTCCCCTCTCTGTGTCCATATGTTCTCATTGTTCAGCTCCCACTTATGAGTGAGAACATGCGGTGTTTGATTTTCTGTTTCTGTGTTAGTTCGCTGAGGATGATGGCTTCTACCTTCAACCATGCCCCACAAAGGACATTATCTCATTCCTTTTTATGGCTGCATAGTATTCCACAGTGTATATGTGCCACATTTTCCTTATTCAGTCTATTATTGATGGGCATTTGGGCTGATTTCAAGTCTTTGCTATTGTAAATACTGCTGCAGTAAACATATGTGTGCATGTGTCTTTATAGTGGAATGATTTATATACCCAATATATGCACACACACATATATACACATACATACACACATACACATACATACATACACACAAAGGATATAAATCATTCCACTATAAAGACACATGCACACATATGTTTAGTATATAAGTAAGTGGAATTGCTAGGTCAAATGGTATTTCTGGTTCTAGATCTTTGAGGAATCGCCATACTGTCTTCCACAATGGGTGCATTAATTTACAGTCCCACCAACAGTGTGAAAGTGTTCTTGTTTCTCCACATCCCCTCCAGCATCTGTTGTTTCCTGACTTTTTAATAATCACCATTCTGACTGGCATGAGGTGGTATCTTATTGTGGTTTTGATTTGCATTTCTCTGACAATCAGTGACGTTGAGCTTTTTTTCATATGTTTGTTGGCTGCGTAAATGTCTTCTTTTGAAAAGTGTCTGTTCATATCCTTTGCCCACTTTTTGATGGGTTTGTTTGTTTTTTTCTTGTAAATATGTTTAAGTTCCTTATAAATTCTGGATATTAGACCTTTGTCAGATGAGTAGATTGCAAAAGTTTCCTCCCATTCTGTAGGTTGCCTTTTCACTCTGATGCTGGTTTCTTTTGCTGTGCAGAAGCTCTTTAGTTTAATTAGAACCCATTATCAATTTTGGCTTTCGTTGCAATTGCTTTTGGCTTTTTCGTCATGAAGTCTTTGCCCATGCCTACGTCTTGAATGGTGTTGCCTAGGTTTTCTTCTAGGGTTTTTATGGTTTTAGAATAAGTGCCATGTGGCACTTTGAAGAATGTATATTCTGTTGATTTGGGCTAATTTTTGTATTTTGTAGTAGAGACGGGGTTTTATCACATCGGCCAGGCTAGTCTTGAATTCCTGACCTCAGGTGAACTACCTGCCTTGGCTCCCAAAGTGCTGGGATTACAAGTGTGAGTCACTGTGACCAGCCCACAGCTACATTTTAATGTAATAATATTTTCTATGCAGCAGTTGTTTGTAATCTTTTCGGGGTCTTGGAGTTCTTTGATAATCTGATGATTCCAATGAAGCTTCTTGGAAGAGGTCTTAGTCACTCACACACACACATACACAATGCACACACACGTATACACATACACACATATATACACATACATAATGCACATATACACATGCACATACATATATGCATACACATGCATGCACACAGACACACATACATATGCATACACACATACACTTCACAGCCTTGTATTTCATTGTATGGGCTTATGAACCCTGGGGAGCCCATCTCAGACCTGTTGATGAGTTAAGAATCTTTGCTTTAGAGGAGATAATAACTGGTCAGACTGAGACTTTAGGAGCGGGCCTCTCTGGAGCTGGGGAACTGGCCTGGCCATTGGGCTTTTGGGTAAGTGACATTCCCGCAGTTCACCTGTGGTAACCTAGGATGGAGAGTCTGAGCATCCGTTGGACTAGATCATATGCACAGGGTGGAGGTCTCAGTCTCTCTGGGGGTTGCTCAGGACAGCACGTGGGGATGCCATGTTCAGGGTTTGGAGTGAGACCCTGAGGAGAGGTGGGAAGAACAGAGTGTGTTGACCGGTTTTCTGCTCCCTGGTTATACCCCACAGAGGCTGACTATTAGGGGGATCGCGAGAGACGGGATCTCTCCAGTTGCCTGGAATTCCACTTATTTTCTGATGCAAAAGTCTAGCACTCATTGGCGAAGGGCAAGCTGAGGTTGGTTGTGTGCGAGGGCCTCTGGGTGCTGGATGAGCAGCCAACAGCAGTATGACCACTTCCCGGCCTTACCCACAAGCTTTCCTGAGGGCGGATTCTGCCTTTGGGCAAAAGTGAGAGCCCCTGGGTTGAGAATATGAATTGGCCCATGGCGCTCCCACTGTGGAGGTGCTGGGGATGCTGATAACAGGGTGTGGGAGGCAGGCACGGATTGCAGACACTATCCTCACATGTACAGGTGTTGAGGCCACGTTTTCACTCGGGTCATACTCTTGTGTGTGCTGAGTGTGTATGTCGTCGTGAAGCAAAAAACTATATAATCAATTCATAATTTAACACTGAATTCAGTTTTCTCTTCCTCTTTGAAGCAATTATATGGCTTTGGTCATTGTCTGGCTTTCGTTTCAAAATTTTAAAGTGTAGCATTAATGAAACTCTTTCCAACTAGTTTTTAAAATTGACTTGTTTCTCTGTAGTAGCTCATCAGAATGCTTGGGGTTCGTTTTACCCTCACCCCTCATGGCTTCTCGTCCTCTTCCTGCTTCTCCTCCTTCCACTCCACCTCCCCCTCCTTTTCTCTGTCCCCCTCTTCCTTTATTTAGCTCTGAGCCCCTGCCCAGCTCGGAGCCGAGAACTTCTTGTGCGTGGTTATTTCACTTCGTGTTCAGGTGGCCCTACCAGCTGGTCCAGCTAGTAGGCTTGTTTTACAAGTAAGGAAGCTCACCCGGAGAGGTTAGGCAGCCTTTCTGATGTCACACAGCCAATGTGGGTGTAGCTGGGACTCTAACCCAGGCAGTGCCATCTGGAGCCTGATATTTCCCGTGTTTTGCACCTTTCTCAGTGCGTTGCAAGGTCATCTCAGTCTTCCTTCTGTGTATCTTCAAAGGTACAACCTGCAAGAGCTGTCTGATGACTGAATCATTGCTGTTTCCCCTTTTCTATGAGTGTTTTTGTTCTTTTTGCCTGCTGAATCTTTAGAATAGTAATGGTAAGACAGTGTGTTAGGATTCTCTGCAGAAATGGAACCAGTGGAATGTGTATGTCGATACTCTCATTACTTTGGAGGTGCGGTGAGTCTGAGCTCTGACTGGGCAGGCCGGCAGGGAGGAGACTCAGGAAGGGTTGCAGCTTGAGTCCAAGGCCATGTGCTTTAGGCCCAGGAAGAGCTGCTGCTGTGATGGAACCTGGAGGCAACCTGCTAGAGGATCCCCTCTTGCTCAGGGGAGGTCAGTCTTTTGTTCTAGCCAGGCCTTCAACTGATTGGACGAGGCCCACCCACATCAGTGAGGGCAGGCTGCTTTACTCAAAGCCCAGCAATTAAAATGTTAATCTCACCCAAAAGCAACCTTCCAGAAAAATCCGGAGTAGCGTTTGACCACATATCTGGGCATTGTGGCCCAGGCAAGTTGACATGAAATTAACCATCATGGACAGCAACCTAAATGCTGTTGAACAGGAGGCCAACGGATTTTGTCAGATGCAGAAGAGCATGTTAATGTAAACTTTCTGCATGCTTCTCTTTCTCATAGACCTAAGGGGAATACTAGGAAAACATTTGAATGGAAGCTTTCTTGCTTCAGGAAAGAAAGTAACTTTACAGGAAGAAGTAAGTCAAGTATGAAAAATAGAGTGAGACCTAGGAGGATAAAATCTTTAACAAGCAAGTGTCTTATTCCATTGAACTTAGAGCCCTAGACCTGTGTGATATGTCAATTCAGCCTTGACAGTTTCTCTGCAGAGTGAGCTGATAAAAGAACTGTAAGAATTTTTTTTCTTTTTCTTTTTTTAGTGGAGAATGGAAGAAAAGTGGCTGACTCTTTGGAAGGGGACTCTTTAAAAGCAGGAAATGTTTTAAGCAGGAGCAGTAACATCTATGAAAGTGAGCTATTGGCAGCTAGAGAAGGATTGCAGAAAACGCGCAAGAATGAGAGATTCCATATTTTATTGGATAAGGTGTGAAATTTCATCTGATAGTTTTAGAGGTTATTTGTTTTGTAGACTCTTAAAGATACCTTGCAGGGTAGTGTGGGTTGTGTGCTTTGAGAAAGTTGTAAATAGTTTCTATCTCTATGGCTTTTCTTTTGCAAATCCTGGTGGTTTGTGCTGAGTTATTCTTGGGAAAGTCAGAAAAAGCATTAGGTCCCTTGGGATTAAAGTCCTGTTGTGTAGTACCTTTAATCTCTGGGTGTTTCCTTTGTTTGAAATGAACAGTGTTAGTGTTACCTAATGGGCTAGTCATAGAGCAGAGAACTCCAGAAAAATATTAAATGCGTGTCTTTACCACATAACATCCTAAGTGCCAAAACACTTAAATGGACTAATCCCTGGCTTTCTAGGTTACACGTGCTGAAACAAACATTGTAAGTGATAATTCACTTATGTTAGCAGTTACAAACTATGCAAATACAAAAAAAAAAAAGAAAAAGAAATGGCATTATGTTTGTGATTGCTCATGGTATGCTATTGAGTTAAATCATATTTTAATGAAAGGTCTATGCAGTGAATATTTATGGTAACAGTGGCTCTTAATCTGAAATCAGCAAGTTGTATATCATCAAAAGATTAGTGAAACAGATACAATTTCTAAAGCCGATTAAATCTGCCAGTCTTTCCTTCCTGTGACACAAGTTTGTCTGTGACCTATTAGTTGTTGGAGGTGTAACCTACTAGGTATTGACCAGTTGTAGGAGGTCTTGGGTGTATGGTTTTGGACACAGTGGGCATGGGTGGTCCCAGCCTCCTGGAGTGGACAGCCAGATGGATACTGTAGACAAAGGAACACAAACCTGTAACGACAAGTTATGTTAAGTCTGTGAAGGGAAAGCATTTGGGACTAGGGGAGAGAATGTCAGTGTCTCATGGGTCAGGGAAGAGCAGTGGGGAGGGATGACTGAGCTGACGAGGTGCTGATTGGGGGAACTGGAGGAGGATGCTTCCATGCAGAAGGGAGAGGGTGTGTGCAGAGCCCATCATGGGGCCCATTCAAAGAGCAGCTCTCAGAGACAGTGAGCTGGAGAGCGGTGAACACACCTGGAGAGGAAGGCATCAGCTCCTAGAAGACGTGGAGCCAGCACGTGAAGTTGGAGATTTATTCTAAGATCCAGTGGATGTGGAGTTAGAGATTTATTCTGAGATTCAGTGGCTGGGTGATGTCTCATTTCTGTTTGTAAAAGATTCACTCTGGCTGCTATCATCCAAGTTAGAGCTGTGCTATATCTAACAAAGAGTTAACAACTGAAATATATGAAGGGCTGTAAACCTCATATAAAGAGATAAGTCTATAGACTCTCTCTTTCTCTCTCTCTCCCCCCGTCTCTCTCTCTCTGTCTCTCTGTCTTTCTCTCTCTCTCTGTCTCTCTCTCTCACACCCACACACACACATCTATATCTCTCACACCCATTTCTCCACCAGCTGGGAATGACATTGATGATGTTGAGGCTGGCTTACCTATCAAGGACAGTAGCTACTAAGACTTCCACTGCTTTGATGAATCCTCCAATGCTGGCCTTCCGGTCAAGCGTCTGTGATTTCATGTTGTTGGAGCATTCGTCATATTTCTGGGAGTTGCAGCTTTGTCTCAGTTTGCTGTGGGTGAACCAAGAAAGAAGGCAGATACAGACTTTTACAAGAATTATAATTCTATGGAAGATTTTGAGGAGATGAAGAAGGCTGGTATCTTTCAGAATGCATTGTGATTTTGGAATATAAGGTATTTCTTTGGGTTGAATTACCTAGAAGTTTGTCACTGACCTGTGTTTCTGAACTAGGAGGGTGGATATGTGGGCTTAGAAATAGTTTCTCTTGATAAATAAACCACTAACAAGTTAAAAACAATGAGTCTATAGAAAAATGCATACAGGGGATGTGAATAGGCAGTTCCCAGAACGGAAACCTGAATTGTCATAGTTTAATGATACCAAACAGCGCTGATGATCAATAAAACAAAAAAAGCAAAGGAAAAAGTTTCATATGCTACAGATTGGTGAAAATTTAAGAAGTCTGATGATGTAAAATACTCTCAAGGACGGAGAACACTGGGGGTGATGAGATTGTGAGAATGACTTTGGAGAGTGGTTTGCCAGTAACTAGGAAGTCCTTTGCTGCTCTGCACCTAGGAATTAATTTTAGAGTGGCAGTGTTACCAAAATTAACCATTGGAATTAATTTCAGAGTAGCAGTGTTACAAAAATTAACCATCTAATGTCAGATCTAACCTCTCCCGCGTAGCTGTGTAGGAGTCTGGTTTGCATTCTAAGCTGTACGATGATCTCAAGGATGCTGTTTTCCTTTCTCTGTGCTCTTGTGCATAAAATGAAAAAGAAAAGTTCGGTTTGCATGTGGAAAAGTTCGGTTTGCATGTGGAAGGAATCTAGACTACAGGAACTGCTGAAGATGTGTCATGCAAATTAAAAACTAAGTAGGTAAATAACTGTGGAAACATCCATGCTGATGTGAGCACTGCACACCATCTCCTCACTATTGATCCGTCTTCATAAAAAACATCCGCCAGTGACAGCGGTGACGATCTCTATGCACAGTGTACCCTGCTGTGTTATGAGTGTTATTTGCCAAGTTTACCCAGAGAGGTTGCATTTTACTGCCGTGTAACAGGTGATCAATTTTATAAGAATGCGAGGAAAGGGAATTTAAGCTGAAAATGGATTGGATTCCTGTGACAGTTTACCCTGAACATTATTTTCTGTAAGAGATACTTCATTTTGGTATGAGTTTGCAGATATTTAAGATATGATCGTGATGACAAAATTAGTATTAGTATCCAAGTTAGGGAGGGCAAATAAGAAATTAGAAGGCATTAAGGATTACTATACCCTAGAAAGAATTTTTACTCTAATTATAATTTTTCAAATTAATGAAATATTGCAATATGATTTATAGCTTTATATCCCCGACCCGACGTATAGGTTTACTAAAAGTTAATGTTGTTTTTCTTTACTTTTTATTTTATTTTATTTATTTATTTATTTTTTGGAGACAGAGTTTCACTCTTGTTGCTCAGGCTGGAGTGCAGTGGCACAATCTGCTCAGGCTGGGATTACAGGCATGAGCCACCGCACCCGGCCTATTTTTATTTTTAAATAAGAGACAGAGTCTCACTATGTTGCCTAGGCTGATCTCAGACTCCTGTGCTCAAGCCATCCTCCCACCTTGACTTCCCAGTACTGGGATTACAGGCGTGAGCCTCTGCCTGTGGCCTCTAGAAGTTAATTTTGGATTGTAGGAAATTGTTAGCCTATAATGAAAACATTAGTTTAAAATAATCTATATATGCTTTTCTCCAAACAAGGAGTATTAAATAAACATTTGAATGAATCCTAAATATTCTTTGGTGACATTGCATTATCAAAGAATACTTACTTTTTACCAGGATTGATACCGTACCTGAGTAAAAAGTGTTAGGAAGTTTATATTTATTTTCTCATTTAATTCTCATGGTTGCCTAATGAAGTAGTTGTCATTAAAAATCATGTATGACTCTGTAGTAAGCTAATATCAGCCAATGGCAGCTCTCCTGGGCTCATTTCCAGCAATGAAGAAAATCCTAAGCAATGAATAGAAAGAATGTTAGGTAACAAAGGCCTTTTTAAGGGTCTGCAAAAAGCCTGTCTACAGTTTTAATGATTGTGGCATAAATATTAAATATTCAAATGATGTGGATTATTATTCCAAGTTTCATACCACTTGCTTTTCTCCTTTCATTCTAATGTCGTCACGGTGAGAGGGCTGTGTCATTTGCTTCCAACAATTCTCACATAAGGCAAATCCTATTTTTTTTTTTTTTTTTTTTGAGAGGAAGTCTTGCTGTGTTGCCCAGGCTGGAGTGCAGTGGTGTGATCTCGGCTCACTGCAACCTCCCAGGTTCAAGCAATTCTCCTGCCTCAGCCTCCTGAATAGCTGGGGCTACAGGTGTCTGCCACCACACCCGGCTAATTTTTGTATTTTTAGTAGGGACGGGGTTTCACCATGTTGGCCAGACCGGTCTTGAACTCCTGGCCTCAGAGGATCCACCTACCTCGGCCTCCCACAGTGCTGGGATTACAGGCGTGAGCCACTGCACCCCGCCTAAATCCTATTCTTTACAACAAAATGATACTGTTTCGTTTCTTAGTCATACAAGTGTATTTTTACAACTGAAAGAGTCTTGAAAGGTTGAAATGAATTGTCCTCCAACATTTTCTATATGACAGGTACTAAGGAGTATGTGTGTGTGTAAGTGTGTAATTTTTCTGACATTCTTCGTAATTTGTATCTTCATCTGGGTTACATTCATTATTAAAGACAGCAATACTCTTATCTGTATGTTCGATCCCCAGTAGTAGGTAGCACTAGGAGCTTGTCAATCCTGTTGAATCACTTTATGATCTATCCTTTTGTTTGTAGGAACAATCTAATTTGAACCCTATATGAAAATTAACATAGGTTCTCCTTTGCAAATCTCCAAGGGAAAGAACTCTGTCATCTTCTTCCTTAATAGTAAGAGCAAGTGCTTCCATTTATCATTCAAGGTCTGCTGTTGCCTCCTTTTTTTCTTTAGCAAAATCAATGTTAAAAAAATCTTCTGAGAAGTCAAAGGCTGCTATGTGACATCCTGTTGAGAAGGATCGGTTCTCCTGTGAGCTGGGAGGAGTTTCAGTGGATATTAAGCACTTTTATTTATCTCTTTTTCCTGCAGAGATCCTATTAAAAGGATAGTGAAAAAATAAAAAATACATAGATCAACAACACAAAGAACTGAAAGGCCACCAGCATGGAAAAGGGATTTCGTAATGTTTCCGGCAGCCTGGAAGCTGATGAGGCTCCATGACTACTAAATTATTGTGGGGGCTGCAGCTGAGGAGTCTCACCTTGGAGACTCTGAATGCCAGGTGGGTGGGAGTCCCATGTGGGGCTGAAAATCACATAGTTCCATGGGATGCCTGTAATCAGATCGCTTCATGGATTCTGTCCTCCTTCCACCCCTGCCATGGATACAACCAAGGACTGGAAACCAGATATGTATCCCTCTGCCTCATCTCTGAAGAAATGCGCAGAATTGTCTGGGGAGACCTCCTGATGCTAGTTTGGAAGGCAGCTTCTTAGAAGGGGAACCACCCTAATGCCCACTCTCTGAGTCAGACCCCTCTGCCCAGGACATCGGCCTCTCTAGGGTTTCTGTTGTTCCGTATTTAAGTATGATGTATGACCATGGTTGCCCAGACACTCCAGGAAAGCTCCTGATCAAAGAGGGCAGGATGAGATAAAGAAATAATGGCCCCCAGGAAGCAGAGAGGACCCAGGAAATAGGGGAGGAGAAACAACTCTCATTCCCATATTGAAAGGTTTTGCAAAGGGCATCTTGTTAAAAAAAAAAAAATAATAACAACTTTTAGAAGGAAGGAGCTACCAGAATCAAGAAAGAACCAATGCAAACCAAAACTGTGACCCACAGAAGTAATTCAAAGAAGGGTTGACTGGAAGTAAGCTCAGAAAATTGCCCAGAAAGACAAGGAAAAATGAAATACCCTGTGTATCTAAACGCTTGCACGTAGGGATGGTAGTCAAACTCCCTTCCTGTGGGCTAGAGTGGGTATGAGTGAAAATGACCTTTCTCTTTGTAATTACTCTCCCCATCTCTCAGAGAATGGGTAGGCACAGTGTTGCTGGTCTCAGACCTCTCAGAACAGACCTGTCTGTTCTACTGTGACGTGGGAATGCATTGAGGAGCCTGGGCTGGCAGTGTTTGTCGTCCTGATCCCAGCAGGGGTCTCCTTATTCATGATCTGCCTGCATGGGCAGCCCTGATGGAGGGCTTTGTACCCACAGCCCGATCTACGCAGATCATGTCCCTGAGAGGTGGCCTGGCATCGGACTCTGTGTGGGTGTGCACTTGATGGGGCTCGAAATCCAACATTAGTGATGTTTTCCCAAATTCTGAAAAAGTGATGCTAATCTTCTACCTTTATCTGGGACTCAATTTATAGATAGCTTGCTTGCTTTTTCTTTTTTTAGAGACATGGTCTTACTCTGTTACCCAGGCTGCAGTGCAGGGGTATGATCATAGCCCACTGCAGCCTCAAACTCCTGGGCTCACACCATTCTCCTGCATCAGCCTCCCAAGCAGCTGGGACTACAGCCACCCACCACCATGCCCAGCTAATTAAAAAAAAAAAAAACTTTGTAGAGATGGGGTCTTGCTTTTTGTTACCCAGGATGGTCTTGAACTCCTGGGCTCAAGTTAACCTCCTGCCTCAACCTCCCAAAGTGTTGAAGTCTTGAAAGAGAAACGTCCTGCAGAATTAAAGTTTATATTTTAAAAATTTCTACTTAGAAGTTTAAGTCATCACACTGAGCAATGCCAATTAGTTTCCATTGCAGTGAATTCTAAGGAATTACAAGACAACTTTTATGGTACCAGAATTTAACTGAATTAATCAGTGGTTAGAGTAACTCCGTGGACTAGGAATTGTAAATTTATTATACTTAGTTTTTATTTTATGGCAGTATTTATTGTAATAGGTTTATGGTACATTTGAAAATTTAGAGCTGAGAGCTAAATGTTGATTGAAATAGTTTTTCTTGTAAAATTAGCAAGATTCTTGAGAACGTTTCTTTTCTATTTTTTTAACCTAAGGTGGTCTGTATACTTTTACGGCTTTATAGATACATCCTCTATGGAGGGCAATTCATTTAGATATTCTGTGGCTCATAAAAGGATGCTTGAGTCTTGTGCAGACACACATGAAGGAAAGCTATGGGACCTCTGGAACTTGAGGCTTGCTAGATGTAAATGTCAGAGCTGTCCCTAGTGTTCCCTTGCTGTGACTTTGACAATTTAAATTTCAGCATTGTGCGGTGACTTCATAGGGTGCTTGCCTATTTTAAAAATTTTCACTTAAATGTTAACTTGAATCATATGCATGTTAGAAAGAACCCTATGGAAAATAGAACTTTCTTTCAGGAGTGGATATAGACGTCTTGTGTTAGGCACAGGGCTGTTTATCGCTGGATTATAATAATTATTATTCTTTCCTAATGAGATATGAAATGCATATTTATGGGATACAGTTGTATATTCTGTTCTAATCTTGAAACTTATGTGAGTCGTTTTCATAATATCTCCATCATGCCTGCAATTTAAATTACTGATTTATCTGTTTGCAAAAGCTTTGGAGAATCAGAGATTCTAGTGGAAAGATTCCATGTGAGATTGGGCTCTGAACACTTGGGGGGTTGAGGCTGTTTCTAGCTTTTTCTGTGAACTTGGGCAAGAGTTAGTGAAGAAGAAGCGTGTGTTAGCATTGTTAGGAGGAAACAGTAAATGAAAGGTCTTCGTAAAGCATGAGGTGAGTATGGATTTTAGTTCGTTTGGCTTTTTCGTCTTTGCTTTTGTCTCAGTGACCCTGGCCTTAAGAGGGCCACTTTTACAAAGGGTGCAGCATTTGAAAAATGATAACTACATTTATAATGATGGAAGGTAACACAGGAACATGGTTTTATGCTCAGCCTCCCAAAGTGCTGAGCCTACAATATTTTTATATTTGTATTTCTGTGTATGTGTGTCTGAAATAAGGAATGTAGCATTTTATTTGAGAAAAAAAATCTAGTGATAAAAGCAGACAAACAGATGAGTTATTTTTATTATAAGGGGGGTGGGGCTAGGACGTTGCCATGTAAGGTAAAGCTGGACTCGGCCTTGTTTGCCTGAGTTCCGTGCATGTTGGTTTTGCTCTTGGTCTGATGATCGTCCTTGGACGTGGGTGGATGTTGACTGAGAGGCACGTTAGTGAGTAAGCAGCAGGTCCGGCCACTGCTTAGCTTATATGTTGGTCTCCATTCTACTGGCAGTTCTGCCAGAGCTCGTTGGAAGTTTCAATCTGGATATCATAGGTATGGGTATGAATAATCAATAACCAGCAGATTACAAAGATATATGTAATAATTTAGTACATGTTTGTAATAAAGCAAGAGCCAATATTTATAAATTGCTTGGTATGTGCCTGGGATGGTTATGTTTTATTTGCATATGTCTCTCCTTTAGTCCTCAGAACACCCCTTATAAGCAAAATGTTGTTAGCGACCTGACACCCTTTGACTGGCTGGGAAAGAGTCTAAGAGAAACTGAGTAAGTTATTCCAAGTCATACATCCAGTGGTGGAGGAACCCAACCTGGTGCCCAGATCTGTCCCCACCTACTTATGGCCATCCTCCCTTTTGTAGTAATTTCATTGCTTTAGGTTTGAGCCAGAAGGGTTGCATCAAGCCTTTGAAGAACCTGAAGAATGCACAAGCTACTTGAGTCTTGAACCTTTAATGGGGACTGAATGAAGTCCTGGTTGGATCCTGGGCTGCCCACATGGAAAGCTGGCTGTGGTGGGTGGGAATCTGGGGCTAGGGTCTTGCTGTCATTTCTGCTGACCATCCCTTTGTTCACTGGGAAGGCTCAGGCCCCTCAGGGATGTGAGTACAGCCCAGTGGAGCCTTTGGAGATCTGTAGCTTGGGAGACATGCCAAGAAGGTATGCTTTTCTCAGGTCTTGGGTTCTAAGCTTGTAGAATGTTGCCCAACATGGCCTGATAATGCATTCTTTCCTTGTTCACAGGGTTGTCACCCCTGTTTTGGGTCCTATCATGTTTCTACTTGGATAACTGAAACAGCCTCAGTTTCCCTGCTTTTAGACTCTTTTCTTGCCATTCAAACCCTTATACTATTATACTCTTTATCGTTTTATAAAGAGATTTCCTGTTTCTTAAATGTCTGCGTTGATTTCCCAAGCTGTCCATAGTTTATTCCTACCAGTCAATATTATTTCCCAGTGCTGTGCGCGTGGATTGTGCCTTAGCCTGGCCGTTTACTGGGCAGTTGTCCCTTGGGATCCCTTGGGGGATTGGCTCTAGGACCCCTAAGGATACCAGAATTTGCTGATGCTCAAGTCTTGAACAGAAAATAGTATAGTTCACATATAACCTATGCACATCCTCCTGCATACCTTAAATCATCTCTGGATTACTTATAGTAACTACTACATGTAGATGCTATGTAAGTAGTTGTTATGCTGGAGTTTTTGGAGAATAATAACGAGAGAAAAAGTGTACATGTTCAGTAAAGATTAATTTCTTTCATGTATTTTTGATGCTCGGTTGAATTGAACCCAGGGATGGGGAACCCATGGATACGAAGGGGGACTACTTATCTCTCCCATTTCTCTGTTTCTCCATTTCACCTTCAGTCCACCCCTCTTGTTAGTGTGTGTTCATTTCTCTGTCTGCAGATTCCTTCTTCTTCTGCACCTGTATAAACCTTTCATGTCATTTGGGGCCTGGCTTGATTTTCCCACCTGAAAACCCTTCTCTGATGTCCCTAGCCTCATTGGTCTCTCTCTTTCTTTTTGGAACCTCCTAAATTGTATACTTTCTAATTTCTTTGTGGTTTGTGAGAGGTTTCTAAATAGGTCATAAGACTTCAGATTCTTTCATCTCCTTGGTGCCCAGGCACATGGTAGGTGCCAAGTCACCACTTATAGACGCATCTTTGGTCTCAGTTTCAGTATTTACTTAAGCATGGTGATGAAAGTCAAGAAAAATATTGAAATCAAACATACATAGACAGAACTGCTGTGGTTTTAAGTTGACTGGATACTTGGCTGCTGTGTTGAAGTGTTTTTTCTCCTTTGTCTTGCCAGCAATCAAAGAGAAGTACACAGACTGGACAGAATTTCTCATACGTGACTTGACTGGTTCGAGGACAGCACCTGCCAACCTCCTGGAAGGTGTATGTATTGTTGTTATACATCTAATCTATCTCTGAAGCACCCCACCAGTTGCGTGAGCTCAGACCTGACAGCACCTTTGCATATATCCTTCTGCAGATGTGTGCTTTCCGCAGACACTGCCATCCAAATAGCCTCCCTTCCTGTTTTGTCCTGAATTACTTAGGTGACTGATTTGAATGGCATTGATGAAACTTCCCCTGTGATGCAATCAGCAAATGGAAAATTTGCTCCATGTGAATCCAATTTTTAAATCACATTATACTAGGATATCTTCCCACTATCCTATATGTTTAAACCTCTTTCCTATATGAGTGAATATAAATTAAATCCTGTAGAATAACTGTTTTGAAAGGTGACAAGATTATGTATGTGGTAATATAGTCTCTTGGAGTACCTCGATTAAGTGCTTCCATTAAATGCTCTATTTTGGATGCATAACCCCAAGATTTGAAAATAATTGAATTAACTTTCCATGTAAAAACAAGGGGAGAAATGACAGATCGTATTTCAGTGTAGCCAAGGAAATTTTAATATGTTGTAGAAAAAATAGTTTAATCTGAAATCTTGATGGTTCATTTGAAAATAATTTTATGATGAAAAATTTTAGGATTTATATTTTGTATTTATTTACGTAGTTGAACAGGAAGAGAAAGGCACGATGTCATAAATAATTATTGAAATACCTAGTCTGTTTTTCTTAAGAATGCCCCTATAAAGGGGAAAATGGTGAATAACAAGTAATAAGGTGTGGAATTCGACAGTATCATATTCTCTTAACCTTAAACTTTCCCTCTTTTCTTAAATGATATTGACACTTTAGAACGTCATTGTCTAATATAGTTAA
Source organism: Aotus nancymaae (assembly GCF_030222135.1). Lineage (NCBI taxonomy): Eukaryota > Metazoa > Chordata > Mammalia > Primates > Aotidae > Aotus > Aotus nancymaae. The sequence continues at coordinate 3,588,938 of NW_026988498.1, read as the reverse complement.
TGGGTTTTGTTTTGTGAAGATTTTGCCTGTTGTATTTGTTATAGATCTTCATAGCTGCTATTTTAATTTTTCATTAACAAATCAAAATGATGATAGTTCATCCTTTCAAAAGGATAAATTGTCTTACTGTGTTGATTTTCTAAAATATATTTGCCTACAAAGCTGGCTGAACAAACACCCTTTTCATATGCTATCATGTGCTAAGACAGTTTCTTAGAAGGGGCAGTAATTATAAATGCTCTAAACCAATTATCAGGTTAAGTGTAGAAACAACTTTACATAGGAGTCTAATTCAGCTGATTATTACTGTGTGTTAGACTTGTCATCAACACACACTCTTGCTTTCGTCACATAATCAAAGTTTGAGAGCATCTTGGTTATTAGAGTAGTCACCATTAGAGTAAGATGAATGTCTGGGAAAAAGTCATGGTATACGTTGAATGCCCTGTATTGGAAATATCTATTGGGAAAGTAGACAGTTCGCCACCACATTTTCTAGATCCAGGCAAATTTGGGCAGAACTCTTCTTAAAAGCATACTGATTCTTAACAAATGCAATTTTATCTGGGAAGGGTGATTTGTTTGGTGAGAACTTAGCACAAACTGTTACTTTCTATTGACTTGGGGTTTTTTTGTTGTTGGATATGAAATGCGGTACATGAATGTGTGCGAGGGAGGGAAGGGAAGGGGCGGGGCATGGGCTGGGTGAGGATGGGGTGGAGGGAACGCCAGACTGTTCGCCAGTACCTTGGATGATGGTGTGAAAAAATATTATCTTCTGCTGTCATCTGTTTCCATGAGAACCTTAAAATAAAGTTTAAAATAAGGAGTTTTGCTTCTGTTTAAACAGCCTCTGCGAGGGAAAGGCCCTATAGACCTCATTACAGTTGGTTCCTTAATAGAACTTCAGGATTCCCAGAGCCCTTTTCAGTACTGGATAGTTAGTGTGATTGAAAATGTTGGAGGAAGATTACGCCTTCGCTATGTGGGATTGGAGGACACTGAATCCTATGACCAGTGGTTGTTTTACTTGGATTACAGACTTCGACCAGTTGGTTGGTGTCAAGAGAATAAATACAGAATGGACCCACCTTCAGGTAAGGGCCAAACCTTTTGCTGCTGTAAAGTATTTTAGAAAAAGATGTGATGTTTTCCTGGATGTGTTTCTAGAAAATGTATTAGCTCTGTGGTATCTTTCATATCTGAGTATGTGAATATCAAGCACTTTAACTTCACAATGCTTTCTATAGAGACTGAAACCTAAGACTTCAATCAATAGCGTTCTCAAAGGAGAGAGCAATGTTGGAGGCCTTAGGGAAGGAAGTTGATCTAGTTCCTTTGGAATCACTGGTTCAGAAAGGAAAAACACAGTAGATTAAGACTTGAGCATATTCTCCATGCTTTTTTTAAAAGGAATTTTGATAGTCTTTTAAGTAGGTTCCAAAATCTCTGTCCATCTGTGTACCCATTTCTCTGTCTATCCATTCATCTACTCATCCACCCATATATCCCTTTATCTATGTATCCATTCATCTATCCATTCATCCACCTACCCATCCATCATTCATGTATCCATCCATCCATCCATCCATCCGTCCATCCATCCAAATAGCCAAACCACAATCCAATCTGACCAATAAACAGCACTGAGTAAATAGATCATCATGCTGTTTCTCCTGGCATGTAAGATTTTGGTTAGCTTCAAATTCACTGTCAGATGGCTTTGTCGAGGCTTAATTGGATAGAATAGTGCCTTACACTCTGCCATACCTACCTAGTTAAAAATCTCGGTATTTAAAAAATACCCATTTTTGAATGTTTACTATGTGCCAAGTGATTTTACATCTGGTACGTTGTTTATTTTGATTCTAAAAAACTGATGCCTGTTTGTTGTGAATTTCGCTTCACAGCAGAGAAAATAAAGATTGGAGTTCAGCTAGTTGTCCAGGGTCCCCTGTGTTAGGAGATAGGCAGTGCAATTCAGACTCCCAGGTGCTGGGCCCCTCCCACCCCACTGCCCTTACTGCCTCTTCCTACCAGCCTTTGAATGGGAAACCTCAGAAGAGAAATATTGGATTCTTGTAGAATTAGAGATGCCAAGGAAGAAATATGTATTTTTTCAGAAATTGGTAATCTTCATTCTGGTCAGTTTCGTAGGTGTATCTGGAATAAGGACGTGGCTCTTTGGCTTTATTTAAATCACCAGAGAATTCCTCCCATATTAGTTGCTGATGTTAGCTTTGAGTACATGAAGGAGAGGAGTTATCTTTTCTGTCACTCAGAGGCTTTAATTGAATATGCTTCCTGGTGCTGTGTCCCTTGTGTTTGCATTTGTGTTAAGTTTGACAGGCATAGAGACGTGTAACGTGGTATTTTATTAGTATTATTGTCACAGTTTTGAGAAGCAGCCAACACCTCCATCTCTATCCTGAGTGATTTTTGACTCTGATGACAAACAAAGAGCCTGTCATATTGTGAGGAAGGATGTAAGCCCGGCTTGGCTCTGGGATTCGTAAGCTAGCAGGAAAAATTTACTTTGTGCATAAAGTTGTGTATAAATCTCTGCTTAGTATCTAATTGCTTTATAAATTTTAGGAGCAATATCTACCTGCTCCTAAATATATATCTACTTGCCAGTGTACAAATTTATAGCAAAGCAAAGGATTACTAGTGACTTCTTATGTTCTCTGTGATATTTCTTTCCTGAGAAGTTATGGGAAAGCAGGAATGGGATATGCCTTCGTGGAAACTTAGGGAATATTTGCTCATGAGCTGTCTCTGTCTTTAGATACTTTGGGGTCTTTGTAATGTACAAATAAATTGTGTTTATGTGTCTAAGCATTTCCTGGAAATGAGTTCATTTAACTGAAGAGTTCTTGGGGGCCTCTGAAGATTCTGAAACAGGCAGGGCATGATGGCTCACGCCTGTAATCCCAACAATTTGGGAGGCCAAGTGGGTGGATTACTTGAGCTTAGGAGTTTGAGTCCAGCTGGGGCAACATAGTGAAACCCCATCTCTACAAAAAATAGAAAAAACTAGCTGGACATGGTGGCATGCACCTGTAGTCTCAGCTACTTAGGGGGCTGAGGTGGGAGGATCGCTTGAGCCTGGGAAGGAGAGGCTGCAGTGAGCAGAGATCACTCCACTGCACTCCAGCCTGTAAGACAGAGTGAGACCCTGTGAAAAGAAAAAAAAGATATTCTGGAAAAGACATTCATCATCAAGAACTTACTTCCCCAACATTTAAATCATCTGCAGGAAAGGTTCTGGTCAGGCAGAAGAAAACAAAAAGTGAAAAGACACTCGAAAGTGTGACTTTGAGTTCCTCAAACACAGTAGTTTCAAGATGGAAACTGGATTCTGTTACATCATTCAGCTGAACAGCATCCCCGGGAAGAGAGGCTATTATTACCCCAGTTACCTGCACGGGGACAGATTCTAGTACTTTGGGTTTGTATAAATTGATTTCAAGTCCCATGATGACTTGTGTAACTTACATGGTAGCACCACTTCCTTAACTGAAATATAGCTGAGAAAATAATAAGCATACAAAGTAGTAAGCCGGTTTTCTCCTTTTCCCGAACACTGTGAAATCACTAGAAAGTGTTCCGCTTCCACGACTGGTGGGGCAAAGTTCAGTGAGAGGGAGGTGTGGCACGGTGATGAGCCTCCTGCCCTGTGAGCTCTTCCTGCCACCATTGTGAAAAATAATCACCCTTTACTTTTACTTCCTTTTTATTTTATTTTATTTTTTGAAGTAGGGTCTCACTCTGTCTCCCAGGCTGGAGTGCAGTGATGTGATCTCGTCTCACTGTAGCCTCAACCTCCCAGGCTCAAGTGTTCCTCCCACCTCAGCCTCCCAAGTGACCAGAACTACAGGCATGTGCCACCATCCCTGGCTAACTTTTTAATTTCTTATTTTGTAGAGATGGGATCGCACTATGTTGCTCAGGCTGGGTTTGAACTCCTGAGCTTAGGTGATCTGCCCACCTCAGCCTCTCGAAGTGTTAGGATTATAGGCATGATCCACTCCATGAGGCCCTCATTTTACTCTTTAAAGGGCACAGTATTTTTCAACTGTTTAGCACAAATAGAAGAGAAATGGGTTGTTGAAAGTAGCTAGGAAGTTAGCTTTCAAAAACCTGGGAAAAAAGATCAGACTTTATACTCTCCGCCTCTGAGAAACATAGGGCCTTTGAGCCTTTCTGTTTCTGCCAGAATCAGAGGAAATAGCATTCTGGTGCTTGGGGAAAGAGGAAGGGAAAGAAGCCACCTTATGCTGTACAGTGGGGGTAAGGATACCTTGCTGGGCTGCTGAGTGGTGTAATGCATATCAAGAGATTGGCTTTTTCTAGGGATTCAATCCGTGATCAGAGTCTTAAGGTTATACTTTGGTTTTTCAAGGAGTGTAAGTAGGTCATTGAGGTTAGGGTTGTTTAAGAAACCCCACCTGCTCTCCTATTTCTGGATGTTTAGAAAATAAGATAGACTTGTGGATATTCCTGCAGATGCTAAAAAGATGAAACTTTTTGAGGTTTCTTTTCTTCTCTATTTCTAGAATTTATCCCCTTGTTTTTTTCCTTCAAAATTTTTTTTATCTTTTTTAAAGTGCTTGTTTTAAATAGTTCTTGACGTCAGGAAGTTTCTGAATCAACTTAAATACTTCCTGCCTGAACTGTTAGTCCAAAAGCTAGTTGGACTAAGAGTTGGACTATATTAATTTGTTCAAGCTGCCACAACAAAATGCCACGGGCTTTGTGACTTACACAGCAGACATTTCTCAGAGTTCTGAAGGATGGAAGTGTGAGATCAGGGTGCCAGTGTAGTTGGGGTTTGGGGAGGGCTCGCTTCCTGGTTTGCAGACAGCTGCCTTCTGACTGTGTTATCATGTAGTAGATCAAGAGAGAACTCTGGTGTCTCTTCTTATAAGGACACAGATCTCTTTGAGGGCCCCGCCCTCATGACCCCGTCCAACTCTAATCATCTCCCAAATATATCCCTTTGGAGTTAGGGCTTCAGGTAAGAATTCTGGAGAGACACAAACATTTAGTCCACAACACTTTCTGACATTTACTATCTCTTCACAACATAGATTCATCTTTCTTCGCTGGGTATGACCTGGAGGAGCAGGAGGAAATGGAAGTTTTTTGGAGGCAGGTGCATAAAAGAAGGGTTGTCTCTCAAGGCCTTTGTTTATTCATAATTACGTTATGCATTCCTGCTTCCTGTGGCACTTACTAGGAAATGCCCCAGCAAACCCTTGCAACAAAGGGAGATGGCCTCGTTTTTCTAGTAGGCTTCTAGTTACAGAGAAATCAGGACATGTCTTAATTGCTCACGGCCTTTCCTGAAACAGAAACTGGCATGATATACTTTATTCAGTTATCTGCAACATGATCATTTTAAGAAAGGGGTCTATGTTCTTTGAAGGGTCCTGTTTCTTGTCCATTAACTTGCCAGTATAGCCAGCGTGCCTGCATCTCACAGAATGCACACGGGCAGTGTTGTTCTCTGCTGGTTGTTGTCAGGCTGTCAAAACTGCAGCTGATTTTTACCTTTTCACAAAAGAATCTGCCTTGCTGTGGGCTGGGTTCATTCCAGGCTTTAACACCATCAGAAAGAAAACAGAGAACCTTTGGGTTGTAGGACAGACGTGCAGCCCACCTGGCAGCTGGGCTTCTTGTTACCTTTGTCTCTGGTGTGGAGGAAGAGAGGTTTGTTTTTCAGGGATGACTTGTTTGGTCCGTCTTCCTGGGCCAACGTGCAGAGTCTGGAGGGCTCTGGCAACCCCACTGGGGTCTGGACATCCCCTTGATGAGTTCTCGTAGCTTGGGTCTAACCCTGGTCATGTTGGATTTCCATTCCTCCTTGCCTTAAGGTGTTTTTTTGCTTTTTTGTTTGTTTGTTTAAGACAAAGTCGCACTCAGGCTAAAGTGCAGTGGCACAATCTCGGCTCACTGCAACCTTTGCCTCTCGAGTTCAAGCAATTCTCCTTCCTCAGCCTCCCGAGTAGCAGGGATTACAGGTGCCTGCCACCACACCCGGCTAATTTTTATTTTTTGTTTTCTATTAGAAATGGGGTTTCACCGTATTGGCTTGGCTGGTCTTGAACTCCTGACCTCAAGTGATCCACACCTTGGCCTCCCAGTGAAGGTGTTTTATGACCATTCTTTTACCCTCTCCTCTGACTCAGGGCATCCTTCCCCCACTCAGAGACCACCATCAAGGGTCAAGGGTATAACTAGTCCCAATTCCAAAGCAAGAGGCCGAAGGTGCCTGCCAGGTAGATCATGCTTTTCCTTCCTGCACCTGTTGGGTCTTTGAATCCTTTCTTTGGTGCAGGCTTTGGAAATCCCCATTGTTTTCTGTGAGCAAGTCCTTTCCTTACCATGCCCAGGTTGAACTCTCTGTCTGCCTATCCGACTTGCTGGGAAGGGGCATGTGTTTATGGTCCCTGTCCATTACGAGGTCCAGGCTGTTGTTGGCAGTTTCTCTCCTGACCCTGCATTGGTGTCCTCAGGGCTTTGCTCCCCAGGCTCCCCTGACTGGCTCCTGTCTCTCTCTGGTTTGGATACAGTGCCCATGAGTTTGCACGAGTGCACAGGTATCACTCTCACCCTCATGGAATAGCTTGCAGAACTCTGTGAACTGGTCCCTGTACCTACTTTTGGGGATTCTGTGATAAGCAATGTCTTCCTGAGTGCCCCCTTCTCACTATGGACGTCAGAGGCCCCATTCTTTCAGTCTTGGCAGAAGTGTGTGTTAAGGTCCCACTGTGTGCTCCCAGTTACGTGAGCTACTATTTAGAAAGGCCAAACTGGAAACAAAAAATTCAGCAGAGGTGGAAGAGTAGACACGAAACACTAGGAAGGACATAGACAGCGCACACACATGCAGAGGATGTGTTGTGGTGAACTACTGTTTGTGTGTCTTTGTGTAAGTGACAATGACGTCGGGCAGTGCGCTGACGGCCTGGCTAGTTCTGACAGGATCTCACATCAACTGTAATTAGGACTGAATAAACTGCTGAAACAGGGGCTTAAAGCTCAAGGTGAGTTCAAAAGCTATGAGGATCAAAATAGATGGCTTCATGCTAAAAAGCAGACAGGCAAGAAATTAAAAATATAGTCCCAAAGGTTTAATGTTGCCTTTTAACTGTGCTTAATTTCATATTCATATCCTAAGCGTCTGTCTGAAGTAGGCTGAGTTGATATAGTGAAGGCATAAACATATCTACTTCCAGTGAAGGCTTCTGCAAATCCTGTTTTGATAAGGTCTTAAATCTGTTGAGATCAGGCCATAAAATTCTCCTGCAGTTTCAGCAATAGGTAAAAACAGTGCTCAGTGCTTTTTTTTTTCCCTTTTAATTTTGCATTCAGACTGTGTAACCTCCATCTGTAAATCTTACCCCCCTCCCACCACCTGGGGAAAAATATGGGCAACATGTGGTGTGTTAAGCAACATTTCAAGTGTAAATATTAAACTTGGTTGGTAAATTTTAATTTACCTTTTAATAATTTTCTGACTTACAGGGACTATTTTTAGCAGATGAGAGCTTAGAGATTTAGTGAAAAATATGTTGTAATAACTGCAAATGCCAGACTAGAGTCATTTGTAGTTTAGAAATGTATCAGATAATAAGTTCCTCATCAGTGGGCATTGCTTTCCTAGGTGATACGTGGAATTTTGGCCCATGGATGACTGAAGGTTTTTGCTAATGTGATTAATACCATTAAATTACTTACAGAATGCCAACTAAATGCATACAAATGTTCCCTGAAGAAGAGCTCTATTAAGTTTATTCTTCATTTCTGACAGCAGAATCCCAGGTTGCTATTTAATTTCAGAAAATCCTGTCAGCGGGTGGCTGTTCATGGTGGGTTCCGGGTGTGAACTCTGACGGTCACTGATCGTGCTGAGGTATCAGGAAAGCTTGGGAATTAACATGCAGTAAAGAACCAGCTGGCAGAACGTTGTTAGTCCTTAAACTCTCATGTGATTTGCTGTTGATACAGAAATCTATCCTTTGAAGATGGCCTCTGAATGGAAATGTACTCTGGAAAAATCCCTTACTGATGCTGCCAAATTTCCTCTTCCAATGGAAGTATTTAAGGTAAGATGTTGATTCTTAGCAATGTATCTATCTGTTCTTTTTGATAACAAAACCGCCTAAAAAGTTTTCCACAGCAAATCCTTTCCCATTTGAAAAAGGCACCTTCTTAACCAGTTTACATTTTAAATGTTTAAGATTTTACCTGTTTCATAATGACCCATATTACAGGATGTGATTAAAATTGTTTAGGTTTACTGTTTTTCTTTGCAGAATATTGTTATGGAAATATTTTCACCCCCTCACTTTCTACTACAGAAACAAAGGAAATAGAACAAGTCATAATTTTGATGTTTAGTAAAAATGACAGAAAATGATGCATGCCGTGGTTCAATTTTCTTGATGTCCCGAGGTTCTGCTAAGTACTAGACCTTCCGCCAGGCACTCGCATAAAGATGAAGAGCTTATGAAATGCATCTCCACTGAAACGGCCACCAAATTCTTTACACTTCAAAAATTATACTTCACAGTTATATGAAAGAGGATATTAGGTTCTGGACAGGGATGATCCATTCAGGTCCATCCAAGGAAATCATAAAACAAGCCTGTCTTACTTGGAACTCAAGTGTGGGTGGCTACCCAACACCACTGGTGTCCTTGGACAGTTCTCAATGTGGTTGTGACAGACAGACATCCAGCTGCTTCCCAGCCCTGGGGTGGCACTCGTCTGCAGAGTCATAGAAGTTTCATGTAGAAGATGGACTTGGTGTGTGTTTGGGCACCCCGCACAGCAAGAGTTTAAGGATTCCGCAGGGGGCGGGGCTTCCCAAGTCCTGTCAGCCTTTTAAGCAGTCGTGGCAAATTATTGACCCTTTCGTTCAGAACTTCCCCTGTTTGTAAAATTGTATTTATTAAGACCTCCTTCTCAACTTAGCCGTGTAAATGTGTTCTGATATTTAATGGAGCGATGATTTTTACAGTGTTTGAGGCCTCTTGTACTGGAGGAACAGTGAGTGTATCACCACGCGCGTGCTATTGACTGACAGGAGGCGTTGTTACTTGTTGCCTCACTGACCGAATCCTCCTCTCTCCCCCTCTTTGTCTTCCTTTTCCTCTCCTTCAGCAGAAGCAACTGTGGTAACCCCTCACCTTCTTAAGATTTGCTCACAGACCAGGTGCAGTTGCTCACACCTGTAATCCCTGCACTTCAGGAAGCCGAGGCGGGAGGATGACTGGAGCCCGGGAGATCACTCCTGCCTCGGCTTCCTCTACTCTCTCTTTTCTTCTTCCTTCAATACTGTCCTCCCCTTACAAAAAGGATCAAGGAAAACAGCCTTCAACGTTGGACCTGTCGGCTCTGTTGCCCCCACCCGAGCCAGCCTGCCCTCGTCACCCTTTCCCCTTTTACTTCACCGTGGCCTCAGTCATATTTGAATGTGAATCAAATCCAATCACATCCATCACCCTTGAAAAAATAGATTTTATTTTGAAGTACCTTATACATACACGTGAGGAGTTCAAGGAGCGAGCCAGTGAAAAATTACAGATGTCCATCCTCCAGTCTAAGCCTCAGAGCTGCCAGAACAGCGAAGCCCCCTCTGCAGCCCCAGGCCTGCCTTCCCGTGGGGCTGGAGCACCTGGGGCCTCACTGCTGTGGGAATCCTGCCCGGGTATGCCTTCCTAAGCAGGATGCTGATTCCAGTTGGCAGGACAGGAAGTGGGCACCATCCTCTCTGTTCAGAGAGGGCCCTTTCCCTACTCTGAAGAGGGAAGAAAGCTGGATGTGGTTTGGGCACCAGACTGGCTTTGCTTTTCCTCAGAGTCAATAAGAGGATTCAGTAGGTAAAGTTGTGAGTTAATCTTTTTTGTTTGTTTGGTTTTTGGAGAAAGGGTGTCACTCAATCACGCAGGTTGGAGTGCAGTAGGGTGATGGTAGCTCGCAGAAGCGTCAAATTCCCAGTTTCAAGCACCCCTCCCGCCTCAGCCTCCCAAGTAGCTAGAACCACAGGCATACCCCAGCACACCCAGCTAATGTATTAGTTTGTTCTCACGCTGCTAATGAAGACATACCTGAGACTGGGTCATTTATAAAGGAAAGAGGTTTAATTGACTTACAGTTCAGCAAGGCTGAGGCCACCTCAGGAAACTTACAATCATGTCAAAAGGGGAAGCAAACATGTCATTTTTCACATGGTGGCAGAAAGGAGAGTAAGAGCTGGATGAAGGGGGAAGCCCCTTATAAAACCATCAGATCTCACGAGAGCGTACTCACTATCAGGAGAATAGCATGGGGAAAACTGCCCCCATGATTCAATTACATCCCACCGGGTTTCTCCCATGACAGTGGGAATTATGGGAACTGTAATTCAAAATAAGATTTGGGTGGGGACACAGCCAAACCATATCAGCTAATTTTTAGATTTTTTTTTTTTTGTACAGATAGAGTCTCACTGTGTTGCCCAGGCTGGTCTCAAACTCCTGGGCTCCAGTGATCCCTCCTGCCTTGGCTTCCTAAAATGCAGAGATTATTGGTGTGAGCAACTGCATCTGGTCTGTGAGCGAATCTTAAGAAGATGAGGGGTTACCACAGTTGCTTCTGCTGAAGTTGTAACATGAACTGGAGGTCACATATCTTAGAAAGGTGGGCAGGGGTCGGTTGGTTCGTGTTTTCTGATTTTACAGCTTAGCTCTTAGGAGTAGGCTGAAGTTGAGTGTTTCTTTGCAGTGAAATGAATGTTCTCATCTTGTCCAGGCAGCTGGGCCAGGAGTAGGACTCAGGAACCTCTTTAGTGTAGTCGAAATAAGCTGAATATTATTAACAATCTTGGCTGGCTCACTTTGGCATCCTGTCCTTAGGTTGCAAAGATGCTAAAATGCTGTCTACATTTTCTCACTGAAAGTGGCTAAAAATATCTATCCTATCAGTGTACTTTATTGATAATTTGTATGGGTGTAGAATTTTAGGTGAGCTATCATTTGTCTCAGAATCAGAGGTTTTGGCTGGGGTGTGGTGGCTCACACCTGTAATCACAGCACTTTGGGAGGCCGAGATGGGCAGATCATTTGAGGTCAGGAGTTCAAGAGCAGCCTGGCCAACATGGTGAAACCCTGTCTCTACTAAAAATACAAAAAAGTTATCCGGGCATGGTGGCACGCACCTGTAATCCCAGCTACTTAGGAGACTGAGGTAGGAGCATTGCTTGATCCTGGGAGGCAGAGGTTGCAGTGAGCTGATATTGGACCACTGCACTCCAGCCTGGACAATACAGCAAGACTCTGTCTCAAAAGAAAAAAAGGTGTAGGGGGTGATTAGAATGTAGTGGTCAGTCCCTGGAGGGTGACATGTGAGCCACTTCTTGTCCTCTAGTTTTTCCTCTTTGGCTGGTTTCCCAGGAAGAGTTTTTCAGTCTCCCAGTCTCCCACTTGGGACTCCAGGTCTGACTGCCAGTGTTTCAGGAGTCATGTCGGGAGAGGAGGGCTGGGATGTTGGCCTGCACTGTTGGTTCCTGCCCCAGCCTCTTCAGAGAAGGCTGAGACAGGGCTCAGGGAGACTGTGTAGGGGTCTCACTGCTTCTGCTTCCCAGTCACCTCCCCACGCTTATATCTTAAGCTCCTGTCGACCCCCAGTTTCGGACATATCTGGTGGGACTCGTTTCTGAGTCTTTCAAGGCTTCAGCATGAGTCACTGTGTTGGCACACAGCTTTTCTGCTGAAGGCCTGGAATTTGGCTTTGCTGAATGTGTTGAATTACTCACTTCTTCATCAGCTATTTTGTTTCCTTACCTTTGTGTGCTGAGTGGGTTTGTGTCTTTTTTTTTTTTAAGTCTCTGGACTGTAGTTTTGGTTAGAGTTTAGGAGGAGGTGAAATGAATGTGGGATTTTTAACCTGGCACTGCCATTGAAAAGAATCTTATTGTTTGGACCCTAGGGTACAGTCAAGCCGCCACATCCTTCCTGGACACACTGAGCCTGGGGGGATTTTTCACGTGCTTCCCTGTGCAGGGTCTCTTCCATGCCCCTCCCCGCTGTACCAGGAGGTGCAGTTATTATGCTTCTAACGCCCTTTGTACCTTGATACGGTCTGGCTCTGTGTCCTCACCCACATCTCATCTTGTGGCTCCCAGAATTCCCATGTTGTGGGACAGACCCCGTGGGAGATAACTGAATCCTGGGGCGGATCTTTCCCATGCTGTTTTCTGGTGATAGTGAATAAGTCTCAGGAGATCTGATGGCTTTCAAAATGAGAGTGTCCCTGACAAGCTCTGTTCTCTTGCCTGCTGCCATGGGAGACATGCCTTTCATTTTCTACCATGATCGTGAGGCCTCCCCAGCCATGGGGAGCTGACAGTCCAATGAGCATCTTTCTTTTGTCAATTGTCCAGTCTTAGGTACATCTTTATCAGCAATGTGAAAATGGACTAATACGTACCTGTTTTGTTCTTTCTGTTAAAGTCGTACTCATTTTTCATTCTCAAATATAGATTCCCTAAAGGAATCCTTCCCCAGATCCTTGGCCCCGTCCCAGAGGAACTTGAGGCTCTGTTAGGTGTCCTTCATCTGCTTGTTCTGTTACAGTTATGCTTAATCATTTGTGCAGTTCCTTGTGTAATCCCTGTCTCTTTTTGCCTAACTTTGAAGCTTCAGGAAGCCAAGGACTGTGTCTTTCTTGTCTGTTCTTAGGAACATACTTTCTTGACCATACTAGGACTCAGTAAATACCTATCAAATAAATGCATGAATTCATGAATGGACATATGTCTTCAACTCCTTGAATTTAATTTTTTTTTTTTTTTGGAGATAGTCTCACTCTGTCACCTACGATCTCGGCTTGGCTCCCTGCAACCTCTGTCTCCTGAGTTCAAGGGATTCTCCTGCCTCAGCCTCCCAAGTAGCTGGCATTATAGGTGTACACAACCAGGCCTGGCTAATGTTTTTTGTATTTTTAGTAAAGACGAGATTTCACCATGTGGGCCAGGTTGGTCTTGGACTCCTGAACTCAAGCAATCCACCCACCTCGGCCTCCCAAAGTGCTAGGATTATAGGTGTGAGCCACCGTGCCAGGTCTGAGTTTAAAATTTTTGAGTTCATATACAGATTAAATGGATATGCACACTTATTTAGAACTATGAATACTAAGACTCAAAAGGTATACACATTAATCATCTTAATATATTTGTAATTAAAAATTAATTCATTTAACATTTATTGAGCACAAGTCTTTGCACAAAGCTATTATGTGCTGTTGACCTGATTCCAGGGTTTAATAATTTGTTTATATTTTCCAAAATACAATTACCTTACCTTCTTCCCTCACTTTAATTTCTTCCCATGAGAATTCAGATGATTATTTTGGTAGAGTACTTGAAAAATATTATCTTATTCAATATTTTGTACATAATTAAGAAGTGCTTTAAGAGCAGATACTGAATATTACTTTTGGGCCTCTCATGAGGCAGGATGTGGGGTTAGGCACTTTATAATAGACGTTGGTTGCATTGAATATTATGTGTTCTTGAAGCTGACTAGATACTTTCATAAATGTTTTCTCTTATTTCAGTTCAATGGGAGTGACATGGGCAGTTTCTTAACTATATTTTGTAATGAGAGAGAATCTACACGTTTAATTTTGAGGGCACGAGAACACCATTTTCTTAGTTTGTAAAGGCTACTATCATAAATTCCCATGGACTGGATGACTTTGACCAGAAATTTGTTCTCTTGTGCTTCTGGAGACTAGCGTGTGAAATCAGGGTATTGGCAGGATCACACTCCCCTGAAGGCTCTGGGGCGGAAGCAGAGGTCAGCTCCAGCTTCTGGGGGTTGCCTGTGTCCTGGGCTCTGCTCAGCTTGTGGCCACCTCCCTTGGTTCACTGCCTCGATGTTCACATGGCCTTCTCCACATCTGCCCAGATTTCTCTCTGCTTACAAGGCAACCATTATTTGACTGAGCCCTGTACTAATCCCGTCCGACTTTGTCTTAACTCGATTGCATTTACAAAGACCATATTTTCAAATAAGGTTGCATGCTTAGCTTCTGGGTGACTATGAATTTGCAGGGGGACATTCTTCAACCCAATACAATCGCATTTCATGTATGTTCAGAAATCTTAGAAATGACACACTAGCACTCTTTAGAGTTCTTCTGCTTACATGAAGTCAAGTTCAGAGAAATGGTATGGACACGTGGATGAAGATCAAACTGTCTTAGCAGTTGCTTCATTTATTAAAAAAAAAAAATAAGAGAAATTTTCTCTCTCAAGTGTTTAAAAGTTCCAGCAAGCAGTATTCTTTTGCAGGATCCAAAAAGAAACACACACACACATCACACACACACACACACACACACACACACACGCTTTTTTTCCTCTGTTATCACTGTTTGATCATCACTGTTTATCAGCAGGCAGACTTCTTTCTAGTTTCTTTCATTATGGTAAAAGGAATATGTGTTTGAATTCAGCAGTGAGTCATCTAAGATGCATGTTGTTATGGAAAATTGCCATAGCGTTCAGCTGTTATGAGACAGAAGTCAAAGCTAAGCACATTTAATGGCCGGAGACGAGCAGTATTTCCAAGCAGTTCTTTTTATTATTTTTACACTTTGGATGAAACGGGTATTAGGATGGGATGAGTCCCATTATGCTGTGGTGGCTCATGTGGGGGGATGTGTTCACACGTCTGTGTGGTTGTCTGTCAGTGTCTGTGCATGCAATCTGAGCGAGCTCCTGGGTAGGCGTTCCTTTCTGTCTTGAATACAAACAGGAATGGCGTGAAAACAAGCTCACAATTAGTACTTCTGTCGTTATTTACCTTTGATTTGAGAAATCACTCTGAACAGCAGTGAATGCCATATTTTACTGGGAATTTTGACTTACCTTATTTGGAAAATGCAGATAATTTCCAAAGTGTACAGTCAGTTGAAGGATAAATAGTTGAAGAAATGGGTTTAATAAAACCCAAAGGACAGTAAAAGCTTCATTTTATTGAAAAAGACGTAATGATTTTTTTTTTTTGAAGACCAACCCCATTATTTAGAGGCCTAGAAGATTTGCCAAAGCTGTCGGTATACTATCCATGTCCGTTACAAGTCTGTAGAGGTGACTGCACTGCACATCGCTATGGTGCCTCGGTGGATTTTAATTCAGAGCAGATGTCTCTGCATCACACAGCTGGGTGATTCTCAGGTTTTGGAACAGAAAGAAATCTGCATTTTAAGAATCAACTTAAGACATGTTTAAAAAGTAGATGAAATCTTTCTTTGACATAGTCACATTGACCAGTTTTGCAACCTCTGGAAACCATCATTTGATTAACTTATGACACATCCCAATGTCCACTCAAGCAAAACGCCCCAGTTTCCATAAAAGCTTTTTATTTTTGTCTTTTGCAAAGAACTGCTAGGATGGGTTTCTGTCAGTTTGTTTCTTTCCGTCAGTTTGTTTCTGTCATCAGACAGTGAAGTTTATTACAGGACAAACTCAGTCTTTTGGTCAATAATGTCTTTGTTGCCTAGTTCACTAAGTGTATACTAAGAGGCCACTAAAGGATTTTTGGGTGCTTAGTAAGCTTTAAAACTAGGGCTAAAGGAGACTGGAAAATGAAAGCCTATCAGTAATGGTAACATTTCACATTTCCGACATTTACAAGCGTCCATAATAGTATTACTTTTCATTCCCAGCAGTTCTTGTAGATGGTATTCCACATCTGCGATCCTACATGTTTGCAAATGTTAAATTGTACAGGTTTCATTTGACAACTCGTTTGTCCATCAAAAAGATCTACAAATAAGAAACAGCAATTCCCAATTTGCTAGTTAATAGATATAAGGTATTATTTCCTTAGAGGAACACACAGATACAGCCCAGGGAAGACAGAAGCTCTCCAGCTCACTTCTTTCATGACCACACCTTGTCACAGCAAGGAAGGGACATATTTGAAATGTCACTAAAATCTGTGATCCTTTTTTTATCCTTTAAAGAAGGGAAATTGTTGGAACCCTTTTGTGTTCTTTAAAACAATATTGAAAATCTCAATGTGTTTGAAATTCTAAATGAGCTACTCAGAGGTTTGCCTTAGAGTGCAGGGAATTATCGATAAAGGCAACTGCACTTCTTTGGGAGGCAGAGGCTGGCGGATCACTTGAGGTCAGGAGTTCAAGACCAGCCTGGCCAACATGGTGAAACCATGTCTCTACTGAAAATGCAAAAATTAGCCGGGAATCACCTGCACCCAGGAGGCGGAGGTTGTAGTGAGCCAAGATCGAGCCACTGCACTCCAGCCTGGACAACAGAGTGAGAATTTGTCTTAAAAAAAAAAAAAAAAAAACAATCGCATTTGAGGCTAAACCCTTGGCCTCCTCTCTCCGCCGCACACCTCTGTGTGGGAATCACCACGTCTGCCCAGGTTTGGTCATTTACTGACGGGACTCACAGGATTCAGGAGTTCTTACACTCATGGGAATAGTTTATTACAGTGAAAGGATAGAAAGCAGAATCAGCAATGGAGTGAAGTCCAGAAAGCCTGACAAAAGCTTCCAGAGCGCCCTCCAGGAGGTATCGTACAGCACCCAGCTGTGACAACAGGGGCCAGATACTCTTCTACCAGGGCAGGTCCTTGGAGACTCAGTGCTTAGGGTTTTTATTGGGGGCTGTTCACGTAGACACCCTCTGCCTGGCACATACCAAAATTCCCAACTCTTAGAAAGTAATAAACCGGTTATAAACCAGATTGTACACACAGTGTAGACACCTGCTCTTACATTTAAGAGAAGTTTTAGATTGGCGCAAGCTATTTTTTATCAGCTACATTTCCAGGTTCCAGCCACAGTCTCCCTTGCAGGCGGGCCCCCTCTGTGAGGATCGCAGCCTCAGGCCTCCCAGGTGAACCCTTCTCTGCACACTTCCATTCCACCCATCAGCAAATCCTATCTGCTCTCCCTTCATACTCTGTCCTGAACTCTCTCTTCCTCTGTGGCCTTTGCCACGGCCCAAGTCCAGGCCACCGTCTCTGTCCCGTGGACTGTCCCATCCATTTCAGAGCTTGTTTCCTGGCTTCTAGTCATTGTACCCCAAGGTTGCAGCCTGAGGGTTTCTCTTGAAACTGCAGTCAGGTGGAGCCCCGGTTTTGCTGTTGCCTCCCTGTGGCATGCCATCTCATCAGGGCGGGACACCCAGGTCTGGGCGCCTGTTCCTGGAGGTGTCACGTGCCTGCCATGGCCCTTCCAGCTCCCCACTGTCCCACTGACGCCCGCTCACTCCTGCCTCAGGCCTTTGTAGAATGCCTGGTGTACCTGGAAGGTCACCCCAGATTCCTGCATGGCCCCTTCCCTCACTCACTACTGGTCTCTGCTTAAAATTAGAAAACCCCGCTCCGTGCCACCATCTCCCCCTCCACACGCTCTCCCTGCTACTCTGGTTCAGCACTGCTCCCCCAACTATTATATAGTGCTTTGCTTTTTATTTTTTTAATTTAATTTAAATGGTTTTGGCATACGGCCTGCCTCCCCTAGCTAGAGTGCAGGCTCCATGAGAGCTGAGTTTTTATTTTCATGACTGCTTTATCCCCAGTGCCTTCAGCAGTATGCAGGACATCATCAGTTCTCAGTAAATATTCTTGAATGGATTCATGAAGAAACAAGTTCAAAAATTAACTTAGAAGAATCAAAGCATAGGAGACGTCATCACTGTAACTTAAATGAAGCAAGCCTCCTATGAGTGGTTCTGAATAATAGAGCTGACTAACCTAAGAGGGGATTGGCTCCATTTATGGGATAGTGAGTTTGCAGCTAAGGATGGCACTTTGTGATCAAGTAAAAATACCCCAGCTCAGTACTTTGCTAAGAAGAGGAGAGAGTTGAGAGCACTGAGAAGAATAGTTGGGAGGAATTGAAATTAAGAAAACATCTCAGGAGCCAGGCACAGTAGCTCACGCCTGTAACCTCAGCACTTTGGGAGGCCAGGCAGGAGGACTGCTTGAGCTCAGGATTTCTAGACCAGCCTGGGCAACATGACGAAACCTCGTCTCTACACAGTGGACAAAAATTAGCTGGGCATGGTGGTGTGCACATGTAATCCCAGCTATTTGGGAGGCTGAGGCCAGAGAATCACTTGAACCCAGTGCACTCCAGTCTGGGTGATAGAGCCAGATTCCATCACAGAGAAAAGAAAGAGAGAAAGAGGGAGGGAGGGAAGGAAGGAAAGGAAGGAAGGAAAGGAGGGGAGAGGGAGGGAGGGGAGGGGAAGGGAGAAGAAGTGGGGGAGGGAGGGAAGAGAGGTGAAAGAAGGGAGGGGAGGAGAGAGGGAGAGAAAGAAGGAAGGAAGATAAGAAAGAAAGGAAATGAGTAATAAAAAACAAAACATTAAAAAACATTAAAATCTCAGCATTAAAAAAAGAAAGAAAAAGAAAAACCATTTTCCATGAAATCCTGTTGCTCACAAACCTGAAATGTCAAGGTTTGCTCCTTGTTGAAAGTGATCACAGACTAGCTTAATATTGTCTACACATGTTGTATGTGAGATTAGTTTTTCTTCTCTCTCTCTCTCTTTTTTAAAGTGTCGTCTGTTGGATCGTTTGATCGGGCACTAACCTAATACTGTATACTGTTTTCTAACTAAACAAATAGAGAATAAAGATGCAAATTGCTTGAGGAATAAGCCCAGGAGAGCACTCTGGTCTGGGGATACGGTTGGCATCCAGCGTTTCTGCTGTTTTGTGGGCAGCTCATCCTTTTCTGCTGAATTGATGGCTCTTTCCTATCGTGCTTCTCAGGAGTGTATGTAACTGACAGGTGAGGTGTGGCTGGGCAGTGACTCCCCAGTGCTTCCCGCTTATTTCTGTTTTATTTGAAACCAAGGAGAATTTTATTTTTGATACGACTCGTATGCTTAGGACACTAATTCCAGTCGATTCTCTTATCATGTCCCTGACCAGTTCCTCTTCAGAATCTGTACCTAATGGAGGTTACAGGGATCCAAGGTCATGATAACTGAGGCTTGTACTTCATCTGGACTCAGAACAGAGCAAATGCGTGCCTGGGCTAAGTACTTCCATAAAATACTGTGTCTTGGTGTCCTTCTGTAACTCAGTCTCTGTCGTCTTTGACATAAGTATCAAGACTGTAGACACATCACTGATAGGGGATAACAGGCACCCTGGAAATCCGTAAGTCAAGGTCAAGGGCTGGCAGCCATGGCAGTCCGCCGGGTTGAGTCAGGTTTGTCGGGTCTGAAGCTGCACCTGGAGTGCTTTTAGTGTCTTGCTTTCTCCATCTCTCAGTGTCTAATGAATGAAGGGACGTGGACATGGGAGGAAGGCTAATTGATAGGAGGAATGCTGTGCGAGGCCATTGTTCCCTCGCACAAACAAAGACAGAAATAAAGGCCTTCTTTGCCGGATGCCCTCTCTACTCAGTGTTCACACTGCTTGTAGCACCGAAGATTCTGCATCTAGTGATTTTTTTTCAGTGTTTTTTTAGCTTTGAATAATGTACCTGTCAGTGTGATTATCGATTTAACCCTTAGGAGGGAATCTCTCCTATATTTTAGCGTTGGAGACCTAGATTAAAGGCTGGAGAGAGAAGATTAAATGTGGCCAAGAGAGAAGCTTTTCGTTCTCATTCCGTCTGGTACAGCCGAAGGGGTGAGGAAGATGCGAGCTTCTCTTACCATAGATTGTGAGGCTGCAGTTTCTATGGTGACTGGTTTCTTTCCCCCTTATTCAGCAGCTAAATGCAGCAATACTCAAACACTTTTAGCCGAGTCTGGCCTTCAGGTGGGACACTTAGATTCTCCTGGCATTTGCCTTAAGCCCCTGTGTGGAGACAGAGCTTAATTTTTTGGCCAAGTTATTTAGCAATTAATGTTTGCAGGTCACATGGTGGATATGCCCTCATCACATTCTCTCCAGATGACTTTGAAATAGAGGCTGCTGGCTGGGCATGGTGGCTCACGCCTCTAATCCCAGCATTTGGGGAAACCTGAAATCCAGAGGCAGGTGAATCACCTGAGATTCAGAGTTCGAGGCCAGCCTGGCCAACATGGTGAAACCTGTCTTTACTAAAATACAAAAATTTGCTGGGCATGGTAGCACGTGCCTGTAATCTCCGCTACTCAGAAGGTTGAGGCAGGAGAATCGCTTTAACCTGGGAGGTGGAGGTTACAGTGAGCCGAGATCGCGCCATTGCACTCCAGCCTGGGTGACAAGAGAGAAACTCCGTCTCAAAAAAAAATGAAAGAAATAGAAGCTGTTTTGATGGTAGGTGATTTTGTTAGCAGACTGGTGCATGTCCCTGTGTGATCTTGGTGCCACTGATTGAACTTGGGAGGTTTCTACCCTGTGGCTGGAGCCAGGTCTGTTCTCTCAGGCATCCCCGGTGTCTGGTCCTGAAAGCACAGGTTCTGCAGAGCTCACCTACGACCCCACCTCCTCTTGCCATTCCCGTTTCTTTACAGACTTGAAGAGGTTTGTTAAACACAATCTCTTTGGGGTGGAAAACCCCAGAGAAGCCCAGTTTGTTGAACGCCCGTCCCTGGCAACATAGAACTGTGAGGTAGGGTTCATCTGCGGAATCCTTTGCGTGTCCTGGGTTCTTGAACTGAAGCACGTGTATTCCATGGCAAAAAAGGACCAGTGGGGCCATCTAGTTTTTATGAGTATTGGAGAAAATCTTATAAGAGACGCACTAAAGAGGGCAACATTGGCCAAACAATAAATGTAACTATAAAGATCGCAAAATCCAGATCTATAGTTTGCGGCCACAGCTGCTTGATCCCAGGGGCCTGAGCTCTGCTGCCCGCAGTTTGCTAGATAGCAGCTTGCTTTTAATTCTCAATGTTAAGAATTTAAGAATTTAGTCAACTGTCAGTTATCTACTCTGGCAGTTCTCACTCCAAAAGGGCTTCTGCTTACCACGGATAATTCTGGCTCTTGCCACTTCCTGAGATTGCAGAGAGAGTGGGATAATATTAGCGTGAACTTTGTGTAATTGGCATATGGATTTGGAGGTGTGCAAAGGGGATAGATCTCTTGTTTATAAAACAAGACACATTTCAAAGTGATCATTGTGCCAGATTTTTATTTTATTCGGTTTTCTATTCCACTCTCCATTAATAAAAATAATTAAGAAAAGAGTATAATTCTTTTATCTACAGAAGATGTTATTCTGGATTTAAGCCACTGTTTGGAGACAGTTCCCCCCAAAAAATACCCACCAGCTTTTCTGCAGGTTAGGCTGTCCATTTAAGCCCCGTGGTTCCTTTTCTGAACAGACAGTTGCAAATAGCCGTGTCTCCAGTGAGAAACCTGACATAAAGGGAAGTTGGAGCTTCTCTCTTTTAACTTTACGACTTCAGAGGTTTGAGACCTCATGGCAAATGAGCGCCCCATATCATAAGGGGAGCCCAGTACATGGCCATGCCACCGGGTTTTGCCCTTCAGTTCCCTCCCTCCTACCCCAGGCAGGGCGCCCTGAGGAGGCTGGCATGCTTTGCAGGGTGTAAATAAGAGGCGTGGAGACTGTTCAGTCCTGAGCTTCCTCTCTTCCATCCCTCTGCCAGCCACCCTACTTTGAATCTGCCTGTCTCAATGACATAAAGTCAAGGATAAGATCATATCTGTCTCCAGTTTTGTCGCCAGTGCCATTTATAACCAGAAGGGCTGGCACGAACACGTCAGACAAACCTTTACATGAATACATGATGCCCTGCATTTAACAACTCGGAAAAAGGAATGGCTAAGTTTAGGAGAGCAGAAACCGACCTGAAAGCGCCTTAATATTTAACAAGACCTTGCACTTGTCATGACCCGCAATGTCTCTAGATCACAACAGGATTCATTCTTTTCCCTCCTGGCATCTCAATTCTCCTACAAGCAAATCCATCCCGACATGCCTGCACACATAACCCCACCCGGCAAAGGGATCAGAACATTTGGTCATTTCGCTTGTGAGTCTGTACTGAGGCAGGCACTCCCTGAGCCTCTGTCATTGTGTCCGATGACTCTGAGAGATGGCAGGTCTATGAACAGCAGGACGGGGAGCAAGGCATGCTTGCTACAAACGGAGTGCTACAAACCCTGGCTTTCTGTGCGATTCACCACTCACACTGAGGAGGACGTCTTTGGAAAATGTATTACTTTTCAGACCTTTTGGGATAGCATAAAAAGGTACGGAAGGAAAAATGTAATTGAAGCCATAGATGATCCACGTGAACTCCAACACCATTCTTTAAAGTGTTGCAGTGAACCGATGAGCATTTCTAGTGATTTGCACCCGCGGGCCGCAGACCTCATGCTGGGTACGGTGCACATACTGTCTCACATCCTCACAGTAACTTGACTCAGGAGGCATTAGGAGTCTTACTGGTTAAGTTCAGGAATTGCCAGGCTCAGAGAAGTTCATTTCTAGTCATACTTCATACAGAGAGACGGCGGAAGAGCCAGGATGCACGGATGGACCTCAAACCCAAGGCCACACTTTTTTTTTAACTGTTTCTTTTGTCCAGGTTTTAGAAGTAAACTTGGATATTTAAAGGCTGAGCAAACTCAGTATTATTATAACAAATAACCAGAAAATGAATGCTGGATGTATTAAGTATTCCCTGTTCCGTATGGTATTTAAACTGGAACATGTTGGTCAACTCCTTATTACTCAGTTGCTTTTGACAAGGACTCTCCTGGGATTTTGGCCAGGATGATTTTTTACTGTACTGAGTAACAACTGCCCCTGTTCCTTGCCAAATAAATACCTGTACCCAGGAGGGTGGTTGTGCCCCCTGTGTAGAATTAGAACCAGTGGTGTAAGCCCGAAGAGTGGCCCCATTTTTCTTGTCAGTGATTGCCTTGGGAAGAGTCTTGTGACCAATTCGGGTCAATAATACATGAGGACGTCTGCTGGTGATTTCTGGAAGAAGTTTCCTTGCTTTGAAGAAGAGCATAGGGAAGGGGGCCCTTGCTCTGCCTGAGAGGCCTGGAGCTTCTGCAACCGTCTTGAGCCCACGACGGGGAAGCTGTCACAGTTAGGGTGTGGAAGAAGGAGGATAAAAAGAACCAGGCCATTTCTGACATTGCTGATGGCTCTGTTCACCAGTATCGAGCTGCCTTTTCTCTGGAATCCTTTGCCATGTGAGATTATGGATTTCCTTATGGTTTATGCCAGGTTGAGCAGGGTTTTCTGTCTGGTCTTTGCATGAGAAGGCACCTTAATACATAAAGGCTTCCTTGGGGACCAGTACCATTTTAGGTGACTAGTTTGCTTATCTGCAGGTTGGAAATGATCACTGTCATAGTGGTAGTAGGCTGGCGGGTGAGGGAGTAACTGAGTTATTGTCATCATCCTGTGCATGCAAAGCAACCTTTGTAACGCCATATTGTGGTCACCAGTGTCAATGGTTATTCCCATCATTCATAACAGTGTCTTTGAATTTTATACACCAGACATTCAAAGTGGAGGCAGTAGGAGGGTAACAGCCGCACCAAGTCTACCGTGTAGATCGCACAAATGCAAGTGAGGATTTCCAGGTCTTGCTGAGACAGCCTCAGGGTGAGTCAAAATTAACAGGGATGGTTGGCACCGATCACACCAAGGGGCTGAAGGGTACCAGGGTGAGTTCATGCTGGAAACAGAGGCAGAGATGATCCACTCATGTTGAGGAAGCTCATCAGAAGTATAGGGGGAGGAGACCACAAGGTCAGATGTCTCATCAATGATACCTGACTTCTGTCTTCACTGAATCTGAATCAATGGTCCTCAACCAGGGGGATGTGCCCTTCAGTGGACGTGTGGCAAAGCCCAGAGACCTTTCACTTGTCCCAGGTGGGGGATGCGGTCAGCATCTAGTGGGTAGACACCAGAGATGCAGCTGCAACATGCTACAGTGGCAGGACAGCCCCCAACAAAGAACCTGGACCCCAAAAGGTTAATAGTGCTGAGGTTCATCATCCCTGTTTCTCACCTGGAAATGGTTGAAGAGAAGCCGAGGGCAGCTGGGGTGTGAAGAAGACTCTGCAGACTGAAGCTGTTATTAGATCCAGTCCAGGCTGCCTGGCGGTGAGCACTTTCCAGGGAAGCTTCCCACCTGTGGCAGAGCACATAGAGGGGTTTGCAAGCTCTCTGTATTTAGTGATTGCCACGTTGGTGTCTGGAGAGGGCAGAACAGAAGCTCAGACTGCTGGGTAGGGAAGTTCTGCGCCTTAGCAGCTCATGCTTCTTTCTCTGAAGAATGCTGGCGTCGTGTTTCCATGACAACAGTTGAGTTAATGCATTTAGGGGCCCCCTCAGCACCCACCACATCCTGCCTGTTAGAAATCGTGTAGTTCATGTTGTAATGTATGATACCACAGTACTGCGTTTCTCATTACTATTTTTTAACTTGAATGAATGCACAGCTACTGGATAAAATCACCCTTTACACCTGTAAGTAACAAATAGAAATGCTTATTAGTCTTCAGCAATAGATTTTAAAATTACGTTTTTGTTACAAATATTTCACTGGCTAAATTGAAATCAATGTGATCAAATTGAAATGTCATATACTATTGATTTAATAACTGCTGGCCTCCTAATACTGTTTTTCAATGAAACTAATATTATGGGAGTAATATTCTAATGAACATCTGAAGGCTAGGTCATTGGTGAAACAAAAGAGGAATGATATCATAAACGGCTCTGGATGGCTTTTCCAGCAGGATGTAGCATGCTGGTACGGATAGAGTAATTAAAGCATAGTTCATTATATATTAATTTGAATATAGGACTAACTAAAACCTTCCATTGACTTCACTGAAGCCTAGTCTTAGAAATTAGGCAAATTGATGGAGGCCTTGAAAAGAAGCACATGCAATTTTTGAGTTCCCTGTGGACCAAAAAACTGGCAGGTTGGAACTGAAAAGAATTATACTGTGCAGTATTTTTGTGTAAGTACAACACACTAAAAGATTTTGGTGCTTAAAAAAATTGGGCAGGGTGAATCGTATATCTGTTTTTTGTCTATTTTATTTTATATCTACATAAGCCAAAAGGAAGAACCAAAGAATTGAAAGTTGACACTGAGATTGCTGTGCAGAAAGAGAATTTCCTGTGGCCTTTGATTGTTGAACTCAGGTTAAGAATTTGGTTCCTGGAGCCAGGTACAGTGGCTCATGCCTGTAATCCCAGCACTTTGAGAGGTTGAGGTGGGTAGATTGCTTGAACCAGCCTGAGTTTGAGACCAGCCTGAGCAATATGGCAAAACTCCATCTCAACAAAAAATACAAAAAATTAGCCAGGTGTGGTGGTGCACACCTGTAGTCCCAGCTAGCCGGGAGGCTGAGGTGGAAATTTTGCTTGAGCCTGGGAAGTGGAGGTTGTAGCAAGTATCGCATCATTGCACTTCAGCCTAGGTGGCAGAGACCCTATCTCAATAAAAACAGAATTTGGTTTCTGCATAAGGGTGATTTCACTGCCTTTTTTTTTTTACATGAAAATCTTCACCAAGTACATTTTAATTTTGTTGTATTAATTAATAAGAACTTGTTCTCCCCTGTGCCACATCATCCTAATTTTATATCATGTGAGATGTATTTATCTAATGAAGTGGGGATGGGAAAAGGCATTAGCTATTTTTGGAGTCTGCGATAGCCACAAAATGACATTTTAAGAGCATAAGCTTTGGTTCTTCAAGCCCCTTGAGTAAATGTGGAGATGAGTCATGTTCAGGCAGGCCAGATGGACATGAGTGTTCTTTTATTTTTTTTCCTTTTCTTTTCAATTCTTTTTTTTTTTTGAAACAGAGTCTTGCTCTGTCTCACAGGCTGGAGTTCAGTGACGTGATCTTGGCTCACTGCAACCTCCATCTCCCGGGTTCAAGCAATTCTCCTGCCTCAGCCTCCTGAGTAGCTGGGACTACAGGCACGCACCACCACTCCTGGCTAATTATTTTGTGTTTTTAAGAGACAGTGTTTCACCATGTTACCCAGGATGGTCTGTAATCTGCCTACTTTGGCCTCTCAAAGTGTTGGGATTACAGGTGTGAGCCGTTGCACCTGGCCTGTTCTTTCTTTTCTGTCTTCTCTTTCTCCTGTCTCTCCATTAGTAATGCTCTTCATTGCTGTCTGTAGATTAATACTCACAGCCATGTGTAAACTGTATTTTATAAAGAACTTTACTATTCACCCTGAAGCTTTGGCACCTGCCAGAGATGTGAGTTGCTGATGACTCATGATGACTATATCGGGGCAGGTGTGTTTCTCCCGCAGCGATGGTTCGCGCCTCCTGAATCAGATGCTGGCCCTTTCCAGGTCGGCAACCACTGCTCAGGCAAGGACTTCATCAGAGGCAGATGTTGAAAGCGGTGGGTGACCGCGGGTAGTGAGTGCACCGAGGGCGGGCTCTGAGGTTGTCGGATCCTCCTGACCTCTGTTTTAAGTGAAAAAAAGTGAGACATAAGCCAAAACTATAAAGTCAGGACACCAAGAAATTGCAGTTTGTCCATACTCCTTTTTCCAGCATAATACTCTACTTCCTGTCTCAGTGCTGAGTTCTTTTCTTTTCCATTTTTTTTTTTTTTTTTTAAAGGAGTTTCACTCTTGTCACCAGGCTGGAGTGGTGAAGTGGTGTGATCTTGGCTCATTGTAACTTCCCTCTCCTGGGTTCAAGTGATTCCCCCACCTCAGCCTCCCCGGTAGCTGGGATTACAGGCACCCGCCACCACGCCCAGCTAATTTTTATTTATTTTTTATTTTTTGAGATGGAGTTTCACTTTTGCTGCTCAGACTAGAGTGCAATGGCACGTTTTTGGCTCACTGCAACCTCCCCCTCCGGGGTTCAAGTGATTCTCCCACCTCAGCCTCCCAAGTAGGTGGGATTACAGGCACCTGCCATCATGCCCGGCTAATTTATATATTTTTAGTAGAGATAGAGTTTCACCATGTTGGCCAGGCTAGTCTCAAACTCCTGACCTCAGGTGATCCATCCACCTTGGCCTCCCAAATTTTTATATTTTTAATAGAGATGGGGTTTTATCATATTAGTCAGGCTGGTCTGGAACTCCTGACTTCAGTTATTTTCTAAGTAAATTTCCAGCTTCTCAGGATCAGGAATGACATCAACTACTCTCCTGTCCGTTCATTGTAGAATGGTGCTTATCACATGGTATTTAACATATCAGTCACAGGTTGGTGTTGGTGTGGACTTTGCAGCCAGCCATGTGGACTAGATTAACCACATTGTTCAGAGCAAACTGTCTTGGTTAACATCGATAACATCACGTGGAAGTAGGTATCGATAAAGGATAATTTATGAAGCACTGTGGACATTTTGCTGCACGTATTTCCTAACTCTTTGTTGCTTAATGTACACACACACAAAAGTAGTCATGATATTTGTTCATTGTTAATGAAGGCTCTGACTGGCTGTAGATAAACATTTTGGAAGTAATTTTTAGGGTGGGAATGCACTCACATACTTTTTTCTTAAGTCATTTAAAAATTCAGGGAATTAACAACAAAACTTGGAGGTTTTTGTTTGTTTTTGAGATGGAGTCTCACTCTGTCACTCAGGCTGGAGTGCAGTGGTATGATCTTGGCTCACTGCAACCTCCACTTCCCGGATTCAAGCAATTCTCCTGCCTCAGCCTCCCAAGTAGCTGGGACTACAGGAGTGTGCCACCATACCCAGCTAATTTTTTGTATTTTTAGTAGAGATGGAGTTTCACTGTGTTAGCCAGGATGGTCTTGATCTTCTGACCTCATGATTTGCCCACCTCAGCCTCCCTAAGAGTTGGGATTATAGGCATGAGCCACCATGCCCAACCGACTTGGAGGATTTAAGTAAATGATCAGCGTTAGTAGCTATCACTTTTTAACTTGATTATAGCTTTCTTTGAAATGAGATTTTAGGGGGCTACAGGTAGGTTGTAGTGGTATTGTCTGCTTGTTCTAATTATTGATTTTTTAAAAATTCCTTTGGGTCTTTGTTTCCTGGTTTTTATGTAACGTGGTGCCTGGATGGGGGGCTCAGACTGAGTCAGGCTGCTCGGGCTTGAAGCCTGGCTTCTCTTGGTAGCTCTGTGTCCTTGCTTAGGTAACTTCACTTCTCTCTGTCTTAATTTCCTCTCTACAAGAGGTATTCCACCCCACAGTCTGTAAGTGGAAGATGGCAATGCAGGGAGCCTGCCTGCCTTTTACAAAGTGTTAGCTGTTTCTGTCCACTTGATATTACAGACTGAGCATCTCTCATCCAAAATGCCTGGGACCAGACATGTCTCTGGTTTCATATTTTGGAATATTTGCAGTACATTTGCCTGTTGAGCATCTGAAAACCCCAGAATCCAGAAGGCTTCAATGAGCATTTCCTGTGAACGTCTTGTTGGCCCTCAAAAAGTTTCGGGTTTTGGGCTTGGGATTTTCGGAGTTGGGATGTCCAGTTTGTATATACAGAGCCTAGTTAGTCTCAGCACAGAGTGACTACATCTTAGTAGGAGTGAGAACTGCTCCGGCTCTGGAGGGAATAAAGCTGATGAAACCTGGGTGGAGAAAGGAAGTCGATGTAGACAGAATCTCTTTTACAATGTCATTCTGCTGAAAATAAGGTTCCCTGAAGAGAGATTGCCGCGGCTGCCTGTTAAGACAGTCCTCCAATAAAATGAATGGCATTTTACTTTTGATCAATATAAAACTACTTTAGGGCAAAAATAAAAATGGGTAGTGATGAGTGTAGATGGGAATGACATTGCTGGCATTTATTAAAGGAGAGTCGTTTTTCTGTAGGCAATTTGACCAGACTCCAGTACTCTTAAATAAACAGTATTTCTTGAATCTGACAGGCATATTTGTAAATCCACTAAGGACTTTGTAATATATCCTGATAACAGGAATAACATCATTCTTAATCCAATAATTGTGAAGCATGAATGATTCTCTAGAGCTTTGCAAAGGCCAGAATGTCTCTTTCAAACGACAGTGAATTTTCTATTATCTCTCAGTACCTAATCGGTTTGGTGAAACATCTTCAGGAACCAAGAACTCTGTCTGCCCTTAACACTGAGAATGATTAGTTAGGTGTTTGTATAAATAAATGCCTGCCCTCCGACTGCATTAACAGACCAAAGTAAGTGGTCTGTGGTGACTAGATTTGTTTTTCAATGAGGATAACTGCATCTTTTCTCATATACTGATATGGGTGGACACTTACGCCATAGAACTTAGCAGTACTGTCTGTTGGCTTATTTGGAAATTCGCTGGTGTTGAATTCTTCAATTATGATAAAAACTTGTTATTCCTTAGGAGTGTCAAATGACTTTTTTTGCCTTTTAGATCATATTTAAATGCTTCCATCCCATATCCAGAGCCCAGTCTCTCTGCATAAAGTCACTGTGCCACCTTCCCAGAATCTTTTGTCATTCTGAGTCACATGATTTTCATCTTCCAAATTAAGCTTTACCCCTATAAATCCTTTGACTACCGTGATCATAATGACACTTTGTTTTTACATGTAGAAGTAAAAAAATTTGTTCTGAAGTTTCTTCTCAGTCTGGATCTTCCATAGCTGTTTTTGCCTGTTTTTTCCTTCTCCCTTTGACAAATGGAGGGTGTTGTGTGTATTCCATGCAATATCTGTCTGTCTCCTGTGCGGTGCCTCAGTAGTTTCTGATCATTGCTTATCGGATGAATGATAGAATATTGGATTGGAATGGATGTCAAGAAATCATCAAATTTTTGTCATCCCTTCATTTTAATTCGATAAATATTTATCGAAGCCTTTCTTGGATGAGCCACATAGTATAAATGAGAGAATTTGGCATTTACTGGAAATTTCTGCACATACAACATGGCTATCTTTCATGTTTTTAAAAAGTTATCCAATGGCCAGAAGTTTCAATGGCAAACCCCCTTAGAAAATACTGTTCTGCTCTTGCAGTAAAATGATTCTGACATTGTCATTCATGAATAATATAAACATTACAGTAGCAGATTTAGTCAAACTTTCTAATTGTTATGTCTTTATTCTGGAGTCTTCTCAATTCCCATTATGTTGACTTAGCTTTGAAAATGCTGGGATTTCTACGTGGTCATAGAGGGATTTTTTTTGGGTGGGGGGTGTTGATTAGAAAGTGATTTTCAGAAAGTGAAAGTGAGGGCTGGAAGATACAGGATCCAGATTTATTTCTGAAATACAGGGTTGAAGTTTAATAGGATAAGATATGTGGATATTTGAGGCCAAACTGTAAATACTTGTGTTTGGATGCTGCAACCTCTCAGAATGTCTGGCTTCCTTTTTTCAAGTGTATGAAACAAGTGTTTAAGGGGTTTTGTATAGTTTGAAAAGAAAAACAGATGCATTTCCATGAGTAAGAAGTGTGTTGACTGTAACTTATGAACTGTTTTTACCCACAGCACTTCTGACATCATGTGTGTGGGTCTTTCCACATCCACCAGTTCTTCAGCTCTCTGGGCAGCAGGTGAATATCCTGCAGTTTAATTCATTTCTGACACTGTGTGAAAGCAGTGCAGACCCCACAAGTGAAGGGCTCGGTACCACCAGATGCCTCCACATTGAAGCCAGTCACAAGTCCTGGGCTTCCTGTATTTGATGGCTATAAATTAGGGTTCCTCAAACCTCCTCTTTGGATTTGGTAGTTGTGCAGAATGGCTCACAGAGCAGTTTCCTATTACCTGTTTATTGTAAAGGGTAACATACAGGATGCAAATGAAAAGCCAGATGGAAGAGGTGCCCAGGGAGAGGGGTGGAAGGGGGCCCCAGGGAGAGGGGTGGAAGGGGGCCCCAGGGAGAGGGGTGGAAGAGGTGCCCAGGGAGAGGGGTGGAAGGGGGCCCCAGGCACAGGAGCTTCCTGCCCTCTGGAGTTGGGGTGCCCCCACCTCCTGGCATGTGAAAGTATTCAACTGGAAAACCCCCAACTCTGTCATTTACAGTGTTCATGGAAGTTTCATTATGTAGGCACGATTGATTAAACCTTTGGCCATTGGTGATAAGCTCCATATCCAGCTCTTCTCCCCTCCCCAGTGTTTGCAGGGGTGGAAATGAACTTACAACCCTCCCTAATCATGCCTTGGGCTTTCCAGACATGAAACCCCACCCTGAAGCTGTTTAGGGACCCACCAAGAATGGACCCATTAGAACAAAAGAGCTCCTATCACCTGCGAAATCCCATAGGATTTAGGAGTCCTGTACCAGGGGCAAAGACTCATATACATTTACCACACAGCTGAAACCTAGGAGAAATAATTTACGTTGTAGGAGATCTGAGCCAAGACTGGCAGAGGGGAAACTAGTTCTAAAATTTTTGGGATAATGCTCACTGAGCATTGTTCTTAAGCTAAGAATATTTTCATGTCATGCTATTTTTATTTTTATCCTGAATCTGACCATTCGTGGTTTTGATGTTTATATTCATTGTTATAGATGAGCAAAGATGGAGAGTTTAATGATGGACATTGGAGCACAGGACACTCAGAAGCAAAGGAAGAGATTGTGTGTTGTGTGCAGGAAGCAGAAGTGGTCCTCTCTTAACCTAGAGATGTAATTAGATGCAGAGGACGCTGAAGTCATTACCCATAAGCATTTGCAATACAGTCCCATTGCAGGGACCCATTGCTGTCTGCTGTATTTCCAAGGAGAAGCAACCACTCCCTGGTCTCTGCTAGATGACTGTGAACACAGGAAATCAGCAGAGAGGGCAGGCCTCCTGGGGCCACAGAGTTTCCACATAGCACCAGGAGCTATGATTGACAGACCCTCCCAGAGGGCTTGGAGTATGGGATAAAGGATGGGTGTGGATTTGGCTAAAAACTCCAAGTCAGTGATCAAGGTCAGATTGAGAGCCTGGGATGTAGAAAGGACTTAGGGTTGTGGGTAAACCCTACTTAGAAAGCTAACTCTACTCAGAGAACAAAGGTTGGAGCAAGAGTTCTATGGAGCAGATAGAAGCACGGCATCTGGAATGGAGGGAATGAAGAGAGCGAGTCGACCAGAAGTCCCATGGCTGTCAGGACGCCCCTACAGCAGGGACTCCGTGGAGAGCCGTGGTGATAGAGGCAGCCTGGGAGAAGACCCATGCCTGCCCCCGCACACCAGACCTCAGGAATGCCTCACCCTGTTTATTGTAAAGGGTACCATGCGGGATGCAATGAACAGTGGCTGTGGCTGGTGAGGGGCAGGCTGCAGGAGGAAGGGGTTCCTGCATAGAGAGGGAGGCTCCTGAGAAACACTGACATTCACTATTTATGTTTAGCCATTATTTATAGTTATGAATGTGCTGGGAGTTACTGAGGGCACCTGTGAGTTGTCAAACAGCGTGATAATGACTGCTTAGACTTGCTGAGTACATTCAGGCTACGTTTTATTCTCTGATAATTTTATAATAATTCCCCTTTTCCAAAGACGAAAGTGGTTTGTATTTAAATGGGGAAGGATATTTACCCGCAGAAGCCATGATTGGGACTCAGTTTCCTGCTGATGGGTACTGGCGACATGGGTGCCTGACAGGAGCATTCACTTGTCATCTTTTTTTTAATGTTTAAATTTTTTTATTGGTATGTAATAGATGTACATACTTTGGGGTACATGTGATTGTTGAATACATTCATATAATTTGTAAAGATCAAATCAGGGTAATTGAGATACTGAGCACCTTAAATATTTGTCTTTTCTTCACTCTAGAAACACTCAAATTAACTTGGAATCTTTTAGTTCCAATGTCATGAGTCAGTGTTGGTTTGGTTGTGATGTCTCCTCGCCTGTGGCTTCTGGCCCTGCCTGGGCATGACGGCTGGTGTGTGTTGATCCACATTCGCTCTCTGTACAGGAGCCTTCGATTCCTTTTCTTTCCTGATTTGCCTTCCCCCAGCCACCTTTAAAAATAAATGCTTTGAAATCAAAACCACAATGAGATGCCCTCTCACACCAGTAAGGATGGCTGTTATTAAAAAGTCAAAAAGACAACAGATGCCGAAGAGGCTATGGAGAACAGGGAACACTTACACACTGCTGGTGGGAATGTAAATTAGTTCACTCACTGTGAAAGCAGTTCTGAGATTTCTTGAAGAACCTAAAACAGCTACCATTTGACCCAACTATCTCATCAGTGGTGGCATCCCCAAAGGAAAACAGATCATTCTATCAAAAATACACATGCTCTCACCTGTTCATTGCAGCACTACTGCAAAGACATGGAATCAACCCTAGGTGCCCAGCTATTCTGGAGGCTGAGGCAGGAGAATCGCTTGAACCTGGGAGGTGGAGGTTGCAGTGAGCTGAGATTGCACCATTGCACTCTAGCCTGGGTAACAGAGTGGAACGCCATCTCAAAAAAATAAAAAATAAATAAAAGCTAAAAATAAATTAATTAAATGCTTTGTTTGCAACATAAACCATGCAAATCATCACCTGTGCCTGTTTCCTTGTGCTTTTCCTTATGCATATAACTTTTATAAAGTGTTGATTGTAAGTTCTTAAGGAATTTCTAAATTTCTAAGTGTTTAAAGTGGCCATTTTCTTTGATTGGGTTTTGTCGTATTGGACTGCATCCTTTCTTGTTCTGATTAATGTCTTCTTTGGACATGGCACTGCTTACTTCACCCAGACCCTCATACAGAGACCTTTGCAGACTGCCCTGGGGACATGAAAAATGAAAGGGTCCTTGCGGTTCTATAGGCATTTACATTCTGTTACCTTGGCAACTCGGTGTCCTGGTGAAGAGCTATATGAGCAGTTCTTCTAGTCTGATCTCCTGGTGGACGCTGATGGTACTGACCAGCTTTGGGGGGCTGTGGGGGAACAGACACTGCCCGACCGGGCTCTGTGCAGTCCTCAGAGTTGGATATAGAGTGACATCGTGGAAGTAATTAAAAACCCACTTCAGATTCACAGATAAAAGAAGGTAACGGGTCTCCAGATATTTTTGTACTTCACACCCAATTGATGTATTTGGAAATCGCAGGATTTATTTGCAGCTATTATTTCCTCAGGGACAGACTGGAAATACATTTATTTATCCACTGCTGTTTATCCCGATTGTGAGTTATGAGGTGACTTCCATCTCTGCAAGATGAATGCTGGTATCCGGAGTCCAGCCAACCTCCTCTGTTGCTGTGTAGCTGAAGTAGACATTGAAATTTGTTTTTTTTTTAAAGGCAGGAAAGCCCCATCTCTCTCACATAAGGTTGCTGTGAGCGGGTTATAAAACTGCCAGATCCCTATTAGGAAGCGGGTGTTGCTCACCTTTATTGAGTAGGAGTCAGGTTCTGATTGTCTGTGGGGCAGGTTTGGATTCTTACCTGTAGGCATCTCTTAAGATCATGGAACCTTGAGTACCCCTACCCATACTCATACTAGTAAGCTGTGTGCCAGCTTACTCCCAGTGACTGGTAAGCGTGTACTCTTACACATGGAAGGTGGGGGCAGACCCTGGGTACAGGGTACTGACTGAAGCCCTGTGATGTGACTCCAGTAGTAAGAGGCCTCGTTTTCTGAAGACACCCTGCCATGTTAGGATGACGGACTGCCGCCCGTACTGTGCTGTACTTCAGATGATAGCACCTAGGAAGATCAAAGCCATGTAATGTGAATTTTTGCTTAGTGTAAATTTAAGTATGGCCACGAAGCCTTGTGGCCTCTCCCTTGGAAAAGCAATATAGCCTGCAGAAAATAATTAGATCCATGGTATCTTGCAATAATTAGAAGTTTGAAACGGGGAGGGTGAATTGTTTCCATCAGATTTCAGTTGCCCAGTAAAATGCTCCTGGAGCGCATGCGGACAGTGGCTAAGGTCATTTACAGAACCGTGGCTTTCAGTATTTTCATCTTTCTCTCTGCAGGATCACGCAGATTTGCGAAGCCATTTCTTCACAGTTGGGATGAAGCTTGAGACAGTGAATATGAGCGAGCCCTTTTACATCTCTCCTGCATCAGTGACTAAGGTGGGTTTTCCTCCCTCACTCTTCGACGCAGCCCCTGGAGTGGATCAAATTAAGTCTTTCCACTCAAAGATGGCCAGATGAAATATATCTGTGCAAGGCTATCAGCACTGCCAGGCGAAGCTAAGGGAGATTGCCGCCCCTCTGGTCCAGCATGGCTTTCAGCTCTTTTTATTACTGGTGGCACAGAGTGACTCTGATCAGATACCCCCTCTTATCATGGATAGGGCGAATTTTCCTTGTCTTCTCCTAGTTGTCCACTGACAAGTTGCATGTCATAATCATTACAAGGGTAATTTGTTATTCCTGCAGCGGTAGTAGTAAATATGAGCTGTTTATACTTGGAAAATACATGAAAATGATGCAAAGCAAATTCTCATCTCCCATGTCTCAGCTTTCCTATGTTCTTTTTCTCATCTGCCCGCGTTGACTAAAGAAAAACTCATGCCAGATTCAAAACTAAGTTACTTTTTAACGTAAGGGCATTTTTATAATGATCTGTTAGTCTTTGAAGATGGTGATATCCTGGTGTGGCATGGTGGCTCACATCTGTAATCCCAGCACTTTGGGAGACCAAGGTGGAAGAATCATTTGAGCCCAGGAGTTCAAAACCAGCCTGGGTAACATAGGGAGACCATGTCTCTACAAAACAATAAAATTTTTTTAAAAAAGAGTGTAATATCCATTCCCCATTAAAGAAATTTTAATGACATAACCTCTGGTAAAATCGAAATTGGTTGTTTCTGCCTTAAGGATTCTCTTGTGAATGGTTGGGGAAACAGCATTCGTGACCAATGTGTGTTTTGGTGAATGGTCTTTTGTGTACTTCAGTAGGATAATTTAATTAAAGATTCAAAAGTCAATTCTATTTTAATTTCTTTTTCTTAAGGAAATGGGATTTTCTTTAAGGAAAATCACTTTTCATATAGTGATTAGTGTTTTAATGTTATTTGAGTCATGAGTTTTTAAAAATTTACAATTTGCTAACACTTGAGAAATTTAGTAGTGATAGTGTATTATAGAATATGGAAATTGGCTATAAGAATGAAATGCTTTCTAAATGTTTTTTCTTTAGTGGACATAAATTATTTTTATAACCATTGAAGTATTTTTTTTTTAAAGGATAACTTTAAGGGCTAGGCATGGTGACTCATTCCTGTAATCCTGGCACTTTGGGAGGCTGAGGTGGGAGGATCACTTGAGGTCAGAAGTTCGAGACCAGCCTGACCAACATGATGAAAACCTCTCTCTGCTAAAAATACAAAAATTTGCCGGGCATGGTGGCAGGTGCCTGTAATCCCAGCTACTGGGAGGGTGAGGCAGGAGAATTGCTTGAACCTGGGAGGCAGAGGTTGTAGTGAGCTGAGATCGTGCCACTGCACTCCAGCCTGGGCAGCAGAGCAAGACTCCATCTCAAAAAAAAGAAAAAACTTTAAATATTTAAGGTACTTTATTTAAAGGAATATATAGTGGCTTTTACTTTATAATCTGGAGGTCAAAAGTCATGTATTCCTGATTATCTAGCATCCATTAAAAAGCTTTTTATTTGAAATGAGCTTTGAGGTTCTTGACTGTGTATCCTGCTAGTTGTTGGATATTTTTCCAAAATGGACGCATGGTGCCCTGTTGAATCCTGGCCAGAATTCCCCTTTGTTCTGGCAGTGGGTGCTGCAGGCATGCCTGCTGCCCCTCTATCTGCCACAGGGTCACCTCACCTGGTACTTATCAATTAAACTCAACAGAGTCGATGTGCATAGCCTCTCTCATGTTCTTATGCCTTTAAATAGCTGTAATATGTAATGTTAGAATGTGTCTACTCATCAAAATTAGTTTCAACCCAAATGTCTTTATCCAGTTGGATAGACTTCCAGTGATGGTTGGTTTTTCACTGTAAATAATTTTCTCTAAGTAGATCTTACTGTGGGGAGGCAGAAGGTATTTTTACTGATTTCTAAACTGTGTTTTTCTTTCTATTTTGCTTTTTCTTACCCTTTGTAGCAAATATAAAATGAGTCATGCTGTTTCGTATACACTCCTTCTCTTACTGACCATGTATCGTATAATGCATGGATGGGGATGTGTGCATCTGTCTTTTAGAACCTAGGTATACACCTCCCCAGGTTCAAGACTCATCTTCATGTAATGAGGTATCAGAATACTTAGTGTAGAAGATATTTATAATTAAATGTATTTCTCTAAATATGGGAAAGCATTTTGGAATATTATGTTTGAAAATGTAACATACTGCGCTGTCATTACTCATCACAACGAAAATTTCATATTTTTCCACCCTGGGCCTTTACTTGGTGGCATAACTGTTGAAGAAATATATAAATAATGTTACCACAAACAGACAAGGATACACACAGGCGCTTAGTGGATCCAGTATTAAATGATGAACCTCCAGACGTCCAGCGGGGGTGTGTTTTTGGTGTTTAGATACTGGCAGATGGTGATGATGTCATCTGTGTAAGTAAGCGAAGTGTGTTGTATTGATTAGAAGGATACTGAATTAGAAGCCTTGGGTTCTGTTTCTGTTTCTGTTTCTGCCAACTCTTTGCTGTGCAGTCTTGGACAAGCCAGTTAACTACTCTGGGCTTTAGTTCTGAGTCCTGTGGGTTCTGGACTGGATAGAGCACAAAACAGTGCTTCAGATCATTTAGGAACATGAGCCCTGATGGATTTGATGAAAGTTACTAAACTTTTCCTTTGAAGTGTTCCCATGTAAGCGTGAATCTTAATGGTTGTGGAAATTCTTTGTGCCCTTCTTTACAAGATACTGTGGCTCCACCAAAACACATGCTCTTTATATACGTATGTGTGTGAGTATGTGTATGTATGTGAGATAGACTAAATAACAGTAATTTAACAGATATTTACTGAGCATTCATAGACTCTATTCTGGACAATGTTCCCATTGTGGAGCTTATATTTTAATGGAGGGAAACAGACTATAAACAGAATTAATAAGTAAGTAAATACAGAATGTTACATATTAAATGGGCTAAGGAGAAAAATGCACAGGGCAGGGATATTGGGGTCCTGGGACTGTGCCCCCAGTAGCAGTGAGGATTCCAGGAGGCTTCGGTATTTGTTCCGAAGCCTGTTGGTCCGCACTGGCTTTGCACCCTGAGCCAAATCGCCATGCTTCAGTTTTCAAGACTGTCCAGTAGAGATGCCTGTGGCAGTCTGCAGGTCCCCAGAAGAGTGAAAATGACAAAAGTTCAAGGATTTTCATAATCCTTTAATACAATCTTGCAGGTTTCAGGTGGAGGAAGAATGGGATTCTCAACAGGGTTCTCGGAGATGACCTCACAGGGAAGGCCCCCATCTGATCCTTTGTTCCTTGAAGTTGACTTTCACAGGCAAACCTTTCAGTACACTATTTACCAAAATTAGCACAGAGAAGAACAGAAGTGAGTTTCCTCTTGCTTCGCTTTGAACTAAATTGCTTCCAGAAAAAAACTGAAGGAGCCGGGAATCATAGCTTCATAAAACCCTCAAGGTTTCCTAAGGAAGACTGGGCTACGTCTGTTGAGTTGGGAAAAGGATCTTCTTTTCTGCCCTGTTTTAGATACTACATTATTTAAATGCGTCACGCTTTTCAGTGATGGGCCGTCTTGAGTTTTGCCCTCTGCTTTGCTTATCTGTACGCCTGGCTCTTATTTCTTCATTGATGTTTCTTCTTATACTCAGTGATCATTTATCCAGTTCCTACATACAAAGCATTTTATATGCATTTGGGGATACTTGTGTTCATAAAAAAGATATCATTGTCCTCTAATAACTTAAGCTCTATTGCATTGGAAGACTATGTGTTATCAGTCTAGGAAGAAATGACAGTTTTCGATACAGAAGTTGAAGTCTGAAATTTTAGGAGCACAGAGCAAGGGCTGTTTATTCCAACCATATCAGCAGCATTGAAATAGGAGACGCACCTTGAAAATGCACTGTGTTTTGATAGCTTAAATATGGCACTGGGGGTGTTATAGGGCTGTTTATTCCAACCAGGTCAGCAGCATTGAAATATGAGACACACTTTGAAAATGCACTGTATTTTGATACCTTAAACATGGCACTGGAGGTGTTGTAGCCCATGAGGCTTAGTGTGAATGATTCCTCTCTGGTTTTCTGAGGGATGTGGTATAGGATAAGGCTAGAAAGCTCCAAGCCAGATCTTGGAGATTCTTGAATGATCAGGTATAAAGAGTTTGGTGCTGGCTATGGACAGTGATAAATGGTTTCACTTTTCAGTTCCTATCTTGACTTTTATCTAAGCTGGGGTTTGCCTGTCTGACTTCCTCCATTCATTTTTCTTCAAGCTATGGCCACTGGTTAATTCTCTGAGTCTTTGATTTTGCTCATTCTCATACTTCCATATATCCTATATTTATTTTTCCAATAATAGGACCATAGTGGTCAATTCTAACTTTTTATCAGCTGAATTAATTTAGCAACAGACATTGAAAATGCCAGTTTGTATTCAAATCATTTTGATGACATATATTAGTTGCCTTTGGAAGCTCTGCCAGTATTTTATACTAGCATTATATGTAACTCCTAAGAATTAACCTTTGGTTCCCCCCTGCTTTTTTTTTTCTTTTAGGTTTTTAACAATCACTTTTTTCAAGTGACTTTTGATGACCTAAGACCTGAACCAAGCCAAGTTTCAGTGCTGTGCCATGCAGATTCTTTGGGGATTTTGCCAGTACAATGGTGCCTTAAAAATGGAGTCAGCCTCACTCCTCCCAAAGGTTTGTATTCTGTGAAGGCGTGCAGGGTCTGGGTGATTCAGGAGGGTGTCTTATTGTCATTGCAGTAATTCCTGTGTTAATCTGGGGAGGCTGGTTTTGTAAAGGGTTTAGACATAGCGGAAATAGGATGTTCTTCACCTTGACATAGGTGTCAGTTATAGCTCCACCCCTCGGCTGGGCGGGCGGCCCTGGGCTTCTCACTTCTGTCCATGGGAGTTTCCCTATTAGTTACTGCATGATTGGCAGCTGTGCTGCTGTTGTTCGGGCATAGAGGGTGCAGCATTGCTGACTGATTGAGGTCAAACACTCGAAAGTGTCTGAGAAGTGGTTTTACAAATGTAACACAATGTTAGTGAAGCATTTCTTTAGAGTTTTTATTTCCAGTAAGCAAAGCTTTCCCCAGAGTCAGTTTGCTTTCAGATATCCAACAATTAGATGCTATAATACTTTATAATAATTACATTGGGAGCAAGAATGCATTAAAATAATTTTAAATTGGGATTCAAGAACCACATCGTGAGTGAGTACTACTCTTAGAGTTAACCAGTGTGGTTTGCTGTGCCCTATAGGCTTAAGGTTTATTCAGAAAGAAAGCAGTAAGATGACAGGTGAGGGCCAGGCGTGGTGGCTCACACCTGTAATCTCAGCACTTTGGGAGACCAAGGCGGGTGGATCATGAGGTCAGGAATTCGAGACCATCCTGGCCAACAGGTGAAACCCCATTTCTACTAAAAAAACAAAAAATACAAAAATTAGCTAGGCATGGTGGTGGGTGCCTATAATCCCAGCCATTCACGAGGCTGAAACAGGAGAATTGCTTGAACCCAGGAGGCAGAGGTTGCAGTGAGCCGAGATTGTGCCATTGCACTCCAGCCTGGGCGGCAGAGAGAGACTCCATCGCAAAAAAAAAAAAAAAAAAAAAAAAAAAAAAAAGAAGAAGATGAGAGGTGAGACTAAGAGAAGAATAATAAAGGTATAGTAAGAAGAGGCTGGGCACGGTGGCTCACGCCTGTAATCCTAGCACTTTGGGAGGCCGAGGCGGATGGATCATGAGGTCAAGAATCGAGTCCATCCTGGCCAAGATGGTGAAACCTCGTCTCTACTAAAAATACAAAAAATTAGCTGGGCATGGTGGTGTGTGCCTGTAGTCCCAGCTACTCGGGAGGCTGAGGCAGGAAAATTGCTTGAAACCTGAAAACGGAAGTTGCAGTGAGCCGGGATTGTGCCACTGCACTCCAGCCTGGCAATAGAGCGGACTCTGTCTCAAAAAAAAAAAAAAAAGAAAATTAGAAAAAGATTAGGAAAATAAACTTATTGGGGAGGATTTTAACAGAAAACCTGAAATAATAAGGGGTTTTGTACTAACCTTTCCAGATTGTCAGGGATTGGATTGCTTGGGGCATTAATCCTACTGGGAAAATAATCCAATTCCCACACAGGTTAAGTCCCACCTTGCCTGGTGGCCTCGTCATGCTGTTTGCATCGTTTAATGGTGCTGTGCCTGCTTACCTTTACTATAACTGTATTCTGCTGGGCTTTCATCTTCATTTTCCCCTGTATTTGTCCTTACAGAGGAGATGCTCTTGAATATTTCCATTTCAGCTGTTGACTGCTCGGGTTAAAGTTGTGCAGTCATGGAATTCGGCCTAATGGTATATGGTGAACGTCCACAGAACTGTTAATACCGTTTACCAGTCACTGTTTTTAATGCCTAATTCATTCACTCCTCAAAGTGAACCATGAAGAATCTGAGTCACAGAAAGCTTGTATAACTTGCCCAAGGTCACTTGGATTGTAGGTCTCCGGGCAGAGCCTGGGTCCTGGGACTGTGTCCCCTGGTAGCAGTGAGGACTCCAGGAAGCCTTGGCGTTTGTTTCTCTGTTGGTACACACTGGCTTTGCATCCTGAGCCACGTCACCACTTCCTTTTTCAAGACTGTCCAGTGGAGACATCTGTGGTAGTCCTCAGGTGACCAGCAGAGTTAAAATGATGAAAGTCAAAGGATTCTCATCCCTCTAATATGACCTTGCAGAAGTCATGTACTCAACGACCTGTTGGTAGTGGGTGAGAAGTCCTTCCCTGCTGTGGAATTAGCCGCAGGTCCTGTAGAGTTTGAACGCCCTGTGGGTCGTTTTCTTTTGCTTCCTTTGGACTTGTCTCATGGAAGTATATGTGGAGAATGGGTCCTGTGTCATTGAAGGAAAACTTTTTCTAGATATGTAAATGCTACTTGGTTAGACTTCTAATTCCTCCATAGTATTAGGATCTATTTACATTTAAGAATTTTTTTAATGGTTGGATATTTCCTCACAGAGTGAAAAAAGGAAAAGTGTTTATATCAGCATTTTAGCTGCTTGATCCCTCCACTATGGCAGAGGTTTCATAGTTGTCAATGTTTTCAGAATTTTAAAATACATTTTCTATGAATTACATAAAAAGATCATTGACGTAGCTTAGAAGTTCACTAGGAAAATGGATGTGTCTATTTGGATACTTGAATTTTATGATATTAAGTGATATTAAGTAAAATTGTTTTACATTAATGTAATTGAACTCTTAAACATGCAATGAAAGGACTGTACAAAGGTATAAAATTAAGCATTTTTATATTTTAAGCTTTTTTATACTTAATATTTAGTTATGATGATCATTTCGTCTCTTTTATCCAAGTATTTGTGATACTTGGTGAGGTGGAATTATCTTCATGCATTCTTCCAAACCATTCCTTTCTCTTATTGAAAGCGAAATTGTCTTTTCAAAAACTCAAAAGAATGTTTCTTCATGGATATTATATGCAAATACGTACTACACATCAGTAGAATATTGAGTAATGGTGGCTAATACCTTCCAGTAAGAAACTATAACTCTTTTTAAACCATTAAAGCATTCAGTAAGTAGTAAATATGATTAGTTCAGTGTATTAGTCTGTTTTCATGCTGCTGATATAGTCATACCTGAGACTGGGTAATTTATACAGGAGAAGGGGTTTAATAGATTACAGTTCCATGTGGCTGGGTTAGCCTCAAAATCATGGTGGAAGGCAGTGAGTCACATCTCACATGGAGAGTAGCAAGCAAAAAGAGAGCATATGCAGGGAAACTCCTGTTTTTAAAACCATCAGATCTTATGAAACTTATTCACTATTATGAGAACAGCATGGGAAAGACTTGTCCCATGATTCAATTACCTCCCACCAGCTTCCTCCCACGACATGCGGAAATTGTGGGAGTTACAATTCAAGGTGAGATTTTGGTGGGGACACAGCCAAATATTGTTCAAGAATGCGGTAAATATCATTAGTTCAGGAATGTTTTCTTGAAATAGAATTTTTACTTGTAAACCAGTAAGAAAAAGACAAGCAACTTACAGGAATGTGGACAAGAAATAAGCTCAGAAGTGCACACAATATAAGAAACTCAGTGACTCTTGGGCAAACTCATCATAATAAGAGAAACACAAATGAAGAGAAATCCCACTGAAGTGGCGTCTGCTTATCATATGAGATAGAAATCCAAAGGAGAAGGAACAGGAGAACCTCAGCTTAGTGAGAAGGTGGGGGAATAAAGATTTTCAGACATTGCTGTTGAGAGTGCAGAAAAGTGCAAGCTATGTGGAAGGCAGTTTGGCAGATTTTATTAAACTTTTAGATGCATTTTCCCAGCGACTCAGTAATTCCACTTCTGGAAATTTCTCCTTAAGTTTTAATGTAGAGATCATCTGCATAAAAGTTTATTTTTTGCAGCATTATTTATAATACCCAAAGAGTGAAAAAATTCAAGTATTTATCAGTAGGATATTGGTTAAGTAGACTTTGGAGATCCATCTAATGAAATCTGTGCCACTGTTGAAAAGAATGAGGGAAGTCTCTGAACTGATGTGGAAGGCTCTCAGAGATACACAGTATCTCGATGGTACAGTAGGTATCGTATGACACCTTCTGTGTTAGAGAAGAACCAAGACAGTATATATTAGTGTTTGCTCATATTTCTGTAGTTACATAAGAAACTAATGAGAGTAAGTACTGGTGTTTGGGGTATGGGGGACAGCAGTGGGGAGCATGGCATAAGGGATGAAGGTAGACTTGACGTGTAACAATACTATTTTTATCTTTTGTTTGGTCTAAATAAGAGTACTATTCAAAAATAAACATATTATTAAAAATGGAGGGTTTTTGTAACTGAAAAGTATCCTAAAGATGATTTCAACAACCTTACTTATTTTATACATAGAGAAATGGAGGCTCAGTTGTGTTAAATGACTTTTCAAATCCTGGTGTAGAGGTGTTGGTTTAAAAACCCCAGTCTTAAGATTCCAAATCTAATGCTTTTTCTACACAGCCATATCCACACTTTACTGCCGTTCTGTCTTGCTGATATCTTGTTAATGTTCATCCTTCTTAGTAATTCTAGAGAGTTTGCAGGGCCTAAAGCAACCTAACTCATGTCAGTGGACCATGGCTTTACATGATTCAAATGGTCAGTATGTCACAGCAGAGAATTACAATTTTGGTGAATAATTCTACAAGGGTCTGTGGTTATAAGACAGTCATGGCTTCGTTCACGGACTCCCTTACTGTCTTGTGAGAGTGCAATATATTTATTTTTGTAATCAAACTGAATGAGCATTTAGAGGAGGTGGTGGTAGTGATTGTGGTAGTGGCGTTTTACAGTTTCCTTTTGAGGTGGTTGGTTGCACATCATCTTAATCTCAACACCAGGATTGACAGTCATGCTGTAGGGATGTTTCAAACACTGTTCTTCACTTTATGAATGTATGCAAGTAGAAGCTTTTTTTTTAAAAAAAATAAAAGGTTGTTGTGTTTAAATTAAATTCTTAGGTTTACATGTAGAATATGTTGGATTTATTATACATATTG
Source organism: Aotus nancymaae (assembly GCF_030222135.1). NCBI lineage: Eukaryota > Metazoa > Chordata > Mammalia > Primates > Aotidae > Aotus > Aotus nancymaae. The sequence goes on along the minus strand of NW_026988498.1, from coordinate 3,544,353 downwards.
CCAAGTGATTTCAGATGTTTTCCTGTGTGTATGTTTTCTATGAATGTATTGCCTTGTCTAGATTTCTGTTAGAAACATGAATGCTGCTTACAGTTACAATGTGTTGCTCAATTCCAAAAAGAGGTTGGGAAGCAGCTGATGAAATGAAAAAAAGACTAAAAGACTTCTGGTGGTGTAGAAAAGAGATACACAAAGAACACAGATATTTTATTACATTGTTTCAACTCTGTTCCTACTTAAAAAAAAAAAAATGTGTCCTCACACCTTAGGGACAAGTGAGCTAGAGTGGATAGGAATTTTTCAGTGTGACTTTTCTAGTAAGCATTTTCCTGGTAAGCAAAAGATAGCACCTTGGAGATTTTACCCAATTAGTTTAAACCCAATAAACAGCAAGTCAATTTCATAGGCACTGTGAAAAGTGATCAGCAGGTAAGTAGATCACCTAAGCCGAAATGTGTATGGGTCATCAACCATGGCATGCTATTTTAAAATTATTTCATTAACTTTTCTGTTGTAACATCAAAGATTAGTTGTAGAATTAGTTGTAGAGGAAAGGTTCCACCCAGGAACTTTTGAAGAAAATGTTCAGCCATTAAATTTCTGCTGTAAAAGATGTGAGCGAAGGCTGAAGTAATTGGCTTGTGTTAGCACTTTGAATTGCCTCTGTTAGGCTGACCATTTAATAGACACATAAACTGTTAATACATTTAGGAAGTAAAGATGCATTTTAAGTATTATTGAGACACAAAGCAGAGAACCCTAAGTGGTATTCTCTTTTCCTAAAGAAAAATCTCAGACACTGACTGATGAGCTTAATCCATTTGGTCACTCATGTTTCAGACATACCAAAGGGAGCAGAAAATAACATATAAGACAGACACTCAGGGCCCTACCACCTTGCTTCAACAGATGCTAACATTCTGCCTTGTTTGATTCACCTTTTTCAACAGTAAAATACGAAACATGAAAGCATTATGGGCATAATGAAGATTGAGTCATCTTTAAGTCCTCTATTTCTCACACCCCATACCTTACCCATCAGGGACTCCTGTCCACATTTTCAGAATCTCACCGCTTCTCCTCATGACCACCTGGCTCAGGCCACCAGTGAGTCTCACCTAGTTCCTGTAGTGGCCCCTCATTTTACTCAGGGGACTCTCACCACTGCTATCAGATTGATCATGTTAGAACATAAACCACAGGTCCCTTCTCTGCTCAGACTGTCCAGCACCTTCCACCTCACTCAGTGTCCATGTCAAGACTGTGGAAACAGCCTACAGCACCCAGCCATGCTGACTTCCACTGCCTTGTCCCACCTCCTCTCCTAACTCCCCACTCAGTCTGCTCCACTCACTGTCATCTCCTTGGTGTGGCACCTGCTGTTCCTTCTGCGCAGATGCCCTTCACCTGCTTCAGTCTTGGCTCAAGTGCTACCTGCTTGAAGTCATCTTTCTGAGCTTCCTGTTCAATATCAATAGCAAACCGCCACCCCCAACATTTGCCTCTACTTCCCTGCAGTGTATCACAGACCTTATCATGCAGTACACAAATAAGTAATATATACCTCTCTTGTTTATCTGTTTTTCATTCATCTCCCCACTAAAATGAAAGATCCAGAGCAGCAAGGGTGTTTGTCAGTCACTCATCACTTATCCTCAGTAGCTAGAATGGTGGGTGGCACTTGGGTAGGTATTTGTTGAAGTTGAATGAATTGAAGCTCTCTCCCCATTCTCTTCCACCCCTAGCCCTTCTCCCCTCATCCTCCACAGGGTGAGCATCCTCCTAAAGATTACATGCTTTTACGACATGACTGTGCAGGCTTCTCTGTTTGTGCGTTACCAGTATCATTGTTTTTATTATAGTCAAAATATCTAGCTATATACATATATAATGTGCTATGCATATCTTTATGTAACTTTTTGTTTATTAACATTTTTCAGATGCTTTTCCATGTTGGGACATGTAGATTATTCATTTTGCTTACTTTATGAATATACTGTAATATTTGAAAATCCCATTTACTATTGGTAAACATGGAAGGGATTTCCAGTTTTCCCTATTGCAAATGATCCTCAAATCTACATCCAATGTCCCCAAGTATAAGAGATGCTTTCAGGGGATATCCCTGGAATTCCATAGATAGTAACAAATACTCTCTACGATGTGTCAGTTTACGTTTCTAACATGGTGTTTGAGCATTCCCATTTTGTGTTACCCTTACTGTTGTGTGATATTCCCAGGGTTAAGCATGACCCCTCTGAGGGGAGTGAAGCAGATCTCCTTATTTCACTGGGTGGTCCTGATCACTAGGATGGTTGAGCATTGCATCCTGTGCTTATTGGCCATTTGTGGTTTTCTTCTTTAACCCATTTTCTGTTGATCATAGAAGTAGTTTATATATTCTAAAATGAATCCTTTCTCAGCAATGTGCTTCACACACATATAATAACCTAGTCTGGCTTGTTTCTTTGCTTTTTAATGATTTTTTATGGCATATTGAATTAGTAAATTATAATGTAGTCAAGCAGCCATCTTTCCCTGTATCCATTGTTTATATATCTGTAGAATTCCTTCCTACTGATGTGTTTTCTTTGAAACTCTTACAGTTTTACGTTTCCATGTTTAGCTCTGTAACCTACTTGAAAATGATTTTTGTACTGGCACGAGGAAGGAAAACTTTCTTATTTTTCTTGCTTGAATTGAATTGCATTTTCTATTTCCACACTTGTCTCTACATCATTTGTTGAATGGTCTGCTGTTTCCTCTTTGATTTATAATGGGACCACTGTCATGGATCCATCCCTTTGTGGGGGTGACTCTTACCCTGTTCTTTGTTATTCTGCTTCATCAGTCTGTTTGTATATCCCTGAACAAATTGCTATTACTTTATAATAATATAGTCTTGATAGCTATTAATTGAGTCACTTTTTCTTTTTTTCTCAAAATTTCTTGGTTATTTTTGACAGGTCATTCTTGTACATGAATTTTAGCATCAGTTTGTAAGGTTCTATAGTCCCACTGGATTTTGGCATTGCATTGAATTTATAGATTAATTTGGAAAAATTGCTTTTTCTTTTATCTTTTTATAACTTTCTTTTTTTGTTGGAATATTTCCCAGATACCTTATCCTTCTGCTTGCTGTGGTGAATGGGATTTCTTTTCATTTCTTATTGGTTGTCAGCTGGTATAAGAGAATACCACTGATTTTGTATATTTATGTCTTGTCTAGCTACCTTTCTAAACTGTCTCAAAAACATTTTGTGTAAGATACGACTTATGTGATTCTTGAAACTTCGGTAAAACTATTTTATAAACCTATCTGGAGCTGGTGATATTGTTGGTATTTTATTGAGTATGAATTTATTTCCTTTAGTGAATATAAGTTTAGTCAGGGTAACCATTTATGTATTTTACAGTATTGTCTGTTTTAGCTGCATTTTCAAATTTATTGTCACATCATTTGGTCAGGTCAAGTTTATTTATTGAATTATTCAGATTTTCTATATCCTCACTATATTTTTATCTGTTCTGTAAATTTCCAAATGGTACTTTAAAATATCATTTTGAGATTGAGGATTTGCTAGCATCTCTTTGTTTTTGTGTTGGATATGTTTGTGCATGGTGTGTATGTGTGGTGTGCGTGTGCGTAGGTGTGTATGTGTGGTGTGTGTGTTTGTGTCTAATATGTGACGTGTATATGTGGTACATCTGTGGTGTGTGTCTGTGTGTGCTATGCGGTATGTAGTGTGTGGTGTTCATGTTAGAAGCTGTGTTAAGGTGTTCAGATTCAGGATCATTAGACTGGTGGACGCTCTCTTTTTTCCTGGTAAGGCATTTTGCTTTAAAGTCAATTTCTCTGGCCCTCCCTTGAGTTCGTTAGTTTCCCTATGTGGTTTGTGATTGTTGATTGTAAACTAATTTCAATGGTGGTTGTTATTTATGAGGCAGTTCTGAATGCCCTGGATTGAAATCATCTCTTCAATCTATGTTTATTTGTTACTGTCTGTTCACCTGCTGGGAAATAAACCTCATAGGGTCAAGGATATTTTTTTTAAATCTCTTTTGTTCACTGCTGCATCCTCAGCACCAAAACCAATGTCTGGTCCCCAGTTATTCAAGGAATGAGTGGCTGAATTTGGTATTAATTTCTCAGTCTGTGTCCCACGGAATTGGAAAGCTGGACCCCACATCTGTGTGTGCCACTGGCCTAGGGGATTTCATGGATCTCCTTTTTTCTTCTTCAGAACCCCAGGCAGGTAGCCCATCTCTGCTGCCTCTCTGATCCAGTCGGCTTAGTTTGTCTGGTTCTATTTTCATAGACCAGGCCACTCCCTGGGGCCAGGTGAAGAAAGTAGCCTCGGGTCCTCCTGCTCATCTTCCTTGAGCCAGGCTGTCCTCTCTTCTCTGTGAGCTGCTGGGCTGCTCAGTTCTGGCTTTCGGGGCTCTTTCATTTTCCTTTTTTTTTTTTTTTTTGGTGTCTGGAGATTTTCTTCTCTTTTGAGTTCGGCTATGTAATTTTTTAAAAATGTATTTCATCTGATATTTGATATTTGATATCTTGACAGGGAGACTGTCAGATCATCCTTACCCAGCTACTGGACTTGGAAGCAAGTCTCATTTCTAGCTTTCTGATTCATTCTTGAGCAAAAAGGTCACTTTTGATTAAAAAGAGTTGGGAGAGTAAAACTCTCTGGGTCATTTTTAATATCTGAAAATATTTCTGATTGTTGAAAACTTAAGAATCTTTCACATTTACCCTTAATTTACTTCAATCTTCAGGATCCGTAAGATGTTTTTGGCATTTACAGCTTATATTTATATGATGTTAGACCCCATCCTGGGCACATGCCAGTATCCCCTAACATTATGTTTATAATTCAAAATAACATGTAGAACATTCCCTCAGCAGAGAAGTATATTAAGTGTCATACCATGACTAAGATTAAGTACTTCTCAATGTAATGTTTTAAAAGATAAGAAGGGTGGTATGGCTAGTGTTTATGCTAATTGTCTTGTTTATTTTCTCGTTCCTTATTTTCTCTTTGTTTGTTTTTCCTGCACTGTTCCATGAACATAAAAACACAGAATAATTCAGTTGGGAATGAATGAAAGTGTCACTTTTAAAGATCAGCATCAAGGAGGGCTTAAAATTGAACATCACCCAAGAATATGGACATAGCTAGAAGATTTCAAGAGGGAGGCTGTAGTTTTTTATCAAACAGCATGGACAAGAACAGATGCTTTAGTCAGTCACTGCTGTTTTTGCTGTCCTACCTGTCAGCCTGCAACATACAGAAGAAACTCCTTTGTGAAACAGATGGAGGCAATATTGAGCAAGTCGTGCTCTGGAATAGACAGACTGGCTCCCAGGACCAGTTCTGCCAGCTGAGGTCTGTGCGATCTTGCCTCCCTGCCTGGGCCATGGGACATTCATACACTAAAGGAATGCCACAGAGCATGTGGCTTTACTGGGTGTTCAAGGAATGTTGGTTGCTTCAAAAACAATAAAAACTTGGGCTTGAAAGGAGAAAGATCAGCTTTAAATCAGAAGAGTAAGGCATTGCAAAAATGCCCCAAAGTGCTGCTCTGTGAGTCCTGAAACTTTCAAAGGACTGAGAACATGTTCTTAGACCTTAGGTTCTGTTACGTCAACATTTGTGCACATATCTGGGTCCTGGTATTTGCTGACTTTGAAGATGATTGTATCACTTTTCCAAGCGAGGTTGAACCGAAAGCTAAATAAGCTTGCTATTTACACATGTTCTTCTAACATTGAATAGAGTAAACATTCCCTGGGGTGAGGAAGATCTCTCTATGGAGCTGTTCCCTCTCAGAGCCGTCTTTCCTCGCTCTCTGAGTTTGCCTCCATCCTTGCTTTTACCTTCCTGTGTCATCGGTGTCAGGCTGTGCGTAGTCGCTGGAGCCTTGTCCATCTTTATCAGTAACTAAGCAGAATCGGGCAAACTGGAGACTCAAGTGAAAGGTGCTTGAACAAGCGCATTTCCTTGTTTTAGAAAGTGTTATTGCTTTACAAGACTTAAGAGTTGTTTTTTTTTTTTTTTTGAGACAGAGTCTCGCTCCGTCGCCAGGTGCCAGGCTGGAGTGCAGTGGCACAATCTCGGCTCACTGCAACCTCCGCCTCCCGGGTTCAAGCAATTCTCCTGCCTCAGCCTCCTGACTTAAGAGTTTTTTAAAGAATTTTTAAAATAACAGATTTATCCATACTCATTCATTAACATTTTGAAAAAGTAGAAAAGTCTGAAGATGTATTTGTTACAATAATCCTATCCTGGTGAAATAATTTTGGGTATATATTCCTTCAGATTTGTTTCCTTAGATATGCAACTTTATATATCTGTTTAATCATTTTGAATCCACTGTTTTATGAACTGGGTTTTGTTGCTTATTTATTAAGTTGAGTCATGCGAAAATACTCATTCCTAAGTGACCATGGAGAGGCCCATGATTTGTAGGTAGTTTATTTCAACATTTCCTCATTGTTCCTGTTTCTTGTTTCTTTGTTGTTGTTGTTGTTGTTGTTGTTACCAGGCTGGCTGGAGTGCAGTGGCGCGATCTCGGCTCACGGCAACCCCCGCCTCCTGGGTTCAAGCGATTCTCCTGCCTCAGCCTCCTGAGTAACTGGGACTACAGGCGTGTGCCACCACACCCAGCTAATTTCTACATTTTAGTAGAGACGGGGTTTCACCACGTTGGCCAGGATGGTCTCGATCTCTTGACTTCATGATCTGCCCGCCTTGGCCTCCCAAAGTGCTGTTTCTTGTTTTTAATTCACTGTTGTATGTAAAATGTTTGTACCATTGTCATCTTCAGAATGGAATTCCTGCTCCAGTCACACCTGCCTGTCTGCTCTGGTCCCACAGTCCTTGCTGACCCTGGAACCATACAGACTCTCCCTGGGCTTCTGCAGTTGCAGGTCCCTGGCCCTGCACTCTCTGCCCCTGGATTGCCGCATGCCTGGCTTTCTCAGCTCCTCCACGCCTTTGCCCAGCACTCATCTTCTCATTGAGGCCTCCCTGAGCTCTCTGTGCAAGGGCAGCTCTCCTTCTGTGCCCTGCCCACTTTCTCTATGACATCCGTGATCATCTGACTTTTTAGATTTGCGCCTTATCTGTCTCTATTGCCCGAAATGTAAGCTTGGAGAGTTAGGATTTTTGTCGGTTTGGCTCCCTTGCCCTGCACCCAGCAGTTGGGCAGGAGTTTTGAATGAGTGAGTGTATGCATGAACTCATGGCTGGGCTGGAGGGTAGACACACTCCTGAGGATTTTGACAGGTTACCAAACTGACATCGACGGTAGGTTTTTAAAGTTCCACTCCAACCACAAACACATAAGAGTACCTGCTTTCTAACAGCCTTTAGAATGGTGGATTCTTAGTGTTGTTTTTCATTTTGCCAGCCAGGTAGGTAGCAAACATGGTATTCCATTGCTATTTTTGTTTTTTAGTAAGATTGTATATGTTTTTTCATAGCCACCCAGGATAGAAGAGTTTTTATTTCTGCGTATCTCTTTTGTTAGAGAATTTTTTTTCTGTAAACCCTTCCCCTACCCCGTCTTAAGCCTCCAGAAAGGGGAATATACCCACCATGAGTGTCTGAAGATTGTCCTAATTCACTTCCTCCAGGAACTGGATGAAGTCAGGATTCTAGTGGCAAATGCAAAGCTGGGGGAAGGCTGAGGGGAGGCAGTCATGGTGTATTCCATGTGCTGAATAGACTCTGGGTTGATCAGCCAATGCCTTAATTATCATTTAAAATAGAGCAAAGATTCTATGTTTTAAAATAATTTTTTGTTAATATTTTATGATCACTGTTGAAAACTTAAAAATACAAAGATGTCAAAGAAGAAAGTAAGTAGCCAAGAGGCCTACCACCAAACGATTATTGTGATATTTATTATTAAGTTTTTTGTACATTTTCTCTGGTCTTCATCTTTGAGTATTTTTATACAAATCTAATAATTCTGTATATATTTATAGCAATCTTTTCATCTAAAGCTATAGCAGTTATTTTTTATGATTTTTTTTAACTACGTGTAGTTTCATGCCTGTGTGGCATTCCACATAGTTGGAGAAGTCTCATGTCATTTCCTGTTACTAAACAGAAGGTTTTTTTCATTTTTTTTCCTCCAGTATTACCAATGATAATGCCATAAGCGTCTTCATGTACTACACTTTTTCAGTTCTTGGGGTCATTTTTATGGGACGAGTTCCCAGAAATGAAATGGAATTGTCAAAGGGCAGGAACTTTTTTATGGCCAAATAGTTTTTCCAAAGAATTATCCATGTGCACTGCCAATAATAATGTGTGCAAATAGAGCTGTTTTATGTCAATTAATTTGTATCTGAGGGAAATGGCTCATCAACATCTTCCCTTCTGGACCTGTAAGGGTTGGAACTTCATTCAGAATAAACACTAATAAAAGCTTAAATAAATCTAATGGTTGTGGTTCAACAGTCTCTCAGGGCAGCTTGCTGCAAATTTTAATTGCCTAAGGGGTTTTATTTTCTTTCGTTTTCTTCTCCCCTCTGCTATTTTCCTCCCTCCCTCCAGGTTTAAAACATGTTTTCCTGGCCACAGTTAAGCCTTAGTACTTTTTGTTCTGTCTTTGTTGATTAATGAGTATAATTGACCCTGTCGTCTCTATTACACAATCCACAGCAATTTGTTTTTGTGTCGCAGTTATTTTCTGAGCTGTCACAAATCTGCCTGACAAAGAGAGCTCATTATCAGCCCAAAGAAAAAGAATTTTAAGTGATAAAGTGAGTAAAGGTCCCGAAGAGGAGGAGGAGGGGAAGGAGGAGTCTTAGCTGTTTGAATGTCAAGGAAATGAGTGTGTTCTAGAGGCAGAAAAATTAACTGTTGCTTCGAACATACCCAGCAAGACTTGCTGCTTTTTTACCTAGAAATGATCAGATTAGAAATGGCTCTCCACAGACAGAGTGTGGAGGACTGGATGAATATATGGAAGACTTGAATGTAGGTCCGAGAAAACAGGGGACATGACATTTTATAGGATGGGTTGATGCTCATTAGAAGTTAGCTATAGAAAGCCCAGCTTAATGTCTCTGTGTAGGGAATAGCAGTGACTTCCAAGTTGGAGATCTTGACTTTAACAAAGTCTCTCTTCCAAAACCCCAGACAGACAGGATCATTGTGTTACAGAGAGTTGTCTTCATGGATGGAGTCATGAGGTCTTCTTAGAGGAATGCCTTGTTAGGTAACTGCTCTTCATCCAGCTGCATTACGCTTTTCTTCTAGGAGCAGAGAAGGGAATTAACCACGGAGAGTTGGGGAAAAAAGTCCTCAGTAGCAAAAGTAAAATAATTAGTAATGGTGGGTCTGAGTCATGGAATGCAATAGCAGAGGGACCTAAAAGCTTTTCTATTTATTTATTTTTTGAGACAGAGTCTTGCTCTGTCTCCTAGGCTGGAGTGCAGTAGCACGATCTTGGCTCACTACAACTCTGCCTCCTAGGTTCAAGCAATTCTCCTACATCAACCTCCTGAGTAGCTGGGATCACAGGAATGTGCCACCATGCCCGGCTAATTTTTGTATTTTTAGTAGAGATAGGTTTTCACAATGTTGGTCAGGCTGGTCTCAAACTCCTGAGCTCATGATCTGCCTACCTCGGGCTTCCAAAGTGCTTGGACTACAGGTGTTAGCCATCGCGTCCGGATGCTTTTCTCTTTATTTTGTGAACTTGTGGATGAGGAAAGTGGGCACAGCAGATTTAATCTGCTTATTCCTGGGTCCATCCCATTACTGGCAGACCTGGGTCGTAAACCTAGATACCCTCTTCTCTAGTTCTGGGCCCTTTGTCTTGTTAGGAAACTTCTCTGTTTGACATGTCTTGAGGCTAATTCTTCTACAGTAATGTGAGGCTCTGATCCAGACAGCTCCAGAGAAACTGTGCACAACATGGAGGGATTTCTTAACTATAGAGAAACTCACATTATATTACCTTGTTTGTGAGATGTGTTTCGTTGTGTTTAAAAAGGTTCAGAAGAAAGTTGGCTTTGGTCCTGTCCAGAAACCTCTGATGCAAGAGCCATTTAACTGGAGGGGAGCTTTGGAGAGAAGGGCAGGAAAAAGGGCAGGTGGAAGAACTCAAAAAAACCTCTTTGATAGTGGCTGGAAAGAACTGTCAGTCTTTATAGCATGAAACAGCTGTCTTAAGAAAGAAGGGGACCTGCCACTGATGGTCAAGAGGATATAGGAAGGTCACGGGTCAGTCTCTGGGACCAGAGAAGGACAGCTGCTTTTTTGGTTAACCCTCACCCTCCCATCTTAAAAAAACTAGGATATATTGAGTGTGCTTAATGAAAATAATTCCTATTTTTTGCTCGGGAATGTAAGTGGAAGCAACCAGTATCTTTAATATGTTGAGTTTCTTTAATAAAGAATTTCCAGGCTGGCCATGGTGGCTTACACCTGTAATCCCAGCACTTTGGGAGGCCAAGGCGGGCTCATCATGAGGTCAGGAGCTGGAGACCATCCTGACCAACATGGTGAAATCCTGTTTCTACTAAAAATACAAAAATTAGTTGGGTGTGGTAGCACGTGCCGATAATCCCAGCTACTCGGGAGGCTAAGGCAGGAGAATCATTTGAACCCGGGTGGCGAAGGTTGCAGTGAGCTGAGATCGTGCCACTGCACTCCAGCCAGGGTGACAGAGTAAGACTGTCTCAATAAATAAATAAGTAAATAAATAAGTAAATAAATAAATAAATAATTTGCACGCATAGAATCTGTGATAATATGGGGAAAAGAAACTGAGGGATTTGGATAAAAAACATAAGAAATCCCCTATAGATTTACTTTACGTAGGTTTCAACCAATAGAGAGCACCATAAATAAAAATACGAGGGACATTTACACACTTCAGGTAATCACAGTTGGACTGTGAATTTCCTTTGCTTGTTTACTGAAAGATCCTAACACCTCACTCCCTTTTCCTTGTCTGTTCATTGGTTTGATTTTGCTGAGCAGACTCCCATTAAGAGGCATTTTCCTACCTGGGTTATGCCTGTCTTATGTATAATTCAGACCTCTTTTCTCTCACCTATTCTCCTCTCTTGCTGTGGTGGACATTTATATAGTTGCATCTTCCTCCGTCCAAATGAAGTAAATATAAAGAAAGAAAGAAAAAAGCTACTTTAGTGGGCTCTGTGTTTGGTTACGTTCAGTGTGTATAAACAGTTTTGTTCAGCTGCCTTTCGCAGTATTTGCAAACTACCCCCAGAGCTTCCAGCAGAGGCCTGCCTCCCGCAGTTCTGAGGTTCCTTCAGCCTCAACAGGACAGCTCCAGGGCGACGTTTGCCTTCCTCCCCTCCCCTCATTTCTCTGGGGGCTTTCTCTCCAAGCCCTCTACTCTTTCCTGCCCTCTTCTCTGCCTTCTGTTACTTTTTAAAAAGTTCTCCCTGGTACTGTTTTGTTTTGTGTAGTTTTCACCAGTAAAACCTCACGTTTTCCATAAAGACACTGAAAAGTAAGCTCCCATGAACTCAGGTTTCCCATGAAGGGAGATGTCATTATCTATTTCTGCACAGTGAGTGGTGAGAGTGTGTTTCGTGTCATATCCTGGCTTAGCTCTTCTCCCTTATGGCAAATGCCCCCACTGGCAGGAGCTGCCGCAGGTAAGTTACACCATTTTTCACCTGGCTTCAGATACTGTGTTATAGTAATGATGTTTTTTTGTTTTGTTTTGTTTTGTTCTGTTTTTACCTGTGTTGAGTACTTTATTTTTTCCAAAATATTTCATCTGAGCTTGTGGAATCTGAAGTACTGTTAGGCATCGGAGGACATTATCTTTTGGTGGCCTAAACTTGCACCCCTTGTGATTTTGCTCATCTGTCTGGGATTTTGCTTAATTTATGCTATTTTATCTGTGTTTTGTCATTCGCAGGTTACTCTGGCCAGGACTTTGACTGGGCAGATTATCACAAGCAGCATGGGGCGCAGGAAGCCCCTCCCTTCTGCTTCCGAAATGTAAGAAGCTTCTCTCTTACCTAATTTTAACAAATCATAGATTTTGTTTATCATAAGTTTTATAACTTGCTTTTTATTGGTGAAGCAAGGTTGGAGTATTACCGTGCACTGGAGAACTACAAAATGTAGTTTTTGGAAAGCCCTGCTTTCAGGTTGTACATTTGCTAGGGTGGTGCTGGTCTGTGCTAACAAATTGACTAATAAATGCACAGTGGCTGGAACATGCTGAAGGGTGATGGCCAAGTCTCACTTACAGAAGAGCCCAGGGTTTTCCTGATTAGTAGGTGGTTCTCATCATGGTGAGTAACCTAGCCAGCAGAAGGAAAAGACAGGAAGGAGAAGGTGTCGCTGATTCCAAAGACCGCAGCCTGATAGCAGCGTGTGTTTCTGCTCTTGCCTTTCTACTGGTGGGAGCTCCTCACTTGGCTGCACCAGGTCACAGGTGAGACCAGGAGGTGGGTCCTGCCTGGGCTTGCTGCTCAGCTGTGATTCTGGACTCGGGGGGGAAGAGGACACATTTTGGTGGATGGCTGGCCGTCTGTGCCCGTTAGAGGAACACTTGCTGTGTAGCATCTTACCCACGAGCCCGTGGAGAGGAGAGTCTTTGCTCCTGAGGCCTAGTCTTAAAATGCAGTCTTACTTATTTTGATGGCTTTAGTACTTTCTTTGATGTCCAGTAAGGTGTCAGTGAGTTGTGTGCTTTGCTTACCTTAAGCTACTACCTGTCCATATAGAGCTTATTGGAGCATAGTAATAGGATTTTTGTGACATATAAAGTAGCAATGAGCATGTGTGTGTGTGCACATGCGTGTACTTACAGCATTATAGGAGGTCATCTTCTAAACTACAGTCATGCGTTGCTTAATGATGGGGGTATATTCTGAGAAATGCATCATCAGGCCACTTCGTTGTCGTGTGAATGTCATAGAGTGTACCTTGTACCTACACAGGCCTAGATGGCATAGGCTACCCTACATATAGCTTTGAGACTTATCCACAGCCTGGGTGGTATAGCTTATACCACATAGCCTAGGTCGTGTGGCATGACCGTGTAATCGTACAGGACGACCATTGTATGCACAGTTCATCAGCGACTGAAACGTCACTATGCGGTACATGACGGCTGTAGTTTACACGGTTATCAATAATTCATCAACCCTAGAACCGTGAGTAGAGACATCATTTATCTCTGTTTTAAGAATTAGGCTTAATGTTCAATGTACTTTTAGTTAGGAAAGTTAATTTATGTTAAGACAAAATGGTTACAGTCCCCTCTTAATTGAGATCTGTAACAGCAGTGCAAAGCACGCGCAGGTCAGAGACTTGTTTGCTGAGCGTGCGCTCCTGGAGCTGCAGGTTCGTTCCCACTGCGCCTGTCATTGCACACGTGACATAACAATGTGAAAAATGAAGCGAGAAAAGAGTGGCTGAATAGGCAGGAGTTCCAAAGTCGGCGTAAGTCAAAATCAGATTTTGGAGGATTCAGTAGGTTGCTGACTGGGTCAGCTGGTACTTGTAAGTACAGAAGCGCGTCAGCAGCAAGGTTGGAAATCAAGGATCCTTCTATGATTGAACAGCGTTGAGAAGCAGCTCGAATCTCAGTCGAGTTCTCATCTTATCTAGGTTTCTTGGAGTCTGCCGGGCACCTACATGATCCAGGGAGCAGGCAAAAATCTAGGCAGAATTTACACATCGAATTTTTGGGGTTCCCGGTCTGGCTCTCCCCGGGATTGCCACTGAATGACATTGCCTTTGCACAAGAGCAGTTTCTCTGTATCTTGAAGAACTGAGTGGTGTGTGTTTAGGTGACAGGGCTGGCTGCGTAACTGTGCCCCAACAAAGACCACAGCTGGTGAACTCCAAAAGCTTTGACATCCTGCGTGGTCTTGACTTCTCACTGTATTGATGTCACGGTCACAGAATCTGCTGGCTTGTCTGCTTTCATTTAGGGCTGTGGAAACATTTGGTAGCACCCTAAAACCCTTTTGAGATTGTGCTTTGTACCCGACAAGGTACAAGGAGAAATATTCCTTCTCCGGATCATTAGCCTTTGGAAGAAAACCTTATCTCTCCCTTTCATTCTATATTTAAAGAGTGATTTCTTCTATGACAACAGAGTCCCACTGTAGCTTCTTTTTATCAATCCTCTCTTCCCATTCACAGCCATGAGTTGTCCACATGGGTTTGAATGGTAGAGCAAGGCACCACATTCCCAGGTGGCTTCTGAGTTTTCAGGATTTGGCTACCAAGGTGCTCTCTGTTCGGATGAATTTGTGGACGTGTTCAGTAGGAATGCCTCTGTTTCTGGCACTCCGTTTATGTAATAGACAGGATTGTCGCTCTGTTTATGTAGGAGACAGGATTGTTGATGTATGCATTGCATTGGTGCTGCTTTGCTGAATTTGTTAGCTTGCTACAAGTGCTCCTTAATGGAATGCATATTACGACTTCATTTTTTAATCACACATCTCCTGTGTATTAGAGGAGAGCTAGTGTGGAATTGGATGCATGGAAGACATTTCCCCAGAGATGTTTAACAGAGGCTGTTATGAAAGGGATCGACACAGTAAAATGCTTGGTAAATAAACTCACAGGTAACAGTTTTGCTATTGATCCTTTATAAATTACCCTCAAGCGGTGGATTGAAATGAAAATAGGTTATGTGGTTGTAGCATTCCCTTGTTAAGAAGGATAAAATGCATTTTAACTTATTTAGAGGCTTTTCAAGTGGCCGATGCATTGTATTTTCAGAAGGAAGCTCAATACGTAATAGCCATGGGTGAGGCAGAGTGACTTGCAGAAACACAATAGCCCACCTAGAAAATCTTTGATTCCTATTTCCAAAGAAAAAGGCATGGAGCCAGTTGATTCCTTAACATGCACCGGATCACTTTTTTTCAGGTTACATAAAGATATAATTGTACTTTTCAAATTGAGTTTTAGAAAAGGACAATTACCTTGATTTACTTCCACTAGTCACAAAAAGTAGTAGTCTCTGTTACTTAGAGGAACCTGTTTATCTTGGTATCTATAAATATCTAGATCCAGAGTATTGTAATATGTCTCATGACAATTTATAGTAGTTGGCAATTTGGGAAATTTTCATATTTGTTTTAAAATAATGTTTTCAGTATTGGCTGAGTAAGCTCAGACTGAATCGACCCTTCTGCGTGCACACAGAGCAGTTCTAAAGTCTGGGCACAGGACCAAAAATCACTGTTTGGGGGTAGTGGAACATGAACAAAAGTAGGCATATTTCGAAGGGAACAGGAGATTGGAAGAAGGGAATAGCATGGGGGAATTGTCCCATTTTTTCAGGCTTTTACCTCAGGGCAGCCGCAGTTGACAACATGTGAGATAACTTAGAGAGTGATGTAAAATTCACGGTCTCTCTGGCCTAATGAACCACATTACAAAATTTGATCAACTGCCAATCCTGGAGAGTGAGGGGAAACTCAGACAGGGGAGAGCCAGGACCCCAAATTCTATGTGTAAATTCTGTCTAGGTTTTTGGAGTGATCCCTGAATCATGTAGGTGCCAGGAAGGCTCCAAGCAGCCTAGGAAAGCTGAACTCAATTGAAATTTGAGCTGCTTCTTAAGAGACAGTCTGAAGTTTCAGTCTAACCAAGATGATTGCTTACTAAAATAGAAAAGTTGACACTCTTTTAGGAATATAACATAATCTAGAGTCTCCACAACATAACATTTAAAATATCCATTCTTTAATTCCCACATTGCTCAAGACAAATGGGAAAATCAGCCTCATTCTCAGTAGAAAAGATAATGAACACAGACTAAACCAAGCATAGACTAAACCCATCATGACCCAGGTGTTGGAATTACAAGACAAGTGTTTTCAATCCCCCATTATAACTAAGTGTGATGTAAAGCAGTGGTTCTTAAAGTGCGGTCATGAGACCAGCAGCCTTAGTATCACCTGGGCACTTGTTAGAAATACACAGTCTCTGGCTCCACCTACAACCAACTGAATCAGAAACTTTAGGGAGAAGCCCAGAAGTTTATATTTCTAAAAGATTTTCAAGAGGGGTTCTGATCCTAAAGTTTAAGAACTGTAGATATAAAGGCAAATATTCTCATTATGAATTGAAAGGAAATCCTTAAGAAGAAGTAGAAACTGTAAAAAAGAGAAATTCTAGAACTGAAAAGTACAGTATCTGAAATCAACAAATTCATTGAAGTAACTTAATGGGGATGACAGAGGAAAGAGTCTATGACCTTGAAGACAAATTATTCTGTCTGAAAAACAGAAGAAGATGGATGGGGCAATGAAGGACAAATGGAATTTCAAGATCTGAGGGACAGTTATCACAGAGAATTGAAGACCCAGAAGAGGTGGCTGAATAAGTATAAAAATAGACACTTAACCAAAGAAGATGTATGGACGCCCCAGAAAAACACAGGAAAACGTGCTCAGCATCAGTAGTCAGCGGGGCAAATGCAAGCTAACACCACCGTGAGACACCACTAGGTATCTGTTAGAAGATTTTGAAAAACTGGCAATATCAGGTGCTGATGAGGATGTGTAGCGACTAAACCCTCCTACACTGCTCGTGAGAATGCAAAATGCCGTAGCAACTTTGGCAAACATTTTGGCAGCTTCTTAGTAGTTAAAAGTTCATTTACCATATGGTCCAGCAGTCCCATCTCTAGAGTAATACAAACTTAATGGTATGGGTTGGATCGTATGTTCAAATCATAACCCCCAATACCTCAGCATATGAGTGTCTTTGGAGATACGGTCTTAAAGAAGTAATTAAGATAAAACGAGGTCCTAAGGGTGAGCCCTCATCCAGTATAACTGGTGTCCTTATAAGAAAAGTGGGTGCCAGGCACAGTGGCTCACACCTGTAGTTGCAGCACTTTGTGAGGCCAAGGTGGACAGATCACTTGATGTCAGGAGTTCGAGACCAGCCTTACCAACATGGTGACACCCCGACTTTACTAAAAATACAAAAAAAATTAGCTGGATGTGGTGGTGCATGCCTATAGTCCCAGCTACTCAGGAGGCTGAGGCAGGAGAATCACTGGAACACAGGAGGCAGAGGTTGCAGTGAACTGAGATCATGCTGCTATACTCCAGCCTGGGCAACAGAATGAGTCCCTGTTTGCAATTAAAAAAAGAGGGGATTGAACCCCAAACAGATCTTAATGGCTTAGCTAGTTTCTCCACCTATACAAATCAGGACACTCTTACTGCTGTTTATGTTAGGTAATTACCAGACATAAAGCTTGCTGAAATTGGAACTGCTAAGTACACACAGAGCCATGACCACACGAAGACACAGAGAGAAGACGACAGCTGCAAGTCAAGGAGAGAGGTCTCAGAAGAAGCCTGCCCTGCCAACACCCTGATCTATGACTTCAGCCTCCAGGACCATGAGAAAATAAATTTCTGTTTGCTTAAACCTCACAGTCTGTAGTATTTTGCTATAGCAGCCTGAGCAGATTAATATACTTATGTTTACATGAAAAGTTGTACCAGAATGTTTACAGCAGCTTTAATCATAATCACTGAAAACAGCTCAAATGCCCTTTAACTGGTTAGTGGATAGATAAGCCATGGTGCATCTGTACAAACTACTCAGCAAGAAAGCAGAAGAAACTTCCATTTCATGTAATAGCATGGATGAATCTCAGTGCATTATGCTAAGTGAAAGAAGTCAGACTCGAAAGGCTACAGATAGTGTGAGTCCATTTACATGACTTACAGAGTAAAACAGGATTCTGATCCTAAAGTTTAAGAACTGTAGATATAAAGGAAAATTTTCTCATAATGAGAATATAAAGAAATATAAAGGAAATTATAGGAACAGGAAACAGATTGATGGTTGCTAGGAATTGAGTGCTTTGGAGCGACTGATTACCAAAGGACCCCGGTGCAAGGGTATTTAGGGGGTGAAGCTTCTGTGTGTTGGTTGTGGTTATAATGCTGCATAATGAAATGCACTGGTCTCACAGCCTTACCCTCATAGAACAATATACCCAAAAGACTGAATTTTACTCTGTAAAAATGCTTAAAGTTATCTTGAAAAGTCAATAGCAAAAAACAAAGGAAAATAAAGATAACTTCAGAGCAAAGAAAACTACAGGAATTCATCATCAGAAAGACCTACATTATTACAAAAAAATTCTTTTTTTTTTTTTTTTTGAGATGGAGTCTCACTCTTTCGCCCAGGCTGGAGTGCGGTGGTGAGATCTCAGCTCACTGCATCCTCTGCCTCCTGGGTTCAAGTGAGTCTCCTGCCTCAGCCTCCTGAGTAGCTGGGATTACAGGCACATGCCACCATGCTCAGCTAATTTTTGTATTTTGGTAGAGGTGGAGATTCATCACATTGGCCAGGCTAGTCTTGGACTTCTGACCTCGAGTGATCTGCCCATCTCGGCCTCCTGCAGTGCTGGGATTACGGACATGAACCACCCACCCAACCTTTACTACGAAAAATTCTAAAGGATATTCTTCCCACTTCCTTTAAAGGAAAATGATGCCGGATGGAAACTCCATCTACCCACTTGAACTGTTATCAAGGGATATAGGAAGGTGGAAGAAATGCTATGTACTTCAGTGATCCCATAGAAGGAAGGGTACATGTGGAACTGGAGAGAGAATGAATTCATACTCTCACTCGTTTAACAAATATTATTAGGCACCTACTGTGTGCTAGGCATAGTTCTAAGAAATGAAGACCCGCTGGTTCTTTCTTCATGAGCGGTGGGAAGGAACAAACACTCACACAAGTCGGTCTTGTTGATGTAGGATCCGTGTGCATTTCTTTCTCTTTCTTCATCGGCCCTGCTTTGTCCGGCTGCGTCAGCACTGGCTCAGTGTCGGTCGTGTTTCTCTTGCAGACATCATTCAGTCGAGGTTTCACAAAGAACATGAAACTTGAAGCTGTGAACCCCAGGAATCCGGGAGAACTGTGTGTGGCCTCCGTTGTGAGCGTGAAGGGGCGGCTGATGTGGCTTCATCTGGAAGGTACGTACTCACTGAGGGTAGCGGTAGCTGGGGGGAGCAATGTAGGGTTTGTTGAGATAGCAGGTGTGGGAGAACGCAGCCCCTCTCAGAAGGCCCCTTGCTTCTATTTCATTTAAACAGATCTTAAATTATTCAGTGTTCTTAAATAAGTGAAACTAATCAAGTATAAATTTATTCGGAGGCTCTCAACTAATAATTTCATGCAATGAGATGCTGGTGAGATAATTATGTTTGGAACACAGTGGTCTTTTTACATCTATGATTAGTAAAGCAAATGGCACAATTAAATTAATGTGAGTCACCAAAACTGGGATTTGAGGTCTTGATTATTATGAGGACAAAATTGTATATTTGTATTTTAATGTGGTAATATCTTTTACTTTGGTTTCTTCTGTAGATATTTAATTCTTCCTCAAAATAGTACCTGGAGGATGACTTTCTCCCCAAATGTCTAAGAAACAGGATTTAGGCTTGTTTGTTCAGTGATGTTGAAACTCTTCTTTATAGCTAGAGTATTTAGAGGTGTAAGAAAACTCACAGAACAGTGTATTTTGTGAACAGAATCCTGATCAGATTTTATATTTAAGTAGAAAACCATATTTTCCAGGTGGTGTGTTTTCAGTGAGAAATAATTAAAATGGATTTGATCTCCAAGGCTTTCCAATCTTTCTGTGATTTGTAATTCTTTGGGTTTTTTTCCCCTAGGATTTCATAATACTCAGTAGTTATTTCAAGTGTATCTGCCAAAAAATGAACAAATATGAATAGTAAAATAATGTTAGCTCTCCTAGTTCATAGTTTAAATCTTATGACTTACTCAATACCATGATTGGAATTAAAAAATTTAGAAGGAAAGTCACAGAATTGGTACTGAGATATTCTCCATTTGTATTTCTTCACTATGCAACTATAAAATGCCTGCAAAGTTCTTAGGTAGGCCTACAGTCTCATCCAAGGGATTGAGAAGTGTGGAAAACAGTCATTGTGGCTGGCATCATTGTGTCGCCAATTCCCAGAAAATGGTTTAAAACGTTACAGATGTTTAGGGTTCCAAAATCAATATGACATAAATGGAAATTCCCAAAAAGTTGATTGCTTAGTGGGTCTTCAAGTAGAATGACCTCTGTCTGGAATTAACGAAAGTGTAGACACAGGCAATGTGGTAGCATTTCTGTAGCTTACAGGAATAGAACATGCTGCTCTTGAAGAAACAAGATTCCTTCTGTACTCTCTAATGACTAGATTTAACTTGCTATCTAACACTGTGCTGAGCCATCTTAACGAGACTGGACTCCTGTTTGCATTATTAATTTGAAAACAAAAATGGTGAAGTTAAAAGCCCATGTTTTATCCTTGTTATTTAGCACGTTGTGGTAAAAATTCTTCGGCAGTCATTATTTATTTAGCAGTTTCTACTTTCAGCATGTTTTATGACTGTTAATTACCTAACACAAACAGCAGTAAGAATGTCCTGATTTTTATAGGTGGAGAAACTAGCTAAGCTATTAAGATCTGCCTGGGGTTCAATTCCGTTGCTCTTGACATTTTCTCTGTTGCTTAATTCACCAGACCCTACGGCTTCCCATGTCTTAAAAAGAATGATGAACAACATTTAGTGTATATTTAATATTTGGGACAGTATTTCCTTCTTTGGCCTGTTCTTTGAATACAGTTTTTTGGTTTTCTAGCAAGGAAATGAAAGTCAGCTCATGGCAGATATTTTTCTTATTCCCCAGAGTGCTTTCATTGGGTAGTAATGAAAATTAGTTAGTGTTAGGAAACAGATTAGAAAATAAACACTGACTGTTTTCTGAGACCTGACACATTGTTTCAAAAAGTGTTTGTGAATGGTCTGCTGAGTATTATCTGTTGAATAGTGTATTATCTGTAGTTACTGCTCAAAATCATGCATCTTTGTCATCACTCACAAAAGACGTTGCATACAAATAAAGTACAATTCCAGTCAGTTTCCTGGGTCTTGCTGGAATTTTGGTTTTCGTTTTCGTTTTGATTCTGGCCCTTACTGAGCACTGACCTTTCAAAGCGACAGCTTAATGGCACTTAGCTCTCATTATTTCAGTTTTATCTACCTGGTGTTTCCTTTCCTCCATCTTGGGGATAAAATGACAGAGATTCATCATGGTCACCTTGTGGCTGTTAAAGTATTTTATTTAATGATGATTATTCCGATTATAGGCCATTTATTTGACACGTTAAATTTATAAAGTACTTTGTAACAATTTTATTAGGTATTTCCATGCACTAAATTGATTTGAAGTCTTTTCAACACTGGACTGATTGACTACCTTTAGGTAATTAAAATGATTCTTTCTAGTCAATATTTGATGTCTCTTGAAGTTGATTCATTCTTTACATGTCTCTAAAGGGGCTGTTGTTCAAGAGGGAGCAATGAATAAAATATATGAGATGATGTAATATTATTTTAGGTTCATATTTGAAAAGAATTTTAAGCTCTCAGAAACCAGTGGTAGTTAGCAAGGGCGATTGATGATGATGGGGCCAGTGTTCCAGAAAGGAGTCAGTGGCTTCTCTCAGGTCAGTGTTCTGCTGTAGGTCATCACGTCTGTAACTGTGAATATTGTTAGTATAACACAAGTTACTTTCAGTCTTAGGCCTCTAGCACTGTGGCCGCACACACTGGCTCCCACACTCACAGCTCTGCCATACCACAAACCAAGTGACTTTCTGTTCATTTCCAGTCATTCTTTTAATGGGACAGATACATTGGTCTGGCAGTTCTATGTGCTCACCTAGCTCTTTAGCCCAGAAGGAGGGTCACATGCTTGCATTGTCTTCCTTAGCTTCCTTTTTAGAATCTTCTTTCTCAGAATCATTTTTCCTAGACACCTGGCTAAATAGATACACATGCGCCACTTACATTGCACTTCAAATACAGTGTAGGAAATCTACCTGGTAGATTTCTAGCTCACGTTTTTAGCAGTTAATGCAATAGATTGACAAGAACTTTTGAGTGATTTTATTGAGATATTTTATTGAAAAAAATTTTCATTTTTAAAAATCATTTAAAATACATATAACATTAAATTTACCACTTTAGTCATTTTTAAATATACAGTTCAGTGGCTAAAGGTTTATTCACACTGTGATATACCCATCACCACCGTCCGTCTCCAGAACATTTTTCATCATGCAAAACTGAAACTCTCTCTTTGTAAAAGTCTCCCTTCCCTCCTCAGCCCCTGATAGACACCATTCTCCTTCCCGTCTCTTTGAAGTTAATGATTCTAAGTACCTCACATGAGTCAAATCATGCTGAATTTGTCTGAAAATGGCTTTTTACAAGTTTGATTATCAATCATAATGCTTTATGTTTATCTACTTTCATAATAATATGCCATCTGGTCTTTTTGGTCCTTGCAGACCTGGCCACCTTATTTATTGGCAAAAGTATTAAGATGTAGGTGGCTTGTGGTGAATGCAGGACTGAAGAGTTAGTTGATAGAGGGGCCAGTCCTGATTCCCGGGCTTCCTTGGAAATGTCCCCAGAGGCACATTAAAAGGACTAGGGACACAGAGGAGGAAGAACAGGTTCGGATGGAGACAGATTTGAATAGCGACAGTTACATCTTAAGATATGAATGGGGATCCCAGGCGAGGAGGCGTAGGAAGTGGTGGGAATTTTGACACAGAGGCCCTCATCGGAGGCTACAGGATATGTGGGGACGGTGACCACAAACTTTGCTTAAATGAGACTTTTAGGAGCAAACAGGGCACTAGCCGGGGAGGGGGCAGCAGGCTAGCTCGGTAGTCACACAAGTCACCATATTAGTCCGTTTTCATGCTGCTGATAAATACATACCCAAGACTGGGAAGAAAAATTAGATAGAATGGAGTCACACAGTTCATGTGGCTGGGAGGCCTAACCATCATGGCGGAAGGTGAAAGTCACACCTCACATGGTGGCAGCAGGAGAAAATGGGAGCCGAGGGAAAGGGAAACCCCCATAAAACCATCAGATCTTCTGAGACTTACTCGCTACCATGAGAACAGTATTGGGGAGCTGCCCCATAATAAAGTTCTCTCCCACCAGGCCCCTCCCACAACACATGGGAATTTGGGGAGCTACAATTCAAGATGAGATTTTGGTGGGGACACAGCCAAACCATACCAGTCATCGTGATCTGGGGACTGTGATGGGAGCGGGGTTGACCAGGTGTGAATGCAGGACCCTGACCACCCTGTGGCATTGAGCACATTGCTTAAGCCCTGGTTTCTCCATTTCTAAAATGGCAGTCGTGGTATGACTTACAGCAGGGACTTGGTTTGCCTTAAAGCAGTCAGCAGAGTTTCCAGGAAGAATTTGCCAGGAGAAGAGAATGAAGAGAAAATTCTCAGGAGCCAGAGAGAGACTCCGTGATGGGTCTGGTTCCTCGAGGAACCAGAGTCTTAGGAACTGAGCTGCTCCTGGTGGCTGGGATGAACAGACAATCACACAGGGGTCTGTACCACCCAGCGAGTTTGTCTGCTGTGTTCAAGGCATGGGGGGCCATCCCTGGTAGACCCTCAAGCCAAACAGCGCAGGGAGGGAGGAGGGAAGCAGCGCAGGGAGGGAGGAGGGAAGCAGGGCAGGCCCTGATGTCTATGAAGTTGAGTCAGTGTGGGATTAAACCCATCAGCAGGCCACCCTCTGGCACCTGCAGCAGACTCTCCTCCTTGCAGGGTTTTGTGCTGCCCCTTATGGGGCCCTGCCTCCATGGATTTGAGCCGTGCAGGTGAACCCAGGGCCCGATTGCTTAAGGAGGGATTCCAGAGCTTGGTTGAGCAGAGCAGTGCCCTGGAGCCCCCACATACAATGTTGGATAACACAGCACCTGCCTCAGGAGATGACTGCAACATTAATTAATCCATGAAGATCACCTAAAACAGGTTCAAGACCATGGGAAACATTTGGAAAATATTCTTTATGTTTTTGTTTTGTTTTGAGATAGGGTCTTGCTCTGTTGCCCAGACTGGGGCGATCACAGCTCACTGTAGCCTCAAACTCTCGGGCTCAAGCAATCCTTCCACCTCAAGCTCCTGAGTAGCTGGGACTACAGGCATGTGCCACCACACGTGGCTAATTTCTTTTGTATTTTTAGTAGAGCTGGGGGTCCCACTATGTTGCCCAGGGTGGTCTCAAACTCCTGGGCTCAAGTGATCCCTCTCCCTTGGCCTCCCAAAGTGCTGGGATCGCAGGTGTGAGCCACCATGCCAAGCCTGTTCTATTTTTGTCCTTGTCTTGATTCGTACACTTTTCCTCCTGTTGAAGGAATGTGATCAGCTCTCTCTTCCCCAATGCTGGATATTTTAGCTTTTTAGTTCAGGCAGAAAGTCTTTCTTGTCACAAGAGTTAGGAAGACAAGCAGGCTTCCTTACTTCTGAGTCATTTAGTTCTTTCTGTTAACACTGCAGAAATTGTTGAAGAGAGCTTTAAAATGTGAATAATAAAACCAAGTTTTGAAATGGGGAGCCCTGTTACAAATTAAAACAGTCAGGGAATCTGCATTTTCTGTTTTTGTGACTTGAATGGGTGGAAAAAATAAATAATGGCAAAACACACCGTACACATATCAAGCTAGGAATGCGTGCTGGGTACAGCTTTGGACAGTAAGTTTTTGGAGTTCAGGAGTTGCCTCCTTGTACCATGAGCTTCACGTTCTTCACTGACAAGCGCAGCACTTACATGCAGGGTAGGTCCGGCACATGTGTAGTTTCTGATTTCTGCAAGTGCGTTTGGAGAGCAATGTGGGGATCCCATGAGTCTGTAGAACTTCCTCATAGGAATTTAAACACAAGAAGCAGTGATAGCTCAGGAATAAGTCTAATCTCTCCTTTGCCCATCTTAAGAAATGTATCATTCTGGAATTGTCTGGTGGCCTCTTCCCCTTTATCTGACTTGGTCTCAGCCTGTTGGCAGAGGTGGAATGGACGTCTGAACTCACCCTGTTGTGCTGACCTTTCCTTCTCCACTTGCATCAGTTGTACTCAGCCTCCAAGGTGGGAACACAGCACAGCAACCCGCAGGGGCAGTTCCCCAACCTGGCAGGGCCACTGCCCTCTCCTCACCTGCTGCAGTGGCCTGTGTTCATGGGAGTGACTACCGGAAGATGCTGGACGTTTTCTTAACCTCTTGTTAAGAAAGATCGCGTATATGTCCTCCATCTCCTGCTTTGATTGGTTGTTTCTTTCTTTTTACTTGTGATGTTTTCTCTGCCTTTTCATGGGACTTTGAGGTAATTTCTATAAAATGCAGGCATTGCCTTCTTCCGAATACACAGTAGGTCTGTGTTTCTTTATTTTATTTTTTTTATTTTACTGTAAATTCTGGGACACATATGCAAAACGTGTGGTCTGTTACATAGATATACATGTGCCATGGTGATTTGCTCCACCTGTCAACCCATCAAATAGGTTTTAAGCCCCACATGTACTAGGTATTCGTCCTAATGCTCTCCCTCCCTTTGCCCCCCACCCGCCGACAGGCCTCAGTGTGTGATGTTCCCCTCTCTGTATTCTTTTGTTCTCATTGTTCAGCTCCCACTTATGAGTTGAGAACATGCAGTGTTTGGTTTTTCTGTTCCTGTGTTAGTTTGCTGAGGCCGATGGTTTCTAACTTCATCCATGTCCCTGCAAAGGACATGAACTCGTTCTTTTTTATGACTGCATAGTATCCCATGGTGTATATATGCCACATTTTCTTCATCCAGTCTATCATTGATGGGCATTTGGGTTGGTTCCAGGTCTTTGCTATCAAGTAAAGACTAAATTCCATGACATGACATTCAGCAACCCAACCCCTGTAGAAACATATGCTTCCTGAATATGTGATCTTGGCACTTTCTGAATGTAAAATCTCTTTGCTTATTTGTGCAGCTGTATAAAACAGCTAGTGATAGAATCTGTCTTGCGGGACGGTGGCGAGTGGATGAACACTGATAGAGTGCGAGAGCCGTGGTCGGCATATAGTAGTCATTGCTCAGTAAATGTAGATCCCTGATGTTATTATTAGGCAGCACTTTTCTTTTCAGATTTGCCACCTACAGGAGCCTGTGCTCCAGCTGAAAGGAGCACTCATGTCTGCACACCTCCCGATTGGTGCTGGACACTGTTCCACAGGGCTCTGCTCGTCTCCGTGCATCTGACAGAGCACAATGTTTTTACAGGAGGTCATGTGACCTTTGCTCGCTCAGTGTTTGCTGAATAGCTATGAGGAAGAAATAAAATGAGTATTCCTGAACAACATAGTGATTTAAGATACAGCAGTCCCTCAACAACTACTGTTTGGCCACCCGAATTTGGGGACAGTGAGATATTTTATACTGGAAGCTAAAATTCAGAAACTCCTTGACTGGTTTGTTTCCATGGTTGACTGAGTTCTAGCAAACTGCCCTCCACCTCCAAGTCAACGGTGTCCTATTAGAATGCACATTTGTAAAGTCTCCCTCCCCAAATGTTTCTTATGCAGCCTAGAGTTTGTAAACCACTCCAGTAGGTCAATGGGCAAGGCATGGTGTGGCTCAGAGAAACCCATCTGAGCCCACCTCATATGTTTGGGAGACCAGATATGGAACACAGACACTTAAGCTTTTCCGGAACCGGTGAAAAGTTCAGATAGTTAATATGCATTTTGCAGATACTTGCAAAATTGAAACAAGGGAAGATGTAAACGTGAAAATAATTAGATTTCAAGCCAGGATGGGTGGTTTTAAAATCTTTAAAAACAAGAAGTATGGCCTGCATGAAACCTTAGTGGGAGAAGCTGCTTCAGCAGATGGGAATTCAGGAGCAGTATTTTGTTTGGTCTGAAGGCTGGTGCTCTCTTAGGTTTTGGTGCCCAGCAGCAGGACTGTTTCTGGCTGTCATAAGTCCATTGGGAATGATTTTGGAAGACCGTTGACCAGAGTCCAGGGAATCGTCTCTCCAGAAGACTCTGCAGCAGGAACCACAGCAAAGTTCGGTTTTCCGGTTGCCATTGTGATGCATGTGATTTCCTGGTGAGCACGTTCTCACTGAAGGGGTCGGTCCCCGGCCCCCCCGCTCCCCCCCGTAGCGGCAAGCAAGAGCTACTACATGATATTAGCTACTACATGGAATTCTGCAAAAACAGTATGGGGTCCTAACAGGAGGGAGAGACGAATGCTAGACACACCCCCGACCCAGAAATAAGAACAAGAAGGAAAAAGATAGCTGCCCACCCCAGTGCTTTCTAAGGCTCTGGAGCTGGACTGCCCAGGTTTAAATCCTGCAGCCGCCTCTTACTGGCCACTTGATCTCTTCCTGTGCCTCCGTTTACTGATCTCTGAAATGGGGACACAGTCCCTATCTCTTAGGGTTGTTGTGAGGATCGAACACTTGGAATGGAGTAAGCTCTGTGTTTGCTATTGTGCGGGTCTCTCCTCTCTCTCTCCACCCCCTCCACCTCCCCACATACATGTTTAATCCCATTTCTGTCATTTCCTTTAGCCTGTTTCCCATGATACCTTGATCCTGCCCACAACAGCCTTGCCCGCCGTTTTTCTTTTTTTCCTAGGCCAGAGCTGACCCAGGGATGCTCTGCCCGCCGGCCTTCTTGATGGACATCTGCAAAGGGAACGGGCCTGGCGGGCGGGTGAGGCTTCCAGCGTTCAGGTCTCGCTTATGGGCGCTCATACAGGCTTTTCATTCTGCTGGTGTTTTGCCTGTTCATCTCACACCGAGAGATGCTCACATCGAGGCTGTCAGCATTTACTGTACCCGTTAACTTTCAGTGGGGACATTTATTAGGCAAGGTTAATGTATTCCCTTAAATACTTCTTTTCCTTCTTTTTCTTCCAACCTTTAACTGAGAGGAAGCAGTCACTCGGATTCTCTTCCCGAAGCAGGTGGAGCGCATTTGCCTCCTCGCCCCGGGTCCCTCTTGCCTCTGCTGCCCTGTGACGTCTCTCACCCCGAGCTCACGCATGCTCATGCTCTCTCCCGTGACTCGCTGGGAGTGAAGTAATTACATAATTTTAGGAGTTTGATAGAATTATTTTCCTAAGAAGACATTCAGGTGTCCTCCCGAGCCGTAAGCATCTCCCCTTTTCATCCTGGGGCTCTGGATGGCATAGGGGACCCTCTTGATTACAGTCTCCTGTGCCATCGGCTGGGTGGCGCTATGGTGTGGTCTTTGCCTTCAGAGCGGCAGGTAGACCTCTGCGTTCTGCTGAACCGGGGACAAGGAGGGTAGCAAACTGCAGAACTATTTTAAGGTTCCAAATGGATTCTCAGAAATCTGTGTTCTTGTCAATTTAGATTGTGAGTACAGAAACTCTTTGTTCTCTTAGAAGTGAAATGTTGACTGCTGTTTAGTTTTATTTTCCTTTATGGTAATTAGCCCCTCATTAATCCATCCTCTGTGGCAATACCATGTTTATATATGAGAATCTTAACTTTCTTCTCTGGGTATCTTTGGTTATGTTTTATAATGGTGGTGATTGTGGAGGCCTTGGTTGTAAAACAGGTAACTCATTCACAAAGGTTAAAAAATCCTAAAGGTTTATCTTGCATTAGATTCTCCCTCCACTCCTGTGCCCCCAGCCCCCAGCCACCTGGTTCCTTTCCCCGTGGACACTCACTGTGTTAGTATTTTGCATTTCCTTCCGGATTTATGTTATGCACATATGAATGTATGTTATTTCCCCTTTTTACACAGATGGTAGCGTACTATGTATGCACAGTGTTCTGCGCCCTGCCTTTTTCACTCAGCAGTGCATCTTGGAGATCTGTACATATAAATATATGAAGAGGTGTCTGATTCTTTTTTATAACTGCAGAATATTTCTTCATATGGATGCACCCAGATTTGCCTAAGTGCTTTCCCGTCGATGGGGATTTAAGCTTCCTCATGGTTTCTGAGATGAAGGCCATGGATAAAAATAAACAAGTAGAATTCATACTGACCAGATGCAGCTTAGACAAAGTCAAGAGATTGAGCATGGTCCTGTATTGTTTGTTGGGGATTTTTCTATAAAATGGTAAAGGACGTTGCAGAGGTCTTCAGCGGAACATTCAGCTTTGCGTATGTACTTCTGGCAGTCCTCAAATAAGGAGGATTACTGGACACATTCTTTTAATGGATTATTTTGCATGCTATTGGATCTCCTATCTTGGAAAATTAGTTTGTTTTAAAAGATGGTTGTCTGAGTCCAGCCAGATGAATGGAGATTCATAAGCTTGGTAAAGGGAAATGAAGACTTGGTACCTATTATTTAGAATGAGATTTGTTCAGGGTTAGGAACACTTACCCCGGGTGATAAACAACTGACCTTTTCATCAGTTCTCATTTAATAGATGCCATAATGGGATATATTTGGGGTAGGAGGAGACAGAACTGTAACTTTCTTGAGGGAAACGTAGCCGACACATCTGACCTCATAAATTCTTGTTTAATTGGATGAGAAACATGATCAAAGGATTATAAAGTATGGTAAAGACGGCCCTAGCAATATATTAATGTATACATTGTACTGAAGTGTATATATTAAGCCTTAACACGATGTGATGTTTGAACTAGCAGAACATTAGAAGATGAAAGTCGTAATTTAGGAAGGAATAGCCGTAAAGTTACTTTTATGCTTCCTTTTGAAGTACTGCTTTTAATGACCTTGAAAATATTATTTGTAGCTAAACTTAAATCTGGAAATATAAATATATTTGTAAATGAATCTAACCTGTTAGCAAGATTGTTGAGTAACTAAGAAACAAATGCTCTTTGGGTCTGCAGAGTAGGTAATGAGCATGTGTAACAGGAACCTGCCTGGGGACCCGCTTTGTTGGACTCTGAAGAATCAGTCCCACACCCTTCAGGACAGGCAGAGGGACTTCCACATTTGATGCCTCTGGGGAGAGTTTCTTTACCTTTTGTCTGTTTTGAGCATATTCTTTCTTGTTTGATTCCTTTAGCATTAGGTTAAATATCGGTCAAGTCTTACAACATTAGACGGAAACAATGTCTATTTATTCACCCTTGTTCAAAAATAAGCCCTATGAACCTCCTAGCATTCCTTTATCTTCTATATCCTTTAAATTATAGGAGAATCAAACATTTAAAAAGTTAAGACTGACAATCGTGGTAACTGATTTCTTTGAGAACCAATCAATTTCCAAATGATGAATGGTGATGATAATATGTATGTATAAGCACCCGCTGTCCGTGTTCAGGGCACCTGATATGCACCAATATGTTGGCTTAACTCTAAATTGGGAGCCCACGTTTAACAACTAACATACTCCATCTTCACCATGTCTACTTGATGATACAAAGTCAGAGCCATTGGAGCTCGCATCAGATTTAGGACCGTTTTGTGTTTGGTTGTTGGTATTTAGCTTCATGAAGTTACAGTTTTGGTGGGGAGGGAGGATGTGATTCAAAATTCTTCAGATGTGGTGAGATGACATGGATGGGGCTTACTATGTTATTCCCTCCCTCCCTACCTCCCTCCTTCCTTCCTTCATCTTGCTCTGTCACTTAGGTTGGAGTGCAATGGTGCAATCAATGCTCTCTGTAACCTTGACCTCCCAGACTTGAGCGATCCTCCCACGTCAGCCTCCTAAGTAGCTGGGACTACAGGCACCTGCTACCATGCCAGGCTAATTTTGTATTTTTTATAGAGATAAGGTTTCTTTATGTTGGCCAGACTGGTCTCAAACTCCTGGACTCAAGCAATACTCCTGCCTCAGCCTCCTGAGTGCTGGTGCCTGCCACCACACCAGGCTAATTTTGTATTTTTTTGTAGAGATGAGGTCTTGCCATGTTACCCAGGCTGATCTTGAACTCCTGGACTCAAGCAATTTGCTTGCCTTGGCCTCCCAAAGTACTGGGATTACAGTCATGAGCCACCACGCCCGGCCACTGTGTTTTTTTCATCTTGGTTCTCAATGAGGAAACCAAAGCAGACTGGATTAAGGGGTCAGAGTCCATGGGTCACCATGGTTAATGGAGCTCTTACCTCTTGATTCCTGGTTCAAAGTGTTTTTTTTCTTAACTAGTGATTTGGTGTGGAATTTTGTTCTTTTAACTAGTTCAAAATTGATTCTCTCCATAGCCAGAGCTCCTTGAAACTTATGCTGCTGTTCAATCCAGACTCCTTGTCTTTTTCAGAGTTTCTTGGCTGTGAAGCCAGGTCCTCACAAGGCATGACTGTAATGATGAAACAGGATGTGATAGTCATCAGATCCCACTTTTTAATGGGAGCTTCTTAGACATTGCTACGTAAATGACTTTTCCATGCCATGGCCAAAGTCTACAGGCCACAAACTGAGTCCAAAACAAAGTGACTCCAAACTGGTACATTGACAAGTTTCCTAGAGAAAGGGCCTTGTCCATGTACACTGCCCATAAACCTTGTTTCTGAGTTTTACTGGTTCCGTTTAGCTGTGATGCTTGGCTTTCTTTCA
The DNA here is from genome assembly GCF_030222135.1 of Aotus nancymaae. Taxonomy (NCBI): domain Eukaryota; kingdom Metazoa; phylum Chordata; class Mammalia; order Primates; family Aotidae; genus Aotus; species Aotus nancymaae. The sequence continues at coordinate 3,512,912 of NW_026988498.1, read as the reverse complement.
TTGAAGGTTGTCTTTGCTTGGTGTTGGGTGAAGCACATCATGAAGGCTTAGATGTGGGCCCTGCAGTCCCACCCCAAGCTCCAACACATTCCCTTAACCTTAGAGCTGTTCTTAGGAAAGGGAGGTGCTCGTTCTCTCAGCAAATCCTGCTCTGATGCTAATCTTTCCCTACAGCCCTTCTTCCTCTTTTATTTTTTTACTTTTTTAATGTTTTTTTATTGCATTTTAGGTTTTGGGTACATGTGAAGAACATGCAAGATTGTTGTATAGGTACACACATGTGTGTGTGATTTGCTGCCTTCCTCTTTTATTTCTAGGGTGAAGTATCTCTATTTTTCCAAACCCTCACTTTATTTGAACCCCTTTGATTCCTGCCCTGTTCTATCTCAAGCATTTGTATCTGTGATAAGACTAAAGACTCTTTTGAAGTCATATCTTCCATTCAGCTGCTATTTTGTTTTTTAACATGTAAAGGAATGTTTTTCTCAATCTTAGGGATGCTCTCTTATTGTTGTTCTTCTGTGTCTTTGTTGGTAAGATCTGTTTGTACCTCTTGTCTCAACTTCTTCCCATGCAGGACTGCAGACTCCTGTTCCAGAGGTTATTGTTGATGTGGAATCCATGGACATCTTCCCCGTGGGCTGGTGTGAAGCCAATTCTTATCCTTTGACTACACCACACAAAACAGTCTGTAAGTGGTTCCCGGTTGAGGAGGGTGGTGGATAACATCGGTGATCTTCGTGAATCAATCGGCAGCTTCGTAAAGAAATTATAACCAAGTTCTAAAGCACAAATAAGATTTTTGATTTTCCACTGAGAACCCATGTTTTTGTCATCTCACTTAATCTTTAAGTGTCTGCATGAGATGATGTCACAGGTTGACAGACTAACTGAGGGACAGTTGAAGGTCACAGAGAGGCAGAGGAAAAAATATCTGAAATCGTCACTCAGTTTTTTATACAGTTCATTGTTTTGATGTGAAAAAAACTGTTACATACTATATTATTGTATTATCATTTCTTTGAAAGATCTGATTTTTCTCATGTAGCTTCCACCGACAGAATACCATGTAGCACAGTGCCTTATTCCTGTAATCTTAGTACTTTGGGAGGCCAAGGCAGGAGGATGCTTGATCCCATGATTTTGAGGCCAGCCTGGGCAGCATAGTGGGACACCATCTACACATAAAAAAAGAAGTACATATAGAAGTAGATTAGTCGAGTAGGGTGGCACATGTCTCTGGCCACTCTGGAGGCTAAGGTGGGAGGATTGCTTGAGCCTAGGAGGTCGATGGTGCAGTGAGCCAAGATTGCAACCAAGCACCAGTGTACTCCAGCCTAGGTGACAGAATGAGACTCTATCTCAAAAAATAAATAAAACAAACACCTAACCTACTCTTAGCACTAACTAATCACTGTTATTTCAACTGTACTTAATAAAGTGTATTACACACATCCCTTTGGTTACAGAAATACCAAATAAAACCAATATTAACAGTTAAACAACCCAGCAGTACACACCCATTCATACACATGTGCACACACACACATGCACATTTAAATACAGGCAACAGTGGTTTTTTTGTTCATTTGTTTTGTTTTTGGGATGGAATTTCACTGTTATTGCCAGCCTGGAGTGCAATGGCGTAATCTTGGCCCACTGCAACCTCCACCTCCCAGGTTCAAGCGATTCTCCTGCCTCAGCCTCCCAAGTAGCTGAGATTACAGGCCCCACCACCATGCCAGGATAATTTTATATTTTTAGTAGAGACGAGGTTTCCCCATGTTGGTCAGGCTGGTCTCAAGCTCCTGACCTCAAGTGATCCACCTGCCTCGGCCTCCCAAAGTGCTGGGATTACAGGCGTGAGCCACCAAGCCCCGCCAACAGTGTGTTTTAACATATATTACTATAGGTCATTATCACAAAATGGTACCATTTAATAATCTTCTAACCTAGTAAATCATTGCATTTATTATTCTATCCTAATGTGTATCAGAAGTGTTATTTAAAATGATGAGTCCTTAAAGATAATAGGTTTCAACTGTTAAAGAGATTCTATCTCTATCATTTTCTTTATGGAATTTAGGCACCAGCTTTCCTCCTTCCTGACAGCCTGTTTTGTGGTCACTTCTGTAGACTCTCACAGCATTGCTGGAAACACCCCAGTTCCATTGCATAGTTGACTTGAAGTTCCTTGATGACAACAGAGTTTCAGGGCTCCTCTAGCTAGCATTATTAAGAGCACCAGAGGGCATTATGTCTGTGAAACAAGTAGGTAGTTCATGTTAGACACAGACCTGGATGCTACAGGATTCTCGTTTTCCTAAACCATCCTACTCAGTGTCTGATCCAGTTTAGAGTAATAGTTTCCCCTTATTTAAAAATATTCTAAAATATTGATCATATAATCATCATTTTAATCTCAGGGACATTATTTTCCCCTGTCACTTAAAATGATGCAGATTCTTGCCAGGTGTGGTGGCTCACGCCTGTAATCCCAGCACTTTGGGAGGCCAAGGTGGGTGGATCACCTGAGGTCAGGAGTTCAAAACCAGCCCGGCCAACATGGCGCAACCCCATCTCTACTAAAAATATAAAAAATCAACCAGGCCTGGTGGTGGATGTCTGTAATTCCAGCTACTTGGAAGGCCGAAGCACAAGAATTGCTTGAACCCGGGAGGCGGAGGTTGCAGTGAACTGAGATTGCACCACTGCACTCCAGCCTGGGCAACAGACCCATACTCCACTCTGTCTAAAAAAAGAAGTGGTTCAGATTCTGACCTTGCCCAGCCAGCATGGCCAATAGGTTCTCCCTGAGTTTTGTCCTGCGATTGGAGCGCAAATCCCCTTTGTCCTTGTTGTCCCTCAAGGAGAACCTGCTGTCCTGAATCCTCTTCCTCCCCACTCCACATGGATATGGGAGGCTGCGAGTGCTTTGCATTTTTCTGGAGCACAGTCACGTACAGGTTAAGGTGAACACCATAAAGTTTCCTGGTTCTTTAGGATTTGGGATCCGGGTCTGTTGTGCTTGGCTATTTCCCAGGGGGTCAGGCATCCCCAGCCCATTAACAAAGACCAAAGGAGACAGGTATTCCAAACTCACTTGGTACCTGAGAGGTCCTAAGTGTGGACCTTTTTGTAGTAATAACTGGAATTGAATATCAGATAGTCAAGAGTAGGCGAGATTTTATGGAATATTTTTCTTATTTATTTTTTGCTTGCATTCCTTGCACATACATTTTGCTTTAAAGAGGCAAACTCCATCTCCAAACCTGCCAGACTCTAACAGCTTTAGAAGTTTTGTTGGAATTAATTTATGCTTATGTTGGAAGATGTAGGATAATCCGAGCCAAAGTTAGTAGATGCCAAAAGCTTTCGTCTATTTTTGTTAAGGTGATCTGAATCAGATATAAATATAAACTGGAAATGTTCTTATCCACAGAAATCACTATTCGCTCATTTATGTCAATATTTGACCAGACATATTTGTGAGCTACTGATTCTCCTTTTGTGAATAACATGTTTTAGTTTAAGTGCATACGTCTGACAGCACTTTGGGAGTGTGTTGTGATAGTAACATGATTTGCCTCATCGCAACTCTTCTTGGGAAAAAAATCATTCCGGATAACTGCTTGCAACAGTTGATCTGAACGTGCTTATGTGAGTGAGGTACAGCAGGTGTGCTCTTTTGCTTTCTTAAGTGCACATTTAAAAATAAAGTAGCTAGTGTCATGATAAGATTAAATGAGCTAATTTCTACTAAGATCTCACATCTGGTGAGTTAACGTCTATCCTGTGCTAGAAGAAGCAGATAGGGAATTGTGGCAGGAGTGACGTAACATTTCAGCATTTAAGTTACTGCTTTAAAATGGGCACCTTTTTATTTTATAACCTGTTTTTAAAAATGGACTTGCTCCACTAACAAAGCTGATTTTCTTTTTTCCCATTTGCCTTTTTTACAGCACAAAAGAAGAGAAAGATTGCAGTTGTGCAACCAGAGAAACAGTATGTGTTTTTTTCCCCGCCAGACTGTACTGTATACTGATAAACTGTAGTGTCTTTATGGAGGATGGGACACATGGCTGTTTTTATTGGAGTTAGCTAGCAAATAGCACACTAGTAGAGGTAGCAGTAAAACATAGTGGCTGTCATTTGCTGTGTACCTGTTATGTGCAAGACACAGTGCCTGCTCCCCAAGGCACTCACAGTCCAGATTCCTGTGGCTCGCTTTTTATTCCACCGCGGCATACCTGGGGAGCAGCCCATACCTACACACACAGTAATGGCTGTCTGTGCCTGCAATTCTCAGTGTCCACAGGGGCCCCACGTGGCAGGTGCAGTTTCGACTCGCAACCACCCACCGCACTTGGAAAGCTGCTTCTTACTCACCTCTCCTGGAATGGCTGGGCCTGGGAGGCAAAAAACTTCAGTCCAACCCCAGCTCTGCTGAGTGAACTTGAGCAAGTAACTTTAGTTCTCTGCCTCTCAGTGCCCTGGTTTATAAAATATAACTGGGGAGTTCTTATGAAGATTAAATTAGATTCCATTTGAAAAGACTCTAGGCCTTAAGTTGTAGGCTGAGCAAATCCAGGTTGTACCCCATCCCTCATTGCATTTGTGATTTTACGAGGAAAGAGGGTGTTAGCAAAGTGTGTCCAGGAAGGCAGTGTGTTTTTGAAAAGTTGCGACTTGCTAGTAACATTTCTAGATATTGAAAAATATTTAAAATACGCTAAAATGTACATTCCATGCCAAGTGATTCTTAAGTAAGTAAAAATATATTGATGGAAAGACAACTGGAAACAGCATTTTTCATGTGCAGTAGTTGAGTTTAAGTAAAACGAAATTGAACTGTAACTGCACTATTTGAATAACAGTTCTGTAGGTGTTTTTGTGGGTTTGCTTCTAAATGCAGTGTATGCAGCTCATAACCAGGCTCCATGTTATCCGCCTGATGTTGAAGTAGAGAGATTTCATGACACCCCTGTGACTAAATCCAAACTTGAATCCATCACTCCTGACTGTGCAGCCCATGGGTTAACCGTTCTCACCAGATGCGTCAGTCACTGAGGGAGCTTGGAGCACACAGATTGCTGGGCCCCATTCTCAACATCTCTGATTCAGAATTGTCTAAGATGGGGCCCGAGAATCTGAATTTCTGATGAGTTTACAGGTGATGCCATTGCTGTGGGTTTGGGGGATGCGTCTTGGAGAACCACTCCAGAGATGACCTTGCTAAGATCTCTTGTAAAGGTTGACTTTGAGCTGAAGGAGCTTTTCATCCATGTAGTTTCTATGCCACCAACCTAGACACCCCTGTGAAACCTAGTTCACTTCTTTTCCCCTAAGGCTACATTTTAAAACACATACTGATTCAGCAGCATTTTTACTGAACTATAACAGAGCTCTGTCCTGGAATAAGCCTACTTCACATTTTAAAATTCGCCAGTTTATAGATTTTCTTTTAAGGTCTTATATTTAGTGTGGCCATGACTCAAACGTGCCCCGAGGTCAGAAATCAAAGGTTCAAGGAAAGTGGTTTTCAATTAGATATGGAAGTAGAAAAGTCTGACTTTAATTAAATGTAACATAATGTGTCTTCATGTCTAAAGTATAGTGGAAGACAGTATTACAATTCCATAGCAAGAGATAAGGCCAGAAGCACCCTGGGAGAAACTCATTGATCAGCCGCTTGGGGGCAGATGTCTCATGGGCTTTTTAGGGTCAGCCAAAGACTTGGAGAACAAGTTTTCTGCAATGCTGTTTTCACCTGGTCTTACTGGGACTGCTCCCATATATCCATTCTATTTTCTGGTCTTCTTATCTAAGATTTCTAGAAGAGTCATTTTAAATTGTGATAAGACTCTGGAATGTAGTCGTTCCTTCCAAAGCTCATGGTCCCTGATAGTGATAGTTTTGTTTTCTCTGTTGACAGATCGCCGGCTGCAGTGCCTGTTAAGAAAATACCTCATGACCTTTGTTTATTTCCTCACCTGGACAGCACAGGTAATCAGTCCCATTGAGGGGCCTCTGTGCCTTCCCACTTTGCAGCCAGGAGCAGAGACATATGTGTGTTCCTAGGTTGATATGAATATATCTCCACATTGAGCCTATTCTGTTTTTCTCCATTGCTGCTCATGAGCAGATACTTACTTTTTAAAAAGAAAAATTTCTGAGCTAAATTCTCTGTGGCATTTCTTTTCTGCTTCTTGGCCAGTAGCTCTAGACAGTTCTAGTCTACAGGAGAAGGGTTTATATGTGACTTGCAAATTAGGAGCCAAATAAGGGCTGTGTGTCATGGGGGAAAGGAAAGAGTTGAGTGTATCATCTCATTGGGCGTTTGGTTTTTTTTTTTTTTAATATTTTATTATGGTTCCATTTGCATTTTTACACTTGCTATTAGAATTTAAGTTACCCCTGGCTTTTGAATTGTTCCTTAAAACCCTCTGTTTGAAGAGCTGATTGTGAACAGTATATGTTTTTTAATGTGTAAAGTCTTATATCTTACAATAACCTTTGAAAATACATTTGTGAACTACCCTCTGGCCATCAAGTCTGGTAATAGACATGTTTGTACATTGTCATACTTGATTAAAAAGTCTATTCTCTAAGCCAAAATGAAACTTGCTCTGAATTCCGGGATTAAAACCAACATGTCTTGGACGAATCCTACTAGTAGATTATCTTGGTAGTAAAGAGCAGTTCGATGAGTAGATTTAACTAAAATTTTGTTTTTCTACAGGTCTGGTAATCTAAAGGCAAAGTAATCCTACCAAAAATTTCCATGTAAATAATGAAGCCCTGGACTGCATTATTTTGCTTGTTGTATATAATTCAAACTTTAGAATGATTTTAAAAGAACCATGCCAGCTACCCTTTCATAGTCTATAATTGTAATTTTACTTCTTTTCTATCCAGAAGAATAACATTTCTGCCTCTTACCTCTACTGGTTCTTAGTTGAAGTCTTTATGAGAACAAGCCTACCTAGACTGTTAAATTACCATCCCAAATGGACAGCGGTGGTTTTGCAGAAGTTCCGCTGTGGGTGTTGCTTAGCTTGGAGCTTGGGTAGAGTCAGGGTGGGGGTGGTGAGTCCCTTAGTCAGAAGTGAAACCTCATTCTACATTTATAGATATTAAGAAGCTTCAGGCCCAGGATGGTGGCTCACGCCTGTAATTCCAGCACTTTGGAAGGCTAAAGCAGGCAGATTGCTTGAGCTCAGGAGTCCGAGCCCAGCCTGGCCAACATGGTGAGACCTTGTCTCTACTAAAAATACAAAAATTAGCTGGGCATGGTGGTGTGCACCTGTAATCCCAGCTACTCGGGAGGCTGAGGCAGGAGAATCACTTGAAACCACAAGATGGAGGTTGCAGTGAGCCAAGATTGCACCACTACATTCCAGCCTGGGCAACAAAGTGAGACCCTGTCTCAAAAACAAAGCGAAAAACAAGTTTCTGTTTTTTTTGAGATAGAGATTTGTTGCTCTTTTCACCCAGGCTGGAGTGCATTGACGTGATCTCAGCTCACTGTAACCACCACCCAGGTTCAAGCGATTCTTCTGCCTCAGCCTCCCAAGTACCTGGGATTACAGGTGCGTGCCACCATGCCTGGCTAACTTTTGTATTTCTAGTAGAGATGAAGTCTTACCATGTTGGCCAGGCTGATCTTGAACTCCTGACCTCCGGTGATCCACCCACCTTGGCCTCCTGAGGCACAAGCCACCACGCCTGGCCAGAAAATAAATTTTAGATTGAGATCTTATCATTTAATGATTCTGCTTGCCCATGGCATTTTGAGACAGCAAGATCAGCAGCTTTCCCTGTTCCCTTTCTGAGTTGAAAGGAGAATATGGGTTAATGCAAACTTAAGCCGTAGTGAGGTCTGCTTCAGCTTCATCAGATTGGCGGAATGGAGGAGCACAGTAGTAACCAGTGCTGGTGTGGATGTGGGACTCCAGGAGCCCTTCCCTGGTGCTAACAAGCATGTCAATGGGGTAGTCACTGTGGAGAACAGCTTGGCCATGTCTAGTAAAACCGAAGATACAGATACACAGACCTGTGGCCTAGCCGATCCACTCTTGTTACATGCCTGAAAGACTCTCTGGCCCACATGCAGAAGATTTTCACAGTTGTATTCATGAAGCACTGTTGACAGTCCTGAAAAAGTAGAAACAACTAAATATCCATCAGTAAGAGGCTAGACAGCTAAATGATGATATATTAATTCAATAGAGTCAAATAAAGAAGTAAAAAAATGAATGGGCCAGGTGCAATGGCTCACACCTGTAATCCCAGCACTTTGGGAGGTCAAGGTGGGTTGATCACAAGATCTAGAGATTGAGATCTTCCTGGCCAACATGGTGAAACTCCATATGTACTAAAAATACAAAAAAATAATTAGCTGGACTTGGTGACATGCACCTGTAGTCCCAGCTACTCGGGAGGCTGAGAGGAGAATCACTTGAACCAGGAGCCAGAGGTTGCAGTGAGCTGAGACTGCGCCACTGCACTCCAGCCTGGCAACAGAGCGAGACTCTGTCTCAAAAACAAAACAAAAAAAAAGAATGAACTTTTTAGATCCACATCTACCAACTTGGATATATTTCAGAAACATATTGTTAAGCAATCGAATGAAATCTTGCAGGAAATCATTTGTGGAATATGTTTTAAAATATCATATATTGCTTGTAGGCACACACATGCTTCTGTGTGTGTGGTTGGCATGCTTGTGGATGATGAACACTAGATTCAGGGTCATGGTCACCTCTGGAGGTACAGGTTGGGGGTGTCACTGGGGTGAGTGACACGGGATTCAGCTGTGTAGTTGGTGTTTTTGTCCTTGAACTACACAGTGATTCTGGAGTGGTCATCGTCTTAGCCTTTGTGTCTTTTCATGTGTCTTGAATATTGCATCATAAACAGAAATATTTGTTTATATGGTTAAAAAAAAATCCGAATTTTTAAGGTATCCTTAAAAATATAAAATGTCCTGCCAGGCACAGTGGCTCACTCCTGTAATCCCAGCACTTTGGGAGGCCAAGGCAGGCGGATCGCCTGAGGTCAGGAGTTCGAGACCAGCCTGGCCAACATGGTGAAACCCTGTCTCTACTAAAAATGCAAAAAAAATTAGCTGGGCATGGTGTCATGCCCCTGTAATCCCAGCTACTTGGGAGGGTGAGGCAGGGGAATTGCTTGAACCTGGGAGGTGGAGGTTGCAGTGAGCCAAGATCGTGCCACTGCACTCCAGCCTGGGCGACAGAGCGAGACTGTCTCAAAAAAAGTAAATAAAATAAAATGTCCCACTATTAGACACAGAGCCTTTTTCTCAAAAGAAGACAATCATCCGTTTTTCTCTGCTGCTTTGTTACAATTTGGAGGCAGAGTGAGGCCTCCTAATTACAGTTCTAATGACACTGGTCGTCACAGTTGTTGTGTTCATTTTGGGATCCATTGCTTTTATTATGCCTGACTCCCCATCAGTCAAGAGCTCAGACAGCTCTGTGTGGTCCTTCTCCCTGACCGTGTGGATTAAGCAAGGGTCTTGGGTTCCCCTAGGGTCTGGGATTGTGGTCCTAAGCATGGACTGTGTTGCTCTCCTCTGCAGGAACCATCAATGGGAAATACTGCTGTCCTCAGCTCTTCATCAACCACAGGTGTTTCTCAGGCCCTTACCTGAACAAAGGAAGGATCGCCGAGCTACCTCAGTCGGTGGGACCAGGCAAATGCGTGCTGGTTCTTAAAGAGGTACAGCCATGCACAGTCACCTTGGCTTACTTTAACAGGAACATGTAGAAAGTTTAGCATGTGGTCTCTGCCCCACACCAGCATCCAGTCGAGTTGGAAAGATGAGTAGGTCAATAGAATGTAGCCACGTGGTCCCAGGTTCTGGGGCAACACCTGGCACGCACACTGTGAGATCATACTCTAGGCACCTGCAGTCTGTGGGGACCGCAGAACAGGCAGCCTGTCTCAGGTAGGGAGAGGGGCAAGAACAAAGCCGGGGCATTCAGGGTGCAGGGGACGAAGGAAGGAACAGGAGAGGATGCTGAAAATGCCCGGAATGTGCAGACCACATGGGATGGACCCAGAAAGGGCCCTGTTCATGTTGAGAGTCTCATGCAGGCCTGGCCATGGTACCACACCCTTCAGACACATTTTCATTTAGCGGCAGAGTAGAGCTGCCTTCATTGTAAATAGCTCATTTCTGCATTTGGCATCATGTCTTGAAATCAAACAGTATGCATCTCACTCAGCCTAAGTGGTGAGTAGACTCCATACATGAGAAATTTACAGCGAAAGAAAATGGTGATAGAGTTGGGAGAGCCACGCCCTGGGAAGGGCTCTGCAGTGTGGTTCAGCGGCAGGACGGCTAGTTAACTCTTAAGCACGTAAGTTGGCACACATCCGAGATCCTTGCAGATATTAAACTCAGTCCAAACAGAAATCAATCCAAGGTTACACGTACGAATTTCTGCTGCCATCGGAAATAGGACCGGTTAGTTCACCCACTAAGAATAATGGAAAAAAGGTTCGTTCACCCACTAAGAATAATGTACCAAGCTTGTGGGTAGATGTAAACTTTAACACACTCACATAGTCAGTTTGCAGAGGGAAGGTTGGCAAAGGAAAGGTGCACAATTTTTTTGCTCGTAAGGCTTTTCTTTATTATTTTCCCATAGAGAAGACAAGATACATTTGATGAACTTTCTCATCATAGCATAGGATAAGATTTTGTAGCAATGAAAAGCAATAGCAAATGATAACTCCTGACCCTCTGTTCACATAGATTATATGGTATCCAACACTTGGAATGAATTTGTTGTTAATTTTTAGGAAGAACAGAATAATTTTATCTAATTTCAGAGCCCATATTGGAAATTATTGAACTAATTCAAAAAATATCTGTTGAGCACCTATTCTTGCCAGTGATAGTTCTATCTACCATAGATACAGCAGCAAACAGAATGAAGTCCCTGATTTCCTGCTGCCTGTGTTATAGTAGGGGTGGATGGTGAACAAATCAACCAATAAAGGAATACTTCTATATTAATAATAAGTTAACCATGAGAAGCCAGAGAATGAAGGGAGCAATGTTCTATGTACAGAGGGTGCTGAACAGAGCCCTCTCTGATACAGACTTTGAAGTAAAGACCCAGATGGGGAGGGATGGACTGGGAGGATTTCCCCAGGAAGAACAATCCTAAGAGAAGAACAGAGGAGAGCAAAGGCCTCATCTGACCTGTGGTTTGAAGGATTACCCTGGCCATTGTTGGGAGGTGAGACTCTCAAAAGGTGAGGTGGAAGGCAGGGAAGCCCCTGCTGGCAGAGTAAGAATAGAACCAGAGCTAACCAGCCTTCAGCCGTGTGTCCTCACTGGGCATCTGGATAAGGTAGTTTCAGGGACATGGTGGACACAGAAGAGCCCCATTGGATTGGGTTCCAGAAAGAACTGAAGAAGAGAAAGAGGCGTTGGTGAGTGTAGACCTCTTAAGGATTTTACTGTAAAAGAGCTGAGAAATGAGGTGGATGGATTTATTAGTCCATTTTTACACTGCTGATAAAGACATATCTGAGACTGGGCAATTTATAAAGGAAAAGAGGTTTAATGGACCACAGTTCCACATGGCAGGGGATGGCAGAAGGCAAAAGGCATGTCTTACATGGTGGCAGGCAAGACACAATGGGAGCTAAGCAAACAGGGAACCCCTTATAAAACCGTCAGATCTCAGGAGACTTATTCACTACCACGAGAACAGTATGGGGGAAAGTGGCCCTACGATTCAATTACCTCCCACAGGGTCCCTACCACCACACATGGGAATTATGGGAGCTACAATTCAAGATGAGATTTGGGTGGGGTCACAGCCAAATCATATCAGTGGAGGAAGATGAGAGACACCTAAGGTCCTGTTAGTTTTTGGGGACAGGTTCCCTGCTACCCACTCTGATCAAGAACATAATGAACTGAACTCCAGTGTTTTGCAAAGCACAATAATTCAGTCTAACTGTGGCTAGTCCTAACAGCTGTCCACTTAGTTATTTTCATTAGGTAACTATAATACATTACATTGTCATGTGCACAGAAATTATTCAGCTTGCAATTACAAAGTTTTATAGAGAGCTTGTTGAATTTGGAGACGGATGATGTGGCATCGAGAAAAGCCAAGGGAAAAACATTCAATATCAGATGCTTTTTATAATTTAATTGCTGCCTGCTCCCAGGCTGAATTGAACTCCAGAAGGCATTTTCTTTTCAGTCACAAAATGCATCTCGATATGCAGCAAATAACGTGTAGCTCTGGGGTTTTTTCTGCAAAACCCAGTGAAAAGAATCTGTTGAAATTTTATTGTCTGTTGATAAACACTGCATACGTTATTACAGTCGGTTCTAATTAGATTTATTTTTAAACTGAGTTTCTGTAAATTGTACTGACAGTAAACAATAAAATCAGATGATTATTCTAATACAGAAAACACAAATGAAGCAGAACTGCTGGTACCGCCTTGTCATGGCTTTTTAGCACCTTGGCAAGCCACATTCTCTTGGTGGGTAGTTTTGAGGCCCTTGAAACATAGCAAAATGTTACCCAGGCAAAGAAAAGGCAGTCGCTGGGCTGACTGCATAGTGTAAAGTATTTTAAGAGCAAATCCTTAGTTACAACTTGAGAAAAATTTGTTGTTTTCAGAAGTAAATCAGGGTACAACCAAGCTGGTTACATTCCAGAACATGGCAGACCCATGAAAACCGTGACATCCAAATTCCAGCCACGTTCTCCCATCTCCTTCCATTTATTTTGTGATAGTCTCCATTAAAAAATAGTAGGTGTTTAGGCAGTAATGCCAGTCTCCCATCTCACTCAGCTATTTTTCTTGCTTTCTCGATGGTATTTTGCTCTGAAATCTGAAATGTGAGCTCCATGCCTGGCGTGGTCCTTCCAACTTCTGCATTGGGACAGCCTGCAGGAGGCATGGGCACTGCGTGCTCCCCCTGTCTTGTTCCTGCTACCTCTCACCCAGTGGAGCTTCACAGAGAGTCATTTCATGGAACTCCACACCATAGGCCTCTGCTTTGCACTCTCACGTTCTCTGTAAGGTCTCTATCCAAATAGCAGCAGCCCAGGAATGTGTCAGTACTCATCAGTGTTCATCATTAATGATGATTTGCTTTTTGAAAGGTGAGCAGCTTCATGCTCTGAGGTCCTCGCCCTTTTCATTAGAGAAGCTCATTGAGGTTAACAGGAGCATTGTATCTCCCCAGGTTAGCAGTTGGGACTCTCAGAAATGCCTGCTCTTTCTGAACTCTGTGGTATACACCTGCTCGTTTTCTTGGACTTGGGATTGAGGGGTGGATCAAGGAAATATGATATTGGATGGCATTGGGTGATCCAGACTCACTTTTAAAATATTCACATTTCATGCAAATCAAACCTACATTGAGATACCGTCTTACACCAGTTAGAATAGTGATCATTAAAAAATCTGGAGACAACAGATGTTGGAGAGGATGTGGAGAAATAGGAACACTTTTACACTGTTGGTGGCAGTGTAAATTAGTGCAACCATTGTGGAAGATAGTGTGGCAATTCCTCAAGGATCTAGAAATAGAAATACCATTTGACCCAGCAATCCCATTACTGGGTATATACCCAAAGGATCATAAATTGTTCTATTATAAAGACACATGCACACATATGTTCATTGCAGCACTGCTTATAATAGCAAAGACTTGGAACCAACCCAAATGCCCATCAAGGATAGATTGGATAAAGAAAATGTGGCACATATAAACCATGGAGTACTATGCAGCCATAAAAACGGATGAGTTCATGTCCTTTTCAGGGTCATGGTTGAAACTGAAAACCATCATTCTCAGCAAACTGAAGCAAGAACAGAAAACCAAACACCACATGTTCTCACTCATAAGTGGGTGTTGAACAATGAGAACACATGGACACAGAGAGGGGAAAATTACACACTGGGGTCTGTTGGAGGGGTTGGGGGCTAGGAGGGTGGGGTGATAGCAGGGGGCGGGGAGGTTGGGGAGGGATAACATTAGGAGAAATACCTAATGTAGGTGACAGGGGGATATATGCAGCAAACCACCATGGCATGTATGACAATCCTGCAAGATCTGCACATGTACCCAGAACTTAAAGTATAATAAATATATATATTCACATGTCAGAAGGTTACCCTAGTATTAAATGTCCATGAATTGAGCCTGCAAGAGGGGAGTTTCACACAACTTGTTACCTCCTTGCAAGCATCTGAAGCCTCTCCAGAAGTGTTTCATGAGTAAGTTGTCTCCATTTCATTGGTTCCTTATGAAATCTTTAAAAACAGAAGAAATGCTCAGTAGCCTATCCAACTGAAGAGTCATCCTGTTGAAGTACAATAAATTGCTCTTTGGTGAAAATGGTTCAGCTTTTCTGCAACTAGAAGAGTTAATGGGAGTCTGCCACCCCCTCTAGAGAGAGGTTCACACTTTTCTAGCCAGACAGATTGGATTTTACCACTCTTTTTGTCCCTGGATGATGAAACAACTCAGTGTGAGCCTGGGAAGTGTTCTATCAGACTTAATCACAGTTCTTCATTTAATGTGGGGATAATGGCGAGCCCTTCCTAATTGTCACTGGTGTGGTTTTCAAAGCATCCTCGTGTTAGTAGGAATGAATGCAATTGCAGCTCATTCTGCTTATTTTTTCCCCCTAAAAGGTTCTTAGCATGATAATCAATGCAGCCTACAAGCCTGGAAGGGTATTAAGAGAATTACAGCTGGTAGAAGATCCCCACTGGAATTTTCAGGAGGAGACGTTGAAGGCCAAGTAAGTGTTTTCAGTTCTGGAAAGCAAGGGTTTGTATAATACTTTGCCCGCTACTTTGAAACTTGTCACTTCTCTTTGTGACACAGCCCTGAGAAACGGAACAAACTGAAGGATGTTCATTCTACATTTCTATGGACGACATGTAGATTTCTTGGCATTTTTTGCTGTCCAGTGTTGCCTTAAGCCTTAGAATTCCTAAGGTGAAATACGGATGTGCCTAATACTTTATTATGTTAAACATTCAGCATAAAAACTTGGTACGTTTCAGGACCGATAGATTATTTGAGCAAAAGAGGGAAAATTATAAAGAGGATATCCCTTATCGTTATTACACTATGTTCATAAACAGCTCTTCATTTTTGATGTTATAAAGACTATGCTAAATGCAAATGCTCTCTTTTCTGGCAGTTGACAGTTCTAAAAGATAAAAGGAACCAAGGCATGTTTGGTCTGGGTTAAGTAAATGGCAGTGAAATCAGGGTTGGCATGGAGTCAGGTAGCTTTCTTTTATTTGGAAATAGGCTAATTGGAAAGGTGACATTTTTGCTTTGCTTTAAGTTTCTTGACCTCTGAAATTGAGAGCAGGAACTGTATCAATGTGCTTGAACTTGGTGGTTTAGGTACATAGAAAAAGGTCTGTTTCTAAGATAATTTTATGTTGAATAATTGTTTAGAGTGCTTGAGAGGACTTTTAATGTTCATCTATGGGTTTCAAATAGAGTAGGTTTTAATAGTTGGCGTCTTAATAATCATTTAGATGTAACGTGAGAAATGATGGTTTTTAAAAAGAGTAAACCACTTTTTAATGGCTAGAGGCTCTCCAAGCCTCCTCTAGAGAAGGCACCTGCCCTATTCATAGTGAAAATTGAGAAATATTAAGTAATTTGTATGACCAGTAATATTTTCCTCTGTAGTTAACTCATGCTCAAACTGAGTGAAGATGTTTAGAGATTGCGCTGGCACTCGACATTCATTGCCAGCCATCCACTTAGCATTCCTGGTGTCATTTTTTAACAACGCTGGGGCTTTAGATTCAGTAAAAGTCATTTATGGACTAATCATACTCTGCCAGATCACAAAAGTGTAAGAGAATATATGTAGATAAGAAGAGGGTTTATTTGCAGAAAATGGCAGGCCGACGAAAGATGCTGCTGTGTTTCATTTCCTTCTTTCTCAAGAAATATTTAAGTGAGCTTCACCTATAGCTCAGAGAAAAACAAACAATTTTTTCTAATATTTCATGTTTTTCTACTTTATTTAAAGAGATCATTGGGAGTAGTGGAACATTTTCTTACAAGGTTGTAGTAGTCATGGGGGCAAAAAACATGAGCAAGAAATCCTTCGTATTTGGAAACATTTCTGCCAAGTTCAGTACAGTCCATGTACAGCTAATGGACATAGGTATAATAAAAGTACAAAGATCTTAGATCCCGTTAAAGTCTCTCCTGCTTCTAAATAAGCCAGAAACTCGCTCCAGATCCACAGAGAGAGGGAGTTCATTCTGCATGTGTTTGCACTCGTTTTCATGTTACCAAGTCGATCAGAGCTTTTTATTAGATCCAGCCTGATACAATCAAAACAGACATGGTGAAATCTGGCTCTGCTGAATTGTAAAAGCAGCATATTACCTATTATATCAAATGTGACAGAAAGTTCCACAGTAACATCTTACACAGCAACTTATAATGAGAAAATGTCTGTCTGAACGGAGTTTCAACTGTGCTAGATCATAGTAGCGTCTCAAAGCAGCTGCTAATGATGACAGCTTTACAGTCAGCGGGAGCTCTCCTGCTCTGATACTGTGTGTTGACTCACCTCTTTCCTTCTGATGTAAAACGACAACTTTTTAGATCTTGACAACTTTGCTATTTTCTTTGGTCCAAATGGGAGGAGAGAGAGCCGGCATCTTCCCATTTGGCTGAAAGGCAGACATGTTTTCTGTCACGAATAAATTAACATACAAGAGGAGAGACCTGCATTCAAGACATTTGGTCCAGACCAGGCAAAGGGGCTCATGCCTGTAATCCGCATGCTTTGGGAAGCCGAGGCAGGCAGATCACTTGAGCCCAGGAGTTCAAGACCAGCCTGGACAACATAGTAAGACCCTGTCTTTACGACAAATAAAATACATTATATATATATGTAGATAGATGTGTGTGTATATATATGTATATATAATATATCTGTGTGTATGTGTGTATATATATGTATATATGTCATATATATAATGACATATACATATATATGTCATACATATATATATATGTATGACAGTCCTCTTGGTTGGTTATGGGAGCTGTTTTATACAATCATAAAGAGTTTTTTCAGGAAGAGAGGATGTGAGATTATCCGTAGGTCAGTGTGATTGCTCTCATTTGGCATCTAGGATTTCTGGTTGTTTTTTCCACTTCCTAAGAGTAAAGACCCATTTACTTGAGAGGATGAAGGTGCCTTTGTAAAGGTTTTGACTTGTAAATATAATGAAAAATTATGCTATTATCTACAATTGTCTCTTGGTGATTTTTCCCCCTATTTATCCAACAACCATACCTTTTATAGAATGAAAGGAATTATTGCAATATTTGAACTTGTGAGGAGTCTATCATTATTACCCTCAACATGTATTGAAAAGCAAAAATTTGCTAGCTTTTGTGCCAAGGAAAAAAAATGGCTTCTCATGTAGTTCATTTCTGTTCTGGAAGAGAAAATGTCCCTCTTGCCAATGAATTTAAGTATGCTCAATTTACCTACATTATTTTGAATTACAAGAGTGGAGGAATTTAGGCTATATCTTAGTGGGGGATAAGAAAAAAATGCCCTCTACCTCTCTGCATCTAGAGACATTTAAATATGTTTTTCAACATGTTACAGAATCTTCTTGAGGGAAAATAAGAAGACTGTCTTAACTCTTCTTTGAATGACTTTTGTGATCATCTTTATAAAAGCCAGGCAGAAGCTTATAAGTTTTTCCAGTCCTTTGTTATGGTTATTCAGAATATTTTTAAAGAGAAAATATCCTGGTGCGATTTCATGTGAGTTAGAGCTCACTGTCACTTATCAGAGGCCAGGAGATAAAATCAAATCTTCACTGTTAGGTGGGTCATGCTCAGCTCTGTAGAAATGTTGTGGTGGTTTTTTTTTTTTTTTTTTTTTTTTTTTTTGTAAGCAGTGGTTAATTTTGTGTGTGCTTTTACTTATTTGACATTAATTTTTATCCTTTTATGCAAGCCTGTGTCTTATGAACTGTCACAGGTAATATTTGGCTATAAAGTGATTTATGTAAAAAAAGGATTCCCAAACTGAGAAACTTTGCCATAAAAGGTTTCATTTGGTAATTTCTTAATTTTTGTTTACCTTGCCTAAGTGTGTGTAGTTTGCTGTCCTGAAAATGTATGAGGTGAACTTTGCCTTATAAGCTGGGGGATGAACCAGTCTATTTGAAGAGAAGACTGCATTTCTGTATGTATGTGTGTATACCTGAATTCATTGGTTCATGGCGTGGCGTGTCTGATTCAAACAATCCAGTTTAGGACGTTCAGGAGGAGCAGCAGTCCCTGCAATAAACATACACTTCTCATGTATTGCAGAGTTCCCATTACTCAAAGGCAAGAAGGAAGAAAGAAACTTCTAAGGAGTTGGGTGTCCTTAGACTGAAAACCTGTGACCCATTCTCCCAACTCTGGTGTCTAATGACTAAGAATGAGATCAATGAAGTGAAAGCTTTGTTCTGAAGGAACTGAGAACCGTAACTCACTATTGCTGATGAGAAGAGAGGTTTTTGCACAGCCTGCAAAGCTTCCCTGTTTCTGCAGCATTCTCAGAGTCACTGTTTCTTTTCTCTTTTAATTCTTCCTTCAGCATTCGAGGGTGTGAGT
Source organism: Aotus nancymaae (assembly GCF_030222135.1). Classification (NCBI taxonomy): domain Eukaryota; kingdom Metazoa; phylum Chordata; class Mammalia; order Primates; family Aotidae; genus Aotus; species Aotus nancymaae. The sequence goes on along the minus strand of NW_026988498.1, from coordinate 3,494,212 downwards.
TCGGCTCGAAGAACCAGAACCTTGTCCTCTGCTCCCACACTCCTATCACTGCGTGACAAGATTTTGTTAAAAGGTCTCATAGGGTGATTTTGAGGGTAAATGTTGGAACTTAGACCATCGTGACAGCCTCCTGCTTGGGCTGAGCTAATAGTTATGAACTGATGGTTGCACCAGTGTTGGCTTCTTCAGTCTGTTTTTCTTTTTGACTCAAAATCCATTTTGATTTTTCTCAACTTTTAACCACCATATTAGTCCATTTTCATGCTGCTGAGAAAGACATACCCATGACTGAGTAATTTATAAGTAACAAAGGGTTAAATGGACTCACAGTTCCACATGGCTGGGGAGGCCTCACAATCATGGCGGAAGGTGAGAGGCACATCTCACATGGTGGCAGACAAGAGAAGAGAATGAGAATCAAGGAAAAGGGGTTTCCGCTTGTAACACCATCAGATCTCTTGAAACTTACTCACTATTGTGAGAACAATATGGGGGAAACCACCCCCATGATTCATTTGCCTCCCACCGGGTCCCTCCCACCACATGTGAGAGTTATGGGAGCTACAATTCAAGATGAGTTTTAGGTGGGGACACAGCCAAACCATATCACCTACTGAAGGAGAAGAGACGATTTTTTCGGCATTCTTACTGTTCCATCTTCCTCCATCTTTCTCCACCCCTGCCATAGGCACTTGGATGCAGAAAAAACTCCCTACTTTGGCTAATGGGAAGAAAGTGGAAGGCCACACACACTTTATATTGATACCAGTGAGGAAAACTTTGCCCCAACTCTCTAAGGTTCAGAGACTGGGAGCGTGAAAACGTTAACTGACAAAACACAGGTTAGTGGGAGAAGAAACAGCCCACTGACATGTGTAACGCTCTTACCAAGGGAGTGCTCAGTGATGAGTAACTCAGAGGAGCGGTCAGCCGTTTGGGGATTATATATCCAGCTCAGTACGGGAAAGGGAGCTGGGAGCAAAGGCTTTTATCGGAAGAACAAGCAGATTGCTTTGGGAAAGACAAATTGGATTTGAGGAGAATAAATGGGAGGATAAGAAAGTTTGTGTTAATGCTTGTTTATGCAGGTGTGAGTGGTCTTTCTGTCTTCTTCATGGCCGGGCCAGGAAACACCCCCAGGGTGGGGATTTATGGCAGCTTTACTCTTAAGTCTCTCTCCTGGGAGTAGAAGATGCCCCCAAAGAGGGAATTTATGGCAGTCTCTGTTTCTCTAAAGTTTCTGCTTTCAGTCAGATAATGGACACTCTGAGAAGGCTTCTTTCTGTATCTGTTGAATCTCAAATATCTTCAGCTTAAAATAATCTTCTCTGACTCTGGGATTCTCAGTGTCCTGCATTGACAACTAGGAAGAGCATCTCCCAGGTTTCCCACTGTTGATCTGTGACTTCCTTTACGGTCTCAAAGTGTGCTTCTGAGAGCTCTGTCAGCCTCAGCCTCTCCTTATGTGCTTAGCTTATAAAGAAAAGATTGCATGCTTCCTTCCAGATTTCTCTGCGACCTGATTAATACAGCGGCACTGGGGCTGCAGTGTCTGTCTGAGGACTAAGATGAAGGCTCTTCCTGGACCTCTCCCTTACAGCTTTCTCCTCCCTCACCTTTTTATCTTTGCTATTCCTTAGTTCCAACTCAGTAATCTTTTGCTTGTTGCTTTTATTTTCCTTCTTTCTGAGATTATTTATATTGCCAGGAAGTTTTCTGGTGTGTGTGAACTCAGCTGTCAATCTTAATATTTTCCTCATTTTCTTCTTGAGACTTGAAATACATGCTTCAAAAACTTCGTGTTTGTGAGAACTTTGCTGGGCCGTGTAATAAATAATATCCTTGTCTTGCCCTCTGGTCTCACAGTGTCAGTAGAAAGTTAAAAGCATTATCTCACTGTTGGTTGTTCTTTTCACACACTCTGCCTACAAAGTTATGTCGTTGGTATGCTGTTTGTAAGTCTTTCATGGAAGGTAAAAGTACAAAACACACTTTTCTTTCACTTTTGGTAAAATAAAGAGTAGAATGAGGCTGGGTGCCGTGGCTCACACCTGTAATCCCAACACTTTAGGAGACCAAGATGGGCAGGTCACCTGAGGTCAAGAGTTCAAGACCAGCCTGACCAATATGGTGAAACACCATCTCTATTAAAAATACAACAATTAGCCGGGCATGGTGGCAGATGTCTGTAGTCCCAGCTACTCTGGAGGCTGAGGCAGGAGAATCGCTCGAACCCGGGAGACAGAGGTTGCAGTGAGTCAAGATTGCACCACTGCACTCCAGTCTGGGCAATAGAGCAAGACTCCCCATCTCAAAATATGAAGCCACCCTGGTTCTGTTTCCCCCAGATAACTGCCCCCTTCATCCGTCCCTTTGCTGTGGCACCACGTGTATGTGCCTTGTCACCTGGAGGTTTGATGAGCGTCTCATCTTTGAGCCTTGTTCTGCAGACTGACATCTGACGTGGTTTGCATGTTTCCCCTGCATTCTTATGTCTCATTATTTTATTTTTTTTAGGGACTCTAAGAGTCTTGATATTGAACTCTTTTTAACAAAGCTGTAGGACCACCAAACTCATAGTGGATAAAACTGCAAAAGAAAATGTAGCTGTAAAGTATTTTCATTCTACATTTCCCATTTTTACTCTCCATGTCCCGCAACATGAGGAATGTACCGTGTTCTCAGTTGTGCTGTTTTTTGTTGTAAAATGCAGCAAAAGCAGTAAGCAAGAACCACCCCAACATGGGTCCTGGAGGCCCTCTTGAAAGGCACGTAGCAGAAAATCTCTACACGCAGGGTCAGTGGAGGGCCTAGAAAAGCCAACAGTCGTCCAAGGCTATAGGGTTTAAAGCATGATCGTATCTACATAAGATGGCTTTTTAGTTCTCACTACGTGGAAAGTCAAGCTTCACCCATCAGAGAAATTTAAGAAAAAGAAACACCCGGAGGCTGGGATCTGAAAGACCCTGAGTAAATATGAAATACATTTAGTAGAGTATGCAGATACAGAGCACAAGTTAGAATTTAATTCTTCATTTGTTTTTGCTGTTGATACTTTTAAAAAATGATTTATTAGTGGAAAAGTATTTTTCCAGTCTTTAGAAAGACATTTCTAAAAAGCTGAAGTTTCACATTTCAGTAGCTTGGTGATATGTGAATGAAGTAAAAACCTGTGATCTGTTGCCAACTGAGAAGTGGACCATTATTTTGTACCCGTGATAGCTATAAAAATGCATCCAAAGGTGATTGAAACCTATCTTTAAGTGCTTTTGTTTTCAGCCAGGCGCTGTTTACATCATATTTGGATAAGGGCTGTGGTGCCTACTTTTAAAACAAGAACCCATCCAATCTGCTTTTTATAGCTCTGGTTGCCAGTTTTATGTTGGTGAATTCATTGTCTGTGGTTTTTCTTGGGGAAGGAGAAAGTTTGTTTCTTAAAAATGATGAGCAGCAAATGACAGTATGTAGGCTCCAGAAGCGTGTCTCACTCTAAGTTCTTGTTGTGTTGGTGGGTGTGGGGAGGGAGACGAGGAGCTTAATTTTTATTCTTTACCGAATAGTTATGTTTAAGGAAAGCAATATTGTACTTGATATTTATATATGATGGCAAGAAAACACCATCTCTGTAAGCAATATTTGTCCAAGTTTTAGGATTCCCATACATCAAATCGGTTCTTTGTGGATAACTACGAAAGGCATTTGGATTTCCAGATCTCTCGTTTTCCTAGTGCATTGAAAGTCTTTGGGGAAAACTTCCATACCCTTAGTCTAGATTGGTCTTTCCTCTAAGATCAGAGAAGAGTACTTGAAGAGGACCTCAGAGAATCCTTAGAAAATGTGAACCGAGAAGGAAAGATGCAAGCAGACAGCAGCCATGGTCAGGAGAAGCCGCTGTGTGGGTGAGATGGGGAGCTGCAGACAGGCAGTTCGAAGGTCCCCGTTCTTGTCACTTCCCCCTGGAGGTATGAGTCTCTTCTCAGTCAGCTCAGGCTGCCACAGCAAAGAGCCACAGGCCACATGGCTTTTGCAACGATGTTTATTTTCTCAGTGCTCTAGAGGCCAAACGTCCAAGACAAGGCGCCAGAGTTGGTTTCTCCTAAAGCTTCTCTTTTTGGCTTGTAGACGGCCACCTTCTCTCTCTGCCCTCACATGGTCTAGTCTCTGTGCATGTACACCCCTAGTGGCTTTTCATCTTTTTTTTGAGGGGGGAACCTCACTGTGTCACCCAGGCTGGAGTGCAATGGTACAATCATAGCTTATTGCAGCCTTGACCTCCTGTGCTCAAGGAATCCTCCTGCCTCAGCCTTCTCAGCCTCCTCAGTAGTGCCCTACCGTGCCCAGCTAGATTTTAAATTTTTTGTAGAGATGGGGGTCTCACTGTGCTGCCCAGTCTGGTCTTAAACGCCTGAGCTCCAGCAATCCTCCGACCTTGGCCTCCCAAAGTGCTGAGATTCTAAGGGTGAACCTCCACACTCAGCCTTTTCATCTCCTTACAAGGCCACCAGTCCTATTGGATTAGAGTCCCACCCTTATGACCTCATTTAATTAGCACATTGAAAGCCCCATCTTCAATTACCGTCCTATTGAGGGTTATGAACATATGAATTTGGGAAGGACATGGTTCAATCCATAATAAGAATGAAGGTCTCCTATGTGAGGCCCCTCAGTTAGTTACCACTTTTTGGGGGAGATTTAACTGGAGAAATGCCCTTTATTATTCCTAATCTGCAAATAGACCGCAGCTTTCCAAAGACCTCAGTCTAATAAGAAATAGAGACATTTATGAAGGACTGTTGACTCCCGTGTGCATTCTCCTTGCAGTATGATTTCTTCCACTACCTACCACTCAGTCAAGACTTGAGGCCATGGGGAATTGCAGTGAAGGTGTGCATGTTCAGAAAGGACTCAGGAAAAAGGAACTGAAGCCATGGAGGTGGGTGCGGTGGGGAAGGGGGAGGCTGGAGAGCAGGTGGAAGCAAGTTTTAGTTCCTGGAGCCATCTTTCACCATCCCAACCTGGAGGAGAGGAGTGGCTGGTCACCCTCATGGGCACAGTATGGTGAGCAGCACTGCCATTTCACGTTGCTCCCTTTACACTTGAAAAATACAGCAGCCTTTTCCTTTAACTGTCACTGATCCACCTGAGACCCATTACCGTTCTGTTTACACTGAAGCCACTTGCTGCCAGTGTCTGCAAGGCTGGGAGTCTTCACTCGGTTTCCAGGTCCCAGTCATACAGTCACTCTGCATTCTGTGTGTGTGTGTGTGTGTGTGTGTGTGTGTGTGTGTGTCTTTTTTTCCCCTTATAAAACCCATTGTGTTTCTCTCCATTTAAATGTGACCTTGCTTACCTATCACCATTCTGCACAGATGCCATTTATGAATAATGGAAATCATCCCCATTTCAACAATATGATACACAGCCTTGACAAAGATATCGTTTCAGTGTTCTGAATTTGCATGGTTTTCAAGGCAGAATTATGGTCCCATATGCACTCACATTTTTCAAAAATGAAATATGGTATCAACAGGAAAATACCCATTAGACTTCACTAACCTCATTTCGAGAGCCATGCCCATTAGGTATGTACCCTGCACCACTTGTCTTTGGTATGAAGTTGTATATAGCAAAATGAGGGTGTGTTAAATGGGGTGTCTTTGTGGAAGTGGATTCTGGTTTAGCACTGTTAGGACATATTTTTTGCACACTAGTGAACATTTCTTATAAATATCTCTGTGAGGAATAACAGAAACGACGTGGAAAACCACGCATGATATGCTTTGTCGTCAGAAAATGCAGTTGCTGCCTTTGGAATATGCTGTACAGAATAGGTCTGAATCATAATCTGGTCTCACCATCACTTTCCCCCGGCCCCGTTTTCTAGATACAGAGGCAAAACATACAGGGCTGTGGTCAAAATCGTGCGGACATCTGACCAGGTCGCAAATTTCTGCCGCCGAGTCTGTGCCAAGCTAGAGTGCTGTCCAAATCTGTTCAGTCCTGTGCTGGTATCTGAACACTGCCCAGAGAACTGCTCCATTCACACCAAAACCAAGTACAGTAAGTACAAGTGATGAGAAAAGAAACGCACGGTGCCAGAGGCCTGAGCTGTGCTGGAAGGGATTTGGGTTTTGTTCCATTTGCGTTTTTCTTTTTGAACCTTTGGACTAGTCGTCTATAGGAATTGCTGTGGAAAGATGTGTAAAGATTTGCTGTAGGTTTTTAGACTGACATACGGAGGGGCTGGGATGATTTAAAACAGGATGAATTTTCATTGGTAGGCCTTGGAAAAGAAGAAAAGAAACTCTTTGTAGCGTCCTGAGTTTCAGTGGGTTGATTGACTCTACAGCTCCGTGGATGGTGGGAAAGCATAATAAAGCTGATCATAGCAACAGTGACCTGGATGACTTTCTCGGTCCTTACTCTGGGAAAGTATAATGACGCTTTCATTGCCCTACTTCATACGGGTGCCACATCCTCGTCATAATCGGCTTCTCATGTTTGGGTGCCTTCCTCAACACCCCCACCAAGGACAGCCATCACTTTCTTTGCTGCCTCTGTCCCAGGACACAGGGTGCAGGACTCAGAGCTGTCCCCACTCCCCCACCTTCAGCTCTTGCCTCTTCCATCCCCAGTCCCATTCAAGGATCTCTGGCTTCAGGCAACCACCTCCCCCAAGCTCTGCCCTTCTTCCCTTCTGATGACCTTCTCCATTCATGGTAGCCACTCCCAGACATCTCCACCTCCTGTGCCCGAGCCCTGATCTCTCCCTCTGACCTGCAGTTCTGAGTCTCCTGCGTCTCCCCCTCAGTTCTCTGCAATGCAAGGGGCACTGACCTGGAAGTTGGCTCTGCCAGCCACGTTCCAGCCAGCTGGGGTGTGACAAGGGCCTGGCCATGTGGCCAGTGCTCTGTGGGCCACAGTCAGTTATGATGTTTGTCAACATGGGTGCTGGAACCAGAAATCTGAATGCACTTGAAACACTGTTCACAGCATCACTTTCTTTGTATTTTATCTATCTATCAGTGTATTTCTACACACACAACACACACTGTTGACTCCCGCGTGCATTCTCTGCCTTCCTCTGCCTTCCCACTCCACCTTCTGATGGAGGTCAGCTGCACCCTCATTGACCACACAGAGCCCCCAATATTTGGTGCACAGGGCTCTCAGGCAGAGCCCGCACGTACGTCGGCCCAGCACATCATCTGATTCCAGAAGAGCTTGTTTCTGCATCACCTCACCTTTTTCCAGAGGAGGGATTCACTGGGAAACAGCAGCCCCCGAGTAAGAAAGGCCCGACTGAGGGCTCACCTTTGCCATGCATGGTGCATGCTTACCTGCCAGGTGGGCTTCTGCATTCTTCCAGGACACCGGGAATAGCAGGGAAGGAGCAGGGTCCCACGCCTCCCATTCAGCACTGCCGAAATGAACTCAGAGATGTCTCTGGATCTCATATAGTAAACTCCCTAAATCCCAGGATCCTTTGGGTTGATTTATAATGAACGTTACTACAGACTGAACTCAGGCTCCAGTGGGAGGAAGACAGAATGATATTTTGGTGGAGTCAAGTTCTGGAAAAGCAGGGGTCACCCAGTTTCATTCTAAGACTCTAAACACATACTGACCTTTGGCTACATTCCCTAAAACCAATTCTTATCCCCAGTCACTGGCTTCTAAGAAGCTAGCCTGCCCCAGCCCTGTTGTACCTGCTTGGGGTTTGGGTGGAGACAGAGGCTTTCTCATTTGCCCTGTACCTGGAGATGGCCACAAAGCAGTGCTCGCCCACAGCAGCTCATTCCTGCTCACAGAGGAACACGGTCCCTGTAGAACTGGACACGGGACATTGTTCCAAGCCCTCCCGCCATCTGCTCCTTTCGAGAGGTTGATGAGAACAGGCTGGGCTCCCCAGAGCAGGTGTGCTTCCTGGGAGTTACAGGGCTGCTGCTGTGTGGCTTTTCGATGGTTTTTCCAAATGCCATGCTGTGATCAAATGCAGGGGAGGGGTGAGACAGAGGGTCTTAGGCCAAAGGAAACCTATGCTTGTTAGTCTTGATGGCCTCATTTGGTGCATAAGGAAATTGGGGTGCAGAAAGGATGAAGCCATGGCCCAGCACTGTGAGAATGCACTGAAATCATGCTTCCCGCAGAGGGGCTGCTGCAAAGTGGGGCTGTGCATTTGCCATTTTCTTTTTTCTTCTTTTTCATACTTTAATTTCTGGAGTGCATGTGCAGAACATGCAGGTTTGTTGCATAGGTATACACATGCCTTAGTGGTTTACTGCATCCATCACCCCGTCATCTACATTAGGTATTTCTCCTAATGCTGTCCCTCCCTAATCCCCCCACCCCCTGATATCCCTCCCCTCGTCCCCCACCCTTTGCAGGGACATGGATAAAGCTGGAAACCATCATTCTCAACAAACTGACACAAGAACAGAAAGCCAAACACCTCATGTTCTCACTCATAAGTGGGTGTTGAACAAGGAGAACACATGGACACAGCCAGGGGAACATCACTCACCAGGGCATTTGCCATTTTCTTTTGGCCCACCCCATCCATGGATAAAAGTTCCTTCGCTGCATTCAGTGATTTTGTGGCTCATGGGTGTCACATAGTGGGACAGCTGAGCCTTTAGTTAATGAGCAGGCATCTGGGCCGTGATTGAATGCTGGGTCCTTAATGGTGGTTTTCATTAGTTGATGACACATTTAGTTTCTTTAAAACATTAATCATTACTAAAGTTCAATAATTTTTTGAATTAAGATACACACCTGTGTCTCTGCTATAGAATTCAGTAGTAACATGAGTCCCACCAAATGAGAAGGGACTGAAGTATGCAATGATGTAATAGAGAAGGAACTCTGAAAAGAGGAAAGGCGCTTGGTGAACTTGGCCCACGTGTTGTCTTGGTGGATCACGGCTTGTCTTGGTCAGATCAAGAGCTGAGGGAGTCCCTCATGCCAAGACCACGCCAGCAGATGTTCACCCAGTGCTTGTTGACTGACTGACTGCTCAGGATTCAGACTTGGGAACAGGTGTCAGAGCGTGCCAGAGGATGTCATAGCCACCACTCTCTGCAGTGCCTGGGGCCTGGACAGGGAGCGAACAAACTCCCATGAGAACCGTGGACACCTTTGTCTCTTTCACCTTCTGCAGAAGTGAGCTCTGGCTGCTGCAATAAAATACCACAGACTCGGGGCTTTAACTGCAGATGCTTACCTCACACAGTCCCGGAGGCTGGACGTCCAAGATCAGGGTGTCGGCAGCTTTGGTTTCTGATGAGATCCTTCCTGGGCCTGCAGGTGGCCACCTGCTCCCCATGTCCTCATGGGGCCTCTCCTCTGGATCGTGTGTCCTTGGTGTCTCTCTCAGACACCAGGCCCCACTTTTATGACCTCATTAATGTCAGTGACCTCCAGATACAGTTACTTTGGGGTTTCAGGCTTCGACATTGGGGAGGGGCCGAATTCAGCCCAAACACCTTCCTGACCCGAAGCACTGGAGCAGTGCTGCTTTTTATTTTTCTTTGAGATGGAGTCTCGCTCTGTCGTCCAGCTTGGAGTGCAGTGGCACCATCTTGGTTTCTTGGTTCACTGCAACATCTGCCTCCCAGATTCAAGTGATTCTCCTACCTCAGCTTCCTGAGTAGCTGGGATTACAGGTGTGTGCCACCACACCTGACTAATTTTTGTATTTTTAGTAGAGATGGGTTTCACTTCTCCCCGTGTAGACGTTTTCTCAGAATGACTTCCTAAGGTACAGAGATATCAGATGAAATAATGATCTCCCTCCTTCCTCTCTCCCTCTCTTTGTTCATGTCTGTGTGTGTGGATAGCCTTCAAAAGTTTATCTTCCTTCCTATAGCCTATTACTATGGAAAGAGAAAGAAGATCTCCAAGCCCCCCATTGGAGAAAGCAACCCCGACAGCGGACACTCCAAACCCACCAGGCGGAGGAAGCGACGGAAATCCATTTTCGTGCAGAAGAAACGGAGGTCTTCTGCCATGGACTTCACAGCGGGCTCGGGGGAGGTATGTACTGCCCGGGTGCCCTCCAGCCTGTGGCTCTGCCATCTGGCCCTGGCCGGGAGGTGTGGCTGCTTCATGGCAGAGGTGGCTCTGGAGATTGTGGCAGGATGGTCAGAAACGCCAAAGAAGACACCCCCTCCTCCTTACTTACTGGAAACGAATGTAGCATGTCCAGCTGCTTTGGCTGGGAAGGGGCCTCGTAGGGCCCATGGGTGGGACCATCGGCTCCAGTTTAGAGGCCACCCGGGACAGGGCTTTTAAGGGGTCTGCACTGGGCCCAGGGTCTGACCGCAGGACCCAGTGGTCTGACTGTGGGGACCCCTTGCCACCAGCCCCTTAAATGCCTTTTTCTTCTCAGGAAAGTGAGGAGGAGGACGCTGACGCCATGGATGATGACACCGCCAGTGAGGAGACCGGCTCCGAGCTCCGGGATGACCAGACAGACACCTCGTCAGCGGAGGTGCCCTCGGCCCGGCCCCGGAGGGCTGTCACCCTGCGGAGTGGCTCAGAGCCCCCACGCCTGCCGCCCCCGGAGAGGACACGAAGGGGCCGCAGGGTGCCGGCCGCCTCCTCTGCGGAGGAAGGGGAGAAGTGCCCTCCAGCTAAGCCCGAGGGGACAGAGGTGACGCCCGGGCGTGGGGGCAGAGGGGTTCCTGCTGGGGCTGAAGAAGCACACATGTTACAGTTCAGGGCCACGACACCGGGAAACCTGTTTAAAATGCCTCCAGCAGCAGCACCTGCTCTAGCTCGTTCCCAAGTCAGGAACAGAGGCTGGCGCTTCACCTCTGGGTGCAGGGGCCTTTCACTATCAGAACGCAGCTCCCAGGGTGGAGGTAGCATCTCTTTCCTGGATAGCTTTAGTGCCACCTGGGTGCTTGTCAGGAGGAAGGCACAGTCCTTGAGTTCCTTTGAACTCCTGGTTTCCAGAACTTCCTTCCTTGCATCTCCCGTAACTGCCCTGTGTCCTGCTCCCACGTCCCCTCTATAGTACACCTCTGTGATGTTTTAAAGTATTTAATCACGTTTTAGGTCTCCCCTAGCCTAGTGGGTGGTGTGAGATCAGCAGAAAGGGTCACTGGCACCACCATTACAGAAGCGTTGCGTGAACTCGCCCGTGCCTTCTTGGACGTGCCCCTTGTATTTCTCCTCTTTTCTCTAAGCAGAAACACTTTGTTCATAAGCAGCCCCAAGGTTTCCTGAACTAGGGATGCAGAGTGACTGTCCCTGTGCCTGCCTTCTTCCCTCTGAAGGCACATGAGACATCGCAGGGGGCATCCTCACGGAGTGAAGAATTTTCCCAGGAACTGAGAGTGTGGGTAGTTTGTTCAGGTGCCCAGCGAGGGAGGAAAGGGAGGCAGTTGCTCCTGGCCAGGAGCGACCAAGGCCTGGAGAGTGCCGGAGAGGACCCAGCCAACTGACTGTGCCTCAGCTGAGCTCCTCCTGCCCTTTCTCTGCAGGACACGAAACAAGAAGAGGAGGAGAGACTGGTTCTGGAGAGCAACCCGTTGGAGTGGACGGTCACCGACGTGGTGAGGTTCATTAAGCTGACAGACTGTGCCCCCCTGGCCAAGATATTTCAGGAGCAGGTACAGTGGCTTGCCGCATGTCAATGGTTTGCCTTGGCTGCTGTCCGTGGGGCCTGGCCAGCCCTCCCTACGGTGTTCAGCTGCAGAAGAGACGCTGGCGTCTCATAGCTTTTTGTCTTGCTGGGCCACCCCTTGGCCAGCCCTTTGTCTGGAGAGAGCCCACTTTGGTTGAGCCCCTTGTCAGTGCCTTTTGGCAAATCTGGGTTGCAGCTTCTTCAGCTCCAAGTCTCAGGTGCATGAAGCTCACACACAAACAACAAAAACAACCTAAGAGCTCAGCATGTGCCATCAGCTGGGGTCCCAGGCCCCTGACTGGTCTGCTGTCCTCTCTTCTTCCAGAGACTCTCTTCCAGAGGCTTCTGTTTGTAGATTTCTATCTAATGCCCACAGATCTTACTTGTGCCTAGTGGGAGAAGGAGGGAACAGGGCGTCTGCCTGGCCTGCCCGAGTGGAAGCCCCTGACCGGTGTGTTGTTATGAATGACGCTTTCATCCTCGTTTTCTTACCTTCCTCTACGTGAAATATTCTCTTCTTTCTATGTAAAGTGTTCTCTTCTTTCTTTTATTATTATTATTATTATTTAATTATATTTTATGTTCTGGGGTACATGAGCAGAAAGTGCAGTATTGTTACATGGGTATACACATGCCATGGTGGTTTGCTGCATCCATCCCTCCATCATCTACATTAGGTATTTCTCCTAATGTTATCCCTCCCCAGTCCCCCACCCTCTTCTCTGCATCCCCCAGCCCCCCCAACCCCCAACAGGTCCCAGTGCGTGATATTTCCCTCCCTGTGTCCATGTGTTCTCATTGTTCAACATCCACTTATGAGTGAGAACATGCGGTGTTTGGTTTTGTGTTCTTGTGTCAGTTTGCTGAGAATGATGGTTTCCAGCTTCATCCATGTCCCCACAAAGGACCTGAACTCATCCTTTTTTTATAGCTGCGTAGTATTCCAGGGTGTATATGTGCCGTGTTTTCTTTCAGCCCGAATAGCCAAGACAATCATAAGCAAAAAAAAAAAAAAAAACAAACAAGCAAAGCTGAAGGCATTGTGCTACCTGACTTCAAACTATACTACAAGGCTACAGTAATCAAAACAGCATGGTACTGGTACCAAAACAGAGATATAGACCAATAGAACAGAACAGAGGCCTCGGAAATATTCTCTTCTTTCTACATAAAATATTTTTAAGACCATGGTATGGTGATGGACAAACACAATAATGTTAATTTCTACTTTAAAGGAGTCTATAGTCCAGCAGATGAAATGAGTATAGTTAGCTGAAACATAAGATATATGATGATGTGTCCTAAGGAAAAAGAGAGGGTTTTTATTTACATTTTCCTTTAAATTAATATAAAAACAAGTTGCCACTTTCTTTACGCATACCACCTTGCATCCTGCTTCACTGGCTTTGCAGAAAATGCGAGACTCTTGCTCTACTCTGTGCTTAATTCGTTGAAGTTTTTTGCATTGTCCTGGTGTAAATATCTGTGTTTGAAAACCTCGTTAAAAAAAAATACTGTTTTTCATATGATAAATTTAAAGATAGCTTTATTCAGTGTCTTTTTAGATCATACAAACCAGTAATCTAGAAAGAGGATATTTCTATCATTAAATCAGGAAGCGTAAAAGGTCTGTGACTTCCCACGCACCCAGGAGATTTCCCAGCTTTCCTCCCAAATTCATGCAGCAATGAACTGAAAAAAGCAAATTACTGTGGTCCCCAGTGCCACCCAAAGAGAGTAGTTCTTGTCATTCAAATTTCTTTCCCTTGCATCCCAAGAAGTCCAAGCAATGAAGTAGTTCATCCTATTGATGACCACTAGAACCTTCCGCAGACACCCACTAAGTTCATGCTGAAAGAATGATTAGGCCGGGCATGGTGGCTCAGGCCTGTAATCCCAATACTTTGGGCAGGCAGATCACTTGAGGTCAGTAGTTCAAGACCAGCCTGGCTAACGTGATAAAACCCCGTCTCCTCTAAAAAAGAAAAATACAAAAATTAGCCAGGCATGGTGATGGGCACCTGTAATCCCAGCTACTTTAGAGGCTGATGCAGGAGAATCACTTGAAAACCTGGGAGGCGGAGGTTGCAGTGAGCCAAGATCGTGCCACTGCACTCCAGCCTGGGTGACAGAGCAAGACTCCATCTCAAAAACAAACAAAAAAAGAATGATTGGGAGCAGAGGGAGTCGCCTCCTGACCTTATGATGTTGGCCGCCCTTCCTGTCTAGGCGACTCTGGAAAGCAACCAGGGAGAGGCTTCCTTACACCTAAAGAAACTGGGTGATGAGCTTGTCCCTTCAAAGAACACAAAACAGGAAAGAAAGACAATTCTAAGAAATGCAAGGACTTAGGTGATCGGGGGCTTATTGATAAGCCATATCTCCATCTTGAAAACAAAAATAAAGCAATAGATTGAAATCCTGTGTAAAGTGTCGGCCAACGCACTGCTTTTCCTGTCTGGTATTTATTGACAGTGGTGCTGCAGCGAGAAAAGCGTTGTATTCAAATACATGACAAGCGCTGATCACACAGGCTTGGTTGCGTATCTGTCGGTCCCTTTGTGCGTTCAACATATACAGATTCAGTCCCTGCAAGGTGCCTTCTGATAGCTAAAGATACGAGGTATGGCATTCTGTGTTAGTCTAATGTTTTGGTTTTATTTTTAGGCTCAAATGCTTAGTTTTAACAAAACAAAGAAGTTTAGGCCTGAATGAAGAGCAGATTTCTCATTTCTAGATTGCAGGTTTGGTATGAGGGCTTACACCTTGAAACGTTAATAGCTCCTGTGTCTGTCTACACTGTGTATAAATTCTTAGTAATAAGTAAGAAAGTGAAACAAAGCTGGTTGGGGAAAAGCTGGTTGGGGAAAAGTATTCAGTCTTCCTTTCTTGTATTTCTAAACCCAGTTGATAACACCAGAGAAAAGTTTCATGCCTTCCCTAAGCTCAGTCTTCTAGGAAATGGAACACCACTGACACCATCCCCCTTGTAGAATCAAGTTGCTCTTATTTTATTTTTTGAGACGGAGTTTTGTTCTTGTTGCCCAGGCTGGAGTGCAATGGCCCGATCTCAGCTCACTGCAGCCTCCGCCTCCTGGGTTCAAGCGATTCTCCTGCCTCAGCCTCCAGAGTAGCTGGAATTTCACCACAGCCGGCTAATTTTTGTATTTTTAGTAGAGACAGAGTTTAGCCCTGCTGCTCTTCTAATATCAGTGAAAGCCTTGCCCTTCATCCCTACTTTTTTTTTCTTATGAGAGAGAAACATAGGTAGGTTTTCAGTGATCATCGTCTCATTCCTGTGTGATTTCACATTTCCCATTAGGCAGGTTCACCTGTTGGAATAAAAAGCCATTGCCCACTGGGCTGTCTGAAGTACATGGCACTTGAGTCCTTTTCTGTCCCATCACACCTTTCATTACTAATTTTTAGTAATTTGTTCATCATCATTTAGCCCAAAAGCTCCAGCTCTGAATTGGTGAGGCCTCCAGCAGGTCACTGCAGGCATTGTCTGAGATTTTGGATGAGCTAGAAGGAACCCGGAGACTTTATTCACTGGCATGTGAATGAGATCACAGTGCACAGCATGGTCATTGCTCTCTGCACACATGCCCTCAATGTTATAAATGCAGAGATTATTGTAATCACTAGGAGCATTTGCAAAAATTATAAACTCCCCATTACCAGCATCTGTAGCTTTTATTTTTGAAATGTTATGGCAACTGTTTAAAAGTTCTATACTCCATCATTTAGTGCTGCAAACCTGTACATTACACGGTAAAAATCCACTCATCCATAACTAAGAACACACAAAACTCTAAATAAAATTTTACCTATTCATTCAGCTTTCATCAGTCAGTGACAGGACGATAAGTAGACTGTCCAAATGATCAATTGAACTTAATGAAAAAAATCTCAGGGTGGTTTATAGGCTTAGTCCAGATTAAGCTGCCCTAACTTGACTTCTCTAGACCTGAATACCTCCATTAGGAACTACCAAGTCCTCACTTGAATGCTCTATCAAAATAGATTTAATTTTGCCCTCTGCTAAGCATGTTGTATATCTCATCATATTTCATTTCTTTACAGTTAGTCCATTTATGGTAATTCTGTATTTAACATTAAAAGTGTTCTGCCAGCAACTCTCAGTTGTATAGGAATTTTTATATGTTTGTAAAAATTAAACCATCTGTGAGCTATACTGTTATCTAAATAATCCTTGAAAGAAAAAATAGTCTTCCAAATGAAGTGGCTTTCTGGGCTTGTCATGATTTTACCTTAGGTATCTCCCCAGTTTCCTGCAATTCTACATTCCAGGGAACTACCTGTGTTCTTTCAGTCCCTCTTGGCCTTAATAATTGCCACTGGTCCCTGACATCTCAGTTGGAAGTCCTTTTGATGCCCAATTAGACTGTCTTGGTTGCCTGTCCCGTTTGAGCCCTTAGCTCTGCATCCATATGTTAATATCCCTGTATCCTAATAGTCTATTTATTTGTCTGCCGCCCTTCAGATTCATGGGGTATCCGGAGAGGGAAGCTTTCCTTCGTTCACTGTGATGTTCCCCAGAAGCCAGCCAAGTGCCTGCCACTTAGTAGATGCTCAATAAATATTGGCAAGTAAATAAATGAGTGTGTGCACCTGCACTTTTAAATGTGGTACATGCATCGGCCACCTTCAGTGTAATTTTCTGTAGAGAAAGAGTTACATAAAGATTTTAGTGCTGATATTCAGTGGTGACTAAATCCCCATCATGACCAAGTTAAAGATGTTAAAGACTGAGCTACAGTTTTCCCTTCAAAGTTTAATGTCAGAAAACGACAGTTCTGATTCCAACACTGTCTCTAACTAGCCATGTGATCATAGTTAGATTGGCTAGCTTTTCCGGGCATTAGTTTTCACCAGGAAAGTAAACTTCCTGGTGAAGGTAAAATAAGTTTTATTTCTATTCTATCCTGTTCTGTGGATGTCATTGAACCTAATGGTTAAGCCACCTGTCCACAGTTTAACGACATCCACAGAACAGAATAAAATAGAGCATCAGCCCCCTGCCTACTTAGAATGTGTTTTTAAGAGGCCTATGATACTTAGAAGACTTTGGGTGCCTCTGCCTGTGCCCTCTCGGTCTATTTTGATATGCTGTATGTGGATGGGCTCTGGAAATGGAATTGGCTAACAGGCCTCAAGCCAGAGGTCCCCTTGGTTTCTTTGTGACCTAGAGCCAAGCACTATTTCACGGTACCCCCAAATCCCCCCAGCTACAATCAGTAGCATCTGAAAAGAAAGTCAAATAGCATGTGCAGGCAGTATAGAGAAAGGGAGGATGATATCAACACAGCATGAAAACGTGGTGACGGTTTTCTATAGTTTCTCTCCTGCCTTTAGTATGTGTACAAGACAGATCTGTTTACTTTGTGGTCTGATAAGGTCACCTTTGTGTCTTGGTCGAGCGTGGCTTTGAGTTGCTTACATCATTGCTAGTGCTCATCTGTAATTTAAAAATGAAAAATAACATGCATATCGATACTTTCAAAGTTAATGTTTCATTTTTATTGCTGCAGTACTTATTAGGGAATAGTTGCTTTTGAATCTGATCCGAAGATAAATTATTCCTCCTCTTAACATTAGTCTTTTGAATCTGATCAGATGATGAATTATGCTTGCTTAGAAAATTAGTCTGCTCAAGGCTACCATTTACACACACTTCGACTTTTTGCTTTAGATAATTTCAAGACAGCTAAATAAACCATTAGTTTAAGAAAATAAGCTGCCTGTGCAAAAGTCACTGATAGGTGTTGTCTGAGACATATGATCTTGTGCTGTTGCTTGGCTATTAATGTCCTTGTGGCTTATGGCAGCCCTGGGTATAATTCTTCTGCAAGTGGCAGAAATTCCAGTATGCGGAGCTCACTTAATGCTCTCATCGTACCACTGATCTTCATCATTGCCTGGGGCCTGCAATCTCTTAGAGCCTCAGTGTCTCCCTCTGGACTATTGAGATCGTCTTGGTAAATAGGAAGGAGGATTGCGGTTAAACTCAGCAGTCCAGTCAAATGATATCTACGTGAATAAACCAGATTGCTATAGGAAGCAAGCTGCTGAAGAGACAGAGATGTCCAGTGGAAGGGTCTTAGAGCTTTGGAGTGAGTCTCTGTATGCTTCCTCCTGCAGGAAGCAAAGTCAACTGAACATTCATTGAATGAATCTCTTCATACCCTGTGTGTAGGTAGAGACGGGCTGAGCAGGATACAGTGGGAACAACAGATCGTGTACGAGGAACACCTTGCTCTGGGCAGTGTGTGTCTGTAAATGGGGTGTGTGTGTGTATGTGTGTGTGTGTGAGTTTTCCTTTATGGAAAACTGTGCTGTGTCATTGGCATTATCTGTCTTGAGCATCTTCTCACTCATCCTGACAGTGAAATGGCAAACCTTGGCAGGGAGGTGAGGGAGCCTTGTCTTTTAGTAGAGATCCCTTTGCTTAGTGCTGAGATGAAGTCGCAGCATAGCTTAGGGAGCACCTGGCCCAGCCTGGGGTGGGAGGTGAGTTGCTCTCCCAGCAAAGGGCGATAGGCTTAGGAAGCAATTCCCTCAGCAGCCCGCCTGTTTCAGCTCTTTCTACCCACTGGGGTAGGTATGTGAATTTCAGAGTAGCCAGAATGCCCTCAGCCGAAAGCTCTTGTCTTTGAACTGTTGTTTTAGTTTTTGTTGTTTAGAGGCCATCCTGCTTTGTTGCCCAGGCTGGAATGCAGTGGTGTGATCGCAGCTCACTGCAGCCTCAAATTCCTGGGCTCAGGTGATCCTCCCATTTCAGCCTTGGAGTAGCTGGGATCACAGATTTGTGCCACCATGTCCAGCTAAATTTTTAATTTTTTATAGAGACAGTATCTCGCTGTATTGCCCAGGCTGGTTTCAAACTCCTGGTCTCAAGCAATCCTCCCTCCTCAACCTCCCAAAGTGCTGGAATTATAGGCATGAGCCACTGTGCCCAGTTGCAGAAAGATTTAAGTAACACAAAGATAAGACTGTCATCAAGCCAGGTAGGTATCTCTGCCAACAGTCCCCTGGAGTGAATGAAGCAAGACTGTCCTTTTCTCACGTTTGGCCCCAGGGTGGAAGCTGCTATGACAGGTGCATCTCCCCGTGCACACTGCCCTGTCTTAACCTGCCTTTCTTTTCCTGCAGGACATTGACGGCCAAGCACTCCTGCTTCTGACCCTCCCAACGGTGCAGGAGTGCATGGAGCTGAAGCTCGGGCCTGCCATTAAGTTATGCCACCAGATTGAGAGAGTCAAAGTGGCTTTCTACGCCCAGTATGCCAACTGAGTCTGCCCTCGGGAGGTGGCCCATTATCGCTGGGATGCGGTGTTGGTAAAGGTTTCCAGGACTGAAACTTTGATTTCCAGGATATGTTACATGGTACGGACACTGAGTATCACCAGAAAGCCAGAAGCCCAGGATCTCCTGCCTCTGCCAGCCTGTGAGCTGTTTCCGTGTTTTCAAAGCACAGTGAGGCACTGCAGAAGTCGCTTCTGGGGAGCGCCAGTTAAAGTGGTGCATCGGCCTCTGCGGGATGTGGGCCTGCTTCTTTGTTCACCCACATTTTGCTTTTCTCCCACCACAAGCCAGGCAGCTCCCTTGGAGCCAGATTTCTTAGGCCTGCATTCTTTGAAAACTAAGAACGTCACCAAGGAAGAAACCTCACTGCATGCCATAGAGCTTCCTGTAATGAAACGGGCACATTTATCGACGCTGTTTCCTATGGATAGGTGTGTGACACTGGTCAAGTGGCACACACGGTTTCATCTTGGTGGCAACTCCTTTCTCTAACACAGCTGGGAGCGATGTCCTTATGAAAAGATGTGCTAAAGCTCTGTCCTCTGTTAGAGGTGCCTCTTAGGAATACGGGGAGTGAAGGAGGCCGGTGGGCTTCTCCATGCAACTGGATGATCTGTTTGTTTGTCGTGTTGTGTTTTTAGAGACAGAGTCTTGCTCTGTCGCCCAGGCCGGAGTGCAGTGGCATGATCTCAGCTCACTGCAGCCTCTGCCTCCTGGGTTCAAGTGGTTCTCCTGCTTCAGCCTCCCAAGTAGCTGGGATTACAGGCACCCACCACTGTGCCCAGCTAATTTTTGTATTTTTCTTAGAGACGAGGTTTCACCATGTTGGCCAGGCTGGTCTCGAACTCCTGACGTCAAGTGATCTGCCCACCTCAGCCTCCAAATGTGCTGGGATTACAGGCATGAGCCACCGCGCCCAGTCCAACTGGATGGCTATTGATTGAAACCTAGAATATCTGTAGAGACAAACTCTACCCAGTCTTTTCTAGACCCTCAGCTGTCTCCACTGTTGTAGTTTAATTGTAGCCGAATCAGGGAATGAGTCCTTTAGGCAAATGTTGGATTATATATTGAAGGAGAAGCTTAATTTCAGAGAGCAGGAAGGGAAAGAGATGTGGGGGAAGCGTTCCATGAACCAGCTATACCCCCTGAGAAGGATCACTGCAGCGTCACCGAGCAGGAGTCCCTCTGAGCGTCCCTTCTGTCTCGTTCTGCTCCAGCTGGCCTCATATGCACCAGGCACGATGCAGCATGAGCACTGAATCTGGAGTCAGCCACTTGGCACCCGGGTTTTGCTGAGAACTAACTCTGAGATCTTGGGTGACTTCTCATCACTCTGGACCTCGGTTCCTGTGAAGCGACAGGTGTGGACACCGAGAGTCTGGGGGTGAACACGCTGTCTCCCGCTGGCATTCATCCTGCTCATGCAGGAAAGGAAGATCCAGATTGGCCAAAAACGACAAAAAGAAAGAAAAAGAAGTGGTCCCAGTTCTAACCCTGCCATTCCTGTAGCTCTTTCTGGCTTTGAGTTTGCTTGTGGAATTTCTTGGGCAGTTGTATGAAATCTGCCAGGTCATGTGCAGACATATCTGTGGCTGTGGGAGTTGGCTGGCCTCTTGGACCAGAAGCCATCTCCATATCCTCATGAGTGATTTGGGATCTCCACGCAGACCCCGTGGACTACAGGGTCCCTCTGTGGCGGCTGCCTAGATGCCTTTTTAAACTTATGCAAGGAACCCAAACCCTCCCATGGTTTCTGAGCAGATGCCGGAAACAGAGGCTTTGCAGCCTTCCTGCTTTTCCACCATAATTACCTTGAGCTCGTCCCTTGGACTGGAGTCTCCACAGTTGCAGTAAAATCCTGTGGTGGGCTCATGAGCTGCTTGCATTTCTGTGACGTTTTCAGATACGATTCTTGGTGGGATTTTTGGAAACTTCGATCGCTTAAGCTCACCCTTCTTCATATTCTGTAGCGGTT
This sequence comes from Aotus nancymaae, assembly GCF_030222135.1. Classification (NCBI taxonomy): domain Eukaryota; kingdom Metazoa; phylum Chordata; class Mammalia; order Primates; family Aotidae; genus Aotus; species Aotus nancymaae. The sequence continues at coordinate 3,473,273 of NW_026988498.1, read as the reverse complement.
CCAGATGTGAATGGAAAACACATACTCTATGGATAAGGCTTTTTGGTCTCCCCTGCAGCCGATTTCTATTATCCAGTTTTAGAGTTTGGCTGGTGGATCTGCCTGGGGGCCTCGGATGGGAGGAGTGTGACATCTGTGCCCGGACAGAGACGTCTCTGGGATCCGTGGTTGGCTTGCCTCGGGCCGCTCTCCTTCAAAGCTCAAGTTCTGACCTCTCCGCGGTTCTCCACCCGCCCCTGCCTTGTCAGCCACATGCTTTTGGCCTTAAACGCTCAGTCTTGTGGAGTTAAACCCTGTCAGATGATTGGAAGGAGCATCCATTTCCAGACCTTTGGCATTCTCTCCACGCCGACTCCTTGATCCTTCACCGTGGCCTTTTCAAGCTGAGCTGTTTCTGTTGTATTTGAGACGAGGATGAGGGAACGTGGTGGCCACAACAGAACAGGGACTTGCAGAACGAATGCCACTTCTGTCTCCCTTCTCAGTGGTGGCACGGAGAGGAGGTGCTGCATTGGAGGGAGGAGATCCTCTGGGTGGGGGGTCTCCAGAGCCCACCCAGAGAGCTGGAATGTGACCCACCAGGAGCCCAAGAAGGGCGCGGCCACTGTCTCTGGGGAAAGCGTTTGCTTCCCATGGGGCCAAGCGCCCAAGACTCTCCGTGTCCTTCACCCTTACAGTTAACTTCAGTGCTTCTCTGTGCAGTCACAGTCACCGTGGGTGCCCACTGTGTGTGCGTGTGCCAGGGAGGAGATGGCTGTGGCCACAGCACAGGAGGGCACAGCCTGGCGTCACCATGACGGTTGTCTCTATGCCATCTCTCCAGTCCTTGAGGAGAGCCCAGGAGGATTTTAGGAGCCAGGAGGTGCTTCTGCCCCAGGTGTCGCCAGTGTCCTTACGAGCTTGGATTCTCGGGGGATTTCAGTCGCGGTGAGTGGACTTCACATCAGCAGCAATTCTGGTACAGAACTGTAATGTGTTTTCACGTCTCTGTAGGATTCATCTCTCACCAGCGTCTGTCTTAAAGATGGGGCCAATTTCATGGAGCATTTTTCTCTGTGTGTCCTTGTTGCTTTTGGCAGAAAAAGATTTGACATGTGTGCTCCAATGCCACCGTAGCCCCTAGGCCAAAAGTGTCATGGTCTAAACACCGAGAAGTGATTCCTTGCATTCCTCCCCTGGATGGTACCGTTTCTTTGCCGTCTCTCCTTAGTGCACCCACATCCTGTGGAACGCCACGGGAACTGGCCCAGCAGACTCCACCATCTGCGCCATGTGAAAACCCTGAGAAAGAGACGCCACCTCCACTTGGATCACGACAGCCCGTCACTCAGTCTCGCCCTAAGCTAACGGAGCTTGTTTCAGCTCCTCGCTTCTTGACTGCTTTTGTACTATGTTGAAAAAATCCTGTCCACAAAAACCCAAACCTAACAACTAGAAAAGGAACAGGGTACTGCTGGCATCACAGAACTCCTTTGCCTTTCAAAACAAAAGCAAAACACCGTTAACGTCACCACAGAGCTTCACAGTGTGGGGAACTCAGCCTTCGCTTTTAAAATTAGAGTCATTGGATCCAAGTTTGAGTCAGACACAGTATTTGAGCTGCGCGGCTTCTGGGTTCTCCCACCTTATTTGATCATATTCGAAAGATTATTTCCTGTGTTTGCTTTGATTTGTTCCTCAGTACGTTAAAATAACCCACACCTTGAACGCTGCTCCTGTGACCTTTACTGCCCTCTCTAGAGGGTCGATTTTGATCGGCCTTTTCAAGTTGGGTGTCGTCTCCCTAATTTATCTCACAGGATTTTGAGCGTTGTATTCGGCAAGTTCTGAGATTTGCCTTCTATCTCACGCCAAACACCCCTTTCTAAGAGCTGTCCCCCCTTGGTTTTAGAAGCACTAGGGGTTTTCATACTTATTTTATAGAACACCCATTTATATTTATTTCTGTATATAGAACGAAAACAAAACCCAGTAGTGTTAAAAATCTTTGTTGTGGTTTGAGCACCTTCGCTGCTTTTGGAGTAAGGTGGCGAATCAAGGCTCCACTTCCTCGCTTTTCTGTCTTTAGAAAGCTGTGATCGCGCGTGCAATTATTTGAAAGGAAACATAGTAAATTAAGAAACCTGTAGTTGTTAAGGAAGAAACTGTTGGCGAGATACCCATACTGCTCATATCTCGTTGGTGCAATAATTAAATAGCAAGGGAAATCCGTATTGGCAACTATTAGAATTTAATAATTCTTTTTTTTGTTTATTGCTCTTTTCTGTTCAAGGGTTTTCTGGCAATTACTTCCGTTCACGTGGTTGAATTCTTAAGTTGACTAATTCTCATAGCTCTTATCACTAGAAGGGTTTACAGATAACCCCAAACATACTATGATAAAATCAAATTGTGCTATTTTGACCCGTGTGATTTACCTAAAAATTACAATTGCTGACATACAGTGCTGCCTTGAATTTTGATTCAGAACCTCTCTAGTTTAAATGATAAATAACAACTCAAACAATTCTATATTGTCTGAGGAAGGGGCCGTAATCCTTCTGTACTGTTGGCGTTAAGTGATGAGAATTTGGTCCCAGTGAGTATGAAGGCTGTGCCACTAACCAAGGCAGAGCAGTGCTTTTTGTGTGGCTGAAGAGATGTGCTAGCAAAAAAATGAATATTCTAGAACAATCGTTGGCTAAAAATCACCTTAGGATAAAAAAATTGAGGCAAATTTTTTAAATGACAGAAAAAATAATCATCTCACTTGTTCTAAACAGGAGCTAGCATGATCTCTGGAAGCATAAACTATCCCTCGTCGTGAATGTTGAAAGCCCTTTCACTGTTTTGCATTCTAGTTTGAATAGTTTATATTGAAATTGGATTCCTATCTTGTGTATGTTTTGGTGAATAAAAGGGAAAAATTGGTGTCGTTACTTTTGAAATTTGCGGGACAAAGGGCATGCTGTTGGTTTGCTGTAAGATTGTATTCTGTATATATGTTTTCATGTAAATAAATGAAAATCTATATCAGAGTTATATTTTAATTTTTATTCTAAATGAAAAAAACCCTTTTTACTTGAAGAAAACTTGTAAGCCACATTGTTAATAAAGTAAAAATAAATTCTATGGTGGTGTTTGGGTTTTTATGTTGAAGGTTGTTCAATATTATCTTTAGTGTCTGCGTTAGCTATTTTGTTCTGAAGTTTTTGTTTTCTTTTTGCCGCACGCTGAAGGCTTATTTCTAGGTTGTTAATGACCACGGCTCTCAAAGTCCTGTGTGACCTCTCAGAATCACCTCTAGCTCCAGAATGGAACTTTCTGATCAAGGAACTTGTATTTATTCTTTTGTGTTGTTAAAACATGCTTGTGTATCCTCACACAACCTATAGCCCTTTCACTTCCTTTTTTTTTTATTATTAAACTTAAAGTTCTGGGGTACATGTGCAGATCATGTAGGTTTGTTACATAAGTATACATGTGCCATGGTGGTTTGCTGCATCCATCCCCCTGTCATCTACATTAGGGATTTCTCCTAATGTTATCCATCCCCCATACCCCCACCCCCTGCTATCCCTCCCCTAGGCCCCCACCCCCTGACAGGCCCATGTGTGATGTTCCCCTCTCTGCGTCCATGTGTTCTCATTGTTCAACACACACTTATGAGTGAGAACATGTGGTGTTTGGTTTTCTGTTCTTGTGTCAGTTTGCTGAGAATGATGGTTTCCAGATTCATCCATGTCCCTGCAAAGGACATGAACTCATCCTTTTTTATGGCTGCGTAGTATTCCATGGTGTATATGTGCCACATTTTCCTTATTCAGTCTATCTTTGATAGGCATTTGGGTTGGTTCCAAGTCTTTACTATTGTAAACAGTGCTGCAATGTAATACATGTGCATGTGTCTTTATAATAGAATGATTTATAATCCTTTGAGTATACAGCCCTCCCACTTTCAATCATTTTCATTATTCTAGGATTTCTATAAGAGAAATAATTAAATCACCACATTTACATTTATTGTTTTTCTTTGAATGTCACACATAGGTTTTAGGCATCGAAGCTGGGACAGGGAGAGAGGCCTTGCCATCCTATGCCAGGGATCTCCCACAGGCAGAACTTGTCCCCTTCCTCTGTGACCACAGGTTCAGGTAGTGTCTCCTAGGGACAGAGTTAAGGGAGAAGGGGAGAGAAAGCACTGAGGTAATGGAGGCAGAGGGGTTTTGAATGATTTCTCCTTTTCATCCATCCCAGATGACGTCTTTCGAGGATCTTATTTCAATGTATTTTTTACTTTATTGCTTTCTTTTTAGAGACAGGATCTTGCTCTGTCACCCAGGCTGGAGTGCAGTGGTGCAATTATCTACTTCTCTTCAAATATTATCTTTTCCTCTGCTGGCCATCGCATTCTGCATATAGAAATTTTTCTTTTAATTATGGAAACATTTTTTTCTGAGACAGGGTCTCACTGTCACCCAGGCTGGAGGATAGTGGCATCATCACGGCTCTCTGGAGCCTCAAACTCCCGGACTTAGGTGATCCTTCTACTTCAGCCTCCTGAGTAGCTGGGAACCCAGGCATGCCACCACACCTGGCTAGGAAACTTTTTTTAATAGCAAAAACGAGGCCTAAGAGGGCAAAGTAGGAGACATAGTGTTCATTTTCTCAAAATCCACCGGATGCAAATAGATAAAGGGTGAAATGGCTAAGTAAACAGGATCATTGTATTTCTATTTGCACTGGAAGATCTTTGAGAAAAGAAAGACCAAATATGTAATATAGTGAAAGCTGAACTCTGTTCTTCGCCTCTAATCAAGGCAAGAAAGAAAATCTGTATTTCTTTTTACAACTTTCAGTTTGCTGGAAGTTACTCTTCTCCTTTGTCCTGGGGTTTGTGCTGTGACTTTTTTTTTTTTTTTTTTTTTCAAATGGAGTCTCACTCTGTTGTTAGGCTGGAGTGCAGTGGTTCAGTCTCGGCTCACTGCAACCTCTGCTTCCTGGGTTCAAGCAATTCTCCTGCCTCAGCCTCCTGAGTAGCTGGGACTACAGGCACACGCCACCACGCCCAGCTAATTATATTTTTAGTAGATGCAGGGTTTCACGATGTTGGCCAGGATGGTCTCCATCTCTTGACCTCATGGTTCATCCACCTAAGCTTCCCAAAGTGCTAGGATTACAGGCGTGAGCCACTGTGCCCGGCCATGTTGTGATGATTTTAAGTCTCCGAAAGAGCTTGATGCTTAGTGGAGTTTTAAGGACTGCATTTAAAGAAATGCTGTTTATGTGAACATGACCTTGGCCGATTCCATGTGAAGAGTGGACATACCAGTTTGGTGAAAATACTACATAAAAATAATAGATGCACTGCGAAGATTTACTTGAGGATAGTTTCATCAAGAGGTTTTTATGTTGTCAGCTTGAGCCTGGGTTATAACACATTCCATTTAATGTGGTTCATTTGTTGTGTCAAAGTACATTGTTTAGTGTTCTCCTATAGCTAGTATGTCTAAATGGTGCTTCACAGTCATACATAAAAAGGAAACTCAGCCTTTGTCATTCTGAAGTCAGATCATCGCACAGTGACCCCTACCACCATGTCTTCTCACCCAACTTCAGAATTTGTTTCATCATAGGTACTATCATTTTTTGCTTAGAATTTTTGGAATATGAGATGTGCATGGACTAGGAGAAAGAGCACCAATGTTTCACTTTTTACTGGGTTCAAATATTCATTTCACTATGTGCAGGGTATGTTACACAAAGCCTCAGTTTTCTGTAAGGGGTGGATAGTGATACATCCATGCATGGTTGGTAGGGGATTGGATATTAGGTAAATATTCTAGGCAGAGGTGGCATGTGGTAGTGAACCATATTCCCAGCATCACTAGGCGCCATCAACTGCTGGGCCTTTGAGCACTTGCTCGTTGGAACATCCTGGCTGCCACTGCCATTGTCTCCTTCACATCCACCTCGGCAGAAACTTCAGCCACCAGTCCCAACCCAACTAAGACCTTGAGAGTTGGGACCCTACCCACCAAACCTAGATTCAAATGAAGTACACACTATGGCGTGCAGGATCTGGCTTCCCTGACAGCTGACCAGAAGGGCCGGGTGACACCCCCTTCAGGTAAAGGGGAATTCGTGTCCCAAGGCACCAGCTTGGATCAGTGAGAGATGGGAGGAATCCTTTTGCCTTGATGTTCTATTCTGAAGAAAAGTAGTTCTGTTTAGCCTGACCAGAAACCTTGATAGGCCAACTCTGCAACATACCACCTGGCATTTGCTTTCCAGCCCTACCTGCCTCATAGTCTATTTTCCCTTATTCCTGCTGCCTGGATGTTTCATTCCACAATAAAATATTAGCACATATGCTTTGCCTCAGACTTTGTTATCTTTGGAGCCCCAGATAAGACAATGGATGCAAGAAGTTTATGAAACAGCTTCTCAGCTTGAGCCCAGGAGTTGGAGACATGCAGCCTTGACAGGTTTCTGGTTTTGCATGATGAGGGCAGGGAGGAGCATGCCAGAAACCCAGGGGATTCAGTGGAGCATCTCTTAGTGTTAACGTGGTCACTGGTAACCATGAATAGGAAACTGAGGCAGAACAGCAACTTGGAGTCCTTGGGAGTATGAAGTTCTAGATTATTCTACCAGACAAAAACCCAGACCAGCCACTGGGCTGGCCAAGGGCAAATCTGATCATACAGACCAAAGCACTCTTGGTCAACTAACTATCCATAGGATATGAGGCTGAAAGAGATTTTGAAATTTCAAGGAAAACTTCTCAGCACAACTTTTGTTTTAATCTGAAGAAAAGAAGGTGTTGTTTTCACTGATGGATTCTGAGTACTCCACTGGGACTTAGTTAATATCAGGAGTGGAAGAGTTTATCCTTCTTAAAAAAGAGTAGTTCATTCCCCCAATTTTCCTTTAAGTCTTTTCTCAGTTTTTTGGGTTTTTTTGTTTGTTTGTTTGTTTTTGTTGTTGTTTTTAATGCAAGTATCATGCAGGCTGGAGTGCAGTAGCGTGACCTCGGCTCACTGCAACCTCTCTCTCCTGGGTTCAAGTGATTCTCCTGCGTCAGTCTCCCTAGTAACTGGGACTATAGGCACACACTACCATGCCTGGCTAATTTTTGTATTTTTAGTAGAGACAGGGTTTTACCATGTTGGCCAGGCTCATCTCGAACTCCTGGCCTCAGGTGATCCACCTGCCTCAGCCTCCCAAAATGCTGGGATTACAAGTGTGAGCCATCACACCCAGCCTCTTTTCTCAATTTTAAAAAGCATGAATAATTGAAGTTGGAGTAACATTTTTAAAAATGTGTTGTAGTTGGGAGTTAGGAGATTATTGCCAGCCTCAGTATGTTCTATGCTATTTCCAGCTGATTCAAGCATGAAAAAAAGTTTTTATAATATAAAGTAATTCACAGTAAATCTTTTTTTTCTTATCCTTTCCACAGGATATTGTCCAGCTGTCAAATATAAAGTCATTCTACCTAACAGTTTGCTTATTTAAACCTATCACAGATTAATTATTGGCAACAGAGCCTTTAGCAGGTAAACATGGTGCTAGAAGAATCTTTAAGATGGAGATTAGCAAAGTATATGCTGGGATCACTGTCTTAGGAGAACAGCAAGAAAACAGGATTCTGTCTTCAGATATGTTTGGAAAATACTCTATATCATATTCCAAATAGTAGCAGTTATGGTAAAGAAATCTGCTTAATCAAGGTAACCTAGCAGGTGCAAAACTTATTTAATCATGGAACTCCTTTTCATGTAAAGTACATTAGCTTTGCAAACAATAAATATTACATAGTGAACACATTGGGAAGTTCTGAACGAGGCCAAACCCCTCATTCGATCAGTAAGGAAACTCATCAGATTAGTATTTCAACAATATTTATAGAGTCTCTGATGCTAGCAAACGTCCTAGGATCTGGGTGTGAGTGTGAATACTCATACTCCCAACATTTAAGGAATTCCCTGGGGTCTAGAAGGAAGAGCTTAGCTCAGAGACAGTGAGGTAGCGGCTGTCAAATATGACAGTGGGGAATATGCAAATGAGAGCACAGGAGAGAAGAAGAACACCACACCTGGTTCCGTGAGAGGGGCTACACCTGGGCTCAGTGGTGACCAGAGAGGTCACAGGGATGTGAAAGCTTGAGCTGGGCTTTGTAGGATGAAGAGGAGTCGACCCACTTTGGCCCTCTGCTCTGCCTAAGGGCCGCAGTGGGTCAACTCCTCTATATCCTACAAAGATCCTTCTCATCTTTTGAGAACCAACTGGGACATCCCCTCTGGGAAGCCTTCCTCGCCTTTGCACTTTAATTCCTTGGCTCCGGTGCAAATATACAAAGTTCATGGAGAGGGGTAACTTACAAGCAAAGAGGACTTAGAGGTCACAGCAGCTGTGACTTCTCTTTACCCTGCAGTTCAGACAGGGCATAAGTGGACAATATACTCTGGCCAATGTTCAAGAACAGAGGGAAGACCCACTGAGAATCAGTTCTGCATATTTGCAGTTCTGGGGTCCAGCATGTCAGCATGACTGTGTGACAATGGAAGCTTCCTGGCTGAGGAAATGGCCTTTTCGGAAAGAGGAGCGTCTGGAGCTGAGCTAACTCGAACCCCCGGAGCCAGCTTTCTCCTAGGGACCCAGGTAAGCCCCTATACATCCTGATTTGTCATCTAACCACAATGGCTTATAGGAATTATCTCATTTAATCCTCCAACAGCCTTATGAGGCATTCTCTATTACTCTTCCCACTTTACAGATGAGCAACTGAGACATAGAGAAGTTAAATAACTAGCTTATGGTCAACAACTAGCAACTAACAGACCAGGGACTTGAGTCTGGCTCCAAAGTTCATGCACTTGACCTCTATGATATAGTGCCTCGTAAAACACAACCTTGGGCCGGGCACGCTGGTTCACGCCTATAATCCCAGCACTTTGGGAGGCTGACGCAGGCAGATCACCTGAGGTCAGGAGTTCAAGACCAACCTGGCCAACATGGCAAAACCCTATCTCTACTGAAAATACAAAAATTAGCTGGGCATGGTGGTGCGCACCTGTAATCCCAACTGCTTGGGAGGCTGTGGCATAAGAATCACTTGAACGTGGGAGGCAGAGGTTGCAGTGAGCCAAGATTGCACCACTGCACTCCAGCCTGAGTGACAGAGTAAGACTCTGTCTCCAAAAAATAAACAAATAAAACAAAACACAATTTTAATAAGCCACACTACTAGCATATAGATATCTACTAGATTGCTTCTAAATTTTTACATGTTTATCATTATTATTTTCTGCTACATACATTCATTGCCTAGGCATAGTGTTGAATGCATGAAAATTTCTCAATAACTCTAATGGGTAAGAAAAATAAAGTTGAAAACAAGTTCCCTTAGCTATCTTTTTAAACTGTGCTCTCTGGTTGAAAGAACTAGGACTTTGAAGAAGGAGCCTCGAAAAAAATAATCCAATGATTCAACAAGCCAGCAGCCCAGAATATTGCAGAAAAGAGTATTTTCAGCACTCAGCTCCAAGTAGGCATTTAATAAATACTTGCTGACTGGATAGAATTAAACAAATTTTCCTGATTGACATGACATGGGTTCTAATTGCAAAACCTATTTGAGGAATGACTTGATGAAGCAAAGCAAAATTAAATGGGCTGCTGTGAAAGCAGCGTAATGGTATTAGAACCTTTCAGTTGCTGGGCTGGAAGGGAGCTGAGGAGAACATTGTTAAGTGTGGACAATGTACAGGCAGGGACCAAATAGAATTTCTTTGACTTCATAATTTTTGAAAACTGTTTATACAGTTCATATATTAAATGCTGCAGAAATTGTTTTGAGTCTTTGCAAGAGAGTGACTGCATTTAATCCCCACATAAATCTAGGTTCATTTGTAAGGCAATTGCAGCATACAGCAAACTTATATTAACTGCATCTCCCACATTTCTCATTTCAGGATTAAAATAATATTTACAATTACATTTTTGAAAATGTCGTTGTACCAAGATGAAATCAAATAGTTAACCTTCAGGCGAGAAAAGAGAAATAGACTGGAAGGTGCTGTAACAAATGGTGATGCTGAGCTGGTATTCTTGAGAAATAATTGTGGTCTTTTCCATTTTCAGTTGAAATCCAGCCCTCTGAGATTCTTCCAGTGTTTGGGAAGTCAAATTGTCTTATGAAATTGTGCAGAAATTGACAGATTCCAAACAAATAGAGAGAGTAATCATTGGAGAATGCACAACAATCTGGCAATATGGAAATTACAAATTATAATATTTCCCCCGGAGTAAATGAAATATGCAAAAGAACAACTGCATAATACAACACAGTTTGTGTAGTCCCTGGGTAGCTACTGCTAGCAAGCTATTTTATCACAGTTGTATACCTCCTTGGTTAATAATGAATGCGCAAAATTAAGTTTAAAATGAATTATAAAATTCTTTCAAAGTTCGATTTTTACATAAAACGCCATCGGGAAGTATCAAAATACAGCAGCAACCCATGACAGAAATCTTTTAAAATGTCTGTGCACCTCAATGAAAATTCTGTGTTTTACCATAACACTAACTCTTATTTATGTCAGGGAATTTTCGTAATCTGTTTTCATCCTATTACTGTACATAGTAATCTTGGCCCTAAAGAAATAGAAAAATTTAGCTCTGCCAGAAATATTTTTACAACCTTGATATTATCTTAATAAGATTGCATCTCATTGTGTTTATCTCTGGGATATGATATGGAAATCCAATGCCGGTGGCTATGATAATATTAATCCATTCTTTATTCAACAATACTTTGGTGAAAGTTCTGTACTTATAAGCCCCTGAGCTCAGTGTTATGAGAGTATGTCGTAAGTAGAGCACACGGATCTCTCTTTGAGGAGTTTACAGACGTCTAAAGAGCAGGTGGAATGAGAGTTTTAAACACTGGCCATGTTATCATTCTCAAAACTACCTTCACTGTGAGGTCAACATCCTTGGCCAACTGTTGACTACTCGGGAAGCTCACTCTCTTCTGGGCTTCTAAGTTGCTGCCTTGTCAATTTCACTGCTCGTCACTTTCCCCCACAGTGAAAGGACTCAAACCAGGAACAATTCACATGAATGAGGGTGTGAGAAGTTGGATAAAAGCTATGTAGGGAAATGTCCGAACCTCATGAGTGTTGAGGATTGCCTTCTTTCCTTCATGTGTGTAACTCAGAATTGCCGTATTCAATGAACTGCTCATTCCCAGGTCTATCAGGTAACACCTGGTTTGAGCAAACATTCCTTGTTTATTTTCATCTTGCAATAGCCAAGTCTAGCTTTATTACTATTTCCTATAGAGCTTCGTGTACATCTCAGTTTCTCTTCATATGAAATGAAATTGGAACCTTACACTTTTCAGCTACACATCTCCTAAGGAAAACAAGTCACTTGACATTTACAGAGATGGGATGCAACCCAAAGGAAGCTTCTGGAATGCAGAGACCACCAAGAGGCTGAGACTGAGAGACTGTACCAGAGGCAACACTAACGGGACCAGGGCAAACCAAGTGGCCATGTCCTTTTAGTCAAGCAAGTCTGGAATGCTCAGGCAAGTATCCAGTGCCAGAGGATGGTAAGTGTGCTGAGAATGCAGTAATTCCCAAACATTCCCTCTAGAAGGATTTCTAGACACAGGCAAGCGTATGAGTGATAAAGTCATGAGCATCAGGCCGGGTGCGGTGGCTCATGCCTATAATCCCAGCACTTTAGGAGGCCAAGACAGGTGGATCACCTGAGGTCAGGAGTTTGAGACCCTATCTCAAAAACAAACAAAACAAAACACATGAGCATCAAAGAGACCCCAGAAACTTAATCAGGGAGACCCGATTTGCCTTCTAATAAATGCGGAGCCGGTTACCAAAGACTAATGGAGAGTCAGAATGGTGTTCTAGAATGTGGCAGAACTAGAGCAGACCCTGTTAAGATAACTCATTGATGTCTACTGTCAGGATGTCCCGTAGATGTCCACTCTCTACTCAATCTTTGTAATGCTTAAAAGTCATGAAAGCAGGACACAACCTTTAAAGGATACAAGGTAGATGAAAATGAATGCTTAATTTGTTGGAAGGGAAATCTTGCATAAATGTTTAGTGGACTGTTCAGAATTAAACTGAGACATGTGGATAGAAAGAGCAAATTAAAGTAGAGTAAAGTGTCCACCTCTGAAAAATGCTGAAGAGTATAATTCAGAAATCATTTATTCTAGAGGGACCAAGTAGAGCTCACTTAATTACTCTGCCATTTTAACTGAATGCTCTTTGACTTAATTTTATCTCAATGAGTATAAACTGTCGAGAGACTCTCCCCATAAACATGGAGTTGCCTCTGACAGCTTCTGGGAAGGAGCCCCAAGGGGAGAGGACAGTAATTTACAGTACACTAACAGTGCTGCAGAACAGCTTTGGCACCAGAAGTTTCTAGGCCTTAATTACTGCCTTTAAAATTTAAGCCAGAGTTAGGCACGAAACAGTACCCACCAGAAGGAGGGAGGGAGAGAAAGAGAGAGACAGAGAGAGAGACAGAGAGGCATGATTAGTAAGGAAGACTTGCAAGTGAATGTTGCTGTTATTCTGTGTCTCATGTCCCCTAAAGACACCAACCTGCAGAATTCATCATTCTTACTATGGACAATTCTATCCATTCTTTCTATGCCCTACATTTACCATATAAAATGATCTGACCTTTTTGAATTCAACTTAAATAGTCTATCCAGAAGGTGTTGCGAGACTTACCTCTTTCTGAAAAGATAAGGATTTTTAAAATATTCCTTTAGACAGTCCCTTGCCAAGGATTTTAAAATTCTAGTATTCTCAGAAAAAATATTCACATACTTTTAATTCTTTGACTTATTCCCCAACACCCACTTAACTTTAAAATATGTTATATTTTTAGGGAAATTCAAAGATTCTAAAACAAAACATATAAACAAGCCCCCCCAAATATGCTGGGTGGCTAGCTGTTTTAAGAAATAAGACATTTTTATAATAAAGCTTTTCAAAATGTGGTACATATACCACATTGCATATGTGGAATCCTATGCAGCCATAAAAAAGAATGAGATCATGTCATTTGCAGTGACATGGATGGAGCTGGAGGCCGTTATCCTAAGTGACCAAATGCATGCAAGAACAGAAAAGCAAACACTGCATGTTCTCACTTATGAGTGGGAGTTAAATGATGAGAACACATGGACACATAGAGGGGAGCAACACACACTGGGGCCTATTAGAGGGTGGAGGGTGAGAGGAGGGAGAGGATCAGGAAAAGTAACGAATGAGTACTAGGCTTAATACCTGGGAGATAAAATAATCTGTACAACAAACCCCCATGACACAAGTTTACCTGTGTAACAAACCTGCATATATGCCCCTGAACTTAAAAGTTAAACAAACACAAATAAAGCTTCTCTCCTTTCCTCTTCCTTCCTGTTCCTTCATTGTCCAAGTGACACATGGGAAGTCACTTGTTATTAAGAGGAGCTGATAATGCCCAGAGTTTTTCATTTAATGGGAAAATTATGCCTCTTGTAATCTCGTCTGTGCTCAGTTATTGTACTTTAGAGGCTTTCGGCCTGAGGGCAATATTCAGAAACCCGGAACTAATTTCCCACAGTCCTTAAGAGAGGCATACAATGTAAGTGACTGGGAGCTGAATTTCAGAGGTGCCTAGAAATTCTGAAATCTACTTCTAGCAATCAAACTAAACATCCTGGGTGATCGCTGGCATTTGGGGGCTAAGAGCTCTGTGGGTAGAGAGACTACAGAGGAAGTGGGACTCACCTCTTTTTACCTGGCTTACAAGGGAGTTCCTGGGACTCCCTGTTCCTCATTGAGCCTCTGTGATATCAGAACACATGTGGTTCCCACAGGCTTGACGCCCTCCCTCATGACTTTGCACAGGTTGTCACTGTCTTCCCTCGCTCCTTGACTGTTGGGAACTAGCTCAAACATCACCTTCCCTGGTGAAAGGGAGTGTTCCCTGACCTGTAGACACACTCCTTCTCTGCTTCCTTTGTTCCTCATTCTCATCCTTATTACACAGAAACTCAATCCAGCTTTTCTCCCTTGGAGAGTAAATTCTAGAGATCATGGAAAATGTCTTCTGATTTCTGTAGCAGCACAACCTAGCACATAGTAGGAGTTCAACAAATTTTTACCAGCTGTCTTAGTCCACTGGACCTTCTAGAACAAAATATCATAAGCTGGGTGGCTTATAATCAACAGACAATGATTTTTCACGGTTCTGAAAGGTGGGAAGTGCAAGGTCAAGGCACCAGCAGATTCTGTGTCTGTGAGAGTCTGCTTCCTGGTTCATAGAGCTGTCCCCTCGCTGGATCCTCACATAGGAGAGGCAAGAGAGCTTTCTGGACCCCTTCTATAAAGGCACTAATCCATTCAAGAGGCCTCTGCCCCCAAGACCTAATCACCCCCCGCAAATGTCCCTACTACCTTACGTCCTAATCCTAGCCCTTTGAAGTCAGAGTTCAATGCATGAATTTGGGGTGGGGGGACACAAACATTCAGACCATAGCACTGACAAACAGAATTCCCATTCTGCATGTGTGCTATCCATTTTCTGGTATTACAGAAAAATACCTGTCAAAAAACTCACATGTCATTTAAAAGCGTATCAGTCGTGGCTGGATAGATACTACCTGAAATTTTCTATCTTCCTAGAAGAAAAAATAAGAAGAAATTGGTGTGACTAAGAACTATCCCCCCATCCCACCCCCCATTATGTTGCTATGACATGAAATGGATTATCGTGAAATCATGATGTGGTCAGAAAACTGCTGCCCAGGAAGCACTGTCACTGAGCAGGGCTTTGAAGGAGGAGGAGAAAATCATTTAACAGAATGGAACTGTGCCATGCTGCAAGCCTCCTTGGCAGATTAAATGTATGAGTCACATTGCCCTCAGTGGGCGCACTGTCCATTATCCCACAGAGTTCTCTGATCCTTGTAGCGCACTGTGTCAATTACATGCTCCAGGATTTATGTCAAACTTGCCAGGAGCCAGAAATTTTTCTGTAAGATCGGGAACTAGAATAATGAACTCCCAATTATAAACAGGGGAGGATGAGATTTGCTTTCTATGATGTGTGTGGGAGGGTGTGGTGTGTGTAGGAGGTGGACACAGTAGGTTTTCTATTGCCTTGGTATTTTTTTTTAATGAATTCACTTAGCGATAGAAAAACTCAAGGGAAATAATTTTAGGTCACTTAAGAATACGTGTATAACAGCCTATCAGAAAGCACTGTGGTAAAAGGAACAGGTCACAGTCTCAGTGAAATGGGGCCCCCATCTTGGTAACATCACTACTGGCTGACCCTGAGAATATCTTTATTTATTTATTTATTTATTTATTTATTTATTTATTTATTTTTGAGACGGAGTTTCGCTCTTGTTACCCAGGCTGGAGTGCAATGGCGCGATCTCGGCTCACTGCAACCTCCGCCTCCTGGGTTCAAGCAATTCTTCTGCCTCAGCCTCCAGAGTAGCTGGGATTACAGGCACGCGCCACCATGCCCAGCTAATTTTTTTGTGTTTTTAGTAGAGATGGGGTTTCACCTTGTTGACCAGGATGTTCTCGATCTCTTGACCTTGTGATCCACCCACCTCGGCCTCCCAGAGTGCTGGGATTACAGGCGTGAGCCACTGCACCTTAATCACCTCTCCATGCTTTAGTTTTTTCACTGTGGAAAGGAGTTTAAACTAGATGGTCTCTTTCCAGTTCCAAAATTCTGCGCTGAGACACAATGTCTCTTATTCCTAGTGTCCTCAACACTATAACATAGCATTTCAGCTTTGCCCTCTAAGAATTACTTTATTATATAAGTATACTTGGTTAATAAAGAGTTGAGTTAGAGACGTTTAAATCTAAGTTTCGGGAAGTGATTTTTTACCTTCTATTTACGTATAACTTATTAGATGATGATGTACAGGAAGGAGAATGGTTATTAAATGAGCACACTGAATGAATATTGACCCTGAGCAGAATCTTTGGCAGCCAGTTTTCAGGAGGCAGTAGAATCACTTCTTATTTTGATTTTTTCTGAAATATTCTCAAAACCACTGTGAGCAAAATGCTGTCAATTATACAAATGGTTTCCCTTGCACAAGGCTGTGTGTTCTTGGCAATTGGTTAAAGAGTCGATAAAGTACACTGCATTTTTCCTATGTCTTCTATGAGTTTGAACACATTTGTGATCACAGATTGGAAATCGTTGAATGAGTGGGCCCCAGGCGGTAAGAAGCATAGAGGTTTATTGGTCAATATCAAAAGAAATGAGCGGTGACAAGTGAGGCTGACGCATGCCTACATTTTATGGATGACCAAGTGGATAGAAAGGGGACTGTATTTTATTATAAAGTGAATTAATGGGGTGGGGGAAGGATTGGGATTTCTGACTGTCTAATCTGATCTTCAGTCCTAAAACATGAAACCCCCCTGTCAAATCTGGGCTTGTTGCTCAAGGAGTTTGCATCTGGGCTGAAGGCTCCCCGCACCACAAATCCTGGACTGTGCTGGAAGGAATTTTAGTTCAGAGGGAAGAGTGAATGATTGGAAATAGGTTTTAACAAACTTTTATTGTTCTATAAGTAAACAGAGATCATTGGTCTTCAAAGCTCTTTTTGTAACCCCCGAGTTCAATTATAGTGTAGCTCTAATTCCAGAACTCTCTGAACTGCACCTACACATTATTCTCTACACAGATCTTTAACTTTAACAGCTATTCATTAGTTCAAGAGACCTTTGCTTTTATATGAAGCACAGTTTAGTGGGCGTAGAAAAAGGTATTCATTCTCCACAGCTGCTACTTTATTGGAACAATTCATTTAAAAAAATTACACTCTGACCTTTTGAAAATGGGACAGAAGTTTTCAGAGTTTTATTGGATATTCACTGAAAAGCTGTGATTCTGTTTTTGCTTCTTGACTTATAAAGTGGTTCTTATTATAATATGTAGATCCTCACACTTTGAAAGGGAGGTTAGCTATAAATAAGCACTGCACAAATGATATTTTCATGGGAAAACATAACAAAACCCTCTGTGATGCCATCCTGCTGGGCCATAGAATCCCACCAAAGGGGCCCAAGGGGGTCTTTATTTCATGGGGGGGGGGTGGTGATCAGAGTGAATGTCACAGAATGTCCTTACATAGAATGTCCTTTAGCTACAACTGTAAGCACAGGTTAAATGGTCCTTAGATTCTAGAGAGGTCTTAGGGTGTAATGGAAAGAATATCACCATTAAATGTCAACATGTGGGGAACAGACGGAGAGAAAAAGCTGGAATCAGTGTTGACACTGAAGGCTGGGTAAAGAGGAACAGGAGATGGTGAGAGTTACTCAGGAACATGGTGGTTCTTTGCATGGACATGCTGGGTTAACTAGGGACAAACAGCACACAGAGAATTCCTTGTCTAAAAGAAATCTTCCAACTGGTCAGAATGGCTATTGTTAAAAAGTCAAAAAATAACAGATGCTGGTGAGGTTGTGGAGAAAAGGGAATGCGTCTACACTGTTGGTGGGAGTGTAAATTAGTTCAACCCTTGTGGAAAGCAGTATCGTGATTCCTCAGAGAGCTAAAAGTACCCCATTTGACCTGGCAATGCCATTACTTGGTATATACCCAGATGTATATAAATCATTCTACCTTAAAGACACACGCAGGCAGACACTAGGATTGAGATGATGAGTAGGAGGCAATATCAGCTTGCAGTTCCCATTCGGACATAATTCTCTGCACAGATTTTTAACAGCTATTCATTAGTTCAAGAGACCTTTGCTTTTATATGAAGCACAGTTTAGTGGGCGTAGAAAAATGTTTTCATTCTCCACAGCTGCTACTTTATTGGAACAATTCATTTAAAAAAATTACACTCTGACCTTTTGAAAATGGGACAGAAGTTTTCAAAGTTTTATTGGATATTCACTGAAAAGCTGTGATTCCGTTTTGGATGGACAGGGCAGTGTGTGGAGACTCACATCGTGAACTTTTGCTCCAAGAACTACCTCAGGAACACACCAAGAAAGCCGAGAGAATCCACAGACCCTTTGAAGGAACTGGATCACTGCTGCAGGCTCCCTGAGATGACAAAAAACTGCATGTCTGCTTGCTTTCTCAATGGGGAGGCTCGTGGTCTGGGGCAAGTTTTCAGCCCTGATTACCTGCTGCCTAGAAGTAGACTCAGTGCTATTGGGGGATGCGATGGGAGGGAGACCGGCCTTTAGGACTGTGGGCTGAGTGGGAGTGGGATGAGGCCTGTGACTGCTGGCTTTCCCCCACTTCCCTGGTGACCTGTATGACTCAGCAGAGGCAGCCTTCAATGGACTGGAAACCACACCCATCCCTAACGCCAGCCCCAGAAAGCCCTGCCCAAGGAGAGGCTGAGCTCAAACACACCTATCCCTGCCCCCACCTGGTGGTCTTTCTCTACCTCCCCTGGTAGCCAAAGACAAAGGTCCTAATTTCTTGGGAGCTCTATGGCCCTGCCCAGTGCCAGAGAGGAGAAATCCGAATACTTAACCTGGTGTCCCAAGGGCAAGTTTGCATTTTCCCTAAAGGATGGCCACTGATGAGCTCTTGAAAGCACCACCTCCTGGCTAAAGGCCAACCAACACAAAGCCGGGGCACTACACAAAAACACATCCAAGGCCCTCACAGAGCCCACTTCACTCCCCTGCTGAGTGAGTGCCAGTGTGGACAGCTGCAAGGCCTGAAGACAGATCACATCGCAGGACTCTTTGCAGACACTCCCCAGTTCCAGCCTGGAGCCTGGTAGCTCCACCGGGTGGGTAGACCCAGAAGAGCAAAAGCAATCACTACAGTTCAGGTTTCAGGAAGCCCCATTCCTAGGGGAAGAGGGAGAACCCCACATCAAGGGAGCACCCCGTGGGACAAAAGAATCTGAACACCAGCCCTTGAATCCTAGATCTTCCCTCTGACGAAGTCTACCCAAATTAGAAGGAACCGGAAAAGCAGTTGTGGTAATATGACGAAACAAATTTCTTTAGTACCCCCAAGAGATCATACCAGCTCACTATCAATGGATCCAAACCAAGATGAAGTCTCCGAATTGCCAGAAAAATAATTCAGAAGGTTATTAAGCTAATCAAGGAGGCACCAGGGAAAAGTGAAGTCCAACTTAAAGAAATCAAAAACATGATACAGGATGTGAAAAGAAAATTCTTCAGTGAAATAGATAGCATGAATAAAAAACAATTGCAACTTCTGGAAATGAAGGACACGCTGACACACTTAGAGAAATGCAAAATGCACTAAAATGTCTCAGCAACAGAATCGAACAAGCAGAAGAAAGAACTTCAGAGCTTAAAGACAAGGCTTTCAAATTAACCCAATTCATCAAAGACAAAGAAAAAAATTTAAAAAAATAAGCAAAGCCTCCAGGAAGTTTGGAACTATGTTAAATGTCGAAATTTAAGAATGGTGTTTCTGAGGAAGAAAAATCTACAAGTTTGGAAAACATATTTGAGGGGACACTTGAAGAAAACTTCCCCAGCCTTACTAGAAATCTAGACATCCAAATGCAAGAAGCTCAAAGAACATCTGGGAAATTTGTCGCAAAAAGACCACCAACTAGGCACTTCGTCATCAGGTTATCTAAAGTCAAGACAAAGGAAAGAATCTTAAGAGCTGGGAGGCACAAGCAGGTAACATATTAAGGAAAACCTATCAGATTAACAGCAGATTTCTCAGCAGAAGCCCTGCAAGCTAGGAGAGATTGGGGTCCTATTTTTAGCCTCTTAAACAAAACAATGATTAGTCAAGAATTTTGTATCCAGCGAAACTAAACTTCATAAATGAAGGAAAGATACAGTCTTTTCCAGACAAACAAATGCTGAGAGCATCCACCATTAACAAGTCAGCACTACAAGAACCGCTAAAAGGAACACTAAATCTTGAAACAAATCCTCGAAATATACCAAAATAGAACCTCCTTAAAGTGTAAATCTCACAGGACCTGAATAACAATAACACATGAAAAAATACAAGGTATTCAGGCAATAAATAGCATGATGAATAGAATAGTGCCTCACATCTCAATACTAACATTAAAGGTAAATGGCCTAAATGCTCTACTTAAAAGATACAGAATAGCAGAATGGATAAGATCCACCAACCAAGTTTCTGCTGGAGACTCACCTAACACATAAGGACTCACAAAAACTTAAAGTAAAGGGGTTTCCATCCAAATGGACACCAAAACCGAGCAGGAGTAGCTATTCTTATATCATACAAAACAAACTTTAAAGCAACAGCAGGGAAAAAAGACAAAGAGGGACATTATAATGATAAAAGGACTAGTCCAACAGGAAAATACCACAATTCTAAATATATATGCACCTAATACTGGAGCTCCCAAATTTATAAAACAATTACTGCTTGACCTGAGAAATGAGATGGATGACAACACAATCATAGTGGAGGACTTTAATACTCCACTGATAGCACTAGACAGATCATCAAGACAGAAAGACAAAGAAACAATGGACTTAAACGATACCCTACGACAAATGGACTTAACATGTATTTACAGAACATTCTACCCATCAGCAGAATATAGATTCTATTCATCAGCACATGAAACATTCTCCAAGATAGATCATATGATAGGCCACAAAACAAGTCTTAGTAAATTAAAGAGAATCAAAATTATATCAAATAGTCTCTCAGAATACAATGGAATAAAATTGGAAATCAACTCCACAGACAACCCTCAAAGCCAGGCAAATACATGGAAATTAAATAACATGCTCCTGAATGATTATTGGGTCAACAGTGAAATCAAGATGGGAATTACACTGGGTATAGTGGCTCACATCTGTAATCCCACCACTTTGGGAGACCAAGGTGGGTGGATCATCTGAGGTCAGGAGTTAGAGACCAGCCTAGCCAACATGGTGAAACTTGTGTTTACTAAAAATATAAAAAAAAGAAAAAATTATCCAGGCATGGTGGTGCATGCCTGTAGTCCCAGCTACTGGGGAGGCTGAGGCAGGAGGATCGCTTGACCCGGGAGGTGGAGGTGGCAGTGAGCTGAGATTGCACTGCTGCACTTCAGCCTGGGCGACAGAGAGACTCCGTCTCAACAGAAAAAAAAAAAAAAGATAGAAATTAAAAAATTATTTCAGCTGAACAATAATACTGATAAAACCTATCAAAACCTTTTTTTTTTTTTGTACAGATGAGGTCTCACTATGTTGCCCAGGCTGATCTTGATTCCTGGTCTCAAACAGTCTTCCTGTCTCAGTCCCCCAAAGTTCTGAGATGATAGCCACAAGCCACTGCACCCACCCCCAGTCTCTGGACAATACTTAATGTACAAATGTACATTCAATCTGCACAGCAGACGGCCACATGACATGATGGCTTCTGCGCTATCTATTGTTCCTAAGGGAAGAGGGGAGTTCTGCCTGGCCCCATCCCTCCTCTGCTTGCTTTCTGAAAATTGGGGTATGAATCATTTTATTCAGGCCTGGGTAAGTGGTTTTTTGCAGATTTTGTCCTCTTAAACAGTAGATCTTTAACAGACTCTGTGAAAAGATAAAGGGTGACCGTGAACATTTTTCTCTGACACTGAGTTTGCTGCTCACCTTGTGGCACTGTTAGGAGATTCGTGAATGGGGAGTTGAGTGCACACTTTTTCTTCTTTTGCAAAAGTCAAAAGCTCCAAATTGCTGAGCTTTCCTGTGATGAAAAGTGGCCGACAGTGTGTGCTGCCTAGCAGTAATAAATGCATTTAATCTACCCTTTTTGGTAAATATAACTAACAGTGTGGGGAAAAATAATGACTTTTTGTAAGAATCTCATGCTATAAAGAGAACGTTTTAAAAATGAATCTTGGGAAAGGTTTCTATCCTGTGACGTTTTTGAAGAAAATAGTTTAAGTGAATTGCTTACAGCAACTTTCATGTTTTCACACTTAAAAACTTGGAAACCAATTTCCAGCCAGTTTGAAAAATTTAAGCATAAGAGTGTCAGAAGTTTCAAGCCCATTTGTCAAAAATATTAAAATGCAGCACCTTCTGATTAGCAAATAAAAACAATTGATGGGCATCTGAGAGGAGGGAACTGTATAAGCTGAATTCAACTAACATTTGTATGCTGAATGGAGGGGATTAAAAACTAAGATTTGGGGAACAATCAAAGATTATTTGTCTCTGCCTGAATTTCAACAGCCACTAAATCCACGTAGGGAAATAGTCTGAATTATATTTAGACACAGATCTGTAAACTGCTAAATTGCAGAGCATTTAACCAATTTTTAAATGATATATATTAAATTCCATTATGCTCCCTAAAATATTAGTAGTAATCACTTTTAGTGAGGGTACAATTTCATACCTGCAAGAATAAATTGTTACTAAAATTTTAGCTCATCCCTTTCAAATTTCCATTTGTGTATATCTTATAATGGATATGGGATATTTGCATATAAATACAGGTAGTTGCATGGCATAACATACATATGATATATATGGGACTAGTGTTGCAAGTGTATACATACACTTTACAGGTAACTTGTGCATATGTGTGTGTATAATTTACAAATAAAATACATCCACACTTTGAGAGCATGTGCCGAAAACCACTTATTTTCTACTTTGATAGTAAATCCCGCCACCTGGACGAGCGTTCTGAAAGTTTATAGTTCTCACATCGACAGTTTTACTATTTCATTTCTCCTTTCTCCAGTTTGGGACATTATTCCTTTAAAACACTTCCTTTTCAAATCTGGCCGTTTGGCTTCTTTTCTAAATTTGGTATAATTGAAACAAGCAATATCACTCCAGACTGCACCTGTTCTGGAAGGTGTGTGATACGAATACTGTTTTTTAATAATGAATGGAAGGGATTTAATGTGGCTTGGTTGCTCATGGTATGCTGCATGCTCTGCTGGGGCTTTTACTGAATCTTGTCTTTACTTCTTATCAGGTTATCAGTAGGTTTAGTTTTACTGCTTTTATATTTGAGATGAAGAAATTAAAGCTCAGGGAATGTAGGTAATTAAGGAATGAGTTAGGTACACAGACTCCTAGGTGACAGTCCTAGCATTAAACCCTGTCAGTGTGGGACGTCAAACACATTACCGAACCTTCTCCTTGAGTTTCTCCATCTGTAAATTCTGCGAAGCTGTCTGCTGCCACTGACTCCTGTATATTTACACAGATGAGTGATTAGAGAGGGGAGGTTTTGACTGTGGTGATGCCATCTGTTTCCTGACACAGATCTAAGTTTTGCTTATCAGTCAGCAAAGTCTTTCTCTAGTCCCTTACCCTCCGACTGAGGTGTTAGGTGTGCTGAATTTCACGGTAGTGGACATTTGTAGCCCCAAGGAAGTATAGTTCAAACTGGCCGTCAAAGCAAGTCATGGGAAGGCCATTCTCCTTCTGAATCCAAAGAAAGAAAGAAAAAAGATTAAAAACCCATTCAAGGAAGGTCTGCTAGTTTATCTGGAAACTTCGTATGGCTGTCAGCTAACAGAATAAAACCCTGAAAATTGCTCTATCATTGGCTGACAAAGCTGAGTGAACACATGATGATTTGAACAGGAAGCATGACTTGATTCCAAACGGTTGCTTGAGAGCATTAGTCATTTTTCATTATTAATGCAAAGAAACATGATGTGTATGTGTATGCATTTATTTCTCTGCTGATGGCAAGATTGAAGCTTGGGATTAGCAACTACAAGTTGATGTAAATTCTCAAGACTCCTCTACACAGTGAGGGTAGTGTATTGATTGAGAAGGGGCTGGTTAACAATGATGAATAGCAGAGATTCTCTTAAAAGGAACTTTTTAACAGCACTCGTGTATTACAAACACTTGAAAGTCTTCTAGAAAATCTGCTGCAAATTGGTAACCAGTGGAATAAAATCTGACACAGCAAGCAAATTTAAGTCTGTGCCACTGTCAAATGGCACCATTTTGAGGCACATAAATGACAGGGCAATTAATGTCTTGGAACAGCTGCTTTGTAAGGTTAAGGGAAGTGATTGCCTTACCCTACAAACAGATAAATTCAAGGAAGGGTCCATGTGTTGGTATTTAGAAAAAAGAATGAGATTACCTTTCTGTTTAACTCTCTAGTCTTTATCAGGTGGAATCACGGGTCATAGTAGGAGTAAGTTTGGAGTGGGGGAAAATGTGAAGCCTGATTTTTAGATTAGACTTCACAAAATTTCCAATATCAAACTGGCAGCACGTATCTTTTTTACTCTAGTCTCATGGAGCCAATTGGCTCCTAGAAAGAACAGCAGGTGTGTGACTCAATGACAAAAATTACCTCTTCACAGGGCATGGTTTTATGGACATTGTGATCCAACTCTGAAAAGAAGGGATTGGAGTTCCATCAGATAATTGATGAAACCATCTACATTTCAGCCTTGTTCAAATGATCTTTCACATTCTCACTTCTCTATAAAGCTATGTGAGGAAGACAGCCTTATTCCAGCAGTACATATATTTCTTCACAATGACTCAGTAATTCTGCTGAGGAAGTGTCAACACTGCCTGATCAAATGTCTCCATCAGATGCCATTATTAGAGTCCACTTGTAGTAATCAATTCATCACTACTTACGAGGTTGGCTGACCTAGAAGGTAATATGTTTCCCCATCTAGGAAAGTAAATATTGTTAAATGACTTAAAATCTTTAACAGCTTCCCACGTATATAGGAAGATGCCAAGAGCCTTGGTCTAGAAGGCTTCCCCAACGCCATTTCCCACCACTTCCTGTTCACTTTACTCCCTTGACACTGCCTTTTCTTTTCCAGTGCCCTGAATGAATCAGGCTCTCCCTGCCATGTCTTCTTGGCTTCCTTTGCATAGTTAATTCTTATACATCCTTTAGATCTTAGTTCAAAGGACATCTCTCTGGAGAAGTCCTTTGATGCTGTTTCCCTGCCCACCAAGACTAGATGAAATTCTTCCATGATGCATCTCATGATCCAGTGTTACTTTCTTTGAATGTACTTATCTTCATTTGTAATTATACCCTTATAGTTTTAACAAGTTGATTATTTGCACAAGACTGTAAGCAAGCTATATAATAGGAGGGATTGTGACTAATACATATAGTTACTTAATAAATGTCTTTTTAGAGGACTGAATGAATAAAAGACTTGACCAAGAGTCAGCAGGGGGCTCCCTTATTGGTATTTTCTCTCTGCCACGAGAATAGTTAAGTCTTAGATATAGCTGCTTTTCCATCTGGGCTCCTGGAATCAAGAGCACACAGAGCAGAGCTGGGTCCAACCCACAGTGGACACACAGCACGAGTGAGGATAACCCTCTGTGATTTCAGGCCACCAGGGTTTAGGGTTGCTTGTCACTGTGGTGCAACTTAACATAAGACAACTGAACTGTACTGCCAATGAAGTGGAACAGAAAGAACATGAATTTTTAAATCAGACAGACGTACATTCCAGTCTTTTTTTTTTTTTCTTGAGACAGAGTCTTGCTCTCTTGCCCAGGTTGGAGTGTAATAATGCAATCTCGGCTCACTGCAACCTCTGCCCCCCAGGTTCAAGTGACACTCCTGCCTCGGCCTTCCTAGTAGCTGGGATTACGGGCACCCACCACCACGCTGGCTAATTTTTGTATTTCTTTTTAGTAGCAATGGGGTTTCATCACATTGGACCAGGCTGGTCTCGAACTCCTGATCTCAGGTGATCCACCCACCTGGTCCTCCCAAAGTTCTGGGATTACAGGCATGAGCCAGTGTGCCTGGCCATGTTCCAGTCTTTTTTGGCATCGAGAATATCCTTAGGAAAAGAAAATTCCTTCCTGTCTATGAATCTCAGTATCTACACCTGTAAAAGGAGGGTTAGCCTGTCAACTTTGCATGATTGTTGTGGGGATAGCTGATGATGTAGGTTTCATACCTGTTGTAGAGAAGGCCCTCAATTATGTTATTGTTAATGTTATATTTTTGTTGTTGTTGAAGTGCCACCTATTTTCCCAAGGCCATGACATTGATTGTGTCATTCAGGTTTGTTTGTCTTAGTATCTCAAACAGAACAAATCAAAACTCCTAGTAAACTTCCCTGAAGAGCTCAGCAGACTTCAGTTCCCATTAGGGAGCATCCCAGGTCACTGCACATTGCTGCCCTCTAGAGGTATTGACTGAGAAGACCCCCGATAGAGATCAGAGAAGCAACAGATTTCTGCAAAGAGCAGCTGTTGCCACAGGAACAGCGGAAGCTGTTACAAATATAACAGTGATAAAAGCTGCTGTTTATTGAGTGGTTGTCATGTACCAGGTGTTATGCATAACTTATTGAATCTTCACAACAAAATTATAAATCAGGGCCTACTGTATACTAATTTAATAGTTCAGAAAAGGGAGGTGCAGAAGCTAATAATCACTTGCCCAAGAAGATGCACGATTGTGGGGAGAACCTGAACTCAAACCCAGGGCTGGCTGACTCTAAACACCCACTCTTCATCACCATGTGATATGGGCTCTCGCAGGCATGCCTGTATATTTGCAAAATCTGCATTAGAGAGGTGTTGCCAACCGAAAATAAGAAACAAAAAGTTGTTTGGTCCTACCCTGTTCCTTCCCTTTGTGAGCAAATAATTTTTTAAAAAAAGCCAATGGGGATTCTATGCTGCAGACAAAAACAAACAAAAAAACATACTCCTTGATCCTAACAGAAAAGAATAATAACCCAGGCTCTTTCTTGGCTCAGGTTAAAGAGTGCGTGTACAGGGTCCCATCTTTGTTCATAGCCAGCATGGCTACTCCTGTAATTATTTTGAAAGAGGAATCATCAGGCTTAGGTAGTGGTTGCAAGAATGAGCATGAGATGAGGCGCCTGTTGGCCATTCTGTTACCATAATGATTTCAGCACTTATGAAAGAGACTAATGACTGAAATTGCTATCAACATTTGCAGCCGAAAGACTGCACATTGGAAATTGGATTTTCCTCTCTTCTTGTTAATGAGTTCTTCTCTCAAGGTGCTGATGCCTGAAGCTTGGCAATCCTCTTTCTGTGTTTTACTCATGCGAATGTCTGTACTGAAATTTGAGCAACACCTTTGTGACAGGGGATGGTTATATGAAAACATAAAAATACTGTCAGAGGAAGTGGCTCAGCTGGCACACTTAACGTAAGAAGTGAGATCTTTGAATTGGACAGATCACGAAGTGCTTTCCAGCGGGTGTGTATTGTGGGGTAGCTCTACCACTGCAGTTGCTGTGGCTAGAAATAAAAGAGTTCTTTTCGTTTGTTTTGTGGCCTTGACAGCGTTCCCGGGAGAAGCAGATCAATATTCCATATTAGATGGTTCTAGAAGAGTTGCTTCTAACGGTACCACTGCTGGGACCTTCTCTGCAGGTTCCCATGGCAATGCTCTGGGGGCCCTGTTTATTCATAGGAACTTGAGGAACACGGGAATTCTTGTTCAATAACAAATGCAATGCTGCTTGGAAACGAATCTTGGTAGACATGAACAAAAACAAGTATAGCCAGACCATCCTTCAGAAATCATTCCTGCACTGTTTGGAAGTGTTTCTCAAGGTCTAAATGGAGGCTGTGAAGGTGAGTCATAAATCATCACAGCATTTCAACATGCTGATTCCTTGCTGCTAACAAAGTGTGTGATAAGTTTGGTGAGTCTTGCTGGCCAGTCCCCTCCAACTTTAGGGCTCCTGGGTAATCTACCCCACCCTATCGGCCTGACAATTTGCTTGAAGGTGATACGGTAGACTGGTGACGACACTGATAAAGTTCTTCACCAGAAATTTTCCAAACTCAACTGAGATACATGTAGGCTCCTATTCAGAAATGATAGCTTCTGATAATCCAGGTGTTAAAAATGCTGGTGGAAAGCAGTTTCCACAGTAGACATCTGGGAGTTGGCCTGGAGGGTGTAAGGCAAGAAGCATTTCAGAGCCGTTCTGTAGAAACTACCACAATCAGTGTCTTGCTAAATCAGCATGGATTCCTAACTAAGTCTTCTTGACTTCCATGATGATAGCTAGGTTTCTTCATCAACTTGGATATGGCAGATCCTTCCTGCCGATGACGCAGCTCTTGTAAGGCCTTCTAGTACCACCTGGCATTTATGACCAAGTTTACCTGTCATTCCTCATTGTGGTTTTCAGCTTACTTATATGTGCTAACGTAGTCTACACAAAGTTGGCCTTGAAGAAATAAAAGAACCCTAGCTATTTTGAAAAGTGAACGTATGTTTTCTATTAGAGATATTATTATTGAACAACCACCAGGCTAAGTGATGGGCTAAGCACTCGCAGACCCCTTGCAAATCCTTCGAGCTGAGCACTTATGAGCCCTCTCGTTTTCCAACACAGGTATTTTTATTATCCTCGATTTGCCACACAAGGAAACTGAGATTCAGAAGGGCCAGTTTACCTCTTCAAGGTTGGAGAGCTAGAAGTGGCAAACTCAGCCTGCTGTACGATTAAACCCACATGCCACCTTCTGCACACACATACTGAAGTGTGCATTAGAAAAAAATTAAACTTGGGGGTAAACACAGACAAAAGTCACTGCTAGTTCCAATACATGTCAGCAGAATTAGAGTCTTTTTTCCCTTCATACTCACCCAACCCCCACCCATGGGGAGTTTCCTTTGCCTTAGTAGAGATGGCTTCGTTTTTGGCAGAAGAACTTTCCGGGCTGTGGGCGCCTGAAGTGGGGCAGAGGCAACAGCAGCTGCTTTGATGAGGTAGCCCCAGGTAGTCCCTCTGAAGCCTTATAAGACTTTACTCACTTAAGGAAATCAAAACCAAAGTAATCCAAATCGGCAGTAACGGACAAACGAAGACTAGAGGTTGTTTAAAGTGTGTCACGATTAACTCCTAGTTCTTATCTCTTTCTTAGCTTTCTGAATTATGTTGGGCCTGGTTTCTCAATTCATCAAATTTTAAACATTGTTGGGTGAATGACCCTTCAGAAACCTAGATATAAAATTCCTTCGTCATGTAAAATATTTTTAGAAAGAAATACAAATAGGCATAATTAGGCTTAACCTACGCTTGTTTTATTTCATTGTTATTCCTCTTGTTCTTTACAGTTTTTTTGAGGTTTAATTCTTATTTTTAAAAACTGCACACATTTAATGTGTATAGGTTGATGAGTTCGGGTGTATGCACACACCAGTGAAACCACCATGATTAAGGTATAAGCACATCCACATGATTCCACAAAGACAGGCTCCCAGATGACACCAACGATGTCACTTCAGAGCCTGCGTATGTGCAGCTCTATTCTACAGAGCAGAAAGTCCTTCCTAACTGTGGGGCTGTGAGTCTCTGGCAGCTCACAGCAGATTTTCACTGGTCTGTTGCAAGACAAGAAAAAGAACATTTGAGTTTTTCATGAAGCTAAATCCATTTAAAGAATTGCCCTTTATTCTCAGATATGTCCTTCTGCCCTATTAGATGGTAAGGTTTTAGTTTTCAATGCCTTTACTTGACCAAAATATAAAGTAGTCAACCCTATGAATACTCCAAATGATTACACTTTGGTGAGATGAAGTCGAGGACCCTCTGGCTGTGGCTCTCACCGAGCCCTCTGCAGACAGGAGGCTGGGGAGGTGAACAGCAACAAGGGTGGCAATGAAAACCGTGAGCGCAAACTGAGCCCGCCGTGCGGAGCCCCCCGCACTGTGCCGGCCACTACTCCCAGTGCTGTGTACAGATTCACTCATTCAATCCCTCCGAAAATCCTCCGAGCTGAGCAATTACGAGCCCTCTTGTCTTCCAAAAGAGAAAACTGAAGCATAGATCTGTAGAACCCTGAAGTTCCTGTGTCCTCATTAACAATTCTATGACCTGCTTTAGTTCTGATTGTAATTCCACAGCCAATAGCTGGCTGGAACACAGTCTGTGAAATTAAGAATGTTCTCCACTTCTTTTTGTTTGTTTGTTTTAAGATGGAGTCTTGCTCTGTGGCCAGACTGGCATGCAGTGGCATGATCTCGGCTCACTGCAACCTCCTCCTCGCGGGTTCAGGCAATTCTCCTGCCTCAGCCTCCTGAGTAGCTGGGACTACAGGCACGTGCCACTAAGTCCAGCTAATTTTTCGTATTTTTAGTAGAGACAGGGTTTCACTATGTTGGCCAGGATGGTCTCGATCTCTTGACCTTGTGATCTGCCTGCCTCAGCCTCCCAAAGTGCTGTGAATACAGGCGTGAGCCACTGCGCCCAGCAAGAACGTTCTCTGCTTCTTACTCACCGCTGGGTTCTCCTCTAAGAAGCCATCGATGGCCGGCCCTGGCTATTATTGACTGTACATGCTTTTCACTGAGATCTTATTCCACTCGATTTAGGCTGCAAAGGCTGTACCTATTCTTTGGAAATCACTCTCTGTCGTCTCCGTGCTAACACCCAAGCGACACAGTCTGCACAAAGATTCATCTGGTGAGCCTGAGGATTTGTACGTATTGTGTCGAAGCTGACAAATGGGGCCCTTTCATTTCCTTCTCCACCCTACTTAGGTATTGCAAGTATATTTCCCAGTGTGAAAATTAGTTTCAGTATTTATTTAGCGCGCGCCACTTTATTATTGTGTTCTGAAAGTCGTAGGGTGTCCTTCTCCCTCTCTTTCCTTGTAGGTGAGCACAGAGCTCAGCCTCCCCCACACATCAAGGAAAAGGAATCCCGCCAAACATACATTTTAAAAGCAACCCTTGAAATATTTTCAGAATAATATTAAACCTTAGTGAAAACTTTGTCTACAAATTTGTATGTCATGGGTGTGTTTTTCTCCTGACAAACTATTTCTAGTGTTTTTGTTTGTTTGTTGTTTTATCACGTCTGAGAATTGGCACTGAGGACACTTTTATTCTTTCCAAAATGCAGTAAAGGTCACCACCTCTCCAAGCAAAATGGGTGACCTAGAAAGCCGGGAATTCTGTTGCGGTGGGCCACCCCTTCTGGAACGATTATGATAGCAATTTTTCATTATTGTTTTCTTCAAAATAAGTGACTGGCTTGTGTTATACCCTGTTGGCTTGTGTTGGGCAGGTAAGACAAACGATGTAAATCTGTCTGCTCACAAGAGGTCAGACCCAGTAGTTAAATTTAAGGCACTGATGGCGTTCAATGTGAGACTGTTTCTCAGTCTATATATATCATGTGATTGTGAGTAATTCATTTGCTGTTAAATCCTTAGTGCTAGTTCCAGGGCTAGTCCAACACGGACACACGTTATGACGACCGTGTGTTCTGACTTGTCCAGTCGTGTTTATTTAAAACGCTTTGTTCCATTGTTTCAGAAGTAGTGTGAACTTCAGAAAGCACTTGTTCTGATTTTGGGGTCTGAAAATGTAGAAATCCTAATCAATAACCAAGAAAAGTATGTATCGTTTCCCATTTAAAAGGAGGAATTTCAGGTGAAAGATGATTCTGTTCTTCCTTGCCTATGCCCCTTGACTGATGATGTAAGGTGTCATTCCTTATCCTGATTGAGGATTTAAGGAGATCACTAGTTGTGCTAAGCACTTTGACCATCCTTCTCTGTTTTGATTCTTACAACATCCCTAGGAGATTGTTCCTATTGTTTCTCATGCTTTGCAGAGGAGAACATGCAGCCTGGAGATGCTGAGTCTCTTGCGCAAGGTTATAGAGGTCAGCAGTGGCTGAACCTTGGTAGGAATTTCAGAGCCCTTGATCTTTTTGTTTTGAATTGGGGGTCTTGCCCTGTCACCCAGGCTGGAGTGCAGTGATGTGGTCATAGTTCCCTGCAGCCTTGAACTTCTAGACTTAAGCAAATCTACCTCGGCCTCCTGAGTTGCTGCAGTTGTATGTGGAAGCCACCATAGCTGGCATGGCCCTTGATCTTAACTGTTTCACCGAACTGCGTTTCTATAAGAGTGTGGATAACTTAACATCTCTTTTATTATCTTCAATTCCCACATTTAAGAGGTTATTTCCTCACTCTCATCTGCAAATCAGATCTTTCTCTTCCTGGAAATTACCATCTGGCTGATGGGGCCAAGGCCTTGCCTCGCGGCCCTGCTGTCTCTTGCCCATCTGTGTGGCTCCATGTTTGCTTCCATTCTCCTCTGTCTTGGGATGTCTTTCCATGCTGGGTCTGACATATGGAGAATAAGAGATTTAAGTAGGCTGGTTTGTGTTGACAGAGTTGTGTGGCTCTGATGGACCACCTCACTGTGCAGGTTTCTTTCTTTTAACATAAAAACTTTTATCAGACAGGGTCTTTCTCTGTTGCCCAGACTAGAGTGAATGCAATCACAGCCTCAAACTCGGGCTCAAGTGACCCTTTCACTTCAAGTCCCCTAAGTAGCTGGGACGACAGGCATGTACCACCATGCCCAGCTACTTTTAAATTTTTTGTAGTGACAGGCTGGTCCCCTGGGCTCAACTAAACCTCCTGCCTCAGTCTTCCAAGTAACTGGGACCACAGGCATGTGTCACCATGCCCAGCTAATTAAAAAAAAAAAAAATTAGTAGAGACAGAGTCTTGCTATGTTGCCCAGGCTGATCTTGAACTCCTGGGCTCAAGAAATCCTTCTTCCTTGGCCTCCCAAAATGCTAGGGGTACAGGCATGAGCCATTGTGCCCCACTGCTGTGCAGGCATCAATTCAGTCTTCCTGTAAGAGAAAAGAGGATGATGGGCTTTGCAAACACATGCTCCCATGCTAGATCTTAGGAGCAGAAGTTTCTGTGGGATGGTCTCAAAAAGACACTGCAAAGCCATGGCAGACTTCTCTCCCACTGTCGTTCCTGCTGTGACGTTCTTAGGAGTGAGTCATGCTGGCTAGGCATTGGTGTCATTCCCTGAGGACACATCTCAGGACCCTTCAGGAAAAGCAGACGTGTACACAAATGTATTCACAGTTGTTTTAAAAATGATTATTATTAGTTGCAGATTCTCTTCTTTGTAAACCCAAGGTCAAGACTGATGTTGCTGAGTACTAGGTTTTAGATTCAGCTTTGCTCTCAGAGCCAAGTTTCCCAAAGTATCTTGTTGTAAGAATGGATATCATATTATGCATCTATGGGACACTCCAATTCTGCATGAAAAGGCTTGCATCCTAAAAGATTCCCAAGTGCCCTTAGAGAAGAGCTATGTCCATTGCACTGAAGTTAACTAAGAACCCAGATCACTCTGCAAGCAGGGGAGAAAGACAGAGGATGATGAGGCTCAAAGGAATCTCAGGCCATAACTCACCGAATATCTGCACTTTCCAAATAAAGAAACTGAGCTCAGGTATTATAAATGACTTGCCCATAGCTCAAAAGCACATCTATGGCAGAGAGAGGTCTGGAGTCCAGATAACTTACCTCCTAGGCCAATAGCAAGTCTTACCCTGCCCACTCACCACCACAGAACTGAGCATTACTGGGAGGATTCATCTCTTCATTCATTCATTCATTCATTCATTTGTTTTATAATTCATGGGCTGACCCAAATCAGGAAATCTAGAAAATTTTGAGTCTTTGTTCTCCATCACCCCATATGTCCTGTTGCTAAATATTGACAGTTCTATTTCCTAAACATCTCTCTCTATGGGTTGATTGCTGCCTATTATCCCTGCCATGATCTTATTTGAGACTCTGATTACCTTCTAACCAGTCTGGAAATAGCCTACACTAACAATGACATTTGCCCCGTTCAATTACGCAAGCAAATGCTTCCAGAGGTATTGCTGTGCTACATAAGCACCAATCACTGGGAATCCACAGTAAGCCAGACATGGGTCCTGTGCCAAGATGCATGGGGTCCAGAGGGCAGACAGGCACTTTCCATACGGTGAGACAAGTGCTTTTCTTGGCAGCCAGCACAGGGTGCCAGGGCGGCTCATGGAAGGGAGACCTTAACACATCTTGGATGGTCAGAGGAGCTTCCTCGAGGAGACACCTGAGATGTGGATGACAAGCAGCACTTAGCAAGATGGCCAGTAGGAAGGAGGGAAAAGTGGGTGCCAGGAGAGAGAAGCCATGGCAAGAAGGTCAGGAAGCAGGAGAGATGCAGCAGGCACTGTAGGGGAAAACGTGGAATATAACCCCAAAAAGGTGACAAGAGTGCTGGCAAAGGAGGCAGGGTTACCTCAAAGGTTTTTTAAGGCCATCCGCTAAGGAGGGGGCGAGTCTTTCCAAATTCTCTCTTCAGGGAAGAATTCAGTACTCTTCTAAGATAGATGCTGATATCAGAACCAGAGCTCCTGGGGAATCTGGTGGGGACACTTGAAAGCATGTGTCATTACTGCCCAGAGGTGTCCAGGCCAAGTGGGCTGGTGAGAGCAGCAGGGGTTTGGCCTCATGAGAATATGCCCACCTTGTCTGATGTTCGTGGGTGTGCTCCACTGTGCGAGCCTGGTGGACCCCAGTAGAGAGGGGCACTTCGGCCTACTTGGGGAATTGTTTTTATATTAAAGAAAAACTCAAACTTCATTTGGTTGGCATCACTTTTTACATGGCCCAGCTCAAGAGATACCACTGTAGTAAACAGACACCAGCGTCTTTCCTGCCTTTGGCTCTGTAGTGATCTGCTCAGGCTGCTGTAACGGAGTAGGAGGCTTCAACAACGGAACTTCCTCGTCTCACGGCTCTGGAGGCCAGAAATCTAAGATCGAGGCGGTTCATTCCAGGTCTCCCTTCCATGGCTACAATTGCCAGCAGCCACCAGGATCTATTCCAGGAGCAGATCCCGGTGGCTGCCAGCAATCCTGGAGGGTCCTTGGCTTGCAGACGCATCACTTCACTCTACCTTCTTGTTCACATGGTGTTCTCTCTGTGGGTGCGTCACTGACTAGATTTCCCCTTCTCATAAGGGCACCAGTCACACTGGATTAGGACCCACCAGTGACCTCACGTAAACCTGAGTATCTCTGTGAAGAGTCCATCTCCAAATGAGTTCTACTGTTGAATGGGTCATGACCCCAACATTAGGGTTTTTGGGGAGAGGACGCAATTCAACCCAAACATCCCCCAATGCTGCTTCCTTTTCTTTCCCCATGGTCACCCCTTACAATGGCATCAGGAGAAGCTGGGAGGTGAACAGTCTGTGAAAATGAATAAACATGGAACTGTAAAGGAAATATCTAGGGACACTGTAGGCTGGTGGCTTCTTTCAAACTCTTAGCTGTTCTGAATCAAGCAGAAAATGTCCTGCAACTCCAGCATGTCTAACCGTGGGTGCTTCTGGTTAAAGCTGGGTGTGGGCTCTGAGGAAGGAGACCATAGCCAAGCTTTACCTGCTCAGCCTCCCCCATCCCAAGGCAGCCTCGAAGTGCCTCTGTGGAAAGCAGTACTTAGTACTCTAATGAAATTTTCTTGCAACCTGAAAAATCCGTCCAAGGCCTGGTTCATTTTCTACATCCTTTTGAAATATAGGTGGCCAAGTCAGCCCAGAAAACTCTTGAAAATGAGCCACTTAATTAAATTCAATTTCAATATACACAGAGTAAGGGTCAGCCACATGTGCTAATATCATAGAAGAGGTGACCTTTTTTACAAAGCATTTCTTGCTCTTTGGATAGTGGTGCCGTTCTCACACTGCTATAAAGAAATGCCTAGGACTGGGTAATTTATAAGGAATAGAGGTTTAATTGACCTACGGTTCCATATGGCTTGGGAGGCCTTAGGAAA
This sequence comes from Aotus nancymaae, assembly GCF_030222135.1. Taxonomy (NCBI): domain Eukaryota; kingdom Metazoa; phylum Chordata; class Mammalia; order Primates; family Aotidae; genus Aotus; species Aotus nancymaae. Next base: position 3,437,622 of record NW_026988498.1, on the reverse strand, counting down.
CTTACAATCATGGCAGAGGACATAGGGGAGGTGGGCACCTTCATCACAAGGCATCAGGAGAGAGTTCAGGGGAAACTGCTGCTTTTAAACCATTAGATCTCATGAGAACACCCTCAGTATCATGAGAACAGCATGGGGGAAACCATACCTGTGATCCAATTGCCTCCCACCAGGTCTCTCCCTTCACATATGGGGGTTACAATTTGAGATGATATTTGAGTAGGGACACAGAATCAAATGCTATCAGTGGCAATGACAGTTTCCTTGGAACCTCCCTGAGGCTTGAGGAGTCCTGGTTGCTTCTTAGGGTCCTGGTGGATTATGATGGCTTTGTGTTTCTCACCTTCCCATGTGGAAATGGGAAAACCTTTTAGTGCTGCATTTCCTCCAGTCCACTTGGTGATGCCACCTTGCTGGCAAGGGCCACGTTGAAGCCACGGTGCCTGCCCTTCCCAAGTTCCACCCCTCGGCTAATATGTAATGACTCCTTAATAGTGTTATTTGGTATTCGGTATACAGTGTGATCTTCCTCTGCACATCAGGCTTCACATGCAAAAGAACATTTTTTTTTAAATGGGAAACTCAAGGGAGAATCAGAGCTTTTGCTGATGTTTTAGAGCTTAAAATGGGATTTTTCTTCACTTTCATGATCCACCTTCTCTGGTTGTTCCTTTTTGCTTATGTAATGCTATTATAACAACTAGCTATAAAATAAAAACATAGCCTGAAGGAATCAGCTGACTTGGATTCCCATGGAAATATGATTCAGACACTGTGACTAATATCAGGGAAACTGTGGTTACAAAAACCATTAGTCACAACTTTCATATTGAAATCCACGCTTTTCCGTTTACCTCTTGAGTGTAAACTGAGGTCCTTCTCTAGAGATGGGAGAAGAGCGGTGTGAGGCTCCCATCCTTCCAGAAGAACATGGGGTGAGGTCTTCAGAAGTGAGGAAGGGCTCCCTGTCACCACCTGTGATGAAGTGCAGCAGGCAGATGTGCTGATGGAGGTGATGCTTTGCATTCATTCCTATCATGCTATAAATTACTGATTAATCTGTTTTGCTCTGAGCACAGGTGTTGACAATGAAAGATGGAGAAAGGGTAGAAAATGCTACATTGGGAGGGGCTGCCATGAAGTTTAGAATGGGAGAAAGGGGAGGTTGGTACCACTTGCTGACTGCGATTTCTCCCTGATGACCTCATGTTCTACCTCTGCACCACAAAGCACAAGACCTGGTGAATAAATAGAAAGTCTGGGATTTAACCTGTAAGGGGCATCTGTTTGTTCTCTGAATGTTTTAGAACTCCTTTTTATCTATCTTCTTTCTATCTATCTATCTATCTATCTATCTGTCTAGTTTTGAGACAGAGTCTCATTCTGTTGCCTGATCTTGGCACACTGCAGCCTCTATCTCCTGGGTTCAAGTGATTCTCCTGCCTCAGCCTCCCGAGTAGCTGGGATTACAGGCACCTGCCACCACGCCTGGCTAATTTTTCAATTGCTAGTAGAGATGGGGTTTTGCTGTGTTGGCCAGGCTGGTCTTAAACTCCTGACCTCAAGTGGTTTGCCTGCTTCTGCCTCCCAGAGTGCTGGGATTACAGGTTTGAGGCACTGCACCAAGTCAAGGATGCTTTAGAATTCTCTGGAAGAGCCACAGGCAGGAGTTAACTCTTTAAAGGCTGCATTTCCCTGGGCAATCAAACACTGAGGGTCTTAGGAATTGGCACCATAAGAAGATTTATGCACCATGATAGTCCACATGGTATCACTTGCCAAGAATGGGTCTGCTCATTGTTAGGAAAGAAAAGGTGTGAAAAACTTAATTTGGATTTTGAGAGGTGGAAATATTGAAACTTTCACCTGAAAAGAAATCGTTTATCATGATTCAATTATAGACCTCTGGTATCATGAAAAGATGAAAGGTCAGGGATTCTGAGAGCAATGATTGCCTTCAGATCTGACATTCCCATTGAGCCTTGTGTGGGATGTCACTTGGTGGCTCAGTATTTGGCTGTGTGGAGATTTCTTGGAACACTGAAGCTGCCCTGAGTAATTAGAAAATGTGCTGGGTGATCTTAGGGGAATGAGGGAGATCAGACCTCCCAAACCTGAGCCTTTTATCTCCCTCATTAAAACCAGTCTTTCACATTGCTGGGAATGTGAACCAGCATCATGCGGCTTTGGAAAAACCCAAGCCACTCTTACTACTGCAAACGTTGATGGAAAGGATTCATGGACGTGGAAGCTACGTGAACTCTGATCTGTGCTACCTTCAGGAAATGCACTTCATAATTTATTCTGGGGATTCCATTAAGAATCTGAATTTACTGTCCTATTCTAACTTCAGAAGCCTTATGTATTACAAATCAATATGCAGATAAAGGTATTCACCATGTCTGTTCCTTGCTTTGGGGCTTGCGAAGACCATCCCACCATTAGGAGACTGAGATAATCACTTACGAAATGTGTGTGAAGCCCTCAGTTAATGCCAGTTTTTAGTAATATTACCAAGCTCCAGGAAAAAGTTCTCACTCATTTTTCTCCCTGCTGATAAAACCACACAGGTGGAAGAAGTGAGTGGGGAGAACAGAGCCTTGGCTGGAATCACTAGAGAAGATGCACTAAGGGCCAGCCTCTGTCCAAAGGGAGCTCAGAGGGAATGAATTACAATTTTGTAAAGTAGCATTGGCCCCTATTAGAAGATATTTGATATGGATCATGCAACATTTTGCAAACAAGTGGCTAAATTAGGCTTCAAACTCCTCTTGTGACTCATATATGGTCCTTAAAAATACCAACACACACACATATGTAATAAATGTTTTACATATATAATACATACTTTATCAAATACAGATAATATACATAGATATATGTGTATAGATTATATAGTTTTATATATTTATATGATTTATACATTTATGTATTATATGTTTATAGATCAGTAAACACGTAGGTATATTTTCATATGCATTTGCTATATATAAAATACGTATTTGAAATTTAATTTATTTTTCCAATAGGCTCTGTTCTCCCCATTCACTTCTTCCACCTGTGAGATTTTATGAGTAGGGAGAAAAATGAGTAAGCACTTTTTCTTGGAGCTTGATAATATTACTAAAAACTGGCATTAACTGAGGGTTTCACACACATTTTGTAAGTGATTATCTCAGTCTCCTAATTTTGACTACAGGTCTACAAACCTTCATTTTCTTCTATGTTATTATAAAATCAAAATCTGTTTCTCCTTTCTGACACTTTTCTTTTTCACTCTTTAGCCCATTGCATATTTCAAATAGTCATGGATTGTAACCATGACTGTGGAAGGAGGTAAGATCCATGTTCCATATATATATTTTTAGACATCTGAGCAATCACATTCACGGAAACATTTAAGTTCTAGAAATGTTTAGGTCCAATTTCATTCAAAATTATCCACGCAGCCTCATCAAATTCAAGTTGGTTTGCAAATAATGTGTTCCAACTCTGCCTGATTGATTGCTTGTTAATTCTCTGTCTGGCACTGACAATTCCTGGTTAGCCTGAAAATGAACATTTTATCTAACTTCCAGTGGTTTCTTCTTGGGTGGGTGTTTGCAAGGCTTTGAAATTTTTCACTCATTGACTTAATTGTCAAGATCAGCTAATGATTTAAAGCCCCTGAGCAATTATGGGAAGACCAGAAAGCACAGAGCAAGCTCCATGATTCCCCCAACTCTATAGGGCGAATCCATTTATAAAGGATAGTGTGGAACCTTGAGTGTCTGACACCAGGTGAATTAAATAAGAAAAATCTCTATGAAGCTTCCTTTCAGATTTAACCTGTACCAGTGAACTCAGATGTGTCTGAAATATTTGTTTGTCATTGTCTGCGGGCACAGGGCTGGGCTGGCTCTAGCAGGGAGTAGAGTGTGCTTTACAGACATTATCTAATTCTGCTGTAGGTGATGCTGGCTGCGATTTCCATTTATCAAGGGAATGAACAAGGTGTATTAAGGCCAAGTGACCTATTCTGGGACACTGGCATCTGGCCTCTAGTCACACAACCAGGCCAAGAATTGGGCTGACTCTCCCAGTAATTCAGGGGAAGCAATGGCTCCAATTAAGGCATTTGGGGGAAAATTCAATTTTTGCTTTCAGTTAACACATCTAAACTGAGTTAGTGGTGGATATATAAATATATTTTTTCCTGGCTATCAGATAATTTAAAAGAGCTTAATGACCCCCAGGTATGATTACATTATGTACATGTGAAATCAACAAGCAAATCCATAATACCCTTAATTTTCAATACTTCTACACCTAAAGCTATTAGTGGCTACTATTTATTGAGCTTTCTCTATGCTAATATTGATTAAGGCATTTATTCATTTACATTAAGAAAATATACTAAGATAGGCTTATAAAAAACCAAAAGCACAGCAAAAGAAGCTATCAACAGAGTAAACAGACAACCTACAGAATGGGAGGAAACATTTGCAAACTATGCCTCTGACAAAGGTCTAACATCCAGCATCTAAAAGGAATTTAAACAAATTTACAAGAGAGAAACAACCCCACTGAAAAGTAGGCAAAAGACATGAACAGGCACATGTGGCCAAAAAGCATATGAAAAATGTCTCAATATCACACTGATCATTAGAGAAATGCAAATCAAAAACACGATGAGATACTATCTCAAAGCAGTCAGAATGGCTATTTTAAAAAGTAAAAAAAAAAAAAAAAAACATGCTGGCAAGGTTGCAGAGAAAAATGAACACTTATACACTGCTGGTGGGATTGTTAATTAGTTCAACCATTGTGGAAAGCAGTGTGGCAATTCCTCAAAGAACTGAAAACAGAAATGCCATTTGACCTGAAATCCCATTACTGGCTATAGATACAGAGGAATATAAATCATTCTACCATAAAGACATATGCACACGTATGTTCATTGCAGCATATTCACAACAGCAAAGATTTGGAAACAACCTAAATGCTCATCAGTGACAGATTGGATAAAGAAAATATGGTACATATACAGCATGAAATATTATGCACCTATAAAAAAGAACAAGATCATGTCTTTTGCGTGAACATGGATGGAGCTGGAGGCTATTACTCAGCAAACTAATGCAGGAACAGAAAATCAAATACCACCTGTTCTCACTTATAAGCGGGAGCTAAATGATGAGAACTTATCAACATAAAGAAGGAAACAATAACCACTGAGGTCTACTTGATGGGGCGGGTGGAGGAGGGTGAGGAGCAGAAAAGATACCTATTGGGTACTGAGTTTAATATCTGGGTGATGAAATAATCTGAACAACTAGCCCCTGTGACGCGAGTTTACCTCTGTAACAAACCTGCACATGTGCCCTTAAACTTGAAATAAAGGTTAAAGAAAAGTACAGTGGTCCCTCGGTATCAGTGGCGGATGGGTTCCAGGTCCCCTGTGGATACCAAAATCTGTAGATGCTCAAGTGCCTGCTACAAATCGGCATAGTATTAGCATAAAGCTATGTGCATCCTCCTACATACTTCAGCCTCTAGATTTCTTATAATACATAATACAGTGCAAGGGCTGTGTAAATAGTTGTTATACTGTATTGTTTAGGGGATAACAACAAAAAAGTCTACATGTTCAGTACAGATGAAATTTTTTTCCAAATATTTTTGATCCATGGTTGGTTGAATCCATGGATGTGGGACCCATGGATATGAGAAAGGGTCAATACTAACAGCAATTTCTGGAGCAATTCCTCGGATATTGGGAATCCAATAATCTTTTATGCTGATTATTTGCCCTCTAGACCTTCCCCCACCTCTACACATTGAAATCCTACCCCTTCCTTCAAGGTATATCCTGAGGACATTAACTCCAATGAATTCTTTTCAAGTGACTTCATTCTCTGCGAAATTCCCATAGTATTTTATAACTCTTATATTGTGTTGCATAATATCATTGAGTTTGTCCTGCTTTCCCTTCTAGGATGTAAGCTTTCAGGTGGCAATTTCGATGCCTTTTTTTTTTCCTTGACACAATAAGTCATGAATGAAGTAGGTGCTCATTCTGTGTCTGTTGCGTTAGTTAACTCTCAAAGTTAGAAGGGACTGTAGATTTCACGTAGCCCGGCTGGGACTGCACCTCACACATGCCCTGACCCCTGTAGATCCAGAGGTTCCCACATGATTAGCTCTTGCTAGTGGATATGAACAGAACTAAAGGCCAGGATCTCTAAAAAGCATTTGCATGTACAGTAAATCCTCATAATTTAAAATGCAAGACACTGGGAACAAATGGGCTTTGAAGTCACTGAGTTCATATTAATCAGAGGTTTTATTAAAAAGCAGAGAGTATGCACTTAACCAGGAAAGACAGCTGTTTTGAATAATGACTATGATGATGCTCAATGATGTTTGCATTTCCAAGGTATAGTCACCTGTGTTGCTGATGATGCTGATGACTAAAAAGCATGCTGCAGCTCGTAAGGAAATGCACACAGGCAGAGTGATTATTGTCAATGGGCCTGAAAATCTTCACTTATTTCTTTTCCACCAGCTAGAAGCAGGGGACTCCAGAGCAGATGGCCAGTGCTGCAAGATGCAAAAGCCTGGGATCCTGAGTCATGGAAGAAAGAATGAGCTGACCAGGAATGCAGCATCAGCACATCACGTGAGCAAGAGAGAAACTTCCATTGTGTGAGGCCATTGAAATTTATTGGTGATATGGTTGGCTCTGTGTCACCACCTGAAATCTCATCTTGAATTGTAACAATCCCCACGTGTCAAGGGCAGGACCAGGTGGAAGAAGTTGAATCATGATGGCAGTTACCGCCAAGCTGCTCCTGTGATAGTGAGTTCTCACGAGATCTGATGATTTTATAAGACGCTTTCCCCCCAGTTGCTCAGAAGTTCTCCTTGCTGCTGCTACGTGAAGGATGTTTGCTTCCTCTTCCACCCTGACTGTAAGTTTCCTGAGCCTTCACCAGCCATGCTGAACTGTGAGTCAGTTAAAACCGTTTCCTTTATAATTTACCCAGTCTCAGGTTTGTCTTTATTAGCAGTGTGAGAATAGAATAATATAAGAGGTTATTTATTAAAGCAGTAGCATTAACTTGACCGAATCTTTTCTTTGATGGAATATTTATTGTCCCAGCTCTAATTGTTATGGAAACCTTACTCACATTGAGCTGAGAGCTGCTTTTGCATGAGTGACTCCAACCCATGGGCTACTGTTTTGCCTTTTGAGCCTGTAAAAATGTATTTCCTCTTCTTCAAGAGGCCTTTCCCAATATTTGACAGCAGACATTATATTGACTCTAGAATGATATTTCTCATTTCTTTACTTATGACTGCAGTGCACAGTAGCAAATGATTACAGCTTTAACCTCAGAGCTAAACAGATTCTCTCCTAGAGAGTTTCTTTTCTCCCTGCCTCTTCCCAAAACCCAGCAGTTATCCCAAAGTTCTTACACCAAGAATTGTCCTAACCTTGGACTGAAGCCATAAGCTACATGAGTCAGATCTTCTTTTTTTCCAAAGATTAATAACAAAGATCTACTCACTTGGTTGTATCCTGGGGAAAAAAACCCATGAGACCTTTTCAAAGAAGAGCTAAGACAGTCGAAGGCACAGCCCATCACATTCTGTCATACTAACACAAGCCATTACTTGTTCATTCAGCAACCATTTAGGAGTTTCCAGGTTCTCTTTATGGAGATAAACGTAGGCTTGCTCATACTGTGTTGTAGAGTATCTGGCATGATAGCAAAAATGGTACTTTTAAGCTGAAATACAATTTAATGAAGATAGCTACTTTTAAGCTGAAACAGTCACTGTCTCAAAATTCAGAGACTGAACTATCCATACATTGCTGGCCTGATTCAATTTGTTCCATGGACGCTTACAAAGTCCAGGTGTTATTACTTGGTAGTAAAACCCAAAGGCACAGTGTGTTTCTTTTCCTCTTGCACAGACATTCTTCAGCCTTGTAGAGGATCTGCCTAAGATCAAGTAGCATGGGCAGGGTCGGGTACGATATTTGTTATTTTATTCAGCTGCTGTTGAATTGCAGAATGGTGAGTTTATGCCATCTGCATGCCCCTTCATGATAATTACTCCATGTGCATTTCCTTGTGAGCTGTGGAGTGTCTTTTTATTCATCATCCTCAACATATGTGACTAAAAATGCCTTGGAAATAAAAACATCATTGAGCATCATCATAATCATTGCTTGAAACAACTGGCTTTCCCAGGTCAGCTGAGTTTACAGTAAAACCTCTGCTGTCTGGTTTATAATAAAGCCTCTGACTCATATGAACTCAGTTACTTCAAAGCCCATTTTGTTCCCAGTCTCTTGCATTTTAAATTATGAAGCTTTTTGTTTTTGTTTTTGAGACAGAGTCTCAACTCTTGCGCCCAGGCTGGAGTGCAGTGGCACGATCTTGGCTCCCTGCAACCTCCACCTCCCGGGTTCAGGCAATTCTCCCTCCCTCAGCCTCCAGAGTAGCTGGAACTACAGACTCCCATCACCACGTCCAGCTAATTTTTATGTTTTTTAGTAGAGATGGGGTTTTGCCATGTTGGCCAGGCTGGTCTTGAACTCCTGACTTCAAATGATCCACCTGCCTCAACCTCCCAAAGTGCTGGGATTACAGGTGTGAGCCCCCGCGCCCAGCCACTGTTCAGCTTAGAGAGCTGTGGAAATAATCATGCTAGTATCCTGTTACTCTTGATGCTTTCCATGTTGGCTGTGGGTAGGGAATGAGGACCACGGATCACCCAGCACATGCTAGAAGAGTTGAGTAACCCGACAAGATGATGCCCCTAATTATTTAGGAGGATGCATTAGGGAGTCCTCGGAGAACAAAAAAAATCTCTTCTGTTTGACTCTCTGTATCCTCTTCCAGGAACAACGAGAGATTTCTGTCCAAGAAAAATAATCACGTTAATTATTGCAATACGATCATTTGTAATTGCCAGAAGTTTTGATGAAAAACTCTGTGGAATCTACCTTTTTTTTTTTTTGGTCAGAGAGAGCCAAAAAGAGTGAGTTTACAAAAGAAGGAATAGCGGTGTTTCCTGAAGAGTTTTTAGGCAAGAAGGAGAAAGGCTTCCGCAGACTCTGGGTGGGAGTGTAAATTAGTACAAATGATTTGGAGGTATATGAACAATATGCTTCAAAATTTTACACATGCATACCCTTGACTCAGGAATTCTGGAGGATAGAAATTTAACTCTAAAACCAGTAAGCAAAGGTGTGTATCCAAAAAAGTTCACAAATTTTGGAGACGTTTTAAATAATTTCAGATAAACATGTATATTGAGTGAGGATTATATGTGAAGTACTTGGGTGTTAAAGGTTGGACGATGGCTGAGAGCAGCATGGCCCCTGCCCTTCACACACCAGCAATGGCACTGCCTGGAAAGGACCATCTCCCGGGCCGGGTGCGGTACACAGATGGTGTTTAGTTCCTGAGCCAGTGTCCAGGCTGCCGAGCAAGAAGGTGGAAAAAGAAAGTAAAGAATAGAGAGGGTGAGCCTCTGACCTGGTGGAGGGCGCAGGCCAGCTGGAGAGTGCACTGGATGACCCAGAAATGTTGGGAAGGACTGGGAGGAGGTGGGAGTGAGGGGGAGATGGAATTTCCAAAGATGGGGGAAGCCTGAAAGAAAATGTGGTCATCTCATAGTTGTCCATGCTCATTCTCTAACATAGATGCTACTTTTTCTCTTTTCTTTCTTTCTTTTTCTTTCTTTCTCTCTCCTTCCTTCCTTCCTTCCTTCTTTCCTTCTTTCTTTCCTTCTTTCCTTCTTTCTTCCTGATGGTGTCTCACTCTGTCACCCAGGCTGGAGTGCAATGGTGCAATCTCAGCTCACTGCAACCTCCGCCTCCCAGCTCAAGCAATTCTCCTGCCCCAGCCTCCTAAGTAGCTGGGATTACAGACATGGGCCATCATGCCTGGGTAATTTTTATATTTTTAGTAGAGACTGGGTTTCACCATGTTGGCCAGGCTGGTCTTGAACTCCTGACCTCAGGTAATCCTCCTGCCCTAGCCTCCCAGTGTGCTGGGATTGCAGGCGTGAGCCACCGTGCCCAGCCTCTCATTTCTTTTCTTCATGTTTTTCCTTAAAAATCTTTGCTTTTTGCATTTAGCTTGGAACTCTCACTCATGTAACTTCATCCTTAGCTCTTCAGAAAACGTTTCATATGTCTTTGTGAAGAATATCGTATGACTGTCCACCATTCGCTACGAACTAATAGGTTTTCAGAAAATATTTCAGATGTCCTTGTGAAGAATATTGTGTGACTGTCCACCGTTCCTCATGAACTAAGAGGTTTCTCAAAGCCTGACACGGGGTACGATGTCTCGATTTTCGGCTCACTAACCATGGAGCTCCCTTCGTTTCCTGTGTTTGGCAAGGCTGAGATGAAGTCCTTGCAGACCGTGCCTCAAGCACCTGCCCTCATTCCGCTTGAGATGTGATCCTGCTGGTGCCTGTTAAATAAGCCGATGAGAGCACTGGGTTTTTAATTCAGAACAGGGAAAAGTCTACAACTTACTTCCCCTTGAAAATCCAAGGGCATGTTTGAGAAGTCTACAGGCATCAGAGTATGAGAGTGACTGAGTGTGAGTGTGTATTTGTGAGTGTGAATGAGTGTGATTATGTGTGTGTGAGTGGTGTGTAATAGCGTGTTAGCATGTGTGAATGAGTGTGTGACTGTATGATGTGTGAGTGGTGTGCATGTGATTGTGTATGTGTATGAGTGGTGTGTGACGTGAGTATGTGAGTATACTTGAGTATGTGTGAGTGGTGTGCATGTGTGTGATTGTATGAGTGTGTTTGTGAGTATATAGGTCTGTGTGCGTGTGAGTGGTATGAGTGTGTGTGACTATTTCTGTGAGTGAGTGGTGTGTGAGTGTGTGATTGTGTATGTGAATGTGTGAGAGTCGTGTATCTGTGAATGTATATGAGTGAGTGTGTGTGTGTGTCTAGGTGAATTTGTGAATGTGAGTGGTGTGTATGTTAGTATGTGTGTGTGTCTGAATATATGTATGTGAGTGTGGGTGTGAGTGTTTATTAATTTAGGATGGCCATATGCAGAGTGTAGACCGCTGCCAGCCACCTCTTCATTGGGTGGGAAATTTCTGACAGCCAAGCAAGGTCTGAGGGCCGCACCATCTCTCTGTTTGGTGTCTGCAAGGATCCGGAGAGAACCCACTGGAGGAGCTGAGCTCCTGGAGGCACTGGCAGCAGACCTCCCCATTTGCTCAACTCTTCTTCGGGAATGTGGGAAATCACCCCCATTTCATCTTTTCTCTGCTAGTAGAGAGCTTTAGTCTCCTTATTTGCTAGTTACTAATTTTCCCACCATGGGAACATCTAAACCGTCCTTCCTTTACTATATCTCTGCTCTGTTTCCTTGTGGGTCATCCACAGTACAGACCTGATGTTGGATACAATTGCTTCAAATCAATTAAGGAGAAGTGAGTAACTTTGGAAACCTGGCACAGCGGACTGCACATGCCAGCAGAGGGTCAAAAGCCTGTGGCTTGGCTGGGCACGGTAGCTCACACTTGTAATCACAGTACTTTGGGAAGCTGAGGTGGGTGAATCACCTGAGGTCAGGAGTTCGAGACCAGCCAGACCAACATGGTGAAACCCCAGTCTCTACTAAAAATACAAAAATTAGTTGGGCATGGTGGAAGGCACTTTTAGTCCCAGCTACTTGGGAGGCTGAGGTAGGAGAATTGCTTGATCCCAGGAGGCGGAGGTTGCAGTGAGCCAAGATGGCACCATTGCACTCCAGCACGGGCAACAAGAGCGAAACTCTGTCTCAAAAAAAAAAGAAAGAAAAAAGCCCATGGTTTTCCATGGAAGAACTGAAGGAGCTTTCAGAGACCACCTAGTTTAACTCCTTTATTTGCAAATGAGGAGCCTAAGACAGTTTACCTAAGGCCACCTGGCATTAGAGCCAGAAGCCTTGGATGATCTGGTTCCCCCTTCAGAGGTCACTCTGCAGGAATGCGCGGACTGAAGGCATATGAAGCCCTGTAGAAAGTGGTGAAAACATGCCGTGTTTCTTTCCCCGTGATTAGTCGGCTTCTAAACGTGTAGGGGGCATCTTCCACCTGTGCTGGGGCCGGGAATGGAGCAGTGACTGTGAGTCCCACGGCACCTGCTGGATTGTATAGTCCATTGGAGCATGAGCTGTAAGTGAATACTTGCCAGCATACTGAGGGCTCAGAAGAGAAAGTAGAAGGTTAACAGAGCACCTAATGGGACAAATAGAAAATATTCCAGGCCCTTTGTCTCACGTCTGGCACAAGTTTCCTGTTTGCAGCGGAGCTGTGTGTGTTGTTCATTTTCCAGGAGAACGCACCATTCCCCAGGTGGTGCGCTGGGAGATGGGGAGTTTTTGGCTACATGGCCTCTGGGCCAGTGCTACTGGGCCCACTGGGAAGAAGAAAGCAAGGGTAAGGCGTTGAAGGCTTGTTTGAGGCATAGATTACAGGGCAGACGCTGAGGTGTGAGAAATCGACATGAGAAAATAAGAGTCCATTGTGAATGAGGCATCTGACAGGGATGTGACACTGTATAGATCCTTTAGAGAGATCCCATGTTCCAGCTCCATCTTAGTACGGCAGGGCAACTTGAGATGACAGATCTTGGTGCAATTAATAGATGCTATAAGATTCTATTAGTTAGCATCTAACAGTCTGGGTCATATATTTGAGACATTAAAAAAAAAACAGCTGGGATTTTTTTTTTTGCAATGTGTTCCTGCTCAGGTTCCCCAAGAGTAAATTTGAGGACCCTGAGTCATTTCAGCTGCCCTGCAAATGGAAGGCTCAGCAAGCCTATGCTACACAGACCTTTATATTTTATTTTACTTTTTTCCTTCTTGAACTTTTATTTTAAATACCTGGGTACATGTGCAGGATGTGCAGGGTTGTTACATATGTAAATGTGTGCCCTGGTGGTTTGCTGCACAGACCAACCCATCACCTAGGTACCCATCAACTATTCTTCCTGATGCTCTCCCTCACCCCCCAACAGGCCCCAGGGTGTGTTCTTTCTCCTGATGTGTTCATGCTGCACAGGTCATGAGGGTTGAACTGGATGTGCTCAGGTCTATACTCTCAGGTTCACACTCTGTCATCTCTCATGAGAACCTCACCTCACCCAGCTGAATTCAGGACCACTGGAATCAAGGACCATTTGGTCCTGTTCTGTTACCATTCAAGAAATAACCAGCTGAAAGCTTGCTGCTTTGGTTAGGTGGTATGGGTACAGAAAAAGTGCCAACTTTGGTGTCTAAGGTCTAAAGTAGGGAAAATACTAAAAAGACAGCGTGCGGGGAGAGAGAGAGAAGGTCTGGACTTAAGTCTTAGATCCATCCTTTACCAGCTCTAGGATTTGTTTTTTAAATTGTATTGGGCTCTGGGGTACATGTGCACCTCCTGCACCCTGCAGGATTGTTGCATAGGTACATACATGCCTTGGTGGTTTGCTGTCCCCCACCCCCACCCCCCATTGCCCTCTCCCTGCCCCCCCACCCTGCTGTCCCCCCTTCCCCTCTACACCCCCTCAGCCTTGTGAGTGATGTTCCCTTCCCTGTGCCCAAGTGTTGTTCTCATTGTTCATCACCCGCCTATGAGTGAAAACATGCAGTGTTTGTTTTCTGTTCTTGTGTCAGTTTGCTGAGAATGGTGGTTTCTAGGTTCATCTATGTCTCTACAAAGGACACAAACTCATCGTTTTTGATGGCTGCATAGTATTCCATGGTGTATATGTGCCACATTTTTTTTTGTCCAGTCTATCATTAATGGACATTTGGGTTGGTTCCAGGTCTTTGCTATTGTAAACTGTGCTGCAGTGAACATTCGTGTGCATGTGTCCTTATAGTAGAAAAATTTATAATCCTTTGGGTATCTACCCAGTAATGGGATTGCTGGGTCAAATGGAATTTCTATTTCTAGATCCTTGAGGAATCGCCACACTGTCTTCCACAATGGTTGAACTAATTTACACTCCCACCAACAGTGTAAAAGTGTTCCTATTTCTCCACATCCTCTCCAGCATCTGTCGCCAGATTTTGTAACGATCGCCATTCTAACTGGCGTGAGATGGTATCTCAATGTTGCTTTGATTTGCATTTCTCTAATGACCAATGATGAGCATTTTTTCATATGTTTGTTGGCCACATATTTGTCTTCTTTTGAAAAGTGTCTGTTCATATCCTTCGCCCACTTTTGAATGTTTTTTTTTCCTGTAAATCTGCTTTAGTTCTTTGTAGATTCTGGGTATTAGCCCTTTGTCTGATGGGTAGATTGTGAAAATTTTTTCCCATTCTGTTGGTTGCTGGTTTACTCTAATGATTGTTTCTTTTGCTGTGCAGAAGCTCTTAAGTTTAATTAGGTCCCATTTGTCTATTTTGGCTTTTGTTGCCATTGCTTTTGGTGTTTTAGTCATGAAGTCCTTGCCTGTGCCTATGTCCTGAATGGTTTTGCCTAGGTTTTCTTCTAGGGTTTTTATGGTGTTAGGTCTTGTGTTTAAATCTTTAATCCATCTGGAGTTAATTTTTGTATAAGGTGTAAGGAAGGGGTCCAGTTTCAGCTTCCTGCACATGGCTAGCCAGTTTTCCAAACACCCTTTATTAAATAGGGAATCCTTTCCCCATTGCTTGTTTTTGTCCAGTTCATCGAAGATCAGATGGTTGTAGATGTGTGGTGTTGCTTCCAAGGCCTCTGTTCTGTTCCATTGGTCTATATCTTTGTTTTGGTACCAGTACCATGCTGTTTTGATTACTGTAGCCTTGTAGTATAGTTTGAAGTCAGGTAGCATGATGCCTCCAGCTTTGTTCTTTTTGCTTAGGATTTTCTTGGCTATGCAGGCTCTCTTTTGGTTCCACATGAAGTTTAAAGTGTTTTTTTCCAGTTCTGTGAAGAAGGTCATTAGTAGTTTGATGGGGATAGCATTGAGTCTATAAATTACTTTGGGCAGTATGGCCATTTTCACAATATTGATTCTTCCTAACCATGAGCATGGAATGTTTTTCCATCTGTTTGTGTCCTCTCTTATTTCCTTGAGCAGTGGTTTGTAGTTCTCCTTGAAGAGATATTTTATCTCCTTTGTTAGTTGTATTCCTAGGTATTTTATTCTCTTTGTAGCAATTATAAATGGGAGTTCATTCATGATTTGGTTCTTTATTTGTCTGTTATTGGTGAATAGGAATGCTTGTGATTTCTGCACATTGATTTTGTATCCTGAGACTTTGACGAAGTTGCTTATCAGCTTAAGGAGGTTTTGGGCTGAGATGATGGGGTCTTCTAAATATACAATCATGTCATCTGCAAATAGGGACAATTTGACTTCTTCTTTTCCTAAATGAATGTCCTTTATTTCTTTTTCTTGCCTAATTGCTCTGGCTAGAACTTCCAATACTATATTGAATAGGAGTGGTGAGAGAGGGCATCCTTGTCTAGTGCCAGATTTCAAAGGGAATGCTTCTAGTTTTTGCCCATTCGGTATGATATTGGCTGTGGGTTTGTCATAAATAGCTTTTATTGTTTTGAGATATGCTTCATCGATACCTAGTTTATTGACAGTTTTTAGCATAAAGGGCTGTTGAATTTTGTCAAAGGCCTTCTCTGCATCTATTGAGATAATCACATGGTTTTTGTCTTTGGTTCTGTTTATGTGATGAATGATGTTTACAGATTTGCATATGTTGAACCAGCCTTGTATCCCCGGTATGAAGCCTACTTGATGATGGTGGATAAGCTTTTTGATGTGCTGTTGGATTCGGTTTGCCAGTATTTTATTGAAGATTTTTGCATCGATGTTCATTATGGATGTCGGCCTGTAGTTTTCTTTTTTAGTTGTGTCTCTGCCAGGTTTTAGTATCAGGATGATACTGGTCTCATAGAAAGAGTTAGGGAGGATTCCCTCTTTTTGTATTGTTTGGAATAGTTTCAACAGGAATGGTACCAGCTCCTCTTTGTATGTCTGGTAGAATTCAGCTGTGAACCTGTATGGGCTTGGACTTTTTTGGTTGGTAGGCTATTAATTGCTGCCTCAACTTCAGACCTTGTTATTGGTCTATTCAGTTTCAACTTCTTCTTGGCTTAGTCTTGGGAGTGTGCAAGTGTCCAGGAATTTATCCATTTCTTCCAGATTTACTGGTTTATGTGCATAGAGTTGTTTGTAGTAATCTCTGATGGTAGTTTTTATGTCTGAGGTATCAGTGGTGATATCCCCTTTATTGTTTTTTATTATATCTATTCGATTCTTCTCTTTTCTTTTTTATTAGTCTAGCTAGCAGTCTATTTTGATGATCTTTTCAAAAAACCAGCTCCTGGATTTGATTTTTTTTTTTTTTTTTTTTGGAAGGGTTTTTTGTGTCTCTATTTCCTTTAGTTCTGCTCTGATCTTAGTTATTTCTTGTCTTCTGCTAGCTTTTGAGTTTTTTTGATCTTGGTTCTCTAGCTCTTTCAATTTTGATGATAGGGTATCGATTTTAGATCTTTCCTTGCTATTCGTGTGCATTTATTGCTATAAATTTCCCTCTAGACACTGCTTTAAATGTGTCCCATTGGATCTGGTACGTTGTGTATTCATTCTCATTGGTTTCAAAAAACATTTTTATTTCTGCCTTCATTTCATTGTTTATCCATTCTTCAGGAGTAAGTTGTTCAGTTTCCATGTGATTGTGCAGTTTTGAGTGCTTTTCTTAATCCTGAGTTCTAATTTGATTGCACTGTGGTCTGAGAGACTGTTTGTTATGATTTCTGCTCTTTTGCATTTGCTGAGGAGTGATTTACTTCCAATTATGTGGTCAATTTTAGAGTAAGTGTGATGTGGTGCTGAGAAGAAAGTGTATTCTGTGGATTTGGGGTGGAGTGTCCTGTAAATGTCTATTAGGTCTGCTTGGTCCTAATCTGCATTCAAGTCCTGGATATCCTTGTTGATTTTCTGTCTTATTGATCTGTCCAATATTGTCAGTGGAGTGTTAAAGTCTCCCACTATTATTGTGTGGGAGTCTAAGTCTTTTTGTAGGTCTTTAAGAACTTGCTTTATGTATCTGGGTGCTCCTGTATTGGGTGTGTATATACTTAGGATTGTTAGCTATTCTTGTTGCATTGATTCTTTTACCATTCTGTAATGTCCTTCTTTGTCTCTTTTGATCTTTGTTGGTTTAAAGTCTGTTTTATCAGAGACTAGGATTGCTACCCCTGCTTTTCTCTGTTCTCCATTTGCTTGGTAAATCTTCTTCTATCCCTTTATTTTGAGTCTCTGTGAGTCTTTGCATGTGAGATGGGTCTCCTGAATACAGCACACTGATGGGTCTTGACCTTTTATCCAGTTTGTCAGTCTGTGACTTTTGTTTGGGGCGTTTAGCCCATTTACATTCAATGTTAATATTGTTATGTTTGAATATGATCCTGCCATTTTGTTACTGGCTGGTTATTTTGCCTGTTAATTGACATGGCTCCTTCATTGCATCCTTGTTTTTTATCATTTGGCATGTTTTTGCAGTGGCTGGTACTGGTTGTTCCTTTCCCTGTTTAGTACTTCCTTCAGTAGCTCCTGCAAGGCAGGTCTTGTAGCGATGAAATTTCTCAGCAATTACTTGTCCGTAAAGGATTTTATTTCTCCTTCACTTATGAAGCTTAGTTTGGCCAGATATGAAATTCTGGGTTGAAAGTTCTTTTCTTTAAGGATATTGAATATTGGCCCCCACTCCCTTCTAGCTTGCTGAGTTTTTGCCGAGAGATCCGCTGTGAGTCTGATGGTCTTTCCTTGTGGGTGACTCAACCTTTCTCTCTGGCTGCCCTTAGGATTTTTTCCATCATTTCAACTGTGGTGAATCTGACAACTATGTGCCTTGGGGTTGCTCTTCTTGAGGAATATCTTTGCGGTGTTCTCTGTATTTCCTGGATTTGAATGTTGGCCTGCCTTGTTAGGTTGGGAAAATTCTCTTGGATAATATCTTGAAGAGCATTTTCCAACTTGGATTCATTCTCCTCGTCACATTCAGGTACACTGATCAAGCATAGATTAGGTTTTTTTTCACATAATCCCATAGTTCTTGGAGGCTTTGCTCATTTCTTTTCACTTTTTTTCTCTAATCTTGCCTTCTCATTTTATTTCATTGATTTGATCTTCTATCTCTGATATCCTTTCTTCTGCTTGATCGATTTGGCTGCCGAAACTTGTGTATGCCTCACAAAGTTCTCGTGCTGTGTTTTTCAGCTCCATCAAATCGTTTATGTTCTTCTCTAAGCTGGTTATTCTAGTTAGCATTTCGTCTAACCTTTTATCAAGGTTCCTAGTTCCTTTGCATTGGGTTAGAACATGGTCTTAACTCAGAGAAGTTTGTTATTACCCACCTTCTGAAGCCTGCTTCTGTCAATTCATCAGACTCATTCTCTGTCTTTTTTTGTTCCCTTGACGGTGTAGAGTTGTGATCCCTGGGAGGAGAAGAGGTGTTCTGTTCTTTGATGGCTTCATCCTTTTTGTGCTGTTTCCCCCCCCCCACTTTTGTGGATTTATCCCCCTTTAATCTTTGAAGTTGGTGATTTCAGGAGGAGTCTGAGTGGATGTTTTTTTCTATTGAGGTTGGAGCTGTATCTTTTTTGGCCTGTAGAGGGCGCTGCTGGGCTCTCGGGTTCAGTCAGGTTGCTGGGTGGGTGGTCCTTCCCTGGGGTTTGTCTGCAGGTGAGATTGGCCCCAACTTCGCAATGGCATCTCTCCTTCCCCAGCTCGATCTTCCTGATTGGGGTCAAGCTGGTATATTTGCTGCCATGCTCTCTAGCAGGGCTTCAGTTTGAGTTCTGTGGAGGTGGGGCCTGCCATACCTTATGGTCTATTTCCCTGCTTTCAACTCTGCCTCCCTCTGTAGGACGGTCTGTCCACTGGCATTAGTCCAAATTCCCGCCCAGGTCCGTGCAACAACTTACCCACACCCAGCAGTAGCCGCTGCTCAGATTTGCATCGACTACGCTCCGCGCCCCACCGTCTGGCAGGGCTCTCGTGGACCGTGGGTTGCAGGAGGGTTGAGGTAAGCACAGCATCCGAAATGGAGCACCGAGGGGGTTAAGTCCCCCGACCCTCCGAGCCGGCTGCACGTTTCAGGTGGGGACGCGCCCCGCCCTGTCTTGATTTGTCCCCTGGGCGACTCCTGCCCTGCGGCTCCTTCCCTGGGCCTAAATTCAGTGCCCTGTCAGTCCCGCAGAAACAACCCGGCACCTCGTTTGGAATTATGAAGCCTTTATCTCTCTGAGTCTCGTTCACTGGGAGCTGCATTCTGTTACTGGCTTCTCTCGGCCATCTTGGCGCCTCCATTACCATGTGCCACAGTTTCTTGCCCCTGTAAAATGACCGTTACTCTACACGCCTTCTATATTTATTATAAGGGAACTTTTAAAACAAGATGTTAAAAGAATTTTCACAAACTGTAACAGGCAATAAGCTGTTGGTTCTGCCATTCATTCATCCTTCACTCCCAAATGGTGAAGCTCTGGTCAGCCCTGGGAACTCACTGGGAAGGAAAACACTGGGATTCTTGCCCACAGGGAGCTGACCATGGAGATGAAATGCATGCTTTCAATAGTCACAGAAATAAAAATAGAATGATTTAACATGATACATGTTACTAAACAGGGTCAGATGAATGTCCATGAAGCATTTCAGGGAGACATGTGGCTTCAAAGAAAGAATTGTAAGAGCTGTGCCTCTTACTCCTCTGAAAGTGTTAGAATAGCCAAGTTCAAAGGCCATAGGAGGCTGATATAGTTTAGATGTTTGTCCCTTCCAAATCTCATGTTGAAATGTAATTCCCAGTGTTGGAGGTGGGAGGTGTTTGGGTCCTGGGGACAGATCCCTCATGAATGGCTTGGTGAGGTTCTTGCAGTAATGAGTGAGTTCTCGCTCAGTTAGCTTGTGCAAGATCTGGATGTTTAAAAGTGTGTGGCAGCCAGGCGCGGTGGCTCACGCCTATAATCCCAGCACTTTGGGAGGCCAAGGTAGGCGGATCACTTGAGGTTTGGAGTTGGAGACCAACCTGGCCAACATGGTGAAATCCCATCTCTACTAAAAATACAAAAAAAAAAAAAAAATTGACCCAGCATGGTGATGGGCACCTGCAATCCCAGATACTCAAGAGGCTGAGGCAAGAGAATCACCTGAACCTGAGAAGTGGAGGTTCCAGTGAGCTGGGATCGTGCCATTGCACTCTAGTCTGGGCAACAAGAGCAAAACTCCATCTCAAAAAAAAAAAAATTGTAGAGACAGGGTCTCACCATGTTTCCTAGGCTGGCCTTAAACTCCTGGGCTCAAGGGATCCTCTGTTTTGACCTCCCAAAGTGCTGGGATTACACAGGAGCAGTTTTAAAGGCATGTTAAAATAAAACCCTATTACAGAAAGCAACAGATTAGTATGTTGATTGAATTTATTTCAAAGTAGGACTGTTCAATTGGTAATGTTATGATGTTAAAGCAAGTTTCCCAATTTTATTAGTCTTATGCCTTTTGAAGCATATGAGTTTAAGAGTATATGTTCTGGGAGGACAGGCTCCTAGCTTCTTTTAGTTTCTTTCACCATTTGCAAAAGGAGGATAATAATAGTCACCATGACAGATTGTTGGGAAGTTAGAAATAATGATAATAAAGATTCTTAGACACGGAAGGCACTTAATAAATGCCAACAGTGCCTAGCAAAGTGCCTTGATTGTAGTAGGCACTCAATAAAATTGTTCCTGGCCTATTTGAGCCCTTAGTGCTCAGGCAAGGAAGAAATCAAGAAGAACCTGGTTTCATATCAGTTGTTGCCTAAGGGGCAGAAACATGCCAGCTATCCTCGTTATTGTTACTGGCAATAAACATTTCTCCTGTGCCTTAAGTGTACTACTGCCCAATAAACAAAACTAAACTCAAACTAATAACATCTTCTTGGGAGCATAATCTCTCGTCTTGACATTGCTGATTGTCACGCATGGAACATTTCCATAATAACAAGCACTTTACAGGCATCTAGCTTATGAAGTAGAACATTAATTCGTATTGTTTATAAGAGCACTTAGGTTAGAGGAAGACAGATTATATTGAAACGTGGCCAGCCCATTGCTCACCCGTGTCTGTGGTTCAGAGCTGAGCTTAACTAAACAGCATCTCCTTCCAGGCATGAAAAGGAACATTGAGTTTCCCTTGATTTGTTTTTAGGGAGGAGGCTGAAATTGTTGCTAGCATTTTTTTTTTTTTTTTTTTTTTTTTTTTTTAGTTCCAGCTAAGGAATGTTATTAGGCTCTTTCTAAAATAAAATAGCTATAATTTTGTTAGAAAGTAAACAGGAAACCACTAAGCAAAGTGAAAAACCAGGCTTACCAGATCACGCTGGTCCTTAATAATTTGAGCCTCAGTTATTTTTTTTCTCTCTACGTTGGCAAAAGTAATATTTCTTGCCTATATTAGAAGGTAATGCTGAGTGGAAAATTAAAAAATGTGTGTGTGTGTTTGTAGTTTCTAATGTGTAAATTCACATCAATATTGCGATGACTATCACTATTCCTGGACTTCCTAGCCCATGATTCCTTTCAGCTCATGCAGCAGAGAATTAGACTGAATAATATTTCATATGTTCAATCTTGGACAGTATGAAAAAGAACGGTTGCTACTTTTTTCTATTTCCCCAATTCTCCAGGAGCTTGAGGAATGTCCTGAATTATAGATGAAGATTTTTCTAGAAAATGTGTGTATGTTTAGGAGAGAACATCATTGAAGAACCAACTATGGAATTCCATTCAATGATACTGAGCAAGTCCTGGGGATTTGCCTGGTCTCTTTTGGTTCAGGAGTTGGGGTCTGCCTTAGGAAGCACTGGGCGGCTTGAGGTGTGAACTTCAGCCAATATACTTCCCAGGGCCTGGGTGGGAGAGACAAGCAAGATGCAAGAACTAGAATCACTTAACCTCATGTCCTTAGTTTCCTCGTGTATACAATGAGCTCGGAGGTTCATTCAGCTCTAAACTTTCATGCTCTGGTGATTCTGTCATGTCTGACACTAGTTAGAGAAACTGCTACACAACTTACTGTGATCTGTAATAATCTCGACTCTTGTAAAAGCCGCATGTGTATTAGAATGTTTTGAGGGAAGTAAGCAAAACCTTCCAAAAGTGGCTTAAACAATGAGGACATTTATTTTTCAACATGACTTGAAGTCCAAGGAGACATTCTCAGGTTGGTTCAGTGGCTTGTGGATGTGCTCAAAAACTGAGGCTCATCCCATCTTTCTGGGCTACCATCTCTGGTGTCTGTCATGGCTTGGACCTTAGGCTCATGCCCTTATATTTGCAGGTTGACTACTCCTGACCTCACATATAGATGTGATTTTTATCCACCCAAGAAGAAATTAAGCATTTCATCTATTTCTCTTTTTATTAAGGAATTCAACCTTTGTTAGAAGTCCACCTGATACAGTTTGAATCTGTGTCTCCACCCAAATCTTATGTTAATTGTAATCTCCAATGTTGAAGGAGGGGCTGGGTAGGAGGCAATTGGATCATGGGAATGGATCTCCCCCTTTGGTGCTGTTCTTGTGATAGAGTTCTCATGATGTGTGGTTGTTATAAAGCATGGAGGACCTCCCCTATCTTTCTTACTCCTGTTCCAGCCATATAAGACGTGCCTGCTTCCCCTTCACCTTCGGCCATGATTGTAAGTTTCCTGAGGCCTCCTCAGCAATGCTTCATGTACAGACAATTCCTGTACAGGCAATTAAACCTCTTTCCTCTATAAATTACTCAGTTTCAAGTATTTTTTATAGCAGTGGAGGAATGGACTAATACACCCCCCAAACTCTTAGCAGACTTCCTCTCTGGTTCATTGGCTAGGATTAGGTCCCATCACATGCCCATGCTCTAGCTGCAGCAGAAGCGTGGAGCCTTGGAAAGTATATAGTGTTTTCAGCTCTTCTGGGAGGAGGTAAATTCTACAATAAAGGAAGCTGGAAGTGGGGTATGTATAGCTACAGAGTAGGCAATAAAAAATACTTGTCACAAGCTAGGAAATATCCAGCTTAATGTGTGGGTAGTAGAACATAAATGTATTTATACTTGTCAGCATTAGAGTCTTCAACTTCGTCTGTAAAATTACCAAATTGAAATAGATAATCCTCGGTCTTACATACCTAATAGAAGAAGCAGAGTCATGTGCATAAAGAATGCAAAATGAGCTATTCATAAACCATGGGCCTATTTTTGCCTTTCTTGACAACTGTAATTATTTTTTAAACTAAGGGCTCCTTCATTCTTTCGGAGTCCCCAGTACTTCAGTGAATGATAGTGTTCTTGAGTTTCTATGAGCACATTAGAATTTTATACCTTCGAGGCTAACAGAGCCCGTTTTTATATGCTGATGGCTATAATCAAAGCACAGGATTACTTAAACTAACAAGCAAGGATCCATCCCAATAGAAATGTAAACAGAACTTTAATCCATCATTTTGCTAATGGTCCTTTCCTGGTACATTCATCAGCCTCAGTTCCAGCTTTTGGCCTAATACATATATTGTGTTGTTTTATGACCTCTCTTCTGACTGTTAATGTAGGAAAGAAGGTACGGCTCCCATTACACAGAGACATAATGGAATGAGGGACTTGCCGGAGATCACATTTTCCTATCATTGCCTGGGTCCTCTAACTGGACGAATGCCAGTTCTTCCTCCAATTCTCAGCCCAAGTCCTTCCTTTGCCACTCCCAATTTCCTTTTGTATTCAGAATGAATCTCACGTTTACATGAATATGTGCTTTGAGTTGGCAAACCAGCATCCTTCAATTGGGTGTCCTTGATGTCAACATAAGAGAAAGACAAAAATGGCCTGGCATGCTTTGCCTGCAGTGCTTTGTAACCAAGACAGAAGTAAAGCCCATTGACTTCATCTGGACACTAATCCACATAAACATATAAGCACATGTATTTGTCCATAGGTGATATTTGTCTTGAAGCACAATGAAGTTTAGTCTAATGCTTGATTTCATGTTTTGATGTTTCTTTGAAATCTGATACTGTTGTAAGCATGAATACACTAGTGTGCTAGGGCTGCCATAACAAAGTACTATAGACTAGGAGGTTTAAACAACAAGAATTTATTTTCCTCATCATTCTGGAGGCCTGGCAGACCAAGATCAAGGTGGCAACAGGGCTGGTTCCTTCCGAGGCTTCTCTCCATGACTTGTAAATGGTTTCTTCTCTTTATTTCTTCACGTTGTCTTTCCTTGGTGTGTGTCTGTGTTCCAATCTCCTCTTCTTATAAGGACGTGAGTCAGATCAGATGAAGGACCCAGCCTAATGACCTCATTGTAACTTAATTACCTCTGTAAAATCAGAGTGAGTGGGGGTCATAACTATGACATGTGAATTTTAGGGGGATGCAGTTCAGCCCAAAACAATGGAGTTGGTGGTTTACCTAGACAACTACAAGTTGGAGACACTTCTGAAAGAAGAGGTGGATTACATGAGCTATGTGGCACAGTCAGATGCTGAGAAACTTTGTCATGCCTCCAAAGTCAATGCCAACTGCTGCCACGTTCTTGGAAATAAAGGTGGTTTTAATAAAGATAAATTTGACATCAAGTTGTAAACAGTGGAAATGTGATAGATTTACATGGCCAAAGTTTCAGGATTTCAGAGATTTGGGACCTCTTGTGTATATACTTTCTTCAATGGCAGTTCTAACTGGTAGCAGCTCTGATGAGCAGCTGCTAACTACTGCCAATCTAGAGAAAATGGAAGGGAAGACAAATGTGGAAGCTGCTACTGTGTGATAGGAACTTTAAGCACCAGGGACTTGCTAGTGATTTATTTGAGAGGCAGGCAGTGTCCAGATCCCTAACTCTGTGTGTGGACTGTATGAAATAAACTAGAGGCAAGTACATGAAATAAAGGCAGAAAGGGAAAGGAAAGCAAAGAATTAAAACTGCAGATCTCTGCATTACAGAGCAGAATGAAACGTCCCCCAGCATTTCACGTGGTTAGCCATCATCTCTCTTTACAAATTATCCAGTTCCACTTGTTTGGGGGCGTATTCTTCCTTAATTCTCATGGAAAAATAAATAAATCATTTTTTTGAACTGTGGGTGGAATGAACTCTTTAGAAATTGACATAAGCATCCTCTTGGCTAGATTCCTGACACTCAACCAAGTAAAGGAACTGATGCAGCTGCAGGACTAAACCCCTCCCACATCTGCCACTGTGGTTGGATGTGCAGGCTGAGAGTGTCATCTTTGATCTTAGTGCCGTGTCTTGCACACAGTAGGTGTTCAGCATATGCCTGCTGGACTGACGTGTCAAATCATCTTTCAGTTTACCCAGTAGTCATGAGTGTCAGAAGAGCTGGCTATCAGCTAAAGCTGGGAGTAAATTTCAGGGCAAGTCTTCATGTTTCAGCGCTGCTGCATGCAAATCATACCGTTCTGTATCCCCTCATCTTCCCACCACAAAATGTTTTCATGTGGATTAAGTAGGGTTATTAGGGGTAGTGGGGATAATCAAACCCAAGTTCTACCATATAATCACTTTTGCCCAATGAGCTTAATTTAGACACATAGAGGTCAAATTACAAATGGCTGAGCTCACAGACGCTTCAGTTTCTGGTTCTAGCTACAGGGAGAGAGCGCAGAGCTGGACACGTTCCCAGTTTATAGGTTCTCATACCAAATCCAACAGGCTCATACAAAATCCACAGCACAACCACAGAAAAGGGAAGAGGACAAGGAGAGGTCAGAGTTCAAACTCAATTCCTGGAATTTTGTCTTGAGATTGTTTGCCTTTCTTTCATTTTCAGAATTCAGATTCTTCCAGACTGAGTCTATTAGAATTGATTTAAACTGGAGGAGGTTAAAAAAAAATTTCATAGAGTGAGCAAAAAAAACACAATGCATCTATTTACGGGCCCAGCTACTCTCCCCTCCCCCATGCAGGCACAGGCAGGCAGGGACCAATTTTTCTGGGGAAAGATTTTTCTTTCTTTTTTAAGGCAATGACAAACACTGTTTACTAAAGTTAAAAAAAAAAGAAGGAGCTGTGTTCTCACCACAAAATAACAACACTGTAGATCACACTAAGTGAAGGCTCCACATCTTATAAACACAATGCACTATATTACTCCACAGTGAGTTATGATGTTTCATTGCAGGGAGCAGCAGAGTCTGAATCTATTAATGATTCATGCTTGCCTTGGAAGAACATAATGTATACTAATCAGACCCAACCAGGGACGAGAGCACTTTAAATGCATTTGTCCAGTTAATAGTTTGACTTAATCTGATATTTCATTGGGTCACCGACCTTTTCATTGTAGGTAATGTGCAGAGGAAAATGTATGGCCGACACCCAGGAGAATCGACAGAGGACTTCCTGGTTACCAAGCAACGTGCTACCTAAGCTTTACCTCTGCATAATTCTGCCAATACTTCTTTCAGCTGATGAACTTAAGTGTAGCCCTGTGAGCTTGTGAGTGCGTGTACGTGTGTGTGTGTGTGCATGTATGTGTGTTTTGGGGAGCACAGACACTACAGGCACAGAGTAACTCATTTAGATTGCTTTTTATAGGCATTAAGCAATAAGCTCCCATAATAAACAGCCATGCCACAGTTAATACTCAATAAACAGTATGGTTTATAAGCAATTAGGGATCCAAATCTCAAAATAAGACAGTTCAGCAGAATAAGAGCATCTACTCTAACAAGGCTTAGTAAGATATGTGGCTTGTTAAAAGTGTCATAATTCTCCTTTAAAAAGCAATTAACAGTTTGGTAGATTTTGGTCTGCCAAACACAGAGTTTCTTAATCAAATGTGAACACAATCAAAGAGCCACTTCTCAGCTTTATGCAATGGACAGTCGAGTACCCAGAAAGCACAGCTGAAAATAAAAGGATGACTTGATGTTCTCTCCTGTTTATCAACCTGTGAGTCCATTGAAGACATCAAGATGAGTCAGATAAATGAATTTTGTCAGGTTTTCAAAGAAAGCCAGCCAGCTACTCTATTTTGCCAAGGTCTTCGTGTTTCCTAGTAACTTTGTAGGTTCAAAATATGTTTTCCAGCTCCCTCTTTAAATTGGGGTAGTTGATTGGAGAAATAACACATGTTTACTTGTTTGTCTTTTATGACCACAGACACAAGCATCTGGTCCTTACTCCATGCAGCTGCAGGAACATCACTGCCTCTTGCCAGATTTGTTGCAAGGTATTTTACAAAAGGATTCCAATACTCAGTTGCGGATTTCCCTTACCTACCATATCTGAGACCCAGGAGCCCTAGTTTTAAATATACTTTGAAGTTATATAAGCTTCCAACACTCTGCACAAGGTGATGGGACGCTGGACAGAGACTGATGTATTTCCTTCCTCAGGGACTTACCATCAAAGACAGATTTACAATCAACTAAGCATTCCTTTTAAACCACCTTGAAATGAATGCACAGTAGATCAATACTGTGGGCCTTCTAAAATCACTTATTTGACCCTTTTATCCACAAATTGAGTAATTTTTAAAATTAAGAATGGAGAGAAATGTGCAGAGAGGACAAAAACTTTAATGTGTACTTAGATTGTTGGAGATGTCAAATTAAACCAGATTTAAAAACTGATCCCTCTTTCAGCTGTTCCCACCAGCTCCAGGCATTTATGATGTTGCCCTAGGAAGGTATCTGTTGAAATTCCTGCACGTTTTGACTTCCCCCCTTTCCATCCAGCTGAATGTGTGGGCAGTAGAACACAAATGTATTCATATTTACCAGTGTTAGAAGCCTCAATTTCATCTGTAAAATGACCAACGTGAAACAGATCATCTCTTGTATCTTTTCTCTAGCAACCTATGATTCAGCAAATCATTGAACTCTTAAAAATTTTCATAAGGTTTAAGAAAGTGAAATCAGTATAGAAAACTAATAAGAAATGTGGTCTAGAGATTTCTTTGACAGACAAT
This sequence comes from Aotus nancymaae, assembly GCF_030222135.1. Classification (NCBI taxonomy): domain Eukaryota; kingdom Metazoa; phylum Chordata; class Mammalia; order Primates; family Aotidae; genus Aotus; species Aotus nancymaae. The sequence continues at coordinate 3,409,644 of NW_026988498.1, read as the reverse complement.
TATAAATATTCAGACTAAAAACAAAACTTCAAATGAACTGAAGTTTAGAAGCTTCTGGGCCAATGAATTAATTTTCATAGCCAGGATTGGAGGACTATTCCGAATGGGCTGAGAAAATTCTGTTCTTCTTCCTAGTGGGAATATTTCGAAGGTCGCTATACCAACATCACACCAACCTCCCTCTAGATAAGTATGAATAGTCCTCAGACCAATGGATGTTGATATGTCTTATCCATTCCACCAGCATTTACAAGGTGTATTGCTTGTTCTGTGCCGCAGACATTATACTCTCTGGGGTGATTTTAATAGCCCCCCTTCTCACTTTAACCCCACTCTGCTGCACTCACTTTCCAATTCTGAACACAATAGTTGATGACCAACTCACAGATGTCTTAGCTTCCTAAGAGAGGAAGCATGTAGGGTCTTAAGGACTTATTCAGGAATGGCAAAGCTCCTCTCTCCTTAGCAGAGCACAGAGGATTAGCCACAGTTAGAAGAAATATCTGGGTTCTTGAATTCAGTCCATAGAATGGAGTGCGGCAGTTGTGTCCTTAAAACAGCTTCCTTAGGAATGTGCCTGTGTTTGCAGAATTGCACAGTTATAAATGCATTCCTTTGACAGCAAGGTATGGCTGGCGACTTCCACAAAGCCAAGCCAATTAGCTGGCGTTAAGCAAATCAAGTCCTTTTCGGTACACCAAAGTGAAGAGAGCTATTGGATGGTTTACTTTGACTGAGTTACACTGGACCTAGGGAACTAGGTTAAATGGTACATAAGAAAAGTTGGAACTTGAAAAGGGAGGGAGCAATGCCTAATGCAAATTACGCTCATTTAACAATTGCTCTGGGATTTGTCTGCCAGCCAGGGACCCCTTTTCAGAAAATGCAGAGTGAAGTTATGCAGTTTCTATGCACTCCTTCCTCCGCCTTCTTTCCTTCCAGCTAGTTTAGCCATAGCAGCACTGAATTCTCATTTGGGTGAATAGCAAGATTTATCGAAGTGAAAAGCACAGTAAATATTGACTGTGGCAATGCGGAGGTCAATATTTACCTCAAGGGACGATAAATCCTCATATTCACTGAAACATAAAGTCAATATTTTGAGGGTGGTGTCAGATGCATCCCAAATGTGCTCACCAAAAGTAGCTGGAAATAGTTCTCTAATGAATGTAGGTGTCTTAAGCTTTGCAGTTTTCCATTTCTGTTCGTATTTTAAAGAGCAGAGGGATGGCGAGATTAGAGAAATTGCATTACTACTTTTTTTGTTTTTGAAAAGAGATACAGCTGCCCATCCAAAACACATCTGTCTTTTAATTGTTGTTTTTGAAAACCTTAAAAAAAAAATGTGTGGGCTGGGACTTTCCCCATCTACATGACAAATGGGGAAGATGCTGCCGCCCTTTGGCCCCTCAATTACTGCACACAGGGGAAGCAGGAGGGAAGAGGAAGGGATGGATTTGTGTTTGCAACAGAGCTTTTCATTGCTTCAGCTGCCAAAGCCTATTTTATTCTCACAAGCAGTGATGTGCATTTACTTATCGATTTTTCCATTCACTTCCTTTAAATGTAGCTTTCCTTCCACTGGTTAATTATTAAGCCATTGAATAAAAAGCAATATCAGATAGTTTGTTAAAAGAAACCTTCCTCGCTAGTCCACCGTTTTGTATAAATGGAATGTTATTGCTCCTTTTGAGAGAGCGATGCTTCGACTCCTCCATGGACTTTAGCTCTAAGGTACCCACAGTTGCTGATTTGTGACCCAGCTCTGCTCAGGGCTATTTAAGGGCCAAAGACACGGATCCAGCACAGACAAGAGCTGCAAGAGGCCGTAGCCACATTTCTGCTGCTTGGCCCTGGGCAGAGGGGATGGCTGGCTGCCCACATTGCCGGCAGAGTGGGTTTTCAGACTTTCTGGGAAGCAAATGCTTCTTCCCTAAAATGATTTCCTTGGTGCTCACCAATGTCCTGTAACATCATGTTTCATAACCACTGATGAAGCTTTGAAAAACAAACCCTACTGGCGACAAATTCATATTCAGTAGAAATGATTGACACTGTCTCTCTCTCCTGAGCACAGGTTTTGGTGGAGAAGAGGTGATGGCCCTGACTGCCCACCTGCAGGGAAACTGGGGAAGATGCGTGGTGGGGAGAAAGGTACAGGAATGACAGTGCTAGAACTGCCACGTGGGCTCCACCTAGTTTGAGGAGTTACTCTGTGTCCGCCACTGTTTGAGGACACAGCACGGGTTATTGTGTCCATTTCACGGATTGGGGAATGCAGGCAGAGGAGGGAAGTAACCTGCCCCATGTGGGAAGCCTGAGTGGGGCGCGAGGGTTCAAGCCAGGCCGTCTGCTGGTGCCATTCCTGGCTGTGAACAGGGTTGGAGCCCAGTTGGCATCATTTTCTTTCTTCTTTTCTTTTTTGTCTCCCCTGCACCCGCCCAGGCCCACCCTCATGCTTTAAATCGAATGTGTTGGTGAATGGATCTAGACCACTTCTCTCTTTTTTTGTTGTTCATTTCAGGATGGAGTGCAGCCTGACACTCTTTCAAGCTTGGAGTACTTTGGATGTGTCCTGGGTAGGCAAAAGCTGTAGGGAGATGTCTAGAGCTGAGTCAGGGCCCTGGTATCCTACCCATCAGGAAACTCTGCTGTGCCTGAGATTCCCTTGCCTGCAGGTTTGGGAAGCTCCGTGGTGGGGTGTGTCAGCCGGGTATTGCCCTGCGACAGGAATGTGGATGCAGCAGTTAAACAGGACCAATTCAACATGCAAGAAAACTCTATGCGCAGCTCAATTCCAAATTTCTACTTCCAGAAGAGGTCTTATGAGATTTCCTCTCCATGCCCATTCATCTCTAGTGGTATTTAGCTTCCCCTGCTGAGAGTCCCCTCCATGTACCTTAGTAAGGGAGAAGGTGGCCCCATCCTTCTGTAATGACATAAGAGTGAAGCAAGGATAATCCCAGTGCCTTCTGTCAACTTACTGGGTACCAAAGGGAAAACTGTAAGGGTAGACTTTCAGATGCAGAATGAAAATGTCCTTAGTGCCATGAGAGTGCCACTGAGCGTTTTTGTTCCCTAGGTACAAGGCTACTAAAGATAGAGACTATCTCAGAGGAAAATTCTATGCTAAGAATCCTGTAGTGTGTAACTCCAAGATATGGTTATAATGTCCCGGAGCTCTGTTTGAAGACTGGAAAGAATTTAAGGGCATTTGCTAGGACTTTCAGGGCTGGGTCTTTTCCTTTTATTTTGTGCTCCCAGGACACTTGTGATGCTGGTTTGCTGACATGCTAGGCACATGTCACACTTGCTTTGTGAATAAAATGAAAATAGACATAGAACCTTAAAAAGCAAGTTGCAACCCAAATATCCACCAACAGATGAATGAATAAACAAAATGTGGTATATACAGTGTAGTGGTTACCCCCAAAACTAGAAATTGAATTACCACGTCATCTTGCAATTCCGCTTCTGAATATTTACGCAAAAGAACTGGAAGCAGAGACTCAAGAGATATTCGTTGACTCACATTCATAGCAGCATTCATAATAGCCAATAGGTGGAAGCAACCCAGTGTCTACTGACAGATAAACGGATAAAGGAAATGTGATACCTTTCCTTGTAGGGGTCTTTCACCTCCTTGGTTAGGTATATTCCTAAGTATTTTTATTTTTTTGCAGCTATCATTAAAGGGTTTGAGTTACTGATTTCATTTTCAGCTTGGTCATTGTTGGTGTGTAGCAAAGCTACTGATTTGTTTACATTAATTTTGTATCCTGAAACTTTGCCAAATTCATTTATTAGTTCTAGGAGGCTTTTGGGGGAGTCTTTATGATTTTCTAGGTATATGATCATATCATCAGCAAACAATGACAGCTTGACTTCCTATTTACCGATTTGGATGCTCTTTCTTTCTTTCTTATGTCTGATTGCTGTGGCTAGGACTTCCAGTACTATGTTGACCAGAAGTGGTGAGGATGGGCATCCTTTTCTTATTCCAGTTCTCGGGGGGAATGCTTTCCACTTTTCCTGGTTCAGTATAATGTTGGCTGTCAGCTTGTCATAGATGGCTTTTATTACATTGAGTCATGTCTGTTGTGTGCTGATTTTCCTGAGGGTTTTAATCATAAAGGGATGCTGGGTTTTGTCAAAATCTTTTTCTGCATCTATTGAGATGATCATGTGATTTTTGGTTTTGATTCTGTTTATGCAGTGTATCACGTTTATTGACTTGCTTATGTTAGACTATCCTTGCATCCCTGGTATGAAACCCACTAGATCACAGTTCATGATCTTTTTGATATGCTATTTGATTCATTTTGCTAGTATTTGGTTGATGATTTTTGTATCTATAACCATCAGGATATTGGCCTGTAGTTTTCTTTTTCGTTACGTTCTTTCCTGGTTTTGTTATTAGAGGGATACTGACTTCTTGTTTATTATACACCATGGAATATTACTTAACCTTAATAAGAAAGAAGGATATTTTGTCACATACCACAAAATGGATGCACCTCTGGGATGTTATGCTAAGTGAAATGAGCTGGTACAAAGGTACAAATGCAAACCGATTCTGCTCCTATGCAGATTCTGTCCCTCGAGCAGTCAAAATCCTAAGGGAAAAAGGTGGGTTGCTGTGTGTCAGGGGCTGTGGGGAAAGAGAAAGGAGAGTTGTTGTTTAACAGGTAGAGAGTTTCTGTTTGGGAAGATGAAAAAGTTCTGGCGATCTGTTTCACAACAATGTGCATATACTCAAACTCCTAAACTATATATTTTAAGATGGTTACGATGGTAAATTGTGTTATGCATTTTTTTACAATAAAAAATTTTTTTTAATTAAGTTGCGAACTCACTTCTTATTAAGAAAAGAAAGTGCTCTCAAAATACTCAGCACTGGAGGGAGAAGCACAGAGGAAGCAGGAAAGTACGTTTATGGAGTGGCTTCTATATTGCAGAGGTCGGTTGGGGTAGATCTGGGAAAGCCAATAAGCTTTCTTGGCTGCAGATGCTTCCCAGATACAAAAATGAAATTAGGAGATGAATGAGCCAATTTTCTTTAAGCCTATGGGATAGAAGACTTATGAGATGACCTTTGGTGGACGCTACTATTGAGTATACTTGGCCCGTGTAAACCCTCATATAGGCACTGCCTCATTCAACCCCCAACTTCAGGATTTCAGCATTATCATCATGACCATTTAGAGACAGATCAGGAAATGAAGGCCCAGCAAGTAAGGTTAAGTAATTTGCCACCCAGCTGGCAACTACGGCCCCATATCCCAAACCCAAGTTGTTCATCATGATTATTTATGGCACCATTAACTGTCCCTTGAAAGGTTAACTTCGATTCATCAAACTCCCTGGGCATGCCTTCTTGTTCGACAGCTCCAAGGCCATCTATCCTGCTATCAGCCCATGTTCATTTCTCAAATTTGAGAAATGTTCAAAGATAGAACAAGAGGCTTTGTTGAGTGCCTCAGAAAATAAAATACACCAGGCTTCTGACATATCCCTGGCATCACTGATTCCCAACAATCTGGTGTTAATTAGTAATAGTCCAAGTCACCTGTTGGAAGCTCTGTTTTAGAATTTCTTTAGAGCACATCACACCGAGCAGTTTACCTTCCCTAAAGCTCACCTTTGCTTCTTTCCTCAAGGCTGGGATAACGTTTGTCTGCCGTGCCTTCCGTTCCCCTCCAATTTTCTCCCTCATTATGGCAATACTTTTGAGACTGAATCTGTGAGTATAGTTCCAAACTTCGTGAAAGGTCCTTGGTGATCTGAATTCTGTGAAAGAGAATAGCATGTGTATTTCCTCCTACATTGAAGCTTCTCTCCCTTGGAACAATGCTTGCCCATTTTCTTGGGTGAAAACCAAGAAGTTAGAAGTTGAGGAGCTCTACCATCTTTCAATCACGTGTTGACATTGCATCAATTCTTTAGCAGTGGGCCTATTTATTGCTGGTCAGTTTTATTCATCACCATCTATTTTTTTAAAAATATGCCTTTTTTTCTTTGTTCTTGGCATTTTTCATGAAACAATTTCTTTCTGGCCCACAGCCTCTTGGACACTGCTCTTAGAAGTTGATGCTATGCTGTGTGTTCTTAGCGGAGTGGTTATGAGTGAGCTAGTGTTACTCCATTGACATTCTGAGCAAGGAAGCTGTTAGCAAGGTAGATCAAGAGTTATAAACTCTGAATCAGTAATGTCAATGTAGAATGACGTTCTGATGAGTGAGGTCATCCTGTCACTACTGATAAGTATCTTTGTGCTAGTTTTTGAGTCTGGATTTGGGAAGCATCCGTGTCCTCCAGCTGCCTAGGTTAACAGTCCTGGCAACAGACTTAACCAGACCTGGTGAGTTGTGACTTTGGCTTGGTCACCGCACTGGTCAATGAAATCCTTGTCTGGGAATCGAGGGATCTGATGGTAAGTTAATAACGCAATGCAGTAATTAGTGTTCATATGCGAATGGGTGAAATGTTACAAAATCAGACTATCTACCTTAGAGCATTTTAGAAAGTAATCCCAGTGCTATTATGTAGAAAGACAGGAGTCATAGAGGATAATAAATTCTAATCAATGAATGGTCACTTGGCTCTTGGTGAAACTCCCAGAGCAGTAACACTCCTATAAGCAGAGAAGTCAATATTGTTGCCAAAGTTAGGTGACACTTACCAAAAATACATGGAGGAAATAAAAAAGCAAACAAACAAATATTCGCTCTAGCAGAGGAACAAATGTGGAAATAGAAACCATAGGAAAACTTACTCTGTGACACAGTGACTGCACAGAAATGCTAGCTCCATATGCTGGGAAGAAGAGGCACCTCTTCCAGATGATCCAGCAGGCAGCACTGCCAGGTGATATGTATTAGGAGATCATTTTTAATTCCAATAGTAAATGATCATACTTGACTTACTAATTGAGCCTATAGTGTTGTAATGAATCTATTGCAAATTCACTTGAGTTATAAATAAACTAATGATTAATACGATCATAGATACAGCATGGCATCATTTCAGAAGATAATCACTCTTACACTATTTTACTTTCATGGAGTTCATATGCACATAGTGAAGGCATCAATTCTTGTCATTCTGAAAGTTTCCTATTGAGGAACAGCTGGTCTTAGGTTGGGCTTTCCTGGAAGCAGACCCCGAAACAAGAATCACAGCACAAATGACTTCTTTCTTTGGGAAGTAATTCCAGGAACCATGGATACGGAGGTGGGAAAGTGAGAAAGGAAGGAAGGGAGCCAAAGTGGGGAGTGTCAATGAGCAGATAATAGCAGGCAGCACAGGGAGATGGTGTAAGACACACCTCAGAGTTGACCTACCCAAGGGATGGGTGAGTTGGACTATCTGCCTTCCAGTTCCTGCCCATTGCTTGTCTGAGGGTTACTGAGAGTGGGGATCATTCATTCTGCCCCATGTGCAGGCTGAGCCCAGTAGAGACAGCACTGAGGGGAAGCAAGCAAGTGACCAGCATGTATAGGACAGGTGAGGCCAAGGGGACGTGGGTGGACACTGGTAGCATCCAAGACATGGCTGCACCTGCCTTCTTCCTTCTCGTCCTCATTTCCCCAGAGAAAGCCAATTCCAAGGTTTCAGTTTTTCTGCTATTTGCCTTTGTATTTCCAAGTCATATACTTGTACTGCTACGTATTAACTGATCAATGTTAGATAATGTCTATCGACTTTACAGTTTTTAAAATTTGGGGATTTACCTCTTTTACATCTCCACTAGCCCCTCTTTCTTCTTCCCCTGTTCTCAATAGTATCATACACCAAATTTTGGCCACATCCACCGCTTAGATAATACTATATAATGATTTTTACTAATGGGTCAAATCATGTCATATAATTTGATTTCATTTTCTGTCTCACATTATGTTTTTGTTATTCTTAGAATTAATTATTGCCTTTTTTTTCCCATTTGCTTGGTTTTGTATGTACTTATCATTAACTCTTTCCAGATGTTTTAACACATCTGGCATATGTCTACTAACAGTCTTGCCAAGAGCTCGAACGCAGTGCCAAGCAGTCCATCAGGTTGGTTCTGCCGTCCAGTTCTCCACCTGCTCCCCCTCCTCCTCAGGGGAATGTCCTCCAAGCTTCCCCTTTCTCTGTCCCAGTTTGTTCTCTAAGTCTGACATGAAGCTGAGTGCCTGGGACTTCCCTGTGCTGCCTTTCTGGGATCCTGTTCCCTCCATCCCACACTTTTCTTTTCTGGGTTTAGTCCCCAGTTGAGGCAATTGAGGAGGAATGTAGCTTTCTTCAGAGAGGCTGCAATGCAGATGTGCACCCAGGAGCCAGGCAATGTCTCCACAGAGGCATCCTTCTGCCTGGCTGCAGGTGTCTGGGAGCAATGGGAGGGACCCAGGCTGCAGTTCTAAAATTCAAGGTGGAGTTTTCACTTAATCCTTCTGTTTTCAGCCTTGTGTCTCATGCTGCCTTCTTCTCTGCTTAATGCCCCAGGGTCCAGAGTATCTTAGGTTCAATGTATTCAAAGAGTAACTCTTGTGTCCTGCTGGGGAGGGGGGTTGCATGGCTGCTTGGCTGCAAGGGCTGGGCTGAGCAACACGGAGGAGTGTCCAATAGTCCTACACACAGATGAGAAACAAGTCTTAGTGTTTTCAGCCATGTGCTTAACTTCAATCTTCCCTCTTAGAACTATCCCTCTCAGCAGTTCTGTAAGGAAAAATGTGTTACCTCTCATAAGGAAGTCCCCATTGAAAGAATCTCTCTGAATTGCCACACCCCAACTGTTCCTCCATCCACTCTGTCTTCCAAAAACATATGGACCTTTCTTATTCCCAGTTACACCTGTTAACGCTCTCCTTTTACCCATGAACTAATAGCATTATTGTTTCTTTTCTTTCATTTTTGTGGAGCAGGTTGGGCTAAGAGCGGAACACATGCAACCATTCCTGTATGTCCGCATGGACTCTTCACATACTTCCAAAATGTCTGGATACAGAATCATTGTTCTGTGTTTGGTTAGTTGTGACTATAATAGTAGACGGTGCATCAGGAGTTATCTAGAATGAATTAATTAAAAATAATGGCAAAAACTGCAATTACTTTTGCACCAACCTAATAAGATAAAGCTAATGCCATTTGACTGTGGGTTCAGCTGAGTAAAAGATGCCCCATAACTTGCCTAGGATTGTTGAGAAGTCAGCAGGTCAGCACATTTGGAGGGTTGTCCAGGGAAGAGACAGGACTGCTTCTCTCTCCAGGGGATGAGGAGAAACCCTTTAGACCACCACACAACAGTTCTGCTCAGTGTTCGAGCATGACAGAGGGCTTATCATCTGATCTACCTTATACCTGCTGTTCTTTGGGGACATGTAATTTCTCCTGCATCGTGTTGGTGGTTGGATGTGTTTTGTCTTGGGCTTATTTTTACCTTATATCTTGCAAGCTTTATTTCATGGAGGTTTGCAACTGACCCAGTTTTACCTTGCTTTATTTATTTATTTATTTAAGCAGGTTTTTCTGATTTGATCTGGTGCATCATTCTCACAATCGCTGCTCTGCACTTTGTCCAAGTTACAGTTTTTCTTCATCTTTTCCTAAGCTGGGTTCCTGCTGGTTCTTTGCAATGACTTAGGACCAGACTGGACTGGACTGAACTGGGAGTAGCAGGGTTGCAACCTGGTACCTGCTTGCTGGCATTGTCGCTACCAGAAATCACAGCATTGTCTTCATCTTTCTCATGCTACCTGCCCTCCAGTGTGTTCCCTTACCTAAAGTGAGATATAACTTACATACAGTGAAATGTACAGATCTCAAGTGTACAATTCAGTGTTCTGACAATGTTCACACCCATGTAACTGATGCTTCACAGAAGGATATTTCTTATCCTTCCCAGGCACTCCACTCTATTCTCACCCAGGAAACCACTCTTCTGAATTTTTCTCCATAGTTTAGTTTTGTGCATTCTAGAACTTCATGTGAATTAGAAGCATGGATAATGTCTTCTTTCATGTTTGCCTTCTTTCACTCATCATAATGTCTGTGAGAGTCAACTATGGTGTTATGTATGCATAAGAATAATTCATTTTCTTTTTTTTTTTAACCAAGGAGTATTTCACTGCCACAATGTTAAATAATCCGTTCACTTTTTGGTGGCACTTCCATTGTTGCCATTTTGGGGTCTTGTCAATAAACACCGATAAAGATCATATACATTTGGAGTTTGTGGAATGGAAATCATGGGTGATAGGGTAGGTTCTTGCTTAACTCTAAAGAAAAAGATCTTTTCTTCTGAAATAATCATACAATTCTACATTTCTACCAGCAACATATGGGAATCCTGGTGCTTCACACCCTTGTCAACATTGGGTTGTATTGTCCATCTTTTTAATTTTATATGTTCAAGTGACAGTGTGGTATTATCTCATTTTCATTTTAACTTGCATTTTCTAAATGATTTTGGCCATTAGTATATCTTTCTTTTTAAACTGTATGTCCAATATTTTGCCATTTTTTGATTAGATTCTTTCCTCTTTTTATCACTGATGTCTAGATGTTCTTGTATACTCAGGATACAAAGCTTTGCCAGATTTATGTATGACAAATATTTTCTTCCAGTTTATGGCTTGCCTGTTAATTTTCTTAATGGTGCATTTTGTTAAGCAAAAGTTTTAAATTTTGATATAAAATAGCTATTTTAATTTTTTTGCTTGCTAATTCCAACATTAATGTAATCTCTAGGTCTGTTTCTATTGAATATTTTTTTCTCTTGGAGGTCACATTTTCCTGCTTCTCTGCATGTCTTAGTCATTTAAAAAACTATTATTAGATGCTGTAGATTATACATTATAGAGTATGGATTTTACTTTGTTTCTTTGAAAGATGCTTAGTTTTCTTCTGACAGTTGATTCTGTCAAACATTTATTTTAGGCTTTATTAGGTTGGGTCTAGAACTGATGATAGTGTAGGGCTAAAACATATCTATTCCTAAGATGTGATTTTGTTCCTTGGCTGTTCAGTGTGGTGTCTCCATTATGAATGGTTGGAGCTGCAACATCTCCTAGCACTGTGTCATATTTGGGAATTCCATTCGGTTCACAACCCCTTTCCTAGTAGCTGTTTCCAAATGGGCCTTGCACAATTTTCTCCAGCACATATGCAGCTTTACATCTGGCCAAACACACCAAGGGGGAAGTTACACAGATTTCCGGAACTCCTTTTCTACAAAGCTCCTTTCTGACACTCTGGCCCATATATTTCACCTGCTTTAAAAGACTCAAACTCCAATCTTTGTTTCCTCTACTTGGTGAGAATATTGCTCCTGTGTGTGTGTGTGTGTGTGCACGCGCACATGCGCGCGCTATGGCTTGTAAAGTGCCTAGAGGCATGAAGCTGGAGTGCATTTGGAACTCACTGGTGGGTTCCTTCTCAGACTCATAGCCGATGAAGTCCGTGGACCTATGCCTGTAAATAATTTTATTTCTACATTTTATAGTTATTTACAGTAGGACGGCAAGCCCCACATCTGTTCTTCAAACACAGATAGATCTGGATGTCTCCTCCCTTTGCTTTTATGAAGGACAGTGATCTTGACCGTTTTGTGTGCTCTCTCACCTTCTGCTGAGAGGCAATCCTATTACATTTCGAGAATAGGGTGGTTAGAGAAGCCTTGGAGGTTCTGGCCCTTGCTGCCTGGGGACTGGATGGGAGTTGTTAAGTTTGACGCTACCTAAGTTACTTGATTTAAAAAAAAAAAAAAGCCACAGTGTTTCCATCGGTTATTCAAACAAAGACAATGATGATCTGTGAAATTGTCATAATGGAAAAAATAGACTCTTGATGCTCGAAAGCAATTTAAATGTATATTTTGTTCTATTGAGTTAAACATGAGAAAAGTAAAAAAAAAAAAAATAAGAGATAAATTATTCTTTTTTCCTCTGGATATGTACCAAATATATATCTACGTTTGTAGTGTTTATTATTCTGATATTTGATGGATTTCTCTGCTTCCACTTTTTCTGTAATGTTGTCTGTCACTGCATGGATATTGTTTTTTTAAATAGTATTTTAGTTCTAATCTCTACAATTTCATGTGCAGAGATTGAACACCAGCAGAGGGCCATGGAATTCCCTGCCTGCAGTCTTGTGATCTGCAGATGTTGTTGGGTGACCTTAAGCCTGAATGTGTTGTGCACTTCACACCCACAACTTCATCCTATCTGGTCATCACTGGTTTGTAAGACACATTTCTCATTCTCCTATTTTTTTTAATTTCAAAAGCAGATGGAAGAGTTGGATATTATTACATATAAACTTTATAGTTTGAATACACTTAAAGTCCTCTCAACCTTGAGACTTGAATTTAGACACTTAAATTTTTTGTGCAGTTGGGTAAGCCCAAGTAGAAAAGTACACAAGTGAAAACTCTTGAAAAAGTGATTGAGAACCTGCATCTGTGAATCTGTAATCAGGATCTATTGAGAACTCCTGGAAAATGCAAGTTTAAAAGAGAATTCGTCCTCCCTTGTAACAACTTACAGCAAAATCTTGTCCCTGAGTCTTGCTAATGTATGGAGACCTTATCAGAGAGGTTAAACAGGTTTGTGTTATAGAAATAGATATCCTAGATTCACATATTATTGAAACTATAAAAGGTATGACTATCCCCCACTCTATTCTTTTGCATGTTAACAAGACACAAATTACACCATCCTATACTTCTTTCCGCGTCTAATCTGGAGTCTCTGATATTTCATTGATTGACTATTTTCGATCTCTCAACATATATTGTTATTTTACCTTAACGAAACCTCCTAGAGCCCCTTATTCATCCCCCATTACCTCACCCTTCGCCTCATTGATCTGTCATTGCTTCTTAAATGAATCAGTGCAATAATCTCAATATCCAGGAAGCAGTCCACACTGCATACAAATCAAATATTTTCAAAATACCTGATACTTTACCAAATGCCTAGCTTCTCTTCTATTTTCCATTCTTCAGTAAATAGCAATGTCAAACTTTTGGTTGCTGAGGCTGAGAAGCTGGGAGTCATGTAAGATGATCCCTCTTTCTCCATATCCAATTCATCATCAAATCCTGTTAACTCTCTTTATAAATATAGCCAGAATCTAACCACTTCTCACCTCCTCCACCAATATCACTTTAGTCCAAGCCAGTTGTCTCATACCTGGTCTATTACAGGATCCTCACTAGGTGATCTCATTCCTTTCTTGCTACTTTCCTGTCTATGCTTCTTACAGCCGTCAGAAGGGTCCTTCTAAAATGTCACTGTGGTGCTCAAAAGCCTCCAGTGATTTTCTATCTCATTCAGAGTAAATGCCAAAGTCCTTATGTGGTCGCACAATCCTTCAGTCCTTCACAATCTGTGCCCCCATCTCCCACTGCCCTTGGCTCTGGCCACACTGTCCAACCTTCAGCTCTTCCAGGACACCTGCGTGTCTCCATCTCATCTCAGGGCCTCTGCCGTCACCATTCCCACAGCCTGGGATATTTTCACTTTAGATGGCCATTGGTCTTCCTCTTCTTCATGCAGGATCTGCTCAGAGAATCTCTCCATCCCCTTCCCCTATCTAGAACAGTCTTCCTCCCTTTTCCCTTACTCCGCTTTCCTACTTTCCATAGCACTTATTATTCTGACTTATTTTACACACACACACACACACACACACACAATTTACTTGCATATCCTTTATCTCCTCTCACCAAAATTTAAGCTCGCATGGAGAAGCAGTTTATCTGTACTGTTTGCTGCCATGTCTCCTGCATCTAGACTAGCTTTGCATACATGGTAGGCATCTATGTTTGATAAATGAATTAATGAACTGATCTTTTCAGTTTGTTGCTTTTTCCATGCCATATCCCAGATGAGAGCTGCTGTGGCTCATCAAAGGCTTGCTCCATAGAGTTTCATGGATTTGCCTGCTCTCTGGGGCTTTGTGAACGAGCCTCTTCTTATCTGCCCAGCTTCTTTCAAACTACTCTTGGTATCCTCTGGTTGGTCACTCAGGCCAGGGTCCTCACTGGCCAACACACCGCCTTGACTAGATGAACACTTCTGAATGCAGAAGCCACCTTGTCAAATATTTTCCTCCATTTTAAGGTTTCTAAAGAAATTAAACATAAAACTATCAAATCATTCAGCAATCCCATTTCTGGGTGTATATCTAAAAGAATTAAAATATTTGCAAACCTTTGTTCATTGCAGCAGTATTTGCAGTAGCTAAGATGTGAAAGCAGGCAAAGTGTTCATTGAAGGATGAATGAATAGAGAAATGTGTTATTTACATACAATGGAATATTCATTTTGCCTTAAAAAAGAAGGAAATCCCATCCCATGCTATGATGTGAATGAAGCTTGAGGACACTATGCTAAGGGGATTAAGCCAGGCACAAAAAACCAAATGCTACATGATTCCACTTAAATGAGATCCCTGGAGTAGTCAAAATCACAGAGACAGAAAGTAAAATGATGGTGGCCAGAGGCTGAGGGTAGGGAAAATTAGAGTGGTTGCTTAATGGGTGCAGAGTTTTAGTTTTGCAAGATGAAAAAGTTCTGGAGATCTCTTGTATAACAAGGCGCATATACTTGACACTACTGTGTGATGCACTTAACAGTGATTAAGAGGGTACGTTGTATGTCGTGTACTTTTTACCACAATTAAGAAAAAACGTTTGGTTCCTTTCATTCCCAAATAGTACCCATCCTTTCAATTTCAGCTTCAGGGCTGGCAATGTTCCTTGATCACTCTGGCCTATGATTTTTTTTCTCTCTTCTCTGAACTCATATAATGCTTATATTCCAGACATTCCGTGTAGCACTTACTTGATTTTTTTTGTAACTGTCTTATGTGTATCTGTGGCTTTTCCCAGGTAGACTTCAAGCTTCTCTAGGGCAGGCATCATGCTCAGGCTTTTTGTAATCTGCACAATAAATACACAAGTTGGATTGTGTTACTGTTACATAATCTTTGATTAATTGAATCAGGTTGATGATGATTATTCTTTAAGATCTTTAGGAGACTATGACTGGGTGTGGTGGCACCGGCCTGTAATCTTAGCACTTTGGGAGGCTGAGGCAGAAGGATCACTTGAGCCCGGAGTTTGTGACCAGCCTGGGAAACATGGTGAAACCCCATCTCTACAAAAAGTAAAAAAATTAGCCGAGCATGGTGGAGCACACCTGTAGTCCCAGCTCCTCAAGAGGCTGAGGTGGGAGGATCACTTGAGCCCTGGAGGCAGAGATTGCAGTGAGCTGAGCTGAGATCACACCATTGTATTTCAGCCTGGGAGACAGAGAGAGACCTTGCCTCAAAAAAAAAAAAAAAAAAAAGATCTTTAGGAGACTAAATTTGCAACCGTCCTTGACATCCTTGGTGCTATGTTAGTGTTAACTGTGCTAAATTTTTCACTGGTCCTTCCCTTTAGTAGCAAGTTGCTTTAGAAACAAATATTTCCTCCCAAGCCCTGTATACATCTCTAAATTCCCTTTGCAATTGCTATAATAATTTTATTCTTGCAAATATTTGGACACTTCTGCATAAACACCCATTTAGAAATCAACCACTTGAACTTTAAGAAACTTTTGACATTAACAAAATTAGATGATGTTTTTCCTAACTCTCACTGTTCTTCCAGAAATTTTTTTGAACAATCCTATTTGGAACAGAAATAATGTCACTTCAGAAAAGAGGCATTGACATTTTCTGACCAAGACACCTTTAATAATTCATTATCACCAAATATTCCAATGTTGTTGAACTTAAAAATCAGAAAATTTAGTGCTATGCTTATAGCTAACTTCTCAGTGACATGAATTATTTATTTTGTGCCATTTCTGAAAGAAAAAATATCGCTCACAGGCATAGCATGAGTGTATGTATATTTAATATTTTTACTGCACATGCATTAAAAATCAGTATTTATTCCCTAGAAAAACAGGATAGGATAAGAGTTGATTGGCTGCTGCAAAGGAAAACACTGTGCCTTTTGGGGTTTCAAAGCACCCAGACACAGCAAACTCTTATGTAAGTTGGAAAGGTGGTGAATGAGGGTTTCTTGGACTTGTTTATCTTCCTCACTGAGGTCATGCAGCCTGCTGCTTCCTTGCAAGTTTTATGGCAGGGGCCTCCAACCCCAGGGCCACAGAAAAACTGTGGCCTGTTAGGAATCAGGCTACACAGCAGGTGAGCGGTGGGCAAGCAAAGCTTCGTCTGTATTTACAGCCACTGCCCATCGCTGGCATTACTGCCTGAGCTCCGCCTCCTGTCAGATCGGCAGTGGCATTAGATTCTCATAGGAGTGTGAGTTCTATTGTGAACTGTGCATTTAAGAGACCTAGGTTGCACACTCCTTATAAGAATCTAATGCCTGATGATCTGTCACTGTCTCCCGTCACCCCCAGATGGGACTGTCTAGTTGCAGGAAAACAAGCTTGGGGCTCCCGCTGCTTCTATATGAATTGCATCAATGATTACAACGGATACTGTTGTAATATATTGTTGTTACATTATAATATATAATGAAATAATTATGCAATTCATGTAGTTGTGTAATTATAATAAAAATAATAATAGAAATAAAGTGCACAATAAATGTAACGTACTTGAATCATCGCCAAACCATCCCCCTTCCCTGGTCTATAGAAAAATTGTCTTTCATGAATCCAGTCCCTGGTTCCAAAAAGGCTGAGGACAGCTGACACAGAGGATGGGAAACTTGGTTTGACAACATAACCACCATTGGATAATGGTGGAAAACACTCCACCTGCAAGCCAGGAATCTGGTGAAAACAAGTAGATAAAATGCTTCAGTATTTGTCTCTCATTGTCAATGAACTGACTGATTTTCTGATTTATATTTTTATGTACAATGAGTTAAGTTAGTATGTATCAACGCTGGAGGACCTTATGTGTTTTTTTATTGTTGTTGTTGTTGCTGTTTTGTTTTCTCTTAAGGTTTTATTATTATTTTTTGAGACAGACTCTCACTCTGTTGCCCAGGCTGGAGTGCAGTGGCATGATCTCACCTCACTGCAACTTTCGCCTCCCGAATTCAAGAGATTCTCATGCCTCAACCCTCCAAGTAGCTGGAAATACACATGCACACCACCACACCCAACTACATTTTTGTATTTTTAGTAGAGATGGGGGTTTGCCACGTTGGCCAGGCTGGTCTTGAACTCCTGGCCTCAAAGCATCTGCCTGCCTTAGTCTCCCAAAGTGTTGGGATTATAGCCACCATGCCCGGCCCTAGCCTTAAGGTTTCAAATGTCCAGTTCTAACCATGGCCCTTGGGTACTGTTGCCCCAATGGACTATACTATGACACATCATGAAGAGGCCAAAATGACAAGACCACCAATAAGGAGACATGTAAAAAATGATGAACAGTTAAAATAATAAATGAGGCAGAACTTCCTGGTAATTGCTCTTGAATGGAGATAAGGCAATATGCATATTAATGTAGGAAGTTCTGCTAATTTCACTTGGGATATACGATAATGGAAGCATCAACTGGGAAGTTGTTGTTCAATGGCAGGAGATGTAGACCAGGAGGTGCAGATCAGGACCAGGATCCTCCAAGCCAGAGTCTCCTACGTGTGATACCATTGCGAAAAATCACTGATACTCTCTGCACATCTGCATTCTTCTTGTAAGCTCCATATTCTCTCTGAGGCTTCAGCTTACCAGAAATGTAGTGAGACCTATAAGATAAATGCTCCCAAAGGTTCCCAGAAGAAAAGACCGAGTGCATTGATCTGAAGAAACTCAGTCTTTTAAAGTAATTGTGATTGTTAAGCAGCAAGAGTAAGCGGCCAGATCTCCCCCTCGTATTAGAATATCTCCACACTTCCCACAGACTGTCCAAGGCTAAGTCTGACTCATGAACCGAAGTCCTTCCTTTCAAAATGATACTGAATTGATGGTTCTCCAGTAAACCAAGACAAGGAAACAAATCTAAGTTTTTTCTTAGACTCCCATAAAGAGAAAAGACTGTCTACAAAATATGCATTTTAGAACTGTTTGTATTATAGATAGAAATGCTGACAATCAGGGTAGGAAGCTCAAGAAAGCAAGGAGGGTGTGACGATCAGGAATGAAGAGGACATAATGTCTGCTGATTATAATAGGCTTGTGGAATTTCCAGAGGCACCACGATGAGATAGTGAGAGCTGCTTCCATCTGGGCTGCAAACCTGGTCCTAACAGTGACCCACTAGCACTCCCTGGTCAGGCTACTTAAGCCATAGTTGTAATGTTCCTGTCCATACATGTGAATAGTAGGACCACCTCATGGGATGTGTGTGTGTAGTATTTGAAATGCCTTTGTCATACAGATGGGAGTGGGCAGAGACTAACATGAGAGATTCTTATAGAAAAAAGGTAGAGTTCTCGAACTCCTGACCTCAGTTTGATCCACCTACCTTGGTCTCCCAAAGTCCTGGCATTGTAGGCGTGAGGCTTAGCACGTTAGGAAGCCGAGACGGTTGGATCACCTGAGGTCAGGAGTTCAAGACCAGCCTGGCCAACATGGCGAAACCCCATCTCTACTAAAAATAAAAAATTAGCTAGGCATGGTGGCACACACCTGTAAACCCAGCTACTAGGGAGGCTGAGGCAGGAGAATCACTTGAACCCAGAAGGCAGAGGTTACAGTGAGCTGAGATTGTGACACTGCACTCCAGCCTGGGCAACAGAGTGAGACTCTTTCTCAACAAACAACAAAAAAGGAAAGAAGGTAGAGAGATGGATGATGTCAGCAGCATCTACTCCAGCATAAGAAGGATTCTGCATCTGGAAAAAAAACAAAAATCCAACCTACTATTCCATGAGCTGCTGATTGTTTAGTGATAAACCTGGTTGATCAGTGTTTTCTCTTTATGAGACATCTTTGACCCCTCTATTATTTTTGCTTTGACCTGTTCTAATTGTGCAGAAACTGTTCTTGAAATCTAATGTGCACCATGCATTGTGTTGGGTGCTGGGGACACGTTACCTAAGGATGGAGTTTTGGCTCTCAAGCTGGCAGGGAAGTAACTAGACATTTTGTGCCACGTGTTTTTTCTGCCCAGCAAAAAACATGAGAAAAATAGTTTCCCAAAGTCTGTTTGATTTTTAATTCAGGGTCTTTAGATTTGTTTATTTATCTATTTATCAGTATATTTGTTCATTTTCAATTTTTATTGTGATAGAATACACAACATAAGATTTACCATCTCTCTCTCTCTTTTTTTTTTTTTTTTGAGATTGAGTTTCTCTCTTGTCTCCAGGCTAGAGTGCAATACTGCAGACTCAGCTCACTGCAACCTCCACCTCCCAGGTTCAAGCAATTCTTCTGCCTCAGCCTCCCTAGTAGCTGAATTTACAGGTGTGTGCCACCACCCCTCAGTAGCTGAGATTACAGGTGCCTGCCACCATGCTCTGCTATTTTTTTTTTTTTTTTTTTTTTTGAGTAGAGATGGGTTTTCACCCTGTTGGCCAAGCTGGTCTTGAACTCCTGACCTCAGGTGATCCACCTGCCTTGGCTTCCCAGAGTGCTGGGATTATAGGCATGAGCTACCATGCCTGGCCAATGTTTACCATCTTAACCATATGTAAGTGTGTAGTTTAGTGACATTAAATAGGTTCACATCGTTGTAAAATGATTGCCACCATCCATCTCCAGAGCTATTTCATCTTGCAAAACTGAAACTTTGTACCCATTAAATAATAACTCCCCATTCCCTCTCCTTCCCAGACCCTGGCAACCACCATTCTACTTTCTATGTATATAATTTTGATTACCTTAGGTATATCATATAAGTGGAATCATATAGTGTTTGCCATTTTGTGATTGGCTTATTTCACTCAGCATAATGTCCTCAAGGTTCATCCATGTTGTAGAGTGTATTAGCATTTTCTTCCCTTTTTAAGACCGAATAATATTCCATTGTCTGTATATACTACGTTGTGCTTTCCATTCATCCACTGATGGACTTCTGGGTTGCAGCTATATTTTAGCAATTGTGAACAATGCTGTTATGAACATGAGTGTACAGATTTCTCTTTTAAATTCCACTTTCAGTTCTTTTGTATGTATACTGAGAAGTGGAATTGTATCATAGGGTGTCTTGGTCAGTTCAGGCTACTATAACAAGACACCATAGATTGCATGGCCTACAAACAACAGAAATTTATTTCTCACAGTTGAGGAGGCTGGACATCTGAGATCAGGGTGCCAAAAAAGTAGGGTTTTGGTGAGGGCTCTCTAAGAGCCCACTTCCTAATACCATCATATTTGGAGATTAGGTTTTCAAGATATAAATTTTAGGGAGACATAAACATGCTATCCATTGCAGATGGTAATTTTACATTTAAGTTTTTGAGGAACTAGCATAATGTTTTCTACAGTGACTATACTCATACAATCGGTAAAAGCAAATATGGCTGGCATGGTGGCTCATGCCTGTAATCCCAGCACTTTGGGAGGCTGAAGTGGGTGGATCACTGAGGTGGGGAGTTCGAGGCCAGCCTGACCAACATGGTGAAACCCTGTCTCTACTAAAAATACAAAATTAGCCAGACACGGTGGTGTATGCCTGTAATCCCAGCTACTGGGAGGCTGAGGTAGAAGAATTGCTTGAAACTGGGAGAGGAGGTTGCAGTGAGCCAAGATCGTGCCCATTGCACTCTAGCTGGGGCAACAAGAGCAAAACTTCGTTTCAAAGAAGAAAGGAAAGAAAATATATAAACCTCTTTGTTGACTTATTTGATCACATAGCTTAATTATTCATCTGAAGTGAGAATTTCTTTTCTTTCCTTAAGGGATGATTTTTCTTAATTTGTTCTGATAGATGCTTATTTTATTGTGCGTCTTAGATCTAAAATAGATGGAAGTGACACTCAAATTCCCAATTCATTGAGGATTTCCTTCCTGCCATCATCTTGTCTATACTTCTGTTTCCTGCAAAATCACTGCCTTTCCTCTCTCCCGTGCACTTGATTGTCCTCCTTGGCTGTGCTTTCTTTGCTCAGCACTCATCTTCAGTTTACCAGACTCTATGCTTTTCACAGAGACTCTGTCCTTCTCCCTGTCCCTCTAGTGGTGTTTCAGAATTTTGCCTCCTGCATTTATTCACTGATGGCATTCACTTGGTCATGCCAAGATGCCTGTTAGCATTCTTGATCTGCCCACCGTATACTAAACTCAGCCATCTAGCCATCAGCAAACACCAGGCTGTAACCTGTTTCCCATATTTAGACAGATATTTGAATATATATATATATTATCGCACTTTAGGTTTTTAGGTACATGTGAAGAACATGCAGGATTGTTGCATAGGTACATATATGGTAATATGTGGTTTGCTGCCCCCATCCCCATCACCTATATCTGGCATTTCTCCCCATGTTATCCCTCCCCTAGTCCCCCCTCCGCAGACCTCACTGTGTGATGCTCACCTCCCTGTGTCCATATGTTCTCATTGTTCAAAACCCACCTATGAGTGAGAACATGTGGTGTTTGATTTTCTGTTCTTGTGTCAGTTTGCTGAGAATGATGGTTTCCAGGTTCATCCATGTCCCTACAAAGGACACGAACTCGTTGGTTTTTTTTGTGGCTGCATAGTATTCCATGGTGTATATGTGCCACATTTTCCTGTCCAGTCTATCATTGATGGGCATTTGGGTTGGTTCCAAGTCTTTGCTATTGTAAACAGTGCTGCAACGAACATACATGTGCATGTGTCTTTATAATAGAATAATTTTATAATCCTTTGGATAAATACCCAGTAATGGGATTGCTGGGAGAAATGGAATTTCTATTTCTAGGTCCTTGAGGAATTGACACACTGTCTTCCACAATGGTTGAACTAATTTACACTCCCACCAACAGTGTAAAAGTGTTCCTATTTCTCCACATCCTCTCCAGCATCTGTTGTCTCCAGATTTTTTAATGATCGTCATTCTAACTGGTGTGAGATAGTATCTAAATGTAGTTTTGATTTGCATTTATCTAATGACCAGTGATGATGAGCATTTTTTCATATGTTTGTTGGCTTCATATATATCTTCTTTTGAAAAGTGTCTGTTCATAGTATTCACCCACTTTTGAATGGGTTTGTTTGTTTTTTTTCTTATAAATCTGTTTTAGTTCTTTGTAGATTCTGGATATAAGTCCTTTGTCAGATGGATAGATTGCAAAAATTTTTTCCCATTCTGTTGGTTGCTGGTTCACTCTAATGATTTTTTATTTTGCTGTGCAGAAGCTCTGGAGTTTAGATCCCATTTGTCTATTTTGGCTTTTGTTGCCAATGCTTTTGGTGTTTTGGTCATGGAGTCCTTGCCTATGCCTATGTCCTAAATGGTTTTGCCTGTTTTCTTCTAGAGTTTTTATGGTGTTAGGTCTTATGTTTAAGTCTTTAATACATCTGGAGTTAATTTTAGTGTAAGGTGTCAGGAAGGGGTCCAGTTTCTGCTTTCTGCACATGGCTAGCCAGTTTTCTAAACACCATTTATTAAACAGGGAATCCTTTTCTCATTGCTTGTTTTTGTAAGGTTTGTTAAAGATCAGATGACTGTAGATGTGTGGTGTTGCCTCCAAGGCTTCTCTTCTGTTCCATTGGTCTATATCTCTGTTTTGGTACCAGTACCATGTTACTATAGTCTTGTAGCATAGTTTGAGGTCAGCTAGCATGATGCCTCCAGCTTTGCTCTTTTTGCTTAGAATTGACTTGGTTATGCGGGCTCTCTTTTGGTTCCATATGAAGTTTAAGGTAGTTTTTTCCAATTCTGTGAAGAGGATCATAGGTAGCTTGATAGGGATAGCATTGAAACTATAAATTACTTTGGGCAGTATGGCCATTTTCACAATATTGATTCTTCCTAACCATGAGCATGGAATGTTTTTCCATCTGTTTGTGTCCTCTCTTATTTCCTTGAGCAGTGGTTTGTAATTCTCCTTGAAGAGGTCCTTTACATTCCTTGTTAGTTGTATTCCTAGGTATTTTTTTCTCTTTGTAGCAATTGTGAATGGCAGTTCGTTCTTGATTTGGCTCTCTTTAAGTCTGTTATTGGTGTATAGGAATGCTTGTGATTTTTGCACATTGATTTTGTATCCTGAGACTTTGCTGAAGTTGCTTATCAGTTTCAGGAGATTTTGGGCTGAGATGATGGGGTCTTCTAGATATACAATCACATCGTCTGCAAATAGAGACAATTTGACTCCCTCCTTTCCTAATTGAATACCCTTTATTTCTTTTTCTTGCCTGATTGCTCTGGCTAGAACTTCCAGTACTATATTGAATAGGAGTGGTGAGAGAGGGCATCCTTGTCTAGTGCCAGATTTCAAAGGGAATGCTTCTAGTTTTTGCCCATTCAGTATGATATTGGCTGTGGGTTTGTCATAAATAGCTTTTATTATTTTGAGATAGGTTCCATCAATACCTAGTTTATTGAGAGTTTTTAGCATAAAGCGCTGTTGAATTTTGTCAAAGGCCTTCTCTGCATCTATTGAGATAATCATGTGGTTTTTGTCTTTGGTTCTGTTTATGTGGTGAATTACATTTATAGACTTGCGTATGTTGAACCAGTCTTGCATCCCCAGATGAAGCCTACTTAATTGCAATGGATAAGCTTTTTGATGTGCTGTTGCAATTGGTTTGCCAGTATTTTATTGAAGATTTCTGCATCAATGTTCATCATGGATATTGGCCTGAAGTTTTCTTTTCTTGTTGAGTCTCTGCCAGGTTTTGGTGTCACGATGATGTTGGTCTCATACAATGATTTGGGAAGGATTCCCTCGTTTTGGATTTTTTTGAATACTTTCAGAAGGAGTGGTACCAGCTCCTCTTTGTATGGCTGGTAGAATTCAGCTATGAATCCATCTGGACCTGGGCTTTTTTTGGTTGGTAGGCTATTAATTGCTGCCTCCACTTCATCCCTTATTATTGGTCTATTCAGGGTTTCGACTTCTTCCTGGTTTAGGATTGGGAGGGTGCAAGTGTCCAGGAATTTATCCATTTCTTCTAGGTTTACTGGTTTATGTGCATAGAGTTGTTTGTAGTAATCTCTGATGGTGGTTTGTATTTCTGTGGAATCTGTGGTGATATCCCCTTTATCATTTTTTATTGCATCTATTTGATTATTCTCTCTTTTCTTTTTTATTAATCTGGCTAGTGGTCTATTTTGTTGATCTTTTCAAAAAACCAGCTCCTGGATTTATTGATTTTTTGAAGGGTTTTTTGTGTCTCTATCTCCTTCAGTTCTGCTGTGATCTTAGTTACTTCTTGTCTTCTGCTAACTTTTGAGTCTTTTTGATCTTGTTCCTCTGGCTCTTTCAATTTTGATAGGGAGTTGATTTTAGATCTTTCCTTGCTTCTCATGTGGGCATTTATTGCTATATATTTTCCTCTAGACACTGCTTTAAATGTGTCCCAGAGATTCTGATATGTTGTGTCTTCATTCTCGTTGGTTTTGAAGAACATCTTTATTTCTGCCTTCATTTCATTGTTTGTCCAGTCAACATTCAGGAGCCAGTTGTTCAGTTTCCATGAAGTTGTGCAGTTCTGAGTTAGTTTCTGAATTCTGAGTTCTAATTTGATTGCACTGTGGCCTGAGAGACTGTTTGTTATGATTTCCATTCTTTTGCATTTGCTGAGGAGTGATTTACTTCCAATTATGTGGTCAATTTTAGAGTAGGTGTGATGTGGTGCTGGGAAGAATGTATATTCTGTGGATTTGGGGTGGAGAGTTCTGTAAATGTCTATTAGGTTTTCTTGGTCCAGGTCTGACTTCAAGTCCTGGATATCCTTGGTAATTTTCTGTCTCGTTGATCTATCTAATATTGACAGTGGAGTGTTAAAGTCTCCCACTATTATTGTGTGGGAGTCTCAAGTCTCTTTGTAGGTCATCAAGAACTTGCTTTATGTACCTGGGTGCTCCTGTATTGGGTGTGTATATACTTAGGATTGTTAGCTCTTCTTGTTGCATTGATCCTTTTACCATTCTGTAATGTCCTTCTTTGTCTCTTTTGATCTTTGTTGGTTTAAAGTCTATTTTATCAGAGACTAAGATTACAACTCCTGCTTTTTTTTGCTCTCCATTTGCTTGGTAAATCTTCCTCCATCCCTTCATTTTGAGCCTGTGTGTATCCTTGTATGTGAATTGTGTTTCCTCGATACAGCACACTGATGGGTTTTGACTTCTTATCCAATTTTCCAGTCTGTGTCTTCTGATTGGGGCATTCAGCATATTTATGTTTTTTTTTTTTTTTTTTTTTTTTTTTTTTTTTGAGACGGAGTTTCACTCTTGTTACCCAGGCTGGAGTGCAATGGCGCTATCTCGGCTCACCGCAACCTCCGCCTCCTGGGTTCAGGCAATTCTCCTGCCTCAGCCTCCTGAGTAGCTGGGATTACAGGCACGCGCCACCGTGCCCAGCTAATTTTTTGTATTTTTAGTAGAGACGGGGTTTCACCATGTTGACCAGGATGGTCTCGATCTCCTGACCTCGTGATCCACCCACCTCGGCCTCCCAAAGTGCTGGGAAGCATATTTATGTTTAAGGTTAATATTGTTACGTGTGAATTTGATCCTTCCATTTTGATGGTAGCTGGTTGTTTTACCAGTTGATGCAGTTTCTTCATTGTGTTGATGCTCTTTACCATTTGGTACGTTTTTGGAGTGGCTGGTCCTGGTTGACACTTTCTATGTTTAGTGCTTCTTTCAGGAGCTCCTGTAAAGCAGGCCTGGTGGTGATGAAGTCACTGAGCAATTGCTTGTTTGTAAAGGATTTTATTTCTCCTTCACTTATGAAGCTTAGTTTGGCTGGATATGAAATTATAGGTTGAAAGTTCCTTTCTTTAAGGATGTTGAATAGTGGCCCCCATTCTTTTCTGGCTTGTAGGGTTTCTGCTGAGATTTGCTGGGAGTCTGATGGGCTTCCCTTTGTGGGTAACTCGACCTTCTCTCTGGCTGCCCTTAGCATTTTCTCCTTCATTTCAACCCTGGTGAATCTGACGATTATGTGCCTTGGGGTTGCTCTTCTTGAGGAATATCTTTATGGTGGTCTCTGTATTTCCTGGACTTGAATATTGGCCTGCCTTTCTAGGTTGGGGAAGTTCTCCCAGATAATATCCTGAAGAGTGTTTTCCAGCTTGGATTCATTCTCTTTGTCACATTTAGGTATGCCTATCAAATGTAGATTAGGTCTTTTCACATAATCTCATATTTCTTAGAGGCTTTGTTCATTTCTTTTTAATCTTTTTTCTCTAATCTTGCCTTCTCATTGTATTTCATTGAGTTTATCTTCAATTTCTGATATCCTTTCTTCTGCTTGGTAGATTTGGCTATTGAAACTTGTGTATGCTTTGCAAAGTTCTCGTGTTGTGTTTTTCAGCTCCCTCAATTCATTTATATTCCTATCTAAGCTGTTTATTCTCGTTAGCACTTCGTCAAACCTTTTTTCAAGGTTCTTAGTTTCTTTGCATTGGGTTAGAACATGATCTTTCAGCTCAGAGAAGTTTGTTATTACCCACCTTCTGAAGCCTGTTTCTGTCAATTCATCAGACTCATTCTCTCCATCAAGCCTCGTTCCCTTCTTGCTGGTGAGGAGTTGTGATCCCTTGGAGGAGGAGAGGCATTCTGGTTTTGGGTGTTTTCATCCTTTTTGCACTGTACCTGTGGCCTTTGTAGCTGGTAACTTTTGGATGTGGTCTCTGAGTGGATGTCCTTTTTGTTGATGAAGTTATTTCTTTCTGTTTCTTAGTTTTCCATCTAACTGTCAGGCCCCTCTGCTGTAGGACTGCTTGAGGTCCACTCCAGACCCTGCTTGCCTGGGGATCACCTGCAGCAGCTGCAGAACAGTAAGGGTTGCAGCCAGTTTCTTATCTTTGTTCCAGAAGGATACCCACCAGATGTCAGCCTGAGCGCTCCTTTATAAGGTGTCTCTTTGTATATATAGGGGTTGGGGAGATGCTTGAGCAGACAGTCTGTCCCTTGTAGGAGCTCAAGTGCTGAGCTGTGAGCTCTGTTGTTCTGTTCAGAGCTTTCAGAGCTGCTGGGCAGGTACATTTAAGTCTGCTGCAGTGGAACTCATAACTGCCTTTTTTTCCCCAGGTGCTCTGTCCCAGGAAGGTGGGGCTTTATAAGTTCCTGATGTGCTGTTGCCTTTTTTCAGAGATGCCCTGCCCAGCAAGGAGGTAGCCTAGTCACAGTCTGCCAGCAGAGGCATTGCTGAGCCACTGTGGGCTCTGCTCAGCTGCTGTGTGAACTTCCTTGCAGTTTTGTTTACAAAGGTATAGTTAGAACTGCTTCTGTATTAGCAGACTGCCTTGGTAGTGGCAGACACCCTTCCCCCCACAGAGCTAGACCATCCTGGGTCCAGCTGTGCTTGCTGTGAAACTCTCAATCCAGAGCATTTCAGATTGCTAGACTTTGTGTGGTTGGGATTGGCCCAGCCAGATCACCTGGTTCCCTGTTTCAGCGCCCCCCCGCTTTTTTTTTTTCAGTTGAATGGGTGACTATCTCCCAGGTGTTCCAGTCGCCAGTTGAAACAGTGCTCAGATTTGTGTGAGTTTTCGTGCGGAGACCTGCTGCGTGGGCTGAACCAGCTGTGCTAGAGACTTGTGGCACTTTTCTGCCTGTCCTGGTCTGTGGGCAGTAAAAATTCATTTGGCAATGCCGTGATCACTCACCCTCTGCGTTTTCACTGGGAACTGGAATCTAGAGCTGTTCCTATTCGGCCATCTTGGCACCTCCGCAGTCATTTGATTTCTTGATATAACATGTTGATATAATATTAACATATCTTGATATAATGTTGAATTACTATAATAGTAATTAATCAGGTATCTTCCTTATAGGAAGATTAAACAATATTTGTAAAGCAGCTAGCATAGTGCCTGGTACATTCAATGCCCAATAGAAGTGAGTCCTTTATGTCATTTTTTAATAGCATATGACTGTGCAGAATGTAGCTTTCAGGATCACATGAGCCAGGCAGAATCTGAGTCCTCTTGGATATGGTGCTCAAGAGCACTACCTCATGGGCATCATCTGAACTGCAGGAGAGAGGGCCTCTGAAAGAGGATTCTAGCATCAGTCATTCTTCCTAGGTTTAAAATCTGGCTCTGTTGCTAAGTAGCTTTGTGACTTTAAGAAAGCCACAGATCTTAATCTCTGTGCCTCAGTTTTCCTATCTGAAGGTTCTGACAGCGTCTGTTCTAGGATTGCTATGAAGATTAAATGGGATAACTTACATAAAGCATTTTGCAGAGTGACACAGAATAAATGCTTTATATTTTGAACTGTTATCTAATAAGTGGTGATGGCTCTCTAGTTGAAAACTCTGGCTAATAGTAAGTTTTCATTTTTACCATATGCAAGTAGTCATTTTTTAAAGGAAGTAGAAGAATGCACGCAGGTGTGTACAACCTTAAAACTCTAACTACAAGTACATTTATGTAACTCAATCACTAAAAATATTGATAAAATACCTAGAGTATACAAGTTGTCTTTTTCTAGAAAAGGAAAAAGGACATTGGTCAATATCCCTGCCCTTATCCAGTTTCCCATTTAGTTGGAGAGATTAGCCATATAGACAAAGATAAAAAACAATGTTATGGTGACTAGAAAGAGGGCTAAATTGCTGGCCTTATTGTCTCTGTATTACCATGCAAATGCAGAGGTAATAAAGTTTTCTGGATAGAAATGTTTTACTGTACGGATTTTTCCTTTCCTCTTTCTGTTTTTCCATGAAATGGTAATTTGAGGATCAATAGACAGCCTTCTCCAAAAATCTCAAAGTTAACATATAATGTCCAAGTTCCAGGGCAAGAGACATTCTGGGACAGTATTGTGTGTGCATGTCTTTTAAAAAATTCTTTATTATGAAAATATTCAAACATATACAAACTAGAACAGTTAAATGAACCTCCCCATCCCCACTACACAGATTCAACCATTATCAAGGTTTCATCACTTTTGCCCCATCCATCCTTTTTCTCCCCCTTAATGAAGTATTTAAAACAGATCCTCCCAGGAACCTGTCATTTCATTCTTATGTATTCAGGATGTATCTTGTCATGCAAGTAGTCACTACTGCCACATGATGCGAATGTATCATGGGCTTTACTGGGGGGAAAATTACAAGTAGAGAAGTAGCAGAGTGCCCGACCCATTCCCAACTCTCAAAGTTTCATGGTGTAAGCCAGGCATGGATGGCCAGAGTTTCAGTAGAGAGTGTAGTTAGGAGAGAGAGCGCTGCCCCATATTTGTGTTACCTGGGATTATATGAGTGAGCCTAAGGGGAGGTGGGTGCACACACCTAGTTTCTTCGAAGAACAAGAAATATATCAAAGAATTTCCAGGTCTGGAAATAACTTGAGGCATGCAAAGGGCCAAGGTCTGCCTGCAAGGGCCTGAGACGAACCTTGCTTGTCAGGAATGAGGACATCAGACTAAGGCCTTGCTGCCTCCTGCAGATAGGTCCGGGCTAGCTGGGCCAGGCCGAGTAAGCCGCTAAGACCAGGAAAGAAATGAGCCTCTAAGAGCATCCAGATTTTGCTTCTCATTGAATCTCTAAGAAATAAGGACATTTTCTTGGAGAACTATGATGCATTATACCAAGATAGCATCTTTGATATCATTTCATGCTTAACCTATAATCAAATTTCCCCAATTAGGAGTTCTTTAAGCTTAGAGTTGAGACTTATTTTTGGGGCAATCAATTTTGTACATCAAGATCAAAAAAGAATATAAAATATCAGCGTGCATCACAAATAGCAAAAACACTTTTTGCAAAATATTGTTTCCATTACATATAAGTGTACTGGGTTTGAGAAACACTGTTTTGGGGAAATTTCATGCTAATCCCTCCGTCCTTCCTTTTCTGCATCCTGTGTCCACAACTAATACTTTAATCTCTTAATATGAGAAAATTAGACTGATCTTTACCCTAAGCATTTATTATTGGGTTTTCTAAAAGCAAATTCATTATTATTTCATTAGATTAATAATTGACAAAGTGGTAAAGAATATGATTCAAGTAGTCACAATCATAGCATACTTCATATCAATTAACAAGCCATTCTCTTCTTTTTCATCCAACTGGAAAATCTAAAGTAGTGTTGGAAGAAGCCTGGACTGTAGCCATTTGAGCTTACCATTTCAGATGTGGTATTAATGATAATATGGAAGGTGTACGGTTTGGGTCAGAGTTTCAATGCCCGTTCTAATTTTTCATTCCCACAGTGATGAGATCTCAGAATAGTTCTTTACCCAGTTGGAGTCCAACCCATATTTACAATGAGACTTTAATGTCTATGATATTAAGAAATTGCCTTGCCCGGTAGTTAATGCTGTAATCTGAAAATAAGGGGAAGGTCACCGTATCAGCTTACTAGGGCTGCCATAACAAAGTATCTTAACTGGGTGCCTTAACACAGTGGACATTTAGTTTCCAACAGTTCTGTGAGTCAGATATCGAGGTTTCTGCAGGGCCATTCTCACTAAAGTCTCTAGGGAGATGCCTTCCTTGCGTCTTCCAGCTCCTGGTGGCCTAGGGCCCTCCATGGCTGGTGTGATGGTTAATAGTAGGTGTCAACTTGCTGGGACTGAGGGATGCCTAGATGGATGGTGAAGTGTTATTTCTGGGTGTGTCTGGGAGGAAACTTACTGATGTTTGGATGGACTGGGAGAGGAAGACCCACCCTCTACGTGGATGGGTATCCAATCTGCTGCCAGCATGGCTGGAACAAGGCAGGCAAAAGAAGGGGCATCGGTTTGCTTGCTGAGTCTTCTGGCTCTGTTTTTTCCCTGTGCTGGACGCTTGCTTCTGCTCCTCCTGGCCTTGGACCTCAGACCCCATGCTCTTTGTCCTCTGCACTCTGGGACTTGCACCTGCAGCTTATGGGGTACAGGGTGCTGTTTGGCCTTTGGCTGCAGACTGAAGACTGCAACATTAGCTTCCCTGGTCTTAAGGCTTTTGGACTTGTACTGAGCCCCTACTGCTTCTCTCTCTTTCCCCAGCTTGCAGAGGGCCTATCATGGGACTTCACCTTGTAATTGTGTGAGCCAGTTCTCCCTAAAAAGAACTCCCTTTCATATGTCCATATATTTGATTGGTTTTGCCCCTCTAGAGAGCCCTGACTAATCCAGCTGTGACAGTATAATCCCTTTCTTTGTGACCCTTTCACACAGTTTTCTTTCCTGTGGGAATCTGTGTCTTCCCCTTTTCTTTTAAGGATGCTCATCATTGAATTTAGGACCCACCCTAATCCAGTATGAGCTTGTCTTTATCCTCAACTAATTATATTTCCACATAAAGTCATATTCTGGGCTTCTGGAGAGACATACATTTTGGGGGGATGATATTAAATCCACTACAATTACAAATGGGAGATTATGGGTGATGAGAAAGACTTGGAGCATTGAGTCCAAGATTGTCCCAAATGGCTACTCCTGGCTGTCTTGTCAATGAGAAGATTGGATTTAATTAGAGTCTGGGTATTGATACTGGGCATCAGCATTTTTAAAAGCTCTGCAGATAATTCTAATGTGCAGTCAAAGGTGAGAATCACTAGGTTCTATGCTTTGTGAAGTGTCTTCAGTAGAGTTTGGGGATCCAAGACCTTTTCCTGTATAAGACTACTGGGACTTTACAATATCTTACCTATGCTTCTAAAGTGTTAGCCTTTCACAATGTAGAATATTTTCAGCCTCTTTCATCCATCTCTCCATCTATGTATGACATGAACAATAAATTCAGAAGCCAATTATAACACCCCAAAATTATAGGTGAAGACAAATAGAAATAATGGTTAAAGAATGGCTCATTTTTCTTCAGACTCATTTTCACTATGAAAGGGTTGTCAAACTCAACTGCATTCATAAAAAAATTCCTCAAATTTTCATTAATATCTTTTTGACAAGTTTTTCATACTCAGTGTGGTATTTATGAAACAGCAGGAACCTATTTCAGGGTGACAATTTTGTCTGTTCTTCTGTTCTGAATGTGTTAAAAAAAAAAACCTGAAATATGTGCAGACAAAAATCCTCAAGGCATTTGAAAAGAGAATGAAATAAATTCAATGGCACAGTGTTCTTTCAAATAAGGAATTTATAGTTAATCTCATTGTTTATGCAAATGTCAGTATTTTCAAAGATTATTGTTGCCTAAGGAATTCTGGATTTTCTTTTTTGTGAGGGGAGTCCTTAGTAAACTGAATTTAATCCACTTTGATGCCAGAAAGCCTAGATTAAAAGTTAGACATACAGGTAATAATTTGTATCTTATTCAGTGCAATGTGGTAGGTCTGTGTTCTTTGAAATGGCTGAACTTGTCCTAATTTAGACAAATGAGAATTCAGATGGTATAACAGCAAGGGAAAGACCTACCCCCATGATTCAATTACCTCCCACCAGGTCCCTTCCACAGCACATGGGAATTCAGGATGAGATTTGGGCGGGGACACAGCCAAACCATATCACCAGGCGAGTTCTGAAATAAACTGCAGAATGCTAATGCACCAGTTCCCCTGATCCTGGCAGTGAAATGCCACCCTACATGTGTATGAGGATTTTCAAAGACCTTGTAAGTTTTCCCAACATTGCAAGAGCTGATATTGTTTAGGAACAAAAGTCTCTCTGCTCAAGGTAACAGATACAGGTTGTAAAAGCCCAGGTTTGGATTTGATCACTAAAAGGTAATATAATCAGGTGGCAAATAAGGATGTTTCAGTCAATGACAGATGGTGTATATGATGGGGTCCCATAAGATTATAATAGGGCTGAAAAATTCCTGTCACCTAGTGTCATGGCACAGTGTGTTTGTGGGGATACTGGTGTAAACAAACCTACTGCACTGCCAATCATATAGAAGTGTACAATAATGTCCTAGGCCTTCACATTGACTTACCACTCACAGGCTCGTCCAGAACAACTTCCAGTCCTGTAAGCCCCATTCATGGGAAGTGCCCTATACAACTGTACCATTTTTTAATTTTTTTTTTTTTGAGACAGTCTCACTCTGTCATCCAGGCTAGAGTGCAGTGGCATGATTACAATTCTCTGCAGCCTTGACCGCCTGGGCTCAGGTGATCCTCTCACCTCAGCCTCCCGAGTAGCTGGGACTACAGGCATGCACCACCACACCTGGCTAATGTATTTTTTTGTAGAGATGTGGTTTTGTCATGTTGCCCAGGCTGGTCTTGAACTCCTGGGCTCAAGCAATCTGTCCACCTCAGTCTCCAAAGTATTGGGATTACTGGTGTAAGCCACCATGCCTGGCCTTTTTTTTTATGCTATGTTTTTACTGTACATTTTCTATGTTTACACAGGCTTTGATACACAGATAATTGCCACTGTATTACAGTTGCCTACAGCTTTCAGAGCAGTGCATGCTGTACTTTTCTGTAGCCTAGGAGCAACGGGCTATGCCATACAGCCTAGGTGTGCAGTGGGCTCTACCATCTAGGTTTGTGTAAGTTCACCCTATGATGTTCATGTAACAAAATCATTTAAGGGCACATTTCTCAGAATGTATTCCTGCCATTAAATGACACATGACTGTACATCACTGGTTTTGTAAATTGGCTATAGGGCTTTGTAAAACCTGGGAAACACATGTATCATTTTTCATTTTCCAAACAATCTGTTGTGCTTACAAGACTTACTCCATTTTCTTTATAGCCCAGAAGCTGATTCTCTGTGCTCATTTTATGTTTAGACCACAATAACTTCAGCTTCCAGGGATGCAATCATTGCTAGAAAAACTCATCCTTAGTCATAGGAAATAATACATTAAATGTTTTGTCTTACAATACACTCTATGTGAGATGACTACAGACCAAACGGACAGCTAAGTACCATCTTTCACCGGCGGCCTCCCGCTGGCTTCATCCTGCTGTTTTCATCAGGAAGCAGCTCGGTGATGTATGTTAATGCCCTGGCTCTTGGAAGCACCTGAAGCTTCTCTAGACAGAAGATTCTAATTTTAATGTTGTATTTAATTTTGCTCTTTTCATCTTCGAGTGGTAAAATGAAGGGCAGATTAATCCTTCTCAGGATGTCATTACTGATTTGGTAGTCTTGAAGAAGGAGAGGAAATACAAATGCTTCGTTTAATATTACTAATATATCTTCATTTACTCACCATCCAACAGGGTTTTGCTCTGTGTCCCCACCCAAATCTCATCTTGAATTGTAGCTCTGGTAATTCCCACATGTTGTGGGAGGGACCTGGTGGGAGATGAGGAATCATGGGGGCAGTTTCCCCATACTATTCTGTGGTAGTGAATGAGTCTCACAAGATCTGATGGTTGCAAGAGTTTCTACTTTTGCTTCTCTTTCTCCTCCCTTGCCACCGCCATGTTAAGAAGTGTCTTTCACCTTCTGCCATGATTGTGTGGCCACGTGGAACTGTGAGTTCCTTAAACCTCTTTTCTTCCCAGTCTCAAGTATGTCTTTATCAGCAGTATGAAAACGTGCTAATACGCTATCCTTTTGGTAGGCCCCTGAAGCCCCCGATAATAAGAAATATTTCATTTGACCCAGTGTTCAGAGGGACAAATTGAGAAAGACCATAGGAACCAATGATTTGTTCAAGGTTATATAATAGCTACAAGGGCCGTAAAGAACAGCAGTTGCTTTTATCCAAAGCACAAGTGTAAAATGTGCTAGTCTTAGAATGCAATTGAGCTTCAGAAACCAATCCCAGGATATTATTCTCCTCAACCTCTGCAGATGTGTTTGAAGAAAAACACTTCACCTAGAAACAGTAGATCAAGAACCAGAGGAAAGACTGCACTTGGAACTCAAGCCGTGAGTAAGAAAAATGGCTTTCTTGTCATTTTCCCCCTTTTAATTGCTATTGCTGGTGCCATATAAGTTCAGTCCATGGCTGGGAATATTGGAGATAATATTGTCTTTCTTGCTTTTTCTTTCTTCTGTTCTGGCACTGACAAAAGTGACAAGTCTGGGTTTATATGGGGTTTCAGACATGACCACAATTTTACTTAAGCAACCAGGGGCTTCACAATGAACAATCCTGATGTGTAGCAGAATCAGTAGATTCCCCAAGATGTTTCTCATGGCTCAGTAGCTAAAGTCAGCCAAGCAACAAACCAACCTACCAATTGACCAAAACTCTTGTATTTTCTGCCACTAGCAGAGTCATCTCAGATGATAACCACCATGAGAGGCATGGTTCTGAAACTAAAGTAGAACAACATGACATTTAAGTGAAGGACAGCCAGCCAGAAAGACTGCCTATTGACTGAACCAACCACATACTCCATATGGTCAAACATGTGCATTAGCTACATGTAGATCAGCATGGATCTCAAGAATTAGAGAACTGTTAAAGAATGGAGATGGGGCACTGCACTAATTTGTTGCTTTTGTTAACAAATGCATATTGTATATTTAATATATTCTATGCTTACGTATGGAGGTATAAGGGGAAGTGGAATTAAGAATGACTGTTTAGCTGAAGTGTGGTGGTTTCAGGAAATCATAGAGGGTGTGGGAGGTAGGAAGGACTCACAAGTTGCAAAGTGGGCCAGGAAAGAGAAAGGGGATGATTAGGAGGCCAAGCAAGTCACGAAAGCTCTTCACACCTAAGAACCAAAATACAAGCAGAACGAGGCGCAGACCAAAGCCTCGGTTGCTGAGTTTTGCAAAGCAATGGTGAAGTGGCTTAAGTCGCTTTGAGCAAACGGAAGCCTACAAGAGCTTCCCTACAGAGCGACACTTGAGAGGGCAGGTAGAGCTACAGTGAAGTGTGGAAATGTCTGGATTAATTTTACAGGGATGAGGAAAAGAGTGGAATTACAAAACCTGTTTCTGAGTTAGAGGACTGTCCAGTGAATACTGTACCCAGTATTGGGTAGGTGGCTTAGCCTCAGGATGCAGGGGCTGGATCTCTGTAAGGCACAGACTGTGTGGCATTTTAGAGGGTCTCGGCCTCCATCCAATGCTCCTTTGAGCCATTTTCCAGTACATAATTGGAATCAGCATTCAACAGAAAGGTCTCTTACACAACGATTGGGATTTCCAAGGCCCCACCAAGTAATACGTCTCTTCTTTAAAGAGCAACTAGATTATTTTGATTGTCAAACTCAAGAATGTCAGTACATGGGTGTTGAGGTCTTGAGACCAAGTTATAGAAGAGATTTGTGTGATGTTGGTGGAATAACGCAAGGTACTTTTTGGAGATTGCATTTATGTTTGTTGCTGATATTTTATTTATATAAGGCCACCTATAGAATTGGTTTTTTTTGGTGGGGTCCATAACCACAGAAGAATATATGAATGAAGATTAGGGGATCTATGAATTTCATGAACGTATTTGCAAAATTTTGCATGTGATGCTTGTTGCTTTCATCTGATGAAGTGACCTCAAGTGTATAGGCAGATGAGAAGAGATTCCATTGAGAATGAGGGGACAGGAGGTGCCTGCCATGAAGGATCTTCCAGGCAAAGGATGAACCCCAGAGTACTCTGGGAACTTTATTTTAAATCTAGAGGACTATTTCTTGAAGGCTTCTGATGACTTTCAGATATATATTCACCCTGTGCTGGGCAGGCTGTGTGCACGTATCTTTTCAATGTGAGAGTCTGGTGCTTGAGTCTTCCACTTGCTCTAGGAATATCTAAAGTTAATTTTTTTATAACTATTTTTGTTTATAATTCTTATAGTTACATTTTTGAGGGATATATACTGTAGCCCCTGCAGTTAACAATAAACGTGGGGGAAAGATGTTGCAATGTCACAATCCCCTGCTTCAGTGATTGGAGCAGGGCCCTGGGGCTGCACAGGGCAGTACCCCAAGGATGATCCCATGTGTCAGGATGCTGGTAGGCCACCATCGTCACTCCTTATCCAGTGGCTGCCAGTGGAGAGCCAAGGCAACGCTTCCCTGGTGATGCTGAACACAGTCCTTCCCCTTCCCTTTCTCGCTCTTTCTCTGACTGTCTCCCTACTGTAACCCAGAAGGTACAGTTTTGAGTCTTCTTGTCCAGATTCCTCTCTACGCTCCTCTTCTTCTAGGGCAAAGTGAGGGGGTTTGGGATTTCAGAGGTGATGCCAACAGCAGGGAATCACACAGGAAGCAAGAAAGCAGGAGACAGTCTCACTTTAGGCAAGTCACTTCCCCTCCTTAGGCTTGTTTCCTAGTCTGGGAAACAGGATCATCTCAGTACCTCCCTGACAGGCTGTGGGGAGCACTACTAAATGTAACCATATTAACGTAGGGATGAGGATAGGACGTGGCACATAGTCCTCGGTACCTAACCAGTTAGCATTGCCATTATTATTATAATTATTATTCAGACCCCTATTCCATGCCAGGCACTGTCCTAGGCACTGAGGACATACTGAAGAACAAGACAAAAACTCCCTGCCCTCCTGCTATGCAGGTGTGCGTTGGAGGAGTCTGATTTACACTTGGATAAAGTGGTACACAGCAAATGAGGAAAGGCCATTTCACCTCCTCTTCCTTTTTCTTCTGGAAAAAGGCCGAAGCCCTGGGAGCAGCAGGCTTCCTGTGAGCTCTGCCTGCTGGGGACACTGGTGGGGATGACCCAAGGCCAGTGTTCAATGGGTTGCCTTCTGGGGCCAGGCAGATGCCTTGTCAGTTGCTGCGCCATGCAGCTGGCTGTTGGTGCACGAGGCTGCTGACTTCCTGTGGACGGATTCTGCCAGGGAGCATAGGCGGCAGTCAAAGCAGAAACTCCATGAATAGTAACATCACCATTTAGGGAGAGTCATCTCCGTGGAGTTACTCAGCTGGGGACTCTGCACATACACTGTTAATTTTCACAATAATCCCATCAGGTGGGTATTGTGATTGCCATTTTATGGACAGGGAAACTGGGAGAGTGAGAGGTTCACTGGCTGGTCCAACTTCATGCTGCTAATGAATGGTGAAGTAGGTTTCCAGACCCAGGTCAGACTGACTTTGAATATGTGTGTTTCCCAGTGTACTGCTTTTAAACAATAATTTTAAAAAATGTTTCAGACGACCAGCTCTCTAGGAAAGTTCACTTCTGAGCAGGCACCCCTTTCCCTCTGCACTTACCTGTGCCAAAGCTGCTTGGATGACAATCTCATTAGGGTGAAAATGGACAGGACCCAGCTGGGAGCCATGATTCCAAATGACCAGTATCATTGTTGCTTGAGAATCTGCTATGACACAGAAGACAGCATAGCCCTAGAGTGTTTGACTGCATGCACACTCACACACACACATGCATAGTCCAAGGCCTTGTGGAGACATCTGGGGATGTGTTAACCACAACTGTTGAAGTGGAAGACAGGAAGGAGGGCAGGCAGGACCTGGACACAGGGTCCTGACACCAAGGTTGGCCCCTGGACTCTAGAGAGCAGGGCTGGTGCACTCAAGGGCCTTCATCTCTCTGGGGTTACCTCCTGTCACCTCCCTCTAGCCCAGCTCTGGGGCTGCTTGGTACCCACTGCAGTCTTTCTAGTATTTGCTGGTCATAGTTGATTCTTGGATTCTCTGATGGCTTAAAATCCACCCAGAGCAGCCTCTATGAAAGGTCACTGAAGTTCACCGAGAAGACTGCTAAGATTAGATCATCTGTACTTCTTATGCTTCCTTTGTTACACTTCGAATTTCTCAGGAATGCAATTTTCTCTGGGAGAACCTCAGTATCTGGGTTCAAAAGATAAGGCCAACATAAGCCAGCAAAGCATCCACTGATGCATGTGTCCAAGAGGGGGAAATGTTCTACATCTGAAGCCCCTGTCCCTTCTCTGTCCACGGCCTTTTGTTGCACAGGGCAGGAGCTGTCACTTCTCAGCAGGCAGGACCCCAACAGTGGTGATTATTCAGGGCTCTACTGTCTCTGTCTCTAGCTTCTTCCGGGATTGGGGTTTCATCCACTTGCAGAGGAAAAGACAGAAAATATGCACATCACCAAATGTATTTATAGTCCTAGATGCATATTGAGAATGCAAAGCAAATTGGAAGGATGGGCCAGGCAGTCCAGCCTCAGCTGGGGTTCCTTTGAAGCAATTTTTTAAAGCACATGGACTTCTGACCTCCTTCCAGACCTGTGTCTGTTCAGCACATCTAAAAAGGATGTTCTTTTGCGTTGAATAGTGGGTCCCTAAACTCATGTTCACTCAGAATGTAAGCTCATCTGGAAACGGTGTTTGCAGAGGTAATGAGCTAAGATGAGGCCACAGTGGAGGAGGGTGGAACCTAATCCAATTGATGCAGGGCAGATGAGCCCCGAAGTGGGGCTTAGCCCATCAGGTCCCTTGGCTTCACCCAGGAAAGAATTCAAGGGCAAGCCAGGGTTATGTGGATGAAAACAGCTTTACTGAGACAGCAGTGTTGCAGCTCCGTGAAGCTCCTTCAGGGCAGGGCTACCGTACAGGCAATGTGCAGAGAGTAGCAGCTCAGGGCAGTTTTACAGTCATATTTATACCTACTTGTAATTATATGTAGATTAAGGGGCGGTCTATGCAGAAATTGCTAGAAAAAGGGTGGTAACTTTTGGATTATCAGGTCATTGTCATGGAAAGGGGTGGTAAAGCCTGGGTGTTGCCATGGTGATGGTAAACTGGCAGGCACACTGGTGGGTGTGTCTTAGGAAAGCTGCTTCTCCAAGGTCCCTGTTTGAGCTAGTCCTCAATGTGATCCAGTGTCTGAACCCTGCTTTGATTGGGTGATTTGGGGGAGAGTCTAGGTATCGTCAGAAAATAGGGCAATCCTCTGAGTGGGTATCTCAATCAATCTCATCTAGAAGAAGGCCAGACTAGAGTGAGGAAAACGCTGGAATTGATAATAGCACAGTAGTTACTCAGTGAACAAGATAAGACTATACCTGGGGTACACCCACGTCCTGAGAGATTGTTTATGTCGAGCAGGAGAACACGTGGCTTAGCTGTGCCAGATCCGTTTGCAGTAGCATAGAGACTAAGCTCTGAACACCAAATCCAGTTCCCAGGCATCAGGGCTGCGTTTATTTTCTTTTTCACACTGTTCTGTTCAGGGAAAAAAAATCAGGGTGTATAAGCTATGAAAATGTGTGATTTTGGTGATTCTGCATTCAAGTTAAATGATATTTGCATTTAAAATTCGCATTGCACAGTATAAAGACAAATCATGCTAATCATTTTAATTTTTCTTTACTTCAACATTAAATGGCAAATTAAAAAACACCATGAATAGTTGAGAGAGAGAGCATGTGAAAGAAAAGAAAAAGCTTTGTTTTAGTCCCATGAGTGACCTTTTTTCCTGCTTTTTGAACAAGGTGGCCCTGTTTCCGTTTTGTGCTGGGTCCACCACATGGTGCAGCCGTGTCTGTTTCCTGGTCTTTACTTCTTTTAACCCTTGACAGTGCCCTAAAGAGGAATTTCTCAATGTCCTCATTTTCCTTTGTCTTTCAGAGATCACTAGCTGCTGTGCGTTCCCCAAGTCGGTGAATGCCATAGGAGTCAATTCCCTGAGAATTCTTTTAGAGACGACACTTAGGTTAATGGAGAGGAGTCAACCCAGCCTCC
Source organism: Aotus nancymaae (assembly GCF_030222135.1). Taxonomy (NCBI): domain Eukaryota; kingdom Metazoa; phylum Chordata; class Mammalia; order Primates; family Aotidae; genus Aotus; species Aotus nancymaae. The sequence goes on along the minus strand of NW_026988498.1, from coordinate 3,369,127 downwards.
CATTCTCTCCCCAGATCCTGGTGCTTCTTTGCACGGGTGGAAGCAGGAAGAGAACAGAAGCTTTTGCAGGTCAGTTCCCACTGAGGATTCAAAGCCTTTGCGCCTGGACACCCATCAGTAAGACATATTCCCCAGGTCTTACTGTGCTTTTCTGGTTATTTATTGTTTTGTTTTCTTTCATTTTTCCTGGGTCAAAAATATTCAAGTGTCCATTCACTCTTCTGACCAACATCTTATTTATAAATAATTTCCCAGCTCTTAACACAGGTTGCCCTAACGATCCCCTGGCAGGAACCTCAGCTCAGATTTGTCTCCAATGTAAATGTATAGTGAATCTGTTTCCTAGAAAGGCCTTTATCCTTTACACAGCAAATCACTTTACAATATAATTTAGAGAAAGATATTTGAGCAGAGATCTAAAGTGACTTCGTGGCAAACCAGATAAGACCAAAGAGATGAACTGCATTTGAAATATTCAGAATTTTTGACACACTATCACTCATAACAGAAACGTCTGCTATGCTTATATTCAGATACCTAAAGACTTCTGCACTGAGGCACAAAATGTCAATAGAAGATTCCATGAGTCTTTGCCCAATTTTTTGGCACCATATCTGCAAATAGCCCTGAATCCTTTTGGGTCCATACAGTTAGAAGGCTGAACAGAAGGCTCTGAATCAAAAGACAGCAGCCTATTTGGACAAAGTGGACACAAGGGGAAATAATGGCATCCATCACCACCCCTCCAAATCTCCATCCCAATCCTGGGGCTAGATTCTCTAAGCCATCTGGACATCCTCTCTGAGTGGTGTGTCTGGCAGCATAGGTGGTCTTGGTGGCTCTTCTTGGCTGCCACTATTCAAAAGGATGAAACAGGTTTTATTGGATCTCAACAAAACCTGCCTTCCCCTCACCAAACCACATGATTCTCATCTGTTATTCTTAAGCCTCAAACTGAAGCTTAAACCTCAAGCACTGAAACCGATGAATTGGAACTGGACCTTATTTCATCAACTGCATTAACTTTCATAGAAGTAATTTATTAACAGGAGAAACTAAACCTTTGCTTTTTTTTTTTTTTCTTCCCTGAGATGGAGTTTCACTCTTGTTACCCAGGCTGGAGTGCAATGGTGCGATCTCGGCTCACCGCAACCTCCGCCTCCTGGGTTCAGGCAATTCTCCTGCCTCAGCCTCCTGAGTAGCTGGGATTACAGGCACACGCCACCATGCCCAGCTAATTTTTTGTATTTTTAGTAGAGACAGGGTTTCACCATGTTGGCCAGGCTGGTCTCAAACTCCTGACCTCAAGCAATCCACCCGCCTCGGCCTCCCAAAGTGCTGGGATTACAGGCGTGAGCCACCGTGCCCCGCCTGCTTGGTTTCTTAACATAGCACGTGCAGAATATAAAAACGGACCCTAATTTCTAACAGATTACTATTATTATCGCATTTAAATATACTGAGTGCTTAGAAGTACTCTTTACTTTAAAAGCATTGTCTCATTGAATGCTTACAAACATTGAAATAAGTATTATTATTACATATGTTTAACAGGTAAAGAAACAGGTTTAGGAAAATTGAGTAACTAACCAAGGTAAAACAGCTAGCAAGTCTGTTTGAACAGAATTCAAACCCAGGGTGTCCAGCCCCAGTGATTTTGCTCTCAGCTATTATGGTATAAAATATTTATATGCAATACCCATTTACTTCATATACCCAAACATATTCATTACAAAACTATGGAATATATTCACTGCCCTGGAAATACTGCAGTTTGCACTTGGAATTTTGATTATTTACCAAAAAACTGCAAAGTTCATGATGCATATTAGTTTGTCATTTTGCTGAGGCACGATCTAAGTCTTGCTCACAAGATTTCAATCTTTCCCTGTTACAACATAAGCCCTTGGACCTCAGCCCTAAAAATGAAACACATCTGCAGCTGAAGACGTGAAGAACCTGACTGCACCCGGGGTGGAAAGCCTAGAAGAGACAGGAACGCTACCAGTGTTATTCTGCCCACCACTTCCTACAGGACTGCAGACAGCACAGTAAGAATGCGGGCTTTTCTCATCTGTATAGGCTCCACAGTTCGTTCAAAACAAATCCCTGCCTCTCCCTGAGGACCTGTCCTCAGCAGCAAGTCAGATCTTGACAGCAGCTGTCATCTTTCTGTTCCTGCAGAAATGTCAACATCCACTTTGCCCATCCACTAAAGAACCTCTTGGCTGTTTTCAAGATTCCGAGGAGCCACCCAACTGAAGGAATGAAGCCCTGCTGGGCCACATTGACTTGGGCAAAAAGGAGAAAAGCAACATGCTTTTGAGTGGAAACAGGGTCTCTGTCACTCTCTCCTTCATTAGCCTGGCTAACTTTCCAAAGAACAGTGGGGGTTTTTGTTTTTATTATGTGAATGAGGTAGAATTCTTGAGAGAGAGAGACAGAGAGGACCAGGAGAAAACCAACCCCAGAAATAACTGAATTCTAGCAGAAAGTGGAAGTCAGTGACACCTTTGGCAATGGAATCGTGTTTGGGATTCCCTTTCTTTCTATCTATCTGCCCTTTTCCACTGTAGAGGTGAGGTAAATAAGGTACCCATCGATCTAACTGCTTTGTGGCAACTTCGTCACTGATAAAACCTACAGGAGAAGAAATATTTATTCTTGTGTAAGAGGTAGATTTTTTCATAGAATATACAACAAAATCAATTACAAGAAGGTTTGGATTTCAGCACTAGATCTATTTGTTACAGGTCAGTTGTGTGATCTTGCACAGGAGCCCTTTTAACCTCATTTAGCCTCAGTTTCCCTACCTGTATAAAGAGAAAGAAAGAGAATTTCCTGAGGCTTCTTCCAGCTCTTCCCTTCCAAAGTGTTTTGAGTAAACACAGTCATATAGCTGATTGCAGCTTATCTCTTCCCAAGTAATTCCTTATTTTGGCCCCTGGATTCACCTACCCATGGTCTGTTTGCCAGTGAAGTGTCCTCTGATTAACGGACAAGTTCTGTGCCTCTCTAAACCTCAGTTTCCCCTTTAGTCACTATGCTAAATCCCGAGAGACAGCATAGAAGACACAGCCACGTTCTCAAGGAGCATGCTGTTCAGAAAAGCAGCAGGTCTGCCTAGAGAATCTCTAAGGCGTGCTCCAGATCTGCTGTCTTAGGATACTGTAATTGCATGCACTTCAGGGACTACCATCTTCCACAACTAAGGCTGGTAATAAAGAAAATCATTTGTATTTCAGAAGCTCTGTTCAAAGATATTGTACACCACAGCGACAACATCTGCCATCTTGTCCAGTGGAAGACTCTGAAACACCCAGCTGTGAACATAGTCTTTTAAACTTCCTTTAGAAGACAGGTAGCAGAAAAGCAAGCTCAGGTGTCAGCTGCAAATGGCCTTTTTCTCCAAAGAGTTGTTTAGACTTGAGTTTCTTTCTGAAATTGGAGTGCAAAAGTTCAGAGTTCTACTATGATTCTCCAATAGTTCATCAGTATTCCTGGCCTGTCCTACAATCACGAGAGTCTTTGACTTTTCACCTGCAGTGATGCACTGTCCTGGGGACACGCATGCCCTCACACTCTTTCTTCCTTCGATCAACACATGTATATGTGACACAGGCCAGCAGAGAAAGGACTGGGCCAATGTAATGATCTCAAACAGGTTCAAACCTGTCCCTGAGGCTGTGTCAGCACCATGCTGTAGCTCAAAGCAAAATTAGGTCATATGCTAAGACAATGGGCATAAAGTAGATAGAGTCTCTCCAACTTCTCAGACTTTGCAAGTCAAGATAGACAATCAATCAGATGAGGCCACCTTTTCTCACAACTCCAAGGACACACAAACACACACTCCCTGTGAGTTCCAAAGAGCAAAGGAATCCTAGAATAGCTTAAGGAAGACTGTTCATTCTACACCTCTCCCTGGCATAACGAGTGCCCAATGATCAGGACACAGGCATCCCAATTGTAGCCCCCACTCACAGGGCAACTGGCTTGGGATCTCTGAACCTTGACTTCCTCATCTATACAATGGACCATGCACTCCTGGAGTGCACTAGCTCAGAGGGCTGTTGGTGAGAATAAGACAAGACGATTCCAGGGAGCACCCCAGAGCGACGGCTCAGGGTGAGATATGGTTTGAATCTGTGCCCCCACCAAAATCTCATGTTCAGGTGTAATCTCCAGTGTGGGAGGTGACTGGATTGTGAGGGCTGTTTCTCATGAATGATTTAGCACCACCCCCTTGATGCAGTCCTCACAATACTGAGAGCTCTCCTGAGGAGATCTGCTTGTTTAAGAGTACAGCACCTCCCCCCTGCCTTTCTTGCTCCTGCTCCTGCCCCTGCCATGTGTGACTCTCCTTCCACCATGATTAGAAGCTTCCTGAGGCCTCCCCAGAACCTGAGCAGATGCCAGCATCATGGTTCCTGTTACAGCCTGTGGTACCATGAGCCAATTAAACCTCTCTTCTTCATAAATGACACAATCTCTGGCATTCCTTTATAGCAATTCAAGAACAGACTAATACATGGTGCCAGCAGTTTCTGGTCCTCATGACTCAGACCTTCCCTGCATGGGATCAGGTCTTCCAGAAAGCTTCATCCTGGTGGTTATTTTATAACTAACAAGAGAAAGCTTTTTCTAAAAGTTTCCTTGGGCATTCTACCCTCTCTTGTTAATATTCATTTTTAATTATTCAAAAATATGTGATTATTGTAGAAAATTCGAAACATAGAGGTCCCTCTTTGAGATCTGTCTTTTCAAACTGTTTAGAATGTATGCGCACAAACGTACTTGCTGGAGAAAGTACTCACACACACAGACATCATTTTTAACAGAAGTTGTACAGATATTGTATTGGCTTCTTTAGGTGCTGTTTCCAAGAAATGAGAGAATGCAAAAATATTAAAGGGAGACTTACATATATCCAAATAAAGCTTGTGCTACTATTACTGGTCTCTTCTTCCTAAAAGTTCCAGATGTTTTTAGGAGCAAATATTAGTGTGCTATCTCTCCACAATTGATTACATTCCCATTAGTAATGATAATGTTATATAATAAAATATCCAGATGCATAAAAATGATAATTGCTGAATCAAGGGCAAATAATTTCAGAGCAAGGATAAGAAGATGAAACAAAAAGGGCTTAAACTGTAACTCAGTAAATCTGTCATTATCCAGGAAAAAGTCTAGATGGTTTGCTTTCAACTCATTTATTGAGTCATATTAATGATTGCCACATACTCAGCTGGGGACCTTTTTCTGGGACCCAGTGCCCCCCACCAAAAAAATCAAAAGTCACTTGAGCTGAGAGACTGTCACATCCCAAAGGATGCCAGCCTTGCCCAGAAACTCTGACTCCAGTGACTTCTAAGCAGAGCTATACCTGGCCTGAAGTCTCCCCGTGGACTGGAAGACCATCTAACAAAAACAATTGCTCCTTTCTGCCTCTTCAAACAAGAGGGAAAGACTTTGGCATCATAAAAAATGAAATAACACCATGCTGAACAGAAAGAATCCCTTTTAAAGGCCATTAAATACAAATTGCCCTCCTTGCCGCTAACGGTTTCAATTAACACCGAAATGTTCCGCCAGCCTAGCTGCAGCCTCTCCCTGAATCAAGATCGCATCATCATTTGCCTGTTTGTTCAAACACAGAGCTAGACGGGACAAATTTATGAGCATAATCCCATTTAACATGGTGACTACACATTCTCGCTGGCGGGAGTGAAGCGCATTTGTCAGAGCGATTACATTGCCAGCATGAAACTCCGGGATCCCCGCTCTTCCTAGCGTTTCTAACTTCACATCTACTCAACGGCTCCGAGGTCAGATCATCTTTTTCTAGGAAAACCTTCCTGGACCCTGCTCCTGTGGGTTAAGGACACCCAACGGCATGGCAGCATCCCCCAGATTCCCTGGCTCTGTTGTAAGTTCCTTGTGATTCTGGGAGCAGGAGGAGATACCAATGTGAACCATGGGATTTCTTTTAAAGAGGGAGCTAATATTCTGTTAAAAGCAAGACTCAAATCTGAAAGAGCGCTGTGTTCTGCAGCAGGTCCCCATAAAAATATCTCAGTAAATCTACTGCTGCTCCCTCTTGGCTCTGAGAGGGCAGGGATGGCACGATCCTGTCCACATGTCTTCTCTCATCCTCATTGCCTGGCACATGCTGGGCACATGTCGAACGAATGATCAATTGAATGAACAAATGAATAAATGAATGAACAAATGAAAGAATTAACGAACGAATGAGTTTCCAGGTATGAAAATAGGCAGTACAGGCAGAGGGCAAAAGGAAGAGTGGAATGTGATTGTTTCTTCCAAACAAAACATTTTTTAAGTTGTATCTGTCCATTTTTAATTTTAGCTTCATTGATTCCATTTCATCTTTTCCTTGCCTCAAACTGACTCAGATAGGTCCTTAGAAACCATTTTTTTTTTTTTTTTTTTTTACCCTGTAATTTTATATACAAGGAATACGATGCCTGAAGAGGTAAACTTACTTATTCAGGGAAACACGCTAGTTCATTTTTACGACATTTTACAACACTGAGTTTTTTTATAGATTGGTCTTCTGTGAAAGCACAAAGTCCTCCCATATCCTCCTGGTTATCTCCACCAACCAGAACATTAGAATTTACAGAAAACAACCCTCCTTCCACTTCTATGTTAAAATGTGAAAAGAAATAGCTGGTAGAGCATTTATATACTAGGTTTCGCGAAATCTTCCATCCCAATTAATTGTAAGGCACACACTTATTTTACACACTGCTGAGGAAAAATGCTGCAAGCACATGTTTCTACTACTTAGAAGTTCTGTGTCATACCTATCAAAAGAGCTCTTTTAGACTTATTTATGCACTTTTATCGGTCTTGTTTGTAACTTACGAAGAAAATATCAGCAAAATAAATTGTTTGCCGCATTTCTACAACTGCTTCACATTCAGGGAATGATGCTTTTATATCACTTTTTGGCTCAATTATTGATGGACAGCCTTTTCCACCATTTTGTCATCTGTACCACCAAAGGCACTGATGAGATGGCTTTCCTTTAAGCAAGAAAGTCTCCCTATCATCTCAGCTTCCCTTCCAAGCCACTATTCACCTCTCTGAGTTCTGTAGTTGGTGCTTACTTGCTTGGCTGGCATGAAAGGCATGATAGGCAATCTTTTTGCATTGTCTCAGAAGGCAGAGGCAGGCATCCAGCTCTCCCTGCAGATGTGTCCTTTTCGATTCCATGAAACACTTCGTTGCTGCTTTGCAAGAACATGAGGAATTGCTGTCATTCCTTTAATGACAAGTCATTGTTTCCCTAACGCCAAATGTGTGGCCCACTTCTCTGCTTCCATGTCTTTCTTTGTACACATAACTTTCTGCTTCGATGCCAAATCATCGTATCTTCCTAAAGAAATTTTAAGCATCTGTGAAACTCCACACATATGGTTGCAGCAATGCGCAGAACACATTTGCAGAGGACCAGATACAGAGGGCGACAGACAAGTTTGCATGTGTGCAGGTCAGGGAAGCCTTATTAGGATGGCTACCTGGCCCACAATGAGAAAACAATGATATTACTATCAGATGCATTCTGACTTCTAATATGTTAAAATGGGAAAAAAAATGCACACCTTAGAAATTAGGAAACAGAAGCAGTTTAAGCCTGTGTCAGAGTTTCTCCTGGGGAATCCTTTTGTTCTAGATTATTATAGGTTTTGATGTTTTCATTAAAATTCCAGAGGTGCCTAAAATACCTCACAAAGGAAAGGTAATCAAGGCATTTTTTTTTTTTTTGAGACAGTTTCACTCTGTAACCCAGGCTAGAGTGCAGTGGTGCCTCCATACCTCACTGCAGCCTCAAACTCCTGGGTTCAAGTCATCCTCCCACTTCAGCCTCCCAAATCCCTGAGATTACAGGACTGAGCCAGTCCACCTGGGCAATGCAGAATTTTAAAAGGTATCTGCAAACCAATGCAAGCAGCATTTCTCAAGACTGGCTGGGCATTAGATGCAACTGAGAAATTGAACTAACAAACCAACAACCAATGCTGGCCCCAAATTGGATCTCTAGGAGTGGGGCCCAGGAGCCAGGTAATTTTGGAAAACTCTCTAGGAGGTTTCAGTGCACAGCGTACGTAGGTTGAGAACCTCTGACTAATATGGAAATAAGGAATCTTCTGGATTTCTAGAAAGCAAATTCCTAGTGCTTTCTATGTACAATGAAGAGAGTTGACCTTCCTTGGAAACGCCTCAATGAAGCAGCAGGTGGCTCCAGGCTACCTTCATTTGGGCAGTACATGGTGCCAAGCACCTCTGCCCCTCTTTTCTTTCCTTTTTTTCCCTCTCTCTGTTTCATGCTGGCTTGGCAACCTTGCCGCACAGATCTATTTTTACCACGGTTCTTCACTGGGCTTTTAAGTCTTTTCAACTGTCATTCCAAACCATGTGTGCCCTATCATGTATGGAGAATAGACGTTCAGGATTCTCTGAACTCAGGTCCCGGCTGCAGTGTTTCCGGCATCCTCCCTGTCCCCACCCCTGCCTCCCCTCTGTCCTCTGTGAGGTGGTCCCACCTTGTCTGACTCTGCGGTGCCCGGGAAATGAATGGCAGAAGCTCAGAGGTTGCGCTGGATTCTAGCATCTGCTTTAGTGTTATCTCTTGCTAGCTGCAGACAACATGCACAGATCAAAACAGAGGGTGCCTGGGTCTGGTGTCCGAGAAAACCCTTCTGCAGTTTTTTTTTTTTTTTTTCAGTCACTTCCTGGGTTACCTTAGCTCACGTTTGTAAATAAATAATGACATTTGTGTATTGCATGTTTGGGGGTTCCAATCACAAAATGAAAAGAACTCGTTTTTAGAAACTGGTATGTAATAGTTGTACATACTTTGAAGGTACATGTGGTATTTTGATACCCGTGTACAATGCATCAAGATCAAATCAGGGTAATTGGGATATCTATCACTTCAAACATTTATCTTTTCTTTATGTTGGCAAAGTTAGTTTCTCTTTTAGTTATTTTTCAATATCCAATGAATTACCGTGAACTGTAATTTCCTCATTATGCTATTGACTACTAGACCTTTTTTTTTTTTTTTTTTTGATGGGGACAGAGTCTTGCTCTGTTGCCAGGTGCCAGGCTGGAGTGCAGCGGTGCGATCTCGGCTCACTACAACCTCCGCCTCCTGGGTTCAAGCAATTCTCCTGCCTCAGCCTCCCGAGTAGCTGGGACCACAGGTGTGCGCCACCACGTCCAGCTAATTTTTGTATTTTTTTGTAGAGATGGGGTTTCACCATGTAGACCTTCTTCTTTCTATCTCCCTATATTTTTGTGCCCTTAACCAACTCAAATATCTCATGTTCCTATTCATATGTGGGAGCTTACAAAGTGGATCTCGCCTGGCACAGTGGCTCACACATGTAATCCCAGCACTTTGGGAGGCCGAGGCAGGCAGATCACTTGAGGCCAGGAGTTTGACACCAGCCTGGCCAACGTGGCGAAACCCTCGTTTCTACTAAAAATACAAAAATTAGCTGGGTGTGATGGTAGGTGCCTGTAATCTCAGCTACTTGGAAGGCTGAAGCATGAGAATTGCTTGAACCCAGGAGACGGAGGTTGCAGTGAGCCGAGATGGCACCGCTGTCCTCCAGCCTGGGCGACACAGTGAGACTCTGTCTCAAAAAAAAAAAGAGGATCTCATGGAGGTTTCCAAAGGCTGAGAAGGGAAGCAGGGAGTGGGAGAAAGAACTGCTTATTAAAGATTCCTCAGCCTCCTCCTCATGCCTCTCACATTGCCATTCTGTCTCTGCTTTTGTTTGTTTGTTAAGCTCAAAAGTCCTGCTTAATTTTGCATAATGGGAGCTCAAGCCTGGATATGAGGAGAATTATTTTAAATTCACTCTGCAAGTGCCATCCTGGTGTTTTCAAAGGAAATAGACCACAGTGTGTCCTGTACTTCAGCCCTTTTCCCGTTTAGGGAAAAAAGTGCAGCTCGCTGCCAGCGCTTATTTAATTTTTCATAAACATGCTCTTTGAGGCCGAAGCAAATATACATGATTTTCAATGTGAAAATAAAATATAAAAACTGTTCTTGGAGTTATTTCTAAACAGAACTTGTGTCTAATCCTAAACACAAGTGTCCTAGACACACACCTAATGATGCTCCATTAGGATTAGAGGCAAGAGTATTCTCGGGGCGTTAACGCCCATTGGGATTGTTATGGAAGAGATGCTCCTGACTTTTTTGGGTATTTCACTCAGATTTGGACAGTGCAATTTAAATAGTGACATATCCAAGAAGGTTAAATAATTACATCAATCGAAGGTGACCCATTTCTGCATCTCTCCACGAGATCACAATGAGTTTTCTTTCAGGACACATATAGAGGTATTTACCTACCCCATAGGGTTTTTGTGAACGTTGAAACCAGTGAAAAGGATGTAGCTAATTGCCAGGCGCACGGTTAAGTACATAATAAATGGTAGGTAGATGTTGTAATTATGTTTCTTATTGTTAGCCAACAGTTTCTCTGTCTCCATCCATTTTTCTCTGGACATGTTATATATAGCTAATATGAAAGTTCAAAGACTAGATTTTTCCATAACTTGAAATTTACCTTCTCAACCTTTAGATGGTCCCCTAGAGACAGAATTTATAAGGCACAATTAACCTGTCTTTGAATGTGAATCTTTGCATACAAATTATCTGATTTGCTACAACACACCAATGAATTCCAAGGTTTTGGAGGTTTTCCTACTAGTAAGATCAAGAGCGTCCTCTCCCAAATCTTATTCTTCATAATTGCCTAGTGATTCTGTTTTACATTCTCATAGCAATTTGTGATTTTTCAAGCATTATTACCATATATGTGAACTCCACAACAGTCTAGCCAACAATATATCAGTAATCTTACTTGTCATAGAAGAAAGTTAAGAAGCAGCGTTTAGGTGACTTGACCATTAATCCTAAGTGAGACATTTAGGGATAGCACTAACTTTATCTGCCATGCTTTTGTCGACATGTACTCTTATTCCTATCATTACTGAGTTCAAAATAGTTCTGTTAATATTAAGAAGGACCTCAGGTGGTGACTCAGGCCTATAATCTCAACATTTTGGAAGGCTGAGGTGGGAGCGTCACTTGAGCCCAGGAGGTGGAGGCTGCAGGATTGCACCATTGCACTCCAGCCTGGGCGACAGAGTGAGACTCTGCCTCAGAACATATGAGCAAAACCAAAAACAAATTTAAAAAATATTAAGGAGGCACATGGCTGAAGAAGAATCACTAGATTTTCCTTCCTTCCTTCATTTTACTGCATTTTATGTTCCAAGATGCTTGTGCAGGACGTGCAGGTTTGTTCCATAGGTAAACGTGTGTCATGGTGGTTTGCCGCACCTATCAACCCGTCACCTAGGTATTAGGCCCCATATGCATTAGCTATTTATCCTGACACTCTACCTCCCCGGCCCTTTGACAGACCCCAGTGTTTTGTTGCCCTCCCTGTGTCCATGTGTTCTCATTGTTCAGCTCCCACTTATGAGTGAGAACATGCAATGTTTGGTTTTCTGTTCCTGTGTTAATTTGCTGAGAATAATGGCTTCTAGCTCCATCTATGTCCCTGAAAAGAACATGATCTCGTTCCTTTTTATGACTGCATAGTATTCCATGGTGTATATGCACCACATTTTCTTTCTCCAATCTATCATTGATAGGCATTTAATTCCACATCTTTGCTATTGTGAATGGTGCTGCAAAGAACTTACACATGCTTTATCTTTATACTAGAATGATTTCCATTCCTCTGGATATATATACAGTAATGAGATTGCTGGGTCAAATGGCATTTCCGGTTCTCTGCTAGGTGATTTTTCTTATCTCAAGTTACTGCCTGTTGTCACGGAGTGACAGCTGCCTTGCTACATTTTGCTGCTTAGGATATTAAAAAAAATTAAACCCATGGGGCATTCCAATATCTAATTTAGGTCTTTGGTTTATCCGTTTCTGATTTAGGAAAAAAAAAAAAAGCATAGCTCGCTGCCAGCACTCATTTCTTGGGGCAAATGGAGAATGGATTAAACTCCTCCCAGCCACACCTGCAGGATTCATCTGCTCATGACTATCAGTGTGAACGTTTTCTGTTTTGCCCTCTTTTCCTGCTTGGCATTTTTTTTTTTTTTTTTGAAACTGACAGAAAAGCCAGGGGTAGCAAAGGGCATAAAAGGTGTGAGTGGAGGAGTTAAAAAGTGACGTGGCCCATTCACTCAAATGATAAGAGCTTCCTCATATTTGATGACATTATATTTGATGCCAAGCCAGCTTTACAGTCTCCTGAACAGTTCACGGTGTGCCAAGCTTCAGGCAGAGCACCCCTTCTCTGGATGAAATAAATGTGGCTTCCAGTGGCTTGGTGAGTCTGTGGCATGGTGACATCTGTTGTTCCTATTTAAAACCCAAGGGTATACCACCTTTTTCTGTCTGAGCCGTTGGCTTTTAAAAATACTTAAAAACCAATCAGTGACTAAATTGCATCTGAAGAGCTATTTCAATTATAGAATGGAGGCAGTTCCTCAGCAACCGAAGTATTTAAGAGCTGCGAAAATTAATGTGCATTTGAATGCTGATTTTCAGAGTATAATACACTTTGTAATTCATTTAAATGTATTCTGTGGGTTTTATTCTAGCTTAAGGCACAGCAGCAGTCCTTGACTCATCATAAAACTACATTTTGAAGGATTTTTTTATAGAAAAGTATTTAAAACCTAAGAAGATAAACTGAGTGGAAGCATAATTGGTCGGAATCAGAATATAGATGGGTTCTTCTCCTTGAATAACGTAACTTAAAAGCACTCCTGTGGGTGATCGTCGGTCCTTAAAGAGACAACCTGGAGTTTGAGTTTTATCAAATGAAAATCCCATCTAAAATTGCCTTTTCCTTGGTTGCCCGGCCACAGATGCAGCCTTCGTGCTTTCTAACTAGGAGCCACGCTATTTATCGAAAGCTACTGACATGACAGATAAATCCAGTAGAATTAGTGCCTCCATTGGCTGGTGGGTTTTAAAGCTGAGTTAATCAAACATAAACGTTTTGCCCCAAAGCCATCGGAAGCAGTACATATGTTGACAGCCCGAAGAAGGTAGAGTCAGCAAAGGAAACAGCTGCTTTTGCTCAGCAGTTGCCAAAGCTAGGATTACAAGGATGTGAGTGGGTAAGGAAGAACGAGCAGGAGGAGGTGCTCTGGGGGAACATGCCAGGCCCTGGGTCACCTTTCTGCAGCCTTTAGCGAGAAATCAGGGAAGGGCGGATTCGAACCAGAGACCATGGATGCCAGGAGAAACCTGTGCCCTCGCCTCGTTCAAGCCCTCCCTCCTGTCACGTAGCAGATGAGAGACTGACACCTCAACATGGAATGACAGTAGCTCCCCCACGGTCTGAAAGTATTAAATGGAAATTTCCAGAAATAGCCAATTCATGCCTTTTTAATGGTACCCTGTGCTGAGTAGAGTAATGAACTCGTGTACTGTTCTCTGACCTGCCTGGGACACGAACTCTTCCTTCGTCCAGCGGATTCATGCTATCTGCACTATGCACCCACCGGTCACTTGGTAGCCACCTTGGTTGTTGAGATGGGGAAAACCCAGTATGTGAAGGGTCCAGTACTACCTGCTCCAGACATCCATCACGGGTCTTGGAACAGAGCACCTTTGGACAAGTGGCTGCTGTGCTGCCAGCTCACACGAGGAACCACGCCTGGAACCCGGGTGTCCAGGCTCCCTAACCAGCCCCTAGAAGGATCCAGACAGTCATTCTCTCTACCTTGTTCCACATTCATATGGATAAAAAGAAGAAAAAAAAACCCACATGCTTCTGTACAACTTCAAGCATTGTCTGGGGTTACTTCTGACTTTGATCAGTCCTAGATTCAATACTATTTCTGTTTGATTTGCTTGAGTTGCATTTTAATCAATGAACTGCCCAGAGCAATGCACAGAGGACATTCTCTGGTTTCCACAAATGCCTCTTTCCTGAAGCTAATTATTCTGTCTGCTTGAAGTCAACATGGCTATAAATGGAGTCCCTTAATGCCCTTGAAGACAGAAGGAAGCTCCTTTCACAGCCTGCCCTGGAATTTCCACTGCAGTCTTCTGGAAAAGAGATTCAGAGTCGCCTCACTGGGCCCCACGCAGACCAGTGAAGCAGCTCTTCCTCCATTTAACAGGCAGGAACCCGGCGTCAATGTGGAGTGCGTTTCACTGGCATTATAGAGAAATTAAAGAGAGAACCACAGCCTCTGTGATCAGAGAGGGCCAGGATCAATGGATCAGAAGTATCTGGGAACTCTGTATTGCTCACATAAAAATAAGGATCCCCTAGGGCTTAGCAGAATGTTTATGGGATTTGGTTGAACTCAGTAGTCACAGGTAAAGCATAGTTTGGAAGATGCTAGGAGCACCCAGCTGGGACTGTCCATCTCAACTCTCCAGACTCAGGAAACCAATAGTTCAGGGATCTAAAGAAGCCTTAGGCTAGTGCACAGGCTGGGCTAAGAGTGTGGCTTCCCTGAGCTCTGGGTCAACTTTCCTGACCTCTGCTGGGCAACTGAGATCTGTAGGATTTTCGAGCTGAGCCATGACAGCCCAAGGCCTCTGTGCTCTGGCCCCAAAGGGCCCCCACTCCCCAGGCAAACCTAATATCACAGCCCTGACGGAGTCCCAGGTACCTCCTGCCCATGAGGCCTCCATTGCTATGCTGGAGAGCTGGGCCTCTCACAAGGAAACCATTGAGTCTGCCTCTGAGCTGTAGACAGGGGTGGCTTTCATGGAACTACCCACTGCTCCCCCGACAGAACTGGGAACAGAGAGCGCTATTTATAAGCATTCTGGTGGCAATTTCCACAGTGAGGAGGTGAGGCTGGTTTCTGATTTACGCCTTTCCAGCCAGCTGTCCCCCGTCAGACTGCACATGCTGGCGTGACATTTCCCTCCAGCCAATTTCATCCTGAAAAGTTGTGTTTCTTTCACACTTGAATGAAAAGTAAGGCTCTGACTCCAATCATCCCTCATCCCTCCCCCCTATAAAACTGCAGTTTCCCAGGTTCTATCGAATTTGTGCTCATGTCTTTCTAGGCTTTGGGAGACAACACACACTTTATCAGGGCTTCTGTGGTGAGCCGTGCGGGTTTCCTTTGTAAATTCACTTAGAGAATTTAATTAAGAATTTGGGGAATAACTGGGATCTGATTTTTAAAAATATTCCTTATTTATTTTTTTTGTTTTCTCTGTATTTTTTAAAGCAAAGAATATCCAGCCAGCACAACATGGTGAAACCCAATCTCTACAAAAAATAGAAAAGCTTAGCCAGAAATGGTGGTGCATGTCTGTAATCCTGGCTACTTGGGAGGCTGAGGCAGGAGGATCACTTTCAGCCTGGGAGGTTGAGGCTACAGTGAGCCAAGATCACACCACTGTACTCCAGCCTGAGCAACAAAGTGAGACCCTGTCTCAAAAGAAACAGAGAGAGAGAGAGAGAGAGAGAGACAGACAGACAGACAGACAGTGAGAGAAAAAAAGAGAAGGAAGGAAGGAAGGAAAGAAAAGCAAAGAATGTGTCAAAGGTAGGTATTAGTAGGTAATTGAAAGGCAAGCAGACTTTGACAAAAATGATAGGGTAAGAGAAACACCCAGTTATTTCAGTGTCTTAAGTCAATGGGATGGCACCAAGTCCCCAACAACACGAAACGGAAAGTTGCTGTTAAGAGATGACTTTGGAAAGGATGAATGCCAGGGCTGCAGGAGAGGTACACATGATCTGGGTCCTCACAAAACAGGAACTGTAATACATCATGACACATCCCTGGGCCAGTTACTTTGGGAGGTCAAGACAGGAGGATCACTTGAGGCCAGGAGTTGGAGGCCAGACTGGGCAACATAGCAAGACCCCATCTCTAAAAAAATTAAAATATAAATCGGGCCTGGTGGCTCACACCTGTAGTCCCAGCTGCTCAGAAGGCTGAGCCAGGAGGCTCACTGGAGCTCAGGAGATTCAGGCTGTAGTGAGCTATGATTGTACCGCTACACCCCAGCCTGGGTGACAGAGCAAGACCCTGTCTCAAAAAAGATAAATATATGACACATCTCTAAGGCTCTCTGGATATTCCATAGAGCCCCGAGCTTTGGCCTTAGAGGAATTATAAGGCCCAATCAGCTAGCTACAAGTCTGTCCATTCTTATGTAACTTCACACGAGCCTTATGTTTTTGGTTTAGATGTTCTATTAGTGACACATGGCAAACTTTCAGGAACCTATATTACAGCTTATGAAGTGAGAATCTAAAAGTGAATAATATATAGTAACTGTGAAATTCTTCGAGTTATCTGAAATATATCTGCTATAAACACAACAGAAATACTTTAAGATCTGAAGGCAGACTAAGGAACAGGGTAAGAGAAGGTATATTCAGAATAAAATTCTACCCACACCTCCACTTTGGTAGTGTGTTTAGGCCAGGCATGGTGGCTTGTGCCTGTAATCCCAGTGCTTTGGGAAGCTAAGGTGGGTAGATCACTTGAGCTCAGGAGCTCAGGATCAGCCTGGGCAACATAGTAAGCCCTCTGCTCTACAAAAAATTACAACAATTAGCCAGGTGCGGTGGTGCATGTCTATAGAGTCAACTACTTGGGAGGCTGAGGTGGGAGAATGACCTGAGCCCAGGAGGTTGAGGCCACAGTGATACAGTGAGCTGTGATCACACCGCTGCACTCCAGTCTGGGTGGAGACAGAGTAAGACTCAGTCTAAAAAAAAGTGTGTTCAGAAATACTAATTGAATAAGTAAGCAAATGAACGAATGGATGGGTCATTAGCATAGGGATAAGAACCATAGTTCAGACTTTTCTGAGAATGGGAAATTTAAGTAGGATTCAATAGCATCCAGGAGGCAGGAGCAAAATTTCCTTATTAAAGTGTGACAAGAACTCAGATGGTTCTCAAGCTTTCTCTATGTTCTGTTATTAAAGAAGACTTAGAAGTGAGGTAAGACAATAATTGCCACAAAGCATAGGAAGACCAGATGACCGACAAAAATGGTCATTACGCTCTACTGATAGTACCCTCAAGAAACATGGTGTAAATTTATCATCTTTTTTTTGTTACAAAAGATTTCAAGGACATGGAAGAGTGGAAAGAAAAAGCTCTGTTACACCCAACACATTCCCACGTTCACTTTAGATCCTTCTTGTCTTTTTTAAGAAATAAAGCAAAGAGGTGAAGTTGCTGTGTTGGGTTCTTTTCCCTCCCTAATCCTGGTACATCTCCCTTTCCAGGAATAACCGCTTTCCTGAAGTGGGTGTTTATCATTCCAAAACTTTTTCAAAAATTAAATTTTCTTACAGATGTAGATATTCATACATCATGCAGCTTTACATCTTTTTTGCTTTTTTATAAATAGTGCTATGCCATACATATCTTTCTATAACTTGCTTTTCTTATTCGATGTACTTGGAGGATTTATCCATGCTGATTTATGTAGCTCTTAGTAATTTATTTTAAGCGATGTATATTATTTATTGTACTTTATGAATATACCACAATTTACATCTCCATTTTCCTGATGCTATATATTTCAGTCAGTCATTTTAAACTTTTTTTGCTGTTGCAAACAAGGCTTTCCTGAACATTTCTGTGGATGTTTCCTTGAGCATATCACTAAGTGTAACCCCAGGGCAAGGGCTCTCAAGTCTGGCTGTATGTTACCAAGTATTTTAAGTGATTTAACAAAACTACTGCTGCTGGGCCCTACGTTGAATTCTGATTTAATTGGTTGAGGGTCTATAGTCTAGAAAGAGAAGACAGATTACACACAGCATTGTATGTTTGGAAATAGCTGGATATGATACAAGATAAAAGAAAAATAAAGCAAGGTCGTGCTATAGGGCCTGGATCATCAGGGAAGAGCGTTCCACAGAAGATCCTTCCCGGGATCATCAGGGAAGAGCTTCCTACAACGTCCTTCTGACGTTGAAGCTGAGACTCAATGACCAAGGTGGGTCCATCAGAAGATCTCAGAGAAAAAGCATCATGCTAGAAGAGATGGTCCAAGGAGGTTTATCAGTTTGAGAAATAAGAAGGAAGGAAGTGTGTCTGCCACCAGACCCTAAATTTGTGGGGCTTGGGCAGGAAGATCAAGGCAGACCCATAAACCATACACCTAAAAATTTTAAAGTTATAAATTAGGCCAGGCATGGTGGCTCACACCTGTAATTTCAGAGCTTTGTGAAGCCAAGGTGGGAGGATTGCTTGAAGCCAGGAGTTTGAGACCAGCCCGGGCAACAGTGAAACCCCATTTCTACAAAAATAAAAATATTAGCCAGGCATGATGTCATATGCTTGTGGTCCCAGCTATTTTGGCGGCTGAGGCAGGAGCAGCAGTGAGCTATGGTCATATCTCTGCACTCCAGCCTGGGTGACACAGTGATACCCCATCTCTTAAAAAAAAAAAAGTCATAAGTCAAGCAAACGATTAAAGAACATGTGTTCTATCTTCCTATTTTAACAAATATGGCAGCATAATGACAAAATTTTTAAATATGGACAAGGCTATGGTTCGCTATCTGACAGCAAATGATCAAAATACCAATGACAATTGAATGTATTATTATTGCACGTCTGGGCATCCTGTGGGTAGACCAATGGTGCCTGAATAAGTAATAAAGTAAAGGTGGCTGGGCGCAGTGGCTCACGCCTGTAATCCCAGCACTTTGGAAGGCCGAAGTGGGCAGATCACACTGTCAAGAGATCGAGACCATCCTGGCCAACATGGTGAAACCCTGTCTCTTCTATAAGTACAAAAAAATTAGCTGGGCATGGTGGTGCGTGCCTGTAGTCCCAGCTACTCGGGAGGCTGAGGCAGGAGAATTGCTTGAACCCAGAAAATGGAAGTTGCAGTGAGCCAGGATCGCGCCACTGCACTCCAGCTTGGCAATAGAGTGAGACTCTGTCTCAAAAAAATAAAAAAATAAATAAAGGCAATTCATAAATTATTTCATATTTATTTCTCTAAATTTGTTTAGCTGGATTGATTTCAATAAAATCACTAATTATGTTGTCATAATCAATAGTCACACAATTTGTTTCATTGATAACTAATCTAAAGGATTAAAAATAAAATATAGTTTTATTAAGGTATACATAATTTAAATATATCCTCATTAAAAACATGAATTAAAGTTAAAAAAATTAACTATGATTCATTTCATATGTTTTCCTAAAGGTTTTTTTCTAAACTACAAATCGTGGTTAATCAGTATCAAAATATTTATTTAAAATTACTTAAGAAATTTTAAAGTTTAAACTTTAGAAAATTAAATCTCATTAAACACTTATGAATATATAATAATTTTCAATTCAAGTGTTGGATCTCCATCTGGTTGCTAATGCAAGAATTTTTACCACTTTTCTTGTTACAGCTAGCTCCTTATTATTTCAAAACTTAAGTTTTAGTATTATTTAGTTATGGCGACAGATCATGAGACAGCTGCCATTGAAAAGATGGTTCGTTACAGATCCCAAAAGGAGGGGTATGACACGCTATGGGGGTAACGTGGAGACACTCGGGCCAGTCAGGAGGCAGAAAGAGTAGGGAAAATGCGGACAAGAGCCTGTAACATGGTCTTCATGGGAAGGAATAGTGGAGGCAAGGTGAGCAGGTTAGGATCGGCTAGTTTACATAATTTCAGCAGACTCTGGGGACGTCTCAGAGGAGACCCCTGACCATAATTGCCTGGCACCTGGCACCAGGGTGATTAGGGCAGGGAATAGTGGCTCAGAGTATGAGAATCGGGCACAGGAGGTGCTTAGAAATAATGGACTGGTTTGCATACAAAAGGTGTGCTCACAGGTAAGTTGTTTGCCTTCTCTAGGAACTGGCTAACCCTGGATGGGGAGGGAAGAGTTCCTCCAAACTCAACAAGACCCCAAGATGTCCAAGCATCAAAATATAGGGAAAAAAACATGGATAATATATAGGGGAAAAGCATGGATAATCAACACATATACACCAATTTAAGAGTAAGATGAATTGCTTATATTGCAGAATGTTCCTAGGTGACCTCCGTAACTATTGCAAACACCAGTAGTTCACATGCAGGACCTAAGCCTATATGTCCATGGCCCCAGCTGACTGGGGCTGAACAGCGGCTGCAGCCCTCAGACGGGCACCATCACCCCAGCATTCCAGCCTCCACCACTTCCTGCCATTCCCAAGGCTGAGATCTTGTGTTTCTGCCTTTTGCCACCATGCCTTCCCTGTTGTTTTTCTTGCAGTAAGGAAGAAAATGAAAGCTATCTTGTATTCACGTTTCGGAGAGCTGATAAAAGCTGCTGCACCAAGAGGCCGAAGCTTTTAATCACAATGAGAAAGAACACACTTCTTTGCCATACAGTCCTGTATGTTTAGTATTAAAAAAAAAAGTGGCATGAAAAAAGTTTGTCAATGGAATATAATTTAGAAACTCAATATGAAGCAATTCACAGTAAGTTTCACCTGAATCAGGAATGACAAAAAAAAATCAAATGAAATGAAAAACAAAATAAAATTTCAAGGGGTTTATTTACAGTGTCAGTAAAATAAGCAATGCTGCTCGGGAACACAGTTATATATTAAGTGAAAACTTGGCCCAGACCTTAAAATCTTTTCAGCTGGTGAGTTTATAATGAGCAGCTACAGAGGGTGCATGGGCATGGGAGAGAAACAAGCATTTACAAATGTAACCAGAGTTGCTTTTGTTCTGAACTCAGAACAAAAAAGCAATAAAGCTGAGAATTTTCAGGGCAAATTGCTTAAAAATAGATGGTGCGGTGGCTTATGCCTATAATCCCAGTACTTTGGGAGGCCAAGGCAGGCAGATCACCTGAGGTCAGGAGTTTGAGACCAGCCTGGCCAACATGGAGAAACCCCGTCTCTACTAAAAATACAAAAATTAGCCAGGTGTGGTGGTGCATGCCTGTAATCCCAGCTACTCAAGGAGGCTGAGGCAGAGGGCTCGCTTGAACCCAGGAGGCGGAGGTTGTGGTTGGCCAAGACAGCGCCACTGCACTCCAGCCTGGGCAACAAGAGCGAAACTTCATCTCAAAAAAAAAGAAAAATTATATAATATTTTCTATTACAGTTGAGCCAAACACACATGATAGCTGCCAGTTAGTTGTATTTCTTCATCTTTTCCATTGAGTTTTGATATGACCAAACCTCTGGACATGGTGCCAGTGATAGCTACACGTATCAAGACATGACGTGTGGTATTGAGAAAAGTTTTGGAAAATTTAATGTGTACTGGTCCCAATTAGTAAATTGAATTACAGATAAGATATGGTCAAGGTCAAAGTTGGACTTGCTACTGTACTTAACTCCAAAATGTGAATAGTATGCAAAGGCTATTGTATTTAGCCATCTGTTAAATCATTCACTCAGGAATAATTGTTTGTAATAAAACTTTAAGAAACACAACATCTTTAACACTATCTGCCCCTAGAGGTAAAACCAGAGACAGTCTATACCTGTTGGACTCAAAGTGTGGCATGGTATTATAACATGGAAGTCAGATGATCTGGTTGTGCCATGGTGACAGAGATGTGTATCAAGCTTTGGTTAAAATAGACATGTTAATTTAATACAAAGAAAAAAATCTCATCACTTTCACCAGCAAAGCGTAAGTACAAGTTTAGTCCTTTGGGTTGACATTAACATGTCCCATGAACTTTTAACTCCTTACAAAGTTGTTCACATGACATTTCAAAAGAAGTCATATAACTCAGTTTCCCTCTCAAATCCCTTTTCCAAAATGAAAGTGAAACACTTCCAAAATTACAGATTTGAAGACTGAATGGCAAAAGAAAAAACAAATCTCAGATTTCACACTTTATGGAATGTACTTACATTGTTCAATGCACACTCTGATTTAACATAATTTGAAGAAAAACTACAAATGGAAGTGACTGTATTACACGTCACTGAAAAGTAAATTTTACAATGATGTTAGAAAAGCAGAATTTGACAAATAGCTCGAGAGTACTTTAACGATGAAAACCACTGTGCAAGAATCTATCCACATTTAGAATACTATATTTGTGAACAGCTGGTTTTCATTATGAAACTGCATAAAACTAAATGTCACTGCCTGTTAAAGGTTTAAGGATGAATTCTGGTTTATATAGAACACAAAACCTAACATTGTCATGTTTATACAAAAAAATTAAAAAGAACTGTTATGTTTCTATATCCTAGTCAAAAGCATGATGAATGACAAAAAAATCATAGCATAAATCAAAATTATAATCAATTACATATTGAAATGTATTAACATATTTATGACATATTAAGTACATTTAACTTTTAATTTCAAATTGATAACATATTCTCTACTATTAAACATATTTTTGTTATGACCTTATAATAATACATCTTTAAAAATAGAGAAAGATTGACTATATTTCTGGTAGCTCATTTTTCTTCTACTCAATTCATTTCACTCATTTATTTCTACCTTCCTGGCCTTATAGATACATCACTGTGTGATCCCTGCTGTAGACTGTGAGTTCCCCCTGGACGGAGACCCAGGCAGTATATGATTCCACCAGCTTCCCCATTTGCTCTTCGATGATTCATCAATGACAGCAATATTTGTTGGTGTCCTACTATCTATCTGGCACTGTAGCTAGTGCTGCAGTTACAAAAATGGGTAAGATGATTCCTGTGCAAGGAGCTCAGATTCCAGGTGGAAATGGAGCAAGTATTCAGTAGATGTCTGAATTGAATTGATTAGCTGTCTTGTACCGCAATGGCCAAAAAAAAAAAAGTTCTGAGTTACAAAATCTACAAATCTGGAAGAGGTTCATTGCAATGTAGATGGTAATATAACAGCTTATAAAATTCATTCCCAAGAGAAAAATTATTCCTGTCTTCAGGGTTTGATTTGCAAAAGCATCTGGCACAATGGCAAGCAGCAAATTTTGCATTCATGATGAGTAAAATTTAAGTCCCTGAAGCTAATTAGTAAATTAGCATATAGGCTCATTCACCTGAGCCCCCTCCAAGCCCTTTCCTATGGCTGTGGCACAAAGTAAGCTTTCCCCAGGAGATGCCACTGAAACATATGTCTAAATAAATATGCCTTTGTCTTCACTGACATCTGAATCTATTTCTTTTTGTCATCACACTTGGAATCCAGAGGACTGCACTTCTAAGCCTGATGCATTCAGCTCCACACAGTTAACCAGTGAAGAGTACTTACATTCCTGTCCCCCATCCCACATAAACTTTTCTTTAGGTTAATTGTCTCTTAACACACAGCTGGGCTGCTATTAAAGGAAATAGACTGGTAGCTTTTTCACGACCTAAGAAGTTGCCCAAAATTTAAAGACACAGATGAATATAAAAGATGACACGGAGGCTTCTGAGGTCCAAATGGAAATATGGAAATTAATTACATGCTATTTTTTCTATCTCAATTTAAGAAATATTTAATTTCTCATCATTAATTGGCCCAGAAAATATGGTAGTCAGTTGTTCTTTGATCTCCTATACTTTTTTTTTTTGAGATGGAATCTCACCCCGTGGCCCAGGTGGGAGTGCAGTAGTGTGATCTGGGCTCACTGCAATCTCCACCTGCTGGGTTCCAGCGACTCCCCTGCCTCAGCCTGAGTAGCTGGGACTACAGGTGCACATCACTATGCCTGGCTAATATTTTGCATTTTAGTAGAGACAAGGTTTCACTATGTTGGCTAGATGGTCTCGATCTCCAGACCTCGTGATCCGCCCACCTCAGCCTCCCAGTATACTTTTTAGCTATTTGCTAGCATTGGCCTTCTTCCACCATGTTAATCCACATAACCCAGCTGAATACTAGTATAATTCATGTTATTTTATCAAGTTCCCATTCTATGCAAAGTGCTGTAGGCAGGAGAGCAGCTAAAAAGGTTTTCCATCAAAGACAGAATGAAGGATGAATGCAATTGATCAAGTGAAAAAGGCAATGTATGAAATGCAGGCAGTTCACGAAATTATGAAATATCATGGTGGACAAAAGGAAAACATAAATTGTTTGGATAGCTGGGGTAGCAGAGAAGGAGCAGATACCCCATCTGCCTGGGACCTGGGGCTTGATCCAGCAGCCCAGGAGCCAATCCCTGCTCAAGGGACAGTTTGCTTCAGAGTCATCAGGGGATTTAGAAAACACCCACACACAAAACTTTATCTTTTTGTCTGGCCCACACACAAGGGAGATTAGATTCAGTAGGTATCAGGTTGGGACCCAAAAATATTTATTTTTCTAAATGCTTTCCAGGTTTCAGTTCAAGATGGCACACTGAGAACACGCATGTGCCTCCCTGAAACTTTACTGAAATTGTTGTAAAGAAGGACTACATGATTTACCCACAACCATGAAGAGAACAGAAAAATTGCAATGGGGACAGAGTCTGTAATCTTTTACTTAAAGGAAAGGCTACAGCAGTTGTAAAGGCCACAATTTCTGGCAGAGATACAGAAAGCCTTCAAAACTGGTGTGAGCAGGAGTGGGTAATGAGTCATATGACAAGAAGAAGGTGATTAGAAGACTGTCTAGGGAAGAGTTGAATCTTCCACTTCCAACTCATGAAGAATAACTGGTAGCCCAGCTGCTTCTTTTTAGACATTTTTTTTAACAGCAGATTTAGGTTCACTGTGAAATTAAACAGAAGGTACAGAGAGTTCCCCTGTACCCCCAACCTCCACACGTGCACAGCCTTGCCAGATATGAACATCCCCCACCAGAGGGTACCTTTGTTCCAACTGATGAACCTACATTGACCCATCATTATCACCCCAAATCTAGAGTTTACATCATGGTTCACACTTAGTGAGCATGTTGTACGGGTTTGAGCAAATGTATAATGGCACGAAGTATCCACCGTTGGAGTATCAAACAGAGTATTTTCAATGCCCTAAAACTCCCCCATGCTCCTCCTAGTCATTCTTCTTTCACCCCAAACACCAGTGCACCCTGGCCTTTAACTAGATAGTAAAGATGTTCTTTGAATGAAATTTTTTCCAGAAATCTGAGAGATGCCATTTCTAGCCTGATTAACTTCTCCCTGGCTGAAGGCACAGGAAGACAAGCCTTCTCCACAGTTTTCCTGGGACGTGGGGAATGAGAATACCCCCACCCTGCTACAAATACTCTTGGGGCTCATACCTCACCAGGGACCCAGAGGAAGTATGGAAGAAGATGAGAGCTGATGTTAATTCTACTCCTGTTGCATCGCAGCCTCAGGACAACTAATGATGTATGGCTTTTATGGTGATTCCTATCAACTTATAAAGGTGTCATAAGAATTTTAAATAGAGCTTCAAAACAACCTAGCTCAGGCTGAGGCTGCCCCTTCTCTCCTGTTACTGGCAATGGGAATGAGACTTTCCCTTTAAATTATATGTCTCAGAGAAGAAGTTGTCCTCTGATAGGTAAAGGGGTTAAAAACAAGCCAAAAGCTCCCATTTGCAACTTCTTTGATTATCCTTGTTCGTTCCCTGGAGAAGAAAAGAAACCAGTAGGGGCAAGTGGTTATCGCTGGAGGAACCCAGCACTAGATTTGGCTGGAGAGGAGACGGGGATTGGGAGTCTTAAACCCAGTGCTCTTGGGAATCCGAACTGTCGTGTGAACCATAACATCAAGAGAATCCAGAACAAGGCAAGTTTTGGAAACTGGTGTGAATCAGTCCTCAGTGACTTGCTAAAAAACTCCCCTTTTTCAGAAAAGGGTACTGACCAGGACCAGGGATGTGTTCAGAGCTGCATCCTAATGTGCTGAGAGACTCCTATCCCACCAGAAGACCTGGATGAGGCCGACGCTCAGTCCTTGGAAATGAACAGATGTAGCATGCACAATAAAGATCTGTCACGTAGCAAAGCCATGGGTCCATCTGCATACGACTGCTCAGTATTCTCCCCATCTAAGGCCTGCAGTCCTATATTGAACCCCACTAGGCTGTGGGCCAAAATCTGGGAAACTGCCCTGCTTTGAACAGAATGAGTTAGAAAAAAAATGCCCTTAAAATTATTTAACAATCTCACATGGCAGGAGTGAAGAAAGGAAAGAACTCTCATTTTGTAGTACTGAGAAATTAACTAGCTTTTTTGGTGCAGAGGAGAATCCCTAATTTTTTACTGAAAATAAAACATGCTTAATGCACTTGTTTTTAATGCCTTTTGCTCTACAATAAGGTTTGGTGGCTTATTTTATACCGTGGGTCACTGCAAGCTTTAGGTCTTTTCTTTTCCTTACACTCAGTCAGTCAGTGCTCAAGCTGTCCCGATGTTGCACACATCTGAGTGTGTGTATGGGAAGGTGGGACTGGAGGTTGAATACACCTCTTTGCATGTGTCTCTAGTGAGTTTAGTTCTGGTAGGTTCTAACCACTCCTCTAGCCTTTTGAAAAGAATCGGTCAGCAGCTCACAAACTTGGCTTTGTCTGTCCATAAATAAACCACTCTTCATCCCACAGTCCATGTAGGAAACCCAAACAGCCCGAGACCCAGGGAAGACTGGTACAGCACAGCTTTAGCACCATCTCCACCCACCCCTTCTCTCCACAAGAGACCACTGAAAATGCCTCCTGGATTCCAAGCTCCAAGCAGTCTTGAGCCATGCAACAAAGAGAAATCGTCGTTTTAAAGATTCCTTTTTCCATGTGGATCTGTAATGACATTCCACGTGGAGAGGATTTTTGTTTTTGCATTTACATATTCATTTTCATTCTCTGGTGTGACTCCCCACGAGCTTTGCACAAATCCTGCCTCAATACACCTTTTGCTTTCAAAGCACCAGGCACACAGCTATTAGTTTTCATGTCTGTTTGTAAAAGTCGGCCCTAAAATTTAAAATTCAATGGAATCTCTCCACATGGTGAGATCACAGTTGTAAAGTGGCCCTTTTATGACTACCAGGGAAATAATACAATCTTCACTTGCTTTCTGGGGCTGCTGCCTTGGTTACAGCCATGTGGGTTCTCAACAAGCTCTTAATTTGAATGGGCTGTTTATGTTCTGCTTACAGGAGGCAAGCCTAGGTATGAAGTCCACTAACCACAGGAGAGCTGGACTCAGTGAATTACTTTCTTTGCACTAAATACGCTTTATATGACTAGCTCTCCACCCACTTACAGCAACAATGCGAGTGATAAGTGCTTGTGTTGGTGTGAAATAAATTGGATCTCCGATATCTCCAGCACCTCAAGCAGAGACTGATGAGTCAGTTCTATAGACAGATGCTGTCTCCTCTAAGTACAGGAATGGGGTCTGTCTGGAGGGAGTATCTGTCCCTGTGTTCCTGGGGGCACTAGATCACCTGTACACCTGTCCTGGACAAGCTATACATCTGGTCATATGCCCAGGGCCCAATTCTGTGGGGTCAGAACCTTCTGAGTAATTTCAGAGCCTTTTGTGGAATTACTCCTCATATTCACTCCCCCACCTTAATCGTTCACCTGTTGAGAGCTGGGAGGAGAGGAAATGTCACAAGATGGTTTGCCTTCTGCTCATTGATGTTGCAGTCAAAAATTATCTTTCTCACCCGGAGAGATGGTAAAGCCAGACAAATAAAAGAGTGATCGCTGCACAATGTCAAACCAGAAATGAAGAAGAGCCAGAAACTGGGGCCAGCCGGTGGGTTGGAAGTAACAGAACCACATCCACGGGTATATTGATGCCCAGACAAGGGAGGTGATAAGAAGCAGAAGAAACAAGGTGTGGCGGTTAAATTATCTGTAAGTCCTATGGCACTCTTCCCACAGAAGGTAGAGTCTAATCTCCCTCTCCTTGAATCGGGAGCAACCTAGTGACTTGCTTGTGATGGATAAAATGCATCAGAATGGCCCCCTGTGACTTCCGTGGCTGGCTTTCTGCCCAGCTGTCCCTTGGGACAGGTACCTCGGGAGCCCTCAGCTACTGTAGAGGATGCTGACCACCTGGAAACTGCCCTGATACAGAGACCCTGTAGAGGTTGCTGTGCCTGAAGGGCCCAAGGGGTTCCAGACCCCACTGTCTTATCTTCTTAGCCCAGACCCCAGGCATGGAGTGTACACAACTTCAGATGATTCTAACTCCCAGATTCAAGAGGCTGAGGCCAGGTGGGACAGAAACAAACCATTCCCAAAGGGCACCATTAATTAGATCTGTTGTTCTAACAAATCCAGGGAACTGAACCTGGATAGAGAAGCCACATGGTGCAGATTTCAGCTTTCCATAAAAACAAAATAATATAGCAGAAAGAAAGCAAATTATATAAAATCAGAGAGGCCAGGTGCAGTGGCTCAC
Organism: Aotus nancymaae; assembly: GCF_030222135.1. NCBI lineage: Eukaryota > Metazoa > Chordata > Mammalia > Primates > Aotidae > Aotus > Aotus nancymaae. The sequence goes on along the minus strand of NW_026988498.1, from coordinate 3,340,788 downwards.
ATCTATAATCCCAGCACTTTGGGAAGCTGAGATGGGAGAATTGCCTGAGCCCAGGAGTTGGTAACCAGCCTGGGAAACATAGCAAGACCCCATCTCTACAATTTTTTTTTAAACTTAGCCAGGTATGGTGGTGTACCCTTGTAGGTGTTACTCTGGAGGCTGAGGCAGGAGGCTCACTTGAGCCCTGGAGGTCAAGACTGCAGTGAGCTATGATTGTACCACTGCACTCCAGCCTGGGTGACAGAGTAAGAACTAGTGAAAAAAAACAACAACTAAGAGTAAAAATAAAATCATAGGAACAAAACACAGAACCCCACCTTAGCCACTGACAAACTGATTGAGTGGTTTGACTTGTTTGACCTTGAGTTTCTTATTCTTAAAATCATGGTGTTCTGATGATTAAATAAGATAACATATACTTTGGAAACCTATAAAATTGCAAATTCCTAAAATGTGCAGCAATTGTTAATCTTGCTGTACAATATAAAGATCAATGTTCAGAAACTGAATGAGCTTTCTTGAGAGAGGGCTTCTCATCATGAAATCCCACCAACACAGTGTCTGGTGCTTAACGAGTATGTGTCTAGTAAATAAATGAATGAGTGCATTGCCTTGTATGGGTCAATTCTCCCAACAATAGCCAGGATACAAAACCACCAAATACGTCTCAGTGAATGAACAGGCTTTGCTCAAGAATAACTCAATTCTCGGCATTCCTCCACGACAGCCTCTCCACCCACCCTTGCGTCTATAGCCGTCCTCAGTCCACGGACTGTATATGGTTTCTTCAGTCATGGTGGAAATGTGCTGCGCAGATCCCTCTTCAAGGAGGGATTTGCTGTAGAGTGTGGTCAGCAGACAGTCTCAGGCCTTCGCTCCTTTAAGGTTGACCTCAGCTGCAGAGGGTGCTCCAACCCGGGGCCATTCCCTGCTAGGAACAGCCCGCATCTGATGACCGGGTGTGGAAAGCTGCCCAGTTCTGCCGAGCACCCTGAATGGCACCACTCACTCCACAGCTCCCTGAGCCTTTGTTGGGCTGAATGGCGCCTGACTTCCTCCCTCCCGTTCTGCTTCCTCCCTCCCGTCACAGCTATTGTTCCCTAGCCAGCATCTTGCATCCCAAACTTGGTCTTAACATCAGCTTCCAAAAAGCCACATTACTTATTTCAATATTACCAGCACTGAAGCAAGAGCAGTTGAGATTTCTTCATCATCTACCGACTCCAACTGGATAAGGTGAAGACAGAAAAGCATTCTCTTTCTCTCTGCAACAGTAGGGCTTGACATTTTCTGAGACATTTTTTCTGGACACCCTTTAAATGCTGGAGTTTTGGGCAGCATGTTTGGAGGAACTAAACTGTGTTGGTGGTTAGTGTGCCGTTCATCCCAGTTTTCCCAACACTCTACCAGTTAATGGAAAGCAGAGTCAAAACTTTTCAGAACCTTCATGTAAAGCTTATTCTAATTACACAAATAACAGCATCAGAGAAAACAAAGGAAACAACTTCCCCTGGACAGAAGGCAAGGTTGGTGTGTGAAGAAGAATCTCCTGAAGAGGAGTCTGACGATGAAATAGCAGATAAGGATTCTGATGATAATTGGGATGAAGAATTGCCCTTCAGCAATGGAGCGTTCTCCGAGTAGAATTGTTTTCCATTGCCCTGAATAGTCTATGACAGTGCCTCGAAAAGTTACATGACTAGTTAAGGAACACGTTATGTCATCCCAGCTCACTCATACATGACTTGTCATACATGACGGAAGCAAATCATACAGCTCATCATACATGACGGAAGCAAATCTTATGATATAGCAGTTATAAAAAGTGCTCTGTTACTTCCTATTTTGTTTCTTTGTTTTTAATAATGCTTGTTGTGACCTACTAAATTGATTTTATGACCCACCAGGGTCATGGCATTTTTTAAAATGTGTGTGGAAAAATAAAAGCTCTAGTTGATACTTTAAAGTGAAATGTGTTGCATATGTGTAAACACATGATGAGTCTTCTACCTGGTGTTTCTCATTTTTTTCTTTGATGAATGCACAGCAAAAGAAATTAGCATTAGAGTGAACAGGCAAGCTACAGAAAGGGACAAAATTTTTGCCATCTACCCATCTGACAAAGCTTTAATATCCAGAATCTACACAGAACTTAAACAAATTCACAAGAACAAAAATAACCCAATCAAAAAGTGGGCAAAGGATATGAACAGACACTTCTCAAAAGAAGACATTTATGTGGCCAACAAATATAGGCAAAAAAGCTCAACATCACTGATCATTCGAGAAATGAAAACAAAACCACGACGTGATACCATCTCACACCAGTCAGAATGGCGATTATTAAAAAGTAAAGAAACAATAGATGTTGATAAGACTGTGGAGAAATAGGAAGCTCTTACACTGTTGGTAGGGGTGTAAATTAGTTCAACCACTGTGGAAGATAGCTGGCGATTCCTCAAGGATCTACAACAAGAAATATAAACTAATACAGGAACAGAAAACCAAACACTGCATGTTCTCACTCATAAGTGGGAGTTGAACAATGAGAACACATGAACACAGGGAGGGGAACATCACATACCAGGGCCTATTGGTGGGTGGGGGGCAAGGGAAGGGAGAGCATTAGACAAATACCTATTATATTCAGGGCTTAAAACCTAGATAACAGGTTGATGGGTGCAGCAAACCACCATGGCACATGTATACCTATGTAACAAACCTGCACATTCTCCACATGTATCCCAGAACTTAAAGTAAAATGAAAAAACAATATAATGTTTTGCATCTGTTTTCTCATTGCAAGAAACTTTGGTTTTTTGTTTCCATGACTGCTTTTCTCAAAGATGTATGACTTTCATCTCAGCCAACAGCCATATTTCTCTGACTTCCCTCTTGCTCCCGTGTGCGCCAATGGTGGAGAAGGACTCTGTTCAATGACAAAGGCTTGTCACCAAATAAGAGCCTTTCACAATGATTTTGAGAGTCAATATCCCACGCACACATACAAACAGATCATTTTCAGACCCTTTGCTGCCCACAGAGAATTCAGAGAGGCAGAAAGTGTGAGGTTGCAAATGGAGAAGCAGACAGCACTAAATTATTCTACTAAGAAGAGGACCATGGAATATGGGTAGAGTATGAGCTGGAAGGGAGGAAAAGCTAAAGCCGCCCCTGAAAAGGTTGCTCAGAGAGGATTTTTGGGAGGAAAGAATCCAAAAGAAGAAAAAGCAGAGAATGTCTTCAAATTATTTTTATGAGTTTTTTTCCCCCTGTGGAATGCAAATATATAGTTCTACTCTAATTTCATCAGTAACACCGACATTGCTTGCCGGAGCTTGGGTGGTACCTGGAAAGAAACCGAGTCTCGTCTCAAGATAGAGGAAAGAAAGCCCCCTCATGTTTGAGTCCCTCAGGAACATGGTTCCTCTTCTCATCTTCGGGGGTTAATGACAAACCAGTCAAAAGAATAAGACAGACTCCAGCCCATCCAGAGCACAGAAAGGAGAAGTTGGAACCACACAATGGGTCTATAGATATGTTTTTATTTTTTTCCCCCTAAGAGATCACCTTTGAGATAGTTTTGAACACATGCTCAGCTAGCAGTGTCCCTCTCTGGGAGACTCTTTCAGAAGCCTGTTGATTCTCAGTCCAACGAGCAAATGACTTTAGAAGAAAAAAACAGGAAAGGATGAAGAAAGCAGGGAGAAAAAACACATTGGAGGGAGAAAGAGGAAGAAGGGACAGAGAAGCTGTCTGCTAAATTTATTATCTTAGCCTGCATTTTGGTGAGAATATGTACATCAATGGCCCATCTGCTGAGAAAACCATCAGAGATTTTCAGTGATTCAAAGTGATGATAGGACTCACATTTCCACTTCCTTCCAGCTGCAGAGAAGGAGCCCACTTCTAAGAGAAAAATCAATGACCTCACTTGGTTGCCTGGTGAACCAGCTCTCATTTTCTAAGAGCTGAGGATAAAAATTACACCTCCAGGCATTAAGCCTCAGAGCACACACCTGTGTGCGAAACCCCTCCTGGACGGGGACTTAGAGAACTCAGATCAGCTCCCCCAGCTATGTTTGAGTGACCAAATGGCCTCAAGAAAATCACTTCCTTTTCTCCTGCCATGCTTTCCCCAACCTTAACACCAAGATCATCTTTTACACTCCTTTCTCGGAGGGAAACCCTTCAGTCCTCTGCTTTAAAGTTAACCCTTTCTCATCTTTAACCAGATACCTTCACTTTATCTTGACAAAACTCATGGCCCATATAGTTTCTGTTCTTGTTCTCCCAAAACACTCAGCATTGCTTAATGCACATAGACACTGATGCTGGCTTGACTTCCATCAAACCACCTGGCTTTGACTTTTCTCCTGCCTGTTTCACTGCTCAGTTCCATTTTCTATGCTGGTTCCTTTTCTTCATCCTGACCCCAAACCCTGGGGATCCCTAAAAGCTTTCTCTTTGACTTATTCCCTTTCTTTAAACTCTTGCCCTTTATCTTACCATTGCTGCGACTGTCACCTGTAATTAGAAAGCCAACAAATTCTTAACTCCAGGCCTAGGATGTCATCACCAGACACATAACTCACTATAAAGGCATTTATTTGTGTTTGCCTGTTCCGTGGTTGCCTTGCATTTAACATGTCTTATAGGTAACCTGTGAACAGCCCCAAATGCAAGTAAATCCTTCCTTCCTTCCTTTTTTATTCCTACTAACAACATCACCTGTCCTCTTTGAATCACAGGTAGCCAGTCCAGTCACCAAACCCTGAACAATTTTAGCTTATCCTGCCTCCCCCACCGCCCACAGGGATCCATCCTTTTCCTTCCCGTGCTATCTCCTTAGTCTACAGTCATCATCTCACATCCCTCCGTGCTATTGCAACTGCCATTTTGAATGGTTCCCGGCCTCTAACCATCTATCAGATAAATCTACATAAAACTCTTCTTTTACACAGAAGGCCCAATGAAGAAAGAACCTCTGGATTTAGCAGATATGCTGGTGCTAGTGGTGGTGGTGGGGAGTGGGGTGAACAGCATCTTTAAGGAAGAGAAGGCCTACAGCCTGGAAGGTCAAAAGCACAAGGACAATCCCTGGGACCATGAACCAGCCTGCAGAGAGCAGAGCTCACCTCTGTGCCCCACACCAGCCCTTTGCTATTTAAACTCTCCTGTACTTCAGAACCTTCCTCCTTTGTCCTCCCTTATGGAGTCTTTCTCCCTCACTTTAGTGTCTTCTCTGAGATCCTTCAGCATTTTCCTTCAAGTAATCACATATTGCTCCACATACCTGGATAATTATTTCTATTGAGTATATCTTTGAGCATTTCCGCTCCAGTCATAGAAGAAGAATTCCCTCTGCATTCTTCCAGAAAAAATTTTAGTTGGGACAATCAAATGCTAAATAATTGAAGGGTAAGAATTATGTCTCACAAAGCTCTTGTAGTCCCAATATCCCCAGTAAAGAACCATGCATACAGAAGGCAATTGAAGACATTTCTTCAATGTTTATTGAACAACTACTTTGTTCTAGGCTCTATTCTAGGTAATAGAATACAATGAACAAATTAAACCAAATTCCTGCTTCCATAGGGTTGATATCCCAGTGGAGTGGGAGAAATGGAATGAAAGAAATAGCTGTAATAGGTAACAATATCTTGCAAAATAACACATTATTTTGTGTGTTTTAATACCTATTCATAATTATGTTAATGTAAAATACTACCAAATGAGAACAGAATGAACACAGAAGTAGTTAATTCTATGATATATTAGAAATTGATAAAGCAGTAGAGAAACATGAAGCACGGCAGGGAGATAGAGAATACAACTGCAGAGTGAGGAGCAGTTATAAATTAGGTAGTTAGGGAAGCTCTCTGCAAAAGTATTAGGGGGGTGCAAAAGTAATTGCGGTTTTTGCATTGTTGGAATTTGTGGTTTGATATTGGAATACATTCTTAAACGTGATTATGTTGTGCATCATTTTGATGGGCATTTCTTGCTTCATGGGTTGTTGTTTGCTAATGACTCATTATTGTCTGTTTATTTTCTGTTTAGTCTATGGAAATGATGGTAGGCAAAAAGCAAATTTGGGCAATTTTCTTGAGTTCAAAATGGGTTGTAAAGCAGCAGAGACAACTCCCAATATCAACAACACATTTGGCCTGGCCCAGGAACTGCTAATGAATGTACAGGGCAGTGGTGGTTCAAGAAGTCTTGCAAAGGAGACGAGAGCCTTGAAGATGAGGAGCAGAGCGCAGGCCGTCGGAAGTTGACGATGATTAGTTGAGAGCAATCATCAAAGCTGATCCTCTTACAACTACACATGAGGTTCCCAAAGAACTCAGCGTGAACTATTCTATGGTTGTTCAGCATTTGAAGCAAACTGGAAAGGTGAAGAAGCTCGCTAAGTGGATGCCCCCTGAGCTGACTGAAAATCAACAGAATCTTTGTCTTGAAGTGCTGTCTTCTCTTATTCTCTGCAGCAACAATGAACCATGTCTTGATCGGATTGTGAAATGCAATGAAAAGTGGATTTCATAAGACATCCAGTGACATCCAGCTCAGTGGTTGGACCAAGCATAAGCTCCAAAGCACTTCCCAAAGAGAAACTTGCACCAAGAAAAGTCATGGTCACCGTTTGGTGGTCTGCTGCTGGTCTGATTCACTACAGCTTTCTGAATCCTGGAGGAACCATTACAACTGAGAAGTGTGTTCAACAAGCCTATGTGAGGCACTAAAAACGGCAACACCTATAGCCAGCATTGGTCAACAGAAAGGGCCCAGTTCTCGACAACAATGCCCAAGCACATGTCACACAACCGACGCTTCCAATGTTGAATGAATCGGGCTACAAAGTTTTGCCTCCTCTGCCATATTCACCTGACTTTTCGCCAACCAGCCACCACTTCTTCAAGCATCTCAACAACTTTTTTCAGGGAAAACACTTTCACAATGAGCAAGATGCAGCAAAGGCTTTCCAAGAGTTCATCGAATCCCAGAGCACAGATTTTCGCACCACAGGGATAAACAAACTTATTTCTCGTTGGCAAAAATGTGTTGATTATAATGATTCCTATTTTAATTAACAAAGATGTGTTTGAGCCTAGTTATAATGAATTAAAATTCATGGTCTGAAACCACTGTTTCTTTTGCACCAACCTAACAACATCTGAGCCATTGCTGGAAGGAGGTGAGGAAATAGGCTTGTGGCTCTTCAGGTGGGGAACATGCCGCAAAGTGGGAACAACATGTGCAAAGACCCTGAGACAGGACCAATTCTAGAATATTCTAGAAAGTGCAAAGAAGCTACTTTAGGAGCATTGGCTTTTATTCCAAATGAGATTATGAATTACTGCAGTTTTCTTTGGAGTAGTAAATAATTTTGATCACTCCAACTGCTGTGAGATTAGACAATGTGGAGGCAAGTGCAGAGGCAGGGGGACTAGTGAGAAGAACTAGTAATCCAACGTAAAGGTGTCTATAGCTCAGACCAAGGAGGATGTGGTAGAGAGGAGAAGGGGTCGGACTCTGATTACATTCTGAGGGTAAAGCCGTGGGATTTGCTAGTGGATTGATTGTGATGCAGGAGGAAAGGGACAGAGTCAAGGATAACTCCAAGATTTCTGACCCGGGCAAGTGGAAGAACAGAATTGAGAATTGTTCTTAACTGAGTCAAAAAAGAGTGGAGCATGCACAGATTTAAGGTAGAAGCTTGACATATTATTTAAGGTTCTCTAGAGAGACAGAAACAATAGTGAGTGAGAGAGAGAGACAGACAGAGAGAGAGTGTGTGTGTGTGTGTGTGTGTGTGTGTGTGTGTGTGTGTACAGAGAAAGCTCTTTATCTTGAAGGAAGTGGCTTACTTGATTATGGAGACTAGCAAGTCCAAAATCTGCAGGGTGAGCCTGCAGGCTGGAGATCCAGGAAAAGGTATGCTGCGGGTCAAGTCTGAGAGCCATCTACTGTAGAATTCCTTCTTGTTCTATTCAGGCCTTCAACTGATTGGATGAGGCTCTCCCACAGTAGGGGAGGGCAATCCACTTTTCTCAGCCTGCCCGTTTACATGTTAATCACATTCAAAAACATTCGCAGAAACATCCAGAGTAATGTTTTACCACATATCTGGGCACTGGCCAGCCAAGCTGACACGAAATAAACCCTTGCAACTGGGGATTTCGTTTTGGAAAAGTGTGAGATGAATATTGATGGTAAGTGGAGATGTTGGATAGAAAGCTGGACAGAACGTCGGATAGAAATCAGGCTACAGATAAAATTTGTGAGTCATCAGTAAATGACCCCAAGGACTGAGTGGGGCCTTTCAACACTGAGACAACTGAGAGAAGAACAGCAGCCAGCAAAGATGAAGAAAAAGCAACCCATGGAATAAATAAAATACATATAATTACATACATTGTACACTATTGAGTGAATAGACACAAATCAAATACATAATGAGTAAATAAGTGAGCAATAAATTAGAATTCATTTATATATTTAATAGATAGCATCACATTTAATAATACAAAAGAGAAGTCATTGCAGAAAAGAAACAGTAATGGTTTTATTTGAAACACAAATACCTAAAGGGAATTGTATACATTTAATAAGAAAAATATCACCTGCCCTCTAAAAAAGAAAGAAAATCAAAAAAGTTTGAGCTACTTGCCTGGAGAAGCAAGTAAAAGTAACTAATTTGAATAAACTTTATTTTCTTAGTGGAATCTACTTATTTCTTAAAGGACCTAAATGTCATTTTTCTTCCTCAGACAAATGTGTCTTTAAATCCCCATTTTTGCCACTGCCTGAGCCTTTTCTGTGATAAAGTATCTACCGTGAAACACTCTGTTCTAAATCTAACACCTCTTTGCAAAGCTTCTCTCCTTTCTTTGGCAACAATAAAGGGTAACAAAACTCTGGAAATATGCTGTTAAGAGCAAGCTGCTGTTTTGCTCCTTCCTTTATGGGTGATAAGGAAATATCTTCTTATGTCAGTAATTTTGATAGCATAGACCAGATCTCAGCCAACATTTTCTGTAAAGGTAAATATTTTGAGTTTTACAGGCCACACAGCCTCTACCTCAACTGCCTGACTCTGCTCTTAAAGTGTGAAAACAGCATACATAAACAAGTGAGCATGGCAGTATTCCAATTAAACTTTATTTACAAAAGCAAGCCACAGACAAGAGTTGGGTCTGGTCCTATAGTTTGCTGACCCCTTGCATAGACCATAGACCAGTTTTTCTGATCATTAGTTACCTAAGCCATGGAGGAACAATTCTGATACCATAAAAACCCTTTGATAAAATATGCACAGCACAATGAAGGAGAAGCAGAACAAATATTCTGCTGCTGTTGTGGCTATTGTTGTGGATGTTTGATTTTTCTTAATTAAGAATAGCCGTATTTCAACATGACGTATAAGATAGCAGCATTGGGAAAGATTTGTGGATCTCGTAAATCCCTCAGTTCCCCTAAGGTTCATCTGAGTATGCTATAGACAGGACTATCATATAGTAAAATGGGAAATTACATTATTTGTTATGTAACATAAGAACCTCTTGTTCAATGACGTGGGTGTCTCTTTCACATATTTTCTTGGCATTACTCTGAAAAGGCTGGGAGGAAAAAGAAAATTTGAATTTGATATCCTCTTGCTTTTGTCATTAATTTTCTAGGTAAATTCTGACTCCTAAAAGTGTAACTCCATTTAACTTAGTCACAGTTTAATATAACATTCTCTTGAATAGTAGCTATGGAGGATTTCACAGGTTTCTTTCTATGTCTCTTTCAAGATGAAGATTCAAAGAAAGATTTTCTGTCTATGGTAGTTTTGATATAAAGAACTCATTAGCAAACTTGAAATGTGTAAATTACATGGAGAGCTCTAAGATGTGCCTTAAATTGTAAGGGCAGACCGCCTTCTCCTAGGAAGTTAGTGGAGAGAGGAGGTGCTTGCTTCAACAAAGAACTGAAAATACCCTGAAAATCACCTTCCTAATCAAAAGATGGACTGCTTTTAACTGCAGATGGGAGTTACGATATGAAGGGCTAGAAAACAATTTTTCCTTTATGGCATTTTCCTTGGCAAACAGAATGAAAATGCAGCCCCAAGTATCTCCAGCCTAAGTTTCCTCAGTGCTCACTGACTCATCTGCTTCAACTCAGGATGAATATGGCAACAGTCATTTTCATAATGCCTGTGGGTGTTTTACTAGTATTTTATAATACAATTACCATCTTATACCGACTTCACTCTATAATGTGTTAAAAATGGGATCAGAGACTTCCAAATGAAATGAAAGCAACAGTAAAATGTAAAACATTGCTTTGGACTGCAGGTTTTCTTCTTTTCTCTATTAGAAAATTTTTTAGCCACAGCTTTACCAATGCCGTAGACATTACTATCTTGAAATCTCCACTGTCCTGTTTCTTAATACTCATCAGTGGTCTACATTAATCTGAGCTAAACATTTTTTTTCTTAGAGAACACAATGTACAGCTGTTTTTATTTTGTCAGAGCAGTTCCACTAAATTATAAAACCTAATGTACGTAATATTTGTCTGTTGTTAGAAAATTAACACATGAAATTTACAAGATTATTTCTCCATTCTAAGGTAAAAAGGAAGGGCAAAGGAGGTCCTCTTATCAATTAGAGCACCCAGGGCTTTCATATGCGCGTCTCATTTAATCCTCAACCAGTTGAGGTGGATGCTACTATCCATTTAAGGAGGGGAACAGCTGGGTTTCAGAAAGACTAACTTGCCCACAGTTACACCTTTTGTAAGTAGAGGACTGAGCCCACGTTTCTTTCATTTCAAATGACGTGGCATAAGTTAGGTATATAAGGTGATTTTTTAAAAATTAAGTTTGACACCATGAAACTACAAGGATTAAGTCTTTGAGGTTTCAAAAAGAAGATACATACATACAATAAATTTTTACATAGACCCATTTGATCAAAATATAGAATTCTCCTTAAGCATCTTCCTGTGTGTCTCGAGGTGACTCAGCTAGAGGTACATTTCTCTCTCTTCCTGAGGAGGTTGTGCTGCTGATTGCCTACTGCCCCGGCTGAATTAGGAGGAAAGTTGAAAGATGGACTTTTCAGCAAGGGCCTGAGGCTCTACAACTGTCCAACTTGCCTCCTAATTTCCCACTGAAATTTGGCATTAAAGAGATGTTGACCTTGGCAATAATGTACTGTTTGCCAACTCAATAGCTGTAGCCCCACAGAAAAAGACAGTGGTTGTTACTCTTCTAATCTGCATGGAATTTATTAACCTTAATTAAGACTTCAAGTGTAGTTTGTAACTTTAGTACTGATTAGGCCTTCACTGAACAAGCAACCATAGTGATGAGTTGTGCTACGACTGGTCTTCTCCAAAGCTAGTAAGCAATGTGCGATACACAATAATTCTCCCACTAACTGACTTGTATTGTGAACCCGCCATATGCTAGGTGCTGTGCTAAGGTTTTCCATGCAGCACCTCATGAAATCTCACCACAGCCTATTACCATCCCAGTTTACAGATGGGGAAGCTAAGGCCTTGATAGTTTGTAAAACGCTATCCCAGACCACCTAACCAGGAAGTCATTGATCAGGATTTGAACTTGGATCTGTCTCCTGCTCTCATAACACTCATATTTTCCTTTGGTTGATAACGAGGTTGAGGGGACACTTATTCACCATGCCTTAAGTTTTATTTTGTAGAAAGGGACCATCTATTAAAGTAACCCTCTCCTTGTCCTTTACTTCTAAGGAAAGATTAATGGTGCATCTAATGAGAGGTAAGGAGAAGGCTCTGGGCCTGCTGGCTCAGTTCATTCCACTTGGGGACCCATTGATCTGGAGAAACAACAACTCTTTTCTGCTTCCGTGCTTGGCAGGAGGCCCACATTGCTTCACACAGCAGATACCTGAGCAGGTGAGCTCCAATCAGTTAGCAGACTTGGCCAGTGTTCTCCCACCTCTCCTTTCTATCAGTCATGAAAGAGACATTTGAACTTCCATCTGCACAGCCCCGGGGCCTTGTCTAGTACCTTCCACATGAGACTGAGGCACCATGGCTTATTGATCAAGCCTCTTTTAAATCGAAACCACTGGGAATCTGCAATTTACACGATGAAGCTATAGGTCTCCCCCAGCTCTGTGATTCTCACCAGATTTCAGTGCCTCCAAAGGGCAAAAATCCAAAAGCATTCCCCTGATATACTTCTTCTCAGTTTCTAACTTTCATACCTGCACCTTTAAGATTTTACTGGCTAGCATTATTTTTCCCCAAATATGATTTGCTCTTGCTTGTGGTTTTGTTGTTTTGTTTCAGGTTAGATTAATAAACCATGAAGAATTCAACCGAAAAGAAGATTTTTTTTTCCCAGAATTCATTTTAGGGAGTATGCTTTTTAAAAAGTCATTTCTAAATCATAACACATGAAAAGTACCAGGCTACTTATTTTAAAAAAGTCGTTCTGTTATGTGCTCTCTCTGTCTCAGTCTCTCTCACACACACTCACTCATTCCTACCTGCCTAAGATGATTTACGTAGGAAGCATCCCTATCGCTAATAGTGTGAGGGAGGAAAGCTCTGCTTTGTAGCATTTGCCAGTTTCTGTGGTTCTGCCAACTAAGCCGATTTTGAGTTAACATGATGTCACTGAACACCAGTTGGAGAAGAGACAGGTGCAGTCACTTCTCACAAGCCAGTGCAAGCTGGCTATAGCATGCCACTGGGCCAGACCCTTTCCTATGAGGGTAAGTAGCCAAATGGTGTCTTAGTATTACTAGTTCTGTTAACTAAGCAAACCCTATTCTTTCTATAAAGCTCAACTGATTGCAGAATTGTAGTTTTGGAGACAACCCACTACCTTGATATAAAACAAATTGAAATATGTTTTTCCCTCCTCCGTCCTTCAAAGAGTCTTTGCAACAATGAAGTCATAAGCCTTGGCTTTATGGAATTCATCTTAAACTTCTCTCTCGAGGCTGTCTCTATTTGTCTGCAAGAGACGCTTTATCTCTTTTTATATCTGAGATTCCCCTGAGGAAACCATTAAACTGTGTTATTTAGTATCTTTGGGACTTTTCTGCCTAGTTCTCTAACTCATGAGGTGGGAGCCTTTAAGGAAAGTTCTCTAGGCATGATACAAGTTTGAGAAAAAAACAATTCCTATTCATAGCTCCCCTATATTTTGTAGTACTCATTGGAATCAAGAGAGAGTACTGCTGTTTGAGATTAGCTGATTACATGATATCCTTAGGCTGAATTTTTTTCCTGACTAGAGGCAATAATCAATCTTTTATTGATATTTGGGAAATCTGGGTAATGTTTCTGATTTTTCTAGTAACTCACCGTGTGGTCTTGAGCAAGTTAATGAAATCCTCTGGGTTTCAATTATACAGAAGAGTAAAGAGTGAGGATGGAAGGCCAGACACAGTGGCTCATGCCTGTAATCCCAGCACTTCGGGAGTCCAAGGTGGGCAGATCATGTGAGGTCGGGAGTTCAAGACCAGCCTGAGCCACATGAAGAAACCCCATCTCTACTAAAAATGCAAAAAATTAGCTGGGCGTGGTGTCACATGCCTGTAATCCCATGAGGCTGAGGTAGGAGAATCACTTGAACCCAGGAGGCAGAGGTTGCAGTGAGCCAAGATTGCGCCATTGCACTCCAGCCTGGGTGACAAGAACAAAATTCCATCTCAGAAAAGAAAAAAAAGAGTGAGGATAGATAGTAATACTGATGGTTATTATTTGAGTCCTTGGTATGTGCCAAGTAATAAGTGATATACTTTATGTCCACTAACTCATGTAATTATCACCATAACCCCAAAATGTAGATACTATAGTCTCACTTTTTACATAGGAAAACTGAGGCTTAGAGTATAAGTAACCTTCTCTAGGCCACATAGTAGTATTCAGCAGAGACAGGACTTGAAACCAGACCATCTTGACTCAAAACACGTTTCTTTAACCATTATTCTCCTGCCTTCCCATATAGATAGCCAAAGAGGTCCCATCTGTGTCTCAAGTTCCCTTGTATTAGAGTATTTCCAGAAATTGATAGAACGTGAGAACACTGGTACTTGTATATACAAAGAGCTAAAATTGACACATCTGATTTTTAAAATGAATATTGTGAACATTCAAAGTCAGGAAGCATTACTTAGTGTGTCTCTGCATTTAAGATTTCCTACTTAGGAAATAAAAAGATCACCAGTTGCTGGGTCTATTCGGGGCAGATGTTTTGGAAATATAGTTTCTTAGTTATCCAATTTTCTCTACAAATTCCAGCATAGCTCTTCCAGACACCATGTTAGGTACGTATAAAACCATTGAAAACAGACAACATTCATTTTATAGTCAAAGGAGGCAAGAGTAAAGATTTTCAGTTTCCTTAAACCACAGAACCCCATTTTTAGCCATGGTACACTGTACCACACCATCCAACAGTTACTTACATGTATAAAAGTTTGTGCATCCTTTTACAATTTTGTAAAAATAAATTAATATGCTGGATAGAGAGGCAATCTTGTGGAATGGACTGCAAGTCAGAGATTTCAATTCTGTCTCTTGGTTTTCTCACTGATTTACTGTATGATCTGGTAAAGATCACCTACTCTCAGCCTCACATCCACAAAGTAACTGACCTCTGAAATATATTCTGGCTTTAAATTTGTCTCTACTCTGAAGTTTAGTTTCTCACTGCGATAGGCCATTCCCCCAAAAGATCGATTATCAAAGCATAACAATTAGATGACCGATAGTATTATTTTGCTAAGATTTTTCACAAAACCCCATTATCAACAGAGATATTCTAGCTCCTGGGGAGAAAGCACACTCTTTGCAGGTTTGGAATGCCCAGTTCCCATCCTTGCTCCATCCCATACTGTGGGAGACAGAAAGGAAGGAGGTAGGAAATTTCTGCAAAACACCTGTGAAGGGATCATAGACCACTTGTACTTCTGCTGAATGTTCTTCACAGGATACAGTCAAACAATGGGAATCCAGTCAGAGAAGCCATCATTTTTGTTTCCTAATCTAGTGTATTCTGCACACTACAATTTCTTTTTAATTCTACAGAGCATACTATTTAAGGTACATTAGTAGTATACATTCAAAGGCCATAATGCATACATCACATTATTGTGTTTATATATCAGCATCTTCACGTCACCCTCCAGAACTATTCTTCAACTGCTTGTGGCAGACATAAGTTGTATGGATGACAAACAGGAACAAGAAACTTTTGATGAATGAACAAATTAAGAGAGAAACAGATTAAGGGCAATAGAGCTGCAAATTGAAATGCTGCACACACAAAAATATCTCTATTTCTAAAATGACAATATTAGTATCATCATTATTTTAGGAGAATTAGAAATGATCACACATTATGGGAGTTAATGACTTGTGACAAGAAGGAAATTACTCAGAAGTTGTGTGAATTGACCCCAAACACAGGTTAGCTAGATGTGACACTTAGAATGTGCAATATGGATGATGGTCTATCAGGTTCTGTGTAATACATATTCTTTATCTTTGGTATTTGAATTCTTCTGAGAACATTTTTTGGGAAATGTCCTTAGGGACAAGAGTATCCATGACCTTATATATCAAGGGGAGATCTGCAGGTGATGATGCAGAGTGAAGTCACTAATAAAGGTATGTAGATGTAGGAAATATCAACATATTTCCTACATCATTGATTTCTGTGCTATGGCTTTTTTACACAAAATCATATTAGAGTCTTTTTCACAATAATCAAAGCTGAGAACTCAAAACCAAATGTGTGAGGTTTTCTGTTGAAGAGGTCACTGTGAGTATCAATTTTCTTACTTGCTTGGGATATTCACCCAATTTTAAATATGAGAAAACAATTGAAATTGGTGATGTCAGCCAGTTGATGGAATAGTAGAAATCAGCACTCATTCCCTTAAAGATACATTAACATAAACTACTTCCACACATGAAAATACCTTAACAGGGGCTAAGTAATTGAGGTGACAGATTATAGCACCTGAGTGTAGAACAGAAAGAAAAAAAAATAGATTGAACATGGTATGGAGGACCCACGCCATCTCTTTCCCAAACTAAAGTGTAGAGAGAGGTGCCATTCACACTGAAGAAAGAGGATAAACCGAGTACCCGAATTCACCATGAATCACAGTGCCAGGCCTTCTCCATTGAACCCTGGCACCAGGCCAGTCCCCTGACCCTGGGCTCCAGGCTTGGCCTCATGGCCTCAGGCACCAAGCCAGCACCTGCAGATTCAGGCTCCAAACTCTCTCACCCACTGACCCAGGTACCACGTCAACCAACCTGAGGACTCCAATGGCAAGCCCACCTGCAGACACTAGCAGCAAGCCTGTCCAAAATCTCTGGACAGGCTTAACTGTAGTAGGGCTTTCTGTGCTGAAGCTGGGCTGTAAAGGCTGGAAGAGGTACTATTTCTTCAAAAGTTCAGATACTTCTTCAAAGTTACAAGGATCACGAATAATTAAGGAACCACAACACCAGCAAAAAACAAAATAAAGCACCAGTGGCTGACCCTAAATAAATTAGGATGAATGGTCTGACAAAAAATACAAAATAAGCAACTTAAAGAAACTCAGGGAGCTATAAGAAAACAGACAACTAAGCAAAATCAGGAAAACAAAGCATGAACAAAATTAGTAAGTTAACAAACAGATACCATAAAAAAGAACCAAATTCTAGAAATAGAGAACACAAAGACTGGGCTGAAAAATTCCATAGAGAATTTCAACAGCAGATTCAATCAAGCAGAAAAAACAATCGGCGAGTTCAAAGACAATTCATTTGCAATCACCTGGTTAGGGAAACAAAAAGAAAAAAAGATGAAATGAGCTAATAAAACCTATAAGCCTTGTGGATCATCATCAAGTGAGTCAGTACATACATAATGGGAATCCTAGAAGGAGCAGAGAAAGGGAAATAAAGCTTATGGAAAGAAAGAACGACAGAAAACTAATCGAATCTGGAACAGGAAACAAAAATCAGATCCCTGAAACACAAAGAAAACCCTTCTACCTTGTATTGGTCTATTTTCATACTGCTATGAAGAAATACCTGAGACTGGGTAATTTATAAGAATAAAAGAGGTTTAATGGACTCACAGTTCTACATGGCTAGGAAGGCCTCACAATCATGGCAGAAGGCAAAGGAAGAGTAAAGGCATGTCTTACATGGCAGCAGGCAAGAGAGCATGGCAAGGGAACTGCCATTTATAAAACCATCAGATCTTGTGAGACTTACTCATTATAGTTAGAACAGCATGGAAAAAACCAACCACTGTGATTCATTTACTTCCCACCAGGTGTCTCCCATAACATATGGGGATTATGGAAGCTGCAATTCAAAATGATACTTGGGATGGGACACAACCAAACCGTATCATATATTAAATGAGAAAAGATCTTCACCAATGTGCATTATAATCAAGGTCACAAAAGACAAAGAAATCATTTTTAAAACAACTAGAGAAAAGTGGCTTTTCATATACAAGTGAACCATTATAAGACTAGCAGCATATTTCTCAGCACAAATCTTGCAGGCCAGGAAAAAGTGGCATGATATTCAAAGGGCTGAAAGATAAAACTTCCAAAGATACTACACCCAGAAATGCTGCCCTTCAGAAATAAAAAAGATAAAGACTATCCCAGAAAAATAAAAGCTAAGAGAGTTTATCACCACTACACCTGCCTTATGAAAATGCTAAAGGGATTTCTTCAGGTTGAAACAGGACACTAACAAACGTGAAAATAAAACTCACTATAAAAGTAAGAATATAGTTAAATTCAGAATATTCTAATATTGTAATTGTGGTGAACAAATCACTTAACTCTAATAAAAAAGTCTTAACTAGAGCTGCAGGAATTTGTTAATAAATGCAAATTACAAATGTAAGTTGAGACATCAATAATATAAAATGTGGAGAAAGGAGAAAGTATAGAATTTTTTATGCAAATTTATCCCCTTAAAGTACAGTTATTATTTCTTTATTTTTTATTTTTGTGTGTGTGTGATGGAGTCTTGCTCTGCCACCAAGGCTGGAGTGGAGTGGTGCCATCGCAGCTCACTGCAGCCTCTGCCTCCCAGTTTCAAGCAATTCTCCTGCCTCAGCCTCCTGAGTAGCTGGGACTATAGGCATGTGCTGGCGCACCTGGCTAATTTTTGTATTTTTAGTAGAGATGGGGCTTATGGTAAAGGACGTCTTGATCTCCTGACCTAGTGATCTGCCTGCCCTGGCCCTCCAAAGTGTTGGGATTACAGGCATGAGCCACCACTCTTGGCCAAAGTAGAATGTTATAACTATAGAATGTTTTCTGTTACATAAGCCTCATTATAACCACTAAGAAAAAGCCTCCAATAGACACTCAAAAGAGAAAGGAATCAAAACATATCACTACAAAAATCATCAAATCACAAAGGAAGCTGGAAAGAGAAAGAAACAAAGGAACGACAAAATAGTCTGAAGAACAAGTCCTAAGCTAGCAATAATTACTTTAAACATAAGTGAATTAAATTATTCAATTAAAGGATATAAAATGGCTAAATGAATTTAAAAAAATTCAACTACATGCTGCCTACAAGAGACTCACTTTATGTTTAAAGATCTACATAAACTGGAAGAGAAGAGACAAAAGAAAAGACACCCATGCAAATGTTAACAGAAAGCAAAAGTAGCCGTATGTATCAGACAAAATAAAAGTTAAGATTAAAAATATCACAAAGATGACAACCCTCAATATATGTGCACCCAGCACCCAAAATCATAATACAAATGTTACTAGAGCTAAAGAAATAGCAATATAATAATAGTGAGGAACTTCAACATCTCACTTAATCCTAGACAAATAACTGAAACAAAAATTAACAAAGACAGATTAATGAGACACATTGGACTTTAGACCAAGTGGAACTAACCTTCAGACTAAGTGGAATTAACAGCCTAACGTTGCACCTCAAGGAACTAGAAACACAAGAACAAACCCAAAATTAGCAAAAGAAAACAAATAATTAAGATCAGAGAGAAATCGAATGAAAACGAGTAAACTCAATAGTAAAAAAACAACCCAACCTAAAAGTAGACAAAGGACCTAACAGACATTTCCCCAAGGAAGACACAGATGACCAGCAGGTACAGGAAAAGATGTTCAACATCACTAATCACCAGAGAAATACAAATCAAAACCACAAGATATTACCTCATATGTGTTAGAACAGCGATTATCAAAAGGACAAAAAATTTACAAGTATTAGTTAAGATATGGAGAGTCTTTGTGCACTGCCATTTGGAGTGTAAATTTGTACAGTCAGTATGAAAACAGTGCAAAGTTTTGTCAAAAAATGAAAAATAGAACTATCTATGATCCAGCAATCCCACTTTGAGGTATATATATCCAAAGAAAATAAAATAAGTATGTCAAAGAAATATCTGTACTCCCATATTTATTACAGCATTATTCACAATAGCCAAGATATGGCATATATCTAAGAGTCCTGTGATTTTCCTTTGGCCTAAAACAAAGTTCTTTCTATTGCAATGGGTGGGAAAAAATATGGTACATATACAATGCATTATTATTCTACCTTTAAAAAGAAGGAAATCCTGTCATTTGCTACAACATAAATTAAACCAAGCAGACATTATATTAAGTTAAATGAAAGACAAATACTGCATGATCTCACTTGGATGTGAACTCTAGAATAATGAAACTCATAGAAGCAGAGAGTAGAATGGAGATTTCCAGGAATGGGGATGGGGGAAGCGGGGAAATGCTGGTCAAAGGGTACAGTGTTTCAGGATACAGGGTACAAAGTTATGCAGGATAAATAAGCAGATCTACTGTATAGCATGGTGACCGTAGTTAATAATTTTGTGCTGTAATTCACAATTGCAAAGATGTGAAACCAACCTTAGTCTCCATCAACCAGTGAGTGAATAAACAAAAGCTGATACATATATATCATGGAATAGTACTCACCTATGTAAAAGAATAAAATAATGTCTTTTGCAGGAACTTGGATGGAGCTGGAGGACATTATTCTACATGAAGTAACATAGGAGTGGAAAACCAAAAACTGTATGTTCTCACTTATAAAAGTGAGAGCTAAGCTATGGGTATGCAAAGGCATACAAAATGGTATCATGGACTCTAGAACTCAGAATGGGGAGAATTGGAGGGGAGCTATGAATAAAAAACACTACACTTGGCCGGGTACAGTGGCTCATGCCTGTAATCCCAGCACTTTGGGAGGCCAAGGCAGGCAGATCACTTGAGGTCAAGAGTTCAAGACCAGCCTGGCCAAGATAGTGAAACTCATTTCTACTAAAAATTTAAAAATTAGTGGGGCATGTTGGGGGTGCCTGTAATCCCAGCTACTCAGGAGACTGACAGAATAGCTTGAACCTGGGAGGCAGAGGTTGCAGTGAGCCAAGATCACTCCATTGCATTCCAGCCCAGGCAACAGAACAAGCAAGACTCCAATTCAAAAATGAAAATAAAAATAAAACTACACTTTAGCTACAATGTACACTACTCCAGTGATGTGTGCATTAAAATCCCAGAATTCACCACTATATGATTCATCCATGTAACAAAAAAACTTGTACCCCAAAACCTACTGAAATAAAAATTTTAAAAAATACAAAAACATACTGTGCTGTATCCTTGAAATTTGCTAAGAAAGTAGGACCCAAATGTTCTCACCAAAAAAAAAAAAAAAAAAAAAAAAGGATAGTAACTATATGAGGTAATAGATACATTATTTGATTAGGATAATCATTTTATAATGTATATGTATATTCAAATGTCATGCTGTACAGCTTACACATATACAATTTTACTTGTCAACTGTGCCTTTTAAAAAACTAGGAGAAGATGACTAACTCACCTTAGGAATAAAAATCAAAAGAGTGACACATATTGTGAATTTTGTCATTGTTCTTCCTCACCATGAACATGTATTGGACCTTAGAATCCTCCCTGAATTCACATGCTTTAATCATCCTTACTTCATAGTAATGGGTAAAAAGGAAAGAATATATTTCATTGTCACAACCAGGTATGGCGAATTCTTTCCCTGCCTTCCTATGGAACAAAGTCATTTTCAACTCTGTCCAATAGCTAATGATCGTAACAGGATAGAGTGCTTATGTCAAGGAATGAACTAAGAACTTGGGGTATGTTTACTAATTGCCTCTTTAAAACACTTCCCCAGAGTAGGCAATTTTTGTTTCCACTTTACAGATGAAGAAACTGAGGCACAGAGGTATTCCGGGTCTTCCTCGGGACCCCAACACTAGCAAGTGGCAGAGCTGGAGTCTAAACCCAGGCAGCTGGGCTCCCGCCTCTGCACTTGAGGGCAGCACTTGCTGGTGGTAAGGAGTGTGAAACTGGTGATTTTCTTTTTAGCTTTCCCAGTGACTTACTGTTTTGTATCTATGAGCCTTTTTTATTCTTTCTAGTTTTTAAAGCAACCTTAGCTTGAAAGAAGTCTCTTGGGGGGGAAAAACGTGTTCTGAGTGAGAAAAGCATAGAGGAGGCTGTCAGAAATGTTAAGTCCACACACAAATCCCTTTGGACTATCAAAGTGGGTTTTTTCCTCAATCAACAGGCCTTTGATCATTCACCACCAGGCAAAATCAAAACACCAGAAAACCATGTGATATGCAAAGCATGTGACCACGGCTACATAACCCAAGACTCTAGTATGCAGCCAAATTCATCTTAAGTTCTCCATAAGTATTTTGCAGTTTGGAGTTTGGAAAATCACACAAAATTGCTCTATGTCCTGGTGCATTACTGACAATTCATTACTTAAATAACCAACTTCATTCCAGAGATTGAACTCCATCTAGGCTCTGCATTCTATATAATAGCTTATCTTGATTTTATCTAGCCTACATGTCAGCATCAGGACTCAGAGACAGAGCTGCAGGCAGAAAGGAAGGGGACATCTGAGAACCTGGAATTGATGCTTGGTGCCTAAAAATGGACAGACTAGTCATGGCAAAGGCAAGTCAGTCTTCCTGATCGTACCAACGGGAGCTTTTTAATTTGCATTACTTATATGGCTCTCTGAGGGCCCTTGGAGAACAGGAATATTTATTTGCACAATGCCTATCGCGGTCACAAATAGCTAGGCTCTTTGAAAAGCGTACTCTTTCTTGTTAGGCACATTAGAACAAGCATGCAGCTCTCTAAGGACATTAGATGTAAGAATTGCAGCAATGCTAAATGCACTTATGAATGGTTAAGATGGAAATGAGAGAAAATCATGGGATGGAGATTTGGTGCTAGAATTACGTCTGAGCTAAAGCTTAAGCCCGAATCTAACTCAGTACCCCTCACTGGGCCTAGCGACACAGTTGACATGTAAGAGCATGATAGCTTCACCCAGAGGAAAGTTATTTCCTCAGGTATATTAGTAACTAATTGAACTGACTACAAAACCCACCATTTGTGAATCAGCATACATCCCCACACCCATCGTACACACTTACGACACTGAAACATGTTTTGTACTTTTACTGTGCTGGGAGCTTTTTGATACTTTTCTATTTCATTGCTTAAAGTTCTGGGCGGAATCTGCTAACCTGATGTAATCACTCACTAATGATTCATAACCCATAATTTAGAAACCACTGGAAGCAAGAGAGTGAGAGGTGGGAGAGAGAGAGTTTGTGCTGTGTGAAGTCAGAGGATCACTGATGATGTGAACTGTGTTTTGAAAAGTGGGAGATGTTAACAAGAAAGTCAAGAAGAGAAGTGTATTAGTCCATTCTTGCGTTGCCATGAAGAACTGAGACTGGGTAGTTTACTTAAAAAAAAAAAAAAAAAAAAAAAAAAAAAAAAAAAACAGGTTTAACTGACTCACAGTTCCACAGGCTGTACCAGAGGCATGGCTGGGGAGGCCTCAGGAAACTCAGTCATAGTGGAAGGGCAAAGGGGAAGCAACCACATAGCCAGGTGGCAGCAGGAGAGAGTGTAAAGGGAGTAGCGCTACATGCTTTTTTTTATTGAATCGAAGTCTCACTCTGTTGCCAGGCTGGAGTGTACTGGGGTGATCTCAGCTCCCTGCAATCTCCACCTCCCAGGTTCAAGTGATTCTCCTGCCTCAGCCTCCCAAGTAGCTGGGATTAAAGGCACACACCACCATGCCCAGCTAATTTTTATATTTTTAGTAGAGACAGGGTTTCACCATGTTGGCCAGAATGGTCTCGATCTCTTGACCTGGCGATCTGCCCACCTCGGCCTCTCAAAGTACTAGGGTTACAGGGATGAACCACCATGCCTGGCCAGTGCTCCACACTTCTAAACAACCAGATCTCAACAGAACTCACTATCACAAGAACAGTAAGGGGGAAAGCTGCCCCCATGATCCAATCACCTCTCATCAGTTTCCTCCATCCAACATTGGGAATTACAGTTCAACATGAGATTTGGGTGGGGACACAGAGCCAACCGTATCAGAAGGAACTTTCCAGACCAGAGGAGCAGCGTGAGGAAAGGAGGGACAGAAGGAACTTTCCAGACCAGAGGAGCAGCGTGAGGAAAGGAGGGACAGAAGGAATTTTCCAGACCAGAGGAGCAGCGTGAGGAAAGGAGGGACAGAAGGAACTTTCCAGACCAGAGGAGCAGCGTGAGGAAAGGAGGGACAGAAGGAATTTTCCAGACCAGAGGAGCAGCGTGAGGAAAGGAGGGAGACACCCTGGTGTCCCCAGAGCATGTGGAGTGTGAACAAAAAGGGAGTTGAGAGCAACAGAGATGAAGCTGGAGAGAGAGAATGGGCCCAGTTGTGGAAAGTCTCTATTTCATCATAGTGAATTTGGATGTACTGTCAAAAGGATCCTCTAAGGGAATGAGTAATAAAGTGATATATTTTGTGCTTTAGAAAATCACTCAATTGGTTCTTTCCTTGTACTCATTAATTCACTGAGGATTTGTGAACACATACAATGAGCTTTGCCCAGCACAGCAGTGTGTTAATGGATAAGAGAGAGACATAGTTTGGGTTTGTGGCAGTAACTTAATCCCAAGTCCATAGGGGCTGGGCTAGAGAGCAGCAGGAGGAATGCATTTCAGTAACGCATTGGAGCCTGAATCAAGAACACTCTTTGTAATGGGGATGTGGGAGGAGGAGGTCTGAATCAGTCTTCAAGGATGGAGAGGAAGTTAATCATTGGGGGAGGAAAGGAGATGATATTGCAATGGTGTGAAAGTGTGAAGGAGTCCAGCAGGTTTGGGAACAAAAGATAAGTTTGGAGTGGCAGCACTCAACCTGGGAGGAGATTCAGAGTTGTTCTCGGAGAAGTGGGTTGACATAGGGAGACTTGCTCAGCCCTTTGGACTCTATTCCGGAGAACAAGGAGGATATTGAAACTGCAGGAGGGTGGGATAGTGACATGGTTTGACTGTGTCCTCACCCAAATCTCACCTTGAATTATAACTTCCACAATCCGTATGTGTTATGGGAGGGACCCAGTAAGAGGTAATTGAATCATGGGGGCAGGTCTTTTCCATGCTGTTCTTGTGATAGTGAATAAGTCTCACAAGATCTGATGGTTTAAAAACACAGGAGTTTCCCTGCACAAGCTTCTCTCTTTGCCTGCTGCTATTCATGGAAGACTTGACCTGCTCCTCTTTGCTTTCTGCTGTAATTGTGAGGCCTTCCCAGCCATGTGGACTAGTAAGTCCATTAAACCTCTTTTTCTTTCCAGAGTCTGGTATGTCTTTATCAGCAGCATGAAAAAAGACTAATACAGATGGCAGGGACAGCACCATTGGGTTTCCATTTCCAAATACAGAAAAATCAAAATACAAAAGAGCACTGGATAGGAATTGGGAGAAATTACTAAGAAATTGACATGTAGAAAAGCAGTATTTTAGATCTGAGAGGGCTTTTTCTTACTGCATTGTTGTTTAACTTATTACAGTCAGCGGCTTGATTGGGCCCCTCTTCCAGGCCCTCCGTTCCCCGCGAGTTGTTTCCAAAACTCAGTCCTGAAGTCAATTAGGAAAAGCAGAGCCTGTTCATTTTGTTAGTAATCAAAATAGAAATGATCATTTACTAGTACATGTAACAGTCATTTTCAGCCACAAAAGATCATTTTAGCAAGTGCATGCCTTTGGTTTACACCTCTCATAACAAGCTAGAGAAGAAATGAAGTTAAACAGAAGTGGGTAACTTTCTTATCAGTTGCTTCTCTTCTTGAAGGTAAAAGTATTTTTCAGACAGAGGCTGTATTAGTTTATTTTCACACTGCTATAAAGGTATTACCTGAGACTGGGTAATTTATGAAGAAAAGAGGTTTAATTGACTCACAGTTCTGCATGACTGGGGAGGCCTCAGAAAACTTGCAATCCAGCGGAAGGTGAGGAGGAAGCAAAGCACATCTTACATGACAGCAGGCAAGACAGAGAGAAGGGGGATGTGCCAGATATTTATCAAACAGCCTGATCTTCTGAGAACCCACTCACTATCCTGAGAACAGCATGGAGGAAACCACCCCTATGATTCAATTACCTCCCACCAGGTCCCTCCCTGGGTATGTGAAGATTACAATTCAGATTGCAATTCAAAATGAGATTTGGGTGAAGACACAGCCAAACCACTTATCAAAGGCTAAAATTTTACCCTGTAGGTTGAAGATGGAACCAACCTAGATCAATGTTTAGCAGTCCAGCCTCCATGGGGAAGAGATTTGCCACCCTCTGTTCCAGAAAGAGGCACCAAACTCCATGGTTTTAGAACTGCAGCTCACTAGGGGGTGAGAAGAGACCAAGAGACCTACTGGGCTCTTTTCCGGAGCTAGGAAAGTAAACCCCTTGCATTGATGCTCTTCTATCCCAGCTGGAGACGGTGTCCATTGCAAATCACTGACCCAGAGAATTTGATGGATGCAGGGGGATTTTGATAGTATGCTGCCTGCTAGACAGTGGAATCCTGGTTTAACGAATAAATTCAACTTTAAAAATCTTTGGGGAACACCTGCTATGCACATCGGTGCAGAATATTTTCTTCCTCTTGGTGCATGAGAGAGCACATTGAGAAGTCATGAACACTAGACGAAAAACAGCAAATGACATGAGCCTCAGTCAGTCTCAATTCTGTCACTTAGACCACGGGCAATGTGTTTTGCCTCTGCATGCCTCAGTTTACTCATCTGTGAACACTTTGAGCTAAGAGTACCTCTCGCTTCTACATTCTGCAAGTCTGTGGCTGACAATCATGAAGCCAGAAAAGAAAATTCAAGCTGATAATGTGAGATTTTCTTCAGTGAATTCCTAGAAAGAGCAGTAGATGTATTGTTTGGGAAAAGGAAGGGCATTGCTTTCTATCACTTAAGAATACAACTGTAGATCAACGTAGTTGTGTTTCACATTTTAACTGGTGTCATTTGAAATGTGAAGAGAACATGTCTTCTAATTAGTTAATAAAAAATCTGGACTTTGGCCAGGCATAGTGGCCCATGCCTGTAATCCCAGCACTTCAGGAGACCAAGGCAGGCATATCACTTGAGGACAAGAGTTTGAGACCAGCCTGTCAAAACCCTGTCTTTACTAAAAATACAAAAAAAAATAGCTAGGCATTGTGGCACACACCTGTAAGCACAGCTACTCGGGAGGCTGAGGCACAAGAATCACTTGAACCAGGAGGCTGTGGAGGATGCAGTGAGCCAAGATTACACCACTGCACTCCAGCCTGGGTGATAAAGCAAGACTGTCTCAAAACAAAAACAAAAACAAAAAAAAACTCACTTCGTTCAAAGCTCCCATCTAATGATTTTTAGGAAGAAAAAAAGTGCTAAATATATAATCCAGATAAAACTCAGCCTAATTAGCACCTGAAAGTGTGTTTGATTCATTAGTCATTAGAGAAATGCAAATCAAAACTACAATGTGGTACCACCTTACACCCACTAGGATGCCTACTATTAAAAAAATAACGAGCACTGGCAAGGATGTGAAGAAATTGGAACCCTGTGCGCCACCAGTAGGAAAGTAAAATGGTGCAGCCTCTGCAGAAAAACAGGGTGGCAGCCCCTCAAACAATTCAACATAGATTAACATGTGATCCAACAATTACTCCTCTGGGTATGTGCCCCACAGAATTGAAAGCAACGTTTCAGAGATATTTGTACACCCACGTTCATAGTAGCAGTATTCACAATAGCTAATCTGCAGAAGCAACCCAGGTGTCCAATAGGTGAATGGATTAGCAAAAGTGATATGTATATACAATGGAATAGAATTTAGTCTGAAAAATGAATAGCATTCTGACATGTGCTACAATATAGATGAGCCCTGAGAACACTATTCTAAGTGAAATAAGCCAACCACAAAAAGGCAAATACTGTATAATATCACTTATATGAGATACCAAGAATATACGTCAAGTTTGTGGAGACAGAAAGTAGAACAGTGGATGTTAGGGGCTAAGAGGGGGCGGGGAAGGTAGTTGTTTAATGGATGCAGAATTTCAGTTTTTTAAAGACGTTCTGGAGATGGATGGTGGTGATGGCTGCACAAATGTGAATGGACTTAATACTGCCAAATGGTATGCTTACAAATTGTGAAGATGGTAAATTTTATGTGTATTTTATCACATTTTTTTTTTTAAAAAAGGCTCAGTGTAATCCAATAATTCCATAGTTTCTTTAGGTAGTATTCACAATGTTCTGATACTTCAGATAGCCACCCACTACTCTTGCTTCTCCTAAAATCTAGTCTGGAAATATGGTGAGAGTGAGTCACCTACGGAAAAGAGTCTGTTTCTTTCAGAATAAGATCTTCTGCTTCTTCTGGTCTCTGGATGGTGTCTTATTTTGACAAAGTTATTGCTCTCCCTCTTGTAGGATGTGGCCAGCCAGTATGACCTGATCTGAACTTGCTACACTTAGTACTGTGGCCCCATTGTACTTGCTGGTACAGATCTCTGACCTGCCATATTTTGTCTGCAGCCTGTTGGCCTGATCTTGTCATGCTACAGTGAGCCCCATGGCAAGCCTGCTGGCTCCTTACTCAGAATCCATGTGATGTAGGAACTAAGGAGGCTCCAAAAAGTGAAGCCTGGGGACCTCCCTTCAAATGATTGCTGTAATAACCTGGCATGCTTTGATGAGGCTGCAACCGGGTTAATGTGGGGGAACCCTGCCCTACATGTTATCATTGTTCATGAAGGCCTAGATAGGCGATACCTGGAAATAATGCATGGAACTTTTTGCAACAAAGAGGGGACATATCTAACTCAATAAAGAAGATATTACAAATTGGTGATGCACCAGAGATTACAATAATCAAATTAGAAGTGACCATCTATTCAGAACAAACTCTGGCAGGTGCTCTACATTCACAATCTCCTCTAATTGTCCCTCGAATCCCTCCAGATGGGCATTATTACCTCCACTTTAAACATAATACTTTGGAAGACACAAATTACACAGGGAAGTGGAAGAAACTGGCTTTAAGCTTAGGTTTGTTTGACTTAAAATCCTGGGCTCCGTTCGTTGAGCCATGGCCAAGATTAGTCATCTATTTTTACTTAACAGTGATTAATTGTGTTAGTCTTTCAACTATAGTCTTTGGCAATGGTGTCTAAATTTTACTGACTGTGCACTCATTATTTAAAGTAATTTGAGTACATACTACCCAAAATATGTGTTTCAAAATTTATTTATAGGATATATGTGCATACATGAAATAATGTAATATATCTGTTATAGAACTTATCCAAACATAGGAATTTTTAATCTATGAGATAACAAAGAATAGAATTTTACTAAATTCTTCCTGAAACACATGGCATGATTATGTGAGCTTCGTGAAATGGTACACACTCCACCTTGGAGACCATTGGTTTATCTAGATAAATAGACATGACCATCAAACATGTTGAAAACTCCAAAAGACAGATTGATTCTCATATGATGCAACAGCTGGACTTTTAAAAACTGAAACAAAAACATTAAATTGAATCTGTAACCCTTCCACATACCTCAAATACAGTTTAGTCTGGCAATGTAGGTTTCCCCACCTACTGTGCCTCTCTGAAGAAAAGGACCTAATTCAGAAGAGTAGGAAAGTAGGCATTATTCTGAAATTTAATGAAAGCATCAAGTTAACTATACCCAGATGCATTTTATGAGTTAAGACTTTTCAGTCATAAATGGTAACATAAGCCAAGAATAACTACACAGAGTGTAGCAAAAAGAAACCTGTTATCCAAATATTCCATTCTGGAAGGGAAGATGATGCTGGTGCCAAGAATGGCCAACACGGCATTTGCATAATATAACCCAGGACCATCAGATAATTCATAGCAGAAATCAGAAGACAGTGTAAGAGACCTTCATTTCTGATCATGACTCTGCCATTGACTAGGTATGTGGTATTTTACCTCACTCGGTTTTACTTATCAGAAAAATATAATATCTATCAAAACACTTTAAAAATCCAATGCAATGAAAAAAATAGTTCAAATGTCAGACTGGGCTATCTTAGGGGTAGGGCCAGATCATTGAATCACCTGAAGTACATTCACACTGTGATTACTTGATAATGTTTTGTTGGGATGACTTTATTTGACGGAATACCAACATTTATCAAGACTGATAGGGTCATGGAGGACACCAACACACAGGTATTGTGTGCTGGTTATGACTGAAGCACAGAGGAGTAGGCGGCTCATGGAAGTCCCTTGTGTGGCAGGGTCGTGTGTGTAGGAAGAATGCATTAGTCCATTCTCACATTGCTAATAAAGACACACCCGAGACTTCTACGTAATTCATAAAAGAAAGCAGTTTGATTGACTCACGGTTCTGCAGTGCAGGGGAGGCCTCAGGAAACTTGCAATCACGGTCGAACACACCTCCTCACAAAGCAACAGGAGACAGAATGAGCACTAGCTTGGGGAAAGCCCCTTAAAAAGCCATCAGATCTCGAGAGAACTCACTCACTATCACAAGAACGGGATGGGAGAAACCACGCCCATGATTCAATTATCTCCACCTGATTCCCCCCATGACCCCATGGGGATTATGGGAACTACAATTCAAGATGAGATTTGGATGTCGACACAGCCAAATCTTTGTCCCCACCTATGTGGTGGGGACAAAGCATATCAGATGTGTCTAGAATGAAGAGGAAATTAGACTGCACAAAGAAGAAAGAGGATGAAAGACACAGCTAACAAGCCTCAGACAAATCAAACGCCAACCAGAGTCAGCTCTGGCTGCTGCTTGAGATGATGAAATGGGCCCTCAACCAGACCGTGGCTGTCTCCTGAGTCAGCTGTGCACAGAGACCTGGGTGGGCAGGTTGGTAGACAGGGGTCCGCACAAGCAGACATCAAGGCAGAAGAGGCCACTTTCTCACCCGCATCCCACACCCCTCCATCACCACTCCAAGTGTGAACTATTTTTGTTTTGCCTTCTAGCCAACCTTGAGACCCATTTTAATTTACTTTCACCTTGCAGACTGTTAATGGTTTTCAAAAAGGCACAGGCCCCATCTGATTTCTCTCTGGAGCTGCTTTTCTCTGATCCGTGCTGTTGCAGCCTTAACTGCATCCAAGTGAAGCTCGTTTTCATTTCTACCTCGTGGTGTCTGCTTGGCCCTATACTTACCCCTCATCTTGGTAAAAACTGGTTACACGTGTGATCAAGATTGTGCAGCAAGAACTTTCCCATGTGTCCAGAGAAGTGGATTCAAGGGGAAATAATGAGGAGATTAATTGTTCTTTATTATAGCACTGAAGATAAATCAAAGAGGGATACGTTCGACTGCATTGGAACTATGAAAGTCTGTAAATCAAAAGTCATTAAGACTGTTACAATGAAAGTCGCAGATTAGGGAAAGATAGTTGCAATGTATGGATCTAAGCAAAGGCTTGTCTCAAGAATATATAAAGTCATACCTACAAATAAATCCATAAGAAAGTCATCCCAACTTTTAAAAATAGGCAAAAGGCTTGAATAGATGTTTAAACAAGACGATATCCAAGTGACCAATATGTGTATTTAAAGGACCCTTGACATAATTATTCATCAGGGAAATGCAAATGCAAACCACAATGAGATACACGGTCCGAATGGCTGCATTTGAAATGGCAAACAGTAAAACATTCTGGTGCGAACATGGAGCAGCTAGAGCTCTCACACACAGCGGACGGGGTGTAAACTGGTGCAATCACTTTGCAAATCCGTTTGGCATTTCTAATAAAGCTGAATATACCTTACAACGTGACTTATGATCCAGCAACTCCATTCCTGGGGATGGAAATTTATATTTGCACCTCAAGAGACATACATAAAAATGTTCTTAGAAATACTATTCACGATAGGCCAAATCCGGAAACATCTAATGTGCATAAACAGGAGAATGAGTGAATAAGTAGGATACTCATAAAAGGGACTAATAAGATTTTCAAAAATGCACCAACTCGGATCCATGCAACCACTTGGAAAATTTCACAAATATAAAGTTGAATGAAAGAAGTCAGACAAGCACATATTCTTTATGATTCCATGTATATGAAGTTTAAAACTAGGTAAAACTACTCGATGGTAATAAAAGTTAAGAGACTTTTAAAAATGGGATTCTATTTATATAGTGTTAAAAAAAATATATGCTAAACTAAGCTATGCAGTTAGGAGTAGGGATGCTGGTTACCCTGGTAGGGGTTTGAAACAGAGGGGAATTTCAGAAGTGCTGGTAATGTTTTGTTGGAGATTTTTAAAAATAGGAAGCAGGAAGTGGCCAAGACTTGGGAGATGATTGAGGAGAACGCCAGCCTGTTGTTAGTTTTCTGTTTTCTTAT
This sequence comes from Aotus nancymaae, assembly GCF_030222135.1. NCBI lineage: Eukaryota > Metazoa > Chordata > Mammalia > Primates > Aotidae > Aotus > Aotus nancymaae. Next base: position 3,308,937 of record NW_026988498.1, on the reverse strand, counting down.
CTGGGCAGAAATTACCTTGGTGTTTTTACTTTGGGAAAATTCTTGGAGTTATTTGTGGGCAATGTATGCATTTTTCTGTATGTGTGTAATATTGTGATGAAGAGTTTACTTGTTTTGAACTTTTACGGAAAGCTAATTTGATAAAGTACTTTGAAAAGTGCCCCAGAGTCGTTGCTCTGTGATATGCAGAAACCAATTGCTGCCTTCCTAAAGAGTGATCAGAAATCATTAGAAATTCTCAGAAGTTAGATTCGAAGATGCTGAAATGTTCCATGACCTGGGAAACTCACTCTGAAAATGATCTGCCACCTACAGATGAAAAGAGAGGATGCCTCAGTAACACGAGAGCAAAGGCAGAGATAGAGAGGCGTTGGAGCTGTCAATGCCACGGGTGGGTCATTAATTGATTCCGTGCTGGAAGAATCACCTTTATCTTCAGTTCACACGGACAGACCTTAGGAGAGAACCATTCAAGACACCAACCCGTACCTTTTTAGATCCTGAAAAAATTTTCTGAACATAATGAGTCCCAAAGGGCTCGTCACTTGTGTTTCCAGTATTATGCGCTGTATTAGATATATCACCACGACCCATTTTTCATCAGCATTGGAAGCTCAAAATACACGTGTACACCCACACAAAGAAAAAACATTTATTATACCAAAGTCTTTATTGTAGTCATTTCACGGGGCCCATTTCCTTGTGAAACTTCAAATCAATTTCTTTGGGATGCCATTTAAGATGATTCATCCCCATTTTCATCCGCTTTCCCCATTTCTTCTTAAAGACCTGGTTTCCTTGTGCACGCTCTCCCTCTCATTTTCCCCTTTTGTTTGTTATATTTTCTTTTTGGGCTTTCTGAGGAGGACCAAATTGTCTGAAATCTGTTGATGGAATATTTGTTCCCATTGTATCCTTCCCCCAAAAGCCACAGCACACAGTGTATTTCCAGAAATTGCACTTCCTTCATCCCAGCCCATGTGGCTGCACTGATTTGAAGACACTCGGTCAGGAGCAGTGGCTGACGCCTGTAATCTCAGCACTTTGGGAGGCCAAGGCAGGAGGATCACGATGTCAGGAGTTTGAGACCAGCCTGGCCAACATAGTGAAACCCCGTCTCTACTAAAAATACAAAAAATTAGCTGGGCATGTTGGCACACACCTGTAATCCCAGCTACTTGGGAGGCTGAGGCAGGAGAATTGCTTGAACCTGGAAGGCAGAGGTTGCAGTGAGCAGAGATCACACCACTGCACTCCAGCCTGGGCAACAGAGTGAGACTCTGTCCGCCCCGCCGCAAAAAAATGACCCCTCCCTTCTGAAATTCAAGTAGGTGTCTACAGAAAAGGACTTCTGGGTTTGATGCCAGTGTCAAGGGACGACCACAGGAGGCTTCTCCTATCTCTATCATATTCCTCATATTTTGACTTGAGCATTTGGAAATTACTCCACTGGATTGTATTGCGATGCAATAATCTCCAAATTGTAATAGAATGATTTCCAAACCCTATAATAATTTCCAGGTGCTGATGCTGCCATCAATTCCTCAGCTCCCCTGTTCTCCATCCTTTCAGTCTTCCTACCATCTGTCCCACTGCATGTCCTGGAGAGCTCAGATCCCAGATAATTCCTCTGTTATGAGCTGAATGTTGTGTTCCCCCTCAAAATTCACATGAAGATATCTTAAAACCCCCCAATGGGATGATATTAGGTGGTGGGGCCTTTGGGAGATGCTTAGGTCATGCCCTGACTTTGCTAGGGTACTAGTCTGGGTCATCTGTGAGCTGGGGGTCAAGGTCATTTGATGCCTCCATACCTCTGCACTCCTCTTCCGGGTCCACCTGCAAGAGGAAATTCATCATGAGAAGCAAACCTAGCCACCTGACAGGTGTTCATGTTTCATAGGAGCTGAGGATTTGCAGCCTGCCAAGTCCTGTGCTTCAAGCAGAGGAATTAAGCCCCACCATGCAAGTGCATCCAATTTCCATCGGAAAATTGCTTTGCAGAAAAATGGCATGGAGCCTGCTCTCCTTTTGGCCAGCTGATTCCCTCAGCTTTCAGGCCCGGACTTGGGATGACTGCAGAGAGCGCTTGGAAGGTAGAGGGAGAGAGGCTCTGAGCAAAACCTCATTCTGTTTTACAATTCAGAGCTGAAATTGGAGCTGAGAGAGAAGAGCAGGGCACAGACTGGGGAAATGGATTTGATTATTGCATTAACCCACACAACACTTCAAATGAAAACTTTCATAGGGTAATCAATAATTCAGTCTTAGTTTGTTATTCTGGGCAGATGACATTTATTTTAATAGGCACTCCTTGGGTAGAGGGCAGAGCTGTTAAGATCATTACCTGAAATAAGCTGTTGAAAATTCAAAGCATAGTGTTGGATGGATTAAATAATCAAACTAAAATAAATGGCATAATAATAATGACAAGGACAATTATTACCAAATTGTAGCCTCTGTGCCAAAGAACCCTTCACATAGAATGTGTTCCATTATTACCCTGCAGCCCCAAAGTAAAGGAAAAATGTTGGTATTGGGAAATTCTCTATGAAAAACCATTCCCAGAACCTCCTGACCCTCCTTCCTTCACTTCTCTTCGGAATCCTCATCTTCACCAATGCCAGCAGGCGTTGTCTACCATATTTAGGCACTAAGATCCAGCGTTTATACGGTAAAGATCATTGGCAGCTGTCTAATCTCACATTATTCTGTTTGGTTCTGTGGCCTTAATGAATGCCATTTGGGGTTTGTTTCACTCATCTTTCCCTGCATAATGGTAGTTGGAGAGGTGCCTGCTTTCACTCACACTTCTGACCCAGGAAAGTAAAAGTAGGCATGTGTGTTTTCCACATCCACTGGATTTTGTTTGTTTTTGTATTTTTAAAAATCATTTTCTGAATATCCACTGTCAAATGAAGGCAGATATTGGAATTAGGCTCAACAAGTCAGGTAAAATGTGTTAGTTTTCTTGGGTTTAGCAATTGGTCTGCCATCTTGTTCTTGAATTCTATGGAGAATCAAATGGGAATAAAGCATGGGATCAAAGTGGCACAGCATGGGTTTTTAGGTTGTTAAATTATTAAAGGAGGCAGCAGAGAACAGTGCAAGAGGCAGACGTTGACTTCTGTGCCCACCTGGTTCTGCTGGTGGTGAATGGCTTCTTGCAGACCTCTGGGAAACATCCTGAGGGTACTTCTGAGGATCTCAGTTGCAATGAGCCAGGGGTCAAATAGTGATGCCCTGCATGGTTGCCAAAGCCGGGGGGCGGGGAGTGGTTAATCTTTTTCTAAATTGAGGAGCCCTTGTTTCCTCCTAGCTCTAAGGTGTCAGTGTTTTTTGGCATAGGTACTATGTCCTAGTCCTTATTACATACCCACAGTGCAGGCAATCTTATGCAAAGTAGGTATTCAGTGAAACATTTAATAAACAAATTCATGATCATGAGATCCCTGTATGTATATATCCCTATACTCCCTATAGAATAGCTATGTGAGATTAAAATTTAGAAAGCTTAGCAAACATATTTATTTTCTACCTTGGTGTGATTATGAGAGGATAATACATATTTGAGAAAAGTTTTGAGGATTTCAGAGGAAAAGAAATGCATCATATACTTTGAGCTGTCATTCCTTCCACTCCAGGGAGCGTGTACTTTGCAGTAGCCTCGGATCCCTATGCTTTGGGTTTCTTGTTTGTACACTTTGAGATTTTTCAGTGTTTTGCTGTATTTCTCCCTCTTTCTCTGCTACATTCTAAAACTTCACCTTCACATTCAAGTCACAAGTTACTTTTGACAAGAGATTGAGGACGGCAGTGATATGTTTAATGTTATGGTGCATCTCTGTGTTCTGAGAGGTGCAGGAAAACAAGTCTCCAGCCACTTTTACAGTCTAGACATTACACTGTGTTCTTTTCCCTAAGGGGAAGTACTTGACTCTGCCAAATTATAATTATTGCAAATATTATTGTATGTATGCCTTTAAGATTAGATTGTAAACTTGTGGATGTCTGGGGCTATGCTTTATATTCTCTCAATTAGCAAGCACAGTGTAGAATATTTAATCCACTATCAATAAATATCTGTTGAGTGATGTCAAGCACTGAACTGTGTCCCTCTTGGGTCCCCCCTTCAAACACAGGTTGAATCGCTATTCCCCGATGTGCCTATATTCAGAGAAATGAACTTTAGGGAGATAATTAAGGTTAAATGGAGTCATAATGATGTATAATCTGATAGGATTAGTGTCCCAATAAGAACAGACACAAGATCTCTCTCTCTCCACACACACACAGAGGAGGTCATATAAAGATACAATGAGAAGGTGGCCTTCTGCAAACCAAGGAAACAGGCCTCATCAGAAACCAACCCTTCTGGCAACTCGATCTTGGACTTTCCAGCTTCCAGAACTGTGAAAAAATAAATGCCTCTTGCTAAGCCACCCAGTGTGTGGTATTTGTTCCTGCAGCTTAAGGAGACTAATGTAACTGGTTTACTAATTAATTGAGAAGTAAATATTTTGGTTAATTTCACTGTGGATAAAATTATTCTAAATGCAACGGTAGGTTAAGTTCGTATTTTCTAAGAAAGCCATGAAGCCCCAAAGATTATAAAATTTGACAGATTTGGCCAAATTTCATACACAGAAAAAGATATATAACATTATTTGAAAACTTGGAACTTTTTTTGGAAATTTGGAAACTCTGGAAAAAAATAATAGAAAGCTGGACATTGAACATAAACAAAGAATTAACAAAAATTCAAATACAAATGACTTACGAGCATGTGAAAAGATATTAAATTTCACAAATAAAGACATACAGCTAACATGTTTTTCAGACTTTTTAATAACAGTTTTAATTTGTAGGACAATTGAAAAGACAGTGGAATTCTCACATTTCCCATGCCCAGTCTGCTCTGTGACTAACATATTACCTCAGATTAGTGGGCTGATATTGGTGCTCCATTGCCTTAGTCTGCTCAGGCTGCTTTAATAAACACTATGCACTGAGTGGCTTATAAATAGCAGTTACCAGCAATTATAAGCAACTATTTATTTTTCACAGCTCTGGAGGCTGGGGTCCAGGGTAACCGGTCTGACAATTCAGTGTCTGCTGAGGGTTCACTTCTTTGGTCATAGATGGAGCCTTCTTGCTGCATCCTCACATGGTGAAAGGGGCGAGGGAGCTCACCGGAGTCACTTTTGTTAAGGGCACTAATCCCGTTTGTGAGTATATTAGTCTGTTTTCATGCTGCTGATAAAGACATGCACCAAACTGGGTAATTTATAAGGAAAAAGAAGTTTAGTGAACTCACAGTTCCACATGGCTGAGGAGGCCTCACAATCATGGTGGAAGGTGAAAGGCACGTCTTACATGGTGGCAGACAAGAGAGAACTTGTGCAGAGAAACTACTCCTTATAGAACCATCAGATCTTATGAAACTTATTCATTATCAAAGACCCACCCCCATGATTCAATTACTTCCCACAGGCTCCATCCCACAACATGTAGGAATGGTGGGAACTACATACAATTCAAGATGAGATTTGGGTGGGACACAGCCACCATGTCAGCGAGGGCTCTGCTCCCATGACCTAACCCCCTCCCAGAGGCCCCACCTCCTAACATCATCCCCCTGGGGGTGAGAATATCAACGTATTAATCTGGGGAGGGACACAGACTTTCAGATCCTAGCAATAATTTATTAATTTATGTCTATTGTTTATTTAGAACATATATTTCTATAATTCATAAACTTCAAAAATGACAATCTCCAATGACAACAGAATAGGAACTGTTGTATATAGTTGGTTATATGGTTATTCATTGATATAATTTCCTTGGAGAGCAGTTTGACAGAATCTATGAAAAAATAAGCATGTGTGTCTTTAATAGAGCAATTCCACTTGTAGGAAATTCCAGTTATAGAACTGACTCCTGAATGGGACTTCTCAGGCTCTAAACACTCTGCCACTGCCTCCTTCCAGTGTCATCTCTTGTCACCTTGTTCCCTTCCCTGCTGAGCTTCCAGACACACGATGGCTCTTTTGATGCTTGAGCACCACACTTCCCCCACCTTTGCCTTAATCCTCTCCTGGGTGCCCTCCCTGAGTCCTTTGCTGGCTGAGCTTCCATCCATAGTAGCTTAAATTACACCTCCTCCGAGAGGCCCTCCAGCACCACCACCCTCTATTAAGAATGGCATTCTTCCTTATTGCCTGTCTCTACCCTCCTTCCAAATGCAAGTTCTACCACAATTGTGAGGCCTCCCAGCCATGTGGAACTGTGAGTCTATTAAACTTCTTTTTCTTTATAAATTACCTAGCCTTGGGCATGTCTTTATCAGCAGCATGAAAGCAGAGACCTCATTGATTTGCTGACTGCTGCATCCCCAGCATGAAGCCCAGAGCCTAGCACATGACAGGTGCTTAGCAAATGGCCATGAAGTCAACAAATAAATGAGAACAACAGGGAGGAGGCACTCTAAATACTCATAATGGTTAACTTTGGAAGGGAGCATCTTTGGCATTTACTTGATATACCCTGATATTGCTTAATTTGCATCAAGAATATGTGGCTTCTGTAATTCAGAGGAAAAGCATGCCTTAATTGTTAAACGTGATGAAATTGTATGCAAGAGAGGAGTATATGATGTGTCCATGCAAGTCCTCACTCATTAGTGCCCTTCACCTTGGGTTTCCCATCACTGACTCCCCAGGGGTATTGCGGTGTCCACTGGGAAATAGAAAATGATGATGGCAAATCTTGCTGAAATACGAATGGCACTTGCTATACAATTTCCGGGGGGCAGGTGGATTCCTTTGGACATACGCTCTTGATATTTTTGGATTCAAGATGTTAACCCTAAGTTGGTGCAAGATGACTGTCCTGGGAAGGAGATGACAGGAACAGGACACTGTACCAGAAACAAAGAGGAAATCCCCAGAAAGGAGTGACTCCAGGCAACCGATGGAGACAAAAGGGGCAAAGCAGGAAAGAAGTTGTCAGCCCTGCGTTCCCTACTGGTTCGTGAACCCTCAAGGATGGCTGGTTCTGAGTCTTGCCAGTTGGGGTCGGTGCTGCTGCTCTCTCTGGGGACTGGCTTGCTCCCAGGGGCAGAGGCAGATCCAAGAGCATCCAGCATGAAATAAGAGACAGAAGAGACAGGGTTGAGGGCACAGGGCCTTCTCATTCAAAGCAGATGCTGATGTTTTCTTAGAGTAGCCAAAACATGACACAGATATATTTTCCTTCTGGAATGCAAAATCGTGCTGAATTTGGGAGATACTGGCCCACAGAACCTAGATATAGCTTCTGGACACACTGAAATTGATTTGCAATGGTAACTTGCTGTGATAAATAATTGAAAACAATGTACCTCCACCTGCTTTGATGGAAGTCATCATCTCAGGGAAGCCTGAATATTTGCACCACTGTTAATATTCATTTTTTTCTTGGATTAGGAAAATTTTATTTGTATATTGTATTTGCCTTAATACAATAAACATGATTTTGTAATTTTTTTTCAGATTTGCTGCTTTTCCTATTAAATAATAGTAATAGTAAACATAACGAACATTTATCGAGGACTTACTTCATACTCCGTGCTGAGTGCTGCCTGGATTGTCTCTTTAACCCTCACAATTACTCAGTGAGGGAAAAAGTACTCTTTTATTCTCACGTTTCAGTGAGGAAACGGGGAGACGAAGAAAGAGAAAGTAACTTACTCAGCTTGTTTCAAGGCTTGTGAATAGCATGGGGTTTCAGTCCTAGAAAATTGGATCCTGACTCCTGAATTCTTAATTCCTGGGTTCTACTTCGCTGTAAACCTAAACTTTTCAAACTTAATTGAAAGGAGGAATGCTACCTATGCTTATTTAAATCCCAATTCAAGGGAACTCTGATTTTTCTCTGGATTTCTGTATTTTTTCCATGAAATACAAACTGCTTTGAAATGTGCTAATTGTATACAAAATGTCTTCATTGGCTCATAACTCTGCTGAATTGTGGCTTTTATCTTGGTGTAACTCATGCATCATTTTATTAATAATTATTATAAAAGTAATGGGAATCTTGATAAAAATATCTAACAGATATAAAAGTGAAAAATTACCTTCACTCTCATCCCTGTTTCCTAGAGGTGATTACCTTAGCAATTTCTTACCTGACCTTGCAGAAATACATAATTTCTTTATACACTTATACATTAATGAACATATAAACACACATTGAAAATAAAACAGAGACTTATATGACAGACTGTGTTCTACAACTTGCTTTTCTCATTAAAAACATACACATACCCTTTGACTCATCAATCCAACACATGCAGATGTATATGCAAAAAATCAATTGTCCAATTCATCGACTCAAAGAGCAAAAGACTTGAAGCCACCAAATGTTCAGCTGCAGACCAGTCTAATTAATTATGACATACATAAAATGGATTACTGAGCAGCAAAGTGTATGCACTAAAATGGAAAGATGGCTTTTGTTGTTTCTTATCCTTTATGTACATTTTTTAAGTCAGGTAATGGAAAATATACATGTCTCCTACCATTATCTCTTGCCAAAAAAGACTTGCCTAACACCTATAGCTCTGAGGGTTACTGCCAGAAGTGTTGTCTCTCAAGCAATAATTCGGAAAATTTCCCTTTGCAAGCCACAAAACAAATGCCTCTCCAGGTGCCTATAAAGTGCAAAGCACTTATTTCTCTATGCTCTTCTATGGAGAGGAAAGAAAGAAGCAACGATAGGAAGATATTTTCTTGTTCCATCTCTAGTTCCTTTTCTGGGGCCTTTCCTGCTATGCCAGAACATTAACTGAAAATAAAATAAAACAGAATACAACAATAAAGACTCCCAAACAAAATCAGCTCTAAAAAGCTTCCTAAATTATCCAGCAAGTGAGTATCTACTCAAAGTTTTGCGGGGGCTGTCTGATTTCACTTCTGTAAACTTGGTACTTTAGGGAGATTTTGAGCGTGTGATACTATTCTTGCAGTCTCCTTAGCAGAACAGGCTGACTCAGCCTTGAGGGCTCCTTTAGCACCTCCCCACCCCCCACAGAGGCTGCTTCCTCTGCCTGTTCTCTGAGGTTTCTCATGCCTTTGTCCTGAAGTGCCACCTCTGACCACAGCAGGGCAACTGTCCATTCAGATATTACAGATGAAAAAGAGAAGGGCTTGTTAACACTTGTGGTTTATTATTTAAATTGATCTCCCTTAAAGTGTTATTCTTGATCATATATTAATAACACTGGAGTCAGGATTGTGTTTAAAATACTTCAGAGCTATTTCAAGGCAGGGTGCCAGACATTGGCCAATCAACAGGGTCCTGGAAGGTATCCAGGCGGCATCAGGTGTTAACCCTTTAGTTGCTGGATGTTGGAAAGTTCTGGAAGGTCCAGTGGAGCATAGGTGGGAAACTCAGGTGACCAGGGTATCTGGGAGAGGGACCACGGGGTTGGGAAGTGTTTTAACATTGCAACCACCATCACAGCTGTACTGATAGGTAGTCTTGATGATGCAATGGGTTAAAAGAATATGTCCAGAAACGAACAATGCCAATAATTGGAGAATTCAAAAGATTAAATTCAGTAAACCTTTGTTGCACAGCAGACCCTGTACTGAACACAGGATTGTTGCAATGACTAAGACCTACACCCTCCCAGCTGCCTTGAAACCTGTGAGCCAGAGAGGAAGACAATATTAAAAAGAGGATTTTATTTCACCAGGTATACTTAACCTGAAAACATGAAAGTCAAAGAAGATTATTTATGTATTATTTAGAGATAGGGGTCTGGGCTCAAGCGATCCCTCCAGCCTCCTGAGTTGCTGGGACTGCAGGTATGCACCACCACACCTGCCTAAGTTTAAAACAATTTTTTGTTGAGATGAGGTCTCACTATGTGGCCCAGGCTGGTCTCGAACTCCTGGGTCACGAGATCCCCCCACCTTGGCTTTTCAACATGCTGGGATTACAGGCATGAGCCACCACACTTGGGCCTGAAGAGGAAGTTTTTAGTTGCAAGCCTTGATATGAAAAGACCAGCTGTTACTCATGGCAATTAAAGAAATAAACCTCCTTAAGAGAAATCGCTATTAATCACATGGAAACATTTTTTTATGCCTATGATTATGATTAGGGCCTGGCATAGACCTTAGGGGAAGTCTCTAAAAATGAGGCAGGTACCCCCATATCTAGGGCAGATGGGCCTGTTCAACTCCAGGCAGTGGGAAGTCCTTGTCACCAGCCTGTCTGCAAGATGCCCAGAGGTTCCTGGGATTCTGTCTACTCTGTTCTGTAGGGGGAACAAACTGGTCATTTTTGTGTAATATAAGCACGGCCTTGGAGGAATTTTTATCAAAACCATGGGCAAAATGGAATATTTCTTTCCTAAACACAGATTCTGTGACTGGAGATGAGTTCCATCACAGGATTGTCCCAGCGGGGCTCTGAAGGTCCAGTCAATGATGACTGCATCAGCTTTCCCAGGCCTGGGTGTGGAAGTTCCTTGCTCTTGTGCGTGAAATAGTTACTGACTATAGATAGCGTATATCTATTGAGGAAACAGGCCATGTTGCAGAGAAAATATCAGACGATCTTCTTCCTTGTGTCTGTTCCCCGTGTGTCATTTTGTGAAAACTGCTTGTATTGTGGAAACAAACACATTTTAGCTCCTTTTGGCTCTGTGCAGACAGTCCGTGGAAAAGCCAAGTTGAATCCCACTCTACCTTATGAATCATTTTCCAATCTGCCAGCTGAATCCTGGCTGAGGCCACTTTGTTTTAGGAGAAGGAGGTGCAGAGTGAAAAGGAAGCATGTTGATTCTCCCAGCTCAGGCCATTTGTAGTATAATTAGAAACATAATGTTTTGACTTGAAAGCTGATCACATCTGATATGTGTGTCAGCAAGACAGAATAAATATTTTTTTAAAAATCTTTTTGGTGTAATTTAATAGAGGGGGATGACACCACTCCAAGTGATGTTGATATGAAATTGCTTCTCTGCTCCCTGGCTCCTTTAAGAAACGTAGATGTGAAATCAGTGTAGACACGTCTACAGCTTAATAGTAAAAACGGATAAAATACATGCTTCATATCTGGGTCACTTTGAAGTAAATATAAGACACTGTTGGTTATTCGGGTGTCTTATAGATAAGAACAGGACACAGAATGTAGCTTGAGTATAATCCTGGGAATGATATACATTTGGGGACTTTATTGTTTCAGAAACATAGTCTTCTTTCCACACACACAAAAAACACTGAATCAAAACATGATGTGTGTGATCATTTAAAACTCTCTAAAACCACTTTTTTTTTTTTTTTTTTTTTTTTGAGACGGAGTTTCGCTCTTGTTACCCGGGCTGGAGTGCAATGGTGTGATCTTGGCTCACTGCAACCTCTGCCTCCTGGGTTCATGCAGTTCTCCTGCCTCAGCCTCCTGAATAGCTGGGATTACAGGCATGCACCACTATGCCCAGCTAATTTTTTGTATTTTTAGTAGAGACGGGGTTTCACCATGTTGACCAGGATGGTCTCGATCTCTTGACCTTGTGATCCACCCGCCTCGGCCTCCCAAAGTGCTGGGATTACAGGCTTGAGCCACCGTGCCCGGCCTATAAAACCACTTTAAAAAACATTTAAAACTACTCTTAGTCTCCCAGTACTTGGATTTTATGAGAACAACAGTAAATATGAAAATTCAGGGCTCTGAGGGACGGCAGAATATGGAGACCCTCTTAAACTCACCGTGGGCCTGTGTGATAGAACTGATGGTACCGTGTGACATCGCTATGACCATTTCTGTATTCCTTGCATAACAGGGATCTGCACATAGTCTGGGAGGAGCAGAGTCGAGACCTGGCTTGGCTCTGGAGATGGGCAGTGACTTTGGGCAGAGCATCGGAAGGGAATGTAGGTGGCTGTGGATGGAAGGATGTTTGTTGTTAGCTGGAAAATCATTTTTAGGCAGCTGCTCTTCAGGCTAAATTCCAGTCCTGGGAGTGGTGAATTGCACATACAGACTAAGACGGAGGGTCTCTCGCCTTCTAGACTTAAGAAGAGGGGCATGGAAGTTCATCCTCAGGGCGCCCAGAGGCCAGGTTGCAGACGTCAGGAGCCGGGCAGTCAGCCCTAAGTCAAGTCCTGGCATGTCAAGGCTGTGGAGGTACTTCCCAGTCAATTAGATTGTCTGTACCACAACACTGTAGTTTGGGGTGAGGGGGTGCATGGGAGTGGAACAGGAAGTATTCAACTTCAGGGCTTCAGAGACAACAGAGACAGGAAAACGTGGCTGCAGCCAAGGCTCAGGGTTTAAAGTAGTCATTGTCCCAGTCTGCACGGCTGTTGTTGGAAGGTTCCGGAAGTATACTTACAGTAAATTATTCCTCTGGACTGAGGTCCAGCCTGGCTGCTCTGTGGCTGGCGTTGGCAGTTAGGATTGCTAGAACTGCTTTGGCACAGATCCCAAAGGCTCCGGGGTTCCTAGGATTGTTTAGAAGACACATTGATGACATCTCTGTTTGGGTAAAATGATCCCAGAGTCACACATCTAGCATCCCAGCATTCCTAAAATCAAAAGCACTTGGACAGCATCACAATAGTAACATCCACACCCACAGGCCCCAGACGCCCCAAAACACTGGTGCTTACAGAGGTGGAAGCGCCTGTTGGTCCCGATTATGTCTGGTACAGCCCCACTAGACTTTATTCTGGTCGGGGTTCAGCAAGCCATGCCAGAAAAATCCCAGAATGCTCGGCCTTCACTGTGAAGTTGATGGGACACAGATCTATTTTCCTCTTTCCACTGTTCTTAGCGATTGTCAAATCTCAGCACGTTGTCTGATTCCAGTCAAAGGTCACAAGAGAAAAAAGATGCTTATGATCTCATAGGCATGCTTCAGTGGCACAAAGATATTTCCAATTTGAAAAAATGCATTAAGTAACACTCTAGTTAAGTAGAAGTCAACTTTTCCCACATTTTAACTCTCTAAAACACGGTCCCAAACCTAAATTCAAGAATAAAGCTCATACAGTGAAGTCATTACACTTTCTCCATTAGTTTCCCACACAGGGCTGTCAACTCTAACTTTACAACAAATTCTTAACAAACTAGGTCCTCTACCCATAAGAGATTACCAGCGGCACCTAGAAAGGAACAGAGCATTCTCTCTCCTCTAGAAAGAGGAAACAAACTGTGCAGACACAAACTGCGGGAAATACGAATAGATTTTTGTAATAATGACATATTATGTAACCTATATGTATGTAATTAAGAAAGTTGTTTTTTAAGATGCTGTCTTTTTTCTCTTCCTTTTTTTTTTTGAGACAAGGTCTCATCTGTTGCCCTGTCTGGAGTACAGAGGTACGATCTTGGCTCACCACAGCCTTGACCCCCTGGGCTCAAGTGCTCCTAACACCTCAGCCTCCTGAGTAGCTGGGACCACAGGGTCCTGCCACCACACCTGTTGTATTTTTTCTGTAGAGACAGGGTTTTGCCATGTTTCTTGGACTGAAAGATGCTTTCTTTATGAGCGTAGAGCAAGGAGTATATATTAAGTTTATTGTGTTTATCCTTCTATAAAAACTTAGGTACATTTTCTTATTCTTATTATTTGACCTTCTATAAAATTTTTAAAAATGTAGTAATAATTTTTATTCATGATAATTGAAAAATACTACTTCTACTTGCCTAGAAATAGAATATACCATGTCCATGGGTATGAATGAAATGCAATAATACAGTAATTAAAGTAGTATGCAATAAAATTTTCAATGCATTGGTACATTACATGAATTATTTAATTAAGCTTGTTAACCATTTACTAAGTAGGCATTGCCTCTTTTAATATTAAACACCCTTGTTACAGGGTATAAGACACACTGAATATGATTCCAAATGTACTTCTAATTTTTTAGAGGTTATCTCCCTTAGCATAGTTGATTGACTTCGTAGTTTTCCTCAAGCACACAAATTCTATACAACTTTTAAGGTTGTAGTTTGAATTGATGACCTTCTCTTATACGGAAAATTTCATTACGTGTAACATTTTATTTTCAAAGAAACCAAATGAGGTGTCACCAGGTATATTCTGATTAATTATTTCTTCTTTAAACTACTTCATATATACGCATCTGTTCTAAGTCTTGTACTATACATGATTTTTCTCCATCCCATTTTTTTTTTCTTGGTTAAGAACAAAACCATCATTAACTGTAGTTGGAAACTGTTTACAGTAGCATGTTGAGATAATCTGGTTGGAAGGCTTTGATTGATTTGTGTCTAAGGATAAATGCAAACTGCATCAATTGCATCCCTGCTTTCTCCAGAGCGAGTGCTCATTACAGTGTCTGATTTCCTTCTGGCATCTGTTGTTTTACAGGACTTCATAAGCTGTCTGCTTCTAATAAGTTATACTTCTGCAGAAAGGTTCCCATAATCAATCAAGGCAACATCATCTCAAAGTCTCTAAACCTGGGCATCATGAGAGCTATTGTCCTGGTCCCAACATAGAACATAGGATGATGATTAGTTTTTACTGGTCTAAAGGTCCAGAGAATCTCTCTAAAAGGCAAATGCAGAACATTAGGACTCTGGAAATAGCAGCTTGTAATTGAAAACTGTTATTGCTGATAGTGTGATTTTACTAAAACATAGCTTTCTGATGCCTTGACTTCCAGAATCTTAGGGTGAGGATAAAAGGAGAATTTGCTTGAATTCCATAAGTCAAGTTCTCCCCACGCTCTGGTCACGTTTTGTTATAAGATTTGCCTGTCCTCATGGAAACACATTCCCCCTACAAAGCTTAAAATTCCCATTTAATCTTTGTTTTATTATGTTCATAAAAATAACGTGCTGTGATGCTGTGAAAATCCCAGCAAACTCAGCAAGCAGCTCTCTAACAATAGACTCGGCTGTCTATCTGTGTGTTGAGCTGGTGCATGTGTATGCACTGGCGTGTGCAAGCATGTGTGTGTGTGTGTGCATGCATGTAAAGGCACCAAACAGTAACTGAATGTCATGGAAAAGAAGTTGAAATTCTGGATGCATCTAGATTACTCTTCATGACTCACTTTAAACTTCAACATGGAAAGAAACTCTCCAATGCTTAGTGAAATAAACTTCAATGGTCTTGATTTGGAGATCATTTTATTGTTGGAAGGTATATCCATGACTTACTATTAGGCCAACACTGGCGTAAAGTGAGAATTTAGCTGTGAGTGTATCGCCTCCCGGCACACGTCTCTGTCCTGGCTCCCTCCCTGTCCACAGCACTGCTCTCCTCCCTCCTCGCCTCTCAGCCACCAGTGTCCAGTGTTCTCTTTACTTTTTCCTCCTGTCGAAACCAATCAACACCTCCCAGAAGAAGCAAAAAGATAGAGCCTGATTTTTTTCCTCATTAAAAAAAGTTTTATTTCAATAGTGTTTGGGGTTCAGGTGGGTTTTGATTACATGGACAAGTTCTCTCATGGTGATTTCTTAGAGTTTGGTGTACCCACTACCTGAACAGTGTACACTGTACCCAATATGTAGTTTTTTATCCCTCACCTCCATCCTTCTCTTCCCCCACTGAGTCCAGAGTCCATTATGTTGTTCTTGTGCCTGTGTGTCCTGATATAGTTTGGCTGTGACCTCACCCAAATCTCATCTTGAATTGTAGCTTCCATAATTCTCACATGTCATGGGAGGAACTCGGTGGGAGGTAATTGAATCATGGGAGCAGGTCTTTCCTGTGCTGTTCTTATGGTAATGAGTAAGTCTCATGAGATCTGATAGTTCTATAAAGCGCAGTTCCCCTGCACAAGCTCTCTCTTGCATGCCACCATGTAAGATGTGACTTTGTTCCTCATTTGCCTTCTGCCATCATTCTGAGGCCTCCCCAGCCATGTGGAACTGTGAGTTAATTAAACCTCTTTTCTGTGTAAATTACCAAGTCTCAGGTATGTCTTTATTAGCTGTGTGAGAACAGACTAATACATGTCCTCATAGCTTAGCTCCTACTTATTAGTGAGAACATATGTCATTTGGTTTTCCATTCCTGAGTTACTTTACTTAGAATAATGGCCTCTAGCTCCATCCAAGTTACTACAAAAGACATTATTTCATTCCTTTATATGAATGAGTAGTATTCCATGGTGTATATGTACCACATTTTCTTTACCCACTCGTTGGTTGATGGGCCTGGTTATAAAGAAATGTCGATTATGAATGAGCATTTAAAGTACCACTCCCCTCATTTCTATAGCTTTAATTTCTTGGGGCGCAAAACTTAAACCTAAGAAATAAAGCATTCTTTGTGGAAATTAGGATAATAACCAAGGGATCTGGTTGATTTCTTTTAATAATCCAGGTAGATTTTTGCTGATACCACTAGTCATGTTTAATAATGTAATGTGGGTCCCTGGAACTATGGTGAGGTTGACTTTGGAAGTAAAGAACAATCTTGGCTTTAGATATTGGGGTGCTTCAAAGTGTTTTCTTTCCAAGCTTCGCAGACTTTTACTGCTTCTGTAACCTAAATTACAAATTTAGCCACTATTACGGACTGAATGTTTGTATTCCCCCAAAATTCTTATGTGAAAACCCTAATCTGCAATGTCGTGTATTTAGAGATAGAGCCTTTGGAGGTGATTAAGTTTTAAGTTTAGTCTATGATTTCTTTCAGCGGTGTTGTGTAGTTTTCCTCGTAGAGGCCTTTCTACTCCTTTGTTAGGTATATTCCTAAGCGTTTTATTTATTTATTTATTGCAGCTATTGTAAAAGGGGTTGAGTTCTTGATTTGATTCTCTGCTTGGTCACTGTGGGTATATAGAAGAGCTACTCATTTGTGTACATTAATCTTGTATCAGAAACTTTACCGAATTCTTTCATTGGTTCTAAGAGCTTTCCAGAGGAGTCCTTAGGGTTTTCAAGATAAACGATCATATCACTACTACATAGACAGAGTAGGACATTTCCCAAAGTAAGGGGAGGGGCGCATCCTCCCTAGGTACAATGCCGGTACATATGGGGAGATGTGTTCTGCTACAAGGGTTTGTGATAAAGGATTAATTTTCTTTCTTTCTTTTTTTTTCTGAGACAGAGTCTTGCTCTGTCATCCACGATGGAGTACAGTGGTGTGATCTTGGCTTACTGCAACCTCCACTTCCCAGGTTCAAGTGATTTTCCTGCCTCAGCCTCCTAAGTAACTGGGATTACAGACATGCACCACCACGCCTGGCTAATTTTTGTATTTTTAGTAGAGACAGGGTTTCACCATGTTGGTCAGTATGATCTCGAACTCCTGACCTCATGATCTGCCAGCCTCAGCCTCCCAAAGTGCTGGGATTACAGTCATGAGCCACTTCTCCCAGGTGGATTAATTTTCTTAATTACTGTATTTTGCAAGAATTGATATTATTATCTTTAAAGCAAAATTAGGAATGCCTTTGTTCTCCAGATAGTGACGGTTTGACTTCCTCTTTACCAATAAACCAATATTTTAAATATTACCTTAAACCAAAGACTGCAGCGTTGCCTGTGGGGTGTCTGGGCACATCCTGGTTGCTTGGAACAAGCTTTCTACTTGTCTGCCTTCCAATGGTAGGAGCCTAAAGAGAGGCCAGAAATATTGGCTGTAATAGAAAGCACTCAGTACCATAGAATCATCAAGGAATAAAGTTTGGATGGAACATCAAGAATTTGTTCAGCCTTCATCCTTATGTGGTTTACTTAACATTGTTACCCATTTTATAGGTGGCCAATGGTCCCGAAGTCACACAACTAGAAAATAATGGGCGAGGATTAAACCTGGATGTCTCGGTTTTTGGCCATAGCCTTTTTTAAAATGACACATTGATCTCAGAGTTTCAGAGGTGGAGGATACTGACTTAGTGATCAGTTAAGCTGGTAGTTTTCAATCTTTTTTGTGATGGAGACATCTTTTGTTCAAATAAAAATGTATACAGAAATACCACAAATAAATTGCTCAGAATGAAACAAGGCATCTGCACTTTTCCTAGTCTACTTCTCCAACACAGTCCCGAAGGGAGGTCTGCAAATCCCTAGGGAGCATTTGGAAACCTATGGCTCAATATCTTCAATGGGCAATGAGGGAGCTGAGGCTCTTGTTAGGCAAGTGGGGATGGGCTTGGGATGGGCGTCATTTTTCCAAGGCTGCCAAAATATCTTGGGCAAACTTGATCTAGAACACACATTTCCAAAGATTCTCCCTAACCCAATAACTTAAGCATTCTTCTCCCACATAGAACGTTTCTAGGACAAAGTCATCTTTGCTTTCATTGAAACCCTAAGGAAAGGAAAATGCTACCCACTGGGTTACTAATTGATATTCATAAGGTAAAAACTCTATTTACCTGTATAATCTGTTTTCACCCAGTTGCAAATTTTTGTAATAAACAGAGAAGGCATTACATTCTCTTAGAGTTCTTTTTTTAAGTTTAGTAGAAAATTTTTTTGGAGTTAATCATTTTATCGTGCACGTTTAAGAGAGAGGGGAAGGAGGGTAAGAACCAGAGAGGGAGAAGAAGAAAGAGGAAGAGAAGCCATGGGAAATACATTTCCCTAACTTCTAGTGTCGTGGCTGCAACTGGGCAGACTCAAGTTCTCTGACGCTTCAGTGTGAAATTCGAGAGAGGACATGGGGTCTGAATTTTTCAACATGCAACTTATCAGCCTCTCAGATCTTATTGTTACAGGAAAGGGATCCTGATCCAGACCCCAAGAGAGGGTTCTTGGATCTCATTCCAGGAAGAATCCAGGCAAGCCTGCAGTGCAAAGCAAAAGTAAGTTTATTAGAAAGTAGAGTGGTGAAAGGACAGTTACTCCATAGACAAAGTAGGACGTTCCTGAAAGTAAGAAGAGGAACCTATCTACCCTAGGTACAATGCTGGTATATATGGGGAGATGTGCTTTGCTACAAGGGTTTGTGAAAAAGGATTAATTTTATTAATTACTATATTTTGCAAGAATTGATATTATTACCTTTAAAGCAAAATTAGGAATGCCTTTGTTCTCCAGGTATCAGAATATCTGGACACACCCAAGTCTGGGACTGTTCAGTAAACATTATTAATTTGTTCCCTTGACCATAAACATCTAGAGGCCAGGAAGGCCTTACTTTCTGAGAATGCAGCCCAGCAAGCAAGTCCCAGCCTCATTTCCCTCGCCCCCACCCAAATGGGAGTCGCTCTGGTTCAAATGCCTCTGACTTTATGTCTTCGGCTAGAGAGCCAAGATTTCATGCCTTCATTTGATGCCTCCCCTTCAGGGTTCTTCCTTCCATGGGAATTGGGGGTTTGCTAATCCTCTTGGAAAGAGTTCATTTTTCCGTTAGTTTTGCCCATCTTGATTTGCCTGGTCATGTTCACTCTTCAAGACAAAATGATTGCTGGCAACTCTCAGAATTCTACTGGGATCATGAAATGTTTCTGAAACTCCAGTACATTTATGTATATCAAAATTCATAAGTCTCTGTAACTTTTCCCTTAGGGGAAACCCAACCATTATCTTCAATTAAAAATACAAATTTAAATACTGCTCCTGACAATGTAACACTAGAGTGAGGGCAGTTTTCTCTCTGTGTGATGCTTAGTCACCAGGAATAGGTAATGAGCCCTTTCTACTGTCCCTTTCCGCTCCTTGCTCCTCCACCAGGGTGAACAACAGGAACAGTAAATAGGTTCTCATTGCTAATAGTCTTACCCATCAGCTTGCACCTGCAATTGCAGGTTAGACCTTCAGGTGGGATGTTTGGTGGAAGAAGGGATCTTTTCTTTCTCTGAGGGCTTTTATTGCTTTTCATTTTTTAAGTGGGTGAAAGGTTTTCAGTTCTGTAAGAATCTTTTTGAGCTTGCTTATTCCTTTGTTCCTCTCCATTATCCTGAGGTGGGGCAGGGAAGAGATGATTGAGAACAGGATCTTAATGAAGAAGAGAAACATTCTGATTCTTCAAACTCTTTAATGTCATCCTAAGAAACAAGACATTACTGCTTTCTTTGAAGATGTTTAAAGCCTTCCCTATAGTCATTGCAGGTTGTTGGGGGCAGAAGCAATGGTGTTTACAAGTAACATCTTCTAGGCTACAACAGGGAGGGTCTTCGTCTTTCTTTATTGGCTCTTATCCTGTGACTTTTTTTTTTTTTTTTGAGATAGGGTCTTGCTCTGTCACCCAGGGTGGAGTGCAGTGGTGCAATCTTGGCTCACTGAAACCTCCACCTCCTGGGTTCAAGCGATTCTGTTGCCTCAGTCTCCCAAGTAGCTGGAATTACAGGCGTCGACCACCACGCCTGGCTAATTTTTGTATTTTTAGTAGAGATGGGGTTTCACCATGTTGGACAGGGTGGTCATAAACTCCTGACCTCAAGTGATCCACCTACCTCAGCCTCCAAAAGTGCTGGGATTACAGACATGAGCCACCATGCCCAGCTCCTGTGATTTTTAACTCAGCCTTTTCTCAATGGCATAGGAAAATACAAACGGTTTAACAAACAGTTTGCAAGTGCCTGGTCTGAGCTGGGTGGGCTTGTGTTGGCTGCTGGGGAACGGCATCAAACAGCACACACTTAGAATTTCGCTTCACATAGTGTGTGTGTGTGTCTATCAGGGAAAGAGATGTTAAAAGTAATTTCGTGGGATGTTGGAGACAATTTAGAATAAGAGGAAGATTT
Organism: Aotus nancymaae; assembly: GCF_030222135.1. Taxonomy (NCBI): domain Eukaryota; kingdom Metazoa; phylum Chordata; class Mammalia; order Primates; family Aotidae; genus Aotus; species Aotus nancymaae. The sequence goes on along the minus strand of NW_026988498.1, from coordinate 3,288,259 downwards.
TGAAAGTGAGTGATTCTCAGCCTCTGTGAACAATACATGGCAAGCAGAAATACTTTTAAAACTCTGAAGCATAAAAACATCAAACGGTTGATGCAACAATGCAAATGCGAAGGAATCCAGGTGGGAGCTGGGGCTGATCACTGGTTCTAATCTTCCTAAATTAAACACGAAGTAAGAACACATGTTGGGATCAGGGAAAAATCACCATGGCAATGCATGATGCCAAAGGATGTGCCTGAAAGAAACCATGCTGCTCTCTTGAAAGATAAGTGCTTAATATTATAGGTGCTTTGAGAGTTCTCCTTGATCATATGCCTATTTAGAAATTAAATATGCTTAGGAGTTCCAGTCCTTCAAATGGGCAAGGTAGTTCAGTGTCGTTATTCTATCACAACACAGCTAATGGTGAGGTGAAATGATTTTGGTCTTTTTTTTTTTAATTTTTATTTTTGAGATGGAGTCTCATTCTGTCACCCAGGCTGGAGTGCAGTGGCATGATCTTGGCTCACTGCAACTTTGGCCTCACGGGTTCAAGTGATTCTCCTGCTTCAGCCTCCTGAGTAGCTGGGGTTATAGGTGTGCACCACCCCACCCGGCTAATTTTTTATATTTTTGGTAGGGGGTTCACCATGTTGGCTAGGCTGGTCTCGAACTCCTGACCTCAAGTGATCCCCTGACCTCAGCCTCCCAAAGTGCTGGGATTACAGGTGTGAGTCATTGCACCCGGCCTTGGTTTGTAGAGACGAGGTGAAGCGAGGGTTGACTACAAAGGAGCGTGAAGGAACTGTTTAGGGAGGTGGAAATGCTCTATGTCTTGATCATGGTGGTTACAGGACTGCATGTGCTCTCAGAATTTATAGAGCTGTACATTAAAAAGGGCAAATTTTACTCAACATCGAATTATATCTCTATAAGCCTGACATTAAAATCTAACAAAAACTAGATTGGAAAAGACAAAATTACTTTTCAGAATTAAAAATTGGAAAAGTGAAAAAAGAAAAGAAGTAGTCATGCCTTATAGAACCTTACAATGAGACGAAGTCTCGGGGACAATCTGTGTCCATTTCTCTCTGGGTGCCATCCAACTCTGCTATGCTGTTTCCCTCCCCAGTCTCTGTCTGACAATAAGATTTCTAATAGAAATAATAACTGTAGCTAACATGGAAATAGTGCCCTATGTGCCAGGTACTGGACTGAGCACCTTACATGCCTTTTCTTAGTGACTATGCACAAGAAGTCTCTTCTTTATCTTTATGTTATAGATAAAGTGTCAGATGCAAAGAGTTTCATATCTGTAGGGAAGTGATAGGGAGAATATGCCTGATTCCAGAGTCTGAGCCACACAACTACCTGATGTGTTCTCTCGTATCTAATTAATTTAATTTTAGTGTTTCTATTAAACAAGCTCAACATACATGATGGGAATTTAACAGAGAGGGGGACAACACAGGAATCATGGTCAATAGGGTTACAGCACAACTGAGCCTAAAAGGTTGGTCCCAAATTCACCAATAAAGAAGATGCGTCTGGGCACAGTGGCTCATGCCTGTAATCCCAGCACTTTGGGAGGCCGAGGTGGGCAGATCACCTGAGGTCGAGAGTTTTAGACTAGCCTGGCCAATATAGCAAAACCCCGTCCCTACTAAAAATACAAAAATTAGCTGGGTGTGGTGGCATGTGCCTGTAATCCCAGCTGCTTGGGAGGCTGAGACACAAGAATCGCTTGAACCCAGGAGGCAGAGGTTGCAGTGAGCTGAGAAAGCACCACTGCACTCCAGTCTGGGCAACCGAGCAAGGTTCTGTCTCAAAAAAAAAAAAAAGATGGATGAAACATGACGGTCTCACTGGGCACCTCCTGTACTGTCTCCCAGGATGGAGTCATTAAATTTAGCCATAGCTGTAAACGTGTCATTTTACCTCTGGATGATGAAAGGCTGAGAAAGGAAAAGGAGGCTCTCAGAACAGGTGCCTGGCAGAGGAATAAAGGGGATCAGAATGACCAGTGTCTTCAGGAGGCTTGGGAGTTGTGTGAGAGAGACCTTTAGATGGATCTTTTGTTACAGGAGCATTTAGAGAGGAGGAATCAGGAAGGAACATAACACAGCAGTAACAACGTGACTGGCTCGTCTTCATCGAGGAGTTTTAATGATGGCAAGTTATTCCATCTTTCAATTTCATTTTAACTCTGAAAGAGATAATAGTGCAGATACGGCTCATCTCCATTGTAACCAGAAAGAAGTCCTGCTGGACGTCAGTGAAAGAGCTGTTATGGAATGAATTCTGCCACCTCTCTCATCTATGTTCATACACTGAAGCCCTAACCTACAATACCCTAAGATGTGAATATTTGGAGATAGTGTATTTACAGAGGTAGTTAAGTTACAATGAGATCATTAGGGTAGACTCTAATCCAAAGTGACTGGTGTCCTTCTGAGAACAGGAAATATGAGTACAGACAGCTCCAGAGGGAAGAGGCGTGAAGACACAGGGAGAAGACAGCTATCCACAAGCCAACGAGAGATGCTTCAGAAGGAACCGGCCCCGTTGACCCCTTGATCTTGTCTTCCAACCTCCACATTTGTGAGGTAATAAACGTCAGCTGTTTAAGCCACCCAGTCTGTGGTGCTTTGTTATGTCAGCCCTGGCCAATGACTACAGGTGCCAATTCTCAGCTTTGTTTCCCTTGAATCCTTATTTATGGTTTTTAATCTGCAACTGAGCTATCCAATACAGTAGCCATCCATTACACTACATAAATTAAGTTAATTAGTATTAAGTAAAATTAGAAATTCAGTTGCACTAGTTATATTGGATAGACTCAGTACCCCATGTGGCTAGTGGCTACTCAGCCAGACAGCACAGATTTAGAACATTCCCATCCTCACAGCAAGTACTATTGGATAATGTCACTTAAGGCTGATTTGATTTACTCTCACAATGTAATTCAAACAGGAAGAAGATGCAGAGGCTAGAACCAAATTGAATATGGAGTAAAATTTCAAGAAATCGACTGGGAGGATTATGTGCCAGGTATAGTTTAGCTTACTCTAGCACAAGGAATTGCAAGAAGAGGTGAGAGAGAGAGTGACTGTGTGTGTGTGTGTGTGTGTGTGTGTGTGTGTGTGTGTGTATGTGTAAGGGGGCTATTCTTTTATAAAGTCATATATCACATATTACCTTGAAATAAACTTTTTAAAATTAGTTTTTAGAGACAAGGTCTCACTCTGTCATCCAGGCCAAAGTTCAGTGGTGCAGTCAGAGCTCCCTGGAGCCTCAAACTCTTGGGCTCAAGTGATCCTCCCACCTCAGCTGCCCAAGTCACAGGGACCACAGGTGGGTGCCACCATGCCAGATTTAAACTGACTTTCTAAGCCTCCATATCTCTCAGCTCCTGTTCCTGATTCTCCATCCTGAAGGCCCTAATTAAATTCTTGGTGTGGTTCATTATTTCAGGCGAGTCAATTCCTGCAAATATATTGCAAAGATTTCAACTACATCCCCTAAGTATGCAACTAAATCCTAAATTCTAATAGCAGGGGAATAGCTGAACCTCAATTTTAAAATGAAGAGTGAAAAAATGGATTTGAAAGGGTCAGTGAATTCCCACACAGTGGTTTCCAGGGATAATGCATGTGTGTTCACGCTCTTACATGAATTATGGGTCAGGAAGGCAGAAACATTAAGCAAATTAGAACAAAATTTGAAGAGTGAATAGAGGGGAAGGAGAGAGTTTCAGGTGGGAATTGTACTGGTGGATTAATTATCTCAGAAAACTCATAACATTTAAGTGAATTTCCTGAAGACTGAAAAAAGGGAACTTCTCTGTGAGTTCCCAGAAAGGGATTTGAATCAACCTGAGGCCAACATGTGAAGAGGACCTATCTATTACTAAAAATCTGCAATAAATTAAACAATTCAAAAGGAATAAGAGAGGCACATGAAAAACGAACATAAGGAATTAACATAAAGAAGGAAGCATGGCTTCCCCCTGATTTGTTAAGTGGCCAGGTTGTCTTCTTCCTTAAGAAGAATTTTACCTAGTGACAGGTTAGTGCAGTACATAGGTTGGACATGGCTTATGTGGAAGTGGGAATGTATGGAGTGATTTCAGAAAGGAAGGAGTTCCCCTCATTCACAGAATGGGCTCAGTCTACTCTGCATAGGTGTGCAATGGGAAGAGTTCTCAGTGGGTTCAGACTCTGTCCCTCCTGAGATCTTTCTAGACTTTCCTAATCAGCACCTAATGACATAGGTCACTGGTTCTAAAATAGCAGTGTGCTGGTAAATGTTTAATAACCAGTTCTCAGGGGCAGAGGGACAAGAAGCCTTGATTTGTAGCATTTGCCAATTTCCATGGTGTAAATATTCTCACCCTGGCTGATTTCAAGCTGCCAATGTGAGATTACTGAACACAGAGCTGGAAAACATTCCAAAGCCAATAAATTCTCTAGCACTGATTGAGTGTCTTCAAATTTGATTCAGTTCTGACACTGACTTCCTGGAGTTCATGCAGACCCTATAAGTTAAGGGCAAAGTTCTTCACGAGGCTGTCCCTACTTCAGAAGGCAGACGTACATTTCAGACATCCCCAAGTCACCTGCACTTCTGCTCAGCTAACTACAAATTTGGAATTTTTTATTCCTTCTCATTTGACAATTTAAGAGAATGACTTGTAGAACTGAGGAAAATGCTATACTGATGACTGCTGTTTTACTATAAAGAACACAAATGAACAGCCAGATAAACAGGTACATAGCCCAAAGGCAAGGAAGACCCCAAGCACAGGGGCTTCTGCTCCCATGCAAAGTGTGCTGCCCTCCCTATATATCTAATGCTCACCAGTCAGAAAGTCCCCCTGAACTTTGGTATCCAGAGTTTTTGTATGGGATGTCATTACATAGGCATGATTGATTATATCATTGGCCATTTGATTTAATGCAATTTCCAGTTCCTCTCCCCTCACCAGAGGCCATGGATGTGGCTGAAAATTCCAACTCTCCAGTCACATTTGAGGTCTTTCTGGTTTGCCCCCCACACCTCTCTTACCCCCGATCTGCCTCCTTGCCCCTCAACTAAGAGCCCATCAGGAGTCACCTCATTAGTATAAACCCAGGTATGGTCTAAAGGAGCTTATTATGAATAACAAAAGACATGGCTGTCACTCAGGAAATTCCAAGCGTTTTTGAAGCTATGTATCAGGAACTAGGTTAAAGGCCAGATGTATCCTTATTCTATCCCTGGAAGAGTACACACTGTCTGCCCTGGGAGCTGATGTATGGGGGCAGGGGGTGTGCAACCTGAGCATCACAGCTTTACTTGTCAGATAGTCCAATGTGCAGCAAAGGTACAGCTCTGCACTGCCCTTCCCCTCCCTAGAGCCAAGGAGATGGGCCTCTCTCCACAGCCCCTAGGGTATAAACCTAAAACATGAAGAAGCAGAATTAATTTGGTCTTCTGGGAGATAAGGCAGAATTTAGTGGGATACCCCAGCACTATTTGGGGGCAGCCATCCTATTCCCCCTATTGCTGTTTCAAGGAGACCAGGCTTGGCCTGTTTACATAATTCTTTTAGTTGGGTGTCTCCATGGTTCCTTCTTCCAGGTTCTTCAAGTCTCTATCTATGTTTCACTTATCAGTACAACCTCCCCGGCCACCCTCATTTATCTCCATCACATTTGTTACCATGTGACATCTCTCTCTCTCTCTGTCTTTCTCTCTCTCTCTCTCTCTCTCACACACACACACACACACAGAAGTAGAAAGTACCTGGAATATGAAAAGCAGTGTTTACCAATGCCCAGGAGAGCAGTGTTATTGCTGTCATTATCATTTGTATTCTGAAGAACAGGAACCTAGGCTTCCTGGGACTCAGTTAGAATCTGATTGACATGAGACTTCTGAGTTTGACATTCTAAGTCAATGGAGCCAATTAAATCAATAAGTCAATTCTCAGGAGGCCTGAAGCACTTGCAAAAACATGTTAGATTCTAGAAGACTTTAGCTGGCTTAGTGGGAAGGATATGGTTTGGGGAATGTGATACTAGAAGAGAATTCCTCAGGCACCATCTGTGTGTTCCTCTATAATCCTTCTCTAGGAGGACAGAAAAGCATATGTGGAACTGTTTAATTAATTGAGCTAGAAGTTCAAAATTCTTCATCCTAATTAGGAACTCTGAAAACTAGAAGAGTTTAAAGATTGATAATGCTCACATCTCTCAGATAATCAGTTATTGTATTAGTTCATTTCTGTTGCACAGACTGGGTAATTTACAAAGAAAATACATTTATTTCTTTCAGTTCTAAAGGCGGGGAAGTCCAAGGTCAGGCAGCACATTCTAGTGAGGGCTTCAGGCTGCATCATTACATGGTGGAAGGCAATAACATTTCCCATAACAGGGCAATAGGGCGTGCAGGAGAGGGACCCAAACTGGCTTCTATAACAGACTCTCTGGTAACAACTAACCCATTAATCCATGAATAGATTAATCTATTAACCACCTCTTGAAGGCCCTACCTCTTAATACTGTTACATCGGGCATTAAGTTTTAACATGAGTTTCAGAGGGGACACACATTCAAACTGTAGCAGTTATGCTCCCCAAATAATTATCCAAGGGTGATTCCGGAAATTCTACTACAGATTTGTTGTTACCATTCACTCATCCATCCATTCATTCATGAATGCCTATGTCTATTCAACGAAGGCTTAAAAATGACCTGCAAAGACTTTGCCCTCTGCTAAGCACTGGTGAGTGAGACCTTGCATGCATGGAGCTTACCATCTAGAATAGAGCTAGGCATTAGACAAGTAAAAACTTGAAATATTTAATTAAAAATTTAATTATGCATGAAGGACAAAGATGGAGTTTTGTAGGATTGCAATTAAGCCACATAACCTAACCTTGGGTTAGGGAGGTTTTCCTGAAAAAGTGACATCGTAAGCTGAAATTTAAAAGATGAGTGGAAGTTAGCATTGATTGTAGTCTTTTTAAAATTATTAAACTTGATTCTCTAGCTGATGCATAAAAATGTATGTTGTGCGTAATAGCACAAAATTTAAGTATGCCCACTACAGAAGGGACAAATAACATATGCTATTATATTTGTCATTCTGCAAAGCAAGAAGAAAATAGTTCAGTTGAATAATACTTACCCACTGAGCAGATACAGTCTTCCCTCAGTATTAGTGGAGAATTGGTTCCAGGACTCCTGTGGATACTAAAATCTGCAGCAGTGGTTCAACTTAGATTATTTGATTTTATGATGCTGTGAAAAAGATAAGTATTTAGGAGAACGCATATTTCAGATTTCAAATTTTGATCTTTCCCCAGGGTAGTGGTATGCAGCTGTAGCACTGTGCTCTCTCTCAGTGCTGAGCTTCAGCGCCCAGTCAGCCACTGGATCATGAGGGTAAAATACTGATACTTGACATGTTCTTGAAGAATATCATGCCTGCTAACCCATCCCGTGTGGCTACCCCAGTGCCTCTCCAGCCATTCTCAAGCCTCATCAGCAGAGAGCGATTGACAACACTGTGGCTGCAGCACCCATCAGTCTGCGTTTTAGTTCGATGTTTCAAATGTTTTTCAGGCCCAGTGTGCTTTCAGCTGTGTATGTTAATGGTGAGTACCCAGGTGACCATTTTGTTTTTCAGTTTCGCTACAGTATTTAATAAATAACATGAGATATTCAATACTTTATTATAAAAATTAGGCTTTGTGTTGGATGATTTTGCCGAATCGTAGGCTCATATAAATGTTTGAAGCACATTTAAGGAAAGTTAGCTTAAGCTATGATACTTGATAGGTTAGGCGTATTAAGTGCATTTTCAAGTGATGGTATTTTCAACTTCAGATGGGTTTATTGGGACATAGCCTGTGTTTTTCCATTTATATTACTATAAAGTAATACCTGACACTGGGCAATTTATAAAGAAAGGTGGTTTGTTTTGGCTCATGGTTCTGCAGGCTGTACAGGAACTCCTGCTGAAGCCTCAGCAAGCTTCCAATCATGGCAGAAGGTAAATGGGGAGCCAGCATATTACATCATGAGAGAGGGAGCCAGAGAAGGAGAAAGAGGTGCCAGGCTCTTTTTAATAATCAGCTCTCACATTAACAAACACAGGGAGAACTTACTCATTGGCAAGAGGATGGTACCATGAGGATCCACCTCCATGACACAAACATCTCCCACGCCCACCTCCAACGCTGGGAATCACATTTCAACATGAGGTTTGGAGAGGACAAACTACCCAAACCATCCCAAAGTCCCACGGTAAGTGGAGGAGCATCTGAACTGAGACTTCAGATAAAGAGGTTTCCACATTTTTACCTGAAAAAGATATTCAAATAGAAACCTTATTAGCAATGTTGATTTTTTAAAAAATTGCATGGCTGTTTTTATTAACTTTGATAGTTCAGAGGTAGTTTCTTTGTTGATACAAATTTGGGATATAGTGTGGGTCTCAAGTTTGAAAAAAATACATTTAAGGAAAAGCATCGTAGACATGAGAAATGAAAAGACGATTTTCTCTCGGTAACTTCAGACACAGGTGAGGGGTAGCAAAGGATACTAAATGGGCTTGAAAGTTTCATTATTCAATAGAGTTTCACCTAATAAAGCATGATTTGATCTGAACACTACAGGGGCTAGGGCAGGGAAGAGAACTAGGAAGACCCAGATAAGAGGCAAGAGAAAGACACTTCAGCGTGAAGAGCCTGAGGGTGGTAAGTACACTTTTGTAGCAATGGTCAGTGCATGGCTGTGGCTATTACTAATCTATTTTAATGTCCATAGATTCTGCATTTAAAAAAAATAAGAAAAAGGGACAAATATGCTGATTACTCAGACACAAGAGAACAAGGAGGCAGATTAGCTATTTAAGTAGGCTGACACACAGCAGGTGAGATTTAATTTTGACAATTTCTACCTTGTGCAAGGAAGTGGAGGGGCACAGAGGAAGAAGGGAACAATCACTTCATGGAAGAAGGGGGATCCAGTCAGTCTATCATAGGGGTCCTGGAGCCATGGAGCTGTCTTCTGTAAAAATGCTTCACAATGGAGAAAGCACTGGAATAGCTGAGGGATGCCTGAGAGACAACTATTGTTTCTAAACAGTAGTAAAAAGAAAAATATTGAATTCAGAGTATAAGCATCTGTAGATCAAGCAAGGGAATAAATGCAATGACCTCATTCAATTTTAAGAACTCTGAGGATATTTGACCAATTTCTGGTTTTGTTTTTGGTTAGTTGGTTGGTTTGTTTTTGAGGCAGAGTCTCGCTCTGTTGCCCAGGCTGGGCTGCAATGGCATAATCTCAGCTCACTGCAACCTCCACTTCCTGGATTCAAGCAATTCACCTGCCTTAACCTCTGGAGTAGCTGGGATTGCAGGCATGCACTACCACACCTGTCTAATTTTTTTTTTTTTTTTTTTTGTATTTTTAGTAGAGATGGCTAGACTGGTCTCAAACTCCTGACCTCAGGTGATCTGCCCACCTCAGCCTCCCGAAGTGCTAAGATTACAGGAGTGAGCCATCATGCCTAGCCCAATTTCTGATTTTACAAGCAAAATTATATCTAGCTCTAAATTATTTCAGACTAATGGGTATTTACCATCTCCTCGCATGCCAGCATATAAAATGTGCTTAGCGAGACAGAAAGTGGTTAAGAATTCTTCCAACCTTGATGCAAAGATGGTCAGGAGAGAGATAAGAATAACTAACATTTTATATGGCATTTATCATGTGCCGGACCTGGTTCTGAGCGTTTTATGTTAATTTACTTACACCATATTCTTTTTTTTTTTTTTTTGAGACAGGTTCTCACTCTGTTGCCCAGGCTGGAGTGCAATGATTTGATCAGGGCTCACTGCAGCCTTGACCTTTGGGGCTCAAGCAATCCTCCAAGCTCAGTGTCCCATGTAGCTGGGACCACAGACATGCACCACCACACTTGGTTAATAAAAAAAAAATTTTTTTTGTACACACAAGATTTCACTTTGATGCGCAGGCTGGTCTTGAACTCCTAGACTCAAGGAATCCTCGCATTTCAGCTTCCTAAAGTGCTAGGATTATAGTAGTGAGCTACTGTACAGACACTACCTTCTAATATTAATAGAGATGAATTGCTATTTTACCTATTTTATGTTTACCCAAACTGATAAATTAAAAGACTATCTTTTCCTCAAGGTCACATAGCCTAGTGACAGAGCTAGGTTAAACCTGAGCAGTCTGGCGGCAGACTTTAATTCTGTTTGCTTGTTTGGTTTTTGAGACAAAGTCTCACTCTTGTCACTAGGCTGGGGTGCAGTGGCCATCACACCTGGCTAATTTTTTGTAGTTTTAGTAGAGACAGGTTTTCAGCATGTTGGCCAGGCTGGTCTCGAACTCCTGGCCTCAGATGATCTGCCCCCTTGGCCTCCCAAAGTGCTGTGATTACAGGCGTGAGCCACCACACCCGGCCCAGAGTCCAATTCTTAACCATCATGCCATGTTGTCTCCTTCTGATACAGCAGAGCCCATTCTCCCATGTTGGTAACATTTTCCTTAGAATATCAATGGACAGGTCTATCTGAACAAGTGAAAAAACTGGAGCTTCTTCCACACTTTAGCACATTAGAATACCAGTCAAAATAGGTATCTATTCCTGTTCGCTTATGTATCTCGCATGTCTTTATAGAATTGGGTTGACAACTTGGAACCGTTCTAAATTCTGAACATTCTAAAACATTCCAGTTCTGCATTATGTATCACCCAGCAGATGAGGAAAGAAAATGAAAAGGTTTAGGATAAATTCCTTTATTATCTTGTCCCTTCACTTCTAGGAACCTCTTGTACCCTACACAATAGTTCTACTTAAAGACTGTTCCATAAAGAGACCAAGCTCTCATGACTCTCAATGCCTTCAACAATGTGCCAATTGCTGAACAAATTCACTAGTTATTTTGGAGAATATAAATTACTGTGGTCAGTAATCAAAAGCCAATGGACAGTGTTTATCTTGAGTGGCTGTATTACCAATCATGCTTTATTTTTATTCTCCTTCCTTCCATAGGGGAGGAAAGACTTTTTCTCTACCCTATTAGGTTCTATGGCTGGTTATGAGAATTAAACAGACAAAAGACAGGTCAATGGGGGAAAAGCATACAAACATTATTGGATACAGATATGTTTATGTGTATATGAGACGTTTCATATGTAAGAAATGAGAATTCAAAGAGGTGAAAAGGTCCGAGAACCCATATACCATTTTAACAGATAAAGAAAAATTGTGGAGACACGGCTAGGCAAAGAAGAAAGGGGTTTGGGTTTGGGGAGGCAAATCATAGTGACTAAGATAGTCACAGGGAAAATTAATTGGAGGCGAATATAATTTTAGTAGGTTGTTTGTATGGATTCATCTCAGCTTTGATTCCCCATCTCTGACACCAAAATTCTCTCCTCTTCCTGGTACCTGGAGAGCACTTTTCCCACAGAAAATGTATGCCCCCCTTTTGTATATATAGAAAGTGGGAAGACAGAGAGCTCTTCCTGGGTCTGCTGTTTCTCAATTGCCTTCAGCTCAAAGTAATCAATATCCCAAAATAATACATTTTGGGGTGGTATACTCTGATCCCTTTCATGTGTTTTCTTCTCATCTTTTTCTTCCTTTCTTTCATTCTTTTCCTTCTTTCATCTTTTTTGTTATCTTTTTTCTACTTTTTGTAGGCTCTGATTGTTTTACAATGAGTATTCATCACATTTTAACTAAAGCAATAAAACTGTTCCCTCTGATCGTTTTTGCAACAAGTATTCACATTTTTAACTAAATAAAGAAATGACTTCCATTTTGAAGGAAAAAGTGCTTCAAATAAACACAATGACACCTTAAAATTGAACCACAATTTCTACCTGTTTCTGTTCCAATTGTTTGTTGAGGTTTTTGGTGAGAATTGCTGGGTTGGCTCAGCAGAGAGGCATATCACCAAGCATCTATTTCTGTTTTCTACTTCTGTTTTGGCTCAAATTCTGGGTCTACCAGTGGTCTGAACGACCTCAACTTCCTCACTTTGACTCTATGCATGTCTGACTGGCTGTGTTTGAGCCTGCCACACAGACAGAGGTGTGCAGTTCTCTTTAAAGACCTTGTTTCATATGTTTTCTCTCACACGATATTGAGTTAGACTCAGCAACCACCCCAATTATTCTGCCAGTTTTTCTTTATTGTGCTTGACAACTACTTGGTGAGAGAATGGATTTTCCTTTGTGAAGTCTGCACTCAGCAGCCAGTTGATTCTCTGAGAGAACAAGATATTTCACCAGTAACTGGATAAATGGGCCAGCCCATCTCTGACAGGACAGCAGGCCTTTGCCACCAACAATGCAGGAGAGCCTCTGTCAAGAGACCACGGCATTCCTCCCATTTGGGAACTGATGATGGGACAGCTGTGGCAACCTGCGGCCAGAGACTCTGCTAAGGAAAAGAGTAAGCAGAGAGACTCATACTGTGTATGCTTCCCACGTGCTCAGCTCTGTCAGGCAGTCTCTCACACATTCTCTAATACATCTTTTCTGCTCTTCTTGAGGTAGAATTATCTTAAATTTTTACATGCAAAAAACTTTATATATAAGGAACTAAACAATCTGTTTAAAGTGATACAGTAAGCACATGAGAAGCCAGATTTCAAAGAGAAACCAAACCTTTTGGAAACTTTGAAGACCGACAGCATGGAGGTGGTTGGAGTGGACCCCAAACCGACGTGAGCTGGCTCCTGACACTGGCCCAGTAAACAACTAGTTGTGGTGTACTGAGATAAACACTTTCAATTTTAATTATTTTACATATGAAGTAAAAACTAGAGAAAATGTCCAGCAGGAAAAAAAACACCACAGCTCCTCTGGTTGTCATGGAGATAAGCCACTTCGCACTGCAAAGCCTTCCATGGGGAAGCGATGGAGATTTCCAACTCCTGAGAACCGCATTCAAGGAGGGTTTTGACTTCCACTTGTTCAATGTCTGTCATCTCTGAAAAAAAATTCTGGGGGAGGTAGATATTTACACTCATTTCCTGGGATAGAAAATCTGAGTAGCACATGCATATCCACAGAGCTTTGTTTCAGGACCCATAATGGAAACAAGTTTCCATTTCCTGTGAGGTGTGTATACTGTAAGAGTGTGTGTGTGTGTGTGTGTGTGTGTGTGTGTGTGTGTTTGTGTGTATGTGAGAGAGAGAGAGAGAGAGAGAGAGAGCCAATGAGCTCTGTAGAAACCATTGGAAGTGCCAGCCTATAGAAGAAACATAAAACCCAGGCAAAGGACGAAAGAGAAAAAATTAGTTTGTCTCTAAAAGGAAGCAGCCTTTAGATAGGAATGTATTTGAATCAGAAGAAACATGAAATTCTCATTCCTGGCTATACCATCTGCCCCACTTGTGAAGCACTGGTTGATTGCTGAGACACTGCTAGTGAAAATCGTGCAGGTTCACAGACTCTTAGGCAGCTGCTGTGTAAGTAGGGAAACGTGGGGGCTGAGGACTGCCCTGGGCTTCCGTTCTGGGAACTGGGGCTTCTCAGAAGAGTGGGTTTAGGGTAGCTGCAGTATGGACGGTCTACAAAATTCAGAAAATATGGCCGGAGTGAAGATGCTGGAGAAGGAGAGTCAGCCTTACTACAGCATTCATTGCAAGGATGGAGACAAGGAGGTGAAGGCAGGCAGAGGCGCAGGTGCCAATCGATAGAGACAGGAGTGCAGGGGAGACATGAGGGAGGGCGGGCAGAAGACGGAGTGGCTGAGGTTCCCTGCTGTGTGGAAGTTTCAGTGCAGTGCCTAAGACTTAGCCTTCGGGTAATGGGGAACAAGTCAAGCACGCCCGGGGAATTAGAGAAGACCAACCCCCTCCTTCTCTAGACTTGAAGGCAGGGAGGCAGGGAGGGCAGGTGGTTCATGTGGGTGCACACAGGAAACGAGAGAACAGAAGCCACAAGTCAAGGGGTTTGCTGTCTTCTTGTCTGTTTAGATAAAAATAGCTACTGACATGGTAGACAGTTTTCAACCTACCTTCAAGGCTCCCTGCTATTATTTTTATATCATTTTTTAATTTAAATTAGTTGGTGATAGAAAGTGGCAGGTGACTGGAGAAGATCATATACTTCCTTGAAATCAAGGAACCACCATTGACACACCTAGCATTGTTGCATGAGTTTTCATTGAAAATTCATCAATGAACTAACCATAGTGATTAGGTACTGGTTTTGGACAACTCAAATGATCATAACGAAGTTAATGTACATTCCATATGTTACACTTTTCCAAAGTTTCTGATAAAGTAAAGGATGACAGGGATACACTGTCAAATTTGATAATGAAATTGACAAAATTGATAATTGATAAAGAATAATGATAATTGATAATGAAATTGGCAAAAATGACTGTGGGACAGATGTGGTTTTCAGAAGGAAGATATTCATGAGAAAAGAGCTTCTGCATGATGGTGAAATGACAGGAAGGAAACTGCAATCAGATGAGGAGAACTAGCACAAACGGGAATGTGAGAAGATGGGATGGTGGAAGCAGAGATTCCATCAAACACTTGGAAGAGATTTTCTTACGAACATGACTGTATCCATCCATCAGTGCTTCCTCCTTCTGAGAAAGCAAGCAGACAAATGAACAAAAAACCAGAAGAATTTCCTAAGTCATGCAAATTCAACTGTCCATGAAATTTAGAAATCAGATGATATGCGGACTTCAAAATACATGTAGGGACTTTCAAAAGCCCCAAATAAGGCAGAAGCAGATGGGAGGAAGAGCAGTAGGAAAAAGTAGGAAAACTCAGGAGTTCAGAGAGGAATGAATGGAATTGTAAAGAAGGAAACTTCAGGAATATCCATTAAAATGCAACTATTGATGGTCGGGTTATACAAGAGCTATATCTCCTGTTCGTAACAGTGGATGCCTTGTACCAGGACGAGGAAAGCTGGTGGCAGAAGTCCTGATGGCCCCAGAAATGGAAATCTAGTCTTGTACAAAAGAGCAATATTCACACTGAGGATTCTGTTTCTGCAGCAGTGAAGGAGCAAGCCCTTTGCTGTGAAGCTGGGAGAACTACCCTGCTTCATCTCTACCTGTAGGACTAGTCTGCTAAAAGCTGGCTCGTGAAAAATCAAGTTTTCAACAATAAACAGTAAGAAAATGTATTGTGAATAAATATGTGGAAAAGATCTGCAAAGCTTTCTAACTGATATGGATTATTCACCCTAAAAACAGTGCCATGGAGCAAAGATGAACTGCGACCAAACATTTTGCGATGATTTTAAAGAGCGTAATGAAGCAATTGCTTCTGAGAAGGAATGCCATAAAGCAGAAATGTCATAACTCAGGGAGAACGTCAATAGACAACTGCAGGTTATAAGACGGGAGTGAGGAGAACTCAGAAAATAAATAGAAGAAAAAGCAAAACTGTCATAGAAACAAAAAGGAAATCCAGTGGTCACAAGAGAGAATCAATGGTGTGAAAAAAAGACAAAAGGTCCTGAAGGACAGAAATGAGAAACATAAAATAATACGGTAACACATAGGGAAAAAGCCCTAGAAAGAAAATGATTGACAGAAAATAAATGCCACTGGAATTTTCTTTCTTTCCTTCTTTTTTTATTTTTGACACAGAGTCTTGCTCTGTCACCAGACTTGAGTATAGTGGTGTGATCTCAGCTCACTGCAACTGCTGCCTCCTGGGTTCAAGCAATTCTCTTGCCTCAGCCTCCTAAGTAGCTGTGATTACAGGTGCATGCCACCATACCTAGCTATTTTTTCTATTTTTAGTAGAGATGGGGTTTTGCCATGTTGGCCAGGCTGGTCTCAAACTCCCGACCTTGTGTGATCCACCCTCCTTGGCCTCCTGAAGTGTTGGGATTACAGGCATGAGCCGCTGCCCCCAGCCAGAATTTTCAAAGATGAATGAAATAGAACAAACAGGCAAAGGCATAGGCACAAATTAAAATGAAACAAGTCTGCATGCTGAATGGGCATACTATGAGCCAGAAAATACGCACCCCAAATTGTCAGCATCAAAATATAATTTTGTGAAATTGTTGAACTTGAAAAATGAAGAGAGACATCTTTGGGAAGACAGGTAAAAATACCGTCACTGAAACAAAGGAACAAATATGGCTGGCTTTAGATGTTTCCTGAGCAACATGAAGACCAGGAAATAATCCTTATAAGGCATATATGAAAATAAATTGTGGGCCAAGGGTTTTCACGAGGCCAAGCTCTCCTTACAGTATAACAAATGTAGAAAAAGAATTTTGATCCGGCAAAACTCAGGTTATATTGTTCCTATAAGCCTGTGTTGGGGTACCTGCTACAGAATGAGCTTTATTCAACTAAGAGATGTCTGAGAAAAGTATAGTGAAAGGACCAATAGTAGTGCATGAATATATTCAACTGTACAAATAAGATTGAAATGGTGGGGGATCAGTAGGACAGAGTAAAATATAAACGGAACCGCTGCCTCCTGGGTTCAAGCAATTCTCCTGCCTCGGCCTCCTAAGTAGCTGGGATTACATGTGAATGCCACCATACCCTGCTATTTTTTTTTTATTTTTAGTAGAGATGGGGTTTTGCCATGTTGGCCACACTGGTCTCATGCACAAACAAGGTATAAATGTACAAACAAGGTATAAATACTATGAGTGATAAAAGTGGGAGAAGAGGGGAAGAGTGTGAGTAGATAGGTTAGCTAATTGCTTCATCTATAAACCTAGATATCAAAGGTATCATTTAAGACTCACAAACCAAGAAATAGAAGCAGTAGCATATTTAATGCCACATAGTTAAGCACCAAAAAAGGTAATATTATTAAATGAAATTGGGTCATGGAGAGTAGAGAGGATATAATAGCTATGAACTAAAGAGAGTACTGGTGATAATGCATAAATTTGCCATTATAAGGGCAATCAACCTTTAAACAAAAACATTTTTAACTCTGTGATGAAAGTACTATTAACAGAGTGTAGAGTAAAAGACCTTTAAGATATCATGAACACACAAACATAAAATAATGGGTAGAACTAAAGCTTGACGTTATCTGTCACATTAACAAGTATAAATGAGTTTATCTATTAATACAGGTTGGATCAAAAGCAAACACCACTCGATGCTAAATGGAAACAGCGTTCCTAAAAAAGAGCTTCAGAAAGCATGGAAATAAAAGTATATAAATATAAAATTACAGATACTCTAGTCAAATGCAATTGAAAAGAAAACAACGACCAGAAACTTTAATATCAGACAACGTGCAGTTCAGCCCAGAACGAGACGGACAAGGACGCTTTGTAATGCCAACGTGTGTGAGTCATAATGAAAACACATTAGCCCTACACTAAATATAAAATAACAGCCACAGTCATGAAGCAGGGCTTAAAGGAGACACAAGAAATCGAAGCGAACTGGTAGCAGGAAATCCTAATTTATCTCTGTCAGTCATGACAGATCAAGTACAAAAAAATATGGATACAGTAGTTCTAAATAACATTACGTGATAGATCGATCTGTATCTAACATTCCATCCTGAAGACAGAGAATAAGCCTTTTCAAAGTGGCCCCAGCGCTGTCAGTACACATTATATACCCAAATACCGTACACATCACTGTCAGTACACATTATATACCCAAATACTGTACACATTGGGTCACAAAGATATCCTAAATAATGCCCCCAAACTA
This sequence comes from Aotus nancymaae, assembly GCF_030222135.1. Lineage (NCBI taxonomy): Eukaryota > Metazoa > Chordata > Mammalia > Primates > Aotidae > Aotus > Aotus nancymaae. Next base: position 3,270,556 of record NW_026988498.1, on the reverse strand, counting down.
CAAAGAGTACAGGCAGCATTCTCTGATCACAATGCAATAAGACGAGTAGTTAATGAAACTGGCTAACTAAAAGTTCTTTCAACCTTTAAAATATATATGTGTGTGTGTGTGTGTGTGTATATATATATATATATATTAAACCTTTGAAATATAAAAACCTTTAAAATATAAAATATATATATTTAAACCTTTAAAATACATATATTATATATAATACACAAATGAAATACAAATGAAAATTGGAAAATATATATACATTATATTTTAAAACTCTATCTCCTAATCAGTGTCATGCTAAATAAAAAGCCCCATATCTTGAGTAATTCTTGAATAAAAGGAGAAATACAAATGAAAATTGGAAAAGGTCTAGCTACACACCACCCAATGTGGTTGCCACAAGCTGTGTGTGGCTATTTAAAATTAAATTAAAAAAATAAAGTTAAATTAAAAATTAGATTCCTCAAATCAGAAATACTAGTTGTATTTCAAGTTCTCCATACCCCAGATGGCCAGTGATATTTCCATTATCCCAGAAAGTTCTACTGGATCTAGAACATAGTTAGAGTGAAAACACAACACGGGAGGATGTACCTAGCACAGCTAAAGCCGTGCACAATAACGTCCTCATAACAGTAACTAAAACATATGCCAAAAGATGAGGGAAAACAAACACATTTCTATTTTACCCAAAAAGTTAGAAAAAGAACTATAACACAAGCCTTAATGAAGATAAAAGCAGAATTTAATGAGTTAGAAAACAGAAAAACAGTAGCCCTAATAAATAAATCTACAAACTGTTTATGAGAAAAACACATAACTGAAAAACCTACTTTTGGCAAAGGGTAAACATATGAAATAAAATAATTTTTAAAAAATGGAAAAGGGAATATAACCAAAATAACAGAGAAGATTAAATGAATGAGACGACTTCTCTAAAATCTCTGGAGATGATTTGAAAACCTAGAGGAAATAAATAATACGGCAGGAAAAATTTTAAAGTAATTATATTAGTACTCAAATGTTATGACATGTAAGAAAACCAATCTATCAACAAATCTCACTTATAAATAGTGATTCAAAACCCTAAATAAATGTTAACAAACAGAATTTAGCAACACATTAAAAGAACCATAATCAAGTGGGGCTAAGGCTAGAATTTCAAAGCTGATTCAGTATTAGAAAATCTATTTAATTTATCATCTTCATAGAAAGATCACATCATTATCTACATAGTCTCTCAGAAGGCATTTAAAATTTTTCAATAACTTCTTGATGAAAATAAAAAAGTAGAAATGCATGAACACTTCTTTAATAAAACATTGGTATCTCAATTCAAAAGCCAGGACTAGAGACATATCCATAAATATCAGGATAAAATCAGGGATGCCCACTAATGTCATTATTTAATATTTCACTGTAAAATTAAAATAAAATTTGATGAAAAAAATGAGATTTTAAAATGGAATGGAAAACGTAAAACCATTGCTATCTGCAGATGACAGTGAAACTGAATATTTGGAAAACTGAAGTGAACCAACTTTTCAATTTTAAAAGCTATAAGAGAATATACTAAAGTAATAAGGTATAGGATTATTACACAGAAATCAATAGCTTTCTTATATATTAACAGTAGCCCGTTAGAAGATATAATGGAAGCAAAGACCCAATTTACAATAGCAACCCAGAGATAAAATACATAGGAATAAACTCAGCATAACATGTGCGGGATTCAGATGAAAAGCATTAAAACACGGCGCCACATCTGCTCTTAGACCCAACAGTTACACTTCTGGCTGTTTATCACATAGATGTCCCGGCCCATATTGAAAAGATATATTTTGAGATTGTTACAGCACTGTCTGTAATTGCAGACAGGAAATAATCTATCAATAAAGAACTAGTTGATAAAATACAGTATTTACTTTGATTTACACAAGTAATGGGCTATCATACAGCTGTAAAAGAGAATAACTTTCTATAGGTTGATATGGTAAGTTCTCCAACCTATAGTGTTATTTGAAAACACAAGAGGTGAAATAGTCTGAACAGAGTTTCCCTTTTTTGTGTGTTAAAAAGGAAGAAAATAAGGATATGTATTTACTTTTATTTGTATATCTTCCTACTCTGGAAGGATACATAAAAAATTCATGACAATGGTAACGTGTAGATGAGTAGCAGGCATTTGAAAGAACCTTTTCACTGTATTCCTTTTAATACATTTTTAATTTTTTAAACTATGTGTGTCAATTACCTATTCAAAATTAAATATAAAATATTTAGGAGAAATATACAAAGAGTTTAGAGAATGGCACATGGCAGCCTAACCTAGGTTTTTTTTGTTGTTGTTGCTGTTGTTTTTAATTATTTCTTAACTCAGAATTGGGAGGCACGTCATGCATATTACAGGGTGAAGGCATTTGGAAGACTCATCTTTGACCTAAGATGCCATGCAAAGTTGGGTTTGTTTGTTTATTGTTTGTTTGAGATAGAGTCTCCCTCTGTCGCCCAGGCTGGAGTGCAGTGGCATGATCTTGGCTCACTGCAATCTCCACCTTCCCAGTTCAAGCAATTCTCCTTCCTCAGCCTCTCTAGTAGCTGGGACTACAGGCGTGTGCCACCACGTCTGGCTTATTTTTTGTATTTTTAGTAGAGACAGAGTTTCACTGTTAGGATGGTCTTGATCTCCTGACCTTATGATCTGCCTGCCTCAGCCTCCCAAAGTACTGGGATTAGAGGTATGAGCCACCGTGCCCGGGCTTCCCCGCCCTCTGCCCGGAAACTGGCTTTAGGTGAAAAATACTTGCGCTAATTTTCTGGCTTGCTCAAGTCAGCAGAATGCTTAAACCAATGTCCTGGACAGTTGCTGGGCATCCCCACAGAACAGGCTGAGTTTTCCAAGACGGCCCATTAATTCTTTCTGCCTCTAGAGGCATTCAGAGACAGGAACATTAAATGTGGAAAGACAAGCCCAATAGCACTGGTATCAGCTATTTTTCTTGTAAAATACCGCATTTTGATGTGACGCTATTGAACCTTCACATTTAATGACCTCTGCAATACACCTCTATCAGGCAAAGCCATCTGTATTTGGGAAAATATGCCCACTTTTCTGTTTACTCTGCATACATCGTCTTTACTTAAGGTTTAGGGGGAGATGCATCTATTTGGACATCTGTACTTAACTGATTATAGGCATGGTGAGCAAGTTTCATCCTTGTGCCTGCAGCTGCTGGGAAATGATAAGAGCCCAACATATGTTAGAAGCAACAATCGCAGACAAAGAGTACAACTTGTTTTTGAAGGTATGTAAATAGGAGGCTGGGAGTTGCTGCCTTTCTTCCCTCGCACCTTAAGTATTAGTTCTATTCAAAATAACAAATATTGTAACATGTGCCAGGACAGCATCGTTTTTTTGCTTTGGAAAGGAAAATGCACAGCTTGTGTGAGTTCACCCACTACCCTGGCTCCTAAGGCGGACACCCATATTACCTCTGCCTCTGCTTCAGAAGGCTGCTGCCACCTATGGGCGTCTGTCTGCATCTGCGCAGATGTGATGTCTCCGAGTGGGGAGAGGAAGCCCTAACACACAGGGAGAATACAGGGCACAGAAGGGGAGCGTGTGGAAGTCAGGGTACAAACAGCACGAGAGCCATCCCATCCTCTAAGAACTGCGACCCAGCTCTTTCCTATGAACCTTCGGGTGAAGTAAGATGATCCACCTCAACAGATCCATGGCGGGGAATGGAGAAACTTCAACCAAAAAAATCACAACCCTGCATATCAGTCAGACTCCTGGGGCTCTCCATGCTGACTTTTCAAATGAGAACACTTAGACACCACCCTGTACTTGCCAGCATGGTTCCTGTCTGTTTGTAAGTATATTCCACGATAATATTGCAACAAAGAAAATATAATTTTTTTTTAGATGGAATTTGCTCTCATCACACAGGCTGCAGTGCAATGGCATGGTCTCAACTCACTGAAACCTCCGCCTCCCAGGTTCAAGCGATTCTCCTGCCTCAGCCTCCCAAGTAGCTGGTATTACAGGTGCCCGCCACCATGCCCAGCTATTTTTCTATTTTTAGTAGAGACAGGGTTTCACCATGTTGGCCAGGCTGGTCTTGGACTCCTGACCTCAGGTGATCTGCCTGCTTCAACCTCCCAAAGTGCTGGGATTACAGGCGTGAGCTACTGCACCAGCCCTATAATTTTTGAATTATTTCTTTTTTTTTTATTCAGGCAGAGACTTGCTCTGTCACCCAGTCTGGAATGTAGTGGTACGATCTCGGCTTACTGTGACCTCTGCCTCCTGGGTTCAAGTGATTCTTGTGTCTCAGTCTCCTGAGTAGCTGGAATTACAGGTGCACAGCTGTGTCTAGATAATTTTTGTATTTTTAGTAGTGACAGGGTTTTGCTATAGCTAGTCTCAAACTCCTGGCCTCAAATTTTAGCCAGGCTGGTCTCAAACTCCTGGCCTCAAGTGATTTGGCCATCTTGGCCTCCCAACTTGCTGGGATTACAGGCATGAGCCACTACGCCCAGTCTGAATTAGTTCTTAAAAAGTATTTGTTTCACTTGCTTATATCCTATAAATCCTAGAATCATGAACTCTATTGAGTGTTGGGGACTGTATAAAGCAAACAAGCCCACACTTTAACTCCAGGAACCTATTTTAAGATATCCTGGACAAGGAGTCCTCTAGCCTATGTGTAATGGCTAACCGGTGCGTCAACTTCACTGGGCCATGGGTTGCCCAGATAGCTGGACAAACATTATTCTAGGTGTGTCTGTTTTGGGATGAAGTTAACAGTTAAATCAATAGAGTAAAGCCAATTGCCCTTCCTAATATGGGTGGGCCTCACCTAGTCCACTGAAGGCCTGAATAGAACACAAAGGTTTACCTTCCCCCTATTAAAGGCGTTCCTCCTGCTTGATAGCCTTCCTACTGGGATATAGGTTTTCTTCTTGCCTTCAGACTCAGACTGAAACACTGGCTCTTCCTGAGTCTCAAGCCTGCTGGACTTTGGGCTGGAACTAAACACTCAGCTCTCCTGTGTCTCCAAGCTGCCCACTCTCCCTGGTGATCTTGGGACTTCCCAGACTTCATAATCATGTGAGCCAATTCCTTATCATAAATCTCTTCGTCTATATGCACACATCCTGTGAGCTCTGTTTCTCTGGCAAACCAAGATAATACTCTGTGTTAAAGCATTTTCAGGGATGCTCACGTGCTAAGTGAGTCCAAGGCCAAGCAGTTAGCTCCTAAGACAACCAAGAGTTGGACTCAGAAGTGTCGTCTTCTCCTGGCCTTCTCTGTATTCACCCCTCCATCCTTCCACTCATCCTTCATTCAGCAAGCATTTATGACCTAGAGCTAACAAGTGAGCCACTTTACAATGTACTTACAATAAATATTTTGCAATGACCTCCTTGCCTGCAAACCCAATCACACTCAGCATTTCAGCAGCTCACAATACAGTCGTGCCCGCCTTCTCCAACAGCACCCCCTGCTGGTTTTCCTCCTACTTCATCAAGGGTCCTCTCAGTTCTCTTTGCTGGGTCTTCCTCAGGTGTGTGACATAAACGTCGTGGGTAACAGGCTCTGGTCTGGCCACCTGCTCTTCCCTACCTGCACCTTCCCATTAGGTGCACTCATCCCATCTCTTGGCTTTAAATGCCTTCCGTATGTTGAGTCCCAGACTTATATTTCTGACCCTAAACGCACCTCAATGCTCCAGATTTGCATATTCAACTGCCTGCCGTGTAGATATTGACTGAGTGACTGAAATTTAACACATTCCAAACACAGCTCTTGATTTTCTTCGTTTATCCCCAGCTGTCCCCCGACCACCTTGGGCACGTGTCGCCAGGACTCCCTGAGACTGTGTCGTGGGCCTTAACCTTGGAAAAATAAACTTTCTAAATTGATTGAGACCTGTCCCAGATATTTCAGGTTTACATCCCCTGCACTTCATCCATGTTGGCCTTTTGATACTCCAGCTGGCTGAGCTCGCTCCTGCCCATCTGTTCCCTTTACTTAGAAAGGTCTCGTGCTACCTCCTTCCACGGCTGGTGTCTCGTCGGGCCTCGGTTCTGCTTTCTTCTAAGACAGTTCTTGGAATCTGGCAGATACAGCTCCTGTAAAGGAACAAGGTTACAAAGTCACAAACCTGATGTACCAAGAAAACATAGTTTCTTCCTCCTATGAAGCTGCTCTATGAGATTCTGCCTCCTAGAGAGGAGAGAAAATGAATATGCAGCATTTGTCTCATTTGGCACGATTCAAGGATTTAAACAAAGTCTACAGGTGTAATTGAGTCATTTGGGGCTACTTTCACATTATTTCCATTCTATCCCTCCTATTTGTCCCTGAGATATTGCATAGGACTTGAAAGAAGCTGGAGTGGGGAAGAAATCCCTTGCCCGCGTGTGGTCTGTGGGTGTGTGCTGGGTTTTGCCTTCTGAGTTGGCTCAAGTTCCATCCTGGGGTATCCTGATGGTATCTACTGTTGACGTCTGCAGTTGGTGAAGTGATGAACTGTCATTTGTCCATTCAGGCAGAGCTAGTGGCCCTTCCCTGCTGCGTGTACCTCTTTCAACTCTCTCTGGCCATCCAGACTCCTCTCAACTTGCCTCTGTTCTCTTCACATTGGGCCTTGTTGAGACAAATATCATGGCCTGCCATACATATCCAATATCATCTAAATCCATCATCTGCCAGAACTCTCTGAAGCCCCGCATGTCACAAGATTCACTATTCCTGGCCACAGCCCAGGAGGGCACTTAACCCACACATATAGCCTGTGACCAATCAGATTCTCTCTCTCTCTCTCTCTCTCTCTCACTCTTATCTCTCTCTCTCCTGTCTCTACCTCACTCCCCTTAATAAATTGAGCAAAGGACACTGAAACAGGTCAGGAGATTAAGCTGAAAGATCCTTTATCAGGACCAGTACCTTGGCAAGTTGAAGTCACATGCACATTTCAGTTACATGGAAGCAGAGAAATCCTGAGTAGTAATAAGAACGATGGCTACTATTTAGTGAGTATTCATCGTGACAGGTGCTATGTGAAGCATGTGTTGTTTAATTTTTATAACCCCAATCAAGATATGTGTGTGTCTATCTACTATCTATTTTCTAAATAAACAATAAATAAATAGAATTACTGTGACCACCCAACAGATGAGGAACTAAGGGTTAAAAACGTTTTGAAACTTGTTTCCAAGGTCATGTAGTTAAGATACTATAATAAAAGCCCAGGCAGTGTGATCTCACAGCTATTTACTCTGTGACTGGACTGTAGAGAGGATGATGGAGCAAAGTCTACAGAGAGATGGGAACTATATGGTCTTAGACAGACAGATGGTGGACAAATAGACCAACAGAAAAATCAAGATTGACTAAGAGGTTAGCTGCTTAGCCCCAAGAGATTTTCAGTATTCCATATCTGTGCATGTCCTTTTTCCCTCATGTCTGAACACATTCAATGCTCCTACACTCTGCCTCCCTTTCCCATCTCCACACCTGCTTAAATAGCTCAAGAGAGCTTCTCGTCCTTGTAACCAGTAGCACTTTGGAGAAAAGACCCTTCAACTAGACACCCTCTCCCTAGTATTCCGGCTCTTCTGCTTTTCCTGTATACCAGTCTTCGCTTTCAGCCAAAATGGTCTGTTTACTGTGCCCTAATTACCTCTGGAAATTTCCCCATCTGAGGCTTGGTATGTTCTTTTCTATTATTCCCAGCTCTATAGATTTCCCTGCTATTCCTACTCCGCTGTCTCCACGAAGCAGTGGTGCTCTCCGCCCCCTCGACTCCAGAGCACCGTGTTTTCAGCCCCCTGGAGCACCAGTTTTACATCTATCACGTTACACTTTCTCCTTTCGTATTTGTCTTATTTCCCGTGGGCTGCATAGTCCTTGCCTGCACCCATGTGGTACTGTGTCCACAGCAGGAGCTCGGTCAGTATTTGTGGAATCTCAGGGAAGGAGTGGCGCTTTAAAGTTTAAAGCCAGAGAAACGTACATGCTCAATTCAGCAAACCCCCATCAACTGCCTGCTATGGGCCTGCAGGGACCGTGTTACTACAGCCATGAAAAGAAAGCAGTCTTTAATTACACAGGAGACAAATAGAGACTCTGTGAGCTGGGATGAAGAGGGCTGGCAGGGACACAGGTACAGAGGATCAGGCGACTGCAGGTGATGAGGATTAAATCTGCCCAAGAGAGTGGAATCCAGGAAGGTTTCCCAGAAGAGATCACATTTCGGCTAGCCTTAAAAATGGGACAGGTGTTCTCTAAGCTAAGATGTGGAGGAGCAGGGATGGACGAGACAGACCTAGAACAAAAAATGAAGGTGCAAAAGCACATGATGTGTTTTGAAACTGTCAGAAAACCAGTGTGTGTGTGCATGTGGGTGTGTATGCATGATGTGTGTGCGTCTCTATGTGTGTAGTGTGTGCATGTGTCTGTGTGTGTAGAAGGTTTGGGTGAAGAACAATATAGTGGGGAAAATGGGGAATTCGATCTGAAATGAGAAGGGGTCAAATTGTGGACAACATTGCATTTAACATTACATACTTTAAACAATTTGGAGGGCAGAGGGAGCTAAGTAAAGTCTTTAAATCAGCCAAGCAATGTGATCAAGCTTGTGTTTTAGAAAGATAATTATGGATGCATGGTAGAGCATTTGAGAAGATGAGCAGTCTACCCACTGATAACCGTCTGTCAAGTATTTACACCTGCCTCTATCCCTACACCTTCGTCCATGTTCATATCTGTATCCATATCTATCTACGAATCTATGTATCTAATAATATGCTGAGTGGTTTTCAACTGGGGGCAATTTTGTCCCCCAGAGACATTTTACAATTATCTACCTGGAGACATTTTTGGTTGTCACAACTTGGGATGCTACTCAATGTCCAACAACACACAAGACAGCCCCTGACAACAAGGAATTATTTGGCCCTAAATGTGAATGGTGCCAAGACTGAGAAACCCTGACCTACCTGCATGTAGAAACCCGCTCAGATGCCAACTCTAACTGGATCTAAATCAACTAAGCAAACCCTTCAAAGTGAAACCAGTTCCCTTTCTTTTTCTCTCCCTTTCAAGATCCTCAAAGCTTAAGTAGGTCAGAAGCAGCATGAATGTAGTTCAGTTTTGTTTTTATGCTGCTAAGTTTAAGCCAAGAGTGGCCTGGTATTTGTCTTCTTGTTTGACGTAAACATTCATTCTTAGGGCATTGAGTCTGTAGAGCTGGTTTTATAAATGGATGGGTTTCTAGATGTGATAATAATTGTGAACTTTTAGAGACTACTCACCCTTTCCGTACATTTTCTTATTATCTCCATTTTCCAGTGGAGAAAGCCGATGCAGAGAGTGATTTACTTAAGAGACTCACGGTCAGCTGGCAGATTTAGTAATTGATGGAGCTGGACCTGAAATGTAGGTCAATTCAACCACCAAGTCTGGCTCCTAACCATCGTGCCATGTTGATCTTTAGTGCACTGTACTAGTTTCATTATAATTTCCTTCTATGGTGTTGGTCTGATGAGCCTAATTGTCTTTGACTTAAAAACGCAAGGGTGGCCAAAAGGGGGAGAGGGGTTCACAGCTGTGCTGCGTCAGGCAGAACCTCTTGCAAGTAAAATGAAAACGGTTTTGCAACAACCGCAGGAAAAAGAGATTATGAACAGATAAAAGTGTCTGGATCACTCGAGTACACTGATTTATGACTAGCACTATGTCCCTTTGAGAAAGAATACTATACGATGATTCATATTTGGCATAAAAGATGTTTCCTCTAGCTGAGGAAACTGGCAGGTTCTCTCCTGTCTTCTCATATGAATATTTAAGAGCCCTGCATCATCATTCATTAGATTTTCTGAAAATTATAGGTGTGAGCCTCTTGTCCAGAATGCTGGCTTTCTAAGTAGGCTTTACTGGATCATCTATAACTTACTTACTTAAAAAATAATTGGATTTTTAGGCCACTTGAGGATTTCAGAGCCACTTCTGGGAAGCACTGCTCTCTGTGATGCAATGCACTTGCTGCTGGGCATGGTTTGCTCCACGTAGCTGTCGGTATTGAAGGTCTTTCCCGGAGCCTGATGTGGGATGTGCCTCCCCTCTTGCTACAGGCACAAAATCGAGCTGAACTCTACTAGTTCAACTAGTTCCCCACTCTGGAGCATAACCCCAGAATTGGGCATGCCATAAAGAAAGAGATGAGCTGGGCGTGGTTGCTCATGCCTGTAATCGCAGCATTTTGGGAGGCTAAGGCAGATGGATCACCTGATATCAGGAGTTTGAGACCGTCCTGGCCAACATAGTGAAACCCTGTCTCTACTAAAAATACAAAAATTAGCCAAGTGTGGTGGCATGTGTCTGTAATGTAAAGTATTAAAATCAGCCTGGGTTTGTCTTCTTGCGGACCATCAGAAATAGTCACATTTTGTCTTTGAAGGAGAGGGAATGATCCCAGGAACTGATCCCCCAGGAACTCAGGTCATGTTTGCAAACGATATTGACTAGACCTCTAGGCAGCTTACTTGGGAGGCTGAGGCAGGAGAATCGCTTGAACCTGGGAGGCAGAGGTTGCAGTGAGCCAAAATTGCAGCACTGCACTCCAGCCTGGGTGACAAGAGCAAGACTCTCTCTCAAAAAAAAAAAAAAAAGAAAGGAATAAAATGTAGCCATGGTGACTATCAGGGTAGGAGGAAAAGAATGATTTCCTCACCCATTGCAAAGATCATGGCTGAGACTCCTGTAACAAAAGACAGATTAACAAGGGAAAAGCAGACATGTTTATTTAATTCAAGTTTTATGTGACACTTTATATGGAGCTTTCAGGAATGAGGATGCAGAGAAACAGCACTGTGTAAATGTTACGCTAAGTCTGATGAAGAAGTGGATCCTTGTGGAGAAATGTGATTGGACCAAGGGGGTAGGATCTACTGGGAATAAACTGGAGGGAACTTAGCAAGGCCCATCTGTTCAGATTCTATCCTGTGTTCCTGTGTCCCATAGGACACCTCTGGAATGAGGACTCATTCCAGTCCTATTTCACGGAAGTTCAGCTAGGTCATCAGGCCTGCTTCAGGACACATGGCATGAGGGAAATTCTCTCCAATTTTTATGGTGAGCTTTTGAAATTTTCCCAAGGTGCGTACTTTGGGGTAACATGTCCTGAACCCCACTGTCAGCCAGAAGAGAGGGACTCCTGGGTGGAAAGTATTAAAAGAAGCCTGGGTGTGTCTTCTTGGGGACCATCGGAAATAGTCACATTTTGTCTTCGAAGGAGAGAGAATGAGCCCAGGAACTGATCTCCCAGGAACTCAGACTGTCTTTGCAAATGATATTGACTGGGCCACTAGGCGGAAATGGAACTGTGATAAGAGTTGAAACAAAGCTGTGAGTTTGTGTATGGAGGAGTTGGAAGGAGTTGGAGAGGTTGATGGAATCTGAAGAAAAGATTAAAACAAGGAACTGAAAATAAATATTTGAGATTCCATATCATTACTTATTAAACTTTTTGAAGACTACACAAATGAGACACATCAATTTCTCTTTCCCTTAAAAAAAAAAAGAGAGAGGCAAAACATAACCTCCCAATCCCGGCAAAAGGAAAGAGACACCCCTGTAATCCAAGGAAAACCAGTTTACCTTATTGCCATTTCATGGAAGCAGCCTGATCCACCAGGGAGGGACCAAAGAAAGGCTTTTATTTAAAATTAATGGCTGAGGTCGCCTCTTAAAAGCCTGTCATTTACATGAACAGAGGAGCAATTGCTTCCTGACAGCAGTGATGGGAAAATGGAAACATCGGCATTGATGTTTTACCCACAAACCTTCACTCATCTACTTACTCCATTTTATCCCTTGACCTGTCTTTTTAATCATTTCACCTCCTTTTTGCAAAGAATTACTGCTGTCTCTAACACAGGCAGTGACCTGACTGCCTGGGGATTTCAAGGACCCCTTTGACAAGGGGAGGTCACTTATGATTGTCCATTCATCCTTTCAGGGATAAATCACGTGGGTTCTTCCCCATTGCATGTGGACTCATAGGAGAATGGAGATATAGGGAAAAGGTTGGGTCTGGGTCTCTCACTCTCCAGAGGAGGGATACCTGCAGTTCCCACTGCACCACTTGAAGGACATTGTCCAGAAAGCCAGTGGTCCAGCTATCACTGTACTTAGGTGCAAGCATAATTGTCATGTCATCTAAAGACTGAGTGTTGTCCTGAACATACTAAAGGCCATCCTGGCTACAGAACACACCATCACTGCAGAGTATTCCTTTGTTTCATTTTGTTTGAGGAGAGAAGAGGATGTTCTTGTGGCCCCATTTGCCCCAAAGTGAGTCTGTAACTTCTGTCTGACTCTCTTGAAACTTCCTTAACTCACAGAAGTCTGTGTGTCTCCCCAGAACTAGAAAATTACAACACAAATTGAGGCCTTCCTGGTCTGAAATCTCCAAAAAGAAATTCTCTTTCTCTGGCCCTTCCCCCTGGATTTTCTTTACTCTAATTTTCTTTCAAGATGTATATGGTGGTGCTTCAGAAGCAATATAGTGCAATGGCTAAGAGTGTGACATAGACATATGTGACATATGACATAGACCCTTCAGTCCGGCTTCACACTGGCCAGACTCAAGGGTCTATGTCATATCCTGCACTTGCAAGTCTTGAGGGGAGAAGACTTCTCATCACAAGGTTTGTGGCTGAGACCCTGATATCATTTGGAGGTTTGTCCCCTCCAAATATCATATTGAAATATGGGGGCCTGGTAGGAGGTGTTTGGGTTGTGAGGGTGGATCATTCATGAATGGCTTGGTGCCCCCTTCACAGTAATGAGTGAGCTCTTATTCTATTAGTTTATGTAGAGCTGGTTGTGTAAAAGAGTCTGGCGCCTTGTCCTCTCTCTCTTGCACCCTCTCTTGACGTGTGACATGCTGGCTTCCCCTTGGCCTTCTGCCATGAGTGAAAGCTAACTGAGGCCTCACCAGAGGCAGATGCTGGCACCATGCTTCTTGTACATCCTGCAGAACTGTGAGCCAATTAAATCTCTTTTCTTTATAAAGTATTCAGTCACAGGTATTCCTTTGTAGCAATACAAAATGGACTAATACAAACCCCTATAAAAAAAAAGACAGATTAAGGAGGGAAAAGCATACAAATGTATGTAATGTAAGTTTCACGTAATACCAGAGCCTTCCGAAACAAAGATGCAAAGAAGCAGGAGAACCATGTATATTTTATGCTAAGTCTGATGAAGAAGTGAATGGTTATGGGGAAACACGACTGAATAAAAGGAGTGTGATCAAATGGTAACAAACTGGGGGGACTTAGTGAGGCCAGTTTGTTCAGATTCTCCTATGTGCCTCTGTGTGACATTCCTTCCTTCTGGTTATAGGGGAAAGCATCTGTCCATAAGGAACTTTAGGAGAGAAGGGAGGGAGAAGGTCAGAGACTGACCTTCTTTGGATACATGACCTGCTGTTGGAAAGGAGGGCAAGGAGAAGGTCAGAGAGACCTTCCTGCTTCTGCTTTCTCAAATGCCAAGGTGTCATATTTTGGGGTAACATGTCCTGAACCCCCTCAATAGTTGTGTCTTTGAGAAAATGTAAGCTTTGCTTTCCTTATCTGTCAACTGGGAGTAATAATTTTAACATACTAGTGTTTGAAGACTATATTAGCCAACGGAATCAGCACAGGGCCTGTGATATAATAAATACTTGATAAATACTACCTTTAGCAGTAGTATTATTGCTTCCTAACATTGTTATTAACACACATGCTCGATGTAATTCAAGTCAGACCAGTTACCAACACCATTCTACATTGCAAAACGCCTAATCACCCGTGCCTTTCACAAGGAAAATACCTAATGAAGACCCTTAACATGGGTGAGAAGGAAAGAAGAAGAAGACAGGAAGAACTTGGTAAACACTTCTGGCAAAGCAGGAACTTGCAAAGCAAAGAATCTGTCAACCATTGTGACTCCTCCCTACTCTATGAAGGCCTACCTGGGAGCATTCCTGGAGGCCTAGTGAAGCCCTCCTAATAGGAGAGAGTCCCTGATGCTTAAAGGATGGAGGAGTGAGGAGGTTGAAGTGGGTAGAGTCAGGGCTGGGCTGAAAACCTGGAGAGACAGGCAGGGCAGGACCAGGCTGAATTCCTAGTTATATTACTTACTTTGGTTTTTATTCTAAGAGCAAGAAAGCCAACCAAGTGTTTTAAGCAAGTAAATTTTAAAACCAAATTTGTATTTTGAAAAGACAACTCTTTTTCTTATTTTTGAGAAAGACTCTTGATCTGTTGTGCAGTGGTACAGCCCTGAATCACTGCAACCTCTGCCTCCCAGGCTCAAGCTATCCTCCCACCTCCACCTCCCAAGTAGCTGGGACCACAAGGTCCCACAAGGGGCTTGACACCATGTCAGGGTAATTTTTGTATTTTTTGTAGAGACAGGGTTTCGCCATATTTCCCAGGCTGGTCTCCTAACATCTCTCTTCAAGTGATCTACCCTTGGATCCCAAAGTGCTGGGATAACAGGTGCGAACTGCCACATCTGGCCTGAAAAGACTACTCTTAATCTTAAGCATAGATTGGATGGGACCAGAGTAAAAGAAGGTGATAGATGAATTGGAAGATTATTGTAGCAGTCTAGGCAAGAAATGTACTAGCTGAGAGTATGGTTGGGGTGGAGAAAATGGAAAGAGATGGCCATACTTGGGAAGTAATTTGGGAAAAAACATCAAGAGGATATATTTATGAATTAGTAGAGAAAGAGGTTGAAGAAGAGAGTGGTATCAACTGTGACTCCTAATTGTAACCAAAGAGATTAAGTGGTTGGTGGGACATTTGAGTTACTTTTGAGATATAAAAAATAATTAACTAGATCACTGGGTATGCAAATCTGGAGCTCAAAGGAAAAATTGGGCTGAATTTGGAAGTGATGAGATGGTAATAAAAATGTTTTCAAAGTTGGCGAAAAGTATAGCAGTAGCTAAAAAGGATGAGACATTAAAAAAATTTACTTTAAGATCAAAAGTTCTGGAGCGCACAAGGTAAATGAAAATAAGAACAATGGAATATGCAGGAGGAAGAAGAAATAATTATAAAGGTATTCTATCAATTTGTCTATTTTTAACCAATTTTGTGTCTTTCATATTTCTAAAAATTACTCAAAATAACATAACATTTCAAAATGAAACACAAAAGCAGTAGTAATTAATTTTTGAAATGTTTAACATTAGTAACAGAAGATTATAGTACATTGTGGTATCTGAAACGTGTGGGTCTGTCAGGATGGTTGAAATGAACAAATAACAGGGCTAAATCTAGCCTAGCATCTGATTTTGTAAGTAAGACTTTACTGGAAAACAGATATGCTCATTTATTTACATATTGTCTATGACTGCTTTCCACCACAATGGCAGAGTTGAACAGAGATTATATGGCCTGCAAAACCTAAAATATTTACTCTCTGCCTCCACTTTGGCATAAAGATTATTTTAAGGTGCAGACAATGAGAACAAGCAGACACAAAAAAGCCCTCTGCTTTGCCCCTATCTGCCTGAAAGCAGGACATAAATTTCCCTTTGAGATGGTGTCCCCACTCCTCTTTCCCATACCAGGAAGAAGAGAATGAATCTTATTACTGGAGATAGCACTGAGATAAGAATTTTACATAAACAAAACCTTAATAAACAATTTGGATCTTGCATTAGTTTCCCCCACACATTAACCTTCCCACAGATTACCCTGGAAGCTCAAAACCCCTGTGCCTTTGTAATGGTCACTTCTGCACAAATTTACAGCCCTTTGTTAAAGGGGTATATAAACCTCCAGCTCTGACTGCCTCTTTGGGGCTTCACCTGATTTCTGTGAGGCCTTCCATATGCACAAAAATAACCCTTTTTCTCCTGTTAATCTGTCTTTCGCAAGTTTACTTTTTAGAACACCAGTTACTGAACCTAAGAGAGTAGAGAAAAACTTCTTCCCTCCTCAGCACTAATAAGCATGTAACATGCAAGTAAAGTGCAAAAAAAAAATAGATGTGAGATCAGGAGGGAAAATTCAGAGTTGGAATCAGAGACACAGAGGGGAACTGATATCAGCATGCCTTATTCATTTCTTCATTGAGAAAATCACTTTTTTCCAAATTTTTCTGGTATTGCATTGAAAACACAGAAATCACTTTCTGGGAATCTTGGGTTTTTATACTTATAAATATTCACTTAATTTCCACAAGTATGACATTTTCCCCAAGGAAGGGGGGCATGCTTATTGGGAAAGATTGTAATGCAGGGCCTTGCAGATTTTCTACTGTCCTGATTTCTTATTAGCTTGAAATAACTTTATTTTTTTTTCTTTGGAATATCTTTTCCTTTCTGGTTTCCTCATTGTAATCCATAAGATAAAGACAAGTTCTTACCCAATAGAGTCCTGGGAGAAAAGAAGAGATTTAGAGTAATGTGTGACCTGTGCAGGATTCTCTCTGAATTGGAGTTTGGTAAATGGAGAGCTTGAATAAGAGATTTCTGATTTCCTTGTTAGTTTTTCTCCTTACTATTCTACCCAGAGCATATTTTTTAGATATATTTGGAATATTAATTGAGTACCTACTGTAAACCTTGCATTTTACATAATTTGTGTAAATTATTCCTCACTATAACCTTGTAAATATACCTTATTGACCCATTTTATAGAAGAGCAGTGAGGTTTACAGAAGTGAATTTCCCACATTCATAGAACTGGAATTTGAACTTGGGTCTATTTGAATTACAAAGGTTGCCCTCTTGCCAATATATCCTCCTGTCATGTTCTTGGGTAAGATGTGTTTTCCTGGTAGTTAATTCTGTATCAGCATTTGAACATATAGCCAAGGACACAAAGAGAGTTTGTTATTTTTAGGATTTCCAGTGGCGTTCTTTGTAAAAGCACTGTTCTTTTACATTTATTTTTTACATCTATCAAGATTTTTACATGTTGATTTTACAAATATGTGACCAATCTTTTTGCTGCTATCTCTGATCTCATCTTCTTGTAGCTGAGCTCTATATCTTAGAGTCTTCTCTTTTGAACACTAAAGCGAAAATACTAAGAGTTTTCCCAACATAATCCTTAATTAGCTGAGGTAGCTACTGTTGAAACTGCTTACTGTCCACCTTTACCCATGACAAAATTGGGAAAAGCATTTCCTTTGCAAGGAGATCCATAAATTATGCAGAAATATATTGCTAACTTACTTTTTTAGTAGTTTTAAAAATTATAATAATATTGTCTAACAATATGTTGGTAACAATGGTTTGCACAATGCACAGACAACTTTGCAAAATGTAGGGAGATGTTCTTTAAGTCTTTATTATGAGAATAGGTGAGTATGATGAATTCATTACTGCCTCATCTTCTTGCCTGTCCTATATTTAAAACACTGCAGCTTATGATGTAGAATATTAAAAATCTATTATGAATACATGATTAATACACATAGAAAAACTCCTCTAACAGCTGTGTGCGGTTTTATTGTTATGATTGTCTTTCCAGTGTGACATTAATAAAGTTGATGCCATAATACAGCTCCTCAAATTGGTTGTTACTGGTAACGAGGGAATAATTTGAAAGTAAATAGTCTCTGGCAAAACTAAAGATGGCTATTTATTTGAGAGTTGATTAATTAATAATTGTTCATTAACTAATGCTAAATGCCTCATGTGTTGTCTTTGCCTCTTGGCCAAAACATACTGGTGTTTTATTTTGGTGCCAATGCTAATTGTTAATTATTGCTCTGGGAGCTGGAATTTGACTGAGAAACAAAAGTTTGCTAGCAACTTGCTTTCCTGAAGTCAATGGAGGAGGAAAAAAACAACAAACCTTCAGACCCTTGGGTCTTTATGCCCAAAATTTGCAGCCCCACGGGTAAGGTTTGGAAAGCTGCAGGAAAACCCCACAAGACAACTATTCACAGCTGAAGCTTTGGGGACCATTTTTGCAAACTGAGTCCTAAATCAACCGAGGTCATTTTAATTGAATGCACTACCAGCCTGTTTCAGTGAGGAATTTCAACAGCGTATAGTTAATGCCCCATTAACTGGCTTTGTTGTGGTTTAACATTTTGACTACTGGGACCTAATTGCACCTTAGGTCTTAGCAGTTCTAAACAAAGAGTGACATTTTCAAATGATTTGGGAAAATGCATTAATTTCCTTAGCTTTTTTATTGTTTGTGGGCAGGACTGAGGAAGACTACATCTCTATAAAAGAGCACACAGATCCTTCCAATTTATTGCTTGACAGTTCACCAAAGTTTAGACATTTGCATGGTTGATGGTACATGATAGAATGCCTTGAA
The DNA here is from genome assembly GCF_030222135.1 of Aotus nancymaae. Lineage (NCBI taxonomy): Eukaryota > Metazoa > Chordata > Mammalia > Primates > Aotidae > Aotus > Aotus nancymaae. The sequence continues at coordinate 3,252,193 of NW_026988498.1, read as the reverse complement.
TTTTTTTCCAGGGTGCAAAGTTTATATGATTTGTTTTAAATTTCATTGCAATAGGCAGTATTTTTTTTTTTTTTTTTTTTTTTTTTTTTTTTGAGGCGAAGTTTCGCTCGTTACCCAGGCTGGAGTGCAATGGCGCGATCACGGCTCACCGCAACCTCCGCCTCCTGGGTTCAGGCAATTCTCCTGCCTCAGCCTCCTGAGTAGCTGGGATTACAGGCACGCGCCACCATGCCCAGCTAATTTTTTGTATTAGTAGAGACGGGGTTTCACCATGTTGACCAGAACGGTCTCGATCTCTTGACCTCGTGATCCACCCGTCTCGGCCTCCCAAAGTGCTGGGATTACAGGCTTGAGCCACCGCGCCCGGCCATAGGCAGTATTTACATTGGCAAGATTTTTTTAAGGCTGAACATGCACAATTTCTGCAGGCAACAGGAGGCAGCCAAATGCCCAGGCAGACAGGGGAGGGTCCCTCAGTGAAACCCCACCTTCAAGCCAAAAAACAGCCTGAAGGCAGGAAGACCAGACCACCGCTCCTGGATGAAACCCACTACCCAGAGTGAGAACTTTTGCTCCTGTTTGTCCCCCCTTTCTTAATTGATTCTTTCTGAATAATGCCTTTTAACCAATTGAATGCTGCCTTTTCCAATACTATCCACAGCCTGCCCCCTCCCCTATTCTGAGCCCATAAGAGCCCAGACTCAGCCACACTGGGGGGACTTCCCTGCCTTCAGGTAGGTGGACCATCCCCATGTCTCCTCTCCCCTATTCTGAGCCCATAAAAGGCCTAGACTCAGACACACTGGGGGGACTTTCTTGCCTTCAGGAAGGAGGGCCATCCCCATGTCTCCTCTCCATGGAAGGCTGTTTCATCACTCAATAAAACTCCCTGCCTTGCTCACTCTTCAATTGTCAGTGTATCCTCATTCTTCTTAGATGCTGGACAAGAGCTCAGTACCTACCAAGTACAGGTACCCAGAGAAAGGCTGCCACTCTGGCCTTTTGCCCTCACTGGTAGAGGGCAGCCACCCCACACAATGGGGCCAGGGGCCAGCTGAGCTGCTAACATACCACTGTCCATCAGGCTGTGGATGGTGGAACTAAAAGAGCTAATTAGCACACAAACACCCCCTCTGGGGCTTCAGGGTCACAAGTACCCTCTCAAGGTGACATGCCTGGTCTGGCCGCAGGCCCCACATGGAGCTTGTTCCTGTGTAGGTGCTTGGAGTGGCCAGCCAGACCCTGCACTCACTGGCTCACGTGCTCCCTCCTGCAAGGGACTGAACGCAGCAGGCCAAGTAGATGGGATACCCCTGCTGCGAGTCCAGCAAAGGGGCTGAGAAAAATCCTGTGTCACTTCCACAATGTATAAAGCTCTAAATTTAATGAATATCATTCTTACACATCATTTAAAAATTGACACTAAGCACTTTGTGGCCACTTTAGTGAGTTCTCTGGCATTCTTTTGATGGAGTGACTTTCTAGTTAAGATAGAATTATACTTCTCTAATTTGGGAAGGAAACACAAGGAGCATTTGTTTAATTCTTTGATCCAGGTTAATTGAACAGTGAGTTGCCTATGCTATTCTGAAAGGTTTCCAGGAATGAATACTTCATCTCTTGGTAGCCTGTTTCAGTGCTGAATCAGAAAGTTCCTTACCAATGTCTTATTTGACTTCTTGTTGCACCAAAAGCTCTGCTCTCTGTGGATATTGAGAATGGTTGGGAAACAGTCTATTTATAATAATATTTCAGATTATTAATGATAGCTATTAAATTTCTCTTCGACTTTCTTCCCACCAAGCTAATTAACCCAATTCTTTTAACCTTTTCTTCCAAGACCTCACGTGGCTGTTAGCAGCCATGTATCATTTACATAACAATTCTCAGTTCTAGTACTCAAATTATTTCAAGGATACTCACTGGGTATTTGGCCATGAGGCATTGGAAAGGTCTCAATGAATTCCAACAAGAGTGTTCATTGCAGTGAATCTATAAATTGATTATAAAGCCTATTATCCACCAGGTGCTGAGCTCTGCCAAGGACCACCTTATACCAGCTGAAGTTGTCAGGCTCTTATATTTTATGGTAGACAGTTCTTCTCTTCGCAGAGTTTAAAGTATTGTGGAGGAGTGTACGTCTCCAGGAAATGAAATGAAATCATTTCAGCCCAGATTCACTTGACTGTCATCATTAATGTTGGTTGCTGTTCCTACAGCAGCTTCCTTTCAAAGATGATTTATCAAGAGAGTGTATAGGCTGAGAAAATGGACAATTTGGTGTAAAAACCAAATACATTGTTTTTGAGCTCATGGTCCTTTGAAAAGTAGAAGAACAAACAGTAGATGTCTGAACATCTAAAGCACTGTATTATCAAAGATGAGGGAGTGACAGGCTCTGCCTGGGAGTGGTTGAAAGTGACATTTGATCTGCTCATGTAGAAAAAGGAAGAGGGAAGCTCACACCAGTCCCAGGAACAGCTCAGAACCGAGGGAGCCACTGTGCAGATGAGGGGCCAAGTGGGGCTGAAATCCAGTGCCAGTGCTTGCTACCAAGCAAGGTGGCCTGGCCCTGGCTTATCCTGCTGGGGGAAGGGGCCTTTTGATTTACATAAAATCTCTACATGCACCACTGACAGCCCTAGAAGAGCTTAAGTCCAAGGATTTGGCATCCAGTGTCACACGGCAAAGGCAGATAGAGAGGTCCAGAGGTCCATGGGATGAAGCTTAAGCATGGACCCTGTAGAGAGCCGTGCCTGGAGAGGTGCTTTCACAGTCTCTTAGAACGTCTTAGAGATTTCAGACTCTATCCTGTGGAATCAATTTTTCATGCTAGAACATTAGACCTACCCTGCACGATCAGCACTGCATTTTGGAAAACATGTCCTTGGGGCCAGGCGTGTTGGCTCACGCCTGTAATCCCAGCACTTTCGGAGGCTGAGGTGGGCAGATCACAAGGTCAAGAGATCGAGGCCATCCTGGCCAACACAGTGAAACCTCGTCTTCACTAAAAATACAAAAATTAGCTAGGCATGGTGGCGGGTGCCTATAGTCCCAGCTATTCAGGAGGCTGAGGCAGGAGAATGACTTGAACCCAGGAGGTGGAGGTTTCAGTGAGCCGAGATTGCGCCACTGCACTCCAGCCTGGCAACAGAGCTAGACTCTGTCTCAACAAAAAAAAAAAAAAAAAAGAAAGAAAGAAAGAAAGAAAGAAAGGAAAGAAAAGAAAAAAGAAAACATGTCCTTGGCAGCAGCGTGAAGGGTAGTCAGCAAGAGAATGGAGAATAGACTGAGATTAGAGGTGCTGGGGTTAGTGAGAAGTTGTGAGCAGTCAAGGTGAGAATGCGAAGATTCAAGTTTGTCCAGATGGTGGGAAAGGCCACGCTTTGAGAGATACTTCTGAGGCTAAATGAGCAGAACTTAAGTCCCCACTAAGGTAAGGCCTACAGAGAAATCAAATATTTTCCCTGGTGCACCCAATCTCTGACTTCAAAAAGGACCTCATTTTAATTTGAGGTTGCTGTTTAGAGAAGGCTGGGTGTGATGGCTCATGCCTGTAGTCCCAGCACTTTGGGAGGCTGAGGTGGGAAGATTGCTTAAGGTCAGGAGATCAAAACCAGCCTGGGCAACATAGTGAGACCCCATCTACACAAACAAAAAAGATAAACTCAGACTCTCTTGGGACCCAAGTGTCCCAAGGCACTGTATTTCCTTCTTACCTGTGAAATATATAATGAGTTCCAAAGTCTGTTGAGCTTAGTAACATAACGAGATTCACACCTGACCTTTTAGGACTTTACAATCACATGAAAGATTTAAAAAAAGAAACCTTACATTTTTCTCATAATATTTGTAGCCAAGAAAATCCTTCCTTTCTGCAGTAATGATCTCTCCTAGGTGCTTAGTCCTCATGGACTTGAGACCCAATTTCAATGTGGTCTGAAAACATTCCTCTCTCACAGCCTCAGCCTTCCCTGCCCATACCTAGCACATTGGCTTCATAATCGAAGGCTTTAATTTATTCACCACACAATGTCTTTGCCCTCCTGCCATCTGTAATTTATGCCTAACACACTCTGCTGCCTGGCATTATTTAATTCTGCTTCAAAAAATGACAAGAGTTTTGTGAACCAGTTGGTAGGAATCACCCCATTAAAAATATTGTTATGCATAACGGTGTTTAAGAAAAATTCCCAGCAGTGAATTTCAGTTTTGTAAGATAAGGCTCGCTTAGCACTACCCTGCTGGTGGTTGCAGTTATCATTAATATTATAAAGTAAAGATAACAGAAGCTCTAGGGAAAGAATGACCTCCCAAGAGAATGCTAGAGATTCTAATCCAGATTTGAATTGCCCATCTGGGCAAACAAAACGAAGCAGCAACTTAAATGTGTCAGGGTAGAACCTGAACAGAATCTCTGAAGTTCCCAGGCAACAATTGACCTCTCTTTCCTTCAATATCATGTTTTTTGGCAGAACACAAATTGGTAATTAAAATATTGAGAATATCCTAGTAAGTGCGCAGAAAGGGCATCTTTTTTTCCTTCCTCTTGAAGATCTTGCAACCAACACTCTAATTTTCGTTTCCTGACTACAGTGTGCTTCTTGAGTAATAGGGAATAGAGCCTGCAGTCGAGAATACTAGGTGATCACCAAAGCCAATTTCTCTGTTTTCTGGAAGCATGTTTTGTTCACATTCCCTCTACCCTGGCCATGCAACTGAGTTCTGGCCAACACAATGCGAGTGCCATGCTCTGGACCAGGCTGGATCCGTGACGCCTGCCAAGGTTTGATATATTTTGCTCTTTTTCCTTTCACCAGCTTGACACAGCCATGGCCTTGGAAATGTTTGCTGAAGATGATTGAACCACAGGATTGAAGGGGCCTGGGTCTCTGAATCAATACATGGAGGAGAGCCTCTGTAAAAGCTCTGCATGCACCACCGACAGCCCTAGGAGAGTCTAAGTCCAAGGACATGGCATCCAGTATGACATAGTGGAGGCAGACAGAGAGGTTTGTGTCCTTGTATCTCCCAAAATTGTATGTTAGAGTCGTAATCCCAGTACCTCCGAATGTGATCTTCTTTGAGACAGAGTCTTCACAGAGGCAGTCTAGTTAAAGTGAAGTTGTTAGGGTGGGCCTAATTCCATAGGACTGGTGTCCTTATATAGAGTTTTTTGCTGCTGAAATATCAGGAGTTGGGTTTAGGTCCTGTTACTTGCTGCACAGAAAGCCAGTCACTAAGATGAGTATTGCCAAGGAGGAAGGCTTTAATCAGGTGCTGTAGCTGAGGAGGTGGGAGCTCAGTCTCAAGTCCATCTCCCTGACCAACTAAACCTAGGAGTTTATATAGCAGGGAAGAAATGTAACAATGTTTGATAGAACAGGAACTGAGGAGGGGTAAGGTAGAAAGCCTGATGACTGAGGGGCCTGGAGTCACCCATGTAATCACCTGGTGAGTTTCAGTTCTTTGATACTTTTTGAGAGGCCTAGGAGTCCTTTCCTGAAGAAGGAACTCAGATTTTGAAAAATGTAAGCTTCTTTTTTTTTAAAAAAATTATTTTTTAAAATTTTAAGTTCCATAGTTTTTTGGGGAACAAGTAGTATTTGGTTACATGAGTAAGTTCTTTAGTGGTGATTTCTGACATTTTAGTGCACCCATCACCAGAGCAGTATACATTGAACCCAATTTCTAGTATTTTAGCCCTCATCCCCTTCCCACTCTCCCCGCTGAGCCCCAAAGTCCATTGTGTCATTCTTATTTCTTTGCATCCTCACATCTTAGCTCCCACTTATGAGTGACAATATACAATGTTTGATTTTTCATTTTTGAGTTACTTCACTTAGAATAATAGTCTCTAATCCCATTCAGATTTCTACGAATGCTATTCATTCATTTCTTTTTACAGCTGAGTACTATTCCATCATGTATATATATATTACAGTTTCTTTATCCACTGTTGATTGATGGGCATTTGGGTTGGTTTCACATTTTTGCAATTGTGGATTTTGCTGCTATAAACACATGTGTGCAAGTATCTTTTTCATATAATGACTTCTTTTCCTCTTGGCAGAAACCCAGTACTGGGATTGCTGGATCAAATGGTAGCTACTTTTAGTTCTTTAAGGAATCTCCACACTATTTTCCATAGTGGTTGTACTAGTTTACATTCCCACCAGTTTATAGAAGCGTTCCCTTTTTATCACATCCACATCAACATGTATTTTTTTTTTTATTTTTTGATTATGGGCATTTTTGCAGGAGTAAGGTGGTATTGCAGTGTGGTTTTGATTTGCATTTCCCTGATAATTAGTATACTGACCATTTTTTTCAGCGTTGGCCATTTGTGTATCTTCTATTGAGAATTGTCTATTCATGTCTTTAGCCTACTTTTTGATGGGATTGTTTGTTTTCCTCTTGCTAAGTTGTTTGAATTCGTTGTAGATTCTGGGTATTAGTCCTTTGTCAGATGTACAGATCGTGAAGATTTTCTCCCACTCTGTGGGTTATCTGTTTACTCTGCTGACTGTTTCTTTCACCATGAAAAAGTGCTTTAGTTTAATTCAGTCTCAGCTATTTATCTTTGTTTTTATTGCATTCGCTTTTGGGTTCTTGGCCATGAAATCCTGTGTAAGCCAATGTCTAGAAGGGCTTTTCTGACATTATCTTCTAGAATTTTTATAGTTTCAGTCTTAGAGTTAAATCTTTGACCATTTTGAGTTCATTTTTTAATAAGGTGAGAGATGAAAATCCAGTTTCATTCTCCTACATGTGGCTTGCCAATTATCCTAGTGCCTTTTGTTAAACAGGGTGTCCTTTCTCCCCAGTTTATATTTTTGTTCACTTTGTCAAAGATCAGTTAGCTGTAAGTATTTGGCTTTTTTCTGGGTTCTCTATTCTGTTCCATTGGTCTATGTACCTATATTTATACCAGTATCATGTTGTTTTGGTGATGATAGGTTTATAGTATAGTTTGAAGTTGGGTAATGTGATGCCTCCAGATGTGTTCTTTTTGCTTAGTCTTGCTTTGGCTATGTAGGCTCTTTTTTGGTTCCATATGAATTTAAATATTTTTTCTAGTTATGTGAATGATGGTGGTATTTTGATGGAATTGCATTGAATTTGTAGATTGCTTTTGTCAGGTGGTCTTTTGCACACTATTGATCCTATCCATCCATAAGCATAGGATGTGTTTCCATTTGTTAGTGTTTATGATTTCTTTCAGCAGTGTTTTGTAGTTTTCCTTATAGAGATCTTTCACCTCCTTGGTTAGGTATATTCCTAAGTGTGTGTGTGTGTGTGTGTGTGTGTGTGTGTGTGTGCAGCTATTGTAAAAGAAGTTGAGTTCTTGATTTGATTCTCAGCTTGGTCACTATTGAGCTTGGTCCTAAGTGCATATATATAGATGGCCAAATCTTGGACAATGAGAATATTAAAATAAATATTTTAAAGAACTGTATTCCATTGAGTAAAATGAGAAACCATGAGTTTATAGTGACATAGGTAAATGAATAACTTAGAAGGTGATAAGGTATAGGCTATTTACATAGTCTCAAAATATCTTCCCACTAAATATCTATTAATTATAAAGGAAAAATGCCATTAGATTGAAGGATCCAGGGAGAAAGCACCTTGACCATGTGACCAAAATTAATATCTGTAATGAGTCCATCCAAACTGCACACTGCCTATGTGTAATGGTGCTGCCAATCTATTCATGAGGCAACATCAGCAAAAGCAGCCTGAGAGCTATTCTGTAAAATAATAGGCCTTTGATCCACAAAGGTTTTGAGATCAGGAGAGTTGGGAGAGGACCTAGCAACTGTCCCAGATTGCAGGGAAGGCATGACATGACAATTAAAATCGCATGACAACTAAAAACAGCATGTGATCCAGAATAATCTCCTTTTGCTGAAAAGGACGCTAATGAAAGAACCAGTGAAACACAAATGCATCAACACTAACTTCCTGATTTTGGTGGTTGTGTTGTTGATTTTGTCCTTGTTTATGGGAAAAACACACTGAAGTTTTCAGGGTATGAAGCACTAGATTTGCATCATGTTGGAAACTCAAGAGGTTCAAGAAAACCCTTTGTACCAAAAGTTGCAACTTTTCTAGAAGTTCGAGATTGTTTCAGAATGGAACAAATTCAGATCCATTTTACATAGTCCCGAGGTGCTTAATTAGCCAGTATGTGAGGCAGCCAGGCCAAGTTTCTTGTTTAACTGACTTTTTAAAACTAATCAATTAATTAGAGTCAGAGTCTCGATCTCATGCACAGGCTGAAGTGCTGTGGTGCGATCACAGCTCACTGCAGCCTCGAACTGCTGGACTCATGTGATCCACCTACCTCAGCCTCCCAAAATGCTGGGATTCCAAGCGTGAGCCACTGTGCCTCATCTCATTAACTTTTATGGCACAACATTGTCACATTATTAGAGTGGTGCAAGGAAAGTAAGTAATTTTATCAGGGGACAAATAAACCTATGTCTAAAACTCCACTCTGCTTAGTAGTTTTATGCCCTGACCACAGTACTGAACTAATCCACGCTTCATCTTTCTCGTCTGTAGTTGTCTGAGGACTCATTCAGTGCTAATATTCTGTGATTCTATACTGGGAAAAATCAGTGATAACCAACCAATAATTTTGGCATGCAAGTTTTGGGAAACATTTTTGCTTTCATTACATTTCCTCCCAGGTCCATAAAACAGGGAAGCTGTTCTATTACAGAGCAGTGTATCTCCTTTTATTGAAAGCTATGAGTGGTCTGAGGGTGGAGTTGGGAATGACGGCTTAAATTATTCATCGTGACAGAAATAATTATCTTCGTACATGAAACAGAAGCCTAAATGCCTTTTAGGAAGTCAACTTGAGAAATGTTCCCCAGTGATAGAGAAAGTAATAAGATGGGGGCCAGGCCCTATTCACAAGCTTTGATTTTTCAACACTTGCAAAGTGCCCTGTGCTGACAAATGTCTGATTAACAAAATTAAGAAGAGATTTGGCTGCAGCCTTAATCCCTCTCCTGGGCCTTTCCGTTTCTGGATTTCTAGGTTGATTATTTTTTTGGGTCAGCCTGTTCTCCCTGTGTCTCATTCTTTATCATTTGTGGTTGAGTCAATCTGAAGGTTTTCTGCCACGAGAGGCCTAGGGCAGAATAACTGTCTCCCTCACAAGAGGTTCTGCGTCACCAACAATTACAGCCCATTATGTCTCAGAAAGGCTGCTGATAGCTTGTCACCTTTCCCTTCAAAAGTTCATGTGTTTCTTCAAAAGAGAAATATAAGCTATTGTATAAAAAAGTGGCAAGAATGTTTTCATTCAAACCTGGATATGACTTGTGCAGACCCTAGGGGTCTTTTTGTTATTGTTTGAGTTCACTGGTATTTATTTTGGAGGTTGAGGCTATGAGGTTGGATGGGGATATCACAGGGAACAATCTGTCTGTCTGTACACAAAGGCATGGTTATAATATTGAAACGCTAGAGATAGATACGATTATTAGTGTTATTATTGTTGTTATTTCATATTTGAGGAAGATGAAACTCAGATTCTGATAACTTTCCCTAAAAGTCAGAGAGCTAATAGAGTTAAAGTTTAAACATGGGTTTTTCAACTCAAAAATGTCAACCACTGATTGGAGCATTTGCTAAGAATTGAATTGGCTTATAAAGTATAAACATTAGGTTGTAAATGACTTGGCTAGTAAGTTTGACCAGCAATGAATCATACAAACCATTATTATCAAGGTTGGGTAAAGACTTAATAACATTTTAAGGCTAAATAATATAATATTATTAAAATATTATTACATACTATATTATATAAGGTTACTATACATAATTAAATACTATATATTATTTATGTTTTCAATCACTTATTTCCAGTTAATCCAGTTGAACAAAAATACATTTACCTTTCTGACCTGGTGGGAAGACATCTGGCATAGCCCCAAATGATATTTTGGCTTTGACAGGTTCTAAAAGAAAAAAGGGTAAAACAGTGAACAATTACATACATTATTAAAATCATCTCCTTTAAAAAAATCTTCATAACAAATCAAGATGAAAACATAAAAACATAAACTATTAGAGATTTGGAGATATTAAATAGAACTAAAGACAAAGCAAAGCAAAAATGGGTGCTATCCTTGTTTTCAGCTCAACATTTTTAAAGATATGTGTATTAATACTCAGGGCCCCCAAAAAGGAAAAATCAGACAGGACCTACATGTTTGGGCTGATGGAGGCATGAGAGGCTCTCTTGAGGGAGCCTGTGCACAATGTTACATTTATCTTTCTGACTCTGCAGTGCAGCCCCTGGCATCTTCTCACCATCCTGGGCTTTGATTTTTCCACTACAAAGTGAAGAGCTGAACTAGTCTTGTTAAGGTTCCTAGAGCTTAATGTTCTACAGCAGGGGTGTCCATGTTTTTGGCATCCCTGGGCCACAGTGGAAGAAGAAGAATCATCTTGATTCACACATAAAATACACTGACACTAACGATAGCTGATGAATTTCAAAGCCACCAAAAAAATCTCAGAATGTTTTAAGAAAGTTTAGGAATTTGAATTGAGCTGCATTCAAAGCTGTCCTGCTATAGAGTGGTGAGAAGAAAGTAAGTAATTTTATCAGGAGACAAACCTACGTCTAAAACTCTGCTCTGTTGAATAGCTTTTTGCCCGGACCACAGTACTGAATTAATCCAAGCTTTGTCTTTCTCACCTGTAGTTGTAGATGCACAGCATGCGTCCTGCAGGCTGCGGATTAGACAAGACGAGCTTGTTCTAGAGGTCTATGGTTTTACAATTGAATAAAATAAATTTCATGACAACCTGAAAGTGAAAATTAATGACAAAAAAAAAATCAATTGTTTCCAAATCTCCAATAGACAAAAAGAATAAAAACAATAGCCACAATTCACTACATGCCAGGCCCAGGTCTGACAGCTTATATCTTTTAAGACAGAGGTCTCCAACCTTTTTGGCACCAGAGACAGTTTCATGAAAGATGATATTCCCACGGATCGGGGTCGGGGAATGGTTTCCGAATGAAACTCTTTCACCTCGGATCACCAGGCAATAGATTCTCACGAGGACTTGCAAATGGAAGGTGTTAGAGGATACCTGAAGAACAGGATAACGAAAACAGTTTAAAAGAAAGTGGTTGGTTTAAGCATCAGGAGACCTATTTTAATTATGGCAAATTAATTAATCTGCCTTGTACCGAATCCACATCTCATAAGATCTCTCACCTCAGTTCCTTGGTTTAGTAGTAATAATGAAAATAACAAAAGCAACAACAGTTATAGCAGCTGACATTATTGAGCACTAACTGTATGCAGCAATATGCAAGGAACTGTTAAACATTTATCTCGGCGGGGCGCAGTTGCTCACTCCTGTAATCCCAGCGCTTTGGCAGACTAAAACAGGTGGATCCTCTGAGGACAGGAGTTCAAGACCAGCCTGCCAACATGGTGGAACCCTGTCATTACCAAAAATACAAAAAATTAGTCAGGCATGGTGCTGAACACCTGTAATTTTAGCTACTCGGGAGGTTGAAGCAGGAGGATCACTTGAACCTGGGATGTGGAAGTTTCAGTGAGCCAAGATTGCACCACTGCACTCTAGCCTGGATGACAGAGCAAGACCCTGTCTTGAAAACAACAATAATAAATAAACAAAGAAAGCATTGATCTCATTGACACCTTGCAAAACACTAGCAAATATACTTTGCTTTCTGTTTGCCGATAAATAAGTTGCAGTTTGAAGAGTTTAAAGCATTTCCTCCAGGTGACACACAGTAAGTGGTAGAGCCACGAACCGATGAGGGCTCAGTTGGATTCTGAAGCCATGTGTTCCTTTCTCTCTCCCCACTGCCTCGGATCCCATTTTAATGCTCTCATTCTGCACTGGCACCATCAGTGGCAGCTGGCTACTGTCTAGAGTGTTCAATGAACAGAAACATCCTATTGCCAAACCATGTCAGAAAAATGAGAGCTGGAAAAAAGATGCAAATGAAAACAGCAACTGTCATAAATTGACCTTGTAGCATGGATCTCAACCGGAGCTGGAATATAAGAATCACCGTGGATCTTGATCGAAACAGAAGCAAAAGTGAAAGTGCACATGGCTGAGACTCTCCCCAGAGTGCAAACATTATCTATTTATCTTCTAGGTGAATACCCAATTGTCCCAGCACTACTTGTTCAAAAATTGATTCTTGCATCTTCACCAAAAATAAATTGACCTTAAATATAAGGGATTATTTCTGGACTTTCCATATTATTTCATTGCCTATGTGTCTGTCCTTATGCCAAAACAATATGATTACTGTAGTTTGTTTTAAGTTTTGACATTGTGAAGTGTGTATATCTTCTTGGGCATGTATAAGTCAGAAAAGCTTCTCTAGAACTCTTTTTTTTAAAAAAAAAATATATATATATATATATTTTATTGCGTTTTAGGTTTTAGGGTACATGTGAAGAACACGCAGGATTGTTTCATAGGTACACACATGGCAATGTGGTTTGCTGCCTTCCTCCCCATCACCTATATCTGGCATTTCTCCCCATGTTATCCCTCCTCAACTCTCCATCCCCCACTGTCCCCCCTAATTCCCCCCAACAGACCTCAGCATGTGATGCTCCCCTCCCTGTGTCCATGTGTTCTCATTGTTCAACACCCGCCTATGAGTGAGAACATGAGGTATTTGATTTTCTGTTCTTATGCATAGCCCAGGGGTGAGAACCACGGGTCCCAGAAGACCCGTGGCATTGTTTATTTCTAAAAGTGACTCTAGACTCACGAAGGACCTGAGCTTTCCAATGTATCTCTAATGCTGCTGCTTTAGCAACCAGGACAATAACAGCATTTAACTTCAAAGAAGTGGCTTTCTGTAGGCAACAATCCCCTATTTATTGCTGCTAGTGTCAAAGCTTCCATTAAAACATAAAGCTTTTCAATATCTAGGCCATAAGGTCTTAACTTGGAGTAAGAGGCTTATTGCAAACAATAATATTTGCTTGTATGTGCAATTTCTGGGAGAGGATCTAAAATGTTTTATAAGATTCTCAAAGGGGTTCATGATCCAAATTAAGAAGCCAAATCCCCTGGATAAATCTGCTCTTTGTAAACCCTATTAGAAGAATTCAAATCCTAACCCAGGTGATGGTGGACACTTCCAAGTGACTTGTGGACGACTATTTCTTTGGCTTCTTCATAAGGGAGGCATTGTGCCTTTTGGGGAGAAGTGAACGCTGACTGCCAGTGACCCTGAACACCAGGGGTTCAGTCTAGGGCCTGTTTCTCGCTGCACAGAAAGGCAATCAATGAGATGAATATTGCCAGGGGAAAAAAGGCTTTATTTGGGTGATATCACTAAGGAGACAGGAGATAAGTGTCAAATCCATCTTCCCAACCCACCAAAACCAAGGTTGATCTAGCGAGAAAGGAATGTAGCTATGCCCGGGAAAACAGGAATGAGGGAGGATAAGGAAGAGGAGCTGGCCAGCAGGAAGCAGGTGGTAGGTTAGGCAGTCATGGCGGATGAGGGATCTGGCCACTCACTGTCTGGCTGCGGTTATTTAGTAATTTTCAGTTCCTTACACTAACTGGGAGGCCTGAAGGAACCCACATAAGGGCTGAGCGTGGTGGCTTACTCCTGTAATCCCAGCACTTTGGGAGGCTGAGGTGGGCAGATCACCTGAGGTCAGGAGTTTGAGACCAGCCTGGACAACATAGTGAAACTTGTCTCTACTAAAAACACAATAATTAGTCTGGTGTGGTGGCACACACTTGTAACCCGAGCTACTTGGGAGGCTGAGGCAGGAGGATCACTTGAACCTGGGAGGTGGAGGTTGCAGTGAACCGAGATGGTAGCCCTGCACTTCAGCCTGAGTGACAGAGTGAGACTCCATTTAAGTCCAAGGGGGTCAATTTCTGTGTTTATTCAAAAAAACCCACAAACAACAGTTCTATAGGGAAATTGGTCTGGCATCACCAACAACCCTGAGAAACTGTGCACTGTGTGTACCTGTATTCTGATCAACTGGAAGAGGACAGAGCTCTGGAAGTTTCTTCCCATTCCAAAGTTCTATGTCCAGCAGTGACCCTGGAGATTTTCAGGAAAGGAAATGGCATGTGTAATTGGCTTATTTTCCAGTGAAAACCTTATATCTGCCATCCTTGCCACCCAAAGTGAACCATCCACTCTCCCAGATGCTTCCAGATTTCCTAATTTATGAAATCCTTCTAACACTGCATTTACGTGATGCTGGGTAGTAATTTTAACTGTGTACAATCCAGTCAAATGCTCTTACCATATGATGATAATCACCTAGATGTTTGAAACCTTTGTAAACTGTGGGTTCAAACTTTCTTCCCAGCTTTTCTCATGTCCCTTCTTTAGGAGGCAAAGACTCTTCTCTTAACAACTCCTGTGTTCTCATAAATATGACAGAAACATTCTTGGTCCTGTCATTTGACAAAGAAACATAAATATTTAGATACTGTGCAGAAGTGCCTGAGTAGAAGTATAGACGAATTATGAGGTTTGGGATGTCATCATTTCTTCATCTTCTAGGAATAAAAAAGAAACAAAATGACTCCATGGTAGACAGTGGTAAGTGGAAAAGGATATTTAGGCAGGATTCTTCAGCAGATTGCATGCTGCCAACCTTGCCTTTTTGGATTGCTGAGAAAACAGTCGAATAGAGAAATCATAGATTTCAATGGTGAGCGGGGGAAAGAATGCAAAAATTGTTATATGTCCAGCACACTGTATAAGATCTGGATTTCTTCTTTGTTTCCTGGGGCCAGGACCCAACTGTCTCTTCCAAACTCATGAACTCTTAAAGCAACCATGTATTAATGAGGCCAGTATGAGGTGGGAGTAGGCACTTCATCTTCATCTCATCAAATAAGCAACACATCATTGACTCCATAAGATCTGCAGCTTGATTGAAGCTTCTATGGCAGTGACCTAGATATTCTGGTTCATAAAAATACCAAATCCTTTAATGAAACACACAGAATTAAGTTAATATGATTTATGTCACCCGTCACCCAGGGGGCTGATGCTTCGTAGTGATCTTGATTAAAGGGAGATTATGAAATAGATGCAACCTCCCTCATTTGCATTTAGTTCAAAGAAAAGGGCCCAAATGGAACTAAATAGGCATTTAAATACAAGGAGAAGATTTTTTTTTTTTTTTAATTAAGCATGAAAATGAAACAACGTGCCAATAATTTACACAACATTATTTTAGGACTAGAAAGTGAATTAGGCATGAAAAAAGTTCCATACTGATTATGTTAATTATGTTTCATCTGAACAAGGAAATTTAATAATCTCCATCCCCCAATACCTCAATCTCAAATTTGGTAGTTTAAGCTATTTCCGTCTTAGAGTGTTGAGTGGTGCATGTTTTGAACATATGTGGTTTCTTTTTTGGTTCAAAGGAAGAAAAAAGTGAGAAACTAGTATGTAGTATTCTATGACTTTTGTTTCATTATCCTCATTTTACAGGTAAAGAAAATGAAGCTCAGTGGGTCCAATCTTAATAGTAGGAAGAAGTAAAGCAGAAATGTAAATCCACACCTATCTGTTTTTAAAGCTCATTCTTTTCTATCTCACCATGTTGCCTTCTCTTCTCTCCTTTGTATCTGGAGTAAAGGCTATTTTGCATAACTAATATACCCATAAAGTCCAGAAATGGTACCTGCAACAGAAAACACACATCTAACTAATACTGCATACATTACTTCCTGGGACATAATGGGTTTACTAATATCCCTTTCTGTAAAACAGTAGCATCTGCTTCCCTTGGGCTGAACTAGGCATTGTTTTCGTGTGATTACATAATTTCATATGACCATTGAGAGCCAGCATTGGTGAGTATATGAAAATTACAGTGGGTTGTGTGTGATGGCTCATTCCTGTAATCCCAGCACTTTGGAAGGCCCAAGCAGGAGGATCACTTGAGTCCAGGAATTTGAGTCCAGCCTGGGAAACATAATGAGATCTTGACTCTACAATAAAATCCCAAAATTTAGCCAGGGTGTGGCAGGCAGGCACCTGTAGTCCCAGCTACTCAGAAGGCTGAGGCAGGAGGATGGCTTAAGCCCAAGAGGTCAAGGCTGCAGTGAGCCATGACCACACCACTGCATTCCAACAACAAAGTGAGATCCTGTCTCAAAAAAAGAAAAATACAGTACAGTAATGACAATTGCTGACATGAACAGGTGCCTAGCTGGTGGTCAGAAACTGACAGGTCTCTGTGCATTTATTTACCTAACCACATTTAAGATATGTGCAAAACAGTCAATGTAAGAACTCAGAAATGATAAGAGAAAATGCTAAGAAAATAGTAGCGCAAAACTCAAACAGATGACTAGATCAAAATGAGATGCTGTGGTGAGGAAGAGGAACCAACACTGTCAAAGAAAAAGAAGAATGATTGGCTGTAAGAACGAATCATAATAAGGTTGCAGGTGCCACTAGTCAGCAAACTATAGTCACAGTGGAACAGCAAATCATAAGAAATAAAACTGACTTGCTATGAAGTTAGGTATTATTCTCATACTATGCATACCTCTTATTCCAGCTGCTACACTTTTTTCCTGTTCAAAGAAACCACAGTTTCCTCAAAATAAATGTAATGCTTTTCAATGATTATCGTGTTTCAGGGATAGACATTTGTCACAATCATCTTGTATCTTCCCAACCTCTATTTATTTACAAACATTTATATATGTCCTTTCGACAGCTTAGTAATTGGACTTGTTAAAGTATTTTATCTAAGAAAGATAATATTACTAATTGTGTGTGTAATGAATAAATATACAAAGCAATATTACATTAATGATAATTAAGCTCTGCTGTAATGAGGCATGTGGTGATGAACTCTGCTAGTAATGTAATGAATTCATTCTCAAAGCACAATGTTCCTAAGAGCAATTCACAACTGAGATCTAGATGGTTCAGTGCAGCATCCCTGGAGTCAAGACTGGTGTTTGGCACAAAGAAGGTGCCTAGTGATTGTTGAATGAATGAAGAAATAAGAAAAAAAAGAGAAGTGACAAAGTCTAACATTGTAACCTATAATTTTAGAAGAAGAGAGAACAGGATATTCACAAACCAGCTTCAGTATCAATATGCATTTTTACTATTGGACAATCAACTGCTAACTTCAAGAGCAGGATAAGCTCTGAGACAGTTAGAGAAGCCCGTTTGGAAGACCACTGTGCACACACTAATTTCAATATTAGAAGAAGAACCTCAGTAACTGGTGGGAACTCCTATCCTAGATGCAAAGTATTGCATCTCAACAGTTTGCTTGTAATTCTTCCAAGGTTTGCCAAAACTGCAAATGGCTTTACATGAAGTTATATTTTGGTACATATTACATACCAAATAATAATATGGTACCTAATTTATGTCTAATAATTTTTAAGACATGATGATTATAAGACATAAAACAATAATATGTACAGCTTACAAATGCAACCAAATTAAAGATCTTTGATAGCAGTGAAATCTGGGTCCAATAATGTAATAGCAGACACTTCAGATGAAAGGCTTTTACCTAGAAAAGAGGAGTTGCTTTTAAACGTTTAATAGCAATCTCAAAAGGCTTCTGAAATTTCAATATGGAATTAATGTTAACTGTTATTTTACTACACGCCGACAGAGGCGAATGGATAAATATTGTGCTTTATAAACGTGATGTGAAAATACAATGGCATCTCAAAATGTCTCAACAAATAGGAAATGTGTGTTCAATTGCTTGGTAATGGCCCTGCAGCCAGGGAAAGTCCTTCCTCAGCTCTTCACCCTGACTCCACACAGAGAGAATTGGCTTCTTCAGGCTTCCACAAGGCTGCTGGGGTATGGATTCTTCCTATGAAGAGAATTTGGAGGCAAGTGAGGTTCAAGAGTTTTCCTATCGTTCCTAGAAGCAGGAGGAGAATGTTTTATCTCTTGACTTCTAAGCTTTTGTGCCCATCCAGGGACCATTCCATTTCCCAATATTTATTAAGAAGAGGAGGGAGATGAGGTTTCTGTGAGGGCCCAGTGGTGGGATGGTGGCCAGGAGGTAGCAGGAGTGTGCAGATGAAAGAATAAAGGCAATTCAGTGTTCATGTTTTATTCATTTATTTTCTTTTAATTTTTTTTTTGAGACAGAGTCTCTCTCTGTTGCCCAGGCTGCAGTGCAGTGGTGTGATCTCGGCTCACTGCAGTCTCCGCCTTCCAGGCTCAAGTGATTCTCCTACCTTAGCCTCCTGAGTATCTGGGATTACAGGTGCCCGGCTCATTTTTTGTATTTCTAATAAAGGCAGGGTTTCACCATATTGGCCAGGCTGGTCTCGAACTCCTGACCTCATGATCCACCCGCCTCAGCCTCCCAAAATTCTGGGATTATAGGTGTGAGCCACTGCCCCTGTCCCACGTTCATGTTTTTCTTGCATACTTAGCTATGGTAATTCTAGAAAAATCCAACACAGATTGTCTCCACTGGACCATGACTTATGAGCAGCATTTCCAGACAGTGCTTTACACAACCTTCCAATCTCACTCCATGAGAGGTAGGAACAACTTTGTTACAAGCAGGCTGAAAGGGATAATGGTCCAGGAAGGCATGGGTTCTCTTTCTGGCTCACACGTGAAGAGGGCACAACAGCTCTCTGCATTGTAATGAGCCACATATGTTATGTGGTGTGTGTGCTGGGGGAGGAGAAAGCAGTGTGGATAGATAGAATAAAAAATAAGGATGGTTCCAGAAAAAGATACCGTCTGCAACTGCTGTGGGCTCAGAAGTAGCGTGGATGGCCAGGCAGTTGAAAAATGTGATGTGGGGAACACCTGCTAGTCAGTAAATTCTTTTTTTTTTTTTTTTTTTTGAGATGGCATTGGCTGGAGTGCAATGGTGCAATCTCAGCTCACGCCAACCTCTGCCTCGCGGGTTCAAGCAATTCTCCTGCCTCAACCTCCTGAGTAGCTGGGATTACAAGCACACACCACCATGCCTGGGTAATTTTTGTATTTTTAGTAGAGATGGGGTTTCACCCTGTTGGCCAAAGTAGTCTGGAACTCGTGACCTCAAGAGATCCCCTCACCTCAGCCTCCCAAAGTGCTGGGGTTACAGGATTGAGTCACCACGCCCAGCCAATTCAGTAAATTCTTTCAAGCTTTACAGACTTATCTGGGTTGGGTTTGTGAACATCTTATTCTTTTAATCAGCAATATATTCACTAGAAAGAGAATTCAGCATATTTATTTACTCCACTGGTGGCTATTTTAAAGCAAGAGTCTTTCAATCTACTCTAAGGGAAGAAGGATTCCACAAAGGCGTCTTTACAACATACTGTTCCCCTTATCAAAAGAGACAGGAAAAGTCCTGCCTCTCCTTCCTGAAGTTGTTCTGGGCTGGCTCAGCATGTAAACCTGGCCTCCGCAGCAGCAGCTTGCGCGTGATGGAAACTTTGATTGGCAGAAAGGAGCTGTAAGTGCTAAAGATTAATCAAAATAAGACTTTTCTGCAGGGAATACTGGTTTGTAATAAAACATTCAGGTTGCCTAGCATTTCGATGATTAGCTGCACAACATGAAAGGGATTTTTTTTTTTTTTTTGGATTAAAATGAGTAAACCCTACAAAGCACAGAATGTCTAAAAATCTCCATGTGGTGAAAGACACATGCTCGAACCTGTGAGGGACTAAGAGAACATGAGTATTCTTTTGGACAGAGCTTTAGATGAATTGATTTTTCTCCCCAGTAGTATGACCTTGGGCAAGAGGTTAATACTTCACCTCTCAAAGCCTCATTTTTTTTAAGCAATCAAATAAAAATATTTGAGTTGCCGCTAAGTGCCTGTCCCACCTCTAAGTTGCTCCTGCCATCTGTGTGGGCTGAAGGGCACGGACAAGGCAAAGAATTGAGTTTGGTGCCTCTGGGGGCCTTGGTAATCTGCATGTTTCAAGTTACTTCATCGATGAGGGAAGAGCAGGGCGAGGCCAACTTTCCATGGGAATTCCTCATTCCTTCTATTGGTAAGGACTTCGGATGAGTCCTACACAAGCCAGTTCTGGTAAAGCAATTATTTAAGTGGCACCAGCTGATGGGCAAGCAGTGCACGACAGCGAGTACTCAGAAGCCTGTGACAGGGCACTCAGGGGCCAGGAGCTTGGGGCCTGTCGTAGGTCACACCTTCCATGTTACTATGGTCCCCTCTTGCCACCCTTAAAAAAAAAGATGAGGGCAGATGCCCAGAGAGCAGACACAAGCCCCAGCTTGAGTTTCCACAGAGCGTTCATTTTGGCAAGCATTCCTGATGGGATTGATTGAGACTCTCGGAGGAAATTGATGGTTCTGTAGAGAGAACAGAATCTAAAGAAACAGTTTTTCTTGCCTTTCCTTGTGCCTTGGGAGTGAGGGCTGAATTACCTTTCTGACTTGATTCACTGCCGCTGAGAAACTGGTTAAAGGGCTCTCTGTCTAAACGGTTTATTTGATGTCCTTATAGCTGGAGAAGGACCGTGAGGAGGCAGGTAGAGCTAAGGACGCATGTTCATCTCACTGAAGTGCAGGTATTTCATTAAGGATGATGTGGCATGGTGTCTGTTTGCTGGTAAAGACACCCTATCTTGTCTGTCAAAGCCTGCAGCATTCTCTGTGGCTGGCCTGTCGGTATTTTATATGTGACACATAGACCCCCTTTCTAATTATGTGCTTCAAGAAAAAACTCACACACCCAATCCATAACACTGCGGGAATGTTCCTCCTGCTCTGAAAAGCAGAGGGCTCATAGCCCTATTTTTTTTTTTTTTTTTAGGCAGAGTCTTGCTCTGTCACCAGGCGCCAGGCTGGAGTGCAGTGGCATGATCTCAGCTCACTGCAACCTCCACCTCCCAGGTTCAAACAATTGTCTTGCCTCAGCTTCCCCAGTAGCTGGGACTACAGATGCGCACCACCACGCCCAGCTACTTTTTTAAATATTTTAGTAGAGACAGGGTTTCACTATGTTGGCCAGGATGGTCTCGTTCTCTTGACCTCGTGATCTGCCCACTTTGACCTCCCAAAGTGCTGAGATTACAGACATGAGCCACCACGCCCAGTCATAGCCCTATTTTTTGTGGATCATAGCTTAGGCCGGCATTACCTGTCACGGTGTGGGAGGCAAACTGCCTGCGTCCTGGACGCTGTCTCTGGCTGCACAGCAGCTGTCAGAGGCAGCACCCAAGGCTCACGTCCGTTGGAATCAGCATAAGCAGAAAGCAGGATCTGGAGTGGAAAAATCTGGTGTCCACCCGAGCTCTGCTATCAGGAAACCACGTCTTCTTCTCCCTTTCAGCCTTTGTTTCCACATCCAGGGATGATGATAATCATTATGCAGGTAACAGATTTTCTAGGAGGATTCAAAGAGAAATGATATCTGGAAACCATGTATACACTGAAAACATGCAGTTAAAGGCTTTTATTATTTTATTTCTGTGATCCTCATTTAGCACTCTGATGGTTAATGAGGTACTGTACTAATCGTGTTATTTATTAACTTTGTATTTTATGCGACTTTGACATCTCCGGGTCTTGTGAACCTGGGAAGGAATGGCCCCCTAAGGTTAGCTAATTTCTAGAGATAGAAAGGCTTGCAGGTGAATGCGCCCATGACCTGCAAACCAACTATCCTGTCCATGCTGCACCCTCCTCCTTTTATCTGGCTCCTGCAGTCTGGGATACCATTCTCCTGCCCTCAATCACCCCAGGGCCAGGCATCTGACAAGAGGGGACACCCCAATACCCTTGAGCCTGCAGAAATGACTTGAACTACCCAACCCCAGGTCTGCTCTGCTCCCTCACCTTGCCTCCTGTGATACCCAGGAAAGGCTTTTGCCCCATTCTTCCCTCCTCCTCCCTGGCTCTTGGCCAGCCCTGCTGCTTCCCCACATGGCCCTGTGTGGTGTGCCCTGCCCCTGTTTCCAGGAGTCATGTGGGAGTTTAAACGCTCCTCTTCTTAACAATCATTTCTATGGCTGTGCACGTCTTATCATATCTGATTAAAACAAATCCCAGGGGTGTGTGTGTGTGTGTGTGCGTGTGTGTGTAAGTTTTTAGAGACAGAATCTTGCTCTGTTGCCCAGGCTGGAGTGCAGTGATGTCATCACGACGCACTGCAACCTCCATCTCCTGGGCTCAAGTAATCCTCCCGCCTCAGCCTTCCAAGTAGCTGGGATCATAGGCATGCACCCCCATGTCTGGCTTTTTAAAAATTTCTTGTAGAGATGGGGTCTCCCTATGTTGCCCAGGCTGATCTGCAACTCCTGGGCTCACGCGATCCTCCCACCTCAGCCTCCCAAAGTGCTGGGATTACAGGCATGAGCAACCATACCTTGCCCCAGGTAAAATTTTAAGACAGGTGCCCATATGAATACAGTATTTCTGGAATGAACAGATCCATGGAACATAAGAGGCAATGGCCTGTGTGTTTTACAAGACTGCTTCATCTCTAGGTAGCAGGATTGGAGTGGGTTCAGTGGGGTGTACTAGATAGCAGTCCCTTGGATTGCCAGCAGGTGCCAGGGTCCTGAGCTCCACCTCAGGGCAGGCAGGGCAGCTCCTGTTGGTGTGAGATTTCTTTAATCTCCACCACTTGCTCCTGCCATGCCACGAGAGGTTAATGCTTGGCCAGACTGAGAACTATTGGTGTGAATCACCTGCAAATTTTTCTCCAGCTTTAAAATATTATTATACTAAATACACCCTAGGGACCATTTTGTGGGCCAAAGATATTTGAGGTAGATAAATTAGATACAGAAAGATTCAAAATATTAGGTCACATAGGATACTCCCTCTTGATCTAAAAAAAAAAAATACATTTACTGTTTTTTAAAATAAAGTGGAAGGGGAGCAAGGTTTTCCCCCACATTTGAGCTGAATAGAAAACTGTTGTGCCCATTAAGTAAGGATGGTGACCCGTGATCATATGGCCTTTTGGGTTTTCCTTTTGGCCCTGAGCTGTTTGATGGAAGGAACAGCTTTGTAATGTATAATTCAGTGTCTTGTATCTGGCCCTGGAGGCTGCTGAGATAGTTTATATAATGATGATACTCATGAGGGCAGAATTAATTGCATCTTCCTCACCAGTTGCTGAATGCTACAGTATCACTGGAAAAACCAGAATTCCCCTTAGGAAACCCAATTTCAAGTTAATATACAGTAATGCTGTACATGGCTTTATTAATCTAGAGCCAGGGCAGACGAGGAGGTAGGAACTGGCTGTCTGCAGACCGGAAATGTTGGCTTTTGCTTGGCCAGTCCACAGGCCAGCTGTGTGACTGGGGTCACCTCCTTAACCCTCTGCTCTTTAAGTTCCTTCTCTAAATGTGGAGCTGAAATAATCACATATATCTCTTGGGCACACATAATAAAAACAAATGAGATAATGTCTTTGGAGAGATTTGAGTTTCTTGAAGAGAATTACCGTAACATACACAGACACTCGTGTGTGTGTGTGTGTCTATGCATGTTATCAGTGTAACAAATGCAGAAACTATAACCCCTCCCGAAATGTAATTCTACTCCACCCATTTTCCTTAACATAAAAGCCATTTCTCCTCCACAGAACTGCTGTGAAAGTTAATACTAATGCTCCCAATAGATTGCATTTGGAAAAGGACGTTGTGTGTCGTGCAGCTAGAACGCCACATGTCCTATGGGAATGACCCCATGCTGGGCTCAGGAAAGACCTCAGACATGTTTTCCAATGGCCTCCATCAAATCTCTGTTGTGTATTCTTTTCCCTGCTAATCGCTGTGGTGTTTAATTGTTAAAGCCATGTGTGTTTCAAGGGAAATTGAATCCATATGTTTCTGATTCATTCGCACTGAGCTCATCAAATTGTTGTTTTGTAAGAGCTATTTGCTGTCCAGGAAGAATTCCCCAGCGCCCCTCCCTACACCATGCTATGCTTTCTAATATCTTTAAAACAGGATGCTGTGCTCTGCCCAGAAAAACCCTCTATAAATACCGTACTACTGCAATCACCTCCTCCTCCTCTGTAACGTTTTAATGATAAAAGTAAGCCTCTTTTCATGGGAGCAAGACATGACGATATCTTACAGAAAAGCCGCCTAAGTATATCCTATGAAAACTGCAGAGTGAAAACTGAGTTAAACAAAGTGAAGCAAGTCTCTTCACTGATATCTCAAGACTTCAAATTTTAAAAAGTGAAGGGGCCGGGTGTGGTGGCTCATGCCTGTAATCCCAGCACTTTGGGAGGCTTAGGCGGCCTGATCACTTGAGGTCAGGAGTTTGAGACCAGCCTAGCCAACATGGTGAAACCCCGTCTCTACTAAACATACAAAAAAAATTAGCCAGGTGTGGTAGCACGCACCTGTAATCCCAGCTACTCAGGAGAAGCAGAGTTTGCAGTGAGCCAAGATTGTGTCACTGCACTCCAGCCTGGGCAACAGAGCAAGACTGTCTCAAAAAGAAAAAAAAAAAGCGAAGATTAAGTTGCCTAGATTCATTCATTCAACAAACATTTAGAGAGTACCTACCGTGTACTAAGATAAACCTTTATATACTAGAAATATCACCATGAAAAGATAACCGGTCCTCATGAAGCGTATATACCATAACGCATTTCCCAAGCATATTTTGATCATGGAAATCAGTATTCTAAAAAAATTACTCCTTAGGGAGCACTAGTTTATAGGGGAAGAAAATGTTAGCTTGACTAACCTGAGTTCCCTTGAGCATGCGCTTAGATGGAAAATACGATGCCAATCTGCAATTCTTTGTCTTAAGATATATTCTGGAAAGAGAGCCAGAAAATGAACAATTAAGCGAGAAGTATTTGTGGTCAGGCTATGGTACAATACATGCTGTAAAGCAACTAAGGTGAGGTTGCAGTGTGTGGAATGAGGGCTTATTTTTCCTTCAGCCAAGGAAGTGACATTGGAGTAGAGATAATTGAATGAGAGAGAGGAGCTCACAGGAAGATCTGGGGAAAGGGATGATATGAATGTCATTCTATTGGCAAAGTTGTTTTTGCAGTGAAATCACAGTTAGTTAATGCTGTACTTCAAAAGACTGAATGACGGGTAGCAGAGAGACTGGAAAGTAACTGAGGCTGGGATCAGCTCCGAGGCAAGGAAGTGACCGTTTTAACTTGCACTAGCACAGACCACGGGTCAGGTGGGAGGGAGATGCCTGCACAGGGGCAGCCTGCTGGGAGAAACAGGCTCACAATTCAATCACAGGCCATTCTCTCCATCACTGTTCATTAAAGGTTTTTCTGGTTTCTAATGGAGAAATTAAGACAGTGTTAGTGCTGGCCGGGTGTGGTGGCTCACGCCTGTAATCCCATTGCTTTGGGAGGCTGAGGTGGGTGGATCACCTGAGGTCAGGGGTTCGGGACCAACCTGAGACCTGAGAAACCCCATCTCTACTAAAAATACAAAAAATAATAATAATAATAATTAGCCAGGCATGGTGGCACATGCCTGTAATCCCAGCTACTCAGGAGGCTGAGGCAGGAGAATCACTTGAGCCCAGAGGTTGCGGTGAGCCAAGATCGTGCCATTGCACTCCAGCTTGGGCAACAAGAGCAAAAGCTTCATCTCAAAATAAATAAATAAATAAAAAGACAACGTTCATGCTAGTAAGATCTTTGTGGGTGTGTTTATACATATAGTATTGTAGACATCTTTTTTTCCCCCCAGAATCTTCCCCAGTCTGGAACTGCCTCTTCCCCAGATGGCCTTGTTTGGTCTCTATCAGATGCAGACTGTCCAGTCACGGTGCACTGTTCCCTTGGTTCCAGCGACTGGCTCAAGGAAAGAAAGGCAAGTTCCGAGCTGGACCAACCAGAGCTGCTCAGGAAGCTGTTTCTCTCCCTTGGCTAAAGGCAAGGACCAAGTAACCCAGAGTGGTTGATGTCAATCTCTGCAAGAACCAGAGGATAATTTAAGCTCTGGAATCCAGCCTTGCTTAATGCTAAGACTGCTTCTGGACTTTGTAGTTATCAACACCAATAAATTCCCTTTTTTGACTTAAGCGAATTGATGGCTTTTTCTTGTGATTCCAGCCAGAAGAGCCCTGACAGAGTGTCATTTCCTTTGGTTATTTGTTGTGTGCCTATAATTCATGTCATAGGGTAGGCACATTCTGTGTTTTGTTTCCTTTATGCAGTTCCAGGTAGGAGGCTCCTTTCGGTGTTGTTAAGGTTAGGTACCTATGGCAAGATGGAGTCGGGAGTACAGAGGGACAGGGCTGGTGAAGTAGCTCTCCTTACAGAATGTTGCCCGAATGCAGCCAGTTCCCATGCGAAAATGCCATGTTGTGTGCCCTAAGGACATGGGTTGGCTCTGTGTCCTCAACAAGTCTCACGTCAAATTGTAATCCCCAGAGTTGGAAGTGGAGCCTGGTGGGAGGTGACTGGATTATGAGGGTGAAAGTTCTCGTGAATGGTTTGGCACCGCCCCGCACCTTTGGTTCTGTCTACTGACATACAAATACTCTCTCAAGAAGCTCGCAGTCTACAGAAAAAAAAGAAAAAGACAAGTTGGCCATTACAAATGAGGTGTGTGAGAACTTCTGTTCCACAGACATGCCCTCCATTGGGAAGAGGCCACAGAAGACACCTTACCCAGGGAAGGTAGGGGTCATCAGGAAAGGTTTAACAAAGGTAGGGGCTGACCTTTTGTCATAAATATGCATAAGATTTACCATCTTAATCAGTTTTTTTTTTTTTTTTTTTTGGAGATGGAGTTTCACGCTTGTCACCCAGGCTGGAGTGCAATGGCGTGAACTCAGCTCACTGCAACCTCACCTCTTCGGTTTGAGCAATTCTCCTGCCGCAGCCTCCTGAGTAGCTGGGATTACAGGCATGCGCCACCATGCCCAGCTAATTTTTGTATTTTCAGTAGAGACGGGGTTTCCCAGTGTTGGTCAGGCTGGTCTCAAACTCCTGACCTCAGGTGATTCACCTATCTCGGCCTCCCAAAGTGCTGGGATTACAGGCATGAGCCACATGCCCGGCCCTATCATTTCTAAGTGTACACTTCAGTGGCATTAAGTACATTGACATTGTTGTGCAACCATCACCACCACCCATCTGCATAACTCTATTCATTGTCCTAGTCTGGTACTCTATAGCCGTAAAGGATGACTCCCCATCCTCCTGTTCTCCAGCCCTGGTAACCACCATTCTACTTTCTGACTGCTATAGGTACCTCATAAAGTGGAATCACATAGTGTGTGTCTTTTTGTGGCTGGCCCATGTCACTTAGCGTCAAGTCTTCAAGGTGCTGCCATGTAGCCTATGTCAGAACTTCCTTTTTAAGCTGAATAATATTCTGTTCTATAGACACACCACATTTTGTCGATCCATTTATCTGCTATGAGACTTGAGGGTACACATACTGCATCAAAAAATAGCAACAGGCATTGTGCTAGACACCTACCTGGGACTCAAAGCGAAACATACACTTACTCCCTCAAGAAGCTGACAATCGAAAGAGACAGATTCTGTTCACATGGGGCTGATTTTTGAATTGATCCTTAAAGGATAAGGAGATTTCCACAAGTACTATAAGGTGAAGAAGGGCATTTCAGGGAATTGTGATCAATGGTAGCACTTTTCAGGAACTTCGGGTGGTCCACACTGCTTGGAGAGTTTTGATCCTGTGAGATGAAGTCAGAGAGACAGGCAGGTGCTGGGTCATAAACAGAACTTTGGAATTGATGAAACAGCCCGTGGTGGGAAACATGGAAATATTTAAGAGGATGGAATTCACATGTCATTGGACAAGTCTTAGGACCCAGCCACTGAAAGAGGGTGATAAGAAAGTAAACTGACCGGGCGCGGTGGCTCACACCTGTAATCCCAGCACTTTGGGAGGCCGAGGCAGGTGGATCACAGGGTCAGGGGATCGAGACCATCCTGGCTAACACAGCGAAACCCTATCTCTACTAAAAATACAAAAATAAATTAGCTGGGCCTGGTGGTGTGCACCTGTAGTCCCAGCGACTCAGAAGACTGGGGCAGGAGAATCACTTGAACACAGGAGGCGGAGGTTGCAGTGAGCCAAGATCGCGCTATTGCATTCCAGCCGGGGCAACAGAGCAGACTCCATCTCAAAAAGGAAAAAAAAAAGAGAGAGAGAGAGAGAAAGGAAGAAAGCAAACTGATCATTTGTTAACATGATGTGAAAGAAAGTCCGCAGGATGGTCCCCAGCGATCCTCATTAGGTCAAGTCAAGAAAATCACAGCTAGATTCTCTAGATGGTGTCCGTCGTCACAGAATTTTGTTCTTCATTTCTGATGAAGCCTACTCTACTATTATTTATGTTTGTCATATTTTGTACTCTTCTGGGTTTCTTAAAAAATGAGAAGTCACAATCCTGTGGGATCTTTAGTCTACCTTCACCCGTTTCTGGCTTGTAATAATATTGGTTAACATTTTCTGAACCTTTTTTCTCATACTATGTATGGATCTACCCAGTGAGTCAGTTTCCCCAAGGCTTGCATTATTCCATTTACTTTAAAACAAATCACAAAACATTTCCTTTGTGCCAGATATCAGACTTTTGCCTATTTTGTTCTTTGACTTTATTTCATTGATGAATATACTTCTTCACACTGAAGGGAGCTAAAAGGTTTAACCAGGAAAGAGTTAAGCCCCAGACAACAGTTTCCAGATGACAAAAGAGCTATTCCACCCAGAGACACCTACTCTGCACTGAGCCTTAATAATTGATTTAATAGAGGGTGATAGAGATGTGGGTATAAAGAGTGTGAATATGTTTTTGTTGGTTTTTCTACTTCTCTGATGCTCTGCTTGATAACTAGTATGACAAATTACATCGATGCAGTAGTAATGGTCAAAGGAAAAAGAAATGTCTTTTTGACAGCACTGACAATTACCGAATTCCATCATGCAGGGCCTGTTGCGAATAATATAATCACATGAAAATATACATTTTATCCGTGCACTGTTTGAACTCCAGGATTTCACCCCATCATTAAACACACTTAGCTGAGCCCACAGAGCCATTTGCAATTCTGATAGGACTCAGTGCAGAGCAGCTGCCTGGACCAAACTGGAATCCCAGCCTCCTTCAACTCTGAGTATATTTGCCTGTGAGCGACCTCTGTTCTTTTATCTTGCCAAGAGCTGAGTTAGAACAATCCAGTTCACACCAGTTCATAGTTTACCTGACCTGAGCATACATCTAAAAGGAAATCAATAGAGCAGAAAGCCCTTGTCCAGCAAATAAGAGGAAGGCCAGTGATAAGGTTTGATAAGGTCATGCATTGACTTGCCTGGCAAATGGAAATAGGCAAGTGTCTGCTTGCAGGGAGCTGCGGTCTCTCTTCTAACCAGATACATAGCTTCCAGTTTAAGTAAGTTTAAAGTTCCCAACTGTGTATGGAGTCCTTTAAGAAAACGTGATTTTAAAACACTCCAAGTTCTTAAGGCATGTTGTTTTTTAAACGGGCATCCATGCTTTAAAAGCTTTCTTTTCAAAAATGCTCAGGGTTGATCTGCTTTTCCATAGCTGGTGCTTTCAGTGTAGGATTTGATTTACAAACCCTCATTCACAATCTAAATTTTAAAAATGCACAGAATGCATGTAGTCCCCCGTAGTGAAATTCACCATCTGCCAGAATGATGATTCACAAAGCAGGGCACGTAGTTACCTGGAAGTTAAAAGAGCCCATTTTTAATCTCCGCATTATGAACAACACTAAAATCTGCTTGAAAGTAGATTTATCTGAATGATAAAAGAGTGAGTGATTATGACTAATAGTGAATAATCGCTGCCATTAATAATTATAGTTATTGCTAAATTGGTTTTTATCACTGCCTGCTTCACATTTATATCTAATGTAAAATATGATAAGGTTTGATTTCAAGAGGCAAGTAATAATGATAATAACATAGTAAAAACTTGTCTTGAAGGATCTCATTATACCATAAAGTAGATATCCTGCTGTTCAAATAATAGCCAGCAATATGCATACTAGCTTATAGTACATTAACTTATAGCACACCGTTTTCTCTAATCTAAAGATAACCTAATATGACGGTGCAAGCCCTGTCCTCTACTACTGAAATTCTGAAGGCATTCTCCTGTTTTCAAAATAATAATTAAAATCACATGTTCGGAGCCTAGCACATCTAGCTATGTACACAAGGGAATTTACTGCAACAAATTGTTGTGATAGTCCTTCCCTCCCAAAAAAAGAAGAAAAGGAAGGAAGGAAGGAAGAAAGGAAAGAAGGAAAGAAGGAAGGAAGGAGAGAAAGGAAGAAAAGGGAAGGAAGGAGAGAGGGAGGGTGGGAAGGAAGGAAGAAAGGAAAAGAAGGAAGGAAAAATGAAAGAAAAGATAGGAAGGAAACAAGGAAGGAAGGAAGGAACAGAGGGAGGGAGGGAAAATCCAAATGTTTACAATAGATTACAGGTTGAATAAATGGTAGCATGTTTGTACTTTAGGCTGGAGTATATCTAGTAAAAAGAATGATTTAAAAAGAATAAGTTAGAGCTGTATGTTTCTATAGAAAAAGATGCATATTATATTAAGTTAAAAATATTGCATAGTAAGTAGTATATGGTATATCCCATTTTTGTTGAAAATGTAGGAAAAAATTTTTAAAAGAGCAGAGAAGGGAAAGGAAGGGAGAAGAAAGGAAGAGAAGGAGGAAGAGATGGAAGGGTGATCTATATGTCTACACGAGCATAGAAAAATACACGGATGTACATTGAGTAAAATGTTGACATTCTTCTACAGATAGAATATGAAGAGGGAGAAGAATTAATCAATGATTTATTTTTAAACCCCTGTTTGTGTTACTTGTGGTGCAAGTTTTTATTTCTATGATATTTCACAATTCCAAAGAAGTACAAAAACTAAAAACATAAACGATAGCTTTTATCTGAGATTCCTTGACTCAAGAGTTTCATCTCCCGAAGTTGAAAAAGAATTACAATGTCACTATTTTATTTTTATGTGTATCATTACAGACACACATTGAAAAAAACAATCAAACAGGCCATTGATTTGCACTATTAGAAAAGAAAAACATTTTCTCTATAGGCAATTTATGTCTATTCATTGAATACCTAGCTTTAACATGGGTGCTTATAACGCTTAATATTGATATCATTCTTTGCTATTTACAAAGCACTTTCATGAGCACAATTTAATTCAATCTTCGGAGCCAAAAATTCAGGATTATTTTACTTCAAAGGAGTAAGTGCTTACAATCCTACTCCATCCATTTTCACCACAAAAGTTAAACTTAGATTTACAACAACACTACTGCTTTTACTGAGGACAGCACAAGCTTCTTGTAGAAATACCGTGTTAAGAATGCATTTATGAAGCAGACAAAACCAAAACAAATGAGATAGTCACTAAATGAAAAAAGAAATTGTAGCAAAAAGTTCAAACTTGGTGTAAGTAACTTATCAAAATAATTTTTCTTTTTAGTGGAGCTGCTGTCTTTATAAATGATGATATTTAAAGTCATGGCCTTAAACATTGCCAGTTGACTGGGTATATGAAACTATTCACTATTCTTAACACAGTTTAATACAAATGATGTTTCTGGATTCTGGAGTACAGTGTTAATAGATTGCTGTAGGTGTTGTAGCTTGCTTTTCCATTTAGGGTGGATTCTTTCAGAAAATAACAAAAACGTTTTAGGTAAAAAAATGGCAATGGAAGAGTTGGTTGTCAGAATAGGAAATAATTCATTCTGGTTCTTGTATTTTGGGGAAAGAGAAAAGTGTATTGCAATGCTTTCTATAGATGTAACTTCTGGTTTTGGTGATCTTGTCTCATTCTTGCAATGACTGAAATGGGTAGATGGGGTCATTAGAAAATTGTAATGCGGCCAGGCGTGGTGGCTCACACCTGTAATCCTAGCATTTTGGGAGGCTGAGGCAGGCAGATCACACGAGGTTAGGAGTTCAAGACCAGCCTGGCCAACATGGTGATACCCCATCTCCACTAAGAATACAAAAGTTAACTGGGCATGGTGGTGGGCACCTGTAATTCCAGCTACTTGGGAGGCTGAGACACAGGAATTGCTGAACCTGGGAGGCAGAGATTGCAGTGAGCCAAGATCATGCCACTAAACTCCAGCCTGGGAGACAGAGCGAGACTCTGTCTCAAAAGAAAAAGAAAAAGAAAGTTGTTGTAATGTACATTTTGTTGCAGGTGAAAGAGAGGCAGGAGGAATATTGGAGACCAGTTATTGGAAGGTGATGCTAGGGCTATAATCTCAGAGTCACACTTCCCTGTGCTGCCCTCATTAAACCACTCAGACAAATGTACTGTAATTATTTGTTTCATTCTTTTTTGCCACTAGACTGAAAAGCTTGATACGAGTCTTATTCATGGCTTTATTTCCAGCGCCTGGTGTAGCGACTGGCCCAAAACGGGTCCTCCAGAAACATCTATTGAATAAATGAACAAATGGAATCACTATGTAGTGGCTGGAAATACCTTTCCAGTCACCTAGGTTGACCTTCTGATGTCACATGGAGAGTACTGTGGGCTAGAGAGGTGACTTGCTGGTAGAGCACAGGCAGCTATCTACTCAGCCAGGTCTCGTCAAGGTTCATTGATACTTCTGTCCACAATATCTTCGTTTTCTCAATTATATGTCTTTGAGTGAAAATGGCCCGCCTGTAGAAATGAGACGTTGGAAAACTCCCCTCCGTGTCCTCCTCATCCCTTCCTCACCAAGTAGAATCAATTCCAAATCACATCCATCTCAGTCTGGTGCTAACTAAAAGTCACAAACTTCTAGTTTGATTGTCAGAAAGCAAGTTGCTGATGGAGCTCTGGGGCTCAGTTTTCACCTAAGGAGCGTTCTGGTGACCCACATCGGGGCAGTAGGGTTAGAGCCTCGACTGTGCCACTGACTCATTCAGTGATCAACAGCGGTGCTTCTCAAAGCATGGTCCCCACAACCACAGCATCAGCATCACCTGGGGACATGTTAGAAATACATATTGCAAGGTCTCATTCCAGACCTACTGAATTACAAATGTATAACAAACTACAAGACAGAGCACAAGAGTTTGAAAACCTTTGGCTTAGAGCATGCCAGTGGTCATCCCTTTACCTTGTTTCCCCCATTCAGGTACATCTCCTGCTGTTCCCAATCTACTCATCCTAGGAACCAACTTAGGTGTGTTTATGAGTGTATGGGGGTAGTTTATCATGTAGCACTTGTAATATATAAACTCAACCCTACTACTCCCATTCCATTTCCAATGTGGCTAACATCTCAGCTCTCCTTCTTCCTTCCCCTTCCCCTCCCTACCAAGGCATTGGCTGGGCAATCTTCATTAGATTGAACTATTTTGGGTTTCTAACTCATTGAAATCTGTGACCAATAGCACACTGCCATTCTACTGAACAAATACAGGGAGAAAGTCTAAGGTGAAGCTGAACAACTGGCCAGTTACTGTGGAACATTGTTAAGGTCAGCAGAAGCAAGGAAATAATTACAACCTATTACTGACCAGAGGGGATGAAGGAGGTGGGACAACCACATGGAACGTGGTATCCTGAATGGGACCCTGGAACAGAAGAACAGCTGAAATTCAAGTGAAATGTGGAGTCTAGTTAGTAGCAGTGTGCCAGTGTTGGTTTCTGAGTTATAACAATGTACCATAACAATGTCAGATGCTATCAATAGAGCAAGGAGATGAGGAGTACAGGGCAATTCTCTGTACTAACTTTGCCAAGTTTCTAGAAATCTAAAATTATTCCAAAATGTTTAAAGGTTTGTTTACAGAAAAAGGATGTTAAGAATTTTAATAATTAGTCATTTAATAAATGCTCCAGTTTTTTTTAAAGAGAGAGAGAGAAGGATGTTAGCATTAAACATTTAAGCTAACCCAACTTCCTTACTTGTGAAGGTAAGAAAAATGAGACCTGTGAAGATTGAGACCTCAGCCAGGTTCACATGTTTATGATTTCATAACTGTGCATATGCTTCAGTGCTATCCAAGGTAGCTTCTCTCCCAGACTCTCTGTCACATAGAACAAATAAGATAAATCCTGTTAAACAACTTTCAGATTTTTATAACATAGCTTATTTATTATTGTTAGTGTTTTACACTTCAAGAAAAACTGATGTTCAAAATTGTAATATAGATAGGTTGGGAAATGTTAATACTCTTGTAAAATGCTTTTTTGGTTTTCTCAAAATAAAAGTATTAATTCAAGTTTCTTCTTTTTTTTTTAAAGTTTCTTTAATAGCAAGTTTCTGTATTGGAAGAGTAAATTATTTATCCACTTTTCCAAACACAGCTACTTTTCCCAAGTAATTTATGCTCAGAAGATTGCTCTAGTAAGCTGTTTCTGGAGTTGGACTTTCAACCCTATTTTCTTTTTCAAATATTTGTTATTTAAAGTAAAGTGAGTTATTTGCAATGTTTTAAGACTGTATTAAAACTTCAAACAAATGGACATTCTAACTGAGGAAAGGCCTTTATTTTTAATAACTGATCTTTTGTTTTAGGCATCATGAAAATCCCTACAGTTGTCCATGATTTCTACTTTTTAGTGAAATATCACATCTCTGCTAAATCTGCAGTCTGTTATATGACTTAGAAAACAAGAAATTACCGTGGAAATAGTATTAACTGGAGCCTTTAATTA